>NC_133150.1:38400266-39813276 GCF_048418815.1 Hemitrygon akajei
GGGGAGGGATTTTTTTTACCGGGGGGGGGGGGGGGAAATCGACATTCGTGCCATCAGGTTGGAGGCTACCCTGACAAAATACAAAGTGTTGCACCCCCACCCCAAGGGTGGCCTCATCTTGTCATAAGGGATAGATGGTACTTGTTTAACAACACTGCGTGGATTACGTTCTCCCAGCCCTCCAGCAACCCGACAACCCTGAGAAACCCTAACCTAATCACGAGACACTTTACAATGGCCAATTAGCCTATAACGTATGTCTTTGGACTGTGGGAGGAAATCGGAGCACTCGGAAAACCCATGCATTCTACGGGGAGGACGCAAAGAGACTCCTTACAAAGCAACGCCGGAATCGAATTCCAAAACGCATCACGCTAACGTGGCACCTGATATGTGCGCTGGCCTCCTACTGTCTGTTGTCTCCACTAAGCATTAGCACCTCTCATACCCCCCAAGAACTGAGTGCGTAGTTTTAAACTCGGTGCCTGTGCACAAACGTGACAGATCTGCGTCACTTCCAACCCACTGCACAAAATGCACACAGACACGATCAAAACAAAATGGCGCATCTCACCACAACCAGCAGTTAAAATGGTGGCAACAAGCCTGCACAGGAGAAGCCACCCTTAGTGGTGGGGGGCGGGGGGTGAACAAAACGTTAGTTTGCCATTACCAAGGGAAACTAGACGGGCCACAAATCCAATCAAAGCTCGTCACAGCAATCTCACCGATCTAAAGTTATATCTTATAATTTGCTTTCCAACGGCAAAACAAAGGCACTTTATACAGCAATCATATAGAACAGCTGGGGTTTCCACAGTGAAGCTTGTACCGTTTTATCATCATTTAAATTTTAAAAAATAATATTTAACAGTCAATAAATAACTGACGGGAAATGAACACTGTCAATAGCAAATGCCATGTAAATAACGCATGTTTAACTAGCACAGATTTTGGACTCCTCTCATTCAAAATCCACAATGGCTCTACCTGGTAGAAATAAAGTAAGCAATTAAAGTAAAAGTAAGTAATAAAGTAAATTGTATGTTCTGGGTGCCTCCAATGTACGAGCTTAACTTCAGAAGGAAGACGCACAAACACTTTTAAAATATTCCTACTTATAAAGTGCTCTTCCTCAGACTCCTACACACTGCTACACCAGCCTTTAGTTTCTGAAGGTCTGTTGGAAACTCAGCTCAAGGGTAACTCAGCCAACAGCACAAAGACATCACTTACAGACAGGCAGGCATTTGTGGGAGTAATAAAAGGGGGCTTTAAAAAAAAAACAAACTGACAAATAATTTTAGTTGCTAAGAAGATTCGTAATAGAGCCTCACTTCCACACGGGAAGTTTTAACCAGTCGGATTGTAGAAATGTGATAAGGATGCAGCTTAAGTCAATCTTCATTTCTAATGACTGTTACATTCTTTAGAAGCCATGGAGAGAAACCAAATGAACGCATGCTTGTCTATGAGTTTGTATTTAAGGTAAATGCAGAACCGCATGCCATTTCCTTCAAAGTTTCAGGAAACATTCACAAGCCCTTGTTTTTGTTGCAGAAATATAAACTCATTGTGCTTCAAAATTGTTTCAGTTGTCTAATTTAAAAGATTAATTTGAAACAAATATGGACAAAAGTAGACCAATTTCAAGCATCACACTGACATTGAGCTGTGTTGAGAAATGGCAGCAAGAGTTTGCTGTAAAACTCTCAGACTGCTCTGGTGCTGAGGAATATCAAAGCTGAATTTGTTCACCTTTCCACTCTGATTTTTATTGATCTTAACCATGATTATTAATATTACAGAAAAGACATTTGCACCTTTCAGGTATTTGAAGAAGTCTTGTCAGATCATAACAGTATTATGGGTCTACCCAGACCTCCAAGGGCTACAGCAGTTCATGAAGGCAGCACACCACTACCTTCTCAAGGGCAACTGGAACAGGAGAGCGCAAGAAATGGGCCCATCAGCTCACAATGTAATCAAATGCTGGCTCCAGCCTTGAATAAATCCAAAATACCCCCTTTATCTAATGAAAACAGAACCCCAAATATTTTACCCTCTCCTGTTAAGGTGTTCAGCAAATTTTCAATGCCCAAAATAAGAGCAGGCCAAAAAGGACACTCTGGTCTGAACTCAAATGGCAAAGTTATCACTCCACTCCACTCCCATCAGAACTGACACACCTCAAAGATGTGTGCTTAGCCCACCACTCTATTCTACACCCACAACTGTGCACATGAACACTAAGTGCACTACTTATTTAACTTTCTAATAGATACATTTTTACTGTAATTTACTGTTTTTATCTATTGCAATGTACTATTGCCACATAATGACAAATTTCATGGCACATGAAGGTGATTTTAAACCTGAAAGCTTCCTTATAACACGTCATTGTACCTAAACACAAGAGATTCTGCAGATGCTGGAAATCCAGAACATCTCAGCTCTCCCCCATCCCAACTTCAATTAGTCCCCCTCCTCTTCACCAACAAGCGCACAAAACAGGAGAATAAAAACTCTTCTAAATTCTCCCCTATTCCACGACCATCCAGCAACTCTTTCTGGCGAGTTGCTCGATGCTAAAATGTTTAAAAACAAAGCAAAGCCAAATCTCACCCAATACAAAAGCAAGAACATAAGATGCAAAATAGGGTGTCACCTTACAGCCTAGCTGTTAAAGGCCTGCATATTAAGAACAAAACAAAGGATACCAGCCTGCAATAAACATGCTCCCCACTGTATACAACATAGAACAAACATCAAGTTTTTCAGCGACACACTTAACACAACAACCTTTTCCAACATTAATCTATTAGTGGTAGCACAGTGAGATACTTACAGACAATCCTCAGGTGTAAACTTTACACCCACCCTCTCCATACCACTTTGTACATCTCTACAGTACTTTCCATCAGGCTTTCAGGTGTCGCCACCCCACCAGCAATTCTGACTCTCACAATTTCCACTCCATCTTCAGACTCTCTCTGTACCTGGTCCGTGCCGGGAATGGCTGGGCCCTATTTCCCAGCAATGTCCGCCCTGCTCAATTTAAACCAGTTGACCCAATCAGCAACAGTTAAGATTACTGCTCACTCATCTCAGCTTCCTTATCACACCCCATTGTACTTAAACACAAGAGATGCACGCAAAATGCTGGAGGAACTCAGCAGGTCAGGCAGTGGCCATGGAGAGAAGGGTCTTGTGCATGGAAGGGGGGAGCTGGGTGGGGGGCATTGGAGTTTTAATGTTTAACTGTCATTCATTCTTTGGGGCACTCCTCTGTTTTCACTGATGTTTGCAAAGAAAAAGAATTTCGTGACGTATATTGTATACATTTCTCTGACATTAAATGTACCTACTGAAACCTATTGAAACAGTCAATGTTTTAGGCCAAAACCCTTCATTAGGACTGGAAATAAGGGAGAAGAAGTACCGTAGTTTTCTGTTCATTGTACTTACTGCCTTGCTCTCGACAAATAGCAGCCACATTACCCTCCCCTCAACAGCAAATTCGCAAGTAAATCCTTTGGGTGAAATCAGCAGTCCTCAGGTAACACTCACATGAAGCACAGAGTGTTGAGTCGGAACCCAAATCCGCCTTTCTCTTCCCTTGGCCTTCAATGGCCCTCTTTTACATCAACCAAATATATTTAATCAAAACTCTTGAGTCCTAACAACAAAGCTGTACTCTGCAGTTTTGTATCATCATAATTCAAAACCATTCTTGCAAACCCTACACCAGCTCTGGAGGGAACACGGATGGGTAAGGAGCACCTTTCCCCACAACGCCAGTCAGCATCACCAAAATCATGGCCAGGACCCGAGAGGGGAAAACTAACAACGGCCTGAGAGGAAACCAGTTTAAACAAAAAGTTAAACAGGCTTGCAGCCTGCTGCTTGAAATAAAGACCTTCCTTGTTCAACACTGCTGCAAGTCCCATACCAGTGTGAAATCTAACCTCCAAGTCGAGGCCCAAAGATTTGAATGGCCAAGTCCCTCTTGTCAAAACATTACTGCTGGACATCATAGTTCTCGCACCCCAATACGGGGCTCAATCAATTATCCATTTTAAAAATTATATGGGCCAGCAATCTTTTTATGTGTTTAGCTCCAAATCATTAAATCTGTTGTCAATCTATAAAACTCGACCGGAGCGTAGAAACCAATGCGCATGCAAACACAGGGTGTTAGAGATTACAGAAGTGCAGAGAAAATGCATTCTGGTCCTGTTGTCATTGGGTTGAAGATTATTCTGACCTCTCAATCCATTACCCTGGCTCTTTCAACATCGACTGATTTCCACAACAGGGAGGGATTTTCAACAAGAAAAATACGGAAGCAATCACACGACAACCTTGAAACAAGGGCCCAAGCTATAAAGCAGGAAGAGTGCAATGGTTCCCAAATGCAAGTTGCCTCTGAGCTCAATATTACTTTTTAGAAAATAGACAGTTCAAGCCATTGTTTTATTGGCATCTGGATGCAAAAGTGGACCAGTAAGAGCGGGAGGGCAAATGGAAAAACAAAAAGTTGAAGTGAGGGAAAACTGCCCGGTTCGACGAGCTCCATTTCAGCCTAACTTTTTCTGTGCCCAGCCCACAATGTAGACACGGACAGTCCCTCAGCAATGATGCAGATGAACTTCCACAGTTAAATTATCAAAGCCTTATTTACAGTTGCTTTATTTTAGTGACTGTTTCTTCTTTCCCACTGGCATCACTCACATTTGTACATTGTGATTGTTTCATTTCCCTCTCAGCTTTATTTAAAATAAAGGCCCTCACCACGGTGCCCCCGTATATAGGTCTGTGGCCATGACTCACTTGCCCACTGGAAGTTTAGCTGGATTAACCACTTTTGTGTATGAACTCACTAAAGAGTCCCCGTATAAATTGTAAATAAAGCATCGGAATTGTAAATTCACACAAAAATCAGCTTTATAAGCAGTGGTACAGGGACTCTGTACAAGTAAGCACAACTATTCATTGCATACCAATGCTGCTGGCAAACTTTGCTATAAAGTATTGGAACTTTTATAACAGTTAACATGAATTTTACATGCTGCAACAATTATGGTCAAATGACATGAAATAATATTTATTGTATTAATCCATTCCTGACCCTAATTGTATTGCAGACGACAGCAAGCAAGCCTTTAAACTTCTGAATAATATTTACATATCTAAATTCAAGTGGATTACAATGTTCAGTTTTTCAGCAAAATGTCCACTGATTGCAAAGATACTGTTGAATTAACGTGTGATTGGCTTGTACTGTTTAGTATTGAAATTGGGGAATTAGAGAGGGGGCAGATGATATCTACTATGAATACAATTTACTTACATGCACAAAGCCCTAGCGGGAGAAATCTTCCACTGTGCCTCACTGGACTAAAGAGAGACACAAAACCAACATTTCTGTCTGAGAAAGAATCTGTTAACAAGGAAGCAAGGGCCGGGACAACAAAAGGATTTCACAATCTGGTGTGACTATCTAGGCACCGCACTTCCTGAAATTCCCCTCAGTGACTGGGGAGATTCGATAGGTGCTTTGCTTTGCCTTTCAGTGCACAGGGACGAGCAGTTGTAGCCCACACACTAGCTGACTTGCAGCCATTTCAGTGGATGCACAAGATGTTTTGATGGAGAATATCAGTGCGCCTGACAAGTATTTTCTCTTCTAATGTCAGCGTTAGCAGAACCGGCTGTAAAACTGAAGCAATTTCAATCCGTCATTCAGACGACAAGAAATTTGCGTCCGGCAGCTGTGTGTGGGTTTTAGAGATGAGATGCGCCCCACACAGCAGCTGATCAGAGCTCAGTGCCTACCCTGCTCGGGTACAGGAGAAAAGTTAAGGAGAGCAAATATAATGCCCAGGTACATAGATTGAAAACCAGCGTAATCTGCAGGATTAAACAGGGATTTTGGAGTACAGAGAAAGATGCTCTTCTTCCCAATCACTTCCCCCAAAAAAACAGGCGACATCTCTCAGTAAAACAATACTATCAGATTGAATGGAGGGCTCCTCTTTGAAGTTCAAACTGGCTTTATGAGGGGCCACTGATTATATTTTAATTTGCCTTTTAATGAAAAAAAGAGTTAAATTGCTTACAGACCAACCTGGTAAGCATTTTGCAAAACTGTTGGGTTCAAAAGCCAAGTTATTTTTTTAATGGCTAACTTCAAATTCAAGGATCAGGCAACATTAACAGCCAGGTTATAAACAAAATGCATCTCGCGCTTTAGTTTCCTGTCTCCTACTTTGATCGGGGTTTATCTGATTATTAAAACACAGGATTAATTAGCTAACTTCACTTAATTCAGCGCTTGTGTAGAGTACACAGTGGACTCGACTGCGAGCAATAATTACCCAGGAACAGTGGTTGGAATTTACTATGAAACAGACTTACTCTTTGGTCTATCAATAGATGAACACACAAACAATCGCTCCATTTATATCGGATAGGGAGAGAAAAGTTTTAATATACAAGGAAAAACTGGTTTCTGTAGTTAATGTTGGCGCCAAATCTCCCGTCAACATTCTTGGATATTTTCTGAGCTGCCTAGTTTATAATTAACATGTTTAAAAAATATTTACATTTCACAAATGCGACTGTGACCAGCGGTGAACAGTCCCTTATAACTTCCAAGCCGACTTACGAATTGTCTGTCTTTATTTAAATATACTGTTAACTCAGAAGTTTGCAGAGGAAAAGTTTAGACTAAAATCATCCAAACTGCAGTCCAATTTGCGTTCAAGTCAGGTTCTATTAAACATGACATATTCGCCAATAACGCGGGTAGCGAGGAGAATTAAAAGCGCTGATGTTGACAAGGGGGTTATTGTTGCTTTGAACTTTAAAACAGGACATTATGAAAATAGTGAAAGTGGACATGAAATGTTGCAGGATTCCTCACATTCAGCGGCAGGACGGGAGATATTGACAAGGCGATTTCAGAGTAAGGATCCTGGTACAATCACCCTGGGCAGACCCGACCCGACCCATCGCCCGGCTCCCTACCCCACTTACAGCGGACTCCTTGGCTTCCTTTTGTTCCCGTGCCTCGGCTCTCCGCTGGGCTCTGGATGAGTACTGTTGACTGGACCGGAGCTTGTGTGTACCCGCTCTCGTCCTCGGGGAAGCAAGAGCGAAGGAGGGAGAGGGGAAATGGGGACAGGCAGGGGTTACAATCAGAGCTGCCCCGTGCGGAGCGGCTGGTGTCGGCGGCGCGTCTGCTGAGATCCCGGCTTCTTTTCCATTGTAAGCCACTCGCCGGCACTTAAAGGGGCAGGTCTCGCAACCTTTGGCCGACAGCAATCTCATTAAAGGCGCGGGTCGTGCCGCTCTCACGGTGGCCTGAGGAAAGTTAAGCGTTGCTCTCTAACCGCCAGGCAGGTTAGTCTTTTAGTTTATTCCTTCCTGCTATGATATACAATGATTGAAAAGAAATGGTAATTGCAATGTGACTATTAATTATAATACTAGTGGAACTCTTGCTTCTCTGCGAAAGAGCTTAACATCCAAACTAGACATTTGAACACAAAAATCAGGACCTATATTGCAGTGCGTTGCTAAGAGACCGCTGCCCTGGTAGGTATGAGATCAGGGAAGTGGATGTGAAAGTCAATATATAAATGCAGGTAGACACATACAAAGTGCTGGAGGAAATCAGCTGGTCAGGAATGGAGAGGAATAAAGAGCCGATGTTTCGGGCCAAGTCCGTTCATCAGAACTGGAAAGGAAGAGGGAAAGAAGCCAGAGAAAGAATGTGGGGGGGGGGGAGAGGGGAAGGAGTATGAGCTAGAAGGCGATAGGGGAAACCTGGTGAGGGGGATGGTAGACGAGTGGGGAAGGTGGATGAAGTGAGAAGCTCTGAGGTGATTGACTGAAGAAGAAGGTATCTACCTCAATACTACTAACAACCTTCTACAGACAGAGTGTCCTAACATACTGCATGACTGTGTGGTATAGAAAGTGCACTACAGCAGACAGGAAGGCTTTACAACAGGTAGTCAAAAACTACCAGCATCACCCATCAAGGAAATATATACAGAAACGTGCCAGGAAAAAACGACCAGTAACATCATGAAGGATCCTACCTCCCCTGCTCATGGACTGTTTGTCCCAGTCCCATCAGGGAGAAGACTACATAGTATCCACACCAGGAGCACCAGGCTCAAAACCAGTAAGGATGAAAAACACCTCTTCCCACTAACCACCTCATCACCACTACTTTATCATTTCCTGCCAGAGTCGCTTTATGTACAGACTCTCCTGTGCCTAGCATCACCTTATGTACATTTAATCAATCTATGTACATAAGCTATCTTTTGTATTTATTTCTATTGTTTTTTCATCGTCGTCCTTATCTTAGTGTGACTTTTTCATGCTGCGTCAGATCCAGAGTTACATCTACTGTGTTCTTTACAACTGTGCACTGCAAATGATATAAAACAGTCTTGAAAGTTGAATCTGCCTTCCCACTCACCTGGTTTCACTATCAGCTTCTAGCTCGTATTCCTTCACCTCCGACACCTTCTTATTCCAGCTTCTTCTCTCTTCCTTTCCCATCCTGATGAAGGGTCACAGCCTGAAATGTAAACTGTTTGCTCCTTTTCATAGATGCCGCCTGACCTGCTGAGTTCCTCCAGCATTTTGTGTATACTTCTCTGGATTTCCCCCTCCCATTCCCCTCTTCTTCTATTCCTCATTCTGGCTTCTTACCTCTTCTCACCTGCTTATCACCTCCCCCACGGTCCCCTCCTGCTTCCCTTTCTCCGATGGTCCTCTCTCCCCTCCTATCAGACTCCTTCTTCTCCAGCCCTTCATCTTTCTAACTCACTTGGTTTCACCTATCATCTTCTAGCTATCCTGCTTCCACTCCCCTCCCCCACCTTTTTATTCTGGCATCTAACCCCCCCCCCCTTCCTTTTTAGTCCTGATGAAGGGTCTTAGCCTGAAATATTAACTGTTTATTCTTTCCATGGTTAATGCCTGACTTGCAGAGTTCTTCCAGAATTTTGTGTGTGTTGCTCTGGATTTCCAGCATCCTCAGAATCACTTGTGTTTATGAAACAGGTAGAACAGAAGTTTTATATAGTTATGGATTTGCAGAGAGATTGAGTAGAGAAACAGCCAGCTTGACACATTGTCTATGCTGACCATCAACCACTCTAATCCTATATTAATCCTACCTTTTTTTTTATTCCCAACATTCCCATCAACTGCCCCAGATTTCACTACTACCTATACACTAGGGGTAACTTACAGTGACAGTTAACCTACCAACCTATATGTTTTTGGGATGTGGAGGAAATCCAGAGCACCTGAGTGCACCCGAGGGTTCTGAAAGAGGTAGTGGTAGAGACTGTGGAGGCATTAGCAATGATCTTTCAAGAATCATCGGTCTCTGGCACAGTGCCAGAGGACTGGTAAGTTGCAGGTGTCACTCCACTCTTTAAGAAAGGAGGAAGGCAACAGAAAGGAAATTATAGACCAGTTAGCCTGACCTCTGTGTTTGGGATTATGTTGGAGCCAATTGTTAAGGATGAGGTTATGGAGTACTAGGTGACACAGGACAAGGTAGGACAAAGTCAGCATGGTTTCCTTATGGGAAAATCTTGTCTGATGAACTTGTTGGAATACTTTGAGATTACAAGTAGGATAGATAATGGGATGCAATGGATGTTGTATATTTGGACCTTCAGAAGGCCTTTGACAAGGTGCAACACATGAAGTTAAGAGCCTATGGCATTACTGGCATGGTTAGAGCATAGTCAGGAGGCTGCAAGTGGGAGTAAAAGGATCCTTTTCTGATTGGCTACCCATGACTCGTGGTGTTCTGCAGGGGTCGATGTTGGGATCAGTTCTTTTTATGCTGTATATCAATGATTTATTTGATGGAATAGATGGCTTTGCTGTCTAGTTTGCAGATAATATGAATACTGGTGAGGGGCAGGTAGTGTTGAGGAAACAGGTAGGCTGCAGGAGGACTTAGACAGATTAGGAGAATGGGAAAGTAAGTGGCAAATGAAATACAAAGAGCAAACACGAGGAAATCTGCAGATGTTGGAAATTCAAACAACGACACACAAAATGCTGGTAGAACACAGCAGGCCAGGCAGCATCTATAGGGAGAAGCGCTGTCGACGTTTCGGGCCAAGACCCTTTGTCAGGACTAACCGAAAGGAAAGATAGTAAGAGATTTGAAAGTAGTGGGGGGAGGGGGAAATGTGAAATGATAGGAGAAGACCGGAGGTGAAGCTGAGAGCTGGAAAGGTGATTGGCAAAAGTGATACACTTTTTTCATGCTGCGTCACATCCAGAGTTACATCTACTGTGTTCTTTACAACTGTGCACTGGAAATTATATAAAACAGTCTTGAAAGTTGAATCTGCCTTCCCACTCACCTGGTTTCACTATCAGCTTCTAGCTCGTATTCCTTCACCTCCGACACCTTCTTATTCCAGCTTCTTCTCTCTTCCTTTCCCGTCCTGATGAAGGGTCTCAGCCTGAAATGTTAACTGTTTGCTCCTTTTCATAGATGCTGCCTGACCTGCTGAGTTCCTCCAGCATTTTGTGTATACTACTCTGGATTTCCCCCTCCCATTCCCCCCTTCTTCTATTCCTCATTCTGGCTTCTTACCTCTTCTCACCTGCTTATCACCTCCCCCTCGGTCCCCTCCTTCTTCCCTTTCTCCGATGGTCCTCTCTCCCCTCCTATCAGACTCCTTCTTCTCCAGCCCTTCATCTTTCTAACTCACTTGGTTTCACCCATCACCTTCTAGCTATCCTGCTTCCACTCCCCTCCCCCACCTTTTTATTCTGGCATCTAACCCCCCCCCCCTTCCTTTTTAGTCCTGATGAAGGGTCTTAGCCTGAAATATCAACTGTTTATTCTTTCCATGGTTGATGCCTGACTTGCTGAGTTCTTCCAGAATTATGTGTGTGTTGCTCTGGATTTCCAGCATCCTCAGAATCACTAGTGTTTATGAAACAGGTAGAACAAAAGTTTTATATAGTTATGGATTTGTAGAGAGATGGAGTAGAGAAACAGCCAGCTTGACACATTGTCTATGCTGACCATCAACCACTCTAATCCTATATTAATCCTATTTTATTTTTTATTCCCAACATTCCCATCAACTGCCCCAGATTTCACTACTACCTATGCACTAGGGGTAATTTACAGTGACAGTTAACCTACCAACCTATATGTTTTTGGGATGTGGAGGAAATCCAGAGCACCTGAGTGCACCCGAGGGTTCTGAAAGAGGTAGTGGTAGAGACTGTGGAGGCATTAGCAATGGTCTTTCAAGAATCGTCGGTCTCTGGCATGGTGGGAAAGGATCATGGGACGGGAGGCCTCAGGAGAAAGAAAGGAGGTGGGGGGGGAAGCACCAGAGGGAGATGGAGGACAGGCAAACAACTAAATATGTCAGGGATGGGGTAAGAAGGGGAGGAGGGGCATTAACGGAAGTTGGAGAAGTCAATGTTCATGCCATCAGGTTGGAGGCTACCCAGCCGGTATATAAGGTGTTGTTCCTCCAACCTGAGTTTGGATTCATTTTGACAGTAGAGGAGGCTATGGATAGACATATCAGAATGGGAATGGGACGTGGAATTAAAATGTGTGGCCACTGGGAGATCCTGCTTTTTCTGGCGGACTGAGCATAGGTGTTCAGCGAAATGGTCTCCCAGTCTGCATCGGGTCTCACCAATATATAAAAGACCACACCGGGAGCACCGGACGCAGTATACCACACCAGCCAACTCACAGGTGAAGTGTCACCTCACCTGGAAGGACTGTCTGGGGCCCTGAATGGTGGTGAGGGAGGAAGTGTAAGGGCAGGTGTAGCACTTGTTCCGTTTACAAGGATAAGTGCCAAGAGGGAGATTGGTGGGAAGGGATGTGGGGGACGAGAGGACAACGGAGTCACGTAGGGAGCGATCCCTGCAAAAAGCAGAAAGGGGGGGGGAGGGAAAAATGTGTTTGGTAGTGGGATCCCGTTGGAGGTGGCGGAAATTATGGACTTCAGTGTTGGGAACTGCATGGTCATGCACTTTGGTAGTAATAAATGGGCAGACTGTTTTCTCAACAGGGAGAAAGTCGAAAAATCTGAGATGCAAAGGGACTTGTAAGTCCTTGTGCAGGACACCCTAAAGGTTCGAATCGGTGGTGAGGAAGGCAAATGCAATGTTAGCATTCATTTCAAGAGGTCTTGAATACAAGAGCAGGGATGTGCTGCTGAGCCCTTACAAGGCACTGGTGAGGCCTCACCTTGAGAATTGTGAACAGTTTTGGGCTCCTCATCTAGGAAAAGATGTGCTAGCATTGGAGGGGCTTCAGAGGAGGCTCGCAAGAATGATTCTGAGAATGAAAGGGTTGTCATATAAGGAACGTTTGATAGCTCTGGGTCTGTAGTTATTGGAATTTAGAAGGATGAAGGGGAATCTCATTGAAACCTTTCGAATGTTGAAAGGCCTAGACAGAGTACATATGGAAAGGATGTTTTCCATGGTGGAGGGGTCTAGGACAAGAGGGCACAGCCTCAGGATATAGGGGCATCCATTTAAAACAGAGATGCAGAGAAATTTCTTCAGCCAGAGGGTGGTGAATTTGTGGAAGCTGTGGAGGCCAGGTCGTTGGGTGTATTTAAGGCAGAGCTTGATATATTCTTGATTGGACACAGCATCAAAGGTTATGGGGAGAAGGCTGGGGAGTGGGGCTAAGGAGGGGAAAAAGGGATCAGCCGTGATTGAATGGTGGAGCAGATTCAATGGGCCAAATGGCCTAGTTCTGCTCCTGTGTCTTATGGTCTTATGAAAACTCCCACCATCACATTGAGTTGCAGAGTAAACTCAGCCAGTTCCATAATGGGCACTAGCCTCCCCACCATCGTGAATGTCTTCAAAAGGTGATACCTTAAAAAGGTAGCACACATCATTAAAGACACCCAGCACCCTGGACATTCTCTTTTCGTATTACTACCACCAGAGAGGAGGTACAAGTGCCTGAAGAAATACACTCAACATTTTAGACCATAAGACATAGGAGCCAAATTAGGCCACTCGACCCTTCGAGTCAGCTGTGCTATTCCATCACGGCTGATTCATTACCCTCCTTGACACCATTCTCCTGCTTTCTCCCTGCAAATAAGGCAAATTTTAGGAACAGTTTCTTCCTCTCTGCCATCAGATTTCTGAATGGACAATGAATACATAAACACTATCCCACTAATTTTGCACTACTTATTTAACTTACATATAATTTATTTCTTTATTGTACATTTAGCATATATTTTTATAGTATATATAGTATATGTTATCTGTACTGTATATTTTATTTGCACTGTACTGCTGCTGTAAAACAACAAATTCAGTGACATACTGTACGTCAGTGACCACCGCTGTCCGTAAGGAGTTTGTATGTTCTCCCTGAGACCACATGGGTTTCCTCCAGATGCTCCAGTTTCCTCCCACAGTCCAAAGATTTACTGGTCAGTAGGTTAATTGGTCATTGTAAATTGTCCCATGATTAGGCTGGGATTAAATCGGGGGATTGCTGGATGGCGCGACACAAAGGGCCTACTCCACAACGTATGCCAATCAATCAACCAATAAATAAACAAACAAACAAACAGACCTGATTCTGATTCTGACAATGTGAAAACTCCACACAGACAGCAACCAAGGTCAGGATTGAATCTGGCACTGCAGGACAGTAAAATGAAGCTGGTGCTGGTAACCTTTCTTTATACATTTAGACCCAGTATCTCCAGGCACTGGACACAGGACTGGTACCTTCAATTCCATCTCCACAGACCACCCCAACTAAACCAGGAACATGAGTAGATAGTGTTCTCTCCCTATCCAGTTAAACTCTATCAGCTCTGTTATGCAGGTAATATTGAGTGGCAGAGACAGGGTGAACACACACAGCCTTTTCCCCAGGGAAGGGGGCCTAAAAACTAGAGGCCATAGGTGAGAGGTGAAAGATTTAAGAAGAGCCTGAGGGGAAAGCTCTTCATGTAGAGCAGGGGTCCCCAAGCTGTTTAATACCATGGACCTACACTATTAAGCAAGGGGTCATTGGACTCTACATTGGGAACCCCTGATGTAGAGGGTGGATCGTATACAGAATAAGCTGCCAGAGTGAGTGGTTGAGACAGGTGTAATGACAACATTCAAAAGACAGTTGAATAAGTACTTGGATAAGAGGTTTAGAGGGATATAGGGCAAGCATAGTCAAATAGGATTAGCTTAGTGGGCACCATGGTCACTATGGATGAGATGAGCTAAAGGGTCTGTCTCTTTGCTGTAACACTCTGTGACTCTAGGATGTTCACATACACAATACCAGACTCCTGAAATAGGCACTTTGTCCATTGGAGAGATTATCTAGTGGACAGAGCAAAAGATTCAAGGATGTTCTCGGTGGCTCCTTAAAATAATTATGACTTCCCCTCTGATTCCTAGGGATCGCTAGCCCATGACTGCTCAAACTAGAGAAGGAACATTCAGAATGTTATTGAGAAACAAGTTCATGAATAGAGAGCAGATAGAAGCCCTGTGAAGGAGTGGAGGACATCACCCATCCAGCTGATTTGAGCACCTTTGTTCCCAATTGCAGATGCCTGCAGTGCCCATCAATCACCTCAGAACATAGAGAACTGGAATCATTAGCAAATCATCCTCATCCTGAGTGTCTCCCTATTAAGATACGCATGTCATTCTTTTAACTTAGCTTTCTGGAATATGTAAGGAAATTAAAAATATTATGCTGGTTCTTTTTTCCAGATTTATTTGTTTTGTTCAGCTTACTACTCATTAGGACTTAAAAACAGAATGCTCAGCAGATCAGACAGCATCTGTGGAGAGAAGTAGAGTTAATGGAGCGAAGTAAATTCAGAGATTTAATGCAGGTGCACAAGGCACTGCCCTATTGGGAAAGGATAGAGAGGAGGACACTGTAACCAGTGTTGGAAGGCTCAAGAACTAGACAACATGTTTAGGCAGAGATTCAAGGCAGATCTTAAGGAAGAGAATATGATCCGAGAAAGTAAGTTATGATCTGGACCTTATTGACCAGAAAGCTGGTAGAACAGAGTAATCTGGAGTTTTAAAAATTGGGGAAGTATACATGGGAAAATAACTAGCAGGTCTCTGGGAAAGGAAAAGGGAAATGCGACTGACAGGACTGTTCTAAGATCTAGCATTGACTCAATGAACCAAATGGCCTCCTACGTCATCATAGTTCTACAACTCTGTTCCCTGCTCAATAAAGACTCACTGAGCAGGAAATAGGATTGTAGAACTGCAGGAGGGCATTTGGTTCATCAAGTCACTGTCTGACTTCCTGCCTGTATATAGCATTTTCTGATTTTGTTTCTTATTTTGAGCATTTTTAGTCAATTAGTTATAATTATAATTAGTTTTATTTCAGTCAATTAGATTTAATAATTATTTTAGTCAATTAATTTTAATTATAGTACTCCTTAATGTCAATTTTTGGGGTTAACATGTTGCAACTCACCTTTCCACATGGGCATGGCTGAATTACTATGAAGATTGGCACCCTATGTATCAGGGGCTCCCAACCTTTTTTATGCCATGGACCCCAGGCTGCAAATATAAAACACACATTTACAGAGCCTCACATAGCCTTAGAATGCCCCTGATCCCTTAACAGCCATTTGTAGTAAATCTTCATCAGAATAATTCTGATGAAAAGCTATGAACGTGACATATTAACTCTGTTTCCCCATACCACTGCTCAATAGTTCCAGCATTTTCTATTTTTATTTCAAATTTCAGCATCTGCTGTTGTTGGCATCTGTGTTATTGTTTTAGAGCAGTTACATATCAAAGTATACTGCATTCGGATAGGATGCTTTCAATTATTAACCAATGCACTATAGAAAGCATCTTATCCAGATGCATCTCGGCTTGGTATGGCAATTGCCATGCCCGAGAACACTAGAAACTGTTGAGGACACAGCCTAGCTCATCACCGAAACGAGCCTCTGCTATATAATTCTGCTCCTACGTCTTATGGTACTATGGTCTTATAGAAGAAGAATAAGAAATTGCCTTTCAACTCACGAGAGAGCATAGGCCATCAACTTTTTTGCCGTTGATGTTTCTGTAGCAGGCAATTTCTTTTTTACGAGGCCGAGTTGCCAGCAGGAGCCGGATTTGAACTTGGGACCTTCCGTCCCAAAGTCCAGCACTGATGCCACTACGCCACCAGCTAGCAAATGGTCTTACACATTTCCTAAATAATAAATGCACCACAACCTTTACTTTGAAGCATTTTAGAACTTCAATGTATTTACATTGTCAGTTTCAAGTGACAACAGTGTTACAAATTGTACCAATAAATATAGAATGGAAGTTGGAGCTCATTGTTAATAAACCACCAGCCTGCTGAACACTGACACCATCTAGTCAAAACATTTTACTTTTGCCATTGTGCCTATTAGTTTTTTTGACCGTCTGACATTCATTTACTTGTATAGTCAGTTGTGGTTTGTGTTTGTTTGATGTGCATATTACTAACAAGAACATATAAGGATCCACACAGTTTTCAGGCGGTGTAAAAATTTCCTGCTCAAAGCAATGGTTGGTCTGCACAGCTGTAAAATAAAATTGAGGGAATGTTGCCTTTATACTACTTCAATGCACTGCTTACTACCTCGCTGCTTTGCAGTGTCAAACTACATTTTTGAGAAATCTCAGGAAGTCGGAGTTGAGATTGCTACTAAACAAAATGCAAAAAGGGCTCATTTATACAGTGCAATTAAAAAACCGCGATCTAGTTTCAAACAAGGCAGACAAAACTTCTTCAAAGTAATATCTACCTTTTAGTTATTGCAGTACCTTGCACGTGGACAGTCAACTCCGCCAAGCCCGGCTGCAAAAGGAGAGTTGGGCATGGGGCTAGCAACCCCATCCCATAAAAACCCAGAACTACAGGAACGCCAACTGAAGCTCCAAACACCTCATCCCTTGGAGGGGAATGATCTTTGCCCGGAAGATGTATGAAGTCATATGATGAAAGCCACAAGTCCACGGAAACCACAAGGCCAATCAACCTTCCATATCCAAGACCATGACCTTTGGACTATGTATCCCCAGGGAAAGCTGAAGAGAGCCTTCCCAAAGAACTTTTGGTGACGCGACATAGAAGCTGACACTAAGAAGATGGCTACCGCTGTGGACAACTTGAAGGACTGGCTCAGAACAGAGGACTCTGGCAAGTACTGTCTGCGGCCTATGCCCCAATAGGGTTGGTGGGCTTAACTAACTTGAACTATTCAGTCAGCACATTAATTTTTGATGGGAAAAGCAGCTTAACAACATAAACATTTTTAAAGATTTTTTTTAAACACTGGAGGAGTATTTTGCCCAAGTAACTATATTCTGTAGTCAAATATCCATCCCTTGGTACACTAAAGTTTATTGGTTTGCTGAGTCTAATACAGTAACAAGTGAGACAGTGGTCAGAAAATGGCCAGGGCACACAGCAAGCCCCAGCACTAGTTACAGTGCAGGTCAGCGACACAAGATGCGGGAGCAGTGTTAAGGCATCTTCACCCTTCCCCATTTCCCAAATAGAGAGCTGATGTTACAGAATTCACAATTTCTGCAGTACTGCAATTTAGGCAAGGTCATTTTTGCAGTTTATAACCTCCCGTACCATGCAGTCTACAAAGAATCTCCAGGTTATGCAAGGTTTGTTCCTGGGAACAGCCCATAAGCCAATTTCTCTGCAAGTCGGTTCATATCACTCTACTTGCACTTGCTGCAATTCCGGAGTTTCGAGGCTCAGCTGCCAAAGGCAAGAGTGGAAAGTGTCCAAGACAATAAATTTAAAAGTGAGTAAAATTGGAGAAGGGCATTTACACAGAGCATTGCCACAAGAAAGCAGCATCCATCAACAAATGTAAGATCTTTAAGGCGTTTGGAAACGGGTGTGAGATTGATAAGATCAGAACCTAACTTCACTGAGAACCAGTGCGTTGGTGAGTGTGTGATGATAATGAATCATCATCATTTTGTGCCGCATTGTATGACGTGAGCGATCACAGTCTTTCCGTGACCAGAATAATTCTTGCCAAAGTTTTCTACAGAAGTGGTTTGCCATTGCATTCTTCTGGTCAGTATCCTTACTAGATAGGTGACGCCAGCCATTATCGTTACTCTTCAGAGATTGTCTGCCTGGCGTCAGTGGCCACATAACCGGCGCTTGTGATGTGCACCATCTGCTCATACGACCTGCTCCCATGGCTTCATGTAACCTTGATCGAGGTGGGGCTAAGCAGGTGTTACACCTTGCACAAGGGTGACTTGCAGGCTAGCAGAGAGAAGGAGTGCCTTACACCTTCTTTCTTAGAGAAAGGATCTCAATTCATAATGGGACTTGAATTTTGCAGACGCGTGCAGTATAACAGGTATAACTCAGGTCTAGTTGCTCTGCATAAATGTCCCTGCTACTGATATAAACGCAGTGGGCACTCTATTAGCTACACCTGTACACCTGCTCATTAATGCAAATATCTGATCAGACAATCATGTGGCAGCAACACAATGCATAAAAACATGCAAACATGGTTAAGAAGATCAGTTGTTTTTCAGACCAACCATCAGAATGTGGAAGAAATGTGATCTAAATGACTTTGACCGTGGTGTCAGGTAGGGCGGTTTGAGTATCTCAGAAACTGCTGATCTCCCAGGATTTCATGCAGAGCATTCTCTGGTTTACAGAGTGATGCGAAAAAAATCCCGTGAGCAGTTCTGTAGACAAAAACACCTTGTAAACGAAAGGAGTCAGTGGAAAATGGCCAAACCGGTTCTAGCGGACAGGAAGGTGACAGTAGCTCGGATAACCACATGTTACAACAGTGGCGTGCAGAAGAGCCTCTCTAAATGCGCGACACATCAGACCTTGAAGTGGATGGGCTACTGCAGCAGAAGACCAAACTCCACCATGCAGTGGCCACTTTATAAGGTACAGGAAGTAACTAATAAGTGGGCATTGAATGCAGAATAATTTGCACAGTTATCTGAAATAACCTATTTATAAATATAAGCACATTTCTCTGATACATAGACAATTTGACTACATGGAGAAAACATATTGGTAACAATTTAGATTAATTGAAGTCAATTAAAGTTAGTTGGTTAGTCCTAAGAATAGACCAGTAAAGCTAATTAAAGCTCTTCAAATGAACCTCAATCACTTTTTCCTTAGACCAAATTAGGGATCACTCAGTAACAAACATCAGAATGTATTTAGTTTCCCTTGCCACCCTGATATAGCATTATTGTCAAATTCAAAGTAACATAGTTATCAAAATTTTTGGTCACATGTGTATGTGACCAATACTATCTTAAGATTCATTTTTTTGCAGGCATTTACAGGATAATATAGAAATACAATAACATTTATGAAAAAGTGGAAATTCCAATATATTTTGTTTTTATGCTTATTTAAAGATGCAGAACGGAACAATCCCTTTCAGCTCACTGAGCTGTGGCAGCCAACAACCCATCTATTTAACCCTAGCCTAATCACAGGACAATTTACAATGACCAATTAACCTGCTAATTGTGTATGTCTTTGGACTGTGGGAGGAAACCGGAGCACCCGGAGGAAACCCGTGCACTCATGGGAAGAGCATACAAGTTTGCTAACAAAGGACACCCGAACTGAACTCCAAACTCTAGTGGCCCGAGCTGTAATAGCGTCACTTTCTGAACTGTGGTTCCCACATTGTGGTACATGATCTCTCTTGTGGAGCTTCACAGTAAGCATGCAGTAAGTCCCAGAGTGGTGAGCATTGGAGACTACCGAACCATGCAACGATCACAGATCACCTTTCAGAAAATTGTCAGGATCAGAATCAGAAGCAGGAATATGTCGTGTAATTTGTTGTTATGCAGCAGCAATACATTGCAATACCCAGTGATAAAACTTGCACAAACGTTTGAAGATTACAGTAAGAAGTATAGAGAGATTTAAAAATTTAAATTAAATAGTAATGCAAAAAAAGAGGGGGAAAAAACCATTCAATGTCCATTCAGAAATCTGATGGCAGAGGGGAAGAAGCTATTCCTGAATCGTTGTGTATGCCTTCAGACTCCCTGATGGTAGTAATGAAAAGCGGGTGATGGGAGTTCTTAATGGTGGATGTTACCTTTTTGGGGCAGCACCTTTTGAAGGTGTCCTTGATGCTGGGAAGGTTAGTGCCCATGATGGTGCTGGCCGAGTTTACAACTTTCTGCAGCTTTTTCCGATCCACTCCAGTGGTCCTTCCATACCAGATGGTGATGCAACCAGTTAAGTTGCTCTCCGGGGTACATCTGTAGCAATTTTCAAGTGTTTTTGGTGGCATACCAAATCAGCTCACACTCCTAATAAAATATTGCCACTGTCGTCTCTATTTTGTAACTGAATCAATATGTTCGGTACAGGTTAGATCCTCAGAGATGTTGACACCCAGGAACTTGAAATTCATGCGCTGAATCCCAAAAGATTCCACCTTGCAATCCTTCCTTTGTATTAATGTGTGCTAACATCTTCCACTGCGAACCCACTCCATGGCATTGCATCTTTCTGAGGGTTAATACTGTTGAGGTTGTGTCAATCGCCACATGGGAGGGTGGAAAGAGGCTTTTTTCGCTGTTGTTGTTTGGACATACTGCTGAACATTGCGGACATGCTATGTTAGTGCCAGAATGTGTGGTGACACTTGCGGGCTGCCGCCACTACATCTTTAGATTGTGTTGGTTGTTAACACAAAAGATGCATTTCACTGTATCTTTCAAAGTACATGTGTTAGATGAATCTGAATCTGACGGCATATTATTGTTCTCTGGTTGTATTATTCAAGACTGCTGCTTTCACATTTCATTCCATGGTCCCTGAGTATTTCTACCCTCCTCCTCTGAGTAATTAGCACAGATTATTGAGTTGGGCCAGTGGCTGGCACTGACAATGGAACTCTCTTCTTCTTCACCTTCTTAGGATCGAGAAATGCTTGTTTCTATTCCAATTCTGCAAAGCTCCAAGATAACTGATGAAGCTAAACTGGGATTTGTGGACTTAGTTCCAGAGAAGGCAGGGCACGTAGTTGAAGAGCTTGGGATGGGCTGCATTCCATCTACCATTTACAATTACCTTCTGTAACTAATGAGGACTCTTAAGGTCCTCGTGGTATTCTGAGTCCTTATTGAGTGGTAATGGGGCAGTGATTCTGTGGAACTATCTCCCTTTCTCAAGGAGGATTTAAGAACATGATTAAATTGTTTCCTCCGCTCTCTCGATGTGACAGAACTCAGAATAGGGAGGAGTCCAGAATTAGGCAAGTGGATGAGCTAGCCTGTGCATTAGAGCTAGTTTGTCATGTTGTCTGGGAGGGAACCCTGATGAAGACTAGAATTGGTTTACTAGTGTAGTATGTACAGAGGTACGGCGTAAGGTGGCAAGGCAGCATAGTGCCATTGCCTGTAAGAGTTCATACGTTCTCTCCGTGACTGCGTGGGTTTTCTCTGGGTGCTCCAGTTTCCTCCCACAGTCCAGAGATGTTCCAGCTGTTAGGTTAATTGGTCAATGTAAATTTTCCCATGATTAGGCTAGCATCAAATCAGGGGATTGCTGGGCGCAGTAGTGAGACAGAAGCTGTCCTCATGCCTAGTGGTTTGCCTTTGTCATGGTCCCGTCTTGGCAATTCCCCATTACCTCCTTAATTGAGCCTTAAATCCCCTTGCCTGATTTCCAATCGTTCCCACTTCAGCAAATTACATACATCTGCTTCCCATCACTAAATGCAGGATAAAAACCCTGGAATCACAACAGGGAACGGCCAGTTCATTGATCAAGTCTTGTATGAGTAACCTCGTTTCATGCTCATTTAGGACTGTCAGTTCTAAGTTCTGCATCATCTCCTGGATTCTCTACGTAAACCTTGTCTCTGTATAAAGACTCTCTGAGATACTGTCTCTCCGTTCACAGTGGTGCTAACACCTAACGACTCTGCCTCAGCGCCTGTGTCCTGCACCTGGGTTCATCCCCAGCCACCTCCTTGCAACAACTTTTGTATATTCTACCCAACGGCAGAGGGGAGAAGAGAAAATGATTCACTGAACTTTTGAGTGGGTTTAAAAGATTTTACAAAGAGAGCACTAGTGATGTTTCTGAAGCACCCTCCCTGATGCTGCCATCAGGCAGGAGGTACAGGAAACTGAAAATCAATACTTCAGATTTCAACAACAGCTTCTCCACTGTGTCAGCTCTCAAACAAGCCTGAAAGAACCTAACGCTACCTCAGACTATAATCATTTTTCTCTCAACTTGTACTAATATATTTATAGTAGTTTTTTTGTCATGTAATTTAGCTATAATTTACATTAATTTAAGTCATGCTATCTCATGTTTGTTATGTTTATAATGTACTCTGCTGCTACTAACTTCTATGGCATTAGGTGTGTATGCCCATGGCAATAAACTTGAACTTGAGGTGCCTCCAGTAGGTACCTCCACCTGTTAGAAACATACAGCGGAGCAGGTATCACCACTGCCTGAATTTTTTGCTGAGTTAGTCTTCAAAAATCCCTCTTCACAGACAGCCAAAGGCTGTTGTGGTCCTCAGAGGGTGATGGTGAATTGCATTGCGCTGTCTCTGTTGAGAAATTGCTCTGGATATCTGGAAGGCACAGCAGTGGTACAGAGTCACTGCCTCACAGTGCCAGAGACCCACGTTCAATCTTGACCTCAGGTACTGTCTGTCTGGATCAGAATCAGAATATGGTGCTGTGCAAAAGTCTTAGGCACATATATATACTATACCTGGGGTGCCTCAGTCATATGCACAGTATTGTAGTAATTTTATGTATCACACTGTACCGCTGCCACAAAAAAAAACCAAAATTCATTATATATGAGTGATGATAAATCTGATTCTGATATGGGTCTCTCTTGTGGACTGGGAGAGGGGAGGGAGCAGAAAGCACCAGGGAGATACTCTGTAATGATCAATAAACTGATTGCTTGGATCAAATGACCTTCCCTAATGTCTCAGGGCTGGGTGTGTCTGCACCTGGGCAACACCCCACCCCTGGCACTGCTTCTCTGCAACCTGTCCCACGCCCCTCCCATGGCACTCCACCCTCACCATCTTTTGCTCCTGCCAGATTTACAAACTCACATTCTCCTTCACTTTACAAATAGAGTACTGTGCCAAAGTCTTAGACACTCTAGTAATATATATGTGCCTAAGACGTTTGCACAGTACTGTATGTCATGAAATTTGTTGTCTTGCATCACCAGTAAATTGCAATACATAAAAGAAATACTGTAAGTTACAATAAGAAATATATAAAAAATAAATAAGTAGTGGAAAAAGAGAGCAAAATAGTGCATGATTACCCCGTGAGGTAGTCTTTATGGTCCATTCAGAAATCTGATATCAATGTTAAGTTCTCCCTATAGCTGTATGGACTTTATCCCACATCACAGTTTCCTCCATCATTCCAATAACTTGGGGGCTGATTGGTTCATTGGCTACTGTAAGTTGTCTCTAGAAGGTAAGTAAGTGGCAGAACCTGGGAGAAGTTGGTGAAAATGTGAGTGAATAAAAAATGGGATTTACATAGATTAATGTAAATTGATTATTGATGGTCCGCATAAACATAGGGCCTTTTCCCAGGCTGTATCTCTCAATGACTTTCTACATTTTCCAGACTGTCATCGTGGACCTTTATGATCTAATGCTGGTGTTGTACGGCAGAGGAAAGTTGGTCAAGGACCTTTGTTTTGTGGGTGTTTAGATTAAGGCACTTTCTTTCTCATATGCAAGCAGACAGGTTGATGATAACTTGGATCCTGGCTCCAAACAAGCAACTTGAGAATATTACTTTTGGCCATTCTAATCAACAGATAGCTCCGCTGAACATCACTGAGAGAGAGTTATAGTCATACAGAACAGAAACAGGCCCTTTGGCTCAACTAGTCCATGTTGACCAAGATGCCTCATCCAAGCTAGTCCCATTTGCCAGTCATAGTAACATTTGCAACCCAAACTGTCTTTTAAAAGTTGTTATTGCACTTGCCTCAACAAATTCCTCTTATTTATGAATCTCTATATGATCACCTTTCAATTTCCTATGCTCTGAAGTATAAGGTCCTAGTATGTCCAACCTCTCCTGTTGCGAATTGTTTCAGTACTCTTTCAAGTTTAATTACAGTTTTCCTACAAGACAGCAACCAAAACTGAACACAATACTCACCAACATCCTGTACAACTGTACCATAAACTCCCAACTTTATCTTGACTTATGAAGGCCAGAGTATCAAAAGCCTTCTTTATCACCCTGTCTACTTTTATTCTTCTGTTGGACAAACCAAAGGGCGCTACTGTTCACTGTGAAAGTCCCTCCTAGATCTGACTTTCCAAAACGCAATGATTTGACCTTCTCTGAATTAAACTCTATTTGCCATTCCTTGGCCCACTCGCTTTCCAGATCTCCCCAAGTCAGATGGAGAGCTCAGAGCATATTGTTTTGCAGCAACGCACCACTGTTCTGTTGACTCTTCCAGTGCACTTGCGCCAAGCTCAACCATTTGTGGAATGTGGCAGCTGGGAGATTCAGCCATAACATCTGCTCAGCAGTTGGCCCAAGTGAGTGGAAAACCTCTAGACTTGCACTGGACAGGGTCCATATGTGATGGTTTATTCATTTTACAGAATATAAGAAATGTAACTTCTCTCTTGTGCATTAAAGCCTCTGTATTGTGGCACCTGCTCATTACGAACCTCCAGAAGTCAACCTTGTCCATTGACTTTAGTGGAGCTGAAATTACAGTCCGGGGGTCTAGTGCTCTTCATTCCCAGAAACCTCTTGAGGCTTCATTACCCTTAGAAGCTAAGTGAATTTTCATTGACAATTTTTATAGCTTTCTAATTTAATTATCTCCATTTTATTAAATTCTCCAGTGAGCTTTTGTAACCATATGTGCTGTGCACTATTGCTAATGTGTTCTGCACCTTGGCCCCGGAGGAGCGCTGTTTCGTTTAGCTATATTTATGTATGGCTGAATGATAATTACACTTGAACTTTAGCTTTCACAGTCCCCTGAGGGAGCTGAACACTTCACATTGCTCTCTTGCAGGGGTGGCAAAGATACGGCACAAGTGCCCAAGATGGCAGGTGGCAGATTTTTTTTTCATGTGGTATGCCTCGACTCTTCAAGCCCCACCCATAATAGAACAGATACATAATGATTGTCTTTGTAGTCAAATGAAGCAGCAAATGATTTTTCACATCTCACACCAGCTTGGCACCAGCTAGACAGTTGCGAGAGCGCATGACATTAGATGATATGTATCGACATCAGGATTTGGATAGGCGATGGTTATATTAATAATACTATTTAGAAATAATGTTATTTTTTAATTGTCTTTTAAAAAACTTAATTTTGAAATTTTGATCAGATTTTCTATAATGCTTTATTTCAATCTGTCTTTTTTATACTTTTATTAATAGTAGAATAATGTATACACAAATAGGCAACAGAACATCCTTTTTCCTTAAAAATCCATAATTATTATTATTCATTCATTAATCAATGGTAATCTTTGTTCAAAATTACAAGAATTTTTTTAATATAATATTCTTGCCAATTTGGAGATATGCTCTCTAAAAGGTTCACCACCCTGCTCTATCGCATCTCCCATTCGGTTCTAAGGACATAAGCCTTGCCTTCTCCAGTCTATCCATCTAACTAACGACCACAGACTGAGTTGGAGACAGTTCCTTGTGGGCTTTACCCGTCAGTGTCAAAAAGTGAACATAGCTTGTCAGGACTTGTCTGCAGAGTGGGAGATAGCTTGGGTTAATAATAACTAGGATTAATTATCAGGGGCCAATAAAAAGAAGCAGGATTTGAGCAGAGCAGCAGTTGTTGGCGAGGACAGTGTTAGAGTGGTCAGGCTTTGGCTCAATGGGCTTGGGCAAGTACTGCCTCAGGCTAGAACTTAAGTTTGAGAAGTTAGAGGCATAACAAGTATAGGCAGGATGGTAGTTCAGGCAGTGGAAAGCTCCTTCTGTGAGATTTGGGATTTCAGGGTACATAATGATTTTCCTTTACAGAGCCGACCTCAGCTCCTGACCGACAAGGTCAAGGAACTGGAGCTGGAACTGGATGTACTCAGGATCCAGAAGGCTGAAAACTTCACAGATGAGTCTTTTATTGAGCTGGTCTCACCCAGAGTGCAGGCTTCAGGTTGTAGATGGGTGACCACCAGAAGAAGTAAGCAATAAGTTCAGGTTTCCCCTGTGACTATTCCCCTCAGCAACAAGTATACCCCTTTGGATACTGCTGGATGGGATGACCTTTAGTGGCACAGCAACAGCAGCCAGGCTAGAGGCACTCTGGCTGGCTCTGAGGCTCAGCAGGGACGTGTGATGTCAGGTGGGCGGGGGGGGGGGGGTAGTGATAGGAGACAAATGGTATTGGAGCCGCTTCTTTTTACATTATCTGTCAATGATTTGGATGATGGAATTGATGACTTTGTGGCCATGTTTACAGACAATACAAAGATAGCTGAAAGGACACCTAGTGCTGTGGAAGCTGGGGGTCTGTAGAACAGGGAAAAAGTTCAAAAACCACAGCAGTAAATGGACCTGGAGCTCTTGTGCAGGATTCCTGTAAGGTTTATTTGCAGGTTCAGTTGATGGTAAGAAAGGTAAGTGCATTGTTAGCATTGATTTCAAGAAAACTTGAATATCAAAGCAAAGTTGTGATGCTGAGGCTTTAAAGGCATTGATCAGTCCATACTTGGAGTATTGTGAGCAATTTTGGGCCACTTACATAATAGATGTGCTGGAATTGGAGAGGGTCCAGAGGAAGTTCATGAGAATGATTCCAGGAATGAAAAGGTATGAGGAGCATTTGATGGTTCTGGGCCCATACTTGCTGCAGTGTAACAGAATGAGGGGGGATCTCCTTGAAACTTATTGAATATTGGCACGCCTAGATTGAGTGGATGTGGAGAGGATGTTTCCAATAGTGGGTGACTCTAGGAACAGAGGGTGCAGCCTCAGAATCGAGGGACGTCCATTTAGAACAGAGATGAGAAGGAATTTCTTCAGCTAGACGAAGGTGAGTTTGTGGAATTCATCTCTATGGACGACTATGGAGGGCAAGTTATCATGTATATATACAGCAGAAGTTGATAGGTTCTTGACTAATTAGGGTGTCAAAGGTTACGGGGGGAAGGCTGGTGAATAGTGTTGAGAAAGATAATACATCAGCCATGATGGAATAGCAAAGTAATCTCAAAGAGACAGTGCCCTATTCCTATGTCTTATGGTCATATGGTCTTATATATGTAAGCTTAGCTTATGTATGTACATTATAGAGCTTTGACCAGTGGCCAGTCCGGACATTGGATGCTTGGAGAGGAGGGGACATAAATCAAATCCACTGCCCAAGGATAAAAGTTAGAAGCAGGTGGTGGCAGTGTAACAGAGCTTTGACCAGTGGCCAGTCGGCATCTGGGATTGATTAGTAACAGCAAATTAAAGGAAGGATGGGGCAAGTGCAGCGGCCATTGTCACAGCGGCCATCATTTGAGTGGATATAGTGCAAGCAGTGATCTTAAGGCTTGAGCTCTTCGAGGCTTCAGCAAAGAGAGGTTTAACTCTGAGAAAGCAAAGGAAAGAAAAGCTCAAGGTTTTTCTTCACTTCTATTCTTTATATCTGGCAAGCTAGGACCATAGAGATAACAGGCAGGATAGTGCAATGTTGCTCCTGCAAGCTGAGGGAGGACAGGGAGACCTCCAGTATCCCTGACTACACCTGTGGGAAGTGCATCCAGCTGCAGCTTCTAACAAACTGCGTTAAGGAGTTGGATCTGGAACTGGATGAACTCCAGATCATTTGGGAGGCTGAAGCAGTGATAGGTAGATAAAGAAGTAGTTACACCCAAGGTGCAGGGCACAGGAAACTGGGTGACAGTCAAGAAGGGGAAAGGGGTCACACACCTGTGCAGAGTATCCCTGTGGCCATCCCCCTCAACAACAGGTACATCACTTTGGATACTGTCGGGGGGATGACCTAACAGAGGAAAGTCACAGTGGTGAGGCTGCCTGCCTCTGTGACTCAGAAAGGAAGGGGGAAGAAGAGGCATGTTGTGGTGATAGGGGATTTAGTAGTTAGGGGAATGGACAGGAGGTTCTGTGGGCAAGAACACGATTCCAGGGTGCCAGAGTCCGGGATATCTCAGTTTGAGTCCTCAGCATTTTTAAGTGGGAGGGTGAACAGCCAGAAGTCATGGTCCATTTGGTACCAGTGATATAGGTAGGATGAGTGACGAGATTCTGCATAGTGAGTTCAGGGCATTAGGTGCTAAGTTAAAGGGCAGGACCTCCAGGGTTGTGATCTCAGTATTGCTACCCATGTCATGTGCTAGTGAGGCTAGAACTAGGAAAATTATACAGTTTAATGTGTGGCTAAGGAGTTGGTGTAGGAGAGAGGGCAGAAGATTTTTTGATCATTGGGCTCTTTTCCAGGGAAGGTGTGACCTCTACATAAGGGACGGTTTGCACATGAACTGGAAAGGGAATAATATCCTAGCGGGAAGGTTTGTTAATGCTGCACGGTGGGGTTTAAACTAGAGTTGCAGGGGGATGGGAACCAGATTGCCAGAGCAGTTAGTGGAGAGGTTGGAAAGACTCAGACAAAGTTAGGAATCAAATGGTGCGACAAAATCGAAAAGGGTGAATACAGGACTGAAGGTGTTGTATCTGAATTCACACGGTATACAAGGTAGATGAACTTGCAGCATGGTTGCAGATGGGCAGGTATGATGTTGTAGGCATCACTGAATCATGCTGAGAGATTATCGCTGGGAACTTAGTGACTAAGGCTATACATTGTATTGAAGGGATAAGCAAGATGGCAGAGGGGGCAGCATTGCTCTGATGGTAAAAAGTGAAATCAAATCATTAGAAAGAAGTGACAAATGGTTGGAAGGTGTTGAATCATTGTGGATTGAATGATGGAACTGCAAGGGTATGAAGACCCTGGTTGGAGCTGTATACAGATAGATAGATAGATAGATAGATAGATAGATAGATAGATAGATACTTTATTCATCCCCATGGGGAAATTCAACTTTTTTCCAATGTCCCATACACTTGTTGTAGCAAAACTAATTACATACAATACTTAACTCAGTAAGAAAATATGATATGCATCTAAATCACCGTCTCAAAAAGCATTAATAATAGCTTTTAAAAAGTTCTTAAGTCCTGGCGGTAGAATTGTAAAGCCTAATGGCATACAGACCCCCAAACAGTAGTAAGGATATGGCCTACAAATCACAATGGGAAATAGAAACTGCATGCCAAAAGAGCAATGTTACAATAGTCATAGAGGACTTCAATATGCCGATAGATTGGGGAAATTAGGCTGGTGCTGGATTTTCTAGAAACTGGGGAGTTTCTAGAGTGCCTACGAGATGGCTTTTTAGATGGCTCATGGTTGAGCCCACTAGTGGATCAGCTATTCTGGAGTTGTGCAATGAACCAGAATTGATTAGGGAGCTTAAGCTAAAAGAACTCTTAGGGGTAACTGATAATCATATGATTGAATTCACCCTGAAATTTCGGAAGGAGAAGGCTAAGGACAGATGTATCAGTATTACAGTGGAGTAAAGGGAATTACGGAGGCAGGAGAGAGGAGTTGGCCAGAATTGATTGGAAAAGAAAACTGGCAGGGATGACAACAGAGCAACAATGGCTGGAATTTCTGGAAGGAAATCGGACAGCATAGAATATATACTTCCCAAAGAGGAAGAAGTATTCTAAAGGAAAGATGGCATGACCATGGCCTACTAAAGAAGTCAAAGCCAACATAAAATCCAAAGAGAGGGCATATAATAGAGTAAAAATTGGTGGGAAGTTAGAGGATAGGGAAGCTTTTGAAAAACCAACAGAGGGCAACGAACAATTTATTAAGCAAGTAAAGATGGAATACAAGAGTAAGCTAGCCAATAATATTAAGGAGGGTACCAAATTTTCTTCAGATACATAAAGTGTAAAAGAGAGGCGAGAGTGGATATCGGACTGCTGGAAAACAATGCTGCAGAGGTAGTAATGAGGGACAACAAAATGGCAGAAGAACTGAACAAGTATTTTGCATCAGTCTTCACTGTGGAAGACTCTAGCAGTATGATGAAAGTTCCAGGTGTTGGGGGCATGAAGCATGTGATGTTACCAAAATAAGAGAGAAGGTTCTTGGGAAACTGAAAGGCAGGAAAGTCACCTGGACCATATAGTGTACACCCCAGAGTTCTGAAAGAGGAGGCTGAAGAGATCATGGAGGCCTTACTAATGATCTTCCAAGAATCAAAGTGGTTGATGATGTGTACTTGGATTTTCAGAAGGCCTTTGACAAGGTGCCACACATGAGGCTGCTTAACAAGCTACAAGCCCACTGTATTACAGGAAAGATTCTAGCATGGATAAAACAGTGCCTGACTGGCAAGAGGCAAAGAATCAGAATAAAGGGAGCCTTTTCTGGTTGGCTGCCAGTGACCAGTGGTGTTCCACAGGGGCTGATTCTTTTTATGTTATATTTCAAAGATTTGGATGATGGAATTGAAGGTTTTGTTGCAAAGTTTTCAGACAGTTTTATGAAGATAGATGGAGGTGTAGGTAGTTTTGAAGAAGTTGAGAGGCTACAGAAGGACTTAGACAGATTAGGAGAATGGGCAATGGAATGGCAGATGGAATACTGTGCTGGGAAGTGTGTGGTCATGTACTTTGGTAGAAGAAATGAAAAGGTTGACTAATTTCTACAAAAAACTGATGGATTCCCTGAAGATTAATTTTCAGGTTGAGTCTGTGGTGAGGAAGGCAAATGCAATGTTAACATTCATTTCAAGAGGACTAGAATGTAAAAGCAAGGATGTAATGTTGAGACTTTAAGAATCATTGGTGAGGCCTCACTTGGAGTATTGTGAGCAGGTTTGGGCCCCTCATCATAGAAAGGATGTCCTGAAACTAGAAAGGGTTCAAAGGAGGTTCACAAAAATGATTCCAGAATTGAATGGCTTGTCATATGAAGAGTGTTTGATGGCTCTGGGCCTGTATTCATTAGAATTCAGAAGAATGAGGGGTGACCTATTGAAACCTATCGAACAGTAAAGTCCTTAACAGAGTGGATGGGGAGAGGATGTTTCCTATGGTTGGAGAGTCCAAGACTAGGGACACAGAAGATGAGGAGAAATTCCTTCAGCCAGTGAGTGGTTGATCTGTGGAATTATTTGCCACAGGCAGCTGTGGAGGCTGACTCATTTTGTCTAAATCTTGATTGGTCAGGGCATGAAGAGATGCGGCGAGAAGGCAGGAGATTGGGGCTGAGAGGAAAACTGGATCAGCCGTGAAGAACGGGCAGTGCAGACACAATGGGCCAAACAGCTTAGTTCTGCTCCTGTATCTAATGGTCTCATAGACTGATTGTATGTTCATAAAGCGACACTTGGGGCAGGAGTATCTGTACATAAGGTGACTCTGACAGGATATGATGAAATGACAAAGTGGTTCTTGGCAAGGAGAACTCTTCTAGGTAGCAATGGGACAGCGACTGTGTCTGTGCATCAACCTTCTTGTCTACTAATGTTCCAGCTCTGCATCACATTCAACAATAGGTGCATAAACCAGTTAACTCAAGGCATTGTTAATAGTCCTGTTTGTCGTTGTTCATTTGCCTTTTACACCATTGAACTGTCAGCTGACCTCATCCCAGGAGGCTCCAAATCTCAGACAGAGCTAACACAAGCGGCAGAAGGTGAGGCATCTATTTTCTCTTTGTCTAGAACAATCCATTCCCCTTCAAATTCCTCTTGCATTACATACTACACAATTGCTGAGGTGACAACAAAGCCATTAGCAATCATCTGTCAGAAGGAGAGGGGAGAAAAAAGCTGAGTGCTTTGAATTCCACAGACGCATCAACAAAAGAGTCTGGTGTGAATGCATGGGAGCCACATGTAGAAAGATTCAATTATGTTGGGTGGTCAGGACGGCTTTCATCTGTTCCTTTGAATTTGTCCTTCTCTCTCCCCCCTTTTGTGTGACACTTATAATAGATGTAGAAATGGAGCTTCAGTTGAGGCAAGCCTTCCTTTGGTACAAACATTCGGTGGCCACTTTATTAGGTACCTTCTGTCAATATTGCGGTGCTCGCTGAGTTTAGCAATTGTCTTGCAGACATTTCATCACCAGACGAGGTGACATCTTCAGAACACAGTTGTTGGTGTTTCTGTCTGGGAGCGTTCGCGTTTATATAGCTCTCCTGTTCGCTTGCCTCAGTCCTGATTGGCTACCCCTTCAGCTGACCTTTGAATTCTACTGGCTCGCCTTTCTTTGGCTCTCAAGGGATAGTCGACTGCATCTATTTCATTGTTTGTTTACAGAGTTTTCAGACGAGAACCACGCATCTAAAAATTCTCGTGCCTGCTTTGTGCTTGCCTGCGCCAGAACCTTCCCGGTGTCCCATTTGAAGTGGTGACCGAGAGTCAGCGCCAATGGATCATGTCTCCATACTGCCAGTTTGTGTTCCCGTAAACGAGTTGAGAGTTTATCTCCTGTACCTAATAGAGTGGCCAATGAGTATATGTTCATGGTATTCTGCTGCTGTAGCCCATATCCTTCAAGGTTCAATGAGTTGTGCATTCAGAGATTCTCCTCTGCACATCACTTGTAATGTATGGTTACTTGAGTTAGTTTTGCCTTCCTGTCAGCTTGAACCAGTCTGCCCATTGTCCTCTCATCTTTCTCATTAACAAGGCGTTTTCACCCACAGAACTGCTGCTCACTGGATGTTGTTTTGTCTTTCACACCATCCTCTGTAAACTCTGGAGACTGTTGCGAGTGAAAATCCCAGTTTCTGAGACACACTAAAACCACCCTGTCTGGCACCAACAATCATTCCATGGTCAATGTCACTTAGATCACTTTTCTTCTCCATTCTGATGTTTGGCCTGAACCTCTTGACCACGCTTGCATGCTTTTAGGCATTGAGTTGCTGCCGCATGATTGGCTGATTAGATATTTGCATTAATGAGCAGGTGTACCTAAGGAAGTGGCGACTGGGTGGTCAGGTCTCTTAAATCTGCCTCCCCATGTCCACTTGTGTGACGTATATAATCAGAAGCACAAATGGAGTTTCGTAGGGGTAGGTGCAAGTATTTCTTTGGTACCTATGTTCCTTGCAGTGAGCTGAGAGAAGTTTGTAAGAGAGATAAAAGCATGTGCACCCTCAAGCTGTTTAAACTCCTTTTAATTGTTCAGCTGATATGTAAAAGAAATGTCAGATATTCTGGGCTTTGTTTGTGAGAATTTATGAATATCATAGACCCAGCAAACAGGCAAGACTGCATTTAAAGGTTCAGGCCAACTCTAAATCCCGGCTACACCCAGAGAACAAGAAGTAACAATGCTGAGAATATGCTGAAGGGTTTACATGTTTCTATTGTACTTCACTGGACAGATCTCCCAGCAGGTAGATCAGTGCAAACCCTTTCATGATATTTATACCCTGGGTATGTATGCATACGACAATAAACTTGAACTTCAGGTGCTGCTGTGTGTAAACCATGCGTCAGAAACGCACAAAGAGCAGATATCACCATTGCCTGGTACACTTTGAACTTTGTGTTGAGTTTGAGGTCTTAGTGTTCAAACCATCCTTTCATAAGACTATAAGACCTTAAGATATCCTGAAGCAGCAGAATTAGGCCATTCAGCCCATCAAGTCTTCTCCACCATTAAATTATGGAGGTTTTTGAGTGTTTTTGTTGACATACCAAATCTCTTCAAACTCCTAATGAAGTATAGTCACTGTCTTGCCTTCTTTATTGCTACATTGATATGTTGGGACCGGGTTAGGTCCTCAAAGATCTTGACACCCAGGAACATGAAACTGCTCACTCCCTCCACTTCTGATCCCTCTATGAGGATTGATATGTGTTCCTTCATCTTACCCTTCCTGAAGTCCACAATTAGCTCTCTAGTCTTACTGATGTTGAGTGCAAGGTTGTTGCTGTGACACCACTCCACTAGTTGGCATCTCTCGCTCTTGTACGCCCTCTCATTTTCATCTGAGATTCCACCAACAATGGTTGTATCACCAGCAAATTTCTAGATGGTATTTGAGCTATGCCTCGCCACACAGTCATGGGTATAGAGAGAGTAGAGCAGTGGGCTAAGCACACACCCCTGAGGTGCAACAATGTTGATTGTCAGCAAGGAGGAGATATTTATCACCAATCCACACAGATTGTGGTCTTCCAGTTAGGAAGTCAAGGATCCAATTGTAGAGGGAGTTACAGGGGCCCACGTTCTGTAACTTCTCAATCAGGATTGTGGAAATGATTGTGTTAAATGCTGAGCAATAGTCAATGAACCACATCCTGATATAGGTGTTTGATATAGATATAGGTCCAGGTGATCTAAGGCCATGTGAAGAGCCATCGAGATTATGCCTGCCATTGACCTATTGTGGTGATAGGCAAATTGCAATGGGTCCGGGTGCTTGTTGAGGCAGGAGATCAGTCTAGTCATGACCAACCTCTCAAAGTATTTTATCACTGTAGATGCAAGTGCTATTGGGCGATAGTCATTAAGGCATCTCACATTATTCTTTTGAGGCACTGATATAATTGTTGCCTTTTTGAAGCGAGTGGGAACTTCCACCCGTAGCAGTTTGAGGTTGAAAATATCTTTAAATACCCCTGCCAGTTGGTTGGCACAGGTTTTCAGAGCCTTACCCGGTACTCCGTTGGGACTTTCCACCTTGCAAGGGTTCACCCTCCTTAAAGACAGCCTAACATCGGCCTCCGAGACAGAAATCACTGGGTCGCCGGGTGCAGCAGGGATCTTCACAGCTGTAGTTATACTCTCCCTTGCAAAGCGGGCATAGGAGGTGTTCAGTCCATCTGGTAGTGAAGCATCATTGCCTTTCATGCTGTTGTGTTTCGCTTTGTAGGAAGTAATGTCTTGCAAACACTGCCGGAGTGGTCGTACATCCAATGTCACCTCCAACCTCATTCAAAATTGTCTCTTCACCCTTGAAATAGCCCTCCGCAAGTCATACCTGGTTTTCTGGTACAGTCCTGAATGCTACAGATCTAGCCTTTAGCAGATGATTTACCTCTTGGTTCATCCACTGCTTTTGGTTTGGGAATGTACAGTAATTCTTTGTAGGCACACACTCATCCACACAAGTTTTAATGAAGTCGGTAACAACTGCAGCATACTCATCCAGATTCTAAGATGAATCCCTGAATACAGTCCAGTCTACTGATTCAAAGCAGTCCTGTAAGCACTCCTGTGCTTCCCTTGTTCATACCTTCTCGGTCCTCACTGCTGGTGCTGCAGTCTTCAGACTCTGCCTATACTCAGGGAGTAGAAGTACAGCCAGGAGATCAGACTTCCCGAAGTGAGGGCGTGGAATAGCACGGTAGGCATTCTCCTCACTCCCTTTATCTACGCCTCTTTCTTGCCGTGAATGGACTTGCCATTCTTTCTTGCCTCTTCATCTCTTTCGAGCCAGTCTATTATGAGTGTTGAAAATTTACACTTGATATACATACAATGAACCCATTCCTTCAACAAGGGTGGGACCAGTTTATTTAAATTTGGGATTAACCAAAGCTGGAACTGTGACATCTTGAGAATATTTGTATTTTTACTTTTGGTATTTCCTGGCAGTTACTTCTAAATGCAAGTAATCAAGTGAGCTAAGTTAGTGTAGGAGAAGCAGGGAACAAACTTCTTCAACAAATTGAGCACATTGAACACATCAAAATGGAGTGCTGTCGCAGGAAAGCAGCATCCATCATCAAGGGCGCCCACCTCACAGGACATGCTCTCTTCTCGCTGTTGCCATCAGGATGTAAGTACAGGAGCCTCAGGACCCACACTCCCAGGTTCAGGAACAGTTAATATCCCTCAACCATCAGCCTTTTGAACCAGAGGGGTTAACTTTACTTGCCCCATGACTAAAATGTTCCCAGCACATAGGGACTCAATTTCAAGGACTCTTCATCTCATATTCTCAAAATTTGTTTATCTATCTATATATCTATTTATTTATTCATCCATTCATTCGTTTGTCCATTTATTTATTTATTTATTTATTATATATTTTTTCTTTTTGTATTTACAGACTTTGGCACATTGGTTGTTGGGTGAGGTCTTTCATAGATTCTACTGTGTTTCTTGTATGAATGCCCGCAAAAAAATGAATCTGAGTCATATATATGTACTTTGATAATAAATTTACTTTGAACTTCTATAGCTGCACAGTGAAGAGAACCCTAACTGTTTGCTTCATGGCCTGCCTGGTATGAAAACCCGAACGCCCACGAAACGAAAAGGCTACAGAAGTTGGTGGAGTCAGCACAGTCTGTCACAGGCAAAGCCCTCCCCACCATTGAGCCCATTTTCATGGAGTACTGGCACAAGAAAGCAGCATCCATCATTAAGGACCCCCACTATCTGGGGCATGTTTTCTTCTCATTACCACCCACAGGCTGGAGGTACAGAAGCCTTAAACCCCGCAGCACCAGGTTCAGGAAGAGTTGTTACCCTACAGCCATTTGACTCCTGAACAGCCATGGAAAACCCACCATTACTCTGAACTGACTCTGTGATGCACAGACTCAGTTTCAATTCATGTTCTCAGTATTTTTGTTATTTGCACAGTTTATCTTCTGTTTCACATTGGTTATTTGTCAGCCTTGGTTTTTCATAAATTCTATTGCATTTCTTTATTTCTCCCGAACATGCAGCAAGAAAATCAATCTCACAGTCGTATATGGTAACATATAGGACGCTCTTTGATGATAAATTTACTTTGAACGTTCAACAAAACACTCCTCCAGTAATTGGGCACAAGGACGTTGCAGCAACTACATGCATTTCTGTAGTGCCCCTTGCATGGCAGAAGGTGCAAAGCCAATCCACTGGAGAGGTGCCAAGTAAAACTTAACAGATGGAGGTGTTAGGGAAGGGTGCATTGAGTGGTTCAGATAGCAGAGTGGTAGAGAATTCAGAACTTTCAGAACCTTTTAGAGAAAGCCCATTGTCAGGATGCACACAAAATGCTGGAGGCACTCAGCAGGTCAGGCAGCATCTATGGAGGGGAATAACACATTTAATTGGGTTATTCGTTCAGATTGACAGACAACACGATGTAGAATCAGATCACCGGGGAAAATGGGGAAAGAATTGGCAAATGTCTTGGACAAGTGAAAAATGCAGGATTTTGGGCAATTGAATCAGGGCAGGATGTACATAATGAGTGGTAGGGCCTTGGGGAGAGTTGTCGACTAGTGAGACCAAGAGGTAAAAGCACATTGTTCCCTAAATCCGGAACACAGATGGTAAAGCAAGCATACAAGATCAACTGGGGTATTGGGTATAAGAATTGGGAATCCACGTTACAGCTGTACAAAGGCTTTGTTGGGCATCACTGCATACAGTTCTGATCAGCACGATATTGCAGAAGGAGACTAAGAAAGTCATTAGAAAGGAAAAGGTGAATTATGAAAGGAAGCTGACAACTAATATCAAAGAAGATACCAAAAGCTTTTTTAAGTATATAAAGGGTAAAAGAGAGTTGAGAGTAGATATAGGACCAATAGAAAATGATGCTGGAGATATTGTAATGAGAGACACAGAAATGGCAGAGGGACTGAATACAAATTTTGCATCAGCCTTCACAGTGGAAGACATCTGCAGTATACCGGACATTCAAGAGTGTCAGTGAAGTGAAGAATGTGCAGTGAAAAATATGATTGAGAAGGTGCTCAGGAAGCTTAATGGTCTGAGGGTGGATAAATCTCCTGGTCCTGATGGAATGCACCCTCAGGTTCAGAAGGAATTGACTGGAGGGATTGGGGAGGCAGTAATAAAGATCTTTCAAGAATTGATAGATTCTGGCATTGTACTGAATGACTGGAAAATTGCAAATGTTACCCCGCTATTTAAGAAGGGTGGGAGGCAGCAGAAAGGAAACTATAGACCTGTTAGCCTGATTTCAGTGGTTGGGAAGCTGTTGGAATCGATCGTTAGGGATGAGATTACAGAGTACCTTGAGCACATGACAAGATAGGCCAAAGCCAGCATGGTTTCCTGAAAGGAAAATCCTGCCTGACTAACCTACTGCAATTTTTTGAGGAAATTACAAGCAGGGTAGACAAAGGAGATGCAGTAGACGTGGTGTACTTGGATTTTCAGAAGGCCTTTGACTAGGTGCCACACATGAGGCTGCTTAGCAAGATAAGAGCCCAAGGAATTACAGGGAAGTTACTAGCATGGATGGAGCATTGGTTGGTCGGTAGAAAACAGAGAGTGGGAATAAAGGGATCCTATTCTGGCTGGCTGCTGGTTACCAGTGGAGTTCCATAGGGGTCGGTGTTGGGACCGCTGCTTTTTATGATGCATATCAATGATTTGAACTGTGGGATTAGTGGATTTGTGGCTAAATTTGCCAATGATACAAAGATAGGTAGAGGAACAGGTAGTGATGAAGAAACAGAAAGCCTGCAGGGACACTTAGATAGCTTAGGGGAATGGACAAAAGTGGCAAATGAAATGCAATGTTGGGAAGTGTCTGGTCATGCACTTTGGTGGAAGAAATAAACAGGCAGACTATTATCTAGATGGAGAGAGAATTCAAAATGCAGAGACACAAAGGGACTTGGGAGTCCTTGTGCAGGATACCCTAAAGGTTAATGTCCAGGTTGAGTGGGTGGTGCAGAAGGTGAATGCAATGGTGGCATTTATTTCTAGAAGTATAGAATCTAACAGCAGGGATGTGATGTTGAGGTTCTATAAGGCACTCGTAAGACCACACTTGGAGTATTGTGTGCAGATTTGGACTCCTTAGTTTAGAAAGGATATACTGATATTGGAGAGGGTTCAGAGAAGATTCACGAGAATAATTCCAGGAATGAAATGGTTACCATATAAGGAATGTCTAGCAGCTCTTGAGCTGTATTCCCTGGAGGTCAGGAGAATGAGGGAGGATCTCATAGAAACATTCTGAATGTTAAAAGGCCTGAACAGATTAGATATGGCAAAGTTATTTCCCATGGTATGAGTCTAGAACAAGAGGGCACGACTTCAGGATTGAAGGACGTCCATTTAGAACAGAAATGCGGAGAAATTACTTTAGTCAGAGGGTGGTAAATCTATGGAATTTGTTGCCACAAACAGCTGTGGAGGCTGAATCATTGGGTGTATTTAAGGCAGAGATAGATAGGTTCTTGATTAGCCAGGACATCAAAGAGTATGGGGAGAAGGCAGGGGAGTGTGGATGACTGGAAGAATTGGATCAGCCCATGATTGAATGGTGGAGCAGACTCAATGGGCTGAATGGCCTACTTCTGCTCCTATAACTTATGGTCTTATATTGGAAGGACATGATTATGTCAGAGACCATGAGAGCATAAGAGCAGAATTGGACTATTTAGCCCATCAAGTCTTTTTCATCATTCCATCATGGCTGATTTATTATCCTTCTCAACCACATTCTCCTGTCTTCTCCCCATAACCTTTGACACCCTTACTATTGAAGAACCTATCAACCTCCTTTTTAAATAAACCCAATGACTTGCTCTCCACAGACATCTGTAGCAATCAAGTCCACAGATTTACTAACCTCCTGTTAAAGAAATCCCTCCTCATCTCTATTCTCAAAGGGTGCAGAAAACATTTACAAGGATGTTGTCTATCCCTGGAAGATTTGTGTACTCAGGAGAGGTTGGATAGATTGGGTCTGTGTTCCTTGGAGAGAAGGAGGCTGACAGGTGACAAAATAGAGATGGGAGAGAGCCAGAATGTGGTTCCTATGCTAGACATGTCTAAAACTAGAAAGCATAGGTTTAAAGAGAGATGATGAAGGTTTACGGGTGGTGGAGTGGAGACACATTGCTACCAAAGGAGGTGTAATGTACTCCTTCCCTCCACCAGCCTGCAGGTCACCCTAGGGTAAGGCGTAGCACCTGCTTAGCTCCCGATCAGGATCATATGAAGCCATGGGAACAGGTGGTGGATGGTCGTATATGCAGCTGGGACATATCACAACTCCTAGCTATGCAACTACTGATGCCAGGCAGACAATCTCTGAAGCGTATCGATAATGGCTGAGGTCTCCCATCTCGTAAAGACACAGACCAGAAGAAGGCAATGGCAAACCACTTCTGTAGAAATATTTGCCAAGAACAATCATGGTCATGGAAAGCCCACGATCACCTATGTCATACGGCAGGGCACATAACGAGCAAATGAACGAACGATGAAGGTGAAAAGGAGATATCAGTGGTAAATCTTTCACTCAAACAGTAGCTGGGATCTGGAGGTGGTGGAGACAGGGACAGGAACAATACTTAAGAAGCGTTGCAAGTGAGCTGTTGGCCCCTCCTCTCGCTGTGACAGGAACGATGTCTCTTTCTCCCTCGTTAGTGAGAGGGGATGTCGAAGTGCTGGGATGGACAATAGTTTTTGATGGACTGTAGATCGTGGTCTGTGAGGGCTTCCTATTTCTTGCATGGTGGGTGGTGTGGATGTTGGTGCCTTTGTTGGAGCGAGGAGGGAAGGAGGAGAGGGGAGTATTGATGTTTTTGCTGTTGCTTGTATGTGGAAGTGTGGGGGAGGATTGGGGTTCCAACGCACTTCTGTCATTCATTCTTTTGGGGTTTTTTCTCTGTTTTGTTAATTTCTACGAAGAGTAAGGATTTCAGATTGTATACTGTATACATTCTCTGATATTAAATTGAACCATTAACACGTGCTGTATAAGCATGGCATAGAGGGATACAGAATTAATGCAGGTATGTAGGATCTGGAAAGGTAGGCATGCTGGTTTTCATGAGCATGGTGGGCTGAAGGGCCTATTTCTATGCTGTACGACTCCATGACTCTGTGACCCTGCTTCTCTCCCTCGGTGTGTCATGGGACTTTCCCTACGACAGTCCGACAAAGTCAGAAACACAGCTGCTATGCGCCCAAGTTCAGGCAAGGAGGTGTTGGATTTCTGTTTAATTTCTGATCCTTAGGGTTCTTGTGGGAATCTGGAATGGTGAGCAAACTTAAGTCCAAGATTTTAGTTTATTTTAGAGTACAGACAAACATAAAAATACTAAGGAAACTAGATAAAGAGCTGAGAAACGATGCTAAGGGGAGAATTAATGTTCAGGGTGTAAGACAAAAGAACAAACGCAAATGGAATAAGGATGGCGCCTCTGAAAGATCTATAACTTTTATAGATAAGATAAAGCAAATTTCTTAGATAGGAATGAATGGATTAATAGGAAACATGATTAAAACAATTACATTGTGTGGGTAACGTGCTAATGCTTAGCCAATGAAAAATGAGAAATTGTTAATTTAGTTGCTATACCGCTTTCTGCCAGTGAGTTTGAAATATACATGAGTTTGTTCAAAAGTATTATTTTAAAAAGCAGTGATGGAAACAGAGGCAAGCATTCCATTTACGACTCACTACATCAAAAAATATTTTTTCTCACCCTCCCAGCTCTATTGTGTTCCTTCTAGTAACATACGACTGAGGGAATAAAAGAAGATCGAAAGAAACAATGTTTTTTCACCTCGAAGTTGCAAAACCAGTCTGATGGAAACAAAGAGAATTCAAATTCCAGGTCTGAATTAAGCTCCTTTAATGGATGGCAAATAGATTTTATTGAATAATTCTTTGTAAGTAAATAGTATATGTATAGTTTTTCATAAATTTCATAGTTTTTCTTTATTTTCCTGTAAATACCATCAAGAAAATGAACCTCAAGGTATTATTTGTGTGATTACTCGTCCTGAGTATGATGTTCTCCTAAGTACTTGTTCCCTTAATGGAGAATGCCTGTGTGTGACTGTTTAACGCAGGGAGGCTGATACACAGGTCCTTGTCAAATTGGGGTCAGAGTCCAGTGGTTTGGAGGGCAAGACAATTAGGGGCCTTTCACTGCAGCAGCCTTCCTCAGCCTTTACTGACATTGTGACATCTCACCATCTTCTGCCAGCTCTTGGTTGGATCGTTCTTTGCCTGGAACCTCACCTTTGACCTTACTGCCATGGATAGCCCCAGCTAATGTTAAGGGCCGGATGGCTAAACTCCAACTGGCACTGCTCTCAGGATCTCAGGAAATCACACCACGACAATGACAGATCCCTGGAGAAGGAATCTCAAGATAGTACATGGTGAAATATATGTTCTTTGATAATACATTGCCTTTGACTTCGACGTGCTTGCTGAGCCTCAGTTGGTACGCTTGCACCTCTGAATTTCAACATTGTTGATTCAAATCCCTAACAAGAACTAAATGATAAAAAATCTGAATTGCAGATCCAATGCAGCACCAAAGAGACACTGCCAGAGGTGTCATCTTTCAGATTAAACAATAAACTTAAAAACTTTAAATAAATTTTAAGGTGGGGACTACACGGTTCCGGAATATTAAGTGTATAGTAGAGAAAGGTGAGGCGGAACAAGTGATAAGGAGGACACATGTACAGAGGGATGGTCTGACGGAACATGGAGTTAAATGTGCAGAAAGAATAAGTAAATTTAGGAAGGACAACAAAATTCAAGGGGCGTATAACCCGATGGGAGTTCGGGGAGCAGGGTTAAGCACAATAGGCAGCGATTTAAACAGAGAGAGGAGAAATGGTCTAAAAATTCTATATCTGAATGCAAGAAGTGTCAGAAATAAGGCGGATGAGCTTGAAGCTCAGGTGCGAATGGGTAACTATGATGTTGTTGGGATAACGGAGACATGGCTGCAGGGAGATCAGACCTGGGAAATGAATGTACAAGGGTATACGTGCTATCGTAGGGACAGAAATGTGGGCAGAGGGGGTGGGGTGGCCCTGTTGGTGAGGAATGAGATTCAGTCCTTTGCAAGAGGGACATAGGATCAGGAGAATTAGAGTCTGTGTGGATAGAACTGAGGAACAATAAGGGCAAAAAGACCCTAATGGGTGTTGTCTACAGGCCACCAAACAGTAGCATGGATATTGGGTGCAAGTTGAATAGGGAGTTAACATTGGCATGTGGCAAAGGTAATGTCGCAGTAGTTAAAACCAAGGGGATTTCAAAATGCAGGTGAACTGGGAGAATCAGGTTGGTGCTGGACCCCAGGATAGGGAGTTTGTAGAGTGCCTACGGGATGCATTCTTGGAACAGCTTGTACGAGAGCTGACCAGGGACAAGGCTATTCTGGATTTAGTGTTGTGTTATGAACAGGATTTGGTAAGTGATCTTGAAGAAAAGGAGCCATTAGGAGGTAGTGACCATAATATGATAAGTTTTTATCTGCAATTTGAGAAGGATAAGGGCAGATCGGAGGTGTCAGTGTTGCAGTTGAACAAAGGAGACTATGGAGCCATGAGGGAGGAGCTGGCTAAAGTTAAATGGACGGATATCCTAGCAGAAAAGACAGTGGAGCAGCAATGGCAGGTATTCTTGGGAATAACGCACAAGGTGCAAAATCAGTTCATCCCCCGGAGAAGGAAGGATTCAAAGGGGGGAAAGGGGCCACAGTGGTTGACAAAGGAAGTCAGAGATTGCATAGCATTAAAAAAAAGGAAGTATGACAGAGCTAAGGTGAGTGGGAGGACAGATGATTGGAAAATTTTTAAGGAACAACAGAATTTAAGTAAAAAGGCAATACGGGGAGAAAAAATGAGGTATGAACGCAAGCTAGCCAGGAATATAAAGGAGGATAGCAAAAGCTTTTTTAGGTATGTGAAGAGAAAGAAGATAGTTAAGAACAATGTTGGGCCCTTGAAGAATGAATTGGGTGAAATTGTTATGGGAAACAGAGAAATGGCAGAAGAATTTAATAAGTACTTTAGATCTGTCTTCACTAGGGAAGACACAAGCCAAGGACATAGGGTAACAGAGGAAATGAAACAGATTGACATTAGGAAGGAAACGGTGATGAGTAGACTGATGGGACTGAAGGCTGACAAATCCCCAGGTCCAGATGGTCTGCATCCTAGGGTACTAAAGGAGGTGGCTCTGGAAATTGCAGATGCATTGGTAATCATTTTCCAATGTTCCTTAGATTCAGGATCAGTTCCTGAGGATTGGAGAATGGCTAATGTTATCCCACTTTTTAAGAAAGGAGGGAGGGAGAAAACAGAGAACTATCGTCCTGTCAGCCTAACATCAGTAGTGGGGAAGATGCTAGAGTCCATTATTAAAGATGAAATAGTGGCATATCTTGATAGCAGTGATAGGATTGGGCCAAGCCAGCATGGATTTACCAAGGGCAAATCATGTTTGACTAATCTATTGGAGTTTTTCGAGGATGTAACCAGGAAGTTAAACAAGGGAGATCCAGTGGATGTAGTGTACCTCGATTTTCAGAAGGCATTTGATAAGGTCCCACATAGGAGATTGCTGGGTAAGATCAGAGCTCATGGCATTGGGGGGAAGATATTGACATTGGTAGAAAACTGAAAGCAAAGGGTAACGGTGAATGGGTGTTTCTCGAAATGGCAGATGGTGACTAGTGGGGTGCCACAGGGCTTGGTATTGGGACCACAGCTGTTTACGATTTACATCAACGATTTAGATGAAGGCATTGAGAATAACATCAGCAAGTTTGCTGATGATACTAAGCTGGGTGGCAGTGTGACATGTGATGAGGATGTTAGGAGAATTCAGGGTGACTTGGATAGGCTGAGTGAGTGGGCAGATACTTGGCAGATGACGTTTAATGTGAATAAGTGTGAGGTTATCCACTTTGGGAGTAAGAACAGGAAGGCAGATTATTATCTGAACGGTGTAGAGTTGGGTAAGGGAGAAATACAAAGAGATCTCAGAGTCCTTATTCATCAGTCACTGAAGGTGAATGAGCAAGTGCAGCAGGCAGTGAAGAAGGCTAATGGAATTTTGGCCTTTATTACAAAGGGAAATGAGTACAAGAGCAAGGAAATCCTTTTGCATTTGTACAGAGCCCTGGTGAGACCACACCTGGAGTATTGTGTACAGTTTTGGTCTCCAGGGTTAAGGAAGGACATCCTGGCTGTAGAGGAAGTGCAGCGTAGATTCACAAGGTTAATTCCTGGGATGTCCGGACTGTCTTACGCAGAGAGGTTAGAGAGACTGGGCTTGTACACGCTGGAATTAAGGAGATTGAGAAGGGATCTGATTGCAACATGTAAGATTATTAAGGGATTGGACAAGATAGAGGCAGGAAATATGTTCCAGATGCTGGGAGAGTCCAGTACCAGAGGGCACGGTTTGAGAATAAGGGGTAGGTCATTTAGGACAGAGTTAAGGAAAAACTTCTTCTCCCAAAGAGTTGTGGGGGTCTGGAATGCACTGCCTCGGAAGGCAGTGGAGGCCAATTCTCTGGATGCTTTCAAGAAGGAGCTAGATAGGTTACTTATGGATAGGGGAATCAAGGGATATGGGGACAAGGCAGGAACCGGATATTGCTAGTAGATGATCAGCCATGATCTCAGAATGGCGGTGCAGGCTCGAAGGGCCGAATGGTCTACTTCTGCACCTATTGTCTATTGTCTATAAACTGAGAATCGGTATTAGGTTTAATATCACTGGCATTGTTATGATGTTTTGCGGCAACAGTACAGTGCAATACATATTAAAAAACACTAAAAATTACAACAATAAGTATGTATATATTTAAAAATATAGAGGTACTGTAATGTACATTGTCCATTGTTCATTGTCCGTTCCGAAATCTGATGGAGAATGGAAAGTACCTGTTCTGGTAAACTGAGTATGCGTCTTCAGATTTCTGTACCTCCTTGCTGATGGTAGCAATGAGAAGAGGGCATGTCCTGGACGATAAGGGTCCTTAATGATGGCTTTTTAAGGCATCGTCTTATGAAGATGTCCTCAATGCTAACTGTTTGCCTTGACAGGTGGGTGTAAAGGTCTGGGACATACAAAATCAATTGATTTTGTATTTCGTCAGTTGATTTTGTCTCCTGACGAAGGGTCTCGGCCCGAAACGTCGATAGCGCTTCTCCCTATAGATGCTGCCTGGCCTGCTGTGTTCCACCAGCATTTTGTGTGTGTTGTTTTTTGAATTTCCAGCCTCTGCAGATTTCCTCGTGTTTGGAGAATAATTTGGCTGCTTTTTCTCATTCTATTGGGGTTTTTTTCTGCTAAATGTTCCACGAGGTGAGCTTATCCTAGAGCCAGATCTTTACTCAACACCTCAAAAACCTCCAGGTGAGGGTCAGTTAGTCCACTTACTCAGGCCAACCAATCAACTTGAGTGACAATATTTGGTCACCTAAATTATTTACTTGCTGGTAAGGATTTAGGTCACTTTGTGCTTTCATTGGAATCTGAGAACAGAACATTACAGCACAGTACAGACCTATTGATTTACAGTGATGTGCTGACTTTTTAACCTACTCCAAGAAAAACCCAACCCTTCCCTCCTACGTAGCCCTCCATTTTCCTATCATCAATTTCCACTCTGGAAACCTGAGCATGAAAGTGCATTCTGATGCTCCACTGACAGAAGTGTAATCTTTATCTGCTCTTCTGGATGGGTAGAAAATGTCTCCTGGAACTATTGTGTACCTCACGGGAGAACAGGAGACAATATACTGATTCTTATAACCACATAACAATTACAGCATGGAAACAGACCATCTTGGCCCTTCTAGTCCATGTCAAAACCTTACCCTCACCTAGTCCCACTGACCCGCACTCAGCCCATAACCCTCCATTCCTTTCCTGTCCATATACCTATCCAATTTTACTTTAAATGTCAATACTGAACCTGCCTCTACCACTTCTACTGGAAGCTCGTTCCACACAGCTACCACTCTCTGAGTAAAGAAGTTCCCTCTCGTGTTACCCCTAAACTTTTGCCCCCAACTCTCAACTCATGTCCTCTTGTTTGCATCTCCCCTACTGTCAATGGAAAAAGCCTATCCATGTCAACCCTATCCATCCCCCTCATAATTTTAAACACCTCTATCAAGTCCCCCCTCAACCTTCTACGCTCCAAAGAATAAAGACCAGTAATCAAGGCTCAGTCAACATATCTAAAGGAGATTGACTGGACCATGAGACATAGGAGCAGAATTGGGTCATTTGTCCCTTCTCTGCCTTTTGATCATGATTGATTTATTATCTGTCTCAACCCTATTCTCCTGTCTATCACACTATCTGGTCACTCTTGCACTCATGGGTAGTCACATGGCAGAAATTGGCCGTGGTGTTTCACAAATTCCAGCGGTGATTTGAACTTGAAAGAGATTCCACTGACATAGAAGGATTTTTGAGTAATCCAAGGTCATGAAAGGACTGGAAGTTCTTTTTTTTTTATTAAAGAACATAACACGTAAAGTATTTATATGTTTTAATTGGATCATGCTTTCAATAAGAAACACTCCAGAACCAGATTCCACACTGAACTGATTCCACAACCTTTAGACTGACTTTCAAAGTCTCTACAACTGAGTTTTATCCTCAGTTTTATTTTTTTTACTTGGACTATTTGTCTTCTATTGCACATTGGTTGTTTGTCAGTCTTTGTTTATGTATAGCTTTTCATAAATTCTATCGTATTTCTTTATTTTCCTGTAAATGCCTGCAAGAAAATGAATCTCAAAGTAATATATGGTGACATATACATACTTTAATACTACATTTATGTCAACTTTGACTTGACTTTGACTTTACTTGTAATAAAATCAGAATCAGATTTATTCTCACTGACATGTTGTAAAATTTATTGTGTTGAGGCAGCAGTACAGTGCAATACATAAAGAAATACCATAAAGTTACAACAAGAAATACATATAAATAAATAACAAACAAACAAATAAATAATTAGTGCAGAAAGAGAATAAAAAAGTGAAGTAGTGTTTACAGATTCATGGACCATGCAAAAATCTGATGGCAGAGGGAAAGAAGCTGTCTTTAAAATGTTGAGTGTGGGTCTTTAGGCTCCTGTACCTCCTCTCTGCTGGTGGCAATGAGAAGAGGGCGTGTCCTGTTGGTGAGGGTTCTTAATGATGGATACCACCTTCTTAAGGCATCAACTTTTGAAGATATCCTCTATAGTGGGAAGCTGGTCACTTGAAGCTACCAAGCTATCAAGAATGACTCCAAGCAGAGACAATACTTTTTTCATTGGGATTGAGATCTGGTTTGCATTGTTCGAGGTTTCCTTTCACCACAGGAATTTGTAGAATGAGCAAGTAGAAGCTTCTTACTGCTGGTAGAGTCAGGTTTATTGTCATTTAACTATAAACCTGTACATGTATACCTTCAAACAAGACAACGTTTCTCCAGACCAGAGTGCAAAACACAGTGGTACACATAACACACAATAACTTAGGAAAGTAGGGATAAAATCTACAGATGAATTAAGCATTCATAAACAAAGTAAAATGCATAAGTTAAATACTGTAAGGTATAGAACAGTTTAAACTGTGACATTTTGAATGCCATTGGGCAGGGAGTTCAGAAGCCTGGAGGCCAGAGGAAAGAAACTGTTTCCCATTCTGACTGTTCTTGTTTTTATGCATCGGAGTCTCCTGCCTGATGTCAAAGCAGATGCTGGATGGGTGGGTAGAATCCTTGACAATACTAAGGGCCCTGAATATACAGCGCTCCTGATAAATGTCCCTGATGGATGGTAGGGAGACCCCTATGATTCTCCCAGCTGTTCTTACAGTCCTCTATAGGGACTTCCACTCTGACGCTCGGCTGCTCCCATACCAGATGGAGATGCAACTTGTCAACACACTCTCGATGGTGCTCCTGTAAACTGTAGTTAAGATTGGGGTGGGGGTGATGTGGGAGCCTTGCTTGCTTCAATCTCCTTAGGAAGGCGCTGCTGTGCCTTCTTGTCCAGGGAGGTGATAGTAAGGGACCAGGTGAGATTGTCTATGATGTGAACTCGCAGGAACGTGGCGCACTTAACTCTCTGTACAGAGGAGACATGTATTCGCAGAGAGGAATGGCTTGTCTGTACTTTCCTGAAGAACACAATAACTTCCCTGGTCTTCTCCACGTTCAGAATTAGGTTGTTCTTCTCACACTAGTCCACAAGCTGCTCCACTTCCCCTCTGTACTCCGAACCATCACTGTTGTTGATCAATATGCTCATGTCTCTCATTGCTCATGAGTCAGCCAGACACCTCTGAAGGGACAGCACAGGGCTCAGAAGGTGTACTGCACTGTCCTGCCAAAAAAATATTTCCAAGACCGGCAGGCAGTATTGTATATCCCAACTTCTCTGTGTCCTCCAACGTCTCAAGACTCCTTCTTCCATACACTTTGCTAAGACTGTAATCCTGCAAATGGAAAGTGTGGCAAGCTTTCAAATAAATCTCCGTAAGACAACTGCTGACAGAGGCCATTGGAGTTGGCATTCAAAGTTTAAAGTTCAAAGTAAATTTATTATCAGAGTACATACCTATCACCTGAGATCCGTGTTCTTGCAGCATTCACTGTAGATACAAAGAAACACAATAGAATCATCTACTGGGGGCAGCACAGCAGGGTAGTGGTTAGCCCAACACTTTACAGTACTAGCGACCTGGGTTCGATTGGTGCCACTGCCTGTAAGGAGTGTGTACATTCTCCCCATGACCGCATGGGTTTCCTCCAGGTGCTCCAGCTTCCTCCCACTGTCCAAAGACCTGCTGTTTGGTAGGTTAATTGGTCATTGTAAATTGCCCCATGGTTAGGCAAGGGTTAAATCAGGGATTGCTGGGTGGCATGGCGCAAAGGACTGCAAGGGCCTTTTCTGTGCTTTATCTCAATAAATCAATAAATCTTTTTTTAAAACTGTGTACAATGGACAACCAATGAGCAGAAGACTATAAAATTGTGGAAATACAAGAAGAAAAACAAAATAATAAATAATACTGAGAAGTTGAGTTGCAGAGGCCTTGAAAATGAGTCTGTAAATTGTGGGATTAGTGTTGAGATGAGAGACGTTATCCATGCTGGTTCAGGAGCCCATTGGTTGAGGGGTAATAACTGACCCTGAACCGGGTGTTGTGGGACCTCTGGTCTTGTTTCCTTGTTACAGAAGCAGGCAAGATCTGATAACAATTGAAAACCATTTCAAAGTAGTATGTAATGGTTAACAATCTGCAGTAGCTTAAATGAGTGATACAATATGTAACATTTGGCATCAATTCATACTAGCAAGAAGCAGTCAGAAATAATCTGCGGCTACGCTCACCAGGCAATAGACTCATGTATCAGCAGGCAGCGGTCCAGAGCAGTATATGCCAACTGCAATAGCGTGCGGGAATCAATGAGGGTGTAAGCATCGGCAACAATAGTCAGCAGTTGGCAATAAATGCAATTGTCTGCAAGAATTATCTGCAATGGCATGCAATGACCTGCAAGGCCTTGGCAAAACCACCCATCTATTTGCATGCGTGTGCAATAATCTCTATCAATTTGCAGTCATCCAAGCCTATCAATGACCAACTGCATGCAACAATTTACAGCAGTCTGTAAACATCGACGTTATTGTGAGAGTATCGTCGTTGCCAATTACAATGCCTAGAGGCACGAAGTGACCACTGAATGTCTGCAGCCGTTTGTGACTTCCAGAAGCTTTGTGCACGGCACCGTAGGACTGGAAGGCAAAATAGGCAGCATTTGTGCAATACACTCACTCTGCACTGCCCACTTCGGGCAGCAGCAAAAGCCCTCTGTCTCTGGCGGTGCACTGGGCTTCCTTCATCGTGTCAGTATCTCAATTTTCACTGCTGTTAGTCACGCAAGTCCCGGATGGAGACTCAGGAATACCATCGCACACAGATGTAGAAGGATTCTTCATTGCTGTTTCCGTAGCAGTTTTGTTTTACCAGTCAGGGTTGTTAGCCCTGAGCTGAACCCCCCGAACCTGGAGGACTGGTGAACGACTCTTAGTCTGGCCTCCACCCTTTGACCTGTTTGGCATGGGTGACCCTACCAAGAGACAAAGCATCAAGCCCTGACTCCAGCCAGCATAGCTGTCCGGGTCAGTGAGGCACATAAGCCTCCAAACCCTACGATGAAGTTGTGGTCCTCTTGGAGGCAATACACTCAGTGAGCACTTTATGAGGTACGTCCTGTACCTCGGAAAGTAGCCACTGAGTGTATATTCGTGGTCTTCTGCTGTTGCAGCTCATCCATTTCAAGATTCAGATATGAGCTTCTGCACACCACCGTTGTAACGCAAGGTCATTTGAGTTACCGCCATCTTTCTGCCAGCTTGAACCAGTCTGACCATTCTCCTCTGACCTCTCTCATTAGCAAGGCAGTTTCAGCCATAGAACTGCCACTCACTGGATGATTTGGCTACTGGACCCTCACCCCAATATGTCAAGGACTGCGCATTGGATGCCCCTACATCAGTCTCCGTACCTTAAACAAAATCAAACACTGCATTCCCCATTAGCGGAATCCACCTCAACATCGCAGTTATGTGGCCCTCTGATCGGCGTCTCCAACCACCTGAGGACCCAGCAACAGGCAACCCTTTTGGAGAACATCATACTCGATTTGAGTGATCGCACTACTACTGCTAAATATTAGTTACACAGTCCCTTGATCCTGAACTTACTTAACCAAATGTAAAGCCTTGTGAATTCTGATTGTAATTCTATACATTCACAAAATGAACAAGTTTCAAAAAGTATGAAGTAACCTCTTACAGTTGATAACAAATTACAATGACACATAACAACTTAATACAATAACCATCTGTTACATTCTATGACATATTAACATACTGCAACAGCATTAAACAATCTATTACAATATTAGCTTATTGTAACAACATGAAACAATCTAGTATGGTATTTAGTTAATTGCAACAATCCATCACATTATTAGTTACTTGAAACACCATGGAACAATCATTGCCACATTAACTAATTGTAACAATCTAGTACAAGTTAGCTGTAATTGTAAAATTGTAACACACAGCAGTCTATATTACCAGTGGGTTCCCAAATTTTTTTTGGGTTCCTGCCTCCTTGGCTCCTAGACCACATTCTCCGTGCCCCCCCCACCATCCTCCCTGTCAGCCATGACAAAACTTCAAAGAATTTTGATTTACGATGCACAGTGAAAGAAAATAGGAATTGCAAATTCAAAGCAGTGGCAAATAATTGCCAAAAAAAATCAAATCGATTTAAAGCTATAAATAAGATTATTTCTTTATTTAATTATGGTAAAAGCAATTTTCATCAATTTTAGAGTATACGTCAGTAGTCCAACTGTTCACTACTTCCTTGCTTTTTTTCCTTCCAGTGAGATGGATGGCCTTGGCACAGTGATATCAGCTTCTCAACATCAGAAGGAGCCTCAGCTCTGCATATTCAGTAATTTACAGTCTGTTTTGTTGCTTTGAAAGAATTTGTGTGTCTGCACTGAAACTGCTCTCCACTAAATATGATGTTGGAAAGGCGATAAAGAACATCTTGACCCTTTTCCACAGAGCAGGATAGTGTTCAGAGATTTCTTTCTGCAGCCAAAAGTCTTGATATGATTTTTCTGAACTTTGACCTCAGCACAAAATCATTTTGTATAGAGTTCAGATCTCCCTCCATCCTTTCTGTTAATTTCTCATTACAAGTGTTCAGGAATGGATTCATTACCCAATCTGGAATTTGGATTGAGAGAAGATCCAGTCTCTCTGATGCGTCTTTATGCAGCTCACCCAGGTCGGCACAGTGTACTTGAAGATTATCATCTGGTATTCTTTCTTTCTCTTTCAACTCAGAGAGGCTCGGAAATTAGAAATGTTCACAAAGAACAATGTTGCACTTAAATAGGGTCAACTTGGACAGAAATATGGAGATGACTGATTTGACTTTGACAAGATTCGCATCATTTTCTTGCAATTGAAGATTGAGTTTATTACTCTTTGTGAATTCTGACAAATAAGCAATATCATGCCTAATATTCTTGAGACGATTAATGAATGAAGCATTCAAGTCTTCAAATAATTTTATCAAAGTTTCAAAAAGCACATAAAAGTTTCTCAGTCCATTTCCTTTTGAGAACTATCTGTCTTCTGTGTGCAAAAGCAAGCTTTCAAACTGTTCATCGTTCTCAAAGCAAAGCCCTCAAAGCAGCTGAAAATTGAGAGCATGGGACTTGATTTTATTTACCACTGTAATAACAGTATCTAATGACTTGTGCAGCTGATCACTGTTTTTTTTTTGCAACAAGATGTTGTCTCTGAATTACACAGTGAATGGTAGATACGTTAGGTATGACACTTATCAAGAAAGCAATAACCCCAAGGCGGTGTCCTGTCAATGATGGTGCCCCATCTGTTGCACAAGCATGTGATTGCTCAAGAACCTGCAATGTTGCTCCCCCTTTGTATCTGTTTCTATTCTTGCAAATAACAGCTCTTGAACCATGCTTCCATCTTTTATGAAGTGAATGTAACCACGAAGCAAATATTTGTTGTCTGACAAAGTTCACTCATCCAAATGCAGAACAAATTCTGCTGTTCCAAATAGGTTGCACAATATGTCTTCTACATTGTTAAACATTTCCTTGGAATCCCTTTAATTATTTGGTCTGATGACTAATGGAAAACCATACACAGAACTCCCTTACTGCTGGCTGAATCAGTTCTGCTCCAATTGTATGGGGCTTTCCAGATTTAGCAATGAGCAATGAAATGTTGCTTGAAGCTTGCAAAACATTACTGTTTTATTGTTAAGTACTGACAGACATGATTAGAAGTGTTTTCTGTTTCTGAAATCTTTCAAGAAGTGACTGAAATAAGCCAAGTTCTTGTTTGCTTTATCAGAACGTATTCTCTGCAAATGCTTAAGGAGCCTGGATGATTTCATTGCCTCATTTGAAAGAGAATTTACACAACAGATACGTTGGCTGCTGTTGGTTGCTTGGTTCAGGTGTAAATCCATGTATGAGATACTCCACAGTTTACTGTCTACACTTCCTTTTGTTTCATCTGCTTCTGCTATCTTCATTACAGATTACCAGCGATAGTCAATTGCCTTTTGTTTAAGCCCAATCTCAAGCACTGTGCTCAATAAAGGGGAAAGTTATGACATCTTCATAGCTCAGGCAAAACCTGACTTTCCAGCTGAAGGTGTGTAAAGCAGAGCTGCGATATCTCAATTGGGCAATGGGCTAGAGAAATGCAGTCCAGACCATTCGAAAGGGTAGATTCTGAACATTGCCCCATTAAACACCATACCCAAATTTGCAGGAATTGTGTCACTGTGTGATAAGAGTATGGGAATTGTACTAACTAACACTGTACCACACTAGTGAATGGCAGGCCTGGAAATAACACAATTTCTTCAGTCAGTCCAGATTTTGCATGATATCCCAAATACAGAAGTGTCACATTGCTTTTCAACAACTATAATATGCTTTGAGCAAAGAGTAAGAGAACAGTGGGTTAGCAAGAGATGAGATGATTATGTGATCATTGTAATCAATTACGAGGCACTGAGAATGAAATGCTTACAGTAAGTAATTCATTTCTTAAGTTAAACATGTAGTGCTTCAGCTGCCCTCTCCCACCTCTCCATTAGAAACTCCCTCCACCCCCCAGCTTGGGGGGGGGGATGTGTCGATATTGCTCACTTTGGAATCACTGTATGTGATAATCAAGTCAAGAACAAGTATGGTGAGATAGAGGTAGAATGACAAATTTGCTTGCAACAGCACCACAAACATGTAGGTACAGACAACACACAGAAAATAAATCAATCGAGAATACTTTGACTGCCTTTTTCATTCTGGTGTTTTCTTTCCATGAAGCTTTCCTCCTAGTGAGTTTATCTAAAGGTCAGATCTTCACTGTACACCTACAAAACTGACATGTGAGGGTCAGTTTGTCCACTTACTCTGGCCAACCAATCAATGTGAGTGACAATATTTGGTCACATAGATTATTTACTTGCTGGTAAGTATTTGAGACACTTTCTATTGAGTTGGAAACATTGAGGTCTCCATCGGTCGGGGTCAACCACGGATGTTGCGTCCTAGCTGTCTAGATACGCAAGCCTGGCCAGTATGCTATGGAAAGCAAGCTGTTGCTCGTGTAGCAAGCTCCCTCCTCCACACATCTGATGAATCTCAAGGAGCAGTAGAGTCCAATATAGTTTGGCACCAGCAGCATCACAGGAGATGCCAGTCAGTGTTGAACTCAACGTAAGACTGCCTTAAGTGCTCTAGCTCCAGAGTTTTCTCTCTGGCTTTACTCCCGAAACCTCGCCCATGAGTGGGTATAGCCACAAGGCAGTGGATGTTTGAGATCAGAGTTTTCTTTCTCCTAGATGACCTGCCAACCATAGCTGATAAGCCCCTTCTGCCCGAAGTGACTGGCTTTAAGGCGCCAGTAACCCACCTTTGCCTCTTCTCCTGTCAGTAGAAATGGTTCCGCTAGGCTTCGTAGCTAAGCCACACATGAAGGCCAGGAGCTGGACTTGGTTGGCAGAGGCTATTTGAGTCACATGCCTTTGGGAGCATTTAATAGGTAATGGGTGGTTCCCATTACCACCCCCGGCTATAACAACCTGACAGAACCAGTTGGAAAAACAGACATGGAACATGACAGCACACTACAGAGCCTTCGGCCCACGATGTAATGTTGACGTTTTAATCTACTCTATGATCAATCTGGGTGGCAGGGTGGAGATATGCTTCTACCAACGGAGGTGTAAGCCTGCAGCCTGTTAGCCTGCAGATCCCCCTTGGGCAAGGTGTAGCACCAGCTTAACCCCCCCAAATCAGTGTCACGTGAGGCCATGGGTGCAGGTAGTGGATGGTCGTATGAGCAGCTGATGCATATCACAAGTCCTGGTTATGACGCTTGGCAGGCAATCTCTGAAGAGTATTGGTAGTGACTGGGGCCATCTGTTTTGTCAGGGCAGTACCCAGAAGAAGGCAATGGCAAACTATTTCCGTCAAAAAATTTGCCAAGAACAATCGTGGTCGTGGAAAGTCCATGATCACCCTTGGCAACTGGCACATAATGAACGAATGTTTTGTGGCAGCATGTAGCAGTCTACTGCAATATTCGTCAACTACAATCTCAAAAGACTCCTTTGCGTTATTTAATCAGTCGTATTGGGAAGCAACAATCTTGGGAAGTAGTAGTGATAGAATGCAGTAATCTATTAAAGTTGTGACCACCTGTAACAAAGTAGACAAGTCTATGGGAGTGTAATTTTATTGAATAAATCCCGCTTGATCTTTTATTTGTGAATACTTATAAAACCCCAATTGCAAACCATGATGGGAAGCTTTATTAAGTTAGGCCTCTGTTGGTCTGGGTCGACTATAGATGCGGCGTCCTAGCTGGCTAGGTACACAAGCCTGGGCAGTAAAGTATGGAAAGCAAGCTGTTGCCCATGTAGCAAGCTCGCCCTCTCCACATATCTGATAAACACAAAGGAACGGCAAAGACCAATGCAGTTTGGCACTAGCAGCATCGCAGGAGTTGTCAGCCAGTCTTAATTAAGTACATTATGGGTTATAAAACAGTCAACATCTTTATTCCATCTTCCAAAGTGCACAACCATACACTTCCCTACACTGTATTCCAACTACTACTTCTATGCCCATCCTCCCAATGTATCTCAGTCCTTCTGCAGACTCTGTGCTTCCTCAACACTATTTGCCCCTCCACCTATCTTGTGTTTTCTGTAAAGTTGACCACGAAGCCATCAATTCCATCATCTGAGTAATTGACATATAATGTATGTAACCCTCAGATTCACCTAGTGGATTACTCTAGGAAAAAACAGCCCCCGGCCCGGCCAAACTTGAGAAATCTTGTTTGTGTGGATGCTGTGTGATGTGTTCCCCTGTTACAAATCAGTACCACGAAATAACAAACAGTACACAATATGCAAATGAACCATTGAGCTTTATAATTCTTAACTTGACTATAGGGTTAGTAAAGAAACAAAAAAAAGGAAAAGGGCCCATTCTCTTGAAACAGTTTATTTTGCAACTTTGGTGCTCGTGGTTTTCCTGTCTGTTCGTTCTCCATCGAATTCATCCCTGGGCATCGACTCCCGACCCCCATTCCAAGTCCACTCCGTCCTGCAGTCTACGACTTCCTCTCTCCATCTTCCACTGAACAAAAGGCCATGAAATCCCTGCTCCCAGATCCACAAGAGAAAAAACAACACACCTCTCATTGGCTAGCATACATTCCAAAGCCCCCATTATCTCTAGACATAACTCAAACATTGCTGCTACAGAGAAACCACTACCTTCGCCGTGAGACATTACAGAGAGGCCATTACATTAGCAGAGAAACCTTACAGCGCATTACATGTAAAAAGAAGTAGTCCCAACACAGATCCTTGTGGAACACCAGTAGTCACCAGCAGCTAACCAGAAAAGGCCCCCTTTATTCCCACTCTTTGCTTCTTGCCAGTCAGCCCATCTTCTATCTATGCTAGTATCTTTCCTGTAATTTCATGGGTTCTTATCTTGTTAAACAACCTCAAATTTGGCACCTTGTCAAAGGCCCTCTGAAAATCCAAATAAACAACTCTACTTTGTCTATCTTGCCTGTACTTCCTCAAAGAAAATATGCACTGTGTGGTTAATATCCAAATGTTACTTAAAATGTTATGATGCTATTGACTTATAAGTGAGTTATAATTGAATTATCACTATATTCATGCAAGGAAAATATGCGCTGTGTGTTTAATATTAAATTTGTTAGATAAACCCTTTTAGAAATGAAATTGAGTGTATTAGCCACTTATAAGTGACTTATAGTTGACTTATCACTTATATTCCGGTCAATATTAACACCCACACCGTGCCCACCACCCCCCCAGCCATTCTGTAAGAATATTGTCAATATTAAACCGGTCCGCGGTGCAAAAAACTGTTGGTGACCCCTGTGCTAGACCCTAGCACCTGGGAGGTGACATACAATCCTGGTGTCATTTTGTGGCCACAGAATCTCCTGTCCATCCCCCTAACTTCAGAGTCACCTGTCACTATCACTCTGCCTGACTTTGTCCGCTGCTGCGCCACAGTGCTACTGGCCTGGTTGGTGCTGTGGTGTCCTGAGGGGTCACCCCCCCAGGAGTATACTTGCTGCTGAGGGGACTGGATAACCCTGCACTGACTGCTTACTCCCCTTACTTCTCCTGGTGGTCACCAATCCACTATCTGAAGCCTGCACGCTGGGCGTGGCCAGCTCAGTAAAATCTCAGCTGAGGTTCTCAGCCTCCCAAATGGCCTTGAGCGTTTCCAACTCCAGCCCCAGTTCCTTGACCGTGCCTGTTTGGTGCACTTCCTGCAGAAAGTGGAGACCGTTAGGTACCCTGAGATCCCTCATCGCACAGGAGGAACATTTTACTACCTTCACTACCATCCTGCCTCACGGACAGCACGGGGATTGAGCCCAGGTCACTGGCTCTGTAGAGCGTTATGTTGACCACTATACTACCGTGCCAGCAGGAATTCTGCAGCTGCTTCGTAAACCATACAGGCACTGATGTTCCTGATACCTATAAACAATCTCTCTAGTTTTATCATTTCCTGAGGAGATGATGCAGAGCCTATCTGCTGCATGGTAAGATTGTGAACACCAATGAATCAGGCCAAACTTATACAGTCATCAGGCTGATAGACACAACGGGATAGATCAAGGCAGTTTCTGGGTTATGTCAGAGTTCTGTTCTCAAACTGGTTTTCTGTAAATTAGGGGCAGATGATTTCCCCTAAACGGAACAAAACTTTTTTTTTTGTTCTGGTTGCTTACTTTCTTGCAAACCTGCTTTATTAATGTTTGCTTTACGATTCCCTTGTATGATGTCATGTGCCTGTGATGCTGTTGCTAGTAAGTCTTTCATTGCACCTGTGCATAATGACAATAAACTTGATTTAGAATTCTGACTTGGATAAAAGCCCAAAGAGCTTGAGGAACTCAACAGGTCAGACAGCATCTATCGTGAGGAATGAATTGTCGATTTTGGTCTCGGCCAGAACGTTGACTGTTTATTCCTCTTTGTAGATGCTGCCTGACTTGCTGAGTTCCTGCAGCATTTTGTGTTTGTTGTACTGGACCTCCAGCACCTACAGAATCCCTTATGTGTTTGATAAAAGCCAATTGTCCAGACTATTTGAGCTTCCCCTTCCTGATGTGCAACTCTACTTTTCTCTCAGAACTGACTTGCACAGTTACACTTTTTTGTAGGATATATCACATTCATATCATATCCCTCTGGATATCATATCATACACTTCCTAGAATTCTTTAATTCCATCCAGTTTCTTCTGTGTCACGTTCATATTGCCCATTGTTCACGACCCAGAAGCTGGACAGGCAGCATCCATGGAAAAGTACAGTCAACATCTCGGGCCGAGACCCTTCGGCAAGATTGGAGAAAAAAAGATGTGTAGATTTCAAAAGTGGGGGAGGGGAGAGCGAAACACAAAGTGATAAGTGAAACCGGGAGAGGGAAGGAGGAAGTAAAGAGCTGGGAAGTTGATGGGTGAAATAAATACAGGGCTGGAGAAGGGGGAATCTGATAGGAGAGGGCAGAAGGCCGTGAAAGAAAGAAAAGGGGAGGAGCACCAGAGGGAGGTGATGGGCAGGTAAGGAGATAGGATGAGAGGGGGGAAAGGGGATGGAGAATGGTGAAGGGAGGGGGAATTAACGGAAGTTAGAGAAATCAATGTTCATGCCATCAGGTTGGAGGCTACCCAGACGGAATATATAAGGTGTTGTTTCTCCAACCTGAGTGTGGCCTCATCATGACAGTACAGGAATCCATGGATTTGACATATCGGAATGGGAATGGGAAGTGGAATTAAAATGGTTGGCCACTGGGAGATCCCGCTTCTTCTGGTGGATGGAACGTAGCTGCTCGGCAAAGCGATCTCCCGATCTATGTCGAGTCTCATGGTAGCTGGAAGCTTTTTGCTAAGCTCAGCTTTTTAGCACAGTAGAAGAAACTGTTCAAGGTTCAAGATGTTTATTGTTAATTTTTAACTAGCATTACTTAGCCATCCTCTTGAGAAACAATACTGTCCAGGCTCAGAAAGCCTATTGTTGACTTAACTGAGACTGTATCCTAATCAGAAGAAATAGCATTGTCTGCTAGCCTGAAGCTCCCGCCATCTGACCTAATTAATGCAGTTGTGAAATCATCCCACACTGATGAGGTTGTCACTAGCAACAAACACAAAATGCTGGAGGAACTCAGCAGGTCAGGCAGCATCTATGGAAATTAATAAACAGTCAACGTTTCGGACTGAGGCTCTTCTTCAGGACTGAAGGAGAAAGGGGAAGATGTCTTGATTAAAAGGTGGAGATTGGGGAAAGAGGCTGTCTGGAAGTTGATAGGTGAAACCAAGTGGGTGGGAAAGGTCAAGGGCTGGAGAAGAAAGAATCTGATAGGACAGGAGAATGGGCAGTAGGAGAAAGGAGGAGGAGGGGCATAAGGGGGAAGAAATAGGCAGATGAGAAGAAGTAAAAGGTCAGAATGGAGAACGGGGGCGGGAGTAGGAATAAAGAACATGGATCATCACTAGATTACTGGAAAATACAAATATATATATATTAGAAGGCAATAAGAGTGGGGAAGAGTTACAGACATGAAGACATAGAGTCCACTCCTCAGTCCTGACCCAAGGAAGATCTCTTCCCTGAACCCCCTTTCTGTAACAGACGATATGTTCATCTGCAACCCATCAGTACATTTTTCTAGCTTGTGAGAATTGTACTTGTGTTTGAAAATTGTTTGTAGAATTATAATTTCCATTGGAATTATTCATCAAAATAAATGCGCTCCACTTAAAATAAAATGACTTTTAAATCTGTGCTGGAAGTTTCTTCTCCCTGGTGGGGGTGGGGGGGGGGGTCATTGCTTGAAATAGAGATTATTTACAGTTTAAAATTAAGACCTTAATCTTAAAAGATTACAGACAAGAGAAAACCTGCAGGTGCTAGAAATCCAAGTAACACACACACAATGCTGGAGGAGTTCATCAGGCCAGGCAGCATCTACGGAAAAGAGTATAGTCGACGTTTTGGGCCGAGGCCTTTCAGCAGGACTAGAGAAAAAAAGATGAGGGGTAGAGTTAAAAGGTGTGGAGGGAAAGGAGAAACACAGGGTGATGGGTGAAGTTGATTGGTGAAAGAAATACAGGGCTGGAGGAGAGGGAATCTGATAGGAGAGGACAGAAGGCCATGGGGAAAAAGAAAAGGGGGAGGAGCACCAGAGAGAGGCGATGGGCAAGTAAGGAGATAATGTGAGAGAGGGAAAAGGGAATGGGGAATGGTGAAGGGGGCTGAGCATTGCCGGAAGTTCGAGAAATCGAAGTTCATGTCATCAGCTTGGAGTCTATCTTAAAAGATTAGGTATATTTGTCACTTGTATACTGAAATGTAAAATGAAATGCAGTGTTTTGTGTCAAATCAAACTGGCGGGAATTACTCTGGGTAGCCTGGAAGTGTCACCAAGCTTCCAGCATCAACATAGCATGCCCACAGCTCACTCACCCAAACCGCTGGAATGTGGGAGGATGCTGAAATACCCAGAGGAAACACACACAGTCTCATGGAGAACGCACAGAACTCCTTACAGACAGCAGCGGGATTTGAACCCCAGTCTTACAGTGGTGCTGTAAAGCATTGTGCTAACTGCTGCCCTGTTTTGAATTATAAGTTAATATAGAATAATCTCCCTAAAGTGAGGGTATTCATGAACATCTCTAACTATAAGACTTACGGTGTTGATTAAGTTAGTGTTTTAGAATGGGTGCACTCAACATCATCACACCATAATTAAAGTAATAGAACATATACTGTATTTAGTTGTTAATGAATACAACAGAACTTTTTATTAATATTTGTTAGCTGAACAAAACATCCACTTCAGAGTGTTGACTGAGGTTGGAAGTAATTAAAGTTAAACTACAGTCCTGTACAAAATCTTAGGCATTTATGTATCGAGGGTGCCTGAGACTTTTGCACAGTACTGCGTTTGTCAACGTGGAGCGGAGAGCGAGTTTGTAAATCTGGCAGGCGCAAAGGATGTTGGGAATGTCGAGGGTGGACTGCCATGCAGAGATGGGGGACAGATGGCTGAGAAGGAGTGCCAGAGGTGGTGGGTGGCATGGGTGCAAACACACCCAGCTCTGGGACACCAGGCACGGTAATTTGATTCCCAAAAATTGGTTTATTGATCATTACAGAATGTCTCTCTGGTGCTTCCCGCTCCCTCCCCTCTCCCTTCCCCTTTTCCTCTCTCCTTGCCCCCAACCCACTCTCAGTCCGCAATAGAGACCCATATCAGCATCAGGTTTATCATCACTCACACGTGACATGAAATTTGTTTTTTTCTTGTGGCAGCAGTAAGAGCAGTACCTAAAATTACTATAGTACTCTGTAAAAGTCTGAGGCACCCTGGCTATAGATGTATGCCTTGAACTTTTACACAGTACTGTATATTAAATAAATAGTAGTACAGTCGCTAACTCAAGAAATAAAGAAGGATGCTGTTAGCTTTCATTTCTGTAAATAGCTTTTCTACATTGAAAAACTTCTTTAAAAGTTTGCGGGAGAATTTGCATAATGTCGTGTTTCTGTAAGTCATCTGGTGAGTTCCAGTATGTGAAAATTTTCACAATATTGGTAGCAGGTTGGTTAGTGCAGTGCTTTACAGTAAACACAGGTCTGAGTTCAATTCCCACCACTGTCTGTAAGTAGTTTGTACATTCTCCTCAGGGGTTTCCTCTGAGTGCTTCACTCTCCTCCTATAATCAGAAGATATGCACTTATGGGTAATGAGTTGTGGGCATGTTATGTTGGCACCAGAAGCATGGCGATATCTGAGGGCAGCTTAGCAAAATCCTAGCCACACACACAAAATGCTGATGGAACGCAGCAGGCCAGGCAGCATCTATAGGGAGAAGCACTGTCGACGTTTCGGGCCGAGACCCTTCGTCAGTGCTTCTCCCTATAGTGCTGCCTGGCCTGCTGCGTTCCACCAGCATTTTGTGTGTGTTGCTTGGATTCCCAGCATCTGCAGATTTCCTCGTGTTTGCTCTCAAAATCCTAGATGATTTGTTTTAACACAAAGGGCACATTCCACTGTGTGTTTCAACGTTTTGATGTACATGTGACAAATCTTTAATCATGATTGGCAATCTGCAGGAAGAAAGAGGATGTGAGTTATCTGTCAGAGGAACAGGATGTTAACAGTGTCTGAATTACCATGAGGTTCGGACTTGTGGGGAGGAATAAGGATCTTCAGTGGACTTCAGGAGTATGATGAGGGATCTCACGGAAGCCTACCAGAGACAAAAAGCCCTGGATAAAGTGGGTGTGGTCACGGTACATTCATCAGTAGGAGGATCTAGGATGTGGGGACACATCCTCAGAATAAAGGGGTGCCCCTTTAGCACTGACTGAGTAGGAATTTCTTATTTATTTATTTAGAGATACAGTGCAGAACTGGCCCAGCCGTCCTATTTAAGCCTCGCCTTTTCATAGATCAACTTATACCAATTAAGCTACTAACCAGTATGTCTTTGAAATGTGGGAGGAAACCAGAGCACCTGGAGGAAACCCATACATTCATTGGGAGGTCATGCAAATTCCTTACAGACAGCATTGGGATTAACTCTGAACTCCCCAGAGCGTAGTGATTTTGTGGAATTCATTGCTACAGAGGGCTGTGGAAACAGAGTCTTTAGGTATATTTAAGGCAGAGATTAATGGGTTATTGACTGGTTAAGAATTACAGGGAGAAGGCAGGAGAATGGGGTTAAAATAATCGACCATGATTGAATGCTTGAACGGAATCGACGGGCTGAAAGGCCAAATTCTACTCCTACACGTTAAGGTCAGGTGAAAAATGACGGCAGTATGTTTGAGCAAGTGAGTTAATGAAATTGTATATTTTACTAACAACCAAGTGGAGACATTGATTGAGTGGACTCTGTCTCGGAACCGAGGGTAAGCAAAGTACACAGAAGAAAGACTCACTAAAGCTTAAGGACTGTGTGAGGTAACAGGAAAAGAAGAAGACAATGTTACCAGTGTCCTGGGGTCTCCAGAGACCAAAGGTTATGAGCTACTCATCAACCATTCCCTGTTGTAACTTTGAAACATTGTACTTTGCAGACGCTTGATCTTTTTCCACCAGCTACCCACTGCAGTATATTTTGTTTAATTCAAAAAGTATTCTAGCTTTACACTCTGTAACCCAATCAAGTAGAACACTATATTGCAGAACCAATAATGCAACAATTTGACCAACTATGGCAGCTTTTTATTGCAATCTATTGTGTATAGGGTGTCCAGCACCTCTGATAAAGGGGTTTGTCGCGTCCATTCTGGGGCAGCTCCCTCACCTTTGGTGCGCACCAGATACTCGGCCCTCGCCTGTGGCTCCAAGTAGCTGCCTGCATGCGACAGAGGTACACACTTCGACAGGCGAGCTAAAGCAGGGGAGGGTAGCAGGCAGGCTTAATACCCCGGTGAGATAGGGAGCTGCCTGTTCTAGCACGTGAGGTCAGCTATGGCAGACTGGATGGGTGAAATCCAACGGCCAGGAAGGCTGTGCTGCGGAGAGCGAAGAGCAGGACAAGGTGATGGTCATCCACTGCGGCCGAGAACGATCCCAGTTTGTGACGCTCCGGACCCGGACCGACGAGGTGGAGCGAGTGAAATATGAATTTTCCACTTTAAAAGCTCTCCTGCACAGGTTTCCTATCCTCGTCGGACAGCCACCACAATCTACTTAGCAAACTACAACAACAGCGGCGTAGTGGTTAGTTTAACACCAACACAGCTCAAGGCATCGGAGTCCATTTCCAGCATTCTCTGAAGTAAGTTTGTACGTCCTTCGCGTGAGCGCACGGGTTTCCTCCCACAGCCCAAAGAAATTTGAGTCAATTCAATTCAAGTTTAATTGTCATTTAACCATACATGAATACAGTCAAACGGGACAGTGTTACCACGGGGTCAAGGTGCAAAGACACATTACCAGCACAGAAAGCACACACTAGATTACAATCAGGTAATAAGAGTCCCGAGGCCCACCTCTCCCCCTCACTGCGATGTTGTGGCTTGATGCATACAAGTCAACAAACCCACATAGAATATCAGTAAAACTACAATGTGCAGAATATGCATATATAGAGTGCAGGCCGTTCAGCCTACCGATCTCATGTGCTGACTGGCCACCAACGCCCGCTAAGCAACACCATGGCTTTGAGGCCCAGTCCTCACATATACAAGCACACATGGAATGTAAATATAAACACAGCCAGGCAAATATATATGTATATGGTCCAGACCCCTGGGTCCATTTTAAATATTCAGTCCCACAGCTGCGCTGCCCCTGGTAGAGCACGATGGCCCGGGCGTCTCTCCTCCGGCGTTTGAAAAGCAAGCGGCCCCACAGCTTGAGGCCGAGGGCCGCTAAAAAAAAGATGCAGTCACCCACAACAGAGCTTGTCTTCTGCCGAGCGAAACCCCGAGAGGACGGTTCCGGTTCCGGCTCCGGCTCTGTTCTGGACACCGTGCCACCCCCCCACCCCGGTGAAGCGCAACGGCTTTGTCCCCTCACTCCGGGGCAGCTGCAAACAGGCTTCCATACCCCTCCATCTCTCCATCCGCCCCTGCAACCCATCCGATAAATCAGCGAATCAAACTTGCGGTGTACCAAATGAAGTAAATCGACCTGTGAATTAGGTACGCTGAGGGGGCTGTGTGGCCTGTTCTGAAGCTGTACCTCGAAATAAAAAAGTTGCAGCATGCAAGCAATTGCTGCAGCAAGCAGCTCTCTGATATAATGCGATCAGTTGCCTGCAACGGTCCATTCCAGTTCTCATAGCTCATTCTTGTGGTCTTGGGCAGGCAGTTGTCACACCTAGCCGTGATCCGGCTGCCTCACCGTTTGCTATGGCAGCTGCTCTGCCCAGGAGCAGGAGAAGTGGCAGGGAATCGTGGACACAAGTCCAGCACCTCACAGAGACCAGCCTCCCCTCCGCAGATTCTGTCTGTGCTTCTTGCTGACTTGTTAAAGCAGAAAACATAATCAAAGACCTTTCCCACCTCAGTCGTTCCCTCCTCTACCCTTCTACATGGGGCAGAAGATACAAAAACCTGAAAGCACGTACCACTGGTTAGATGACCATTGAAAGGTCCGCAGGTATGATAAGGCCTCTTGGCCTTACAGTCAACCTTGTTATGGCCTTGCACCTTATTGTCTGCCTGAACTGCACTTTCTCTTTAACTGTAACACTTTATTTTACATTCCCTTTTTGGTTTTCCTTGTATTACCTCAGTGCACTGCAGTAATTAAATGATCTGTATGGGTGGCATTTACAGCAATGATTTGCCCCGTAGCAGCAGTAATGCGATCACTCAAGTAGTGTATGATGTTCTAAGGGGATCTCCTTAGGGGTTGTTCCCTTTGTGGGGAACACCTGTGCATGATTTTGTGTAACATGGGAAGGTTGACGCGCTGACAGTCCATATGGTCCTTGAATGCAACATGACTGGGTCCCTTTGCTGCTGCAGCCTTCCGCCGCCTTCACTGGTGATGTGATGTGCCGTCATCTTCCACCTGCTCCACCAGCTCTTTCTCTGGAACCTCCTCCCTTGACCAAACCATCATGGGTGACCCTGCCGGGAGCTATCCGCCAGGCAGCATGGCTCTCAGGGTCCCAGGGACTGACAAGCCTCTCCACCGTGACAAGGTGACGCTCCTCGGAGAGAGATCGCACTCGTATTATTGTTATACATGCGACAATAATAAACTAATTTACCAATTGGCCAATATTCTCAGAACACAACGCACCAAAGTGGGAGCAGAAATAAACCAGCTGGCCTCTGAGACCTTTCCTTCCATTCAGTATGATCAGTCCACCCCGGCCCCCAGCGCCTTCTCTCTGCCCGATCCCGATCTTTCAAGGATGTATCTATCTCCATTTTAAAGATTTCAAATGATCCCATCTCCACATCCCTCTTACTTTCTTAAGCAGATCATCCCTACTGGGGCATAGGCTTCTGATAGCAGCTCGCCAGAGTTCTCTGTCCTGGGCCGGTACTTCAAGCTGTTCCCAGATGTAGCCCATCTTCCAGGCAAATGTCCTCCTTTCCCAAGGAAAGAGCTCTCTGGAGCCTATGTCAGCATTTCAGTAGTTCTGGGTCTCTGGGTCTGGGTCTGCTTGGTTCGGAAATTGCACCATCTCAGATTGCAAGACCATGCAGCGGATAGTGAGGTCAGCTGAGAAGATCACCGGGGTCTCTCTTCCCGCCATCATGGACACTTACATTACACACTGCATCCGCAAAGCAAACAGCATTATGAAGGACCTCACACACCCTCATAAAAACTCTTCTCCCTCCTGCCGTCTGGGAAAAGGCACCGAAGCATTTGGGCTCTCACAACCAGACTGTGTAACAGTTTCTTCCCCCATGCTATCAGATTCCTCAATACCCAGAGCCTGGACTGACACCTTGCCCTACTGTCCTGTTTATTATTTATTGTAATGCCTGCACTGTTTTGTGCACTTAATGCAATCCTGGGTAGGTCTGTAGTCTCGTGTAGTTGTTTTTTCTCTCTGTGTTGTTTTTTACGTAGTTCAGTCTAGTTTTTGTACTGTGTTATGTAATACCATGGTCCTGAAAAAACATTGTCTCATTTTTACTATGTACTGTACCAGCAGTTATGGTCAAAATGACAATAAAAGTGACTTGAGTTGACTTGACTTATGGGATGGGGTTGCTAGCCCCTGGCCTAACCCCTCTCCTCTACATAGCACCATCCAGAGACAGAGAAGCAGTTTCAGCGACAGGTTACTATCGATGCAATGCTCCTCAGACAGGATGAAGAGGTCAATACTCCCCAATGCCATTAGGCTTTACAATTCTACCGCCAGGACTTAAGAACTTTTTAAAAGCTATTATTAATGCTTTTTGAGATAGTGATTTAGATGCATATCATATTTTTTACTGAGTTAGTATTGTATGTAATTAGTTTTGCTACAACAAGTGTATGGGACATTGGAAAAAAAAGTTGAATTTCCCCATGGGGATGAATAAAGTATCTATCTATCTATCTATCTATCTATCTATCTATCTATCTATCTATCTATCTATCTATCTATCTATCTATCTATCTATCTATCTATCTCTCCTTTCCCAGCCAGGTTTGGGACTGTCCATGGCAGAGTTCTCCACATCTGTCCGGGACAGGGAAGTGTCCCGTGGAACAAGAAATTCCTACATCCCTTGGTTTTGAATGACCCTTTGTCAAATGTTGAAGTACATGCATGCAAAGGCTCAATTAAACCGTACTTGCAGCTACATCACAGGCACATGGCATCAGAGACACAACATTCACAGGAGAAACATCAGTTCATCATAAATAGCACAAAGTTATACAGGAAGGAGCATAATTAGAACAAAAAGGGCCAACGCGGTTGCAGAGTAATCAGGTCAAAGTGGCCATAGCATTGCTATGCTGAGGCAGTGAGGGTTGGTAAAGACAATTAAATAAAGAAACAGGGGTATTTTTTCTGGGTTTCTCCCCTTCCTTTTCAGTCCCGAAGAAGAGTCTCGGCCTGATACGTCGACGGTTCACTCTTTTCCGTAAATGCTGCCTGTCCTGCTGAGTTCCTCCAGCGTTCTTGTATGTGTTGCTGTGGATTTCCAGCATCCGCGGATTTTCTCGTGTCTACAAGTACTTCTCAGCTTGCATTATGGAGATGGCATGTCTACACACTATGGAGAGAAAAAAGACGTGATACTGACTGCTCTCTGGGAGTGCGGCCCCCAGTAACGTGTCCCTGCACGGTGACTTCCCCCAGGCGTAGTAAGTGCCGCTTGATTAGTTTCTGTGTGACTGATGTGGGGACCCTGTTTCTAAACATAGACGGTATTCAAGGCTGGTGATAAATTCTCCAGTCAGTATCTGCACTTCAGTTTACACTGGCTGTCCGCGTCCTGGTTTATCTCTGCCATGTGTTTTTGTGCAGGGATACAGGAATTTGTGTTCCAAGCTTGGATTTACCGTATTCTGTTTGTGTCATAGGAGTACAAGGCCAGTGGAAAGTCTGGTCGATCACGTTAGTCTAAAGAGTAGGCTGAGCCTCAATCTGTCAAGTACACCCAGTGGCCACTTTATTAGGTACTGGAGAGGAATCTGGTGTGGTTTTCTGCTGCTGTAGCCCGTCCACTTGCAGGTTCGATGTGCCAAGCATTCAGAGAGGCTCTTAGGTGGTTACTTGAGTTCTTGTCACTTTGAACCAGTCTGGCCATTCTCCTCTAAACTCTCTCACTAACAAGGTGTTTCCACCCACAGAACTGCCACTCACTGGATGTTTTTTGTTTTTCCTAAAAATTCTAGAGACTGGCGTGCATGAAAATCTCAGGAGGTCAGCAATTTCTGAGAAACTCAAACCACCCCATCTGGCACCAAGAATCTATCCACAGTCAAAGTCACTTAGATCACGTTTCTTCACCAGTCTGATCTTTGGTCTGAACAATGACTGAACTTCTTGACCATGCCTGCATGTTTATAATCACCAATTGCTGCCACATGATTAGCTGATTAGATATTTGCATTAACGAGTGAGGTGGACCTAATTAATAAGGTGGGTACAAGTGTACATAACTTCATTTAAACTTTGACAACACTTGATGTTAAATAACCAAAGTTAGAATATTTTTGTTCCTTGCTCGAGCTCGAGTTCTTGACCTGTAGGAAGTAACACGTACAAAAATGCTGGAGGAACTAGGCAGGTCAGGTAGCATCTATAGAAAGGAATAAACAGTTGAAGTCTCAGGCTGAGATGCTTTGACAGGACTGGAAAGGAAAGGAGATGAAGCCAGAATAAGAAGATGGGAGGAAGGGGATGGAGTACAAGCTAGAAGGCGATGGGTGAAACCAGTTATGAGGGAACTTGTGTTCAGGTTATCATAGAGTAACACCTGCCTAGCACCAGTCTTAGCGTGTGACTAGTTGCCGCACTCTTTAGAGAAAATCAAATTACACTCAATGCTAATAGGCCATCAGAAGAATCCAGGTATCAGAATGAGGCAGTGAATAGAAACCACACACCTCTGGAAATAAGGTTTTGTCTACAAGAAAAACACGATATGTACAAAATATTTACATGAGCAAGAACAATTCAAAATTCAAACATTCTGATTTGGTTCCAAATCTTTGATATCAACAAAAGCCAAATTCCTGTTTAGTTAGAATCGGTGTTATTCATTAGAATAACCTTTGTTACTCCAATTTCTCTAACTAATTAGATCTGGTGTTATTTCCTATTTAAAAGCTTACACTCTAAACTTCCTTTTTTACTTATCCCTAGTTAGAAAACCAAATATAATTCCTATTCTCAAGTATTATAGTTAACTTCAGTTTCAGTTCCAGGCAGTATATCTACAAGTTTAAATTCAAATTTTAAAATTATGTATACACAGTTTAACTCCGTTCACAATTCTCCAACATCACAACTCTTAAACAAGTAAATCTCATTCAGTAACTTATCAAAGTCTTTGCAAAAATTATCAGTTCTCCCAGAAAATCAAATTCAGATTCTCCGAATGAAAATAACTGATACATCCAACCGTATTAAATCCGTCGCTTCATTACACCTTTCCTTCCTGCACTGGTTCTTCATCTGCGTGGCTTGCCATCTCGGATCTTTGGATGAAATAGTTGATCATCCACAGTATGTCAATTCACAAACTTGTACAAAACTTGACCAAATTCCTTGGTATGATTTTGCAGAACTAATTCCTGACTACACGGTAGGGATTTCGGACTCTGGTCTCTGTCGATATAGTCTCGTTATAGCTAGAGCTTCAATAAATCTTTTATCGCTATTGTCTCTCCTCCAGGGATTTCACCCTGAGGGTTTCAAGTTAATAGGGTAAAGATACTCACCATTAATTCCACTCTTAACAGTTCATGCCTTCAGCTTCTAATCGATACTGTGTTCCTCTCCTTGTCCGTCCTGTGTACAGCTCACCTCTCCCTCGCATCGTGTTTCTTCCAAATTCTATTTTTTTTAAATTGGTAAACCTCGTTTTCATCCCTCCGCAGGTAGAACTTCCTAACATTACAATTTTGGGTTTAATTAATCTGGTTTATAATATTATTGGAGGCACTGTACGCATTGCTAGTAAAGTTGTTGCTTCACTGTCCCAGTGGCGCAGCTTCAATCCTGACCTCTCCAGCTGTCTATGTGGAGTTTGCACGTCCTCTCTGTGACTGTGTAGATCCCCCATTGCTCCAGTTTCCTCAGTAGGCTCAAAAATAGCTTCTATCTTCCCTTATAAGAACAGATCTTTGGTACAATAAGGTGAAGCGTTCACCTCACAGTCTACCTTGCCATGGCCTTGCACCACACTGTCTGCCTGCAATGCACGTAACACTGGATTCTGCATTCTGTTATTGGTTTCCCTTGCATTACCTCAAGGTTCTGATGGGATGAAATGATCTGTATGAATGGCATGCAAAACAAAGTGTTTCATTGTACCTCGATACCCGGGACATTAGTAAATTAATTTAGCAATTTACCATATCCCAAAGTTGGTTTCATTGGCCACTGCAAATTGTCTGGAGTGTACAGACGAATGCTAGAATCAGGGTGAAGTTGACAGCTGGGTTAGTATAGGATTAATGCAAAGGTACATGGGGTCTGGGTTAGGGAGCTTGCTTCCATGCTGTTTAACTGCTCTGCCCAAGATCCCTACCACAGCTCAGTCCATCATGAAAATCAGCCTCCCCTTTCATGGATTTTGGCTTCACTTCTTGCACAATAAAGCAGCCAACATGATCAAAGACCTCTCCCGTCACAGATATTCTCTTTTATCCTTCCTTCATCTGACAGAAAATACAAAAGGAAAACGTCCTTCTACCTTGTAATTATGTGAATTTTATTTTACTGAGATGCAGCATGGAATAGGCTGAATCTTCTGGCCTTTTGAGCCACTTGCTCAGTACTCCCCCGATTTAATCCTAGCCTAATCACAGGACAATTTGCAATGACCGATTAGCCTATAAGCCAGTACGGCTTTGGACTGTGGGAGGAAACCGGAGCACCCAGAGGAAATGCACCCAGACATGGGGAGAACGTACAAAACGCAGCAATGGGAATTGGATCTAGGTCACCCGTACTGTAAAGTGTTGCGCTAATCATTATGCTACCGCGCTGAATTGTTGAATTAGTTTAAAATTGTTATTTTCTTATACCTTAACCTTTCCTATGTTTGCCACACGCACAAAATGCTGGAGGAACTCAGCAGGTCAGGCAGCATCTATGGGAAAAAAGTACAGTCGATGTTTCGGGCTAAGTCTTATCAAAAGTCTTGGCCTGAAACATCGACTGTACTTTTTTCCCATAGATGCTGCCTGACCTGCTGAGTTCCTCCAGCATTTTGTGTGTTGCTTGGATTTCCAGCATCTGCAGATTTTATCTTATCTGTGCTTGCCTATATTTTTATATAATAACAGCGCCTTTATTTCCTACAGAGCATCAAGAAAGCTCACCTCTGTCCCAAGATACTGATGGACTTTTACCGCTGCACCACTGAGAGCATACTCACAAACTGTGTCTCAGTGTGGTACGGCAATTGTCCCGTATCGGACCACAAAGCACTCCAGCAGGTGGTGAAAACTGCCCAGCGGATTATCGGCACCCAATTGCCCACCATTGAGAACATCTACCATAAACGCTGCCTGTGCAGGGCGAAAAAACATGATCAAGGATGCATCTTACCCTAACCATGGACTTTTTACTCTCCTCCCATCCGGTAGGCGCTACAGGAGCCTCCGCTCCCGCACCAGCAGGCACAGGAAGAGCTTCTTCCCTGAGGCTGTGACCCTGCTGAACCTCACATCACAGCGCTAAGCAGTATTGCACCCATATTGTACTGTCTCAGTACTTTCATATTCGTGTGCTGTAATTTTTATTTGCAATTATTTTGTAAATAACACTATTCTTTGTATTTCTGGTCAGATGCTAACTGCATTTCATTTGGCTTTGTATCTGTACTCGACACAATGACAATAAAGTTTAATCTAATCTAATTATATAACATTTGCACATAATTTAATTTTAAATAATCACCTATAGGATTGTCCTATGTTGAGTTCAATGCTGACCAGCAACTCCTGTGACACTTTGGTGCCAAACTGTACTGGTCTCTGCCATTCCTTGGGATTAGTCAGCTGCGTGGAAAGGGGAAGCTTGTGACATGGGCAACATCTCGCCCCACATATCGTATGGGCTCCTTAGGGTTATTATAGCCAGGGTGGTGATAGTGGGAATAAGCTCCCACTACCCAGTAAATGCTCGCAAAGGCATACCAGCTTGCATATCAAGTAGACAGTTGGGGGCGCAACATCATGCTCAGCCCTGACGAATGGAGGACCGCTTATATGTATATAACTGTTATCTCCATAGATTGAGCAAGAGACCATGCCTTCTTTATTTGTTGTTCTTTTTTCTTATAGTACCTAATAAAACAGTGGTAGTTATCAGGTTTTATGTCCCATTCTTGACTTCTGAAGAACATCTGGATCATAACATCTTTGGATCCCATGGACCGCTTGTACATTAAAGAAGAACTCTTGACTTCACAATTGTCATGTCCCATGTTGTCTGCCTGCACTGCACTTCCTCTGCAGCGATGACAGTTTATTCTGCATTCTCTTAATCTTTTCTTTTCATACTACCTCGATGTACTGATGTGATGAAATGATCTGTATGGATAGCATGCAAAACAAAGTTTTTCACTCTACCTTCATGGCAATAAAAAACCAATACAGATGCCATCGTCCGAAGGATCTGAAAACTTGCACAGGAATTTGGATCCTTGCCTCAGTGGTGAAGGGGCAGGGTTTGCCTTTGACCTTTGTGACACGTACTTCCCCTTTGCCCATGTCATTTGCTGTTGGTCACCCTTGGGGATTAGTGACGCCCAGCAACAATAATGTCATAATGTCATCAAGCCCATCGACTAGTAGTGCTATACTGCAGTAGTGAGGGTTGGTGAAAATCTCACAGATAGCAAACCAAAAATTTCCCATTTTGCTGAATATTTAATTTTTTTTTACAGAGGGCAGCATTAAAACCTTAAAAGGATATTTCAATAAGAGGGTCAAAAGGTCGTGAGAGGGTGAGGCGAACTGCCAGCATAAGTGGTACACGCAAGCTAGATTTCAATGTTTAAGCGAAGTTTGGGTAGGTACACGGATGGGAGGGGCATGGAGGCCATGGTCACGGTGCAGGTCGATGGGAGTTGGCAGTTTAAATGGTTTCGACATGGGCTAGATGGGCCAGAGGGCCTGTTCCAATGCTACATTTTTCTATGACTCTGATAAACGGAACTTTGAAATAATTATTCCCAGGGAATTAAAATGTATTCATGTAAGATTAATTGTCCTGCACTTGAGACTTTGTGCAGTAGCAATTATGACTGAGTACAATAATAATTTAAAATATAATTAGAGCTTATTCAACATGATGTAATTCTTTTGATCTTCCTATAAAACGTAAATACAATTCCTTGATTCTCTTTTATGTGTTAGAAAGACTTACAAGTGTACAGAGTCATCCATGACAAAGTATTCAGGTCATCTTCAAGGAGTGGTGCCTCAGAAAGCAGCACCCATCGTTAAGGACTCCACCACCCAGAACATACCATCTTCTGATTGCTACCATCAGGGAGGAGGTACAGAAGCCTGAAGGCACACCCTCAATGATTCAGAAACGGCTTCTTCCCCTCTGCCATCCGATTTCTGAATGGACACTGAACCCATGAACACTACCTCGCTATTTCCTATTTTTTGCACTACTTACTTAATTTAACTCTTTAATGTATAGATATACATTGTAATTCACAGTTCTCTTTTGCTCTCTATTATCATCTGTTGCATTGTTGCCACAAAGTTAACAAATTTCACAATACATGCCCATGATATTAAACCTGATTCTGATAAGGATGCTCCAATACCATTAAAGTTATTGCTGACATCTAGGGCTTTGATTGCTCTGTCTGGTATGGTGCTAGACTTTAACTGTACTATGTGACAAAAATATTACATGATCACTTACTTTATTGACATCTTAGGACATTCTGCACTGTATACCTGGAAGATGTCCATGGATCTTCCAATGGTAGGGATCTTATCAAGTTGCCCAGATGTTTCGGAAAAGGTCCGGGAATAGCTATATGTAGTCCAGTACATGGAAAATATCTTCACTGAGATATTGTGTTTCTTGGAGATTTGTTGTTCATGATGGCGGGTGAATGAAATGAAGCAGGATGCCTGCACATGATGATATAAGGCTGTATCAGCAGATTAGAATGGAAATTCTATAGATGGGTTGCATTGCATTAGACAAGAATCAGGCCTGCATGATAGATTGGTTGATGTATAATTTTTTTTTAAGCGTGTCGCACCAGACAGTCCCCCATTCTTGACTGGTGCGTGGCGTCAGGATTGGTCTCCTTTCGGATTAACTGGGTCACGGTGTGAACATTCCTGACTCGACCCTTTCATTTACGAGGCCGAGTGGTTAGCTCGATGCTCAACCTGTCATGGATGGAAAGCGTGCTCAGGGGGCGGGGAGGCCCGACTTGGATTCGAACTCGGGAACCTTCGCTCCGGAGTCCGGCGCTGATGCCATTGAGCCACCAGCTGGCCAATGCATATGGTAGAAGGTCTAGATTCCAAAAGCAGGACTGAAACAATTGAGGGTTTATAATGTATTTGTCACATGCACTTGGAGTACTGTAAGCAGTTTTGGGCCCTTTATCTAAGAATGTGTGTGCTGGCATTGGAGAAGGACTAAAGGAGGTTCATGAAAATAATCCTGAGAATAAAAGGTTAATATATGATTGATGGTGTAATTTTTTAAACTGTAAAACATAAAACTAACATGGGAGCTTGAGAGATGTGTGCAAATTTGGTTTTTACTTTCAGCGAGGTGTGCACTTATGACGTAGTGGTATAATGACGTATGCCATTCATGTACTTTTACAATTATCCTGTAAAGAATTATTTAAACAACAACAAATGCTTAACTAAACAATATACTTACAATATGACTGAAATATTAAATGCACAATAAATGGTTCTGCGTCTGTGCTCACTGGAGCTTAGAAGAATAATGGAGTAATCCCATTGAAAGGCCTCAATAGAGTGGACGTGGAAAGGATGTTTCCTTTAGTGGGTGAGTCTAGGACCAGAGGAGGTAGCCTCAGAAGACAAAGCCATCCTTTTAGAACAGAGATAAGAAGGAATTTCCTTCATGAAAAGGTGGTGAATCTGTGGCATTCTTTGCCACAGATGGCCATAGAGGCCAAGTCACTGAGTATAACTAAAGCAGGGTTGATAGGTTCTTGATTAGTTAGGGTGTCAAAGATTACAGGGAGAAGGCAGCAGAATGAGGTTGAGAGGGATAATAAACCAGCCATGATGGAATAACGGGGCAGATTTTACAGGCTGAATGGCCAATTTCTGCTCCAATATAGTACTCTGCAAAAGTTATAGGCACATAGATATAGCTCGGACGCCTAAGACTTTTGCACAGTACTGTATTTGTCAACATGGAGTGGAGAGCGAGTTTGTAAACCTGGCGAGAGCAAAGGATATTTGGAATGGTGAGGGCGGAGTGCTGTGGGAAAAGTGTTGGACAGGTGGCAACAAGGGAGTGCCTGGGGCAGGAGGGTGGCCGCAGATGCAGACACACCCAGCCTGAGACACCTGGCAAGGTCTTCTGATTCCAAACAATTGGTTTATTCATCATCACAGAATGCCTCTCTGGTGTTTCCCACTCCCTTCCCCTATTCCCAGCCATGATTCCCCTCTCCTTGCCCCCTTGCACAATACAGACCCATATCAGAAACAGGCTTCTCGTCACTCACATATCTCATGTTTTTTTTGCAGTAGCAGTACAGTGCAATACATAAAATTACTACAGTACTGTGCAAATGTCTGAGGCAGCCTGGCTGTTTTATTTACCTGAACTTTTTGCATATTACTGTATCTTACAGTTTTATTACCTTACACTTAACTAAAACTGTAGTTACCACCTCACGAGAATGGATGGAAAGTTTTGATTTTTAATGTCAGTTGTAGATAGACTGAAAGATGTGTCAATAATGGATGATATTTGAATAAAGAATTTGAGAAAGATGTGTAATTCATAACAAGAACATCTGTGAAGTACTCAAACACGAGGAAATCTGCCGATGCTGGAAATTCAAGCAACACACGCAAAGTGTTGGTGGAACGCAGCAGGCCAGGCAGCATCTATAGGGAGAAGCACTGTCGACGTTTTGGGCTGAGACTCTTTGTCAGGACTAACTGAAAGAAAAGATAGTAAGACTATCTTACTTTCCTTTCTTTCAGTTTGTCCTGACAAAGGGTCTCGGCCTGAAATATCGACAGTGCTTCTTCCTATAGATGTTGCCTGGCCTGCTGCTTTCACCAGCATTTTGCATCTGTGAAGTTGAGATGCTTTGAATAAGTTAAACAATATTTAGAAATTATATTAAACATTGGAGTGTAAATCTCAAGTTATACCAATATTGGACAGGGTCTTGGTAAGGTCTGATTAAGCGTCTTGGCCCAGAATGTCAACTGTCTATTCCCCTCCATATTTGCTGCCTGACTTGCTGAGTTCCTCAGTATTTTGCATGTGAAGGATAACTGTGAAGTTTCGGTCACCCCATCATACTAAAGACACACTGCTGCTTCAGAAAGATAAAGAGGGGCTGATGGAAACAAGCTGAAATCTTCGGGGACTTTGTTGTGAAAACAATGCTTAATTTAGTCAGAGGCAAAAACGGAAATGAGAACTGAAGCAGTTCTCTAAAGAAGTAGAAGGTTTAGATATGACTCAAGAAAACAAGTCACTGAACCTGTACATGAAGCATCCAATTAGTAGTCAAGAATTTGTAAGACTTAGCAGTAGTTACAATCGAAGACGCGTGCTTGATTCAGTGAAACACAGTTAAAAAGGAGGAGGATGAATGGGAAGAGAATTTAAAAGATAATGCTCAACATTAAACTCAAGTATTTTGCCATTTGCACAAGTGCACGTAGCAAAGTGGCTTGCAGTACCAGCAACCCGGGTTCAATTCCCCTCGCTGTCTGTAAGGAATTTATACTTTCTCCCTGTGACCACTTGGGGTTTCCTCCCACTGTCCAAAGATGTATCGGTTGGTAGGTTAATTAGTCATTGTAAACAGATTTTTGTTTGGCTTAATACTAAGGGTTGTGGTAAATAACTCAAAAGGCCAAGGCAGAGATGGGTTTGTGGTAGTAGAACAGTTTATGGTAACTGAGTAACACACACAAAAATAATGGCGGCCTGGGTGCAATTTCCACTGTTGCCTGTAAGAAGTTTGTACGTTCTGCCCGTGACCGCATGGGTTTACTCTGGGTGCTCCAGTTTTCTCCCATGGCCTGAAGGTATACCGGTTGGTAGTTTAATTGATCATTGTAAGTTGTCCCATGATTAGGCTGTGGTTAAATCAGGGGATTGCTGCTCAACGTGGCTTGCAGGGCTGGAAGGGCCTGTTTCACATTGTATCTCAATAACATTCAAAAGTCTGAAAGCACACTGTCACTGGGCTCAAGGGCAGCCTCTGCCCCAGGACCATCGAACAGACCTCTTGTACAGTAAGAACGTCGCCTGATATGACAACCTACCTCAACGTGGCCTTGCAACTTCCTGTCCACCTGCATTGCACTTTCTCTGTGACTGTATCATTTTCTCCTGCATTCTGTTACTGCTGCCTCAATCAGAATCAGATTTATTATTACTGACATTCATGATGTGAAACTTGCTTTGCAGCAGCAGTACAATGCAAAGGCTTAAAATGATATAAATTACAATGTACTAATATGATGAAATGGGCTACGTGGATGGCATGTAAAACAACCTCTCTCACTGTACCTCAGTATATTTCAAGTTTCACTACAAGTACATTTATTATCAAAGAATATATAAATTAAACAACCTTGAGATTCGCTTGCTCGCAGGTAGCCACAAAGCAAGAAACCCGAAAGAACCCAATCTAATGAAAAAAAATAAAAGACCAACACTTGATGCGTAAGAGAAAGAAAAAAAAAACACAAATCGTGCAAACAATTGAAGCGAACAACAGTGTTCCAAACCAAAACTGAGTCCTCAGGTCTGAACGCTGGAGTAGCCCATAGTAGGCCCAAAGCCTTGCTTATCAGTTCATCATATTAGCGGGCAGGGAACACAGCGGCCAGGACAGTCTTCGTAGCCTCAGCACCATGGAGACGACCATCGCAGAAAATGGGTGAAATCTGCTCCCGTTCTAACTGACACCTGTTTTTTTCAGTCTATCCAGGCCAGCATTTAAATTGACCTAGTGACGGAGCACCAAAAGGCTCTGCCCCACTGGAGAGAGTAACCAAAAACGGCTTTTGCCTCCAATTTGGGCCAGTGTTTAAATTGTCTAGAGTGCACCGTGCCTCACACTAGGACCCGGGCACTGCTGCTGAGAAAGGCTCTAGGCCGAGACTACACTCTCCAGCACTCGCTCTGGGCCCAGACTTCGTCATCCAGCCTGAAGATGTTCTTCAAGCTCTTCAAGCCAGCTCGGCACCCAAAGCAATCCAACTTTGCACCGGGGCCAGTTGTACGGTCATCAGAGATGCATCGACTCATCCCCTGAACTTGGCTTGCTATCGCTTGCCTCTTCACTGCTTGTGGTGGTAATTTAACACAATTTACCTCAGAAAAAGTATTTATAGTGATTTTTTTTTGTCATATTTCTTAGCTTTCTGACTACCAGGAAGCTGTCACACATGTTGGCAATGTGACAATAATAAACCAATTTACAAATTAATCTATGATGATTATAGATCATTATTAACCTGTACCCACTGCAGCGTAGATTTACTGAGATTTTAATGCAAAATATTTAACAAGTTTACAAATTTCACGACATATGCCAATGATTCTGATTCTGAAGTAGCCCAGAAGGTTTATGAACTTCAGTTCTGAAGACAGAAAGTATAAGCCATGATACACTATTTACTATCAGCTGATTCATTCTGTAACATCATTGGAATTTGTAATGTAGAAGGAGCCTTTTCTGCCACATCAGCTGAAAATGACCTAGTCAGGTTAATCAGACTTTATTTATTTATTTTGAGATACAATGACCCAAGTGACCAATTAACCTACTAACCTGCGCACCTTGGAACGTGGGAGGAAACCAGAGCACCAGGAGGAGACTTTGCACGGTCACGGGGAGAAAGCAGAAACTTCTTTACAGAAGCGGGGGAGGGTTGGGGAGTTGCAAAGGGAAGAAGAGAAGAGATAGAGAGGGTGAGAGGAAAGAGGGAGTGAGAAGGAAAGAGAGAGCCACCCAGGCCACCATCTAGGCCATGCCCTCTTCTCATTACCACCATCTGTTGGGAAGGAGCCTTAGATCCCACAGCACCAGGTTCAGGAACAATTATTATCCTTCAATCACCAGGTTCTGGAACCAGAGTGGATAATTTCAATCACCATTACTCTGAACAGATTCTACGACCTGCAGACTCATTTTCAAGGACTCTTTACATCTCGTGATCTTGGTATTATTATTCTCATTTCATTTTTTCTTCTTTTGTACATTGGTGCTTGTAAATCTTTGTTCATGGATAGTTTTCTGTAAATTCTGATGTATTTTTCCCTGTAAATGCCCGGAAATAAAAAAGAATCTCAAGGTAGTAAATGGTAACTTACGTCCTTTGGTAATAAATTTACCTTAAACTTTGGCCGTCAAGAGGCAGAGAAAGAGAGAGAAGAGAAAGCAAGTTAAAGAGGGGAATGGGAGCAGGAGGGAAAAGGAGAGAGAGAGAAAGAGAGGAGAACAAAAGTGAAAGAGAGAGAGAGAGAGAGGGATAGGGGTACCTGTCTGACAGGTTCAACTTCAGAATGTACATTAAAATGATTTTAATTTGCTTAGGGCTTTCAGAAGTGCAGTCAAAAGATGTTTTCAAATATGAAATTGAGGATGAACAGAAAGATAACAGAACAGATGGATTGTGTTATAGCTGTAACCAAATTTAGCAAACATGCAGAGATGATGATAAGAAACTTCAGCAGTCTGCATATTTCTTTAATGTATGACTATAGGAAGTGAGTGCATAAATGCCAGCACTGTAGGAGATTAGAGATGGGGACTGTGATATTTGAAGGGGGAGGGGACAGAGGGAGGTAAGAAGCTTTATTTTACATGACTAGTTACATCATGTGATTTTATATTTCGTCCCAAGAGTAGGAATTGTAATGTTGTTCTTGTCAATTAGAGTGCCTCGATTTGTTCGTGGGGCGTGGCCATTTTGGATCGTTGAGAGAGCAGTCGGGGAGCTGCTTTCTTGTTCTCCTAGGCCTAGGGCAAAGAAGTGAAGTGATTCCTGCAGTGGGCAGTAACTTTGGTACAACTGAACGTCCTGCTTATTGCTGTGTCATGGCTGTACACCGAGAGACATGTGACTCATCTGGGGAGATTTTGCCTCACAAACACGAGTGAATCTGCAGATGCTGGAAATCCAGAGCAACACGCACAAAATTCTGGAGGGAATCAGCAGGCCAGGCAGCATCTGCGGAGAAGAATACAGTCAGCAGGACCTGTAAGGCTTTCGGCCTGAAACATCGACTGTACCCTTTTCCATAGCTGCTGCCTGGCCTGCTGAGTTCCTCCAGCATTTTGTGCGTGTTGCTTGGATTTCCAGCATCTGCAGGTTTATTCTTGGTTGGGAGGGGAGCCTCACCTTGGAAAGCTCCATGGGGTTTTGAAGTAGGCTGGTTATTTATTTATTTAGCAATACAGTGTGGAGTAGGCTCGCCGTCCCAGCAACCCCACAACCCCACGAAATCCTAACCTAATCACGGAACAACTTTCAATGACCATTTAACCTACCGGTTACGCATTTGGACTGTGGAAGGAAACTGGAGCTCCCGGGGAAAGCCCGCGCGTTCCACTGGGAGAACGCATGGAGACCCCCTGCAGAATGGTGCCGGCATTGAACTCCAAACTCCGGAACGTCCCGAGCAGTCAAAGCGTCGCATTAACCGTGGCATTCGGTGGTCCCCATGACATTTTAATTCCAAAATTTAGTTTAAAAGTATCATTTGAACTCATGTCTCTCCATCATTCGGATTGCTAATCGAGTAATTAAATTGTACTTTTACCATCCGCTCCTTCTTCTACAAAGCTTGAGGAAAACACACCGCGGTCAGGTTTTGCCTAGTTGACACTTTCGGCCTGGATGTTTCTGTGCAGCCACTGTGATGGCTGTTCCTCGTGCTGGGAATGGGACCATCGTCGTTGAGGTAAAAGGATGGATGACGTAGGGGAGAGGTCGGAGTAAGAAGGTAGGAGGACCGGTGCCTTACACACAACATTTACTGAGTCCTTAGGTTCCTTTGGAAGAGTTGAGAAGCTTGTTTCAACAAACAGAAGGGTAAATGCCTGCTGCAGGTATAATCCTGCATGCCTTGAATTTATCTCAGGAGGCAATCAGACTAGGCTCGTTCTCTGACGGAGCAATGCAGCCTAATACCGAACAGCTCTGACAACGGTAATGGAGGGGAACAAACAGTCAGCGTTTTGGGCTGAGATCCTTCATCCAGCTAAATCTCTTGTGTTAATGGGAAGAGAGTGGCCTTCCCCTGTTACTATTCACAGGTGCTAATAGCAGTCAGAATTAAGGCCCAGTGGGGATGGGAATGAAAAAGTGAGCCCACATACAGCAATGCTAAACCTGAGTAACACACCCAAAAAGCTGGAGGAACTCAATAGGTCAGGCAGTACCTGTGGAAAGGAACAAATTGGGAGTTGGTGCAAGCTAAGGTTCTTCATCAGGACTGGGAAGGAAGGGGGAAGACGTTAGAATAAGAAGTGGGGGAAAGGGGAAGGAGTATAAGATTGAAGGTGATAGGTGAAGCCAGTTAGGTGGGGGAGGGGGATGTAGTAAGAAGCTGGGAGGTGATAGGTGGAAAGGTAGAGGGCTAAAGAAGGAAGAATCTGATAGGAGGGGGTGTGCACCATGGAAAAAATGGAAGGAGGAGGGGTACTAGGAGGAGGTGATAGGCAGGTGAGGAGAAGAGGTAATGCTAAACCTGACTCAGCTCAGCACATCACGGAAAGCAGCCTCCATACCACAGATTCTATTTGCACCTCCCCTCGCTCCACCTTCTTATCCTGGCTTCTTGCCCTGCGTGCATGCTGCAGATATAGTCGTTCATATCTTGAACTTATCTTAACACATAGAAGTAGGCCAAAAGGTCATTCTCATTCTCTGACTGAGTAACACATACAAATGCTGGAGGAACTCAGCAAGCCAGGCAGCATTAATGGAGGAGAATAAACAGTTGTTAAGTTTCGGCCCGAGGACCCTTGTCTTGGCCAGAAATGCCGTCTGTTTATTCCCCTCCATAGATGCTGCCTGATCTGCTGAGTTCTTGCAGCATTTTATGAGCTTTACTTAAGATTTCTAGCATTTGCAGAATCTCTTGTGCTTAAGATTTCTACACCTGATGTTTGGCATGAGATTTCCAAACAGCAGAATTCTGTTTGTCTTGGTAAGAATTACTTGTCCCAGCTTCAAAATAAGAGGAGAAATACCTGTGAATGCCTGCAAGCATACGAAAACAAGAAAACTCCATCTTAGCCAAGACCTGGATCCACCATCTAGACCAGGCTCTCTTCTCACTGCTGCCATTGGGAAGGAGGTACACGAGCACTTAGGTCCCACACCACCAGGTTAAGGAAGAGTTATTACCCTGCAAACATCAGGCTCCTGAACCAGCGTGGATAACTTCACTCACCTCAACTATGAACTGATTCCACAGCCTACAGACTCATGCTCTCAGTGTTATTTATTTACTTTTTTTTTGCATTTCTGCAGGTTGTCTTCTTTTGCACATTGGCTGTTTGGCAGTCTTTGTGTGCAGTTTTTCATTGATTCTATTGGATTTCTTTGTTCTACTGTGAATGCCTGTAAGAGTTTAATTCTCTGGGTGATATATGGTGAAATAGAGATACAATAGACATATTTATCATAATAGACATACTTTGAAAATAAATTTACTTTGAACTTTGAACCCTCACAGCGAACATCTTCTCACCCAACATAGAACTGAGCTCTTCGGCCCACCGTGTCCATGACAACCACTGGTAACATATCAAAGTTCAAAGATCAAAGTACACCCTTGAGATTCGTCTCCTCACAGGCAGCCACAAAACAAAGAAACTCAAAAGAACCCATTCAAAAAAGACTGTCAGACACCCAATGTGCAGAGAGAGAGAGAGAGAGAAACAAATCGTGCAAACAATAAAAATAAGCAAATAGCATTCGGAATCCACAGACACAGATCACTAGGCTGTTCTTCTCCTACCTGCATGCAGGCAGAGGCTAATGAGGAAGGTTCCAGAGATAAGGACAACGAAGAAATGGCTGCAGGAGGTAAAAGAGTGGCTATGGAATTGCTTTAAATTGGTGGATTGGACCGTGTTCAAGGACTTACCCGTGGATCTGAACGAATACATCACAGTTGTCACAGATATAAGAACAGTCACAGATGAGTGTGTCCCCTACAAAATCATTCAGGGTCTTCCCCAACTAGAAGCCCTGGCTGAACCAGGAGATTCACAATATGCCAAGGGTAAAGGCATTCAAATTCGATGACCAAGTAAAGTCCAGGTACGATCTCTGGAAAGCTATGACAGGAGCGAAGTAGCAATTCCAGACTGAACTTGACTCACTGAAGGATGCTCGAGAAACTGGCAGTGCTTGAATACTATTACCTCTTACGAAGTGAAATCAAGTGACGTAGGTGTCAGCAGCGCTTCGCTTCCAGGTAAGCTGGAAGCTGTCTATGCTCGCTTTGACCATCAAAACATGGAGGAACCTTCACAAGCTCCAACAGCCCCTTATGACCCTGTGATTTGAATCTCTGAGATCATTCTTCAGGAGGGTGAACCCATGGAAAACATCCAGCCCTGATGGGATCCCTGGCTGAATACTAAAGACCTATGCTGATCAGCTGGCTGGAGAGTTCACCAATATTTTTAACTTCTTGCTTCGGCAGTGACATAACCCACCTGTTTCAAGCAGACTTCAATTATACCGATGCCTAAGAGGAATGTGGAACCTGCCTCAATGACTATCATCCAGTAGCATTTACATACATTGTGATGAAGTGTTTTAAGAACTTGGATCTGGTTCAGTTTGCCTACCGGCACAACAGGTCCACAGCAGATGCCATCTCATTGGCTCTTTACTCAACCCTGAAACATCTGGACAGCAAAGCTGCATACATCAGGATGCTCTTTATTGAGTACAGCTCAGCATGCAATACGATCATCCCCTCAAAACTAATCTATAAACTTCAGGATCTTGGTCTCAATATCTCCTTGTGCAACTGGATCATCGATTTCCTCACCTGCAGACCCCAGTCGGTTCGGATTGGCAACATCTCCTCCACAATCTCCGTCAGCACAGATGCACCACAAGGCTGTGAGCTTAGACCCCTCCCTACTTACTTTGTACTTACATTATGACTGTGAGGCTAAGTACAGCTCCAATGCCATATTTAAGTTTGCTGATGACACCGCTATTGCTGGCCGATCAAAGGTGGTGATGAAAAGGTGGGGGGGGGGGGGGGGGGTGGGAATTGAAAATCTGGCTGGGTGGTGCCTAACAGCAACCTCTCGCTAACTGTCAGCAAAACCAAGGAGCTGATGATCGACTTCAGGAGGAACCTGAGGATCATGAGCCAATCCTCATGAGAGGGTCAAATGTGGAGAGGGTCAGCAACTTTAACTTCCTCGATGTTATCATTTGATAGAACGTATCCTGAGCGCAGCACACAAGTGCAATTACAAAGAAAGCACAACAGCACCTCTACCTCCTTAGAAGTTTGTGAAGATTCAGCATGACATCTATTACTTTGACAAACTTCTGTAGATGTGTGGTGGAGTACATGGACTGGCCGCATCACAATCTGGAAAAATCAACGACTTTGAATCAAAAATCCTACAAAAAGTAGTGAGTATGGCCTGGTGCATCACGGGTAAATCTATCCCTTCCATTGAGCATATCTACGTGGAGTGCTTTCACAGGAAAGCAGCGTCTATCGTCAAGGACCCCCACTAAGCAGGCCATGTCCTCTTCCCATTGCTGTCATCAAGAAGAAGGTACAGGAGCCTCAGGACCCACGCCAACCAGTTCAGGAACAGTTATTACCCCTCAACCATCAGGTTCTTGAACCAGTGGGGATAATGTCGTTCAACTTGCCCCATCACTGAACAACCTATGGACTCACTTTCAAGGACTCCTCATCTCACGTTCTATATATTTATTGCTTTTTTATTTATTGTATTTTTTTCTCTTTTCTATTTGTACAGCTTTTTGTCTTTTGCACAATGCTTGTCTGCCCTGTTGTGTTTGTTTTTTCATTGTTTCTATTATGGTTCCTGGATTTACTGGGTGAATGAATGAATCTCAGGGCCGTGTATGAGAGATATATAGGTCCTTTGATAATAAACTTACTTTGCTTTGAACTTTGGTAGAACTTCCAGTAGTCAGCACTTTTGTAGTAAAAGTATAGAATAGACACTACTACCTTGTTATTCTTTTTATGCTCTGTTTATTTGTGTAATTTATTTTAAGTTTATATCTTTGCACTGTGCCTCTGCTGCAATATAACAAACTTCAAGTCATACACACTCAGCAGCCACTTTATTAAGTACGCCAGTGGAACCCAGCGTGGCCTTCTGTTGCTGTAGCCCATCCACTTCAAGGTTTGAAATGTTGTGCATTCAGAGATGCTCTTCTGCACGCCGCTGTTGTAACACGTGGTTATTTCAGTTACTGCTACCTTCCTGTCTGCTTGAATCAGCCTGACCGTTCTCCTCTGACCTCTCATCCATGGAACTGCTGCTCAACTAGATGCCTTCTTTTTGGGGTTTTTTTTGGTAAACTCTAGAGACTGTTGTTGGTGAAAATCCCAGGAGATCAGCAGTTTCCAAGATACGCAAACCACCGCGTCTGGCACCAACAATAATTCCATGATTAAGTCGCTTAGAACACATTTGTTCCCCATTCTGATATTTGGTCTGAACAACAACCGAACCTCTTTGACTATGTTTGTAAGCTTTTATGCACTGAGTTGGTGCCATAGGATAATAAGTCACTGATAATAAATCTCATTCTGATCCATACTGAACTTAACAGTTGTACACTCAATAAACAGAGTTCAACTCTGAATGGTGAAAACATTTCTATTGGGCTTTTTAAATTGTAAATCAATCTCCCAAAACATGGCAGGAAAACCTCTGACTACAACAAAAAATGTACTTCAGTGGAGCTGTTTTACCCTTTCAAGCTTAGTATTTTGGCTTTTAACTTGTCAAAATAAAATCAACATTTCTGTCAACTCTTTTAATGCAGAAATTCCCTGCTAGTATCAGCAGTGCTCTACAATAACATATTGAATCGGTAATAAATATCCTGAAATTGTCATCAAACCAACAAACAAAGCTTTGCAATTAAACACATCAGTGATTTCACTTCACAACAAAATGACTTCTAATTATGGCAAAGAAACAATCATCTAAAATCATTTGAAGCGATTCCATCTGTACCACAGCATTCGGTCTCATTTCTAACAAAGTGGACTAGAAGAAGCATTTTGGTGGGCATTTGAATAAATAAACAAACTAACTTTTAAATGTGGGATTTCTCAGTCCTCCCAGAGTCTGTGCAAGACCCTTGATAGGTCTGACAAATGCGGGAAAACTTAAAATATAGATGTAGAAAAAGAAAAGGAGAGAAAGAAGAAGAGAGAATGAGGGAGAGACAGAGGGGGAGAGGAAGAGAGATAGAAAGAGAGAGAGAAGGGGAGGGAGAAAGGGAGAGGAAGAGAGAGGGAGAGAGAGAAAGAGAGAGGGGAAGGAATATATAAAGAGAGAGATGGAGAGAGGAAGAAAGAGGGGAAGAGAGAGGAAGAGAGAGAGTGAGAGCAGGAGAGATAGAAAGAGAGAGGGGGAGAGGAAGAAAAGGAGGGTAGAGAGGGAGAAGGATAAAAAGAAAGGGAGAGAAGGAGAGGGAAAGGAAGAGAGAGGGAGGAGCAAGAGACAGAAAGTAGAGAGACTGAGGGAAAGATAGAGAGTGTGTGTGTGTGTGCATTTGTTAAGATAGAGAGGCAGTAAGAAATAAACTGGAAACTACAGAGAACAGGCCGAAGTGTTTCACTATGGAAACCATTAATGTGTTTCAAATAAACCCTCAATTTATCCCTGGTTGAACAGAAATCATTTGTCTGCAAACAGACAAAGGCACCTAACAAAAGGAAAAGTGAGGCAATGTCAAACAAAGGAGCCATTAAAAATAGAAGCAGCAAAAATGGAACAGGCAGCAGCTGTAAAGAGATAATATTGGAGTAAATATAGTGGGACCATTGTCCTGTTGTCACTGGGCCCTTTGTACTCTCCTCCATTGCCGAAAGGTCCATTGTTTGATTTCCTTTGTCCAAGGCTGCTTTTGTCTGTCTTTAATTGTTCACCCATCCCTTTTGTCTCTTCGGTCTTTGTTTGTGGGCCTTTTGTTTAATTTCTGAGCTGTCCTTAGTTAACTGCTTCAGCACTGCAGGCTTTCGATGGGCCTGCAGCCAGGATCCCTGCCAGCTTTGGAAAGTAGCCATTGGAACAGTGTAGAACCTCCTTGTATAGAGCTGCCCTCTCACGGTGACTTGGTTTCATGTTTCTGCAGCGTCCCTCTCTCACTCACATCTTCCCCTCCCCTCTCTGCTCACTGTGACTTCCCAGGCAACCCCCTTCCACCCCGGGCCCTCTCCCCCATAATACCCTCCTCCCTCACCACTGTCCAGGGAAATTAAACAGCCCTTCCAGGTGAGGCAGTCTTTCATATGCAAATCCACCAGCATTATTTCGTGCCTCTAGTGCTCCCTTCAGAGCCTCCACTGCATTAGTGTGACCAAATGCAGAACGGGTTTACAGATTTGCCAAGTAACTTTGCTCAGTCCATCAAGGCTGCCTGGATCTCCTGGGCAGGCAGCCATTTTAATTCCCCTTCTCACTCCCACACCAACATGTCTGTCTTCAGCTCCTCCACTGCCAAGCTAAAGCCGAACACAAACTAGAGGAACAGCACCTTATATTCCGCCCGGGTCATCTACAATTTGGCAGTGTGAACATTGAATTCTCCAGCTTCTGGTAACTTCTCCCTCTGTCTTCTCTTGGCTTCTCTCCCATGATTCACCATCCCACATTATCATATCTCTTCCTCATCCCTCCCCTCTCTCCATCTGCCCGTCACCCACACACTTGCTCCACTGGTTCCCCTCCCCCACTATTCCCCTCTATTCCATGCCCCTCCCTTCCTCTCCTCTCAGATTCCATCGTCCTCAGCTGTCCATCACTTCCACCCTATCACCTCCCAACATCTGATAACAGAATTAGAATCCAGTTTAATATCACTGGCATATGTCGTGAAATTTGTTAACCTACAGCAGCAGTACAATAAAATACATGATAAATGGATATAGAGTAAAAAGAGTTACATTAAATATATATATATATGTCTATTAAATAGTTAAAAGAAGTAGAACAAATAAAACAAATAAAAAAAGTCATGAGGTAGTGTTCATGGGTTCAATGTCCAGTTAGAAATCAGATAGCAGAGGGGAAGAAGCTGTTCCTGAATGACTGAGGCTGCTGCACTTTCTTTCTGATGGTAACAGTGTGAAGAGGGCATGTCCTGGGTGGTGGGGGTCCTTAATGATGGACGCTGACTTCTTAAGGCACCGCTCCTCGAGGATGTCTTGCATACTATGGAGGCCGGTACCCATGATGGAGCTGACTGATTTTACAGTTGATCTTGTGCAGTAGTGCACCCCCCACCCCACTCCCATACCAGACGGTGATGCAGCCAGTCTGAATGCTGTCCATGGTACAATTGTAGAAGTTTTTGAGTATTTTAGGTGACAAACCAAATCTCCTCAAACTCCTAATGAAATACAGCCGGTGTCTTGCCTTCTTTATAGCTGCACCGATATGTTCCATCCGGGTTAGTTCCTCAGAGATATTGCCACTCAGGAGCTTGAAATTTCTGGCTCTCTTCACTTCTAGTCCCTCTGTGAGGATTGGTTTGTGTTCCCTCGTCTTACCTTTCCTGAAGTCCACAATCAGCTCTTTGGTCTTGCTAATGTCGAGTGCAAGGTCATTTCTGCGACACCACTCCACTAACTGGTATATCTCGCTCCTGTACGCCCTTTCGTCACCACCTGAAATTCTGCCACCAATGGTCACATCATCAGCACATTTATAAGTGGCATTTGAGCTATGCCTACCACACAATCATGGATGTAGAGACCCATTCCACTCTTCCCTCCCTCACCTACCTTTTTCCTAACCCCCTCGAAGTGTGTAACATGCTGTCCAAGTTGCATGCCATCTTGGACAATGACTCCCACCCACTCCATAATGTACTGGTTAGGCACAGGAGTACATTCAGCCAGAGACTCATTCCACCGAGATGTAACACTGAGCGTCATAGGAAGTCATTCCTACCTGTGGCCATCAAACTTTACAACTCCTCCCTCGGAGTGTCAGACACCCTGAGCCAATAGGCTGGTCCTGGACTTATTTCCACTTGGAATAATTTACTTATTATTATTTACAGGTTTATATTGATATATTTCTACACTATTCTTGGTTGGTGCGACTGTAACGAAACCCAATTTCCCTCAGGATCAATGAAGTATGTCTGTCTGTCTCTCCTGGATCCATCCAGTACCTGATAGTTCTTGCTCCATTTATAGAACATAGGAACAGAATCTGATCTACCATTCAGTCATGGTGATTTATTTTCCTTCTCAACACCATTCTCCTGCTTTCTCCCCATAGCCTTTGATGCCCTTAATAATCAAGAACCTATCAAACTCCACTTTAAATACTGATTATTTTGTCTCTGCCTTTCATTTCCGATGAAAGGTCTTGACCTAAAATATTGACCGTCCATTCCCCACATTTGGGCTGATTACCGGCTGAGTTCCTACAATGCTTTGTGTGTTGGTTCTCTTTTATGTGTTTTTAAATCTTACATCAGTGTAAAGGTATTTAACCACACCTTGCAAGAAGATCCCCAACAAAAGCAGTGATAAAAGCACAACCCAGCTTCAATCATCTGTGCTAATGTGTAGTTACCATGGAGACACAAGAGACTGCAGATGTTGGAATGTGAAACAATTAGCTTGCTGGAAAAACCCAGCAGGTAGATCAGTGTCTGTGAAGAGACATACGTGTGAATTTCAGAATCACAATCAGACTTACTATTCACTGACACTGATGATGTGAAATTTGTTGTTTTGCAGCAACAGTAAAGATTTAAAGATTAGCTTTATTTGTAGGCTGAAGCATAAAGTGAAATGCATCGTTTGCATCAAATCAAACCTCCAAGAATGGTTTGCATTGTTTCCAGCACCAACACAGCATGCCCGCAACCTAATAACCCTACCCTCTACATCTTTGGAATGCAGGGGGAATCCAGAGCACCTGGAGGAAAGGCATGCGCTCACGGTGAGTACGTAGAAACTCCTCACAGGCAGAGGTGGGAAATGAACCTCAATCTTACACGTAGCGCATAGTAAAGCATTGCACTAACTGCTGTGCTACGGTGCTATCCCCGCTCCCCCCGTGACAGTGCAATCTTCACCACGTTCTCCATGGGTCCATTTCCACCCTGTGACATCTACCACTTGCACTGACTATTGAGAGGGAGCTGGTATCTCCACTGCTTCCTCTTATCGCCGGTATAATTTTAGCACAAAATATCCCAGAGTGAAAACAGCAATTGCTGGAAAAACTCAGCAGGTCAGGATGCATCAGGATGAGGGGAGATCTGATAGAGGTTATAAGGTTATGACAAGCATCAATAGAGTATCTTCCTCCCAGGGTTGAAATGTCTAATACCACAGGGCATGCATCGAAGGTGACAGGGGGTACGTTCAAGGGGGATGTGAGGGGTAAGTTTTTTTACACAGAAGAGTGGCAGATACCTGGAATGTGCTGGCTGGAATGGTGGTAGAGGCAAATACATTAGAGGCTTTTAAGAGACATTTAGACAGGCAAATGGATGTGAGAAAGATAGAGGGGGGTATGGAAATTGTGTAAGTAGGAGGGATTAGTTTTTGGGTTTTTAAAAAATTTACTTTTTAGCTGATTTGGCACAACATTGTGGGCTGAAGGGCCTATTCCTGCGCTGTACTGTCCTATGTTCTATCCGTTAAGAGAAAACAAAGCTAATATTTTAGGCCACAAGGCTTTTTTCAGAACTGGAAGGAAAGTAAAGAAGCGGAGAGTTTCTGAACTGGAGAGCATACCTAAAGAGGTTAGTTGAGCAAGCTAGGGCTCTTCTCTTTGGAGAAAAGGAGGATGTGAGGTGACTTGACAGGGTTGTACAAGATGATAAGAGGCACAGATCAAATAGACAGCTAGAGACTTTTTCCCTGGATAGAAATGGCTAATCCAAGGGGCCTTAATTTTAAGGTGATTGGAGGGAAGCATGGGGGTGGGGGGGGGGGGGGGAATGTTAGAGAGATGTATTTTTACCCAGAGTGCTGCGTGCAAGTTATACACTTTGAGGGGTGATGGTAGAGGCAGATACATTGAGGACATTTAAAATTCAAAGTACATTTATTATCTAGTATGCATACCATATATAACCTTGAGATTCATCTTCTCACAGACAGCCACAGATCAATGAAACCCAACAGAACCCATTAAAAAGGGAAGCCCATCATACACCCAACGTACAGGGTAAAAAACAAATCATACTAACAACAAAAGTAAGCAACCAGCTGAGTCCACAGCCGTGAAGCCAGACATCACTGACACTTAACTTGTTCATCACTGACACTTAACTTGTTCAAACCTCAGATCATTCTTTGCTCTCGGACCCAGGCCTCTTAATGGATGACCGAAATATGGAGGGCTGTGTGGGAGGGAAGAGTTAGAGTAGGTTAAATGGTCGGCGCAAAAATTGTAACTCAGAGGGCCAGCGCTGTGCTGCTGTGTTCTATGTTCTGTAGAAGCAGAAGTACGACCAGTGGGAGAGGGCGTGGCAGAAGGAGCCGAGAAGAGGAAACAATGAAGTGAGGCGGAGCTGGGAGGGATTCAGTGATAACAAGGGGTGAGAGTACAAGGCGGAAGACTTGAGAAGGCAATGTTTAAAGAAGCAAGGTTTTGGGCTGGTCAGTTTGTAAATGGAAGCAATAGGAGTCCAAGGGAAAATACAGTAATACTTAAACTGCTGGAACTAGAGCCACTAGAGTGTTTACCAGGCTGTTGCCTGGAGTAGTGAGTACGTGTTAAATGTTTGAGCAACCTGTGGTTCATAGAACATAGACTATTGAACAGTACACAGTAAGGCTCTTCAGCTCTTGATGTTCGTCCAAGGTCAATCTAATGCCTCCTTCCCATATAGCCCTCCAGTTTTCTTTCATTCATGTGCCTATCTAAGAGTCACTTAGATCTTCCTAATCTCTCTGCCTCTACTGCCACCTCAAGCAACGAATACCAGGTACTTACTACCATCTGTGAAAAAAATTCTACCTATACTTTCCTCCAATCACTTTAAAACTATGCTCTCTCGAATGAGCCATTTCCACCCTGGGTCGAAGGTGCTGGCTGTCCACTCTATCAATAACTCTTCTCATCTTGTGCACCTATATCTGGTAGTCTCTCAACCCCCTTTGCTCCAACGAGAAAAAGAGTTTACAAGAGAGAGTGTGGGTTCTGGAGCAACACACAATTGAACTATGTTGGAGGAACTCTCAGCAGGTCAGGCAGCATCCATGGAGGTAAATGGACAACTCCCCCCCCATCCTCCTCTTATTGTTCCATGCTCCATCATCTCCAACCACACTAGGTCATCGTCATCTCTTAGTTAGATTAAAAAATAAGGCTGTTTGTCATATGTACATTGAAATATGTATTATTGCATCAATGGCCAAAACAGGCCAGGAATGTGCTAGAGGCAGCCTGCAATTGTCACCATCCTTCCTGTGCCAACATAGCATGCCTACAATTTACTAAACATAACCCATATGTCTTTTGGAATGTAGGAGGAAACCAGAGAACATGGAGGAAGGCCATTTATCACAGGGCCTCTTCCCCTTGTCCATTAGATTTCTGAAAGGTACACGAGCCCCTGAACATAACTTTGCTATTCCATTTTTGTTGCACTATTAACTTAATATGTAATTTATGGCAACTTTTATGAGCTTGCTTTGTATTTCTGCTGCAGAACAACAGATTTCACATCATACAAGTCAGTCAAGGCCCAAAACCTGGGCCTCTGTACCTCCCTCTGTAACATCTCCTCCTCCCTGACAGTCAACACCTCCGCACCTCAGGGATCTGTGCTTTTAGCCCATTGCCCTAATCCCGCTGCACCCATAACTGTGTGGCTAGGACATTTATAAATCTGCCGATGAGACAACTATTGTTGACAGAGTTTTAGATGGTGATGAGGAGGTGTACAGGAGTGATTTAGATCAGCTGGTTGTGTGGTGTTGCAAACATGACTTTGCACTCAACATCAGTAAAACTGAAGAACTGACTAAAGGAAGGGTAAGGTGAGGGAATACACATCAATCCTCATCGAGGGATCAGCAGTGGAAAGGGTTAGCAGTTTCAAGTTCTTGGGTGTCAACATCTCTGAAGATCTATTCCAGGCCACAACATATTGATGCAATTACAAAGAATGCACGACAGCAGCTATACTTCATTAGGTGTTTGAGGAGACTTGGTATATCACTAAAGACTCACACAAACATCTACAGATGCACCGTGGATAGCATTCTAACTGGCTGCAGTACGGTCTGGTATAGTGGTGGTGAGCTGGGGGCAGGGGAAAGCACTGCCCAGGATCGGAAAAAGCTGGAGAAACTCGTCAACTCACCCAGCTCCAACATGGGCATGGTAATTAAAAGGATGTTTGATTACCATGCCTTTTCCTGTTCACTATCCACTGGTTCCCTGGATCAGGGCTGGGGAACAATGGAAAACAGGATGAGGATTTGAATAAGTCAAATTCAAACTGGTGTTTGTTTGCAGTGGTGACCTGTTGCTGTTTTTCAAGTAGAAGCCAATTGTAATAAACTTCAATGCAAGAGCCACTTTTAATTCCTGATGTAAAATTTTGACCTAAAATGATGACAATTAGAAATTAGATCATAGAGCATAGAAATTAGAGGATCCAACATTGAACATAGAACACTACAGTACAATGCAGGCCCATTGGTCCACAATATTCCAACACTTTAAGCTATTCTAAGATCAATCTAACCCTTTACCCCACCCCATGAACCAGATGGTGGGATTTTTGATGATAGATGCTATCTTCTTGAGGCAGTGCCTCCTGTAGATGCTACCAATGTTGGGGAGGACTGTGCCTGTCCAATATTCTCCTCGTCCAAGGTCCAGACTACTCGTCCAACAGCACAACAAAGAGCTGTCCTTTCTACAACTCAGACTTACCTCCACCTCTGATTCCTTTCTGTCTCAGTCCTTGGAATGAATTACGTCTTCTATAAAATGCATCAGCTGTTAGCTGCTTCACCCATCTCCTGTTCAAGTTCAAGTTCATTGCTATTCGACCGTACACACGTATACAAATGAATGAAACAACATTCCTCTGGACCAAGGTGCACAACACTAGTGTATATAACTCACACACAGCACATGAAGGAATATTACCACAAATATTTAGCAAATAATAAGATTTATTCCAGAAGGTTGACATTCAGCATAAAGTGCTTTTATGACACAGATTAAAAAGTAAACAGTATAACGCTACGGGCGCTTTGTCATGATGAGACATGGGTGGTGGCAGAGAGTTCAGTAGTCTCACAGCCTGGGGGAGGAAACAGTTTCCCATCCTAACATATTTTTACCACACTATACAGAAATTGTAATTGAGATAGCAGATTTCAGAGGCGTTCAGTCATAGAACACTGGAAATGAGAAGCAGGTCCTTTGTCCCACCTGGTCAATTCTGCCCCGTCTCTTTCCTCTGCATCTCAAGACATGGAGGAAATGCGTATTGAAGTTTCATTATACTTATCAAAACAAAACTTTTTCCCAAGCCTTGAGCTGAGACACCAGCACAGCTCCATTGCCCCTTTTTTTTGTCTGTTTTTGGCTCTGGCAAAATGCGACAATGCAGAGTCTGCAGAAGTTGGCACAAGTGGTCCTTGATCCGACTGGGTAAAAGTCCCCCATTGATCCCCTAAACTCCACTGAAGTAATTGGATCTGGAAATCGGGAAGGGAGATACAGAAGGCAACCAATAATATAGCACCTGTTTAGTACTGGCGATCAAAGACAAAAACTCCAGCCCCAAGTGCCCCTTTATTCTCCTCGTTTTTGGTTTCATGGCTCCTAACTTATTTTGATCTTGATTATGATTGAGGGCGGAAACCAGACTGTTGGAAAAACAAATGAATATCTTTTCCATATAAATACGTTGGATTGTATCCAGGTCTCTCAGTTTATTTGCAGCTGTTTGTGAATGACTCATTCAAGACAGCAAACAAAGACAATTGAACACAATCTCGGGAACAGTGTAAACAGAGAAGTTCAACTGATCCTGCAAACTGCAACCAATAACACGGCATGGAGGCTGAACCTGTTAACCTTCAGAGCTGATGCCATTTATTCAAGAACAAGACAAAGGTGTGGAGTGGGCAATGGCAAGATTATTCAACAGTGGAGAGGTACTGGGAAATTTGCAGTAAGGTTCATAGACATTTATGGAATAGGTGGCAAAATAATCATGGGAACCAAATGAGTCTTCAGTACTACATGGGAATAGGCAAGTGTCTGAAGCACAAAGGTCCATTGGATAAGTTCTGTAAACCCTCATAAGACCGTAAAACATTGGAGCAGAATTAGCCAATTCTATCATGGCTGATTTATTACCCCCCCCCCCCTTCAATCCCATGCTCCTGCCTTCTCCCCACCCCCAACCTTTAACCTTTTGCTAATTAAGAACATGTCAGCCTCTGCTTTAAATATATCAAATGACTTGCCTCCACAGCCACATGTGGCAATGAATTCCAGAGGTTCACCACCCTCCAGCTAAAGAAATCTCTCCCCATCACTGTTCTAAAAGGGATTCTTTTGATTCTGAAGCTGTGCCTTCCGACTCTAGACATCCCCGACATCCTCTGCACATTCACTCTATCTAGGCCTTTCAGTATTTGCTAAGTTTCAATGAGATCCTCACCATATGTTAACCCTTCATTGCCTGGATTCCTTTCATCATCCACTTTATCCACCGTGGAGATCAGCATGAGTGATCAAACCCTCTTTGAGATGTGACCTTAGCGTGACTGAACTGTACAGCACAGGAACAGATACTCTTGGCCCACCTTGTCCATGCCAACTGTGATGCCTTTCTATGTCAATCTCATTTGCTATTTTGACATTTAAACTGGTACTTGGTTAGGAAAAAGCATTGAAGCAGAGAGGAAAAAGCAAAAGGTATTGTTCAGACTGCACTTCGAATATCGTGAGCACTTTTGGGCCTCTTATCTAAGAAAGGATGTGCTGGCGTGGAGAGGGTCCTGAGAACATTCACAAGAATGACCCTGGTTATGAAAAGGGTTAAGGTATGAACAGTGTTTGATGACTCTGGTCCTATACTCACTGGAGTTTATAAGAATGAGGGTGATCTCTTTGCAACTTATCAAGTATTGACAGGCCTGGATAGAGTGGACATGGAGAAGATGTTTCCTACAGTGGGAGAGCCCAGGACCAGAGGGCACAGCCTCAGAAAACAAGGGCATCCCTTTAGAACAGAGACGAGGAGGATTTCTTTGGTCAGAGGGTGGTGAATCTGTAGAATTCTTTGCCATGGACAGCTGTGGAGGAAAGGCAATGGGTATGTTTAAAGTGGAGATAGATAGGTCTTGATTAGTCAAGGTGTTAAAGGTCATGTGGAGAAAACAGAGGAGTGGGTTTGAGAAGGATAAGAAATCAGCCTTGATAGAATGTCAGAGTAGAATTGATGGGCGGAATGGCCTAATTCTGCTCCTTTGCCTTATGGTCTTAAGGTCTATGGTCTTTTAAACTTTGTAATTGTATTTGGCTCTTCCTCTGGCTCTTCATTCCAGATGCTTACTGATTTTTATATGAGAAACCTACTCCTCAGGTCACTTTTACATTTGTCCCATCTCATGTTAAGCCGATGCTCTCTAATTCTATTCTGCCCTGCCCTGGGGAAAATATCCTATCTATTGCCCCTCATCATTTTCCAAACCTCAGTCGAGGCGTTCAGTCATAATCCCACGGATGGTCACTTCACACTGCTGGTCCTCAGCTAAGCACACAGTCAATTTAAGGTGAGAGAGGCTAAGTTCAAAAGAAATGTCTGGGGCAAGCTTTTACAGAGTGTGGAGTGTGCAGGGTCAAGTAAATTGTCCTGTAATTAGGCTAGTGTTAGATTGGTGAGTTGCTGGAAGGGCCTGTTCCACACCATATCCACCATACGGTGCTGTCTGAAAAGAGCATGCTGTCCAAGTTGCATGCCATCTTGGACAATGTCTCCCATCCACTCCATAATGTACTGGTTAGGCACAGGAGTATGTTCAGCGAGAGACTCATTCCACCGAGATGCAACACTGAGCGTCATAGGAAGTCATTGCTGCCTGTGGCCATCAAACTTTACAACTCCTCCCTCGGAGTGTCAGACACCCTGAGCCAATAGGCTGGTCCTGGACTTATTTCCACTTGGAATAATTTACTTATTATTATTTACGGGTTTATATTGCTATATTTCTACACTATTCTTGGTTGGTGCGACTGTAACGAAACCCAATTTCCCTCAGGATCAATAAAGTATGTCTGTCTGTCTGTATCTCTAAATAAACTACCCTGGATTCATTTTCTTAAAGGCATTCACAGTAGAACAGAGAAATACAATAGAATCAGAGAAAAAACTACAATCCCTCATTTCAATGAGGCTAAAAGACCTGGGCAGTGAGTTCATGATGTTAAATGGTCTCTGGCTCACTAGGATCTGAGCTCACTGTTAGGTTACTGGATCTCAGAGTCGGCAAATTAGCTCACGTACCATGGATTGGGGTTAACTGATTGTTAAGACTGTGGTACAGAGCCTGTCCCAGCTTTTGTAAACATAGCCCTGTTGTGTGACTATCAAAGGTGCTTGACAACAGATAACAAAAGCTGGGCTGGCACTCGCACACTACAACAACGCTGTAACTTCCTGCTCGGAGTCTTGCGGTCACAGATAACAGGATCTCAGAGGTTTCCTATTTCAGTGCCTTTTGTGATTTGCTGAGATCACATGATTGCACAATGGCCTTACATTAACAAGGTTCAGACACCAACCTTTACCCAGGGGGCTGCACTTTTAGGGAGAGGTCATCACTTCATAAAAACAACTAAAGTTACCTTTGAAAGGAACGTTGGCCAATAAAAAGAAAGAATGTATTCCTAATGAGCATTTGGACAGAAAATGCTGGCCAATAAACTCAACATATAGCAATGGTAAAATTTGCTTTACAGTGTAAGCAAAAAAGAGTGCATGCTGTTTTTGCAATATAAGCTTTTTACATTACCTTCAGAGAAATCTCTTCCTCATGAAATGTGGCCCCATCAAGACATCTGCTGTTCTGCTACTATCCGCATGTGCATCTGATGCCTGTACCTTACCTGCGATGCTGCTGCAAGTAAGGTTTCCACTGGTAACTGATTCGGCAGAGAGAAAAGGTCATTTCACAGCATTAGCAGATTGAGGTAGAACAAGGGAGTAGCAATGTCAATGTAGAATGTAGTTCTTCAGTTGCGGATAAAGTTGCAAGGTCATGAAGAGGTCAAGAGCCCATCTTATTGTACAAGAGGTCTGTTTAATTGTTTTATGTCAGTGGAACAGAATTTACCCTTCAACTTAGTGGTATATATTTTCAGGCTTGCATACCTTCTGTTCAATATTTCTATAGGGTTGTGGGGGGGGGGGGAGAGTGTCCAAGGTGGGAGGAGTATTTGATTACAATGGCTGTTTTATCGAGGCAGCAAGAATCCAGGCAGAGAAGGCTGGTTTCCATGATGGGCTGGACTGTGCCCACAACTCGCTGCAGTTGTTTGCAGTCTTGGGCGGAGCAGTTGCCCTGCCAGGCGTGATACATCCAGGTAGGACACCTTCTACGGTGCTTCAATAAAAATTGGTCATTATTACTCACTGTGCTTCCGCACATGGAAAAAAAATTCAACTTGAAGCCTGACTGGAAGGTAGAACTCTAATGCAGTGTCTCAGCTGATGGAATTACTGCCTTACAGCCCGGTAACTCAGGTTCGGACCTGACCCGCAACACTGCCTGTCCTCCCTGTGGCTACCTGGAATTGCTGGGGTTCTCCTGTTCATTCCCACATCCCAAAGGCATGGGTTAATTTGGCCCCTAGTGTGAGGGTGAGTGGTAACTGATCGGAATATTGGAAGAACAAAATGGGATTTTGTTCTTCCAACACATTGGAGAGGGTTCAGAAGAGGTCCGCGAGAATGATTCCGAGAACAAAAGGGCTGCCATATGAGGACTGATTGACACCTCTGGATCTGTGCAAGCTGTAATTCAGGAGAATGAGGGGTGATCTCATTGAAACCTATCAAATGTTGAAAGGTCTCAGTAGAGTGGATTTGGAGAGAATGTTTCCTGTGGTGGAGTCAGGAATGTCCATTTAGAACAGAGATGAGGAGGAATTTCTTCAGCCAGAGAGTGGTGGATCTGTGGAATTCATTGCCACAGGTAGCTGTAGAGGCCAAGTCACTGAGTATATTTAAGGTAGAGATTGATAGATTCTTGATTAGTCAGGGCAAGATGGGGGCTGAGATGAAATGGATCAGCCATGATGAAATGGCGAAGTAGACCTGATAGATAGATAGATAGATAGATAGATAGATAGATAGATACTTTATTCATCCCCATGGGGAAATTCAACTTTTTTCCAATGTCCCATACACTTCTTGTAGCAAAACTAATTACATACAATACTTAACTCAGTAAAAAAAATATGATATGCATCTAAATCACCATCTCAAAAAGCATTAATAATAGCTTTAAAAAGTTCTTAAGTCCTGGCGGTAGAATTGTAAAGCCTAATGGCATTGGGGAGTATTGACCTCTTCATCCTGTCTGAGGAGCATTGCATCGATAGTAACCTGTCGCTGAAACTGCTTCTCTGTCTCTGGATGGTGCTATGTAGAGGATGTTCAGAGTTATCCATAATTGACCGTAGCCTACTCAGCGCCCTTCGCTCAGCTACCGATGTTAAACTCTCCAGTACTTTGCCCACGACAGAGCCCGCCTTCCTTACCAGCTTATTAAGACGTGAGACGTCCCTCTTCTTAATACTTCCTCCCCAACATGCCACCACAAAGAAGAGGGCGCTCTCCACAACTGACCTATAGAACATCTTCAGCATCTCACTACAGACATTGAATGACGCCAACCTTCTTAGGAAGTACATTCGACTCTGTGCCTTCCTGCACAAGGCATCTGTGTTGGCAGTCCAGTCTAGCTTCTCATCTAACTGTACTCCCAGATACTTGTAGGTCTTAACCTGCTCCACACATTCTCCATTAATGATCACTGGCTCCATATGAGGCCTAGATCTCCTAAAGTCCACCACCATCTCCTTGGTCTTGGTGATATTGAGACACAGGTAGTTTGAGTTGCACCATATCACAAAGTCCTGTATCAGTTTCCTATACTCCTCCTCCTGTCCATTCCTGACACACCCCACTATGGCCGTGTCATCAGCGAACTTCTGCACATGGCAGGACTCTGAGTTATATTGGAAGTCTGATGTGTACAGGGTGAACAGGACCGGAGAGAGTACGGTTCCCTGCGGCGCCCCTGTGCTGCTGACCACCGTGTCAGACCTACAGTCTCCCAACCGCACATACTGAGGTCTATCTGTCAAGTAGTCCACTATCCAATCCACCATGTGAGAGTCTACTCCCATCTCCGTTAGTTTGTGCCTTAAGATCTTGGGCTGGATGGTGTTAAAGGCACTAGAGAAGTCAAGGAATGTAATCCTCACAGCACAACTGACCCCCTCTAGGTGAGAGAGTGATTTGTGCAGCAAATACGTGATAGCATCTTCCACTCCCACCTTCTCCTTATACGCAAACTGAAGAGGATCCTGGGCGTGCCTGGTTTGTGGCCTCAGATTCTGTATTATCAGCCGCTCCATGGTCTTCATCACGTGCGACGTCAAAGCAACAGGTCTGAAGTCATTCAACTCCTTTGGTTGTGGTTTCTTTGGTACCGGGACAATACAGGATGTTTTCCACTGTCTGGGTACTCTTCTCTGCTCCAGGCTCATGTTGAAGATGCGCTGTAGTGGTTCTCCCAGCTCAGTCGCACAGGCCCTCAGTAATCGTGGGGAAACTCCATCCGGTCCAGCCGCCTTGCTGGTACAGATCTTCCTCAGTTGACCTTCCACCTGTGCAGCCGTAATCCTGGGCGTGGGCAAGGTCTCCTGTGAGTGGCTATTTTCCTGTGAGGGAAGTAAGCCTGGTGTGGATTTCTGCGGTGAGGATGAGATTGAGCTGTCGAACCTGTTGAAGAAGTTGTTCAGCTGGTTCGCTTTCTCCACATCTCCACTTATGTTCGCCCTCCGCTTTGCACCGCATCCGGTGATGATCTTCATCCCATCCCACACCTCCTTCATGCTTTTTTTCTGCAGCTTTTGTTCTAGCTTATTCTTCTCCTGTATTTTATGGTTTTATGGATTAGGTTCATTTAATTGTTATTCAACCGTATACCCATGAATACAGCCAAACAAAACAGCATTTCTCCGAAGCTAAGGTGCAAATCAGTCACACACGGCTCAAGCGACATATAGCACATATAAGACAGCAAGCACATATAAGTTATCAGTAAAATATAGTCACATGGAAAATGTAGTCCAAGGCCCTGAGTCCATGAATGTTGCAGCAGTCTACAGTCGAACACAATATCGCTTGTCTTCTGCTGAGCGAACACAGGGGGGTAGTACCGACTCCAGCTTGGCTGCCTCTGGTGGAACATACCAACTCCCACATCTCTCTTGTGGGCGGTTGTAAACAGGTGACACCGCACCACTATGACCAAAGCCACGCAGCTCCCCGTCGTCTGCCAAAAAATGAATATTTGCTCGATGGTCAGCGTGGACTTAGAAACATAGAAGCATAGAAAACATTCAGAACAATACAGCTGTGCCGAACATGTCCTTATCTGAGAAATTACCTAGGGTTACCCATAGCCCTCTATTTTTCTGAGCTCCATATACCTGTCCAGGAGTCTCTTAAAAGACCCTATTGTATCCATCTCCACCACCATTGCTGGCAGCCCATTCCATGCACTCACCACTCTCTGTGTAAAAAACTTACCCCTGACATCTCCTCTGTACCTACTCCCCAGCACCTTAAAACTGTGCCCTCTTGTGCCAACCATTTCAGCCCTGGGAAAAAGCCTCTGACTATCCACATGATCAATGCCTCTCATCATCTTATACACCTCTATCAGGTCACCTCTCATCGTCCGTCGCTCCAAGGTGAAAAGGCCGAGTTCACTCAACCTATTCTCATAAGGCATGCTCCCCAATTCAGGCAACATGCTTGTAAATCTCCTCTGCACCCTTTCTATGGTTTCCACATCCTTCCTATAATGAGGTGGCCAGAACTGAGCACAGTACTCCAAGTGGGGTCTGAACAGGGTCCTATATAGCTGCAACATTACCTCTTGGCTCCTAAACTCAATCCTACGATTGATGAAAGCCAATGCACCGTATGCCTTTTAACCACAGAGTCAACCTGCACAGCAGCTTTGAGTGTCCAAGATCCCTCTGATCTTCCACACTGCCAAGAGTCTTACCATTAACAGTATATTCTGCCATCATATTTGACCTACCAGAATGAACCACCTCACACTTATCTGGGTTGAACTCCATCTGCCACTTCTCAGCCTAGTTTTGCATCCTATCAATGTCCCGCTGTAACCTCTGACAGCCCTCCACATTATCCACAACACCCCTAACCTTTGTGTCATCAGCAAAATTACTAACCCATCCCTCCACTTCTTCATCCAGGTCATTTATAAAAATCACAAAGAGTAGGGGCTCCCAGAACAGATCCCTGAGGCACTCCACTGGTGACCGATCTCCATGTAGAATATGATCACTCTTTGCCTTCTGTGGCAAGCCAGTTCTGGATCCACAAAGCAAGAGGTTAGTTGGCTGAAGGCCCTGTTTGCCTGCAGTATGACTCTATGTACCCCACTGGTATACTGGGGGCTTCTTTAAAGTTGTTACAGCCAGGGGTGGTAGTGAGGATGAGCTCCTACTACCTATTAAATGCTCCTAATGGCGTACATCTCAAAAAGCCTCCGTCAGCCAATTCCAGCTCCTGTCATTCACGTGTGGCTTAGCTACTGAGCCTGCAAAACCATTTTTACTGACAGGAGAAGGGACAAAGGTAAGTTACTGGCGGCTTAAAACAAAATGGGGCTTGTCAGCCATGGTTGCTGTTGATCCTGGAGAAGGAGACCTCTGATCTCAAACCTCTGCGGTCTTGCTGCTACACCGATTTATGGGGAAGGCTTCAGGTGTAATTCTCAAGGAAAGATCCAGAGCTGGAGTCCCAAGGCAGTCCTACGTTGAGTTCAACGCTGACTGGCAACTTCTATGACGCTGCTGATGCCAGACTGTATCGGTCTTTGCCATTCCTTTGGGTTCATCATTAGCGTGGAGAGAGATAGCCTACTACATGGGCAACAGTTTGCTCTCCATATTGTACTGCCCTGGCTTGCGCACAACATGGGCAGATCTTACACAACATCCATGGTTGACCTCAACCAATGGAGGGACTCAACAGTTGCACAGTGTGTACTATCTACAAGATGCACTGCAACAACACACCAAAGTTCCTAAGGCAGCACCTTCCAGATCCACAACTACTACCATCTAGCAGGACATGAACAGCAGATACCCGGGAACACCCCCACTTGGAAATCCCCCTCTAAGTCACTCACTATCCTGACTTGGAAACATATCACTGATCCTTCATTGTCGCTGGGTCAAAATCATGGAATTCCCTCCCTAACAGCACCATGGGCGCACTTACACCTCAGGGGCTGCAGCGGTTCAAGAAGGCAGCTCATCACCACTTCCCTAGGACAAATAGGAATGGACACTAAACGCTGGCTTAGCTGGTGACACTAACATCCCGTAAATGAATAAATAATTAAAAAAATTACAGGGTCAGGATTGAACTCGAGTTTCTAGAGTTGTAAGGCAGTTGCTCAAATAGTTCTGCTTTTATTGGTGACATTGTGGTGACCCACTTCCCAGCGCACTCGAACCGGCTCACAAAGCGGCGTGCACCGGCATTGAGGCCGGTCCCAAAGAGGGCGCCAAGCCTGCTTCACCAGCAAGGGGAAAAGCCCGCGCATGGGACGGGACTGTGAATACGCGCCCCCTACAGCATTCCCGCCCGGGGAGGGCTGGAACAGGAAGGTTTTAAAGCGAGGCTGCAAAGTTTGAATAAATCGCTTTTTGCAACTGCAGCTCACCGACTCCGTGTTGTTATTTCAGCGCTGTGTGTAGCACACCGCTACAATTGGTGACTCCGACGGCCCAAACGATATTTCGGCCGAAGATGAACGACGCCACATCTGTTCATGCAGTTTCGTTAAAACTGCCAAGCTTCTAGACACTGCGACCTCACCTATGGTTCCAGCAAGCAGAAGCCCAATTCCACGTTCGGCAGATAACCTCGGAGGACACACGTTACCACTACGTGGTGAGCTCCCTCGACCAGGACACAGCGTCCCAGGTTGAGGAGTTCATACAGTCTCCCCCAGCGGACGGCAAATACACGGAATTCAAAGCCTCGCTCATAAGGACTTTCTGACTCTCACGGCACGAGCGAGCTGCCCACTTACTGCACCTGGATGGTTTGGGAGACGAGCCGCCGTCAGCTTTGATGAACGAGATGCTGTCCCTGACCGGAGGTCACAAGCCCTGCCTCATATTTGAGCAGGCATTCCTGGAGCAGCTGCCCGAGGACATACGCCTACTGCTGTCCGACGCGGATTTCAGCGACCCCCCAGAAGGTGGCGGCACGGGCGGACGTGCTGTGGAACGCCAAGAAGGTGAGTGGGGCGTCCGTCGCACAGATCACCAGGCCACACTCCCAGCAGCAAACCAGACCAGGCCCAGCCGCAGAGCCTGCTAACCCCAGAGGCAGGGGTGAGGAGACCAACGAACAATGGTGCTTCTACCACCAGCGGTGGGGCACAGAAGCCCGCCGCTGTAGCCCGCCCTGCAAGTTCCCAGGAAACGCCAGGGCTGGCCATTGGGATAGCCTCCTGTATGTCTGGGACAAGCGGTCGGGACGCCACTTTTTGGTCGACACCAGAGCCAAGATCAGTGTCTTACCTCCGACGAGTTACAACACCTGCAATAGAGCACCCGGTCCCACCCCCCGCGGGCCGCAAACAGCAGCACGGTAAGGACCTACAGCACCCATACGGTGCAGCTACAGTTCGGCTCCAGCCGGTTCACGTGGGACTTCACACTGGTTGCCGTAGCCCAACCGCTCCTGGGAGCGGATTTTTTGCGGGCTCACAGCCTACTGGTCGACCTGCCAAGGAAGAGACTGGTTCACGCCGAGACCTTTCAAACGTTCTCCCTGGATGAAGCCCAGTTGCCAGCCCCACACCTAGTCTCCATCACGCTGTCCGACAACGACTTCACCAGAGTCCTGGCGGATTTCCCATCGGTTCTGGCACTGCAGTTCACAGTAGCCATGCCCAGACACGGCGTACAGCACCACATCCCGACCCAGGGACCACCCCTCCACGCCCGTGCTCGAAGGCTTCCCCCGGACAAGCTCAGGCTTGCGAAGGAGGAGTTCAAGAGGATGGAGGAATTGGGGATCATACGGCGGTCCGACAGCCCATGGGCCTCCCCCCTGAACATGGTGCCCAAAGCAACAGGGGGCTGGAGACCGTGCGGCGACTACCGCAGGCTGAACGAGGCTACCACACCGGACCGCTACCCTGTGCCGCACATTCAGGACTTTGCAGCAAACCTGCACGGCGCACGGATCTTCTCCAAGGTAGACCTCGTCCAGGGATACCATCAAATCCTGATGCATCCGGACGACGTCCCCAAAACGGCACTCATCACCCCGTTCGGCCTTTTCGAGTTCCTCCACATGCTGTTCGGCCTAAAGAATGCCGCACAGACGTTCCAGCGGTTAATGGATGCGATGGGACGCGACCTGGACTTCACTTCCATCTATTTGGACGACATCCTCATAGCCCAGCAGCAGTCGTTGGGAGCATCTGTCCACCTCCGTCAACTCTACACCCGACTGAGTGAATACGGTCTAACAATCAACCCGGCAAATGCCAGTTCGGGCTTGACACCATTGACTTCCTGGGCCATAGGATTACTAAAGATGGGGCAACCCCTCTGCCCGCCAAGTTAGATGCGGTCCGCCATTTCCCCCGACCCAACACAATCAAAGGCCTTCAGAAATTCGTGGGTATGGTGAATTTCTACCACCGCTTCCTCCCTTCAGCTGCCCGAATCATGCGCCCCTGTTCGCCCTGATGTCGGGTAAGGGCAAGGACATTACCTGGGACGAGGAGTCCACCGCCGCTTTCATTAAAACCAAAGAAGCCTTAGCAAACGCCGCTATTCTAGTGCACCCCAGAACGGACGTCCCTACCGCCCTCACAGTGGACGCATCTAACATGGCAGTCGGTGGAGTGCTGGAACAACTCATCAAGGGTCGCTGGCAACCCCTGGCATTTTTCAGCAAACACCTGCGGCCACCCGAGCTCAAATACAGTGCTTTCGACTGGGGAACTGTCGGCGCTATACCTGGCGATCGGGCATTTCAGGTACTTCTTAGAAGGTAGGCCCTTCACCGCATTCATGGGACCACAAACCGATAACCTTTGTGTTCAGAAAAGCATCCGACCCCTGGTTGTCCGCCAGCAGCGACATCTGTCCTACATCTCCGAATACACGACGGATGTCCGGCATGTCTCGGGAAAGAACAATGTTGTGTGGCGGACGCCCTCTCCCGCCCTAACATCCAAGCCCTCTCCCAGGGGGTGAAGCTTTGGCGGAGGCGCAGCAGGCAGACAAGGAGATCCCTAGTTACAGGACTGCAGTCTCTGGTTTGCAGCTCCAGGACCTCCCCGTAGGCCCAGGTGAGAGGACCCTACTCTGTGACGTCACCACTGGCCAACCCCGCCCCGTCGTTCCGGGCAAACTTGGCGGCGACGTGTTTTCAACTCCATTCACAACTTAGCGCACCCCTCCATCAGGATAACTGTCCGGATGGTGGCCAACAGGTTCGTTTGGCACGGACTCTGCAAGCAGGTCAGTGAATGGGCCAGAACATGCATGCACTGCCAAACAGCCAAGGTGCAGCGGCACACCAAGGCCCCGCCGCAGCAGTTCCACCCCACCCACCGGCGTTTCGACCACATTCATGTGGATATCGTGGGCCCCCTGCCAGTGTCGCGAGGAGTGCGGCACCTCCTGACTATCGTGGACTGGTTCACAAGATGGCCAGAGGCGGGTTCCCACTCGTCGACACCACCTCCGAATCTTGTGCCCGGGCACTGATCACCACCTGGGTATCTCGCTTTGGTGTACCGGCCCACATTACCTCTGTCAGAGGCGCCCAGTTCACCTCCAGCCTGTGGTCAGCTATGGCCAGCCTTTTGGGGACACAGCTGCACCACACAACTGCCTACCACCCACAGTCGAACGGACTGGTGGAGCATTTCCACCGTCACCTGAAGTCGGCTCTCATGGCCCGCCTCAAAGGGCCTAACTGGGTGGACAAGCTCCCCTGGGTCCTGCTCGGAATCTGCATGGCACCCAAAGAGGATCTGCACACCTCGTCGGCCAAGTTAGTGTACGGCAACACCCCTGGTCGTCCCAGGAGAGTTCATACCAGCCCCAAGGGGGCAAGAGGAAGAACCCGCAGCAGTCCTGGGCAGACTACGCGAGAGGCTCGGCAACCTGGCCCCCATACCCACTTCGCAGCATGGGCAGAACCCGATCTGCGTACCCAAAGACCTGCTAAACTGTAAGTTCGTTTTTGTACGATGGGGCGGACATCGGGCACTGCTACAGTGGCCCTATGAGGGGCCGTTTACGGTGATCAGAAACAACGGGTCCACATTCGTGCTGGACATTGGGGGGAAAGAGGAGGTTTTCACGGTGGACCGACTCAAACCGGCCCATGTGGACTTGGCGCAGCCGGTTGAGATTCCGGCACTGCGGCACAGAGGCAGACCTCCCAGACTGTGGACATTGGGGGGTGTATCGCCAGTTCTGGGGGGGGGGGGGTTATGTGGCGACCCACTTCCCAGCGCACTCGAACCGGCTCACAAAGTGGCGTGCGCCGGCATTGAGGCCGGTCCAAAAAGGGCACCAAGCCTGCTTCACCAGCAAGGGGAAAAGCCCGCGCAGGGGACGGGGCTGTGAATACGCGCCCCCTACAGCATTCCCGCCCAGGGAGGGCAGAATCAGGGAGGTTTTAAAGCGAGGCCGCAAAGTTTGAATAAACCTCTTTTTGCAACTGCAGCTCACCGACTCCGTGTCGTTATTTCAGCGCTGCGTGTAGCACACAGCTACGACATTCAATTTTTGGAAGTATTCCTTTTCACATAAAAATAATGTTAATCAGAGCAATCATCTAAGAGTATCACGGGTATTAAAGATCCATATGCACATACCTTCATGGAGCACACGAGGTGTACAGGGTGTCAGGGGTGAAGACCTGTTGTATCTTCCGAGGTAGGTCGGAAAATGAGGCTGATGACATGCGCAGCTCTCCTTCATTTTAATCAAATGCACGTGCAAGTCATAACATCTGGACTCATCAGTCACCTCTGGGCAAACACACTCACCCACGGATGTTGGTGGTCCTCATCACTTGCAAAGGACACACACACCATCATGAACAGAGAAGTTCTTTTTGATTTCAAGATGATTCCAAAAGAGATCTTTAAATTTATCCATTTGACCTTTTTGTTACTACCAATAGGTGTGAGATGTAGGGGTCATCACTTTCTGGAACAATTGTTGCTCGACAACCACTGGGCTTCTGGACCAGCGGGGATGGCTTCACCTGCCCCTGCTCTGAACTGGTTTCACAGCCTGTAGAGCCACTTTCAGAGACTCTGCTCAGCATTATTTGTTTACTTTTTTATCATTTGCACATTAGATGTTTGTTGGACTTCGTTATGTGTGAATTTTTTCATGGATTCTATTATAGTTCTTTTTTTTGCCCTGTGGGTACCTGCAAGAAAATGAATCTCAAGGCTATGTATGGTATACATACTTCGAAAATAAATTTACTTTGAACTTTTTGAATGGGTTGATTAAAATAGAACAAGGCTGTCTCCAGTTACGGGAGGATTGAACAACTCAAGGTCAGGAATACAAGTGGAAAAAATGAAATGAGGAGAAATCTCTCTTCTCAAATCCTGGTTGAATGTCAGACTCTGTTATTACAGGAAGTGGTTGAGAGATGTACCTTACTAAAGCTAACTTGATGTAAAATAAGTGAAAATGGGAGAAATGGTAGAGTGGAGATGGGGAGCATTATCACCCAACACATAGAGAGGGACCAAATGGGTTGCTTCGATCCATCCTCAGAACTATAGATCAAGATGGGTCAGTACTTTACTAGAAGTTTTACTACAATGGAATCTGCAAAATCTGAGACCAATGGATCCCCCAAATGGAGGAAATTTAGTACACAGACTGGGTGAAATAAATTTCAGGTGTAATTGAGTTCTAACGAGGAAATCTGAGTTACCTGCAATGGGTTCACATGGAATTAGATCATATAAATACGCAAAGAAAGGATGCCTAACAAAATATGGCTGCAGGTGCTAGAAAATATCTCTACATTTCCATTCTCACTTTTTTCTCTTCCCATTCGGTAGAAGATACAAAAGCCTGAAATTACCTACCACCAGGCTTAAGGACAGCTTCTAACTGCTGTTATAAGACTACTAAATATATCTCCGGTATAAATTAATCTCACTATATATACCATCATGGTCTTGCACCTCTGCACTCCACCTTTCTATACCTGTTGATACTTTATTCTGCATCTTTTTACAAGGATGTTGCCTGGATTGGGGAGCATGCCTTATGAGAATAGGTTGAGTGAACTCTGCCTTTTCTCCTTGGCGCGACGGAGGATGAGAGGTAACCTGATAGAGGTGTATAAGACGATGAGAGGCATTGATCATGTGGATAGTCAGAGGCTTTTTCCCAGGGTTGAAATGGTTGCCACAAGAAGACACAGGTTTAAGGTGCTGGGGAGTAGGTACAGAGGAGATGTCAGGGGTAAGTTTTTTTACACAGAGAGTGTTGAGTGCGTGGAATGGGCTGCTGGCAACAGTGGCGGAGGTGGATACGATAGGGTCTTTTAACAGGCTTCTAGATAGGTACATGGAGCTTAGAAAAGTAGAGGGCTATGGGTAACCCCAGTAATTTCTATAGTAAGGACATGTTCGGCACAGCTTTGTGGGCCGAAGGGCCTGTATTGTGCTGTAGGTTTTCTATGTTTCTATGTTTCTATCTGGTAATTGCTTTTCCCTGGCTTTCACTCAATGTACTGATATGGTGAAATGATCTATATGGAAGGCATGCAAAATAAAGTTTCTTACTGGACTTTGGTACATGTGACTATAATAAACCAATCTGCCAATCAGCATTTAGTTGGAAGTCATGTCCCAGCTCCAGATGAATTAAGGAAGTTTCTTACATCTAAGCAGCTGTATGTTGTATCAGCTGAACCAGTACTCCGAACTACTAACCTCATCCAATACCACAGTGATTCATTCCACCTCACAGAATTGATAGTTCCTAACTGCTAAAAAAAAGTACATGGTATGCAAAGATTAATGTTCAAAGTTCAAAGTAAATTTTATTATCAAAGTACATATATGTCACCACATACAACCCTGAGATTCATTTTCCTGTGGGCATACTCAGCAAATGTATAGAATGGTAACTATAACAGGATCAATGAAAGATCGACAACAACAAACTGTGCAAATGCAAATAAATAGCAATACACTGTATTATATTGCCCTGATATAGTGCAAATTGCTAGGGGAAGACTTAGTAAGGAGATGCATTGGCATTTGGGTGGGTATCCTTCTATTAAAGGTCTTAAAGAGAGCTTGTGCCACATTATAAATCAGGATAGTGAATCTAGGAGTCGAGATGTTTCCACCACTTTTGCAATTGCATCGTCCACACCCTATCAGCTCATCAAGGCTTCTGTTGACAGCGTGGGTTAGGTAATAAAGTTTGACCTCACTGCAAAAGACCATAAAGTGATTTTTAAAAAAGATCCAAATCCCATTCCCACAGAGATACAGTTACCAAGTAAATATTCAGCCGTGGAACTCAGCAAGAACTGCAGCAATCTCCCATCGTAAACTCTGGTGGTGACCAGAAAAGCTTGTGAGGAAATGGTGAAGCCAAGCATTCATGAACGTTCCCCAGGGGACCAGTCTCTCATCTGCCAGAGTTAGAGTGGAAAAGCAGCATAAACTAGGCAGAGGTTCCAAGCATAAGAATTATCAACAAGTTATTATTATTTGCTCTTTCTGTATTTGCACAGTTTGTCTTCTTTGGCACATTGGTTGTTTGTCAGTCTTTGTGTGTAGTTTTTTTTAATTAATTTTGTTGTATTTCTTTGTTCTACTGTGAATGCCAGGAAATTAATCTCAGATGACAATTACATACTTTGATAATAAGTAACTTTGAACTTTGAACTTTGAAAGAGCAAGTACGATGGACAGAAATGGTTGATTCTTCTTTGACTTCTGATTCTTATACAACCAGAGACTGTTATTGAGGAAACAGAGGATACGTTCACAGAGACGGTTGTTCAACAATGACAGAGGGTTCCAATAAGGATAACAATTAATATACATGAACACGAGAGATTCTGCAGATGCTGGAAATCCAAAGCAACACACACAAAATGCTGGAGGAACTCAGCAGGTCAGGCAGCATCTATGGAAAAGAGTAAACAGTTGACGTTTCGGGCTGAGACCCTTCTTCAGGACGTAGAAGGAAGAAGAGACGCCAGAATGAAAAGGTGGAGGGAGGGGAAAGAGGATAGCTGGAAGGTGATAGGTGACGTTAGGTGGGTGGGAAAGGTCAAGGGCTGGAGAAAAAGGAATCTGATAGGAGTAAGAAGGGGATCATTGGAGAAAGGGAAGGAGGAGAGGACACAGAAGTAAGTGATAGGTAGGTGAGAAGAGGTGAAAACTCAGAGTGGGGAATAGAGGAAGAGGGGAGAGGAGTGGGATTTTTTTTTAACCTGAAGGAGAAATTGATATTCCTGCCATCAGGTTGGAGGCTCCCCAGATGGAATATCAGGTGTTGCTCCTCCACCCTGAGGGTGGTCTCATCTTGGCACAAGAGGAGCCATGGACCAACATGTCAGAACAGGAATGGGAATGGGAATTTAAAAGTTTGGACACCGGGAAGTTCCACTTGTGGCAGAAGGAGCAGAGATGCTCGACAAAGTGTTCCCCTGTTTACGACGGTTTCACCAACGTAGAGGATGCTGCATCGGGAGCACTGGTCACAGTGGATGACCCCAAAAGATTTGCAGGTAAAGTGTTGTCTCACCTGGAAGAGCTTCTTGGGACATTATAAGGTCTATTTTAAATTGGGTTCTGAATCTATGATTGCTACAGGTCTGGCTTTTGGGAGGAGCTCAGGTAGACTGGAAGGATATCTTGGTTTCATCTCACACCACAGAGTGCTTTTCAAGAGCTGAGCTAAGGAGGGACCAGAAACCACAGAGAGTAGCCATGGTAAGAGGCACAAGCAGTTACTAGGATCTCAAACCCGGATGCTTAGACTTTCTGGTGAAGCAATGCAGCCATCCATCTCAATATCCACTTGGGAAAAAGTTTGGCATGGCAGTCCAAATCCCTTTATCGTGATGGCAGTAAGCACTAATAGGGTGTTGAATCTGTGGAATTCATTGGCTGTAGAGGACAAGTCATTAGTTATATGTAACGCCGAGGTTAATATGTTTTTGATTAGTAAGGGCTTCAAAGGGTACACGGAGAAGGCAGGAAAACTGGGTTGAGAGGGATAATAAATCAGTCATGACGGAATGGCAGAAGAGATTCGACAGTGCAAATGGCCTAATTCTGCCCCTACCACTTATGGTCTTATGGTCTAAAAAGAGAGAAATTAAACAAATGAAATTGAGTCTCAGCCTCTCGATGTGTTGCTCCCATTTCCTGTGGATCCCACTTCAACCCCAATCGAGCAGCATCACAGAACTAGCCTGGGGATAAAGTGGTAGATCAACCTCCTCATTGTTGGTTCTGTCTATTTGATTGAATGTTTTTTTTTGTTGAAATAAGGCCTGTCCAACGCAACAATAGGGATCCTGTCACTTTAAATAAACACGGGTTCAATGGAAAAATAAATCTAGCCTCTTAAATGTCCTTTTGAATTGGACAAACAACACAGATATCGCCGAGTCTTTGCTGTACGCAGTTGCTGAATCCAGCCAGTTCCCGTGAAACAAGACAGCAGTCATCATTAACCCTTCTCAGTGGCTTCCAAACGAAGGACCGTCTCTGGCCAGAGCTGGCAGGCTCATAGGGAGATGTCACCTTCAAACTTTCTGTGGCAGCAGGGTAGGGTAGCAGTTAGCTTCGTGCTCTACAGTGCCCACAGTCCGGGTTCAATTCCCGCCACCGTCTGTAAGGAGCTGGTACGTTCTGCCCGTGACCACGTAGGTTTCCTATGGATCAGTTTGCTTCACATATTCGCACTGTTGATGCAAAAGGCACATTTCACTGTATGTTTCAATGTTTCGATATTCATGGGACAAATAAACCTAATTCCCTGGAGGGATAGCACAGTGACGTAGCTGGCAGAGGGGCTCTCTCTCAGCTGTAGTGACCTGGGTTCAATCCTTACCTGCAGTGCTGGCTGCTTGGAGTTTATATGTTCTCCCTGTAATGCTGTGCATTTATTCAGGGTGCTCAGGTTTCCTCCCACATCCCAAAGACTTGAGGGCTGGTAGTTAATTGTCTGGGTAGCGGGGGTGGCGATGTGTAAAAGATGTGTAAGGTGCTCCTTCCCTCTGCTAGCCTGCAGGTCACCCTTGGGCAAGATGTTGCCCCTGTTTAGCCCACCCGATCAGGGTCACAAGAAACCTTGGGAGCAGGTGGTGGATGGTCGTATGAGCAGCTGGTGCATATCACAAGCCCTGGTTATGTGACCACTGACACCAGTCAGGCACTCTGATAATAGCTGGGGTCACCCGTCTTGTAAAGACTCTGCCCAGTCAATGGCAAACCTCTTCTGTAGGAAAACTTGGCAAGAACAAGCTTGGTCTTGGACCATGATCACCCGCATCATGTGGCACGGCACATAATGACGATGATGAGTTAATTAGCTACTGTAAATTGCCCATTGTGTGAAGGGAAGTGGAGATAGATCAGATATCTATCTTGGGCCCAACACATTGGTGCAAAGATGAAGGTGGAGCGCCAGCAACTCTACGTCATTAGAAGTTTGAGGAGTTTTGCTATGTCGCCAAAGATTTATTCAAATTTCTACAGATGTGCTGTGGAGAGCATTCAGACTACATGGCATCGAAGCTCCAATGAACAGGATCATAAGAGGCTGCAGACAGTTGTAGACTCAACTAGCTCCATCACGAGTATAACCCTCCCCAATGCTGAGGACATCTTCAAGAAGGTGGCATCAACCATTTGTAGAATGCCATTTTTGCATTACTATCATCAGAGAGAGGGTGCAGGAACCTGGGGACACACACTCAAAGTTGTAGAAACAGCTTCTTCCTTTCTGCCATCAGAATTTTGAATCACCCATGTCCCATGAACATGACCTTATTCATCATCTTTTGCACTGTTTTATTTGTAAGTTAAAGTAATTTTTAAGTCTTGCACTGTACTGCTGCCTCAAAGCAAAAAAAAATTCACAGCATAAATATAGATCAATGCTGATAAATCTGATTCTGATTCTACTCTGCAATATTAGAAGAATAAAATAGAACGAGTTTAGGACTGGTTTAAGTAGTTGACTTTCAGTGTATCCTGACCTCCACAGCTGTCTGTGGCAATGAATTCCAGATTCACCGCCCTCTGACTGAAGAAATTCTTTTTCATCTCTGGTCTAAGTGGATGTCCCTCCGTTCTGAGGCTGTGCCCTCTGGTGAGAGTTCAAGACCAATGTGTTCCTCAAAAGATAGAATGACAGCAAGTCATGGAACTTCGGACGTCGAGAGATCTTGAGGCTGGATGGAGAGAGGAATATGGGGAGTGCGGAGGACACTTGACAAAATGAATTACTGGAACGGAAAAGGTCCATGAAATATTACTGGAAAAGAATATTAAGGAAAATCCTAAAGCTTTTTATAAGTGTTAAGGGTAAGAGGGTAACCAAGGAAAGAATGGGGCCCATCATGGATCTAAGCGACAATTTATGTATCAATCTAGAAGAATTTGGTGAAGTGTTACATGAATACTTCTCATCTGTATTTACTAAATAGAAGGACATTATTATTGGAGAATTCAGGGAAGTGGACAGTGAGGTACTAGAACATGTCATTTTTTAAATGTTTTGATAGGGTTAAAGGTGAATAAACCACCCTCCAAACTTGATGAGATGTGTCCCAAGGTACTATGAGAGGCAAGGAAGGGTCCTGCTGGGGCTCTTTCAGTTAGTTTTTAATCATCGTTGACCACAGAGGGATAGTAAATGTGATATCTTTATTCAATCCAGGAAGCTAGAGGCCTGTGCCTGACTTCAGTAGTAGGGAACATATTGGAAAAACCTTCTGAGGGACACCATGAAATAATTGAACTTGCAAAGGCAATGATTATTTAAAATCTGGCTTTGTTATGGGGAGATCACGTTGGATCAATTTGACTGAATTTATCAGAGAGTAACGAACTCTAATGATGAGGGTAGTGTAGCAGATGTCATCTACTTGGGGCTCAGTAAAGCTTTTGGTTGTACTGGAGCCTGATTATTTTCCCTTTGGCTTCATGAGTTTCTTCCCTACTTGATGAGATATGAGAAACAACATGACCCCTGACCTGGACACTCCATGCTCTAGATGATTCTCATTACATTTTGATAGGCAGATTTAAAAGATCCCATTGCTCTTTTCCAGGGCAACCCTAGACCGATTGCCCTGATTAACTGTTCAATGCATCAAAATTGCAAAAAGAAACAGATTATCTTGTCATGTTTGCGGGAGCTTTCTGTGTAAAAGTCATCCACTTCTGTTCCTATTAGGAACAGATTATAGGAACGTTATGTTCCCATAATGCCACAATGCTGCAAACAGCATGTATTTGGGTGCAAAGTGCATTGGACATCCAGATCAGTTTTATGAAACATCTTGGACATGTTTAGGGAGGGGATTGAACTAACTGACCTACATTCTGTGGGAACCCTTCCTCTCCAATGCACGTATCTCATATTTCTCTTTAAACAAGTTCTCCAAAGTGCCTCTAGCTCACAAGTAGTCCTGGCAATCTTTATAATCAACTGCAATGGAACCAGTTTGTAACCATCACACTTAATTGTTCAGGGGGAAGGGAAAAAATTGGTTTGGAATTTCAATTAAGAAGCAGGATTTATGTTGGGCTTCAGTGTCAAGAACATTTTTGAGTGCATGTGAACTTACTCATGAAGCCTTTGTTTCACTGCCTGTTCTTAACTCAAAAGCCTTTCAATGGACTGACAAGCTCAATTACTGGTGAGATGTTATCTCTGTGTGTTTTGGATGGAGATGAAGCTGATTCATGTAGCTAACATATTGAGACAATAGCATGCGTTGGGCTGGCCAACCTGAGCAAGCTGCGGCCTTTAATCAGAATGGCAACCATTATTAATGCTGCTGTTCCAGCCTGGCATTCGAGATCTCATAACAATGGGTCAGAATGACCCAAAATTAATCTGAACCACCAGGGGTTTAAATAGTGACCACTTCCCCACCTCCTACCCACACCAAGCTTCCTATGCTAATCTATCAGTAAAAGCTGTGATATTAGTTTCTTTTAAAGACAGAGGTGGATGAGCAGTTAAAAGGAGATTGCCACCCATGAAGTGATGGAGGAGCTCAGCAAGTTAGGTGAGATTTGTGGAGGGGAGAAGACAATTGATCTTCCCCTCCATCGAGCAGCATGTGTGTCCTTGAGCAAGGCACTTAACCACACACTGCTCCTGCACATTTATAGCCCAGTGGTGGCATTTGGTGCAGTATGGGCAAGACAAGAGATTATGTTCTAAACAATTCAAGTGCATATCTAAATCCTACCTCCTACATTGATATCCAAATCATTCAAGTACATCATAAAAAGCAAGGGTGCCTACATCAATCTCTATGGTGCACTTGGAGGTTTATCCATCCATATCACAACAGTACATAACCTCACAGTCACTCAGTGATTCTGGGATAAAAGTTTATTAGATTATTTCTGGGACAAAAGATTGCCAGAGCTTTTCTCTAAGCGAGAGATGTAAAATTGGGTACCCATTGGAGATAAGATTGACAATGCCGAACAAGAAGAAACAAAACTATATCGTCTTTTACAGTCTCTGGACAGCGTATAGCTATCAGGCTTTGACAGTGAGGTACATTAAAAAAGCACCTCACAAAAAGTGCTGGAGGAACTCAGCAGATCAGGCAGCATCTATGGAAAAGAGTAAACAGTTGATGTTACGGGCTGAGACCCTTCTTCAGGACAGAGGAGGAAGGGGGAAGATGCCAGAATAAAAAGGTGGGGGGAGAGGAAAGAAGCTAGCCTGAAGGTGATAGGTGAAGCTGGGTGGGTGGGGAAGGTCAATGGCTGGAGCAGAATGAATCTGATAGGAGAGGGGAGTGGACAGTAGGAGAAAGGGACCCAGGGGGCAGGTGAGAAGAAATAAAAGGTCAGAGGGGGAAAAGACAAGCAATAGCTTGAGAATGAGATAGGTTTCAAACAGATTCTTAAAGAAGAAGAGGGAGGTTTAGAGACCTTCTTATGTGGCCCCATGCCAAACATGACAATATAACAACCTGATATTGAGAAAGGTGTAGATATGTGCTCCTATTCTGTAGGATGCTATTAGTACATTTCCTCTCCCTTCTGAAATGCATGCTGTTGGTTACAATGAGAAGGAGGTACGTCATTACTGTGTAATTCAGTCAGCACTGACAACTTTTTATGCAACACTGCCTCACGGACAATGAATCACTAGTTTGTAATTAGGTTACTGTTGTAATTTAGCAGCACAGCTAGGTCCCACAAACAAAAATACATCAACTGGATATGAAATCTGAAATGCTGGAAGAACTCAGTCAGTTAGGCAGTTAATGCAGACACAGGAGGCGTCAGATGCTGGAATCTGGAACATTGCAAAAGATGCCTGAGGAACTCAACGGGTCAGGCAGTATCGATGGAGGGAAATGGATGGTTGGGATACTTCATCAGTCCAAATGAAGTGTCTTGACTCAAAACATCAACTATCTGTTTCCCTCTATAGATGCTGAATTCCTCAGGCATCTTTCTGCGTTGCAGTCAGGCAGCTTCCGTGGAAAGAAAATTTAGTGAAAGCTTTGGTTATGTCAGAACAGATTCTTTGACCTGAAATTTTTAACCGGTTTCTCTTCCCACAGAAGCTGCCCAGCTGGTTGAGTTTTTCCAGCATTTCTGTTTGTGTTTCAGATTCCAGCACCTGGAGTAATATTGGTCTTCTGTAACAGTCAGGTGACACGTGTTTGTGATGTTCATTGAGGGTCATTTGCTATGACACTGTGAATAACTGGTCATGTGACTCTGTGATGTCTACTCCAGGGAGCAGACTAGTCTATTAACAGAATCACATTTAATATCACTGCCATATGCCGTGAAATTTATTAACTATGCAGCCTACTACAGAGCCTAGAGCCCACGATGGAGCTGACTAATTTTACAACTCTGCAGCTTACATTGATCCTGTGCAGTGGTTCCCCCCACCCCATTTTAAATGGTGATGCAGCCAGTTAGAATGCTTTCCATGGTACATCTGTAGACATTTAAGAGTGCTTTTGGTGGCATACCACATGTCCTCAAACTCCTAATGAAATATAGCCACTTTCTTGCCTTCTTTATGGCTGCATTGTTTGACAAAGCTGCACCCTTGCAGTAATGCACTAGGGACTCTGCCCACGTTTCTCTGCTCACATTGTATTAACCCAGATCCTTCTAATTGACAGGAACAATGTATATGAATCGGGTCACCACAGCCATGGAGGGCTACCATGCACGGTCTATAGTGGTTATAGGCACAAATGGGAAACGGTGGTGCAGGAACTAGCGTTGCTGCCTAGCAGGTCCAATGTCATGAGTTCGATTCCGACCATGGGTAACATCTAGAGCAAGGGTTCCCAACATTTTTTATGCCATGGACTCCTACCATTGACCAAGGGGTCTGTGGACCCCACGTTGGGAACCCTGGCTTAGAGCAATGGAACAAACTGCTGGAAGAACCCAACAGGGTAAGCAGCGTCTATGGGGGGAGGGAATTGTTGGGATTACAGGTTGAGACTCTGCATTGGGCGAAGGGTAGAGAAGGAAGACCGTTAGTATAAAGAAGAGATGGGGAAGGGAAAGACAGGGTAGGTGATGGGTGGACCAAGGAGGGGTGGAAGGAGTGAGGGAGGGAGAACATGGAATAAGGGACAGTACAGCTCAGGAACAGGCCCTATGGTCACGATGTTGAGCTGAACAGTTAAGATAATGACCCTTAATTTCTTCTGACTGCATGAGTTCCAATTCCTCCATTCTCTGCATATTCATGTGCCTATCTAAGGTGTGGAAACATGGAGTTGTGGCAGATGAGACTGTGGGAGGAGGGGAAACTGGCTGGATCTTTATTACAGAAGGAGACTTATGGGCTTTAAGATCAGGCTTATTATCATTCTCAAATGTTGTCACATTTATTGTCTTGTGGCAACAGCACAGTGCAAGACAAAGAAAAAAATCCTGTAGGTTGCAATATAAAAAATAAATAGTGCAAAAGAGGAATAGTGAAGTAGTGTTCATGGGTTCATTGTCCATTCAGAAATGGACAATGGTGGTGGAGGGGAAGAAGCTGTTGATTGAGGGTCTTCAGGTTCCCCAATGATAGTAATGATAAGAGGGCATACCCAGGGTGGTGAGAGTCTTTAATGACAGATGCCACCCTCTTGATTTACTGCCTTTTGAAGATGTTCTTGATGGTGGGTAAGGTTGTGCCTGTGATAGAGGTGGATGGTTACAATCTTCTGCAGTCTCTTTCAATCCCGAGCATTATGTTCTTAGTTTGGATTTCGTGCATCTGCAATCTTTTGGTTTTCATTCACTGTCTATGTGGAGTTCTTAACATGCTCACTGCAATCACTAGGGTTTTCTCCAGGCTGGTACATCTTCCCCCCCCCCCCCACCCCATTTCTCAAACACGTGGAGGGATTTTCATTAAGCACTGTAAGTGACCTGTGGTGCAGGTGTCTGGCAGAAGGAATGGGAGACAACCGACAATTAGATAGATAGATAGATAGATAGATAGATAGATACTTTATTCATCCCCATGGGGAAATTCAACATTTTTTCCAATGTCCCATACACTTGTTGTAGCAAAAACTCATTACATACAATACTTAACTCAGTAATAATATGATATGCATCTAAATCACTAACTCAAAAAGCATTAATAATAGCTTTAAAAAAGTTCTTAAGTCCTGGCAGTTGAATTGTAAAGCCTAATGGCATTGGGGAGTATTGACCTCTTCATCCTGTCTGAGGAGCATTGCATCGACAGTAACCTGTCGCTGAAACTGCTTCTCTGTCTCTGGATGGTGCTATGTAGAGGATGTTCAGGGTTTTCCATAATTGACCGTAGCCTACTCAGCGCCCTTCGCTCAGCTACCGATGATAAACTCTCCAGTACTTTGCCCACGACAGAGCCCGCCTTCCTTATCAGCTTATTAAGACGTGAGGCGTCCTTCTTCTTAATGCTTCCTCCCCAACACGCCACCACAAAGAAGAGGGCGCTCTCAACAACTGACCTATAGAACATCATCAGCATCTCACTGCAGACATTGAATGACGCCAACCTTCTAAGGAAGTACAGTGGAAGGGTTAGTGGAAGGGTAGCCAGAATACAGGGAGAGAAAGAAGAAATGGGACTGATAGGCTAGCTCTGAGAGCTGGCATAGACTCGATGGATGGAAATGGTCTCCTGCTATGCCATAAGTAAATCTGAAAATGTGAAGCATAATTTTGACATATAATCAAAGGAATAGAGAATATCTCAAGAGCAAACAAAAGGCTGGTTTGGGAACACCTATGCCTTTGAATGGAAAACTCCTACAAGAAGTAATGAATTCAACTCAGTATATCATGGGTAAAACCCTCCCAACCATTGAGCACATCTACATGAAACACTGTCTTAGGAAAGCAGCATCCATCATCAGAGATCCCCACCACCCAGGCCATGCTCTTTTCTCACTGCTGCCATTAGGTTGAAGGTACTAGGGCCTCAGGACTCACCCAGCCAGGTTCAGTAACAGTTGCTATCCCTCAACCACCAGGCTCTTGAATTAAAAGGGGATAACTACAGTCATCTTCACTTACCCTATCATCGAAATGTTCCCACAACCAATGGTCTCACTTTCAAAGACTCTTTATCTCATGTTCTCACTGTTTATTACTATTTATTTATATTTGCATTTGCGCAGTTTTTTGTCTTCTGCACTCTGGTTGATCTTTCATCGATCCTTTTATGGTCCCTATTCTATAGATTTGTTGAGTATGCCTACAAGAAGATGAATCTCAGGATTGTATATGGTGACAATCCTTTGATAATAAAATTTATGTTGAACTTTCAACTTTGAAGTTAACATGACGAGCACCATTGATGGGGGAAAGGAACTGTTGGCATTCTGGGTTGAGGCTCTCGATCATGCCCAAAATACTGACTACTCTCTACCTCTACAGATGCTGCCTGACTCTCTGTGAGTTTCTTCCAGCAGTTTGCTTATTAAAATACGATCGTGCTTGGCCTCTTGCCACATAACTCAGCTGTTGAGGAAAAAAAACTTAAAAGTCCTTGATCGCGAATCACATGAACCAAAACCCCACAAGAGAAAAGATGCAGCTGTTCTCTTCTGATGAAGGCCACTGATCACCAGACTTTCTTCAAGATTAGGGAAAAGATTTGCTAAAAACTAACAGCTGGAAAAACTCAGTGGATTGAAGAGTAAGTGGAGGTAAAGAGGCGATCAACAGTTTGTTTGTTGTAACACAAGTTTATTTAGGTCACTGTCGCCTTCCTGTCATCTTGAACCAGTCTGGCCACTCTCCTCCGACTTCACTTGTTAACAAGGTGTTTTCACCCACAGAACTGCTACTCACTTTCTGTTTCTTGTTTTCCACACCACTCTCCGTAAGCTCTGGAGAATGTTGTGCGTGAAAATCTCAGGAGATCACTAGTTTCTGAGACACTCAAACCTTCCCTCCTGGCACCAGTAATCATTCCACTGTCAAAGTCACTTAGATCGTATTTCTTCACCATTCTGATGTTTGGTCTGAACAACAACAGAACCTCTTGACCATGTCTGCATGCTTTTATGCACTGAGTTGCAGCCACCTGATTGGCTGATAAGATATTTGCATTAACGAGCAGGTGTACTGTGTACCTAATAAAGTGGACACTGAGTTTACATTGTGTGGTCAGGTCAGGATTCATCAGCTTCTTTTAAAATCAGGACCAGTCACACCATGGGAGCCTGGTCAAGCCTACTAAGAAAACATTTTGGAACTCTGATATCACAAGAAAGAAAGGGTTGATTTACATAGTCCCTTTCACAGCAACTGCAGAGTTTTTCTATGTTCTGTTTTTATGTCATGTGTTGACTCTTCTTTTTGTATCCTACTTGATAGTCTGCTGGGAAAAGTTCTTGTAAGGTAGCATCAGGAGATCTATTGAGTGTGTCAACACCACCAATGGGCTGTGGTCATGTTGATACCACAGGTTAAAAAGATGCTCAAAAGGCTCAAAAGATGCACAACATCTCTCAAGCAGTCTTCAGTTACAGTTGGGATTGCAAACATGCGTGTCCAAGGAAAGTAGATATAGACTCGATGCTACATTAGATATTTTACCCTCTGTTATTCTCAATATTAAAGGAGGGATATAGCATATAACTCCACTTGGACGGTTCCAAGCCCAGCTGCAAAAGGAGGAGGGTTGGGCATGGGGTTAGCACCCTCATTCCCTGAGAAACCGAGAGCTACAGAAACACAAACGGAAGCTTGAAGGACCTCATGCTTGGCAGAGGAAGGGTATTTGCATTAGCTGGGCTAGCGCTGCAGAGAACTTGGGACAAGAGGACTCTGGCGAGCTGCAGTTGGCGGCTGATGACCCAGTGGGGGTGATGGGCTTAAGCAGATGCGGCAATATGCTTACAGAACTGCATCATGTGGCCAGAGGCTTTCCATATGTTGCAGGGATGGTGGATGTGGAATGTTAATGTGGGAAAAAGGGAGAGCAGGCATGCGTTGTAAACATTGTCAATGTTCTGTTAATTTTATGTTAAGTAGCCTTGTTTTCAGATCCAATCGATCTTAGAGAAATGAGAGAGAGAGAGAGAGAGAGAGAGAGAGAGAGAGAGAGAGAGAGAGAGAGAGAGAGAGAGAGAGACTGTCAACTTTGGCTCAAGTTTCTAGATGGGACTTGAACCTCTGACTCAGAAGCAAAAGTATCAGAATCAGAATCACAGCTGAACAGCTGCAAGAACAGCTTGCAGTCCAGAATCCAGTTGAAGAAAGCAGACAAATACTGGAAACACAAGAGACTGCAGATACTGAAATCTGGCGCAACAAGCAACCCGTTGAAGGAATACCCCGGCAGATTTTTGCCTCCAGGCCAGGGGTTCCCAACCTTTTTTATGCCATGGACTCCTACCATTAAGTGAGGGGTCCGTGGACCCCGGGGTGAGAAGCCCTGCTCTAGACAAACACTGGGCTAATTAGTCACTCGATCCTGAAACATCTGAAACTGAAAGTGAGAATTCTTTGAATTTTGCTCTAAGAATTTGCTCACTGGAAGTTATGTTTGGAAGCCCATTACATGAGGGTTAGTTGGCAATTGATCTATTCAGATTAATTTATTGTCACGCACACCAGGTGCAATATAATCCTTTGATCACATGAACCTCACAGAGTAAATAGCTTACAAGGTACTGTGTTAATAAATACAACAATAAATATAAAAGTGATTGCAAAACAGTGGCATAGTACAATGACTGCAGTGCAATCTGAAGCAGTGCCAGAAGTAAAGATGGAGTGATTGAGGGAGGTAGAATTAAGCATCCGAGAAGGTGGCAGAGCCAACGGGAAGAGAACGTGCAGCAGGTCATTGGTTCAGATAGCAGTGGGGAAGAAGCAGCTCGTAAATCTGGGCAAACCTGCAGAATACGGCGACATGATGCCATCATGTCTTCACCAAACCTGCTTGGGGCGGCACGGTAGGGTAGTGGTTAGCACAACGCTTTACAACACTAGCGACAGGGGTTCAAATCTCGCCACTGTCTGTAAGGAGTTTGTACGTTCTCCTCATGACTGTGAGGGTTTCTTCCGGGTGCTCTGGTTTTCTCCCACAGTCCAAAGATGTATCGGTAGGTAGGTTAATTGGTTATTGTAAATTGTCCCATGATTAGGCTAAGGTTTAATCGGGGAATTGCTGGCTTGAAAGGCCTATTCCGTGTTGTATCTCTGTAAATAAGTAAACTTGGTCTCCAACACCCATGTACCCACTATGGGGCTTGGAGCCACCTCCTTACCAAATAATCAAGAAGCTCTCTGTGATCCAGGACTTATTACAGAGCGGTATCCAGGCTCAGCAAATGGTGAATGAAATGATATTTCCTTCAAAAAACTGGGAAGAGAACTTTAGTGGTTCACTCAAATTATTCTCCTCAGTGCCAGAGGAGTCAATCTTCTCAAACCTCAGTCAAACTTCTCCTTCTGTGGTAGAGTTTAGGGGTGGGAGAGAGCTGTAGGGTTGGGTTGGGGAACTGGTCGCAAATATTTTTTGGGATGCTCAATGTTAAAACAGCAATCTTACAACCAGGCATTTGCATGCAGCCCAGTTACCAGAGCCGTGGGTTTGTTTTATTTTATTCCGTTTGTATTCTTCCTTGTAAAATTGTGTATAATTTAAGTTTCTCTTCTGAATATTGTATATCTAATACCATGTGCCTGTGAATCTATTCAGTGCACCTGTGCAGACATGTAGTTGTATGTATGGCAATAAATGTGACTTTGACTTTATGCGGAAGTGTGAAGATGGGATGAGAAACAGTGCAGATGGAGGTGATGGGGGCCCTCCGCATCCTCTGATTGCCCTTGGCTCTGCTTGTGATTCCCATTGTCAACTATTCCAATTTTGGATCATGTTGTCAACATCTGGGTGGTGGGGTGGAGATACATCTCTACCACGGGAGGTGTGAGGCACTCCTTTTCTCTGCTAGCCTGCAGGTCAGCTTTGGGCAAGGTACCATACCTGCCTAGCCCCCTGATCATGGTCATGTGAAGTTATGAGAGCAGCTGGTGCAAATCAGTTGGTTATGCGACCACTGACGCCAGGCAGACAGTCTCTGAAGAGTTTTGATAATGGCTGGGGTCATCCATCTTGTAAAGATACTGTCCTGAAAAAGGCTATAGTAAACCATTTCTGTAGAAAAATTTGCCAAGAACAATCATGATCCCGTATTGTACATCATACAATACAGCACATAATGATGATGGTGGTGTTACAGCACAATGACCCTGTGCCATCCAGTTACACCCATGTGACCAATTAATGCATATGTCTTTGGAATTTGGGAGGAAACTGGAGCACCTGGAGGAAGCACGTGTGGTCACAGTGAGAACATACAAAATCCTTACAGACAGTGGTGGGGATTGAACTTGGGTCACAGGCATTGTAACAGCTTTATGCCACAGTGCCAACCCATCTAGGTTGAAGACTATAAATGAGTTTAAATCTCACCAAAGCAAGGATGTGAACAAGGTAGAGAAATTACTGTGGAGGACTCCAGAGCTCAGCAAAGGCTGCTGATTAGCACAGACAGCACCCACAAAATGCTGGAGGAACTCAGCAGGCCAGGCAGCATCTATGAGAAAGAGTGCACTTGATGCTTCGGCCTGAGACTCTTCAGAGAGTCCTGCTGTCTGAGGTACCCAAATGCTTCAAGCAGGCTTCAGTTATACCAGTGCCCAAGAAGAACATGGCGACCTGCCTTAGTAACTATCACCCATTAGCAGTTACATCCAGTGTGCTGAAGTGTTTTGAGAGGTTGGTGATGAAACACATCAACTTCTGCCTGAGAAGTGACTTGGATCCACTCCAATTTGCCTACCAGGGCAACAGGTCCACAGCAGATGCCATCTCATTGGCTCTTCACTCAACCCTGGACAGCAAAGAGGCATACATCAGAATGGTCTTCATTGACTACAGCTCAGCATTCAATACCATCATTCTCTCAAAACCGATCAATAAGCTTCTCGAACTTGGCCTCAATACCCCCTTGTACAACTGGATCCACGATTTCCTCACCTGCAAGCCCCAGTCAATCAGATTGGCAACAATATCTCCTCGGGATCTCCATCACCTCCAGGATAGGTACTTAGTCCTTTTCTCTACTTGCTTTACGCTTATGACTGTGTAGCTAAGCACAGCTCCAATGGCATGTTCAAGTTTTCTGATAACACCTCTGTCATGGGCTGAATTAAAGGTGACTTAGCATAACGCAGAGAGATTGAAACTGTGGCTGAGTGGTGCCATAGCAACAATCTCTTACTGAATATCAGAAATACCAAGGAGTTGATTATTGACTTCAGGAGGAGGAATCCAGAGGTCTAAGAACCAGGATCGTAGGAGGAGAGGGTCATCAACTTTCAATTCCTTGGTGATATTATTTCAGAGAAACTGTTGCGGGCCCAGCATGTAAGTGTACTTATGAAGAAAGCACAGCAGTAGCCCTATTCATTGGGAGTTTGTGAAGAACCTGCAAGACACTTAAAACTTTGACAAACTTGTACAGCTATGTAGTGGAAAGTATATTAACTGGCTGCATCGCAGCCTGGTATGGAAACACCAATGTTCTTCAATGGAAAATCCTACTAAAAGTATTGAATACGGCCCAGTCCATCATGGGTAAAGCCCTCCCAGGTGCTGAGCACATCTACCCGAAATGTTGTCACAGAAAAGCAGCATCCATCATCAGAGACCCCCACCACCCAGAACGTGCTCTCTTCTCACAGCTGCCATCAGGAAAACGGTACAGGAGCCTCAGGACTCACACCACCAGGTTCAAGAACATTTATTACCCTTCAACCATCAGGCTCTTGAACCAATGAGGATAACTTCACCCATCTTCACTTACTCCATCATTGACATGTTTCCACAATTTATGGACTCACTTTCAAGGTCTATTCACCTCATGTTCTTGATATTTATTGCTAATTTATTTATTATTATTATTATTATTATTATTTCTTTCTTTTTGTATTTGCAGAGTTTGTTGTCTTTTGCACACTGGTTGAATGCTCAAGTTGGAGCAGCCCTTCATTGATATGTTTATATTCATGTTCATTCATGTTTATATTTATGTTCATTTATATGTTATATCACGGTTATTATTCTATTATGGATGTTTTTTAGTATACCTGCAAGAAAATGAATCTCAGTATTGTATATCAGAATCAGAATCAGGTTTATTATCACCAGCATATGTCGGTCAATTTGTTAACTAAGCAGCAACAGTACAAAGCAATATATGATAATATAGAAATAAAAAAGTGGATCAATTGCAGTAAGAATATCTATATATATTTAATAGATTAAAAATAGTACAAAATAGAAATCACATATATATTTTTAAAAAGTGAGGTAATGTTCATGGGTTCAATATCCCTTTAGGACTATATGGCAGAGGGGAAGAAGCTGTTCCTGAATCGCCGAGTGTGTGTCTTCAGGCTTCTGTTCCTCTTTTCTGATGATAACAATGAGAAGACAGCATGTCCTGGGTGATGGGGGTCCTTAATGATGGACGCCGTCTTTCTGGGGCACTGCTCTTTGAAGATGTCTTGGATACTACAGAGACTAGTACCCAAGATGGAGCTGACTAATTTTACAACCTTCTGTAGCTTCTTTTGGTCCTGTGCAGTAGCCCCCCTCCCCATACCAGACAGTGATGCAGCCTGTCACAATGCACGGTACATTTATAAAAGTTTTTGAGTGTTTTAGGTGACAAACCCCTAATGAGATATAACCGCTGTCTTGCCTTCTTTATACCTGCATTGATGTGTTGGAATCAGGTTAGATCCTCAGAGATCTTGACACCCAGGAACTTAAAACTGCTCACTCTCTCTATTTCTGATCCCTCTATGAGGATTTGTATGTGGTCCCTCATCTTACCTTTCCTAAAGTCCACAATCAGCTCTTTCATCTTACTGATATTGAGTGCAAAGTCATTGCTGTGACACACTCAGCTGGCTGGTATATCTTGCTCCTGTATGCCCTCTCATCTCCATCAGAGTTTCTACCAACAATGGTTGTATCATCATCAAATTTATAGATGGCATTTGAGCTATACCCTGCCACACAGCCATCGATGTAGAGAGATTGGAGCAGTGGGCTAAGCACACACTCCTGGGGTGTGCCAGTGTTGATTGTCAACGAGGAAGAGATATTAATATCAATCCGCATAGATAGTGGTTTTCCAGTTAGCAAGTTGAGGATTCAATTGAAGAGGGAGATACAGAGGCCCAGGTTCCATAGCTTATTGATCAGGACTGTAGAAATGATGGTGTTATATGCTGAGCTATAGTCAATGAACATAGGTGTTTGTGTTTGTCCAGGTGACCTAAGCTTGTGTGAAGAGCCTTTGGGATTGCGTCTGCCAAGGACCTATTGTGGACATAGGGAAATTGCAGTGCGTCCGGGGTCTTGCTGAGGCAGGAGTTCATTCTAGCCCTGACCAACCCCACAAAGCACTTCATCACTGTCGATGTGAGTGCTACTGGGCGATAGTCATTAAGGCAGCTCACATTATTCTTCTTGGGCACTGGTATAATTGTTGCTTTCTTGAAGCAGGTGGGAACTTTTGACTGTAGCAGTGAAAGGTTGAAAATGTCCTTGAATATTCCTGCCAGTTGGTTGGCACAGGTTTTCAGAACCCTACTAGGTACTCCATCAGGACCTTCCGCCTTGCGAGGGTTCACCCTGCTGAAAGACAGCCTGTCATTGGCCTCTGAGACAGAGATCACAGGGTCCCAAGGTGAAGCAGGGATCGTCAGAGCTGTAGTTATATTCTCCCTTTCAAAGGGGGCATAGAAGGCATAGAGCTCGTCTGGTAGTGAAGCATCGCTGCCATTCATGCTATCGGGATTCACTTTGTAGGAAGTAATGTCCCACAAACCCTGCCAGAGTTGACATGCATCCAATGTCGCCTCCAGCCTCGCTCAGAATTGTTACTTTGCTCTTGAAATACACCCTCCACAAATCATACCTGGTTTTCTTGTACAGATCTGGGTCACTGTGCTTAAATGCCACTGATCTAGCCCTCAGCTGATGACCTACGTCCTGGTTCATCCATGGCATTTGGTTTGAGAATAGACAGCAAGTTTTTGTGGGCACACACTCATCCAGACAGGCTTTAATGAAGTCAGTTACTGTGGCATGCCCATCCCGATTCGAAGATGAATCTCTGAATACAGTCCGGTCCACCAATTCAAAGCAGTCCTGTGCTTCCCTTGTCCATACCTTCATGGTCCTCACTGCTGGTGCTGCAGGCTTCAGTCTCTGCCTATACTCAGGGAGTAGAAGCACAGTAAGGTGATCAGACTTCAAAGTGTGGGTGTGGAATAGCACGGAAGGCATCTTGATGATGGTGTAACAGTGGTCCAGTGTGTTGTTTACTCCGGTGCTACAAGTGATTTGTTAATGATAATTGTCTAGTGAGTTTTTCAAGCTGGACCGGTTAAAATGATGGTGAAGGCGTGTAGGTGTGCTGTTTTGTGCATGTCGATCACATTGCTCAGATCATCTAGAGCTTGTCTATGCTGGCATATATGTACTCTGATAATAAATTTCCTTTGAAGTTTGAATTTGAAAGTGATACATAAATACAGGCTGGTGTTCTTATTGTGAGGGATTGGTTGAAGAGTCCCTTTCAAATGCAGCTCTTCCAGCAGACTGTGGAAGATTAACAACTATTGATGTCAAAGCTGCAGGAAACAGATTTATCTGTAATCTCAGTTATTGATGATGGATTTCTTTGGCGCAGGGAAGGAAAAATTCTCACTTTAGTGCAAAAATGTCGAGAGGTCTTTATATATAGTTGCAGTGTTAAAGGGATCCTCCATCCCGAGCTCTGTAAAAAGTCACAGAGAGAGTGACACCACAAGCCTCTGCAGTTTATTTATTTAGAGAATCAACATGGTACAGTCCGTTCGGGCTCACCAACCCACCTATTTAACACATACAAACAACCTATTTAACTCTAGCTTAATCACAGGACAATTTACAGTGACCAATTAACCTACTAAACAGTATGTCTTTGGAATGTGGGAGGAAACCAGAGCACCCGGAGGAAACCCACACAGTTCACAGCGAGAGCACACAAACTCCTTGCGGACAGCGGCGGAACTAAACTCCGAACTCTGGGATGCCTCGAGCTGTAATAGCTTTGTGCTATGCTACAGCAGCACGGTGGACAGTTTCTCTCTCTCACACACACACACACAAACAGTGATTGTACTGGACTGAGCACAGAGGAGATTTACTTGGATTGGAGCTTGCACAACACTTACCCATTGAGTCACGCAAGCCTCCACACCGCGACAAGTTGTGGTCCTCTTGGAGGCTGGAACCGACTTGCACAAACCTAATCCTTTCTCAGCAATGGGACACCTCTTGAACTACCATGGAATTAATGGCTTGCGTCCTGTGGTCTTATGGAAAGAGTAAACAAAACTCAAAATGCTAGAAATTAAAAATGAAAGCAGGAGAATCAGGCAGCGTCTGTGGAGAGAAGAGCAGTTAATGTTTTCAGACACACTCACACTCACATTAAGACAGTGATTGTACTGGAAAGAGTGCAGAGGAGATTTACCAAGTTGTGACTCAGATTGGAGCACTTTAGTTATGTGGAGAGATTAGATTGGCTGGGTTTGTTTTCCCTGGAGTGAAAGAGGCTGTGAAGTGACCAAGAGAAGTATATAAGCTTATGAGAGGCATAGATTGTGTAGATAGCATAAAACAAGAATGAAATGACAAGATAAAGAGTCCTTTAATTGAAACCATTGATTGTGGAAACACCAGAAGTAGAACGAGTGTAGTTATCCCCTTTTACTCACGAGCCTGATGGCTGAGGGTTAGTAATGATTCTTGAACCTGGTGGTATGAATCCTGAGACACTTGTACCTTCTACCTGACGGCAGCAGTGAGAAAAGAGCACGGCCTGGGTGGTGAGGATCTGTGATGATGGATGCTGCTTTCCTACAGCAATGTTTCATGTAGACGTGCTCGGTGGTTGGGAGGGTTTTACCCGTGATGTACCGGGCTGAATTCACACCACAGTGTGACAGCTCCAGAGACCTGTGGAGTGTTGCCATTGTGAACAAAGGCTCAGGTATAAATATTGCAAACGCTGGGGATCTTCTAATGGCAGAAATCTGAATCAAAACTGCAGATGCTGGAAAACCAAAAACAGAAAATGTTAGAAACACTCAACCAGGTCAGGATGTATCTGTGGGAAGAGAGACAGGGTCAGCATTTCTGGCGGGAGACCCATCTTTGTCATTTCTTCCTTTGGTACATTGAGAGCTGCCTCCTGCACTCACGCACCATTCAGCAATCGCATTACTTCTGTGGCCATTTCCCACCCTGGCCTCACCCGCTAGAAAATCCAGCATTTTTCAATTATTGTTGGTGATCGTTCAAAGGTTAGGGTTAGGGAAAACCCAGTAGGCCACGTTATACAACATTAACACACTATATAACATTATACAAACTTCATTCTAGCAACCAGAATCAGAATCAGGCTTATTATCACTGACCTATGTCGTGAAATTTGTTACTTTGTGGTACCAGTACAGTGCAAGACATAAAATATACTGTGAATCACAATAAGAAGTATATATTTAAAAAATCAGTGCAAAAATAAAGCAAAAACAGTAGTGTTTATGCGTTCATTGTCCATTCAGAAATCTGATGGCAGTGGGGGCGAAGCTGTTCCTAAAACGTTGAGTGTGTGCCTTCAGGCTCCTGTTCCTCTCCCTGAGGGTAGCAATGAGAAGAGGGCATGTTGTGGATGGAGGGAAGATGGATGCCGCCTCCTTGAGGCGCCGCCTTTTGAAGAAGTCCTCGATGACGGGGAGCTGTTAAGTGCCCAGTATCAGCTATTTTACATAAGCCATATCAAAGAAATTCCCTTTGTTCCACCTTCTGCCCTCCCCACCATCTCGAGACTAACTTGTTTCTCTCTTTCTTAGTTCTGATGACAAACCCTAGATTAACTATTTTTCTCTCTGTCGATGCTGCCTGATTTGCCGAGTTTCTCCTGCTTTTATTTTTTTAATTTCCAGCATTTTAAGTTTGCTTATTCTTTCCAAAAGACCACAAGACACAGAAGTAGAATGAGGCCACTAATTCCATAGATAATCTGTTGCTGAGGTAGGATTAGTGTTGTGCAAGTTGGTTCAAGCCTCCAAAGTGACCATAACTGTTGTAGTTTGGAGGCTTGTGTGCCTCAGTGACCCAGAGAGCTATGTTGGCTGGAGTCAGGGCCTTGTGCTTTGGCTCTTGGTAAGGTCACCCATGCCAAAAAGGTCAAAGGGCAGAGGTCAGACTAAGAGTGGTCGGCCAGTCCTCCAGGCTCGCGGGTTCAACTAATTGCTAACAAGCCTGACTAGTAAAACAAAACAGCAATGAGTGCAATGGCATTCCTAGCTCTCCACCCGGGACTTGCATGACTGACAGTAGTGAAAACCGGGAGGAAGCTACTGACATTAACTCCAATTTCATTAGGAGTTTGAGATTTGGTTTGTCAACTAAGACACTCGTAAACTTCTACTAAAGTATCACGGAGAGCGTTCTGGCTGGCTGCATCGCTGTCTGGTATGGTGGGGGGGTGGGGGTATGGTGGAGGGAGCTACTGCACGGGATCGAAATAAGTAGTAGAAACGTGGAAAAGTAGTCAGCTTCATCATGGGTACCAGCCCCAGTAATATCCAGGACATCTTCAAGGAGCGGTGACTTAGGAAAATGGCTTCTATCACGAAGGACCTCCACCACCCAGGACATGCCCTCTTCGCACTGTTACCATCAGGAGTGAGGTACAGAAGCCTGAAGGCACACACTCAGTGACAGCTTCTCCCCCTCTGCCATCCGATTTCTAAATGGACACTGAACCCATGAACTACATCTTTATTTCTGTTTTTTATTGCACTTCTTATTTTAATGTAACTATTTAATAGACATTTATATACTTAATGTAACTCAGTTTTCTTCTCTACATTGGTCATTTATTGCATTGTACTGCTGTCGTAAAGTTAACCAATTTCACAGCATGTGCCGGTGATGTTAAATCTGACTCTGATGAGGAAAGCTCTGGACACCCACCAGAGATGAAGGACCTTCATCGGTGTCCTAAAAGCCAGTGGTGAGTTCGTTCAAGCACCTGATGGTTGTAGTAAAGTAGTTTTTACTGGACATGACAGTGTGGGACTTCAAACTTCTGCGCCCCAATTATTATTCTCCCCACGTTCCCTTCAACCCCCTCCCCCACCACTACTCTACCACACACCTACATACTGGGAGCAATTTACAGTGGCAAATTAACCTACTTACCCGTGCTTTTTCGAGATTGTAACAGGTGAATTTCTGAAATACATTTTCAATCAACATAGATCTGTAAAGAGATCTTTTCAAGTGAAATTGAAGTCAACAGCTGAAAGTCGAACAATCATTTTCTAAAAGACACAAAGGTGAGGCAGGGGAGAACAGGCTTTTATTCTGATGCTGGAGATTGTGGTGGATTGAATGTGTGGAGGCTGGTTGGAGGAAGTCTGATTTAATCAGACACCTGGAGCAGGAATTAGTGGGTAAAGAGGCAAAGGCAGCTGTGGAGGAGCACTGTGGCACGGACAGCTGGCTCAGAAAGGAACTTGCCCCAACACAAAGTGTGACTCCCCCCAACCGCACATCTCCTAAACTCGATAACCCAGAACGATTCAACTGAGGCACTGCTGAACACATCTGGATGTGGAGACTGTGAATTGCTTCAAGCAGAAAGATGCAGCTCCTCAGAATCAGAATTAAGTATATCACATACACACGTCGTGAAATGTATTGTTTTGTGGCAGCAGTACAGTGCAATACATACAAAAAATTACAATAATAATATATAAATTAAATTGTACAAAAAGAGAGCATTTGTCTGTTGGTTCATCATCTGTTCAGAAATCTGATTGCAGAAGGGAAGAAGCTGTTCCTAAAACGTTGAGTGTGTGTCTTCAGGTTCCTGTGCCTCGCAAGAAGACCCACTTGGTGTTTTATGTCTCTTATTATCCCAGTCAGCCTGGTCTCAATGGAAAATCCATCCAGTGATCCACGCGAGGCTGATGATGTGAATTATCTATGTCCTTTGCGGGGATGTGTGCTTTGCCCCCTGTTCTACTTGCTTTACACCTATGACTGTTGGCTATGTTGTGTCACAGGGGATTCACATCGGAGTCATAGAGAAATACAGTTCTGAAACAGACCCTTCAGCCCGTCATCTCTGTACCAGCCGTCAAGCACACACTTGCACTCACCCACATCAATCCCACCTTTTACTCTCACCATCTCTCCCAGTTGTGACCACCCACATTACCAGTGACTACACACCGCTTGTGTCTTTGTGGCACCCACGTGTCACAGGGACAGCATGCAGACTCCACGCGGACAGCATGTGAGGTCATGACTGAATCAGAATCAGGTTCAGTATCACCGGGGTATGTCATGAAACTCTGTTGTGATGCAGCAGCAGTACATTGCAATACATAATAATAAAAACTGCAAGTTACAAAAGTAAAAGAAATAAATTAAGTAAGTAGTGAACAAAGAGCAAAAAAGTAGTGAGGTAGTGTTCATGGGTTCAGTGTGGCGGAGGGGAAGAAGCTGCTCCTGAATCATTGAGCGTGTGTCTTCAGGCTCCCCTATCTCCTTCCTGATGGGGGTCCTTAATGAAGGACAGTGTCTTTTTGAGGCATTGCTCCTTGAAGTTCTCCTGGATGCTGAGGAGGCTCCAGCCCACGATGAACCTGGATTGCTGACACCCTTAAGACACTGGTTCTTTGAACTATCTCACTATGCCTCCTGCTCTTCACAGCTAATTCTGAACCACCCATTAACATAAACCACTCCCCTGTCTCCATCCTGTTTCAAGCAGCCATGGCCTTTATTCAAAGTAAATTTATTATCAGAGTTCATATATGTCACCATATACTACCCCAGGTTCATTTTATTGCAGGCATTCACAGTAAGTACAAAAAAACACAGCAGAATCGATGAAAAACTGTACAGAAAGAGCAGCATAGTGACACCATGACAGCTCGGGGTATCGGAGTTCAGAGTTCAATTCCAGCATCCTCCGTAAGGAGTCTCTGTATGTCCTCCCCGTGGAATGTGTGGGTTTTCCCAGATGCTCCGGTTTCCTCCCATGGTCTAAAGACGTATCAGATAGGTTAATTGGTCATCGTAAATTGTCCCATGATTATGGTAGGGTTTATTTGGGGTTGACATGGGTTGCTGGGGTGGAGTGGCTCAAAGAGCTGGGAAGTCCTACTCCACACAGTATTTCTAAGTAAATAAACAAATGTGCAAAAGACAACAGATTGTGCAAATACAAAAGAACTTAATAATAAATAAACAAACAAACAAACAAATAAATAAATAAATAAATATATATAAATCAATAGGCAATAAATATTGAGAACATGAGATGAAAAATCCTTGCAAGTGGGCCCATAGGTTGTGGGAACGGTTCAATGTTGGGGTGAGTGAAGTTATCCCCCCTGGTACAGGAGCCTGATGATTGAGGGGTAATAACTGTTCCTGAACCTGCTGGTGTGAGCCCTGCGGCCCCTGTATCTCCTCCTTGATGGTAGCAGTGAGAACATAGATAGATAGATATTTTATTGATCCCAAAGGAAATTACAGTGTCACAGTAGCATTACGAGTGCACAGATATACAAATATTAGAAGAGAAGTAAGAAAGAATAAAAAATAAGTTACCTCAAACAGTCTAACAGGAGGGGGTCATCACTTCCCCAGCTATAGATTGACTCATTATAGAGCCTAATGGCCGAGGGTAAGAATGACTGTATGCAGCTCTCTTTGTCTTAGTCTATTACTAAAAGTGCTCCTCTGTTCAGCCAAGGTGGCATGCAGAGGTTGATAACAGTTGTCCAGAATTTCCAGGGTTTTCCGTCGGGTTCTTTGTTCTACCACGGCCTCATGTGTGTCCAGTTTGACTCCTATCACAGAGCCAGCCTTTCTAATCAGTTTATTGAGCCTGTTGGCATCTCGCGCGTTGATGCCATTGCCCCAGCACACCACCGCATTGAAGATTGTACTGGTGAGTGAAGGCCGGTAGAACCTGTGTAGTAGAGGCATGCCTACTCCAAAGGATCTCTGTCTTCCCGGGACGCAGATGTGATTCTGGCTCTTTGTGCTCCACTCAAGTCTGTCATCCAGGTGCACTCCCAGGTAGTTGCAGGTCCTCACTATATCCACATCCTCACCATGAAGAGAGGATGGCCTGGGTAGTGGGGTCTCCCTGATAATCAACGCTGCTTCCCTGCGACAGCGCTCCACGTAGGTGTGATCAACGGTGTTCTATGTCCCCATCAATTCTTTTCAACTACCTGTGCTGTGATGAATAAAAACACAAAAAGATCAAGTGCTGATGGAACCGAGTTATTATTACAACATTCCATCTAAGGCCTTGCTCTGGGCAATACAATTTGTCATATTTGCAACCTTACACTAGTAATTACACTTCAAAGCTACTTATTGTTCATGTCAAGCACTCTGGCAATTGTGAAAAACCTACTTTAAATCTGCATTGGAAATAACAACCTTATCTATACTGTGGGATCTCTGCCCCTGTTACAACTCACAGCAATAATAAGGTTGCTGATAGATGTCCTATACAACAGAAGATTACTCCTTCAGAAGTCTGCTATCCTTTAACAAACCACAGATCCAAATAGAGTAACAGCAACCTATTTTCTGTGAAAACAATTGCTCTGGAATTGTGACTATCAGGGAATAACAGGTGTTACTAATATCTCTTATCTCCGTGTGTCTTTCTGAGCTTTAGTCTCTATTTATGACAATTTATGAATAAAATCGTTCAGTTTCCCCATAAATCATTTGGAAATACAAATAGAGAAATCATATCATGGGGTAAAGCTTTCATTGCTATTGAATTGGAGCCTATTTTAATAAAGGGTTGCTTTGGCAAAATGTTGACCCTTGATCTGTTTATACACTCCAAACTCTTCAAGGTTGCCTGATTCTCAAAATGTTTTCAAAATCATTCTGCTCTAATTTACTTTCTCCCATCTTCTTCGGGAAGGCCTGCAAGATGTCTGCCTCTCCGGCCATTCCTTTTTCTCTCTTTTACTTCCTTGAAAGCTGGGGCCTCCGCAGCCTGGAGCCTGGTCAGACTTTTGAAGCAGGTTGCCTCTCTCGCATCAGCTTCCTGGAGATGGTGCTCAGTTCTCAGACTCTGGTTCGGTACTCTAGTCTGCAGGCACACCTCTCACTTATGTAGGCTCTCTACCCCCCCAACCCCGCCCCCCCCCCGCATCCACAGTCCTGACCTGAGACGTCAACCGTCCCTCTTCCTCCACAGATGCTGCCCGACCGAAGCAACACACACACACACAATGCCTCAGCAGGTCAGGCAGCATCTATAGAAACGAATGAACAGTTGACGTTTCGGGCTGAGGCTCTTCTTCAGGACCCGAGAAAGAGACCACTGAAACAGAATCTCAGGGTTGTATGTGGTGACATGTACGAACTCTGATAATAAACTTACTTTGAACTTTGAGAAGGAAGGGGGGAGATACCAGAATAAAAAAGTGGGAGGGGGAATGGAAGGAGGATAGCTAGAAGGTTTATTTGTGTTTATTCATTTCCATAGATGCTGCCTCACCTGCTGAGTTCCTCCAGCATTTTGTGTGTGTTGTTTTGAATTTCCAGCATCTGCAGAATCTCTCATGTTTAGAGTTTGCTGCCTGACCAGTTAGTTCCTCCAGCATTTTGTTTATTTGCTCCAGTTTCTGGCATCTGCTGTCTCTTGAGCTATCAATGACTGACGTTATTAATTGGGTTTAGGTATGGGACTTCTGGGACTGGGGCAGTATGGATGGTTAGGGTGAAAACGTTGATTTCTGATAGTCTCTCCCTTCCCTTTATTACCTCTGTGTGACGCACTGGGTGGTCGCAGCGACTTTTAGTATTTGTGTTTCCGATTCATTGTCTGGGGTTACGTCTCCACCGCTGGAACACTCCTGTGTCACAGAGGGACCACGTTCCAGGAAAACCGTCCCCTTCACAGTTTTCCATAACAGGAACCCTTGATAAACATTCACAAAACTTGTGGTTGAGAAACACGAGAAAGTAATTGCAGATGCTGGAAATCCAGAGCAACACACTCAAAATCCTGGAGGAGCTCAGCAGGTCAGGCATCATCGATGGAAATGGACAGACAGTTGACATTTCAGGTCAAGAACCTTCTTCAGCATGGGCAACTGCCGGTCTTCCATACAACCTTGCCCAGGCCTGGAAGCTTCCCAAGGCACAAATCCATGGTCTCTCGAGACTAACGGATGCCTGTGTAAATTACAGTAAGTATATATACATGTATTAAATAAGACCATTACACCATAAGATTTAGGCCCATCGAGTCTACTCCGCCATTCAGTCATGTGCTGATCCACTTCATCCAGTCATCCCCACTCCCTGCTTTCAGCCCATACCCTTTGATGCCCTGGCTAATCAAGAACCGATCTATCTCTGCCTTAAATACACCCAATGACTTGTGCAATACCCAATAAATAGTTAAATTAAATAAATAGTGGAAACACAGAAAAAAATAGTAAGGTAGTGTTCATGGGTTCAATGTCCATTTAGAAATCGGATGGCACAGAGGAAGAAGCTGTTCCTGAATTGCTGATACTCAATTATCTTGATAAGTGCAGAGAACTATATTAAAAATAATAAAATTTACAAGCAAATGATTAACTCACTTGTACAATGGAGCTTTCTCCAACTATACTTTCTATTTTGTGCCTGTCCATGAGTCCTTAGTTTTAATATGCTCACAATCTACAAAGCCATTACTCTCAACTCAAGAGACGTAACCAATTACTGGCTGCTTTGTGCACAGGATTTCCAGCATTGTTCTAAAAGATTTTAACGATTACTGTTTGTAATCACTTAGAAACAATGGAAGATTAGAAAGAGGGACAAGCCAGTTTTTTAACCCCCAGCACCACACCACCTTTCAGTTAGGTCAACGTTGTTCCAGGATCTATTCTGTTTGCATGCCTTTGTCGCTATCTACTGAAGACCTTCCGTTCTCAGAGCTCAGCTTTTGAATATAACACGTACACGCAGCGGCCGGTATCTAATGAAGCGGCCACTGAGTGCATGTCTGTGGTCTTCTGGTGCTGTAGGCCATTCGCTTTGACGTTTCACGTGCGTGCGTTCAGAGATGCCCTTCTGCATACCGCTGTTGTACTGGTGCTTATCTGAGTTGCTGTCGCCTTCCTGTCAGCTTGAACCAGCCTGGCCATTCCCCTCTGACCCTCTCATTAACAAGGCGTTTTTGCCCGCAAAGCTGCCACTCACCGAATGTTTCTTTTTTGGTTTTTTTGCACCATTCGCTGTAAAATCTGGAGACCTTTGTGCAATGAAAATCGCAGGAGACCAGCAGTTTCTAAGATACTCAAACCACCCCATCTGGCACCAACAGATCAAAGTCACTTAGATCACATTTCTTCCCCATTCTGATGTTTGGACTGAACAACTGAACCTCTTGACCATGTCTGCATGCTTTTATGCATTGAGTTGCTGCCTCATGATTGGCTGATTGGATATTTGCATTAACACACAGGTGTGCTGAATAAAGTGGCCACCGAGGGTAGATCAGAACAACACGGGAACAGGCCACTCATCTGTGTCGACCAGGATAACTAATCCCCCCAGTTTGTACATTATCCATATCCCTCCTTTCCCTGCTGGTTTGTCTGTCTATTTTAAAGCGTCTCTTTGATTAGCTATTGCAATGAAACACAGTCACCCACTTGTACACAGACGGCTCCTACAGATGGTTTGCGGTGCACAAGAAGAAACCAAGAAAATCAGAAGAAGAGAATATGCCAGCAGCCCCCTCTCGCAGCCCAATATGATTCATACTGACCTCCACCGTCACGCCTCCTCTGCACCAGTTCCCCACAGCTCTCAATTTCCCGACCTTTCAGAACTTTCTCTGCCACCTTTTAAACACCCACACTGATCTAGCCCCCACAATAGTGGCGGATAGAGAAACCCCCGAGATGCGTCGTTCTCCTTTGAGACTCACATCCTCTCAAATCTGGCCGGGAGGTGCCCCGTCAATAACCTCTCACTCAAAGTCAGCAAGACCAAGCAGTTGACTTCAGGAGGAGGTAACCAGTCCTCATTGGGGGAGGGTCAGAGGTAGGGAGTCATAGAGAAGTACAGCATGGGAACAGGCCTTTCGGCCCATCTAGTCCACATTGAAACCATTTAATCTGCCTATTCCCATCGACCTGCAGCTGGACCATGGCCCTCCATAAGCCCTACCATTCATGTACCTATTCAAACTTCTCTTAAACATTGAAATCAAGTTTGCATTCACCACTTGTGCCGGGAGCTCGTTCCACACCCTCACATCCCTCTGAGTGAAGAAGTTTCCCCTCATGTTCCCCTTAAACTTCTCACCTTTCACCCTTAACCCATTACCTCAGCTTGTAGTCCCATCCACCCTCAGTGGGAAAAGCCTGCTTGCATTTATCCTGTCTATATATCTCTATCAAATCTCCTCTCAATTTTCTGTGTTCTAAAGAACACAGACCTAACTGTTTCAACCTTTCCCTATAACTCAGGTCCTCCAGACCCAGCAACATCCTTGTAAATTTTCTCTGCACACTTTCAACCTTGTTACATCTTTCCTGTACGTAGGTGACCAAAACTGCACACAATACTCCAAATTAGGCCTCACCAACATCTTATACAGCCTCAACCTAACATCCCACCTTCTGCACTCAATACATTGATTTATGAAGGCCAATGTGGCAAAAGCTCTCTTTATGACGCTATATAACTGTGACACCCCCTTCAAAGAATTGTGTACTTGTATTTTGTTCTACCACACTCCTCAGTGCCCTACCATTCAATGTGTTAGACCTACCCTGGTTGGTCCTACGGAAGTGCAAAACCTCACACTTGCCTGCATTAAATTCCATCTGCCATTTTTCCAGCTGATGCAGATCCCTCTGGAAGCCACTTCCTCAGTGTCCACTGCACGCCCAATCGTTAAGTCATCCGCAAATTTGCTGATCCAGTTGGCCACATTATCATCCCGATCATTGGTATAGATGACTAACAGCGAAGGACCCAGCATCGACCCCTGCAGCACAGCGCCTGTCACAGGTCTCCAGTCAGGGAGACCACCCTCTACTACCACTCTCTGGCTTCTTCCACAGACACAATGTCTAATCCAATTTACTACGTCATCCTTAATGCCGACAGACTGAACATTCTTAACCAGCCCCCATGCAGGACCTTGCCAAAGTCCTTGTAGACAACATACATTGCCTTACCTTCATCTACTTTCCTGTTAACTTCCTCAAAAAACTCAATAAGATTGGTTAGACATGACCTACCACTCATGAAGCCATGCTTGACAATCGTTAATAGCCATGTCTATCCAAACACTTATATACCCGGTCCCTGAGAACACCTTCCAAATAACATTCCCACATCTGATGTCAGACTCACCAGCCTATAATTTCCTGCTTTATGTTTCGAGAATTTTTTAAACAGTGGAATGACGTTGACTATCCTCCGATCTTCTCCTGCCACGAAGGATGTTTCAAATATGTCTGCTGTGGCCCCGGCAATTTCTGCACTTGCCTCCTGTAGAGTCCGAAGGAGCACCTACATCTTAGATAGATAGACAGATAGATAGATACTTTATTCATCCCCATGGGGAAATTCAACTTTTTTTCCAATGTCCCATACACTTGTTGTAGCAAAACTAATTACATCCAATACTTAACTCAGTAAAAAAAAATATGATATGCATCTAAATCACTATCTCAAAAAGCATTAATAATAGCTTTTAAAAAGTTCTTAAGTCCTGGCGGTAGAATTGTAAAGCCTAATGGCATTGGGGAGTATTGACCTCTTCATCCTGTCTGAGGAGCATTGCATCGATAGTAACCTGTCGCTGAAACTGCTTCTCTGTCTCTGGATGGTGCAATGTAGAGGATGTTCAGAGTTATCCATAATTGACCGTAGCCTACTCAGCGCCCTTCGCTCAGCTACCGATGTTAAACCCTCCAGTACTTTGCCCACGACAGAGCCCGCCTTCCTTACCAGCTTATTAAGACGTGAGGCGTCCCTCTTCTTAATGCTTCCTCCCCAACACGCCACCACAAAGAAGAGGGCGCTCTCCACAACTGACCTATAGAACATCTTCAGCATCTCACTACAGACATTGAATGACGCCAACCTTCTTAGGAAGTACATTCGACTCTGTGCCTTCCTGCACAAGGCATCTGTGTTGGCAAGCTTCAAGACAGTAAACAACAACTCCTCTGTAATTTGCACAGGGTCCTTGAAGTTGATACCACTTTGCCTCAGTTCTATAGACTCTGTATCCATCTCTCAAATAAATACAGATGCAAGGAATGCATTTAAGATCTCCCCCTATCTGATTTGGCTCCACACGTGGGTTACCATTCTGATCCTCCAGAGGACCAATTTTGTCCCTTACAATCTTTTCGCTCGCCTGTAGAATCTCTTAGCATTCTGCTTCACCTTGTGTGAAAGCAACTTCGTGATTTCTTTTAGCCTTCCTGATTTCCTTCCCAAGTGTTCTCTTGCATTTCTTGTATGTCATAAGCACCTCATTTCTTCTTACTTCCCTGTACCTGCTATACACCTCCAATTTTCTCTTAACCAGTGCCTCAATATCTATTGAAAACCAAGATTCCCTACATTTGGTAGCTTTACCTTTTATTCTGACAGGCACATGCAAAAATTTCATTTTCAATGATCCTTCGTTTTGTAACTGTCCTGAATCATGGGAAGTTCACAACTACAGATGTGCTGGGCTGTAACCCCAACTAACACATTTGTTTCAGATTTCTATCATCTGCAGTACTTTGGCGTTCTCTCAAACTAATGAAATCTCCCTCCCCATACTCCGTCCATACATCTTGCCATCTCAATAACACAGCCAGCATTATCAAAGACCCCACTCCTCATGGACACCATTTCTTCTTCTTTTTCCCATCAATCTGAAAGCAGAGATCTCCAGGCACAGGACAGTTCCTATCCTAGTACAGTAAGATGGACTCTTGACCTCACAAATTACCTTGTTATGATGCTTGTACCTTGCTGTTTACCTGCTCTCTCTAGATACGACACTTCATTCTGCATTGCTATTGTTTTACCTCGATGCAACCTGCAATGATTTGACCTGTATGTTCGGTACGTAAGACAAGCTTTTCATTGTATCTCGGTTTGTCCGTTCCTTATGTGCCAGGTGGTATCACCTGGGTGATCTTGGTCTTTCCATGACCATGACTGATCTTGGCAAATTTTTCTACAGAAGCGGCTTGCCATTGTCTTCTTCTGGGCAGTGTCTTTACAAGGTGGGTGACCCCAGCCATGATCAATACTCTTCAGGGATCGTCTGCCTGTTGTCAGTGGTTGCAGAAATCAGGACTTGTGATATACGACCATCCACCCGTGGCTTCACCCTGATCGGGGGTGGGGGGGCTAAGCAGGTGCAACACCTTGCCCAAGGGTGACCTGCAGGCTCGTGGAGGGGAGGAGCACGGGACATCACTTTTGGTAGAGGTGTATCTCCACCCCTCCGCCCATGTATCGACACAGGAGACAATAGTAAACCAATTCCAGTTACTAATGTTTTTAAATGGGGTTGTATAATGTACATCAAATGTATTGACTGTAAACCTGCAAAATGTCACCAATCTTTCCACGAACTACGATCTAACTGTTCTCTTTAAACGCGTGTGAACTGTTTTTTGAACTGAAGTATTTCATCTTGTAAATAAAAGGGGCAACTGGAAAAATGTTGAGTGCAGCAGTCACAGGAGTTGCACGAAGGCGAAAGGTTGGCCGGTCAGCGAGTACGATTTGAAGTGGAGGAGAATTCCTCAATTCATTCTTCGCTCCTTCTACCTACTGTTGAGTTGATTGTTACACGAGGTACAGATGAGATGAAAAACTTGTTTGCAGCAGCCTCACGGGTACATATAACAAAATACGTAAAATAAATCAGATGGTGAAGAGAAAGAAAAAAATAACAGAGGGTTAAAAACAAGACCTAACTGCAGATTAAAAAAAGCCCCATAACAAGCCCATGGTAATAACAACAGATGATCTGTAATGTTCTTTTGCTGGGGTAGGGTTAGAGTTGTGCAGGTTGACTCATGAGCCTGATGGTTGGTGGGTAATAGTTGTTCCTGAATCTGGTGGCTTTGGACTTCAGGTGTCTGTACCTCCTGCCTACTGGCAGCCAATGTTGGGGATCCTTGCTGATAGATTAGGCTGTGATGGACTTGGCTGTGTCCACCACTGTTTGCTGCCTCATGTATTCCCCTACCCAGGATTTGTTATATAGTACCGTGCAAAAGTTTTACGGACATATATATAGCTAGGGTGCCTTATACTTTCGCACAGTACTGTAGTAATTTTATGTATTGCACTGTGCTGCTGTCGCAAAAACAAAGCAAATGTCATGTCTTGTGTAAGTGCTGATAAACTTGTTCCTGATATGGGTTTCTGTAGTGGACTGAGAGTGGGAAGAGGTCAGGGAGAGGGGAGTCATGGCTGGGGAGAAAGGGGAGAGGCGGGGGAGTGGGAAGCACCAGAGAGACATTCTTCAATGACCAATTATCCAACTGCTTTGAATCAAATGACCTTCAGGTCTGGGTGTGTCAGCACCTGCTGCAACACCGCACCCCTGGCACTCCTTCTCTGCCATCTGTCCCCCACCCCTCCCACAGAGCTCCACCCTCACCATTCCTGACATCCTTTGCTCCTGCCGGGTTTACAAACGCCCTCTCTGCTCCATGTTGACAAATACAGTACTGTGCAGAACTCTCACAGACGCTCTAGCTATACTGTATATATGTGCCCAAGACTTTCGCACAGTACTGTAGATGTAAGGCTTCTCAATCCATTTGTGCCTTACCAGGAGAGAAGGTCAATGCGCATGAAACCTCGTGGTTGTATGGACAGAGCTTCCACGGTGGAGACATTCATATACTGCGATCCCTTGTTTTTCAAAATATAGTGCATTTTGTAGGGCAATACTCATATGGGGCATCGCAACACATTATTAAAAAATCGGCTGCAATTTAATCTTTCCTCTTTGTTTTCCAGTCAGACACTCACGTCAGAGAGATTCATTCAATCCTTGGGTGGGAGAGGAACAGTTATCATTTAAATATGACAATGGCGCCCTCTAGTGATCACAGCGGGACTTGCAAACACGAGAAAATTTGCAGATGCTGGAAATCCAGAGCAAAACACGGAAAATGCCGGAGGAACTCAGCAGGTCAGGCAGCATCTGTGGAAAAGAGTAAACAGTCGACGTTTCGGGCCGAGACCCTTCATCAGGACTGGGAAAAAAAGGAGCGTTGAACCAGAGCCAAGATGCCATCTCACTATTGTACTGCAATGGGTTTGATTTCTATTGGTGGCCTGCATTGTCCCAGTCTCGTGGGGAATATACCCCCCTCCCCGACCAATACCCACACGTTCCTCTCCCATTTAATTCCACGAGCCACTCCTTCATCATTCACCTTCCTTTCTGTTATCATCCTCTTTTTTGCAACTTCAGACTACTCCTTTTTCTAACTTTTTCCAAGTTCTGCATTTTTCTCAAGGGCGAAGGACATTCAGCTTGCGTCTGCTCGAAACAGTAACCTTGATGCCTCATTAATTTCCCCTCTAACCAGCTCTCAACAATTCACCCCCACCCCACTCCCACCACCAGGAGCAGTTTGGAGGGTGGATGTGGGAAATAAACCAGTTATGGTATGAACATGTGAACCTGACAGAGGTCAGAATTGAACCCAGGACTCTGGTGCTGTGAGGGAGCAGCTCTGACAACTAGTTCCAGTGAAAGAGGTTATCAACTTAAAGCGGTGACTCTGGGTTTCTCCCCATCCCTGCTGGGGTGAGTATCGTGAGCCTTTCTGCTGTTATTTCACTCCAGTATCTGCAGCCTTTTGCCTTTGAGGTACCTCCAAAAGGGGCAAGTCGATTACATACTTCACTGCCGTTAGTGTGAGCTTGGTATCGGTATTGGTTTATTATTGTTGCAAGTACCAAGATAGAGTAAAAAGTTTGTCTTGCTTACTGTTCATACAGATCAAATCATTACACAGTGCACTGAAGTAGAGTAAGGTAAAACAGTAACAATGCAGAATAAGGTGTAAAACCTACCAAAAGGGAGCGTGCAGGGGAATAATGAAGTGCGAGACCACAGCAAGATAGACTCTGAGGCCAAGAGTCTGTCTTTTCAAACAAAAGGTCTGTCTGACAACAGTGGAATAGGTCTGTCCCTGAGCCTGATGGTTTGTGCTTTCGGGATTTTCTATCCTTTGCTCTTGGGTGTATGGTGTGTCCAGGGAGGGGTATCACCTCTGGTGAAGAGGCTTGTCGTGTCTATTCTAGGGCAGCTCACTCACCTTTGGTCCCCACTGGGCACTTGGCTCTCACCTGTGTCTCCAGGTAGCTGTTTGCATGTGACGGTGGCCACACCCCGGTACACCACTTGGCGAGGGTTGCTGGCGGCTTCATTCCATGTTGAGATAGGGACATGCCCCTCCTCGCCTGCAGAGTCAGCTCCGGGCAGATGAGATCTACAGCAAGATCCAACGGCCAGGAAGACAGTACTTCAACGGTCCATGGAGAGAAAAGGCAGGACAAGGCATGGAAGACGTCATGGTTATCCACTGCAACCAAGGAAGACTCCAGTTTGTGAAGCTTGTTCGTACCACTGGACCTGGACTTCTGAGATCGAGAGAGTGGAACAGCCCCAGTGTAACGACTTTTCCACTTTAAAAACTCTCCCACACAGGTTTCCTATCATCGTTGGACACAATGGACATCCATCATCTTCTGCCTGGTGGGAGTGAGAAGAGAGAACGTCCAGGGTGGCTGGAATCTATTGGAGATGTTCACACCTAGGAACTTGAAGCAGTCAACCCTCTCAACATCAACACCACTGATGTAGACAAGAATTTTCTAAAGCTGATGACTGGCTCTTTTGCAAACTGGCTAGTGTTTTCCTACAAGTTCAACTTTGTTAATTAGAGATTAAATATTTGAGAGGTCCTGAGGTTATGAAACACAAGCTGGTGTGCTTTATTTTTCTGTGCCTAACTCAATGAGCCAGCTATCAATGTGCTGTACTATCTGACCATGTTCCAGAATAGAATGGAATCTCCACCACGTGCCAATTCTGTCGCAGTCCTTTACTTGCATGTTCCATGTAAATCAAGATACAATTACGATGTGTATTGTATACTTGTGTCTGCTTCTGATGTAATGTTTGCTCCTACACAGGCACTTGCAATCAACCAGATCTTCTCTCCAGTCCAACAATGGGAAGACTGAAGTCACCTCACCCCTCCTGCCACACCCTACAATCAAGTTGGGTGAGTCTCCAGTTCTTTGCTCACTCCACCCTTTCCTCAGATGAGATGTCAAATTTCCATTGTCTCAACCACAAAGATTGGAATATCCACTTGAAACCTCCCTATCTTGCTTTCTTGCTCTCTCCAGCTGTCCACAACACATCAAAAGACAGAGTTTACACACTCTGGCTAAAGGAATTCCTCCTCATCTCCATTCTAAAGGGACACCTTTCTGTGCTGAGGTTGTGCCCTCTGGAAACATCCCCAATTCCACACCCTCCGGTATAATGGTTAGAAAGATTATGTACAGTAGTTTACATTGAGAACAAAGGATGAGGCTTTTGTTATAGAAAGCTCATGAATGTTTAAAAGATTATAGAACATAGAACAGTCTGGCACAATACCCTTTGGCCTACGACACTTTGCCAACCTCTTAACCTACTCCAAGATCAAAGAAGTGTCAATAGACTTTGAGTCTCTTTAATAATTTCCTGTTGGAAAAATCTCTGATCAAATGGTGTTTGTTTAGGAATGGGACTAGAATGTGGCACCATGTGATTAAGAATACTGTCCCTTTGTGCAGGATGATCACAGAATGTTAATCCATCATCTGTGGTCCCGAACATCCTTCCTGATGAAAGGGTCTTGCCCCAAAACCTAGACTTCCGGCTGATGAGCATGAAGTGCACTTTCTGAGCGTTGAATGGACTTGCACGTTTTTATATTTTATTAACTGTGTTTTACAGACGCGTCTGAATGTCCAATATGATGATTTTTGAATCACAACCTTCTGAGACATTTCACTGCACTTGTGCAACAACGGGCACAATAAATCCATCTTTACATGGAAAGCTACGTACCAATGGGTTTTGCATGGGCTGGTGATCCAAGTTGTCCTCTTTCATTGAGCCTAGTCTGTAGCAAACAACTTACAGATGGATCAATGGCTCCAGCAAGACTGAAGACACTTCACTACAAATCACAGGCAGATGACACATAAAAGTGCCGATTATTTTAATTGGCTACTGGAATCTCAAGCAAACAGAGTACAGCTTTTGTTAATAAAGCCACAGTCAGTAAAAATACTCAGGAAGCAATTTACTTAGTAGCACGAACCTATTACCCAGAAAAGGAGAAGTCACACAGTTGGTAAGAACCTAACAGTGCTGGCATGTAAAATTATAGTGAGTAAAATGCTAGGACAAAGTGCAGTATGAGAAATTGAAAAGGTTTCACGCTCAATAATGATGATAACTGGTTCTTCACTCGCAAAGATCAGGAGGTAAGAAGAGTCCTTAGGAGTGATGGCACGATTGTTGGTGACTGTAGCGGCCAATTCTGCAAAGGCCAACATATATTTAATATTTTGTTTTCATATCTGAAAACAAAATGTCTGTCTTGGAGGAACTGTGTTGGCATCTGTACTGATGGTGCCCCATTAATGGTTGGCTCTTTGAGAGGCTTTGTTCTCTTGTTAAAAAAAAAAGGAAGTCCTAATGTCACAACACACTGCTTTCTTCACAGGGAGGTGATGTCAAAAACCCTTGGAGATGAAATGAAAAAAGTTCAGGATGATGCTACAAAAAGGGTTAACTTTATTAAACAAAGACCAATTCACTTGAGAATGTTTAAAAAGCTGTGTGAAAACCTGGACAAGGATCACACTAATCTCCTGCTACATACAGAAACCCGGTGACTTAGCAGAGGAAGAGTTCTCAAAAGGGTACTTAAGCTGAAAGGTGAATTGCAGGAGTATTTTCAAGAAAATAGGCGGTCAGATTTTCCCGAGTGTTTTGAAGATGAAGAATGGCTGCAGAAACTAGCTTACTTAGCAGACATTTTTCATCATATAAACCAGTTGAACAAATCTCTGCAAGTTCCTGGAGAAAATACTTTGACTTCAAGTGACAAAATTCTTGGATTGAAAAGGAAGTGAATCTTTAGGAAAATAATGTTGCAAAAGGAAATCTTGAAATGTTTCCCTTCCTGCTTGGGCTTAAGAATGAGGAAGCATCAGAAAGACTCAAGTCTTATGAAAAACAATTAAATAGTATTTTTCCTCCCTTTTAACACAAGTGGCTGGATTCTTTGAATCTTCTGCTCAGCGTGAGAACTTGCCTTTGAGAGAAGAGGAAGAAGTCCGACCAGCACTAAAGATGAGATTCACTGACCTGCCCCTGGACAAGTTCTGGATTTCTGTGAAAGGAGGATATCCTGCCATTCATAGGAAAGTAATGAACATTTTGCTGCAGTCTTCAAGTTCTTACACGTGTGAGCAAACTTTTTCTTGTTTAGCAAGCATCAAGAGAAAGGATATAGTCTCATTTCAAATGAAAGTGAAATTCATGTATGTTAATCTCACATTCAACCCAGAATTGAGCATTTGTGCAGCAAAAAACAAGCACAGGTTTCACATGCTAGGCTGTGTGAGGCTGATCATGACACTTTGTGAGAAAATGTTTTTTTCAAAGCCTTGTATAAAATTGTGTCTTAGGCTACATTTTCATTCACATTGCTTTGGCTTATGGTTTTTAGTAACTTTACTATTCAACATTGTCAATAAATGTTCATGTTGTATATAGCATTAATTAAAATCAATTTACAATCTTTATTTAAATTAAATCTATCAAACTTGCCTTTAGAAAAAAATACATCCTATTTTGGCTTAAGCCAGTTACTTAACAGAAATTCATTATGTTTGTCTTATGAGTTCTTATAATTTATGAAAGGGCAAGAAAGAGATTTAAGAAGTTAAACTCAACTGCCTGTTTTTTTCAAGAAGAGTTAACTAAAACTTCATTCTCTACTCAGAAGAGCATTGACAATTATATTTGCATTATTAAATTTACAATTTACTGATCATGCTAACGTACCAAGTTGTAGATATAATAATTTTTGTACAGGGGTTCCCCAAGACCTGAAAATTATTTCAAAGGTTCCCCCAGGGCAAAAAGTTTGAGAAAGGCTATCATGATGCAGTCTGGCCTGATAAATTCACCTTGCATTTTCTGCTGTAAATTGCTTGTTTCATCTTGGTCCAATGATCATATAAATTTATCATCACTAGAATATATCAAGCAGTTTATGTGACCACAGTGGGTGGTCCAACTTGCACCAGTCCAGCTTTGTGCATCTTATCGAAGGATGCAGGATCCAGTTTAGATGTGATGTTCACCTGCTGGTTCAAACACAGTTTTCTAACATTAACACTTTGAATTGGTGGAAATCTAAATGAAAACACAAAATTGTCATTTTAGGTTAAGGTTGAGCTTCTCCAGCATTGACTAAACGAGATGAGTGGCCTCCTGGCCACAATGACAGAGCCATTTTATTTACATTCCCCTCAGAATTAGTTTAAATAACACTGGACATTTAAAAAAAATATCTTAAGTATGCTTCCTCAGAATTTTCCTTTTGTTTATGATAGACACTTGAAGCTGAACACAAAATAATTTCAGACTACCTCTATCATGTAGGACTTTGGAGGAACAAGAAATTAACTTTTATTGGATATAGTAGATTTAATTGCATAATGGTGCTGTTTGCCATAGATTAACTAAGCTAAACATGTTTTGGTAACTTTTGTTTTTGCTCAGTATCTGAAGCTTCTTGCTTAAGTGTCAAATAATCAGCCAGCATTGATGGATTCCACTTGCCCTGATACCGTTTCTCCATGACTGCAATGTCCTGGTTTAACCTTTCACTGACAGTGTCAAGATTTGCAGGTAAGAAAATGACTCTTTAGTGACATGTTGGACCTCATGGTTTTGTATGCTTGAAGCGTGTCATCAAACACCTGCACGTAGTTTAATGTTCTGTAGCAGCCAAGAAAATTTTCATGAAAATCCTTGAATGCCTTCCATACAATTTTCTCTGGTCCCACGAGAAGCCCTTTGAATTGTCCAACACTGATGACCTGGTTGATTTGTGAACCAATAAAAATGCCTTCCTTAATCTTGACTTCAGCTATTCCGACTTGAATTACGAATTGAAGTAATAAATATAGGTGATTAAAAAAATGGTGTGATAGGGACATTTCATGATCAGCAGTCCAAAATCAATAAGATACACCCAAAAGTATTCAGGAAGCAAAATCTCTGTTATCCCGTGTAATTAGAGACGGCACCTGTTCCGTGCAATTACACCATGTGATCAATCATTATTCTCCCCCCCCCCCCTTACAATGGCACCCCTAGAGTGAACTTTCACTATCATCCCTTTTCTTGCATTTAATTTTTTTTCCCCCCGTCGACATGTTTCCCTTTCCACTGATGACCAAGTGTTCCCAGGATTTTCTGTTTGGCACATCTCCAGCAATTGGTGCCTCACCTACACACCAACCAGAGCCAATACAGATCAAAGAGAACTTCATCATACCCCAGTATAGAGCTGCAGTTCCTCATTGCCACCAGTACAATAAAAAGGACCATCTGCTGTTAACAAATGTTTTAATTAAGCTTTCTCGCGTTATTTTTTTTGTGCTCTTAAAGATGTTGAGTGTACTTCCATGTTGGGAGATTGACAGGACACATGAGAGTGCACCCATTATCAGCTAAAGCATTAACCAGAGAGCACTGATTATCTGACATCAGTGTAGTTATTGCTGCAGTAGCCAGTCTTAGTAACCCACTATGGTCTCACTGATCACAAACTTGCCCCCACCAGCCCATCTTTTCCCTCGCCATGCACTCCTCCCACCTGCCTCATTTGATTCCTCTCCTATCAGATCACATGATTTTCAGCCCTTTGTTGCCTCCACTTATCAAGACCCAGCTCTGACATCATTCCCTCCCCTGCTTATCACCCGCTAGTTCTTGCTCTCCTCCTTACTTTAAACTGGAGCACCCGGAAGAAACCCACAGGGTCGCAGAGAGAACACACAAACTACACAAAGACAGAGCCCGAGAACAGGATTGAACCAGGATCTCTGGCGCTGCAAGGGAATTCTCTACAGATGCAGAACTGAGTCTTCAAATTGTGTTCTGAACAGCACTTCACTCAATTTGTCTTTACAAGAATGTAAATTATAGTAACTGGTTAAAGTGGACATGATCACTTCAATCATAACTCCAATATTAATACAGAACAACTCCTGGTTCCAAAGTTTTTATTTCCTAAAAATAAAAAAAACATTACAATTTCAGCTCTGCTTGCCCATCATGTCAAAAATGTTACAGAAACATACAAAATTTATTCACTACACTCTAAAGAAGTTATTCTTCTGGTGGCATCTCTAAGTGGGGACACTCTGTAGCAAGGTGATGTTGTCCCCTTTCAGCATAACACGACCTGAAAAACAAAACGCAATAAAGAAATGGCCTTTATTCTAAGTAAACCACTAATCCAAAATATTCTCTTTGTTGGGGGGAGGGATTACTTAACAGTAGTGAGCAACATTAAATGGCAACAGCTGAGTTTACCCACTTGCTGATAGTTGTGCAGTAGGACACCAGGAAGTCAAAGTATATATACAACAAAAGGAATGTCTGACAGGCTGCATCACTATCTGATATGGGGAGGCTACTGCACAGGATTGAAGTAGGCTGCAGAGCATTGAAAAATTAGTCAGCTCCATCATGGGTACAAATCTCTGTAGTATCCAAAACATCTTCAAGAAGCAGTGCCACAGGAAGGTGGTGCCTGTCATTAAGGACCCCCACTAAACAGGACATGCACTCATCTCATTGTTACCATCAGGAAGGACGTACAGGAGCCTGAAGGCTCACACGCAGCAATTCAGGAACAGCTTCTTCCCCTCTGCCATCAGATTTCTGAATGGATATCAAACCCATAAACACTACCTCACTATTTTCTTAAAAATTTCTGTATTTGCACTATTTATTTTAACTTTATTATTTAATATACATATATAATTACTGTAATTCAGTTTATTTATCATGTATTGCCTTGTACTGCTGCTACTAGTTAACAAATTTCACTACATATGCTGGTGATATTAAACCCGATTCTGATGAATAGAAAGAATTTGAGGTTCAAGTTTATAATACCATGAAAGTGGCGACACAGGGCTGCTCATTAAATTCAATCACCCCTAGTTTCTAAACTGAGATTGACACAAAATGGTTTGGTAATTAAAAAAACCCTGTATTTTAATTGGATGCAACTATAGGAGGTCAGATTAAGTTTGTGGATGACATGAAAATTAGTGTTGTGGAGAGGGAGGAAGACAGTCTAAGAATTAGGTGTATTATCACGTGAAATTTGTTGTTTTGTGGCAGAGGTACAGTGCAAAGAGATTAATTATAAAACACAAATAAATAGTACAAAAACAAGGATTCACAAGGCAATATTGATGGGGAAAAAGCTGATTCTGAATTGTTGAAGTGGGTCTGCAAGCTCCTTCCTGATGGCTGCAGAGCAGGATACTGGGAAGTTAAATATGAAAGAGCACAAAGGAATGTCGATGAATAGAAAGAATTTGGAATTCAAGTGTATTGCACTGTTACGTACCCGTGACACGTGACAGTGGTACCCTTGTCACATGACTGGGGTTGAAGTTATACTGGGCATGAGGTAATGGTGGAGTGATGTCATTTTCCCGCCAGTAGAGGTCATGTGACAGGTTTTTTCTACAGGGTATAAAAGGGAGACCCACCCTGTCAGGTGGGGCAGTTCGTGGCAGGATTTGCCAAGATGACTTCATATCACTGTGTGATTTAATGTGATGACGCAGTTTAGTTAAAAATGAAGTTTTATATAATGCCTAAAGTTTAAAAGGTCAGAGCCAACGGTTTCTTTGCTAAGGGAGAGTGAAGTTTGGAAAATGGAGATCGATGGATTGACTTCGACCTTGTGTGATCCTCATTCGGAAGGATTTCGTTTACTATTCTCATGATAGTCTCCGCTGGAAAAAGCGGGAGATTGAGAATATTGTGGAAGGAAGGTCAGTCACTTTAAGCTGTTATATTTAATAAAATTCGACGTGGGAGTTCGACGCTGGGAATCGAAGGAATTCGACGTGGAAGAGAATTTACATCGCTTTAAAAAGTCTCTCCTTTTAAAAGTACCGTGAGCTTTTGAACTGTCGGCATATCGTTTTAAAATACTGTTTTCTTTCGGCATATCGGTTTTAAAGACCTGAGTTCTTTTCAATACTGCTTTAAAGACTGTTTGGGACTGCAACGCTATTAAGGACTGTTTGAGCAGCTGAGCTCGGATCATTGTTTGGGTTTGTTTACATTTGAAGGGGGTTTGTTATCAGTGTTTAATAAACGTGTTATTTGTTATAAAACCCTTCGTCTAACTCATCTATAATTATTGTTGCCTGAATACGTAACATTAAATATGGGGGCTACGTCCGGAATTGAATTGTTTGAGTTTAATAAGCTTTTTGAATTTTGAATCGGTGTTTTGGTAACGGGGATTGCTCGATTTTTTTTTGTTTGATTGGCTTGTGAGTGGTATTCGGCAACGATGAATATTGATGAGTTTCTGGATTCGCCAGTCGCGGATTTGTTAGCGAAGGCGAAAAAAACTGAAGTCTCTGAAATTGCTAATCGGTTGCATCTTAAAGGGATTTTGTCGACTACATCAAAAGCTGTAATACAGAGAAAGATCGCATCACATTTTGTGGCTTCGGGTGCTTTTGAAGAATCGATTTTAGAATCGTTTCCAATAAGTAATCTGGAGATGCAGTTGCAAATCGAACAAATGATGTTAGAAAGGTGTAAATTGGAAGCTGAACAAAAGCAGAGAGATTTTGAATATGCAATGGCGAAATTAAGGTCTGTAGAACAGTCTGCTGATTCTAAAAAACCGTTTGTTGCTAGCCAAGAAATTAAATTGGTCCCTCCATTTAGTGAAACAGAAGTGGAAAGATATTTCCAACATTTTGAAACTATTGCTCGGATGTCAGAGTGGCCGAAAGATAAATGGTCAGTGTTATTACAGAGTGTAATCAAAGGCAAGGCACAACAGGTTTACACAGCTTTAACTGCTGCGCAAGCATTAGATTATGATATTGTGAAGACAAATATTCTCAAAGCATATGAATTGGTCCCAGAAGCTTATAGGGAAAGATTCAGGAGTTTGAAAAAGTCTGTGGAAAAGACTTATGTGGAATTTGCCTATGATAAAGCTATGTGTTTTGAGAGATGGGTTTCTTCTAAAAATGTAAATGAGGACTATGATACATTGAGAGAGCTGATTTTGATGGAGGAATTTAAAAGAAGCATTCCTGTTGAAGTAAGGACCTACTTAAATGAGAGGGATACTGATAAATTGCAGGACTGTGCTAGATTAGCTGATGAGTATGTTTTAATCCATAAGAATAAATTTCCTCAGGGTAGAATTTTCAAGAGGAAAAATAATATGGAGACTCCAGGTAAATCAGAAATTAAATTAGAGGTTAATGAGAGAGGTAAGGAGGAAGGAAAACCTGTGAAGGAAAAACAGTTTGGTCTTATTTGTAACTATTGTAAGAAGCCTGGCCATGTAATAGCTAACTGTTTCAAATTGAAAAAGAAAGAGAAGGAAGCAGTTCCGGATGCTTGTGTGCAACATATTGAAGCACCTGTAAAGTTACAGGGTTTGGTAAACACAAATGAGGATTTGTTAGAGTCTGACCAAGTTAGAAAGGGATATGATCATTTTATAACTGAAGGGTTTGTATCCTTGAAAGAAGGATCCACTCTGGTGCCAATAAAAATTCTTAGGGATACTGGAGCTTCTCAATCACTGATGTTAGATAGTGTGTTGAAGTTTAATGAAGAGAGTGATACTGGTGAGGTGAATTACATAAGAGGTGTTGGAAGTGATTTTATGCCTGTACATTTACATGAAGTAAATTTAAAGTCAGGGTTAGTTACAGGATTTGTTAAGGTAGGATTACAGCATAGCTTACCTGTGAAGGGTATTTCTTTATTGTTAGGTAATGACTTGGCAGGTGGACAAGTTTTTCCTGAAGTGCATTTGACAATGGAATCAGAGGAACCAGAGGTGAATTCTAACACAGATTCTTCTTGTGATGTGACTAGAGCTATGGCTAAAAAAATTGATGTGCAGAATGAGGTTGTTACTCATGACTGTTCAACTCAGGATGTGAGTTTTGAGGATGTGTCAGAGACTTTCTTACCTTCGTTGTTTGAACAAGGTTCTGGGAGTAAGTCTGACTATGAAGATTTGTCTCTGTCTCGGAAGGAGATGATAGCAGAGCAGAATAGAGATCCTGAGATTATAAAATTAAGGGAACAAGCTTTACTAGGTAGTGAAATTGAGAAGGTGTCAGTAGGATATTACTTGGAAAAAGGAGTGTTGATGAGGAAGTGGAGGTCGCCTACAATTCCTGCAAGTGAGGAATGGAATGTTGTTTACCAGGTGGTTGTTCCTAAAGTTTATCGGAATGAGATTTTGACTTTAGCTCATAGTGTGCCTTTAGGTGGACATCAAGGGGTAAGGAAAACTGTGGACAAGATTTTAAAACATTTTTACTGGCCTGGTTTAAGAAAAGATGTGGCGATGTTTTGTAAGACGTGCCATACTTGTCAAATTGTGGGTAAACCAAATCAGGTTACACCAGTAGCTCCATTACAACCTATTCCAGCATTCGGTGAACCGTTTTCTAAAGTTATTGTAGATTGTGTTGGTCCATTACCAAAGACAAAAACTGGTTATCAGTATTTGTTGACTATCATGTGTACTTCGTCTAGGTTTCCAGAGGCAGTACCACTTAGGAATATAAAAGCTAAAACTGTGACGAAGGCTCTTATAAAATTCTTTACTTATTTTGGATTGCCTAAGGAAATACAAACTGATCAAGGTAGTAATTTTATGTCTGGATTGTTTCAACAGATAGTTTATAAATTGGGAGCTAAGCAAATTACTTCGGCTGCATACCATCCAGAATCGCAAGGTGCTTTGGAGAGGTTTCATTCTACTCTCAAGAATATGATTAGGACATATTGTGTGGAGAATGAAGGTGACTGGGATGAGAGTATAAACTTACTTTTATTTGCAGTAAGGGAATCGGTACAGGAATCTTTAGGTTTTAGTCCATTTGAACTTGTGTTTGGACATAGAGTTAGAGGACCTTTAGCTTTATTGAAGGAACAGTGGATTAGTAAGGAAGTGCATACTAATTTGTTGGACTATGTTTTGAAATTTAAGGACAGGTTACATAAAGCTTGTAGTTTAGCCAAGGAAAATTTAAAGTTGGCTCAGGAGAAAATGAAAACTTGGTATGATAAGGAAGCTAGGATGAGGATGTTTAAGCCTGGAGATAAGGTGTTGGTTCTTTTCCCAGTGCAGACAAATCCTTTACAAGCTAGATTTCATGGACCTTATGAAATTGTGTCTAGAGTTAATGATGTGGATTATGTAATAAAAACTCCAGATCGTAGAAGGTCAACACAACTTTGCCACATAAATATGATTAAACCATATTTTGAGAAACAATCTGATACTGTGACTGTTGTGGTTAGTGAGAATGAGTTGGATTTAACTGGGAACATGATAAATGATTCATCTGACTTTCATTCTAAATCTAACATTGTTTCTGTTAGGTTACCTAATTCGACCATTTTGGAAAATATGGATGAGAAATTAGCACATTTACAGCTAGAGCAGAAACAACAGATGAAGGAATTGATTTTTAAGTATAAGGATTTGTTTCCAGATGTTCCGAGAAGGACTACTGTAGCTTCACATGATGTAGATGTTGGAGATGCCAAACCTATTAAACAACATCCATATAGGATGAACATGGAAAAATGTGAACTTGCTGAGAAAGAAATTGAATACATGTTAGAGAATGATATTATTAGACATTCTAACTCGAATTGGAGTTCGCCATGTGTTATGGTGCCAAAACCTGATGGTAGTATTAGGTTTTGTACGGACTATAGGAAGGTGAATGCTGTAACGAAAACAGATGCATATCCAATTCCTAGAGTAGATGATTGTGTAGATAAAGTTGGGAAAGCAAAGTTCCTTACAAAGATTGATTTATTGAAAGGGTATTGGTGTGTTCCATTAACGGACAGAGGTAGAGAGATTTCTGCATTTGTAACTCCATCTGGGTTATATGAGTATAATGTTCTTCCATTTGGGATGAAGAATGCCCCAGGTACTTTCCAGAGGATGATTAATTCTGTGATTCAGGGATTGAAAGATACTGATGCTTATATTGATGATTTAGTGACAGGAAATGATACTTGGGAAGCACACATTATTGCGGTGGAGAAATTGTTTGAAAAGCTTTCAAAAGCTAACTTGACTATTAATTTAGCCAAGAGTGAATTTGGACATGCCACTGTGACTTACCTTGGTTATGTTGTAGGTCAAGGTAAGGTAGCTCCTGTTCAGGCAATTTTGGAAATTCCCGCTCCGACGGAAAAAAAAACTCTCAGAAGGTTTTTGGGAATGGTAGGATATTATCGAAAATTTTGTAAGAATTTTGCTAATGTTGCCCTTCCATTAACTAACCTTCTGCAGAAGAATGTGAAGTTTGTGTGGACAGTGTCTTGTCAGGAAGCATTTGAAAAATTGAAAACAATGATATGTCAACAACCTGTGCTTAAGGCACCTGACTTTGAAAAACCTTTTTCATTAGCTGTGGATGCTAGTGATGAAGCTGCGGGAGCAGTATTGATGCAAAGGAATGAGGGTGATGAGGTTGATCATCCAGTAGCTTACTTTTCTAAGAAATTTAATAAGCATCAAAGAAACTATTCAACAATAGAGAAAGAATTGTTATCTCTTGTTTTAGCTTTGGAATATTTTGAGGTATATGTTGGTACAACTCAAAAACCACTTATTGTTTACACTGATCATAATCCGTTAGTTTTTCTGAGTAAGATGAAAAACAAAAACAGAAGATTGTTAAATTGGAGTTTGATGTTACAAGAGTACAATATTGTGATAACTCATATTAAAGGTAAAGATAATGTGGTTGCTGATTGTCTATCTCGATATTGAATGTACAATGTTTTTTTTTGGAGTGGTTTTTTTTATTATAACACTCCTACTGTATTGTATATTGTGTATGTTATATAATTTATACATTTGTTTTTTTTTTGTAAGAAATTGTTAAAATTTTTGTTCTTGTCAGACCAAAAATGTTTTTTTTTTGGAGGGAGGTGTTACGTACCCGTGACACGTGACAGTGGTACCCTTGTCACGTGACTGGGGGTTGAAGTTATACTGGGCATGAGGTAATGGTGGAGTGATGTCATTTTCCCGCCAGTAGAGGTCATGTGACAGGTTTTTTCTACAGGGTATAAAAGGGAGACCCACCCTGTCAGGTGGGGTAGTTCGTGGCAGGATTTGCCAAGATGACTTCATATCACTGTGTGATTTAATGTGATGACGCAGTTTAGTTAAAAATGAAGTTTTATATAATGCCTAAAGTTTAAAAGGTCAGAGCCAACGGTTTCTTTGCTAAGGGAGAGTGAAGTTTGGAAAATGGAGATCGATGGATTGACTTCGACCTTGTGTGATCCTCATTCGGAAGGATTTCGTTTACTATTCTCATGATAGTCTCCGCTGGAAAAAGCGGGAGATTGAGAATATTGTGGAAGGAAGGTCAGTCACTTTAAGCTGTTATATTTAATAAAATTCGACGTGGGAGTTCGACGCTGGGAATCGAAGGAATTCGACGTGGAAGAGAATTTACATCGCTTTAAAAAGTCTCTCCTTTTAAAAGTACCGTGAGCTTTTGAACTGTCGGCATATCGTTTTAAAATACTGTTTTCTTTCGGCATATCGGTTTTAAAGACCTGAGTTCTTTTCAATACTGCTTTAAAGACTGTTTGGGACTGCAACGCTATTAAGGACTGTTTGAGCAGCTGAGCTCGGATCATTGTTTGGGTTTGTTTACATTTGAAGGGGGTTTGTTATCAGTGTTTAATAAACGTGTTATTTGTTATAAAACCCTTCGTCTAACTCATCTATAATTATTGTTGCCTGAATACGTAACAGCACATAAAAGTGGTAACACAAGTAGATACCACAGTGAAGGCATAAGCATAAAATACAAAAGCTGCGATGTTCTGCTGGAACTTCACATAAGCGAATGTTAGGCTGCACTGGGAGTTCCGCAGTTCAGGTCAGTACACCACAGAAATGTCACGTTTGTGCCGGAGTGAGTGCAGAAAAAATTCACCAGGATGTTGCCTGGAATGGAGGACTTTAGTTTATGGGGACAGATTGGATAGGGCAGGCTTGTTTCCCTAGAGTGAAAGAAGCTGAGGTTGCCTGATAGAAAGATACAAGAGCCACTGAAAAGGTAGGAAGTCAAACTCTTTTTCTCATGCTAAGGGTATCAAAAACAAGTGGGTATAGGTTTAAGATGAGTGGGATGGGGTTTAAAGGAGATCCTAGAGTATTTTTGTTGCATGGAGGTTGGTTGCAATCAGGAACGTTGTGCCAGAGGATCAGAAACAATCAGTATTTAAGAGGATCTGGTTCCAATGTGAGCAAATGGAATTGCATAAATGGGATTTGCTTCCTGGATTAGAGATCATGTCTTATAAGGGGAGGCTGAGCGAGTTAGGCCTTTTATCTTCGGAGCAAAGCAGAATGAGAGGTAACATGATAAGTTTGAGTGGATAGCCAGTGCCTTTTCCCCTGGGCCAAAACAAGAGGGCATAATTGCAAACTGATTGGAGGAAAGTAGGGGGTGAAAGTCAGAGGTAGATAGATTTTTTTATAAACAGAGTGGGGGGTGTGTGGAATGCACTGCCATGGGTGGTGGTAGAGGCAGGTATATAAGGAACATGTAAGAAACTCTTAGACAGGTACAGGGATTAAAGAAAAATGGACGGCTGTATGGGGGGGGGGGGGCGGGAAGAGTTAGATTGATCTTGGAGCAGCGTAAAAGGTCAGCACAACATTGAAGGGCCTGTACTATGCTGTACTGTTCTATGTAAATAGTTACAAAGGTCAGTATGGACATAGTGGGCTGAAGGGCTTGTTTCTGTGCAGTACAACTCTATAAACCCACTGAATGGAACTTGTTTCGTCAGCATTTAATGGTGCACCAGCGGGTTCCAGATGAAATCCACACTCCAGCATTAATGAAAGTGGTGCGGCATTCTTTCTGATTTGTTAAAGTCGAGCTAAAATTTCTTCAGCATCATTTGAACAGCCAATTCAGGTAGGTAAATCTCCACTGAGAATTACCACGTTAACAACAAATCTAAAGTTCTGTGAGACCTTGATGGAAACAAACCAGTGCCACATTTCTATAGCTACAAAAGCACTTCAAGAGCAATGTGTTGCATAGACTGGGGTATTATTTCCCCAAATTCTTTAGCTATATGTATTCTTCAGTGGCAACCAAGATGGAGGGTGTCAACACTGGCAAAAAGATTTGGAGGCAAAGTTCATAGATATCACTCATGAACTCATCATCATGTCAACTGTGATGTTTGACACTTGTTGGAATAGTTTACTACACAGCAAGAAAGCAGTATGGTACAGGGTGTCACTAAGCGTTTCACACTAACTGTACTTAATTGTAAGGGCTGTGGGAAAAAAGCATGTGGACATTGTACATTATATCAGTTAACTGCTAATTAACGTGTTTAAAAGCAGGAGAAGTCAAAGACCTTTGCTGAGCAGTAGTTGAAATTTTTAAGAGGGGAATGCCTCTTTCCAAAGATGGCCTCACACAGTGCAACTCAAGCTCAAGCCTAAGCTGCTACTTCAGTGAACCATTCAGTGATCAACTGCTGCAGCCAAGCCCACGACTCTGACTCCTTGGTGAAGGTGAAAGTGGTCAAATGAACATACACTGGTAAGACACATTAACTAAAGCAATTTGGATGACAGGGTTGGGGGGTGGTGGGAGAAGCAAGTGGGGTTGGTGATGCACTTTGAGGAGGTAAAGAATTTAGAATTCACGCTAATGCACAACAGTTCCCAAAAAACTGAGGGGAAATCATAAAAGATCTGGTATAACAATAAACATTTGACTGCTTTGGCTAAGTTTTTAAGATGTACTGAATCCGTTAGAGATTCACCAGCTACCTCAAGGTTTGCTTATCAAATTCTACAGATCAATTTGAGCAGTATCAGACTAAAACTGTACTTCAGTCACACAATGCAACTGCATTTTCACAATTAAAATATAAGCTAAACTCAGTGGATAAATTTCATCAGGGTAGAAAAAAATAAGCTTTCATTTGTCTCATGTACATTGAAACATAGTGAAATGTGTCATTTCAAGTAAAAAACCAACACAGGATGTGCTGGGGTAGTTGGCAAGTGTTGCCACGCTTCCAGTGTAAACAAAGCATGCCCACAACTTACTAAGTCGAATCCGTACGTGTTTGGAACGTGGGAGGAAACGAGAACACGCAGAGGAAACCCACACAAATTAACTGCTTAGAGTCAGTGGTGGGAATTGAACCCTAACCTTACAGCTGGTGTAGTAAAGCATTATGCTAGCCACTATACTAATGTGCTGCATTTTTCTCCAGTCCCCCCTCCTACTCCCTTTTGGAATAGTTTCATTTCTTCACTTTGACCAAATAACCAAAACTGTCCACGATCCTGGGAATGTATCAACAGGTACACCGTCATTCCCAAATGACGTTGCATCAGCCATACCTTCCACACACGATGCTTAGCACCGTTTAGTAGCAGTAGACCTGTGCAACCCTTTCTCTTGCTACCCACGGAGGAATTCAGAGCAACTACATTTTGGATCTGACCAATAAATAATCCACAATATTCCTTGTTTTCCTAACTGTACACAAAGAGCTTAACAGCAAGTTGAGCTTAGCCTTTGAAGTAGCAACACATCTTTCTGGTTGCCCATTTGTAAAGTGACAAGCCATAAATAATTTGCTCTTTAATCAAACCAATGTTACCTCACTAGTTTGCTATGCATACAAGTGTTTGGGAGAATGGCAGGTACAGGTGATCCCCCCGCCCTTTACAAAGATAGAGCGTTCCTACGAAACCTTTTTTAAGCCGAAATGACGTAAAGCGAAGAACCATTAATTTATATGGGAAAAATTTTCCTAAAAGTGAAAATCCTTTTTGTAATGTGAAAGCAGGTTGCTAATGTAGGTCTTTTGTAAAAGTGAAGTAGTGTAAAGCGAACATTCGTAAAGCGGTTTTCCTTTAGAGGAAAATACCAAATTGCTTTTGAGAGGATTGGCATTTTTAATATATAATTTACAGCTTTTAGGTGTGTGTGTGTGTGTGTGTGTGTGTGTGTGTGTATATATATATATACACACACACACACACACATACACACCTAAGACTATTGCACAGTACTGTATATTGGCTAAAATAGGAAGATAGCTGGAAAAACAGAAATAAGAGTACTTACCATTTTATTATAGCTTGTATTATTTGGTAACTGGAAAAACATAGCATACAGACCTGTGGAAAAGTCTTAGGCACCCTAGCTACATATATGTGCCTAAGACTTTTGCCCAGTACCATACTTTAGTGGTAATAATTCGGGAGATGTGTAACTCGCGTGGTTGACGGTTGGGTTGAGTTACTCTCTAATCTTGACAATTTCCCTGCAACGTGGTGTACCTTCCGAATAAAGGCCAAGCATTCGGAGGACACACCACAATCAACAGTGCACTGATGACGTCTCTGCACGGTGATGAAACGTTTAAAAGTAAATTGCCAAGATTGCAGAACAACTCAACCCAAACACTGCACTTGAGCATCTTTAATAATTTTTAGATACGCTACTGAAAATTGCATCAGCATACTTACCCAGTGGTTTCCTGGCTTTTGATTTCATGTGAATCTCCTCTGCGTCATCCAAAACGAGGTTCATGTATTCATCAAACCCCTAAAAAGAAACAATGAATAGGTACCACAACCGAGAAACCTCAGCAAGAGCAGTCACTTGTCGATTTTACAGAGCAGCTATTAGTGACAAATCAGATTGAACGACCTCGGGCTACATGGGCATTAGGTGTGCTCTAGAGCTGATGGATCTTGTTACTGTTTCTGTAGTCACTGAGCACATGGCACGATAGAGAACAAACAAAATGCATGCTCATTTTATTTATCATTGAGAGATACAGCGCAGTAACAGGCCTGTACCACCCAACTACACCCATATGTCTTTAGAATGCGGGAGGAAACCCACGTGGTCACAGAGGAAACATACAAGCTCTGTACTGACAGCAGGGAGAAATAAACCTGGGTTAATGGCACTGAAATAGCGTTACACTACCATGCCCACCCTAATATATCTGGAGATGTGCTCTGTGACAAATTGGAGATGGGCTGCAGGTCAGCACTGGGAGGAGATGATTAGAGATCACTGAGGGTTAATGTTTGAGGTAGATTCTTAAACCCATGGATTATCTTCGCTTGCTAACAGGTCTATGCATTCTCAGCATTTTTAATTTCAAGATTATTTCTTGCTTTTGAGTGTCCTATGGACTCGGACCCCAAGATCCCTCTGATCCTCCACACTACCAGGAGTCTTACCATTGATACTATAGCCTGCCATCATATTTGACCTACCAAAATGAACCACCTCACACTTATCTGGGTTGAACTCCATCTGCCATTTCTCAGCCCAGTTTTACATCCTATCAAGGTTCCGCTGTAACCTTTGACAGCCCTCCACACTATCCACAACACCCCCAACCTTAGTGTCATCAGCAAATTTCCTAACCCATCCCTCCACTTCCTCATCCAGGTCACTTATAAACATCATGAAGAGAAGGGGTCCCAGAACAGATCCCTGAGGCACACCACTGGTCACCGGCCTCCATGCAGAATATGACCCGTCTACAACTATTATTTGCCTTATGTGGGCAAGCCAATTCTGGATCCACAAAGCAATGTAACCTTGGATCCCATGCCTCCTTACTTTCTCAATAAGCCTTGTATGGAGTGCCTTATCAAATACCTTGCTAAAATCCATATACACAACATCTACTGCTCTACCTTCATCGATGCGTTTAGTCACATTCTCAAAAAATTCACGACCTGCCTTTGACAAAGCCACATTGACTATTCCTAATCATATTATGCCTCTCCAAATGTTCATAAATCTCTATACTTCAAAAAAAAACATTTCAGTTTAAGAAATTTAAAATTAAAAATGGTGGGAACGCAGAGATCTGTTTGCAAGCGAAGAAAATCTATGGGTTTAAGAACACAGCTCAAATATTAACCCTTGTAGATGCTTAGAGATCCTGAGCTTATTCCTGTACCAATGCCAGCCTGCAGCTCATCTCCAGCAAGGACACTTTCCAGATAATTTAGGGTTAAAATTCACATCTGGGATCACTGGAGAGGGTTAAATGTTAAATAAAAACTATTTATACAATAAAATGCTGCAGCAGAAATATCACGTCATTGATTACTGAGATCAATTACTATTTAAACTACAGCATCTTTCTGATTATCAGAATCGTAGTTGACAACTGATACTTACGATTATACAGCCTTCTATCCTCATGTTGACTTGCTCATATAGCCATACTTGAATTCGAGATCTCTATGGTTTAAAAAAAAAGCATTTTTAATGAGAGACTTGTTTTTTAAAAAAAATATTGTGAAGTGAACCCTGTTGTATTGTAACTGCACTTCAGTGCCAGCCTAGTACACTCAAGTCCATAGGATGGGAGCATGAACTTTGAATTCAGTCAAGTCTGAGACCTACAAGGTTTTAAAATTACTATTGTTTTATTATTGTCACATACTGTTCATACAGATCAAATCATCACACAGTGCACTGAGGTAAAACAATATACAGATTAAAGTTTAAAAGTTAGAGGAAGTGCAGGTAAACCATAAAGTGCAAAATCATAACTAGTGAGGTCATTTGCCCCCTTTATCATAAGAGGTCAGTTCAAGAGTCTTTAGTCTTTGCTACACATTCTGTACCATAAACTAAAACGTACACTTACATTCTGAAGGTATCTGAAAATAAGGTTCTGTTGCAGTTCAGTTAAGGAGCATGGTTATATGTAAGAGCCAAATATTGAAAAATAATATCTATATGTACCCAGTATAGATTTCCCTCCAGCCTATCACTTCCCAGCTCTCTACTTTATCCCTCCCCCCACTTCTTATCCCCCCTCGACCATCCCATGTTACTTCACTCCTGATGAAGGGTTTCGGCCCAAAACGTCGTTATTACCTCCTCCCACAGATGCTGTCTGGCCTGCTGAGTTCTGCCAGCATTTTGTGTTTTTTAATTTATTTCCAGCATCTGCAGATTCACTCGTGTTGTTAGATTTTAACTTAGCTGTCATTCTAAGACATGTAAATTACTTAAAACCAGAGAACATGACCTATTATTGCTTCAAATGACCACTATTCTTCTGACCAGTAGTAAACCATTTTATTACACCTATCTTTCTTTGCAAGCTCAATCCTATGGTCATTCAAGAGCCACAGACATGCTCCTAATTCTTTCATAAAGTCTTTGGCTACTTACGTCAAATATTTCTTGTAGCCCAGTGGCATGTTTTAGAATATAGAACATAATAGCACAAGAGTAGGCTCTTAGTCTCACAATGTCAAATTAAACCAATCTCATCTGCCTGCAGGGTCTAGATCTCCCCATTCAGACTGTCCTGTGCCTGTCTAAATGCCTCTGCAAAGTTGGCGTTGAAAGAGGAGCAGCAAAGCGAGTGATGCTTCCATCATTTTACCTGGCAGTTCTTTCCAAGCACCTACAGCTCACTGTATAAACATCCATGAGGTTGCCTCTCAGCCTCAGATGCTCCAAATTAAACAGCCTTAGTTTGCCCAACCTTCCCTCACTCTTAAATTCTGGCAACATCCTGGTGAATTTCTGCACCCTGTCCAAAACTTCCACATCTTTTCTGTAACATGACAACCACAATGGTTGATTGAAAATGCTCTTGTAAAGCTTATAGCCTATCATATTAAAGCAGTGACATAAAACCCTCCACTCTACCGGCTCGTACAACTTATCCATAAAATTACCTCTAAATATCCCGTGTATTGCACATCAAATTTATTTAATTGCAAGATTTACACTCACAAAGGTACATTTCTCAAAAAGTCTCAGCCTCACACTTCAAGACAGCCCACCTGCAGTTTCCACAAAGGTCTAGAATCGTAGCTACAGCAACGGTGGCCATTCAATGCCATCTCTTTTTGCCCATCAATATTAATCATACCTGCCAGGTTTAGGAGTCTTTGCAGGAGAGTGGGATTGGGAGGAGGTGGGACTGAGAAGGGTTGGTGGGCGGAAGAGCAGAAACCAGAATGTTGGGGAAGAGGGGGCAGAAAGAAAGGATGGGGAAGAGAGATAAGAGATGGGGGTAAGAAAAGGGATCATGGTCAGGGAACACAGTGGGAGGAAAGAAAGGAACCGGGAAGGATGCTGTGCAAGTGGGAGTCCTCCCGGCAGATGAAATTTTACATCTCAAAGTGCTACATTATGAGAACGACCCACAAGAAAATCTTTTATCATCATCAGTACTTCATGGGAGGCGTTGCACTCCAGGAAGTAAAACATCACCCCTACTTGGGCATTGAACTGTCAGATAACCTTAGCTGGACAAAACACATCAACCATATCATTTCAAGTTCCAATAAAATCCTTGGCCTTCTACCGCGTAACTTTTGGAATTGCTCAAAAACCACACAAAAAAAATTGCTTATAAAACTCTCGTCCGTCCAAGACTTGAATACTGTAGTGCTACTTGGGATCCCTAATAAACCATGCACATCAATAACCTTGAGAAAGTCCAGAGAAGAGCTGCCAGATTTGTAACCAGTGATTATAGAAAGACCAATAGTGTTACAGATATGCTTCTCGACCTCAGATGGGATACCCTCCAAAGACGCCGTACAGTAGCCAGGCTTACTATAATTTACAAGGAAACTCATTCATTAACTCCATCCAACATTAGTCATCTTTTGTGTAACCAGAACAACAGACCAGCAACCCGAGAAAACCAATCCCTGAACTACAAGACCACCCAGGCCAATAAGGACTGCTACGGCTACTCACTGTACCCGAGGACCATTCCAGTTTGTGACTCCCTGCCGTTGATAGTAAAGCTTTCAAGTCGCTGTTCTTAAACACCGCAATTTAAATTACAATTGCATGCATGAGGTACTGCACATTTATAGCCAAGCGGCAGCGGTTGGTGCAGTACGGACAAGACAAGACAGGGATGAATGGGGGACCTGGGGATGTGAGGCCCGGTCCCATTCAGACCCCCTGCTACCTCCGCCCCTAGCCCTTCTCCCACTCCCGTCCCCTGCGCTCGGTGTGAAGGATACGATGGGCTGCACCATCACTTTCTGAACCTTCTGCGCTTGGCCCCGGTACGCCATCGCTGCCGCTCTGTCTCGCTACAAAATGGCGCGCTGGCGTGCCGTGACCTCTCACCCCTGCGAAGGGTTCTGGGACGTGACCCCCAGCGAGGCGGAGCATGCGCCTGGTGCAGCAGCAAAGCCAATGTTGGATAACACGTCCTGCTTTATTAACCTGTTCTCAGCCGTAAAATAAATTAACAAACAATAGTAATATACAATGATTCTATTGATGAAAACAGTATGCACTCTTATATTCTAATAAATGGTCCGGTTTGAATAGCTCAGTGATGGCAACTATTTGGCTTAAAGATTTGCAGAAACATTGATCAAACACAGACCTTAGGCAGGTTGTATTATAGAGAAGCTCCAGGTGAAGACAAAACTTGAATAACGAATAAGATCTTAAGCAAAGATCAAGTTGCTGCAAGAACTCAACGAACGAGGCAGCATCTATGGGGGCAGAGAGATGGTATACATTTTAGGTTTAAACCTTGAATCGGGACCAAAAATGTCATCCATTGCTCTGTCTCCACAGAGGACGATTTAATTCTAGCCTAACCAAGGGGAAATTTACAATGATCAATTAATTTATGTCTTTGGATTATGGGAGAAAACAAACACGGTCACGGAGAGAATGTACAAACTTCTTACAGGCAGCGCAGGTATTGAACCCTAGTCACCAGTACTGTAAAGCGTTGTGCTACCTTGCCACCCATAGGCAGCATTTATGGAGGAATTCTCAGATGGAGGCTGGCTAAGACAGATACTATTTCAGCCATAAAGTCACAAGGTAACAGAAGGAATAAGGCATGAGCAAATATTGAGGTGGGACAAATATTTACCATGAAACAGATAGCCATAATAATGGAAAGGCTTTGTATGATGCCACCAGCTCAGCCAAAGCCTAAAAGGACTTTGGGATCTGGTTCAGTTGAAGGCAATGGCCAGAATTCATATCATTGCTGTCTATCATCTACAATAGTTACATTTCAAAACTTTAATTAGTTCAGACCACTTTGGAACAATCAATCAGAAGCCATGAACAGCATCAAGTTCTTACATGAGCAAAATTGGCCAATTTCTTCATAGGCATTCCTTGGGACTGAATACACTCCTGTTCTTGCAGGTTCTGAGGTACCTGGTGAGGCCAATGTAGAAAATATTTGAGGTAGTCCACCACTAACATTTATGGGATTTGAATCTCTCCCGTTACATAGAAATCAGGGTTCTGCGTATTATACTTCCACCAAGCATTCATGGGCCAGGGATTCCCCAAAGGAAGTGAAGTTTCTTTAATTGCAAGTCTTTAATTTCTTTCCATGACAAGTCAGAATAGATTCCTTTGAGTAAACGGTTTGCATGCAAACAACATGACCTGCCAAAAGAGCAGACAGTGCAACAAGACCTAGGAACAGATACTGCTTTTATTTATCTTTCCCAAAATTTACATGCAATACTTAACATCAAGTTAAATTTTGATCTCAATATACCTGGACTTTAAAACGTTTTCCTTTTCAAATGAGTATCACAGAATAGGAAAACAAGAACATGTATTTAATACCACAGTATTCTCACACATCATGCTAAAATTTCCTCAGCCAAGGTCCCTATGCAACTATCTACATCCACTAAAATTGTGGAATGTATTGCTAACTGATAAAAAACTAAAATTTATACCTAACTGCAAAGATTAAAACCTCATTGCAAATGCATGAGATTCAGTGCAAAGAAAATCCTGCTTGTGATGTTCTACTGCATTAAAGTGCACAGAACTAGCTTTTGGAGGCAGAATACAACATGCAAACATTAATCACATCAGTAAAATTCTAAAATATTTCTCCCCCCCCCCCCCATAAATGTCTGCAACACAATGAATTTCAAGGTAGTATATATGGTAACCTATGTACTGTAAACATAAATTTATTGAACTAATTAACATCTGCAACCATGATCAAATTTCTACTGCACAATTTACAGCTGGATCAGTTGTAAATGCGATGATTGATATGAGATTTAACTAAGTCTGAAGCTCCAATCCAGTACGCGTATCTGTTAGGAAAATGGAAGTGATTGATCCATTAACCTGCAAGCCTTAACATTGATGATCAAAACATTTATGTTCCAGGTATTGATGTATACAACTGTTGGGTGTAAGTTCAGATAATTGCACTTAATACAATCCCCAAAACGTATAGATTAAAAAAAACCACCAAATCATACGGAGGCAAAAATTTTGTTGTTAAAATCTAGTTTTATATACAGTATATGCAAACTGTGTTTGAAAGCAAATGCAAACTTCTCCAGACGGAGTATGTTTAACAATGATATAAAGTTTACAACCTTTCAATTCACAGTTTGAAATAACCCACTCAGCCCAAGATGGGGGGTTAAGGAAGAAAGTTGAAATAAATAAATTAGCAGGTCCCATTAATCACAATTCTGGTCTAGAAAGTGATGGACAGAGAAAATACCCACATTAGGACACCATTAATTTACCATACTGACATTCACTCTTAAGAATGGTGCTTCCATTGACAAGAAATTGGCTGGTATCAAATGCCATCAGAACCATGGCGATTCAATGCCAAAGGCATACACATTTATTAATCCATGGTTAGACTATGCCTCACATTTGATAAACCAATGCTGTTCTCATTCTGGGTTGTTCAACCGTACTTTAAAACCTGCGTGGAAATGAAGGGATTTGACTGTTTCTTTGAGATCTACACTAAGCCGCCACTTAATTAGGTAATACAAATATCCAGTCAGCCAATCATGTGGCAGCAGTTCAAAGCACAAAAGCATGCACACAGTCAAGATTAAACATAAAAATGGGGAAGGAATATGATCTAAGTGACTTTGACCATGGACTGATTGTTGGTACCAGATAGGGTGGTTTGAGTATCTCAGAAAATGACCTCCTGGAATTTTCACGCACAAGTCTCTTGAGTTTACTGAGAACGGTGTGAAACAAAGAAAAAACATCCAGCTCTGTGGGCAAAAACGTCTTGTTAATGATAGAGATCAGAAGAGAATGGCCAGACTGGTTCAAGCTAACAGGAAGGCGGCAGTAATTCAAATAACCAAGCTTTACAACTGTGTGTAGAAGATCACGCCAGGTTCTACGAGTCTACCTAATAAAATGACCACAGAGTATTTTACCCATTTTTGCCAGGCAGAGCTAGTCATCACAGCAAGCTGTACAAGTTGAACAATAGTCTCTTTATTACAAAGAAATTATTACATTTTGGTGTCTGCACAAGTCATAAATAGAATCACCCACTACTCTGGATGTACATTTGAAATAATAAAAAGTACCAGATAAAGTCAAAAGGCAGAAACATCAGAAACACAAGACAGACTCCCAACAGCTTTTAAAACAATTTATCAGCTTGAATCCAAACCATAATTGGACTAAAACGAACAATATTTACAAAGTTTCACAAGAGATCAATCGCATTGCTTCTGCAGAATACTGATGAGAGAGGCTGCTTTAGGAAAGCAACTTACATATTTACAGGATTGGAACTGCTCTAGAACACAAAGTTGCATTTGTACATAGATGCATGCTTCAGTGTTGTGAAATATCTGTGGTGTTTTTTTGAAAAGCTTTCGTTCCTTCCCTTCATGTTATTCCATCAAGCAGGGACTCCATCATATTGAGGTACAGGAGCTGACAAAGATCACCAAGCAGAGTGGCCTTCAGGGAGGACAAGTAGGCCATTTATTTCTCTGGTATTTTTGGCAGTCAAAGAACTCTGCTCAGGTGTGACAGATCCAATCAGCCCTGAATTTTAAGTGTTCTGCAGCATCAAGTGCTTTTAGATTGGTCTTCTGTTCCTAGCCCATGTTAACAGGGCAGTTCCTGCTGCCCTCTGAGTTGCAGAATTACTTCTGGTGTACAAAGATCCTGATTACACACACAGTGCTCTGATAACGCACAAATATATGCTTATGGGTGTATACTTAAAGTCCGCCATCAAAACCTTAAGGCACTACAAACATACCCAGCTTGGAAGCAATTCCCTGAACTTTTGCTTTATGAGTTTCACCTTTTTGATTAAAACCACACTGGATGTGTCCCATTTTTCCTTGAAAATCTCTCCAAAGTTTAAGTTGCAAAGGAGCAGTTTTTTTTTTAAAAAAGTTCTTCTAACCCACTCCATCGTAATGACTAGAAAATCAGATTCCAACCAAATCGATGAATCGTGAGAGTAGATAGCTGGGTTTTACAATATCACGAGCTGCAAATAACAGGTGGAGTGGCTAAAAGCTAGCATACACTGGAGTTACTTCATCGTCTCTTGTTGCTAGCAATACCAAAATCCTTTACTGACAGCACTATGGATTCATCTCCTTGACATGGTACACAGTGCAGAATAGTTTTGAACCTATAAGAATACACAAGCACATCCAGCCCTTCTTCACAAACCAGCCAAACTATGGACTACGTGTTTTTGATGCCCTGACTTCAAAATTAGACTTCCCTTTCCATCTCAAGTCAAACCTCTGATTGCAACCTCTGTTGTTATTTGCCTGTTATTTTAACACACTATTTTAATGTACTATTAGTGTTTCATTCCACCGCCCCTCCAACGGTAGTTATAATCACAGCCTTGATACCATACACAAAGATATAAGAAGTCACCTTCAGATGGATCATAACTGTTGTCTTCAAATACCTGTAGGCTGAGTCTGGAGAGTCCCACAACTCACACAAAAATATGCTGGACTTGAATATACAATGAAACTGATAAGAGGAGGGAAAAGTTATGAGGAAATTGTGGGGGTTAAAGTCCATCCATGTTACAATGACAAAATAACATGATAGTTACAGACAGAGCTTCCGAAAACCGAAACATTCTTCAAACTATGTAACTTGATAGTTGTCAAATGTCCCAGTTACACACAGTACACAGACAACTTGCAATGATACACATCCTGGGCTGAGAATAGACTACTCCTCAAAAAAAATCCAGCTTGGGAATCACGAAATTTCAATTTCTGTGTAGTCATACCCTTTAATACAATAAACAGACAAATCATTTATCTCAAGCCCACACCACGTGGAGCTTTTTGCAATTGAATAAACAAAAGTCTTTTTTTTAATATTAGGAAAGGGCAGACAAGTGGGTTGGCTCACAACCTTCTGAGAGGCCAGGGGTGACTCCACACAATCATAACGTTCCTATGATCTGGATAAAACAGATCAAGTCCAGGGAAAGACAAGCATCATACAGAATTTAAGACTGTGGAACTTCCCTTCTGTTTTGGACACGGACTTCTCAACAAAGCAGTTTCTAGGTAGAAAAGCATCTCCAGAAAGGTTGCATCACCGAGATTCCTTCAAATTGTTAGAATCAGAACTTAGGAAGATGTTACTTCTCTTTTCGTACTTGGGGTCAGAAGAAAGTGTAGACAGTAGTTGTGAGGTCATAACTGAATAACTTGGTCGTAGTATCGGTATGTTTAAAACAGACCTGGCTTTTCTCTGCACACAATATGCAGACAGTACTATATATATATATATATAGTGTATATATATATACACACACACAGTCTTAAAAATAGACATTCTAGTCAAATACAAAACTCTAGACCAGTTTCTTATCATCCAGAAAATTCCAGAAGCAGTTCAAATTGGTTTGAGCAGGTCCAGAAAAATACCCAACCCATTTCAGCTGTCAATCATCTCAGACAGCTCAAGCAACAGGTCATCTTCATCTTTTCCAGGATCCAGATCGATTTCTGCCTCAAGTTTATCATCTGAGAATTCTTTCATCAGTTCTTCAAAGTCATCCTCAGCCACCGCAGATCTGGATGTAGCAGAACTTAGCCTCCGAACCTTGGCAGACAGTCGGGGAGGGGAGAAAGCTGCTACTCCGGTCAGCAACGTGTTCGTTGGCTTGTTCTGCTCATCAGGGTGAAGCCTGAAAGGCAAGGAATAAAGTCAATTGTAATCATTCTTTTGGCTGAAAATGCTTTGAATACTTAAAGATTAAAAAATTTTAAAGACTAGGTTTATTTGTTACATGTCCAATTAAATATACAGTGGTACATCACACTAAATTAGTGAGAATTGTGCTGGGCAAATGTCGCTATGCTTCCAGTGCCAACAAAGCATGTCCACACTCACTAACTCTAACTGTGTCTTTGGAATATGGGAGGACAATGTACACACTGCTTACGGGCAGTACCTGGAATCGAACCCTGACCCTACAGCAAGCACTATAATAATGTTACACTAACCTCTATTTATGCCAATTCTGTTACTGTTATTTACTGCAACACAACCCAGTCGAGGAAAGCTCTCCACCCAGACGCTAAATACCATCACACAACAGTAAACACAGTGACGCACACTACCAGCATACTCTATTGCCTCCAAGATTCATGTATGTTTGCTGGGATGCAGTGCTTGAAACTGAATGCACTGCATTAGACTGCGTCCATGCACAATCCTGCCGAATCGAATTCCTCCCATATCCCTTTGTGCTTGAGACAAAGAGCAATGCTGCCGGCCTTTAAATATGCCTGTACCTGCGCACTATTTTTGGGATTTGTTTGCTCTGATATCCAATTTTTGCTGGTGCTTCACTTGCACCTGCTCACCTAAACCATTTATTTCACCATCATTTCTGCATTCTTCTAAATAAACTGTGAAGTGGATTACCTCGCAGCCTCTCACCTTGTTAACTTTCTGCTCTCAGTGTTTAACTCACAGTTACCCTTTTCTGAGTGTCTTTAATTCCAGTCTACCCCAAGCTACCCGAGAACGGAGTGGCTTGTCAGATATTTTTAGGACTACAAGACTTGAAGGAAAAAACATTCCGTCTGGGATAATACCATTGAGATCTTACCTTTCCTTGGATCTCTCTGAAACTTCCGAAGGTGTTTTATCTTCCTCCTGGAGAGGCGATGGCCCAGACTGGGGAAAAATATATATTTAGAATATTATAAACACGAGATTCTACAGACTCTGCAGATCCAGAGCAATAAGCAGTTGAAATTTGGTGCCAAGACCATTCATCTGGACACTCATTAGGAAAATATTATAAGGTGCACATTTCACAATCCTTGCAGAAAGAACAATCTAAGAAATCTGAAGACAATGCTGGAATGTTGTTGAGAGTATAGATAAGAGGAGCACCTGGAACTCAAAATATGGTACAAATGTAATGTGATGGCAATGATATTTGCCAATATAGCAAGCAGATCCATCTTCCTCCTGGGCTACAGCATGAGGATTTACTTTGTTATGTCTACTAGATGTGGATATTACAAGTTTACTAACACTGAAAAAAAATTCTCTCATTTCTCAAGATGCACATGGTGATGGAAGTTTTAGATTTTAAATAATTTAAAAAAAAATTCAACCAGTGTTCCAAAGATCTACAACCTGATTATACACCCTTATTTTCTGATTGAGGGTGTCATGGGGAAAACCAGTACTCCCAAATAATCTGCCTTCATCAACTGCTTTGGTGCTCCTGGTGAAGACACAGGAGCAGAATTAGACATTCAGGCCATCAAGCCTGCTCCATCATTCAATCATGGCTGATTTATTTTTCATCTCAAATTCATTCTCTTGTCTGCTCCCTTTGATGCCTTTACTGATCAAGAACCTACTAAGTGCCACTTTAAATATGCACTCACAGTGCTGTTAGGTAGCTAGTTCTAGGATTTAAACCTAGTGCCATGAAGGAATGGTCATATATTTCCAAGCCAGGATATGTAATTTGAAGGGGTTGTGCCTGCTATCTTTTTAATTCATGGTGGCAGAGATCATAGATTTGGAAGGTGCTGTTAGAATGGCAAGTAAATGCAGTGCGTTTTACTAGGATACACATTGCACAAAATACCAGGGACAAAGGTTAGCTGTGGACAAGTCTCCCAATCCTTCCCTGGTCTCCCGAAGCTGACTACCTCTCTAAAGAAGTGTATTGGAGGAGATAAAAGGGCAGAATTTTCCACCGTCATGTCATAGATCCAACCATCAGCTGCACTTAGATTTAAAGTGCATTTTGCACTAGGACATGATATTTTAAGCTGACAGAAGCCATATGCCTGATAGTTTTTTTTTGATAATTATAAAGCCCCTTTCAAGCCAAGTTAATAACCATTATTTTTGAGATCATTCCACAGGAAACATGGTTGAAACAATAGAGGTCCTTACAGTAATAATCTTCTCATCAGCTGGCGGCTGCTTCATCTGATCAGTGGTTACGGAGTTGAGGGGTTTCACTGCCATAACAGTTGAAGGGTTGTTGTCAGGGGATTTGCGTTTCTGGCCAATCCTCACAGGACAAGAGTTCTTCACTATTGACGGTTTCACATTTAATTTGGGTTTCACTGTGAGAGAGATAATGAGACATTAGAGAATCAGAAAAAAGCCTGATACAACCTAATCAAATTACATGCACGACAGGTCTATCCAATAACAGTGGCTCATTGTAAACAGTTGCAATATACAGTGAAAAATCATGTAAAAACAGATGCCTGAAATGTAAAACAGAAAATGTTGGAAATATTTAGCAGTTCAAGGAACATCGGTGAAATCAATACGTTTCAGATTTAAAGCCCTCAGGCAGAAGAGAATATAAAGACATGTCTTTGACCTGAAATGTTAATTCTGTATTTACCACAGAAGTGACCCAATTTGGTGAGTATTTCCAGCGTTTTTTAATTTGCAATAAATATTGCTCAATGCAATATGCTATTATATATTAAAATCAATAAATCTTTGAAACCTTAATATCAGAAGGTAATTTATGAACCCTATTAAAAAGGACCAGCAACCAGCTCCAAAGAGGTTAAGATATAGGAGAATTAGCCATTTGGCCCATCGAGTCTTCACCACCATTTTGTCATCGCTGACCCATTTCCTCTCAGCCCCATTGTCCGGCTTTCTCCCCGTATCCCTTCATGCCTTGACTGATCAAGAATCTATTAACCTCTGCCATCAACAAATCCAATGACTTCACCTCCACAGCCATATATGGCAATGCATTTCACAGATTCACCACTTTATTGCTAAAGAAACTACTCATCTCCATTCTGAATGGACATCCCTCTATTCTGAAGCTATGCCCACTGGTCTTAAGACTCCCCACCATAGTAAACATCCTCTCCATAGCCACTCTATCGATGTCTTTCACCATTCAATAGGTTTCAATGAGGACCACCCCACTCCCCCCATTCTTCTGAATTCCAGAGAGTAGCACAGAGATTCATCCAGGCTCTTGCTTTACTATTCTCCCTTTGCATTCTTGTGTCAGCTGGATTCTCCTCAAACCCAGGCACCTGCCAACCTGTCAATCCAAGATCAAAATGAAATGACAAATAAAAAAGTGGAACAAAAAAAAGAAAATTGAATCTTGAATCAGGTTTTGGGAAGAGAGAGGAAAGAGAAGACAGAAACTAAATAAAAATAAAAGAGAGTACTGAATAAAATAAACCGATTATAACTGAGAGTAAGAAATAGGGAGAGGTACCTGAAGGAAAGGGGAATTTTCTTTTAAAAACAGGAACCCAAAACTATTGTTGGCATTTTACATGCTAGACTGGATCAACAAATAGATGCAACCTAAAAAATATTCTTTAAATAAGTAGTCTCTTCAGTTGCATCAGCAGTATTGCACTTGAATCAACCATACGAAGCGCATTAAAATAAAAATCCAAAAGGAAAAATAGTGCAATGACTGACAGATTATGGAGCATTTATAAATAAATAGACAATGTTTCTAATGTTGACCAAAAAAAAAAGCAACAAGCTGAGGTCTAGGAAAATTTCAATTCAGCAAGCACTTAAAGAGAAATTAATATGTAGAATTTATGTAATTGAGTAAGAAGGAAGCTAGATCTGCACAGATGTAAAAAGATTAACAGTGAGAGATACAGCAGATAACCAGGACCTTCTGCCCAGGAGGCAGGAAAGTTGTTTCCACCGATAGGTGATACTATAACGGGGATATAGCCTCAAGATTCGGGGGAGTAGATTTAGGACGGAGATGAGGAGGAACTGCTTTTCCTCACAGAATGGTGAACCTGTGGAATTCTCTGCCTAATGAAGCAGTGGAGGCTACCTCAGTAAATATATTTAAAACAAGGTTGGATAGATTTTTGCATAGGAGGGGAATTAAGGGTTACGGGGAAAAGGCAGGTAGGTGGAGATGACTCCATGGATGAATGGTGGAGCTGGCTCAACTTGCCAGATGGCGTACTCCTGCTCTTATTTCTTATGTAACGACCACTCACCAACCATTTACACGAATCCTATACAAGTCCACTTATTTTATGCTTCCCACATTGTTTTTTTTTTAATTTACTGAGATGCAGCATGGAATAGGCCCTCCAGCTCCTGATTTAACCCTAGCCTAATCACAGAACAACTTACAATGACCAATTAACCTACTGACTGGTACGTCTTTGGAAAGTGGGGGGAAACTGGAGCACCAGGAGGAAACCCATGTGGTCATGGGGAGAACATACGAACTCCTAGCAGGCGGCATTGGGAATTGAACCCAAGTCACTGGTACTGTAAAACACTGTGCTAACCACTACGCTACCATGCCACCCCAAACAGCTTCCCTCGGATTCCATTGCTACCTATAAACTAACAACAATTTATCATGGTCAATTAACCTAGCAACTAACTTTGGGATGTGCAAAAAAATGGATGAAACCCATATGGTCACCAAGAATGTGCAAACTCCACACAGACAGCTCCCAAGGTCTTGAGTGGCCCCAAGTCTCCAGTGCTGTGTGTCCCAGACATTTAAATAACTACTTCAATTCCCCAGCTTCCATATGAAGATGTGAACAATGGACCAAAACTCCAGCTGCTAATTCAGTAAGTTAACCACACCACCACCTCACACAAATAAATGAGACAGAAGAAATATTGGGGAATAAGACACTGTGCAAAAACTGAACGTGTTTTGCACAAAAGATTCTGCAGATGCTGGAAACCTTGAACAAATCTTGACCACATTTTGCATCCGTTGTCACAGTAAACACAAACCTCTCAGAAAATGGGGAATACGAGTGAAGAGAGATTGAAGAGTTGGAAAAGTGTTTTGGCAAAACGAACTGGAGAAACTCAAGGGGAAGAAAACCAAAAAAGATCTGATGAATTCCCTCCCACGATTTAAACAGAGGCAATTATGGAGATAACTATTTTCATTGGTAGCCATCTTCTAAAATTACGCTGAAAAAGAATGGTTTCTCCAAATCAGATCAGAAGGAAATTTAACTTTAGTATTTGAAGAGGGAGGAAGGGAGAAAACCAGAAGATCAGTCAGCCTATAAGCAAGGAAAACAGCACTTTCGCTTTCTTTGCAAAGGGGTGGCTTTAAAATGAGAGAAGTTTTGTTTTAGCTGCACAGGGCTTTACCTGGCATATTGAGCAGTTTTGGTTCCCCTACCCCAAAAAAGATAGTAACACTGGAGGCAGTACAAAGAAAAAACACCAGACTAATTCCCGGGATGAAAGGGCTGTCCTACCAAAAGAGACTGCATAATTTGGGTCCACATTCTAGATTTTAGAAGAACAAGGAGGGAACGTGCAAAATCACACACGGGCTTGACAGCGTAGATCTGGGGATGTTTTCACCAGTGGGAGAATGTCGAAAAAAGGGACATAATCATGCGATAAGGGCGTAATCATTTAAAACTGAGTATGTGGAAATTTCTTTTCTCAGTATGTGGTGAATCTCTGGAATTCTCTCTCTGCCCTGAAGGTTGGTGGCAGCTACTTCACTAGAAGTAGAGATAGATAAATACTTCATAGACAAAGAAGAGGGATATGGAGAAATGGCACAGAATGTCCACTAATGATTAACAAATATCTTGTGTTCACAACCAGAAAGATTACAGATGCGCACGCCTAACACCCACTTCCATCCCAAGGACTGCTTCATGAGAGATGCCAAATCTGCCAGCAATGCTCAAAAGATGTGCATGTCAGTCCATGCTGCATACACGTCCGCATTGATCGCTTATCTTAAAAAAAAGGGCAGTACAGCGTGAAGGAGAAACAGCTGCACACACTTTATGGTTCAGGAAATAAATGATAAATATTAGTATAATATTATTTTAACTCAAAAATTATTGTGCATCAGATCTGCCAACTTCAAACGGTCTCTAGAGCAGTTTTGAAATACATAGGTGAACATCCAGATGTAACTGCGACTGTAATCCTAGGACAAATACCTTTCAAAGCAAGTGCAGGTTCTGCTGTTTCAGATTTGGCAACAATCAAGTTTTCTTCCTTTTTAACAGCCAGCTGTTCAACTTCAAGGAAGTTGTTTGGTTTCAAATCCAGCGAAGCAGTCGGCTGTTCGTTCTTCTCTACAACCGGAATCTCACTGTCCATTTTGTCTGCAGTCACCTCTGTTCCTGGCGCTTGACAATGCTGTTTCTCCTTCTCCTGTTGTTGTCTAAGGCGTTTTTCCTTCAGTATTTCTTCAAAGCTTTTAACTTGCACATTCTGCAATCTTGAAGCTTCCTTTCTAGTTTCAAGCTACACAGTGATAGAATTTCATTAAAAATGTAGCAGAAAACAGACCCTTTTGTCATAACATATTTATTCTGATCCATTTTTAGCTTCTTCCTGTCCTTATTTCCACAGCTTATAACTTCCCTTTAAACACATCAATGCTGCAATGCCAGCTGTTCCCTGTGACAGCAATTTCTACTTTTTTGGCATTGTGAAATTTCTTTTAAATTTTCTATTGACAAGCTTATACCGATAACGACCCCTAATTTTACCATTTTTAAGAACAGATTCCATTTACCTCTTAATTGCTATAATTTTGCAGTTCCAATAATATCCTTGTAAATATTTTCTCGCATCCTTAAAATGATTATTTACACTTGTATATGATATAGCAATTAGAATTGGACAGTGTACTACAAACACACTCTTTACAAGATGCAGCACAAGGCAGTGAAACCTCGTTATAATTCTACTTTGGAAACAAATTCAATATTGTTTAGCTTTACTTAAAAAAGCATTGTGATACTGGTTATTGTGATTTGTTCTCCTTGGCCCTTTTGTCCCTCAACACTTTGACCTTTAGTTGCCAACTACAGAGATGAGAATAAAGATCACTGTAACAACCTACAATTCACTATTTGTTTTAGTCCACTCTCAAAAAGCTTCATTTGCATTTTCTAACTGCCTCCAGCACAGTATACACATTTTTTTCTACAGAGTAGAATTAACTCAGTACCTAAGAATGTGGATTGCTTTTAACATAATATGTTACTGCTTTTCTTCCAACAATTTCAGTCAAATTGTAAAACAATCCCTGCAGAAAAATACAACTTGATCTTATGCGGAAGAAAATTTAAAGCATTATTACCGATTAGGGAGCCATTTCTGCCATGACAGCAGTACTGTCTGTTCTTGGTAAATTGCCAACTAACTAAGCATACCTAGCTATAAGTAACTGACTCCCATGCTTGCTTGTACTTTGAGGATGTGGGAACTTGTTTTACTCTGAACTCATTGTTCCGTAATCTGCCCTAACAAGGCAGGCAGAATAACTTTTAAGCTATATGTACACGACGCTGGAAGAACTCAGCAGGTCAGGCAGCATCCGTGAAAAAAGAGTAGCCAACGTTTCGGGCTGAGACCATTTATCAGGAATGGGGGGGGGGGGGGGGGGGGGAGAGAGGAGGGAGGGCCGAAGCCCAGTAATAGAGATAGGGGAGGAGGAAGAGCTAGAGGCGCCAGGTGGAGAACCAATCAGAGGAAGGATAAAGGGGGGGGGGAGGGGGATAAGCATGAAAGAACTGTAGAGGTAAAGGAGCAGAAAGTTGAAAGGGGAGAGAGGCAGAGAGGGACCTAGGATAGGGGAAGGGGGAGGGGGAGGGAATTACCGGAAATTTGAGAATTCAATGTTCATACCACCAGGCTGGAGGCTACCCAGACGGTAGATGAGGTGTTGCTCCTCCAACCTGAGTTTGGCCTCAACATGGCAGTAGAGGAGGCCATGTATGGAAATATCTAGATGGGAATGAGAGGCAGAGTTGAAGTGGGTGGCAACCGGGAGGTCCTGTCTATTGTGACGGACGGAGCGGAGGTGCTCGACGAAGCGGTCCCCCAATCTGCGTCAGGTCTCGCCGATGTAGAGGAGGCCGCACCGAGAGCATTGGATGAAATAGACAACTCCAGCAGACTCGCAGGTGAAGTGTTGCCTCACCTGGAAGGACTGTCTGGGGCCCGGAATGGTGGTAAGGGGGGAGGTGTGGGGACAGGTGTAGCATTTGCGCTTACAGGGATAAGTGCTGGGTGGGAGTTCTGTTGATGCTTCGGGTTATCCCCTAGAACATGCTGTGAAACTTCTCTATTTGTGTGAGAAAGTGCTTTTTGTCACGTATATTTTGACTATAAATATGAGTGGTAATCTTTTATAGACAATAGGTGCAGAAGTAGACCATTCGGCCCTTCGAGCCTGCACCGCCATTTTGAGATCATGGCTGATCAATTACTATCAATACCCGGTTCCTGCCTTGTCCCCATATCCCTAAGATACCTATCTAGCTCCTTCTTGAAAGCAAATCCAGAGAATTGGCCTCCACTACCTTCCGAGGCAGTGCATTCCAGACCCCCACAACTCTCTGGGAGAAGAAGTTTTTCCTTAACTCTGTCCTAAATGACCTACCCCTTATTCTCAAACCATGCCCTCTGGTACTGAACTCTCCCAGCATCTGGAACATATTTCCTGCCTCTATCTTGTCCAATCCCTTAATAATCTTATATGTTTCAATCAGATCCCCTCTCAATCTCCTTAATTCCAGCGTGTACAAGCCCAGTCTCTCTAACCTCTCTGCGTAAGACAGTCCAGACATCCCAGGAATTAACCTCGTGAATCTACGCCGCACTTCCTCTACAGCCAGGATGTCCTTCCTTAACCCTGGAGACCAAAACTGTACACAATACTCCAGGTGTGGTCTCACCAGGGCTCTGTACAAATGCAAGAGGATTTCCTTGCTCTTGTACTCAATTCCCTTTGTAATAAAGGCCAACATTCCATTGGCCTTCTTCACTGCCTGCTGCACTTGCTCATTCACCTTCAGTGACTGATGAACAAGGACTCCTAGATCTCTTTGTATTTCTCCCTTACCCAACTCTACACCGTTCAGATAATAATCTGCCTTCCTGTTCTTACTCCCAAAGTGGATAACCTCACACTTATTCACATTAAACGCCATCTGCCAAGTATCTGCCCACTCACCCAGCCTATCCAAGTCACCCTGAATTCTCCTAACATCCTCATCACATGTCACACTGCCACCCAGCTTAGTATCATCAGCAAATTTGCTGATGTTATTTTCTATGCCTTCATCCAAATCGTTAACGTAAATGGTAAACAGCTGTGGTCCCAATACCGAGCCCTGTGGCACCCCACTAGTCACCACCTGCCATTCCGAGAAACACCCATTCACCGCTACCCTTTGCTTTCTATCTGCCAACCAGTTTTCTATCCATGTCAATGCCTTCCCCCCGATGCCCTGAGCTTTGATTTTACCCACCAATCTTCTATGTGGGACCTTATCAAATGCCTTCTGAAAATCGAGGTACACTACATCCACTGGATCTCCCCCGTCTAACTTTCTGGTTACATCCTCGAAAAACTCCAACAGATTAGTCAAGCATGATTTACCCTTGGTAAATCCATGCTGGCTCGGCCCAATCCTATCACTGCTATCTAGATATGCCACTATTTCATCCTTAATAATGGACTCTAGCATCTTCCCCACCACCGATGTCAGGCTGACAGGTCGATAGTTCTCTGTTTTCTCCCTCCCTCCTTTCTTAAAAAGTGGGATAACATTAGCCATTCTCCAATCCTCAGGGACTGATCCTGAATCTAAGGAACATTGGAAAATGATTACCAATGCATCCGCAATTTCCAGGGCCACCTCCTTTAGTACCCTAGGGTGCAGACCACCTGGACTTGGGGATTTGTCAGCCTTCAGTCCCATCAGTCTTCTCATCACCATTTCCTTCCGAATGTCAATCTGTTTCATTTCCTCTGTTACCCTATGTCCTTGGCCCATCCATACATCTGGGAGATTGCTTGTGTCTTCCTTAGTAAAAACAGATCTAAAGTACTCATTAAATTCTTCTGCCATTTCTCTGTTTCCCATAACAATTTCACCCAATTCATTCTTCAAGGGCCCAACATTGTTCTTAACTATCTTCTTTCTCTTCACATACCTAAAAAAGCTTTTGCTATCTTCCTTTATATTCCTGGCTAGCTTGCGTTTGTACCTCATTTTTTCTCCCCGTATTGTCTTTTTAGTTAAGTTCTGTTGTTCCTTAAACACTTCCCAATCATCTGTCCTTCCACTCACCTTAGCTCTGTCATATTTCCTTTTTTTTTTTAAAAATGCTATGCAATCTCTGACTTCCTTTGTCAACCACTGTGGCCCCTTTCCCCCCTTTGAATCCTTCCTTCTCTGGGGGATGAACTGATTTTGCACCTTGTGCATTATTCCCAAGAATACCTGCCATTGCTGCTCCACTGTCTTTTCTGCTAGGCTATCCGTCGAGTCAACTTTGGCCAGCTCCTCCCTCATGGCTCCATAGTTTCCCCTGTTCATCTGTAACACTGACACCTCCGAGCTGCCCTTATCCTTCTCAAATTGCAGATAAAAGCTTATCATATTGTGATCACTACCTCCTAATGGCTCCTTTACTGTAAGATCGCTTATCAAATCCTGTTCATTACATAACACTAAATCCAGAATAGTCTTGTCCCTGGTCGGCTCGCGTACAAGCTGTTCCAAGAATGCATCCCGTAAGCACTCTACAAACTCCCTATCCTGTGGTCCAGCACCAACCTGATTCTCCCAGTCCACCTGCATGTTGAAATCCCCCATAACTACTGCGACATTACCTTTGCTACATGCCAATGTTAACTCCCTATTCAACTTGCACCCAATATCCATGCTACTGTTTGGTGGCCTGTAGACAACACCTATTTGGGTCCTTTTGCCCTTATTGTTCATCAGTTCTATCCACACAGACTCTACTTCTCCTGACCTTATGTCCCCCCTTGCAAAGGACTGAATCTCATTCCTCACCAACAGGGCCACCCCACCCCCTCTGCCCACATTTCTGTCCCTACGATAGCACGTATACCCTTGTACATTCATTTCCCAGGTCTGATCTCCCTGCAGCCTTGTCTCCGTTATCCCAACAACATCATAGTTACCCATTCGCACCTGGGCTTCAAGCTCATCCGCCTTATTTCTGACACTTCATGCATTCAGATATAGAATTTTTAGCCCATTTCTCCTCTCTCTGTTTAAATCGCCGCCTATTGTGCTTAACCCAGCTCCCCGAACTCCCATCGGGCTATACGCCCCTAGAATTTTGTTGTCCTTCCTAAATTTACTTATTCTTTCAACACATTTAACTCCATGTTCCGTCAGACCATCCCTCTGTATATGAGTCCTCCTTATCACTTGTTCTGCCCCACCTTCCTCTACTACACACTTAATATTCCAGAACCGTGTAGTCCCCACCTGTCCTTTATTCTTCATCTCGCTATCCTCTCTCACATTCTGGATCCCCGCCCCCTGCAAATTTAGTTTAAACCCCCCCCCCCCCAAGAAGCACTAGCAAACTTCCCTGCAAGAATGTTAGTACTGCTCCAGTTTAGGTGTAAACCGTCCCTTCGGAACAGATCCCACCTTCCCTGGAACAAAGCCCAATTATCTACAAATCTGAAGCCCTCCCTCCTGCACCATCCTCTCAGCCACGTATTAATCTTTATAATCCTTCTGTTCCTTGCCTCACTCGCACGTGGCACAGGTAGCAATCCTGAGATTGTTACCCTGGAGGTCCTGCTCTTCAGCTTCGCACCTGTTTTGTTGAACAGATCTCAGAACTCTGCTTTAGGTGTCTGGGCTCTCCATGATATCATGCATCATTAAAGATTTTCTGAAGTAACTTCCCTCCGGGTCCGCGTACTCTTTTCCTCGACATCTTATATCATCACTCTTAATACTGAAAGGATGAAATACATTTCTGGTCTTTTGTCAAAGTGCACTAACCTTCTGAGATTCTCTGGAGCAACCTTCAGCAGCATTGTCCACTGACTGTATATCCACTGGTTCTTGATCAATCTTTTCTGGCTTGACAACTTCTTAGCAAAAGATATATATTATAAAAGTGCTTTTGAACATACATACACATAAATTTTACATTATACACACACACACACACAAATGAAATTCAAGCTTGAAGTAACAGAAACAGCCCCAATCAGGTGAATTTACTGACAATCCTTTGTTCCAACCCGATCACATATCCCTTAATACACTTTCATCCAATGAACACCCAAAATCACGGATTTAACACCAACCCCGTTAATGTATTTCCCAACTTTCCAAATTTGTGTTAAAATCAAACTTCTTTCATCAGATTTTATCTATTGAGTGTTGGCCTTTAATAATTCAACCTCTCCAACAGGGGTTTGCAACCTTTTTTATGCCATGGATCAATACCATTGAGTAAGGGGATCCCAGGTTGGGAAACTCCGCTCTAGAATAAGAGTACATTTCTAGGCAGTATACTTTCCATCAAAAATTGGCAATATTTCAAACAAAACCAATGATATTGGTTTCATTAAAATAACAAATCTCTAACTTCTTTATTCCTTCACATTGTGCAATGCTTAGAGATTAAACCTGAGTTTAAGGTACACATATTTCAACTCTTAATGCCTACAAACGTTTACGTACCTATGTGTCGCTTGACATACATCAGTAATTTAGTTTACTTATTTTTAAAAAGGCTTAAGAAATAATTCCAGTTTTTAATGTAACAAGTGGGGTTGGTTCAAGGTCTCATCTTCCAAAGTTTACATTTTTCAGTTATGGAAATGCACAATATTAACAGAGCCATGCAAATCGAAATTACTTGGTCACTGTTTCAAGATTAATTTCAAAATCCCCAGTAGCTTGGACTTAGAGTGGTTGTGCTCACTCCTAATTGTGTTTCTGATGGGGAAGTTCTTGGGATACCATTTGCTAACAGATCTACATTAGCTGAAGCAACACAGTAAAATGGATTTGCAGATGACAAGATGGGAAAATGGCAAAATTATTAATGCTCTTGTTTCTTAGAAAGGCTTGCATTTAAGGAACAGAAGGCATTGACTTATAGATGTGACACAGCAGCTTATGCAAGCATACACTGCTTCACTACAAAATGCTTTCAAACACAATTGATTCCACAGTGACAACATGGAGAAGCATATAGAGGCAACAAACTGCGTACTCCAAATTCATTAAAAAAAAACACGCTTTTCCTTTTCATGCTTGAAAGCATCTGGGAAACAAGTCTTGGCGTGAGATTCCGAACTCTACTGACATTAACTTCTAGTAAACTTAATATTTGCAAAAAACTGCAATTTTTTTTTAATACATTTGCAGATGATGAGATTCACATTCCTATTTAGAAACATAGAAAAACTACAGCACAATACAGGCTCTTCGGCCCACAAAGCTGTGCCGAACATGTTCTTACCTTAGAAATTACCTAGGCTTACCTGTAGCCCTCTGTTTTTCTAAGCTCTATGTACCTATCCAGGAATCTTAAAAGACCCCATCATTTCTGATTTGAAATATAGCATAATTTAAGATGCAGTTAGGGAGGTGGTCTGTTAAAATGCTGGGAGGACTGTATGCAGACAGGCAAACAGTGAAGATTAAATTGAAGTTTAGCAAACTCACCCAAAGATTTAGTGATTCTCAGCAGTCTCTTCCTGGTAGGTGGAGCCTCGGTCTTTGGGTTCTCAGCTGATTGTTGGGTCGCAGTACCTTCCTGGATCTCTTGCCTCCTCAGTGCCTTCTCACGTCGAATCTCTTCCAAAGTTTTAATCCTTACTTGTTCTAGTGACTTTGCCTTTGCTACCTCTTCATCAGGGGACACCCCTTGAGATTTCACTGTAACACAATACAGATTAGAAAGTCCTGAGGATCAGAATCAGGTTTATTATCACTGGCATGTGATTTGTTAACTTTCAAAGTTTGTTTAGTTAAAGGTGAAAAGCAAGATTATATTTCAGGTGAAGCAAAACTGCATTTTAATTTTTTTTCCAGAAACATTAAAAAATGTCTATAGATAACAAATAAATTTGATGAATTAACTGTACACAAAGGCAAAGGAAGTTCTACAGATATATACAAAAGGGAATTACAATGCAAGATATCCCATATGGTTTAGCTAGTGTAAGTAATATTGAGAAGCAATATAATCGAGGAGAAATACACACAAAATGCTGGCGAGGCAGCATCTCAGCCCAGAAGGTCAACTCTTTATTCATCTCCATAGATGCTGCCTGACCTGCTGAGTTCCTATGACATTTTGTATGTATTACTCCAGATTTCCAACATCTGCAGAACCTTGTGTTTTATCAAGGAGAGGGGTTGAACACTATGAACGGATGTTAAGTTAGTGGAGAGACTTCTGAAGTCAGAAGTGAAAACGTGAGGGGAGAATTTCAGAAATGCAAGAGCACAAATGGCTGAATGCTCTGCAGCACACGGATGTAATGAGGCAAATCCAGACAGAACAGAGTAAAAACAGCTAAAAGCATGCCCCATTATCAGCATGCCTCAGTGGAAGTGGAAATATATTTATGCACATTGCCATAGAAAATGGAACTGGCTGTCAATACAACACAAGTATTAAAGAGAATGCTACATAAAACTGCTATCAATTATTGATAAGGCAACAGAAAAAAACATAGAACACACCTTTGCCTTTTGCAACTATTGGCCTCTTGTCCTTTCTTGGGTCAGCTTCAGGCTGTTTTGTGGCTGGATTATCCACTCCAGTTTCTTCCTGGCATTCTCCCTGCTTCTTCAATAGGGAGTCTGATGTAGTCTTTACCCGAACAGTCCTAATGATTTTAGATGCCTCCTCCAGCAAAGCGTATGCCTGTGGAGTTGTACTACCACTAGCAACGTCAACTCTGGCATCTCCGTTGCTTTCATTAAGGTCCCTCTTGGCAGCCTTTTCCCTGCGAATCTCTTCCAAGGTCTTCACCCTTATTTCTCCAGGGCCTTCTGTTCTATTTATAGGCTTTTCTGTAAAAAGTGTTAAGTATTTAGTCACTTATGGTACTTCACAGGTTGCTTATCTGAAATGTGGCTCTAACGTCAATCAGGTCAAGTGCAACATCCGTGAAACTTTTACACTACATTTAGTACCAATTGCGGCAACTGAACAACAAAGCGTCCACTTCGAAGGTGATCCAAAGAGTAAGAAATCATCCAAACCCAGCAGTACAGCTTAAACACAAGAGATTCTGTAGATCCTGGAAATCCAGAGTAACACATACAAAAAGCTGGAGGAACATGGAATAACAGGTAGTAGCTATTGAAAGGAATAAACAGTTGACATTTTGGGCTGAGACCCTTCATCAAGACTTCAGGAGCCCTGATTGTCCCTCCTGGAATGGGTAGTAGAGGAGGCATGTTCCACTGAAGTGGACGGGTCAGACTACAATCAGAGTCCCTGAATACTGAACCTAGATTCCCAAAATGAAGCTGCTGGGGGGGAACAAATCAAATCACGCACATATAGGGCTATTTACGTAAATCCAAACAGATTTAAGAAAATGAGTGCTTAAGTAAACACGGATCAGGGCATTGCCTGGATGATGTGGCCCCAAAATGCTTACGCTTACTTGATTAGTATTAGAGGTTTGACAATACTTAGACCAGTAGTTCAAGTAAATAAGCACTCTACAATATAAAGAAAATAGTATTAATGATAATGACCATGGAATACTAGGCGGTGATAAAAATTGATAAAGATTCATTGATACTCCTCATAGAAGAAAAGTTCCTACCATTATCTAGCATAGTCCATATGGTTTCCTACCTTCTGTAATTGCCTGGAATATCATTCAGTTCAAGGGCAACAGGCAATGCTACTGACACCCGACAAATGCTCAAACAGCAACTAAAACTGCCTGGACAGGTATCTCGCCATAGGGAATTTGGTGGGGCAAACCATCAAATATGAGTAGGAGCCATGTATCTACATTTTGTCGCCTGTATTGTATTTTGTGTTATGTGTTTATTAATGGGCAGCTTGTCCTTTGGTTTGAGGCGTGGTAGAAGCAAATGAATATAGTTACATATTCTCACTATCTTTAGTTCAGCTTAGTTGACAGTTAGAGCCGCCAGGGAGTGGTTGGGGGTGTTTTTTTTTCATTGACCATTATTTGGTTGATTACTTGATCGTTAATTTCTCAACCACTAAGATCACTTAATATTGCTATTAGAACACTAATTGGAATGTTAAATTAAACTGCCTATTTATTTAATTTCGCTATATCGCTAGTTTTAGTTAGTTAGTTTTGATCACTATAAGATTGTTTGCCCTTGTTGGTTTAGTAACAAAGGATCGAATGTACACTTTTATGACTTTGGAACTTCATGATTTTGGAAACACAGTATCAACCCCCACGCTCAGTCTCTGAGTGGTTTTGGTTTGTTTTCAAGTAACTGCTATAAATATGGTTGACACAGACAAAGTTTTAAACCGGTTGACACAGACAAAGTTTTAAACCAGTTGACTACCTACCGTGATCTGTTGAAGAAACTTCCACAGGCAGACCAAGCCTTTCCCTTATAGACCTGGGACGTTGCACTGAAACGGAAGTACAGACCTTCATGAGTGATCAATTCACAGAGGTGATTTTGCTTGAAGACATACACAGTAAGATGTACTCTATAGTGGTTAAGGAGCAACACTGAGTATCACGTTGATGTTCACTACTCAATATCTGAGCTCTGACTGCACCACTGGACACCCAGTTACAGTGGAAACAAGATGGATTTTGCAGGAAAAGAAAGGGACCAAAAAAAATGGTTGCAGAAGAATGCTAACGTTGGCACAGAACTAAAATGTTTTCAGTGCTACAGCAAGCTGGGCTGCTTACGATGGAATAGAAGCAAACTAGAATCATCAACAGTACAATGATTTAGGAGTGTTTGTCCTGCTTAAAAATATTTCTTAAATGGGTTTTCTGGAAATACTTTCCCTGACATAATTTATAACAATAAATGCATAAACAAGCAGTATATCAATTAATTCCAATGCAAAAGCAATCCATTATCATTTTTAAGCACACGGAAATGAGCAAAACTGAGATAAAGCCTATTTCAATCAATAAGTACCACTATAAAATACTTAACAATGATACCACGGTGTTATTTTAAATACACACAAGGGCAATCATTAAATTAATTTCACCATTTAGTTGGCTATTCCTCTTCTGCACTATCTACTTATTTTATTCTTTGCTGTAAGTTATAGTAATTTTTGTCTTGCACTGCATTGCTGCCACAAAACAACAAATTTCACAACACACAGTATGTTAGTGATAATAAAACCTGATTCCTACTCTGGAAACATCAGCTTCTTCTTAGGGGCTAGGCAGTCTCTTGGGATCAAGGAGGCTTGTTTTTACTGAGATTTTAAGTGACTAATGAGGCCAGTGTGGGAACTTCACACCGTATTGCAGATAGGGCAGGTGGTGCCCAATGGGACTTGTGCAGTAGTTAGTGAGGTGGGGTGTTATGTAAGTCACAAGTGAAATTTTCCACTTTGACACTTGCCCATTTTTATTAATACATACAAAATATAGTACTGTACAAAATTCTTTGCATATATAGCTAACATTTGTATATATTCATATATACAGCTAGGGTGCCTAAGACTTTTGCACAGTACTGTAACAATTTTTATGTACTGCACTAAACTGCTGCTGCAAAAACAAACTTCATGACATATTGTGAGTGATGATAAATCTGATTCTGATCTGGGTCTCTATTGTGGACTCAGTGGGAAGGGGCAGGGAAAGGGGAATTACAGTTGGGAAAGGAGGGGGGAGGGAGCGGGAAGCACTGGAGAGACATTCTGTAATGATCACCAAACCAATTATTTGGAATCAAAGGACCCTGCCTGGTGTCTCAGGGCTGGGTGTGTCTGTACCTGCACCACCCCCCCACACTGGCACTCCTCCTCTGCCACTTGTCAAACAACCTTGCATCTGCCCTGAGACTTCTGCACAGTACCCTACATTTATTCGAAACAACAAATAACGTGGGTAAACTTTAAAGCATAAAATTTCAATTAGCATGTGTAATATTACTTTAAGCAAAAAAGAATATTTCTGGGGCAGTGGTACCTACTTCTGGAGTTTATAGATCATCTTACTTTAATGTCTGCATTCAATAAAATTACTTTTACTATGCGTGAGTCTGGCCACTTTGTGGTCTCTTCCAGAGCCTCAAGACATCAGAGACTGATTTGAAGTTTATCACTTCATTCAGAATAAAAATCCCTACTAATAGCTATAATTTTATGAAGAACTCATTACACAGCCAGAGGGGTACACACTTCAATTAATAAAAAGTGAGAAAAAATGTAAATTATTCTTTAACAAAATCAACATTTTCCAATTTATTGCCAGTCTAAGACAACAAGACTTCATCCCAAGATATTGGGAGCAATTTCTCTGGCTTGCTTTTCTTAGCTTAGAAATTTATTCAATTAAACTTCCATTTGTACAAAATAAAAAGGGCCAGCTCATGGTTTTGCCTGACATGTTGACCATTTCCATGGTCACTAATTTTATTTTGGAGTTCTGTTTTGCCTGCTTTAGCTGGTTAATCGCTTATCCCCCATTTGTAATGATTTTCCAAAATTTCAGAACTACAATCAAAGCTCATTAACAGCAAAAATGATGACTAAAGTGTCCAAGATTTCAAAACAGACATGTTACTTTCTCTAGTAACACATACAAAATCTCAGATCGAGCAGTATCTATGGAAAGGAATACAGACAATGTTTCAGGCCAAGACCTTTCTTCAGGACTGGAAAGGACGGAGGCAAAAGTTCTCTGCCAGCTCTTTACATATCGGCTCCCAAAACAAATGGACAAGTGCTGGTTGATTTAGGCCTGATTGGGTCTTCAGATGCATCACCATGACTTCTGGGTAACAGATTATCATGTAATCAATTCACCATGGCTAATAAAACCAAAGACATGCAACAGTTGATTAAAGCCCAACAAAGTAGTTTGTGCACCTTTCTGTAGCAACTCTTCAGGGTCATCTTCTGCCGGTATCTTTCTTTTACCAAGTCTCTCAGAGAGGTTGCGTTTTAAAGATGGTTCAAACTCAACTTCAAAATAAAAACAACAAAAATAGTTATTTTCACAAGGTATACTGTACAGCCAATATACAAAATGATGCTGGCTAGAGAAAAACAGAAGTCTCATTTGCTTCACTCTGAGTAGCAGCAAGGGAAATCATCTAGAGTGCTTTAACATGTTAATTGGACGTGGAGATGTTGAGGGAACCACAAAGAAGCCTCTTAGGTGCAGGAACTTATTCCTGGTTAAAAATTAACCTAAAGCAAGATCCAAACATTATTGGGCAGTCATCAAATAACTGTCTCTGACCACAGAGCTACGAAACCAACAAAAGGCAACTAACCTGACTATCCAAGATTTTCTAGTTTACTACAACCATTGGACGGTGGGTGGAGATGCATCTCTACCAAAGGAGGTGTAAGGCGCTCCTTCTCTTTGGTAGCCTGCAGGTCACCCTTGGACAAAGTGAAGCACCTGTTTAGCTCCCCCGGTCAGGGTAATGTGAAGCCAAGGGAGCAGGTGGTGGATGGTCATATGGACAGCCGGTGTACATCACAAGTACTAGTTATGTGACCAGTGATGCCAGGTAGACAAGCTCTTAAGAGTCCTGATAAGAGTACTTCACTAGATGGGGTCACCCATCTTGTAAAGACACCATGCAGAAGAAAGCAATGGTAAACCTCTTCCGTAGAAAACTTTGCCAAGAACAATCATGGCCATGGAAAGACCATGATTGCCCACATCATATGACATGGCACAAAAAACTCAAACAAACTACAACCATGCATTTAAACTATTAGCTGTGAAGAGTTCTGGAAGACCCAAGATTGTGAAAGCACTATACAAAGGAAATCTTTATTGAAATGATGGCAGAATTGAAGATACCTTTCAGTGGAACCTCTTGAGATGTGTCATTTGGGGTTATCTTCTTTTGACCAAGTCTTTCTGCAAGACTGCGTTTAATAGGTGGCTCACCTTTATACGTGGTTAGAGGCAAGAAAGAAAAAAATTAAAAGTTAAGCTTTAAATCAAATAATTAGCAAATTATAGACACTTTTAAGTGGACAACATCAGCTATGTCAAACTTTTTAGAGTCATATTATGCTGGATGTCCTAATGATACAGCACTGAGGTCAGCTATCCAATTCCAAGTCTTCCCATTTGAGGAAATTACCTAATACTTTTGAAAACGATTGAATCTGTTCCCAAAGCACTTCTGAGCATTGCGTCGTAGAGTCTAGGATCAAATTCAGTCAAACTAGCACAATGATTAATCATACACTATTTCCTTATTCTAGTATACTAACATTATCTCGCAAAAAGTTACAGCAATCTAATGATATCAAACTTTTAAAATCAAAGAAAGAAAAATAACCATGAAGAAAAAGAATGTGATTCAGAGTACAAATTCTGTATATGAAGAGTTCTCAGTGTGCCTGTTGGTTGTTATGATTACAATTCATGTAATAAATTCATCTAATAAAATAATGAAACTTCCTCCAATCCTGCTGTTGAGTTTTCTTGGTGGTTAGCACATACAGCAAATAACTTCGGCCACCAGTCTTCAGATTCAAACTTTGGATTAAATCTAAAATGCTGCTCTGAACATTGGGTTCCTGAGAACCATGAACCAAATTAATTGGAAGACCAGACTATGCTGATTTAAATTTTTTATTTGGGTGTCAGTGGTGTTGGTGCAAATTGGAAGGTGTGGAGCTTGTGCGCAGTTCAAAGGAAGCATTGTGGATGAATTATAAGTATGGAATTATCCTTTGATCTTTAGCACATAAAATGTCGTGTAGTGTTGGGTTGAACAGACCTCTTGCTCCAAAAGGGTCTCTCTTTCTTGACTCAAAAAGGCTGCCTACTTATTTGTGAGTGTGTGTGTCAAATAGAAAGTCAACTTTTCATCTCTTATCCGCGTCTCTCCGGTGACTTAGTTCACATGACAACACCTGCCATGAAGTCTTTTAAAAGTCACAAACTAAATACGTACATTTCTTTGGTGATACGGTCACTGTCCGGAAGACTGTCCTCACATTTTCCTTTTCAATGACTAGGTTTTCACGATTCTGTTCCACCTTTTGAACTTGTGCCACTTGGTGTACCATGGGCTCCTCTATGATTAAAATAAAAAGGGATAAGGTTGGAGAATTACGAACAGGAGATTTGCTTCTCCCACTCTCCCAGTATCCCTGGTGCCCCTGAAGTGCTGTACTTGCAGGTTCCAGAGTGCTTACCCATTTTCTTCAATTTCTCCTTCATGGATTTCTTGCGTTTGATCTGTTCCAGTGTTTTTATTCCAAAATCCAAGCTGTCATCTGGTGAGAAGCAGGATCTTTGTTAGTGCCACAGTATTCCGTATCTCAGAAACAAAAGCAACTCATTCACAAGATACTGCTCAGAACACAGCGACGGTGACCCACAGGAAAGAGAAACACCAATATGGTCCTGAGCAACTTTGTTCTAACTTCCAACAAAAATGAAGTTTTCTTTGCAACAACCTATATCTCTAACACTGCACAAAATACTTAAATAACACAAGAGAAATCAAATCCATTGTAGGATTAAATCCTAGGATTACAATGTAGGAAAGCCTTTCTTGAAAGGCTTTCCAAAAGTACTGTCAGAAGAGTATGAAGCTTGTAGTATGTCATCAAAATTTACAACAAATTTTGGGCAAAAGTGTCTGTAAATTTGTGCGAAATCAAGAGAAGTTGGTTGGGAGGCAACACACAGAAAATACTGGAGGAAATCAGCATGTCAGGCGGTATCTATGGGAAGGAGTCAACAGTCAACACATCCGCCCCAAGATCCTTCATGATTTCTAGCAGCTGCAGATTTTCTCATGTTTGGAAAGTTACTTTCATTTGCCTCTTTCTGTCTGCATACCTGGTAACTTAGGCCTGACATCTTTTATAAATGCAATGGCAGCCTAGTAGAGAGATTATCTGAAGTAGAACTTCAGGAGAATAACACGTGTTTAGTTATTTCTGGGCTTATCCCACATTACCTTTCTGAACGGGTAAAGCCTGCCTTTTCGTCGAAATGATGCGGATGCCGTTCTGCTCCTCCATGGTTGGAGCCTGAGTATTTTTATTTTCTTCTCCTTCCTCAGAAAACTGATCTGCAATTAGAGTAAAAATGAGTGCTATGACAATGAAAATTCATCTATTGTGATGATTGTTTTAGGAAATAAATGGATGGTCTGCCTGTTAGATTTAAAAAAAAGTAGATCATCTAAGTCAATTTTTAAAAATGCAATGACTTAAAAAATGATACTATGACACCATTTTAAGTAGAGGAAACAAACCTTGTCAAAAAGACCATGTGGGTCACAAATAAAGTGTAAGTTTTGCTACAGTATCAGCTTAACAGCCACAGAGCCTTGTCAGGCACCTTTAATCTCAAGCTCAGACAAAAGCACAGAGTTTTGAGAGATACCTGTATGTCTACTGTATCACACAAGGTCATTCTGCCTATTCTGGCCAAAATTGGGGTTTAATTTTTATTTACTTCTTGGTCAGTGGCCTTGAGGTTAGTGTCCTTCAAATAGGCATTCACACACTTTTTAACAATGTGTTGAGAGATTTGGTCTCAGAGAGGTCACTTATTCTCCTATTATGGAGAAAAATTAATTAAAATGTACCTTCTATTTGAATAACCAATGCGTGGGAGCAATCAGGTCCATCGGGATTTCCGCTAATTAAAGTATCCTATGTTGCTCCAATATTTAACCATCAAACAAATTTGAAACTTCAAAGTGAGGGCTGGTTAATAGGTTCCAGGAGCTCTTTTAAAATCAGCTAATTACTAATTGATCCCTCCAAAAATGCACAGCTGCTGTACAGTTGGTAGATTCAAGAAAGAAAACATGTACAGCACAACCTACAAACAAGCAGGAACACTTAAAAAAAAGGCAAGAAAACAAAGGGGGAAGGAAATAAAGCGCAGATTACTGAAGAAAAACCTTAACCGACTCACCATCATCATCTTCATCGTCATCTGCTGCGTTGATCACCACAGGAGGGTGAGTGGGGCTGGGCACATTCTCTGATGCCTCCAGTTTCATTACACCCCGAACTTGTGGTGATGGATTAGACGGAATAGGAATCTTGGGCTGCTGTAATTGGCTGATGGGCAATTGAGGTGTCATAGGCTCTTCTGCCATCTCCGGTACTTCCTGCTTGCTTAGGACACCTGGAGAAAGAGCAATGTCCGTTAACATTGTAGCTGTGAACAAGTATTAAACTGCTACAAGAGATACAAAAAGAAACTGAATATTGTAGTGGGCTGCATCCAAAGCAGACAGAAGCATAATTAGGCTTTGCAACAGTAGAGAATGGCCGTAAACCAAATTCTCAATGGATTATCCAGGATGGGCATTAAATGTTGACCTTACCAGGGAAGTCCAGGAATGAATAATTGAAACACACACAATGCAGTGATAGTACAATTTATCGAAAAGCCACGTCAGAGTTCCTGCAACCCAAGTTCAATGCTGTGCTGTGTAGAATTTGTATTCTCCATGGGCAGCCTTTGGCTACACTGGCTCCCTCCGTAAGATGCGTGGGTTGGTAGGTGAAATGACCACTAAATTATTCCTGGCAAGCAGCTAAGTAGCAGAACTTAGGGAGTAGTTGAAGGAAATGTCAGGAGCATTACAAAGAAAAGTTATTAATGTAGGATAATAAGCACTTGATGGCTGGCGTGAACTCACTAGGCTGAAGAGCCTAATTCCATGCTGTATGACAACCTTACATCTGACAATTTAAGTATTAACCAGATTTCCAGATAGAACAAACGTGATTTGTTTTCCAAGTACAAGTATTCCTGATTACAATGTAATTTCTTGAATGTGAAGTACAGTCGGCCCTCCTTATCCCCCAGGGATTGGTTCCTGGATCACCCCCCCCCCCCGTGGATACCAAAAAACGCAGATGCTCAAGTCCCTTATTTAACCTGTCTCAGTGCAGTGCACTTCAGGACCCGGCGCAGCTCTGAATCCGCAGTGTTTCTGTTCACAAAAATAATCACGATCATGATTGAAAATAAAGTGGAAGTAATAAAGCGATTGGAAAGAGGTGAAACACCATCGGTCATTGGAAAAGTGTTAGGCTACAGTCGGTCAGCGATTGGATCAATTTTAATAGAGCATGTGAAAGGCCCTGCCCTGATAAAAGCTATAATTATTACTAAGCAACGCAGTGGTTTAATTATTGAAATACATACGTTTCTTAGTGTTTTAGATGCATAGAAGGGTAAAATATATACTATATACTAAGACAAATGTTTGACTGTGGCTAATTAATACCGGATGTACCTGTTCCAACTTCAAATCCAATTTAAAGACGGACTCGGGAATGGAACTCCTTCATAACCCGGGGACTGCCTGTACTTTAAAATCATCTCTAGATTACTTATAATACCTAATACAATGTAAATGCTATGTAAATAGTTGTGATACTGTATTGTTTAGGGAATAATCACAAGAAAAAAAAAGTCTGTACATGCTCAAATGAGTGCTGGAGAGAGAATTTCCCGGTTTTCCCGATCCACTGTTGGTTGAATCCACGCATGCAGAACCCGCGGATAAGGACGGCCAACTGCAGTAATATTTCAAATTTACTATGGGTGATTTGGTGCTATAAGTAGTTTTCAATGTCTCAAGATAAATATGTTTGTCTCAGGTGATCTAGTTGATAAATTAAAATATATCCATGCAGGATTTTTGTTTCAAACACATAGTGTCAGTAAAGCTAGCGTTTCCCGTGCATCATCAACTGACCTCAAGGAGATGGCACTGAGCCGGCTTTAAAATGATGCTGCCATTCTGTGAAAGTACTTGAGAGTGCTAGTGAGAAACAAGTCACTTTGACCAATTCTATTTGCCTTGCAAAATATCACTTCATATTTCAACTGGGGAGATGAGTGGCAAAAAATCATATTTACATGTGTAACCAACAGCTTAGTCAATTTGTATTCAGCTATGCTGCTGCCGCTTTCATCTGTTTTGTAGGGAAGTTCATGGTATAATTTGTTTCATTGTGACTAGGGTGTCAGATTCAGCATCTGAGCTCATCCATACAACTGAAAGTGAGGAGGATCTTACTGGTTTAACTGAAGATCCCACAGGAAGAAGCACTTATAAATGAATAGTATGGGGGACAGAAAAGTGCAATGAGTACACAGACCTTTCGTGGCAGGAATGAAAACACCATCAACGAAGCGAGGCTTGCTGTGATGGAAAGCACAGTTCAGCTTTGTACATCCAGTAGGCTGCTTCTCCCAGTAGCAAGGTATCTCGCTCCTCCTCTTCTGCATGAGGGAGAAAAAGAAGCCACTTTAAACAATTTAACCACATCCGGCAGCAAGGTAGCGCAGAGGTTAGCACAACACTTTACAGTACCAGCGACCCAGGTTCAATTCCCGCCACTGCCTGGAAGGAGCTTGCACATTCTCCCGGTAACCACATGGGTTTCCTCCGGGTGTTCCAGTTTCCTCCCACAGTCCAAAGACCTACTGGTTGGTAGGTTTATTGGTCACTGTCATTTGGCCAGGGTTAAATTGAGGATTGCTGGGTGCAGTGGCTCAAAGGTCCAGAAAGGCCTACTCCACACTGTATCTTGATAAATATTACAGGCAGCATTAGGGATGTATCAAAGGTGGCAACCCCCACACATGGAGGGGCTGTACTCCACTTAGTGGAAGTGGAGTAAAGACCATAGAGCTGGCCAAGGCTACTACAGCTCCCCACAATGTCACACATCAGAGAACATGCCCGACAGGTGAAGATCGTGTCGTGTCAGCTTTGCAACTCAAGATGCCAGTTCACATGACCAGGACATGGCAAAGGAGGGATCTGGTTGTGACTATCAACCATGCCAATGCAGTGGCCACTGTATTCAAATCATATTGGTCCACAGTACTGTAACAAGTAAATAATGACAATATTAGCAATTTCTTTCACATTTTGGATTTCTACCCGCCCCCCCCCCCCCCCCACACACACACAAAATTCTGTAAGAATAAACTTTATCCCATATCTCAAAGTTCTGGAATCAGAATTAGGTTTAATATCACTGTCATATGTTATGAAATTTGTGTTTTTGCGGCAGCAGTACAGTGCAATAGAACACTAAAAATCACAAGAAATACATATTAAAATAAGAGTAAAAATTGTGAGGTAGTGTTCATGGACAGTTCAGAAATATGATTGCAGAGAGGAAGAATTTGTTCCTAAAATGTTGAGTGTGCGCAGGTAATATTTGTGAATTCTGCAAAGACAAATCTTACATTATCTGGACAGCCTTGATGCAGGGTTTGTGCACCTCCTTATCAAAACAGAATGGCAATAAAATTTGTAAAGCTATGGAGGAAGAGTGGGGCAGAGAAGGAATTGTCCTAAATGAATTGCTCTATAATGAGCTGCCACAGACTCAGACTGACTAGGCTCGTTCTCTGCCAAAACCACTGTCGGATCCCATTCAAAGGAAAACTTTGACATCATCAACTTACATCAATCTCCATGTGACGAAACTTGCACACCTGACGGAAGCATCGCCTTTCCTGCCATAAAGTACAGATGGTCTCACTGCCAAGAGCTGCCTCACAGTGACGGAACAGACAGCTGTCACCCTTTAGGAGCAAAAGTACATTTAAGTAAAAGTGTCCGAACTAACTGCTGAGATTAATAAAGTGTCACTAATATATCCAAATTAATCAACCATAGGTTATGGTCCGTACACAGTTTTCACAATGGTAGCCTAGTAGTGACAGATGTTACATCATACAGAAATTTGAAATGCAACCATATTTTCCCACAAAATTAAGAAAACAGAACACACTTTGCCACTGGTGCCCAGACCTCAGTGATCAATGCACCAGCAAGAACTGTGTGAGGTCAACGGAACAGAATTGCTTAAATTGATTCATGTCTACCACACCAATCCAACTCAAGTAAATGGTCAATAGATTATTGGTTGAAGAATTTACAAAGACTGACCATTTTCAGAACTAAAAATGTGTTTACTTGCTCTTTGCTTTTCTTTAAGATGGCGTATACAAACCTTGGCACAAGTAGAATAAAAGTAAAAGTAGCAATCATCTCTTTGTTGCGTCATGGCTGCAGTTTAATCTTCCCAAAACAAAGACTCCTGCTACTGCTTTCTCCACAATCTCATCCGCTGCTATGCAGTGCAAGAGTCTGCCTAGGAGTGCTGGCGTAATGTTATCTTCTAGGATGACCTTCAACCTTTATTTAAAGCAAAAGCAGTAAAGTGAATAACGGATCTGTATACTGGACAGTACAACTACTGAGTGTTGATCCAATTGCACCAAGCTCAAAATCAAGGGCCACAGAGTAGTTGGGAAGACTGGCAAACCAGTGAAAACCTGTATTGGTTTCTTTTCATCCTTCTCTTTAAGATATTTTCTGTAGCTGTATAGAAGTTTAATGCTTTACAGAATCATTTACGATCGAATCTTAATCACTAGAGTAGTAAAAAAAAAGCCTGAAGACATCAGCTGCAGACACCAGACTTAGAATATAATAATCTGGGCTCTAGATAGTACATAATTCAAGATAAATTTACAATAAAAAATTTAAACCTCAATGTGACTTGAACTACAATAAACTGTAAAATAATAAAGGCAGTCAACCAGATGAAAATTAAACGCATCCTACTATAGAAGGAAGCTGTAGTCATGGTATAACAGGTATTATTAACACAAGCATAATTTCAAATGTTAAGCTGAACAAACATGGGAAGCATTTCAAAATACCCATTGAGAATTAGTTGTCTGCCACATCAGATGAACACAAGGATATTAAAAATTAGGGCAAAGTTACCTGAATAACAATAGTGAGGTAAATGCTGGAGGGGCATTTGACATTCCACGTGCACCGAAGGATTGTTTAAACCAATACAGTACTAGTGAAGGAAGATATCATAAAGGATTAGTAGATGTACCTTTCGAATGTTCAGCTGTACAAGTGCTTATCATCGGTTTTCCAGTCAACGTGCTCCTGTAGGCCAACCAACACTGAATCCGTCAGTTATAAATGGCAATGGGTCATCTCCATCTTCACATACACTGGGTAGAAATATTTGCAATCGGCATACACAAACTGCCTTAGAAATACTCTACGTGTAGGTGCTAGAATGAGTCCATCTTCTGCTCTGTTGAACTGCAGGAAGCCAGGGATTAAAAATCAACTCCTCCGAAAAAGTTCAAAAGTGCAGCAGGTGCCCAGCTACATGGTTACAGCCGACTGGAAAATAACCCATTCTTTAACATATCTTCCAAGGGATTCTGCAGCCTTGGTCGGCTTAGGATTACCGATTTTTTTTTGTGTGATGTAATTATGGCTAATATATTTACTACCAAAAACACACGGGTTCGACTCTGGTCCTCCAGGTCATCTGCACCTATTGAAGAAAAACACAAAAGCAACCTCCCCAAATCCATAAGCAGCACCGCTTGCATGCTTTCAATACGGTAGCAAACCCCAACCCTCAATCTCAAAACTACTTGAAACTTCACTGGAGTATCCCCATTTGCTTTGGTCATTTCCAGAATCCCATTGAAGCTCGAAGCCAGCCACGCCTGGGCACCTTCTCAGAGTATCGGGGACTCAATACCAGTAGTGCTCCATCCCGTAAAAGCCAATGAGAAATCACAGGCAGAATTCTATCTCCAGAAACATCCACCCAGCAGGGCATTTACTTGAGTCAAATCTCCAAAATGACTACAAGTCTCACATCATCAAGGAAAATAATTTAAGAGGGTAACATGGCCAATTTATCCAGAGCAAGTACTATAGCTCCTATTTCTGTGAGAAGAGGGACTCAAGTTTGAGTTGGGCAGGGTATTTAGTGACAAGCCCCACATCAATTAATAAAAATCAATATTCTGCCTCATACAAGAGTTCATGATAAATACCAATGGACATATCATACTAAGCAAAAGGAGATACCACAGCTTTCTATTTAGCAAGTTTCAGTGCTTCCAGCTCTATTACCCAGTTACCTACATTAAGTGGCTCCACCCTTCCCCCAAACACAGCAAACAATGACACATGTAAATTAGAAGTTGCAACATTGCATTCAGAAGGAGCACCGAGCCCACCGCTGTGGATTGGGATTAAAATCAAACTGGGGTGCTCTGAAATAGAAAAAGATTGTTGTGCCTGCAGAAACTGCTAACAGCAATATTATTCAATGGCAGGAATACAATTAAATCATCCTAATCGACACAGGGTATTGAAGCAAGTGCAATTAAGTGGTGTGAACTTGTCACAGTAATGTACAGCCGGAAAGTTGATGTTGGATCTTCCAATCCTGGCTCAGACCAACTGAATGAAGAGTATTTATATGGTCAACCATCTCTTGGGAGTGTCTGGAAAGTTCTTCACTCAATAAATTGAGCGGCACTGGGAGCCCACCACAACTGGCAGGTAGGGCGCCCATCTGAATGCAAGGTAGAGTGAGAAATGATGCAGCGGCTGGATAATAAATGGGCCTTCCAAAAATAGGCCATGCATGGATTAGGGTTCCCACAAGAATAGCTCCTCCCTAAACTTTGGCTGAGTACCAAAGCACGGGCTATTTACAACACTTGGCATTTTGGAAATAATTAACAGAGCCATGCTAAAAGCTTCTCACTGCTGAGCTTAAGAGCAATGACTTCCCATTGTGGTTTACTTGTGCCTCAGAAGTCAGCTTAGCTTTGAGTAAATAGCTGCATTAATCTTCAGTTAAAAATGTTCATGCAGTCAGTTTTTGGAAACCCATATACAGGAGGACATGAAGATTGGGATAATGGAGAATTCTAGGTTAACATGGCCCAGTTTTTGAAAACATCCATGCAAATCCCAAACACACCCTGAGGGACGGATCACCATAAGTAAAACACAATGAGAAGATCCTGTCGAATTCAGGTATAAATTTGGTTACAACTTCCTGCTCTACTACCAGAGTTAACTACAGTAAGCAGTCTGATGCACACTTCCGAGAGGTTCTTTTTAAAAGGGGAAACGAAGGAATTCAGAGGGGCTCATTAGCAGAATATTCTGGTCAAGAGCTCCTCTTTGACAGAACCTCCTTTAAATAGGTGCACAATAAAAAGCCTTAAAAATTCATAATTATGCAAAGCAAGTATTTGGAGGATACAGCTTTGCTAATAACTCCATTTAGCGAACTGATCCCAATTCAGCATGTTTATTTCCCCCCTAGTTCAGGGGTTCCCAACTTTTATTATGGCATGGAGCCTTACCATTAACCGAAGGGATGGGAACCCCTGAACTTGCTGGTCAATTTGAAACATCATTTGTTAGTCTTATCAGCTAGATTATTACACACCCATTTCAGATTTTACCAAAAAAATTGCTCAATTAATTTGTATGCCACGGGGGGTGGGGGGGGGTGCGCGGGAGAACTGCCTTCCACAGAGGTTATGTTGTTTTAATACGCACGTCAGAACAAGAATGGCGACCACCCCAAACTGGCCCCCTTGAATTTGCTCTGATTACGTCTTTTCCCCTGACAAGGGAAGATCAAAAAATAATCTTCCATCGCAGCAGTTGAGACAAATCTCAGGTTGAGTCACCAGCCTTCCAAACAATCAGGTTGCCACAGCAACTAACTCCAGCTCTTGAGGGGGTTCCACTAAACAAAGGAGGGGCAGAACCTTCATCACCTCGGAGATCAAGAATTAAACTCCTGTAAACAGGATCTCAGCAGTTAAAAGGCCAACAGAAAGATTAATGAAATGTTGCTCCAGATGCCGTTATCTCTGTCCCCTCCTTCTGGGAGTTGACATGGAATGCGCAGGGGTGAAGGAGAAGGGTGGGTGGCTGCCGAGTGGTCCCGGATGCGGGACCAAACCCCCCCAAAAAAAAGCCTCAGGGGAAAACATATTACCGAGGGTGGAAGGGGGGGGGGGAAAGAATTTTACAAATATTTAAAAAATACAGTACTGTGCAAAAGTCTTAGGCACTGCATGTTTAAAAAAAATTCTGTGAAGTAAAGATGCTTTCAAAAGTAATGAAGTGTCTAAATATCAAAAAAAATAAAGGGCAGTGAACATTAAAAAAAAATCTAAATCAAATCAATTTTGGTGTAACCGCCATTTGCTTTTAAAACTGCATCAATTCTCTTAGGTACACTGTCATGCAGTTTTGTAAGAAAATCGGCTGGTAGATTGTTCCAAGCATCTTGGAGAACTTGCCACAGTTCTTCTGCAGATTTTGGCTGTCTCGCTTGCTTCTGTCTCTCCAGGAAATCCCAGACAGCCTCAATAATGTTGAGATCAGGGCTCTGTGGAGGCCATATCATCTGTTGCAGGACCCCCTGTTCTTCTTTTCGCTGAAGGTAATTTATGATGTTGGCCGTGTGTTTGGGGTCATTGTACTGCTGCAGAATGAAGTTGGGTCCAATCAGACGCCAACCTGATGGTATTGCGTGATGGACGAGGATGTGCTTGTACTTCTCGGCGTTGAGGATTCCATTAATTCTGACCAGATCACCAACTCCATTTGCAGAAATGCAGCCCCAAACCTGCAGGGAACCCCCGCCTTGCTTCACTGCTGGCTGTGGACTCCCATCCACATAACGATTTCCAGCTCCTCTACGGCCAAACTGCCTCCTGCTCGAGCCAAAAATGTCAAATCTTGACTCGTCAGTCCAGAGCACTTGCTGCCATTGCTCAGCACCCCAGTCCTTGTGTTTTTGTGCGTAGGCGAGCCTCTTGGCTTTATTTTCACTTTGGAGGAATGGCTTTTTGGCAGCAACTCTTCGAAGAAGACCACTTCTGACAAGACTTCTCCGGACCGTAGAGGGGTGTACTTGAGTTCCGGTGGTTTCTGTGAGCTCCGAGCTGATAGCAGTGCTGGACTTGGTCAGATTTAGAAGGGAAGTTAGTTTGATGTACACGGATTCTGTTGTACTCAGTTTCCGTGGCCGGCCGCTGCGTTTCTGGTCCTCAACCTTGCCCGTTTCTTTGTGCTTTTTCAGAAGAGCTTGGACAGCACATCTTGAAACTCCTGTCTGCTGCGAAATTTTTATTTGGGAGAGACCTTGCTGATGCAGGACAATCACCTTATGTCTTGTTTCTATGCTCACTCTTGCCATGGTGTTAAATTGTCACATCGGTCACACCCTCACCTTTTAGTTTGGTTTTCCTTTGCTCAGCTTAATTTCCTCTAAATCGTTTCGGTTTCAATTAAGTTGATTAAAATCATTATGCATTGATCATAAAAACCTGCTTGTTTAATCATGCATAGGACGATATATCTACAAAGTAATCAAGTTTTGATTTGTAAAGGGGTCTATTACTTAATGTTACTTTAACGGATCACAAAAAGATCTTTAACATTAAATTTTTTTGGAAAATTAATATTGTGAAATTTAAAATTTGTTCTTATTTATGGACACACTAACGAAGAAAGAAAATAACCTAAAAGCAAGTTTATATAAAAAATATACAGACTTTTGCACAGTACTTTTAAATATTAAGGCCGCGTGGGTCATGACTACTGCGTAGATATAGAACTCCCAGGCGACCTGTTCGGCGCCCGCACCCTCTTTACGCGAGTGCCCAGGCTCTGCGGCCCAGCCGGAACACAGGCCAGCGAAACCAAACAGCCTACCCAACCGCCCAACCCCGCGCAGCCTATAACCCCGCACCAGTCCCAACCAGCGATCTACTGACTGTAAGAAAACCAGTACCAAAGAACGGACAGAACCCGGCACTCCGCCGCTTATAAAACCCCGACTATTTTGCTTCCCTGCTGCCGTCGACCGTGCCGCCGCCTGCCAGCAACAAAAATGGCCCTTACCGGATGTGGTTGCTGACTTCCTGTCAGAAAGATGGCGGCCACCAATTGGTCACAGCATAGTGTTCTGCTTCTGTCCCTGCGACGGACTATTGCAGATACTGTTTTTTCTTTTTGCACCTGGAGCGAGCATATTGTGAATAAGTTCTTTGTGTAAACAGTGTGGATGCACATTTTGGATTTTTAAAATATAAAATGGAACCACACTGTTTAGCAGCAGCCACAGCCTTTAATAGATCATGTGCGAAGAGTTTTGCCAGGGCCCGGATAGCTCAGTCGGTAGAGCATCAGACTTTTAATCTGAGGGTCCAGGGTTCAAGTCCCTGTTCGGGCGTTCGCTTTTTGCCACATAGAACGCACTCTCGCTGGTACAGAACTCATAAAATATCTTTGCTCTTTCAATGTCACGTCGAAGTCCTGAATTGTATTATTTCTTTATATTTGCAGAGCTGCACCTTCAATTTTCACTCCATTTTCTATATTTTACGCCGATAATATCAAATCTCAAGGGACATAGACTGAGTCTATTTAGACTTTTCCCCAGGATTGGGGAACGAAGGCCAGAACGCTACACGTAGGTTAAAGGTGCGAGGGGAACGATTTAACATGAAATTGAGGGGCAATTTTTTACATAAATGGTGGTATCAGTGTGTAGTGCGCTGTGTTTGAGCCAAGTACTATAACAACTTTTAAAGGACAGTTGGATAGGTGCTTGGATCTGACTTATCAAATGGAAGGACCATTTTTCCCTAAAATGAGCTCAGTAGATACCAAGGGTATCCGGAGCCATTGTTTTCCCTCAAACAATATATTTTTTAAAAAATTATGCTATTATTTTCATATTGCTGATTGGGAGAGTTACAAGCTCCTGGCTGTCAACATCTCTGAGGATCTATCCTGGGCCCAACATATTGATGCAACTCCCCAGCTCTGCATCTCCATGCCATCTCTACAACAAATATTGATCAGATGATTAATTTTTGTGAGGCATCTCTGTTCAGGAGTGACCCAGCTGCCTGTCATTTCAGATTCAGATTTATTTATCACATGTACATTGAAATACGTATATTTTTTGTTTCTGTTTACAATCAACACAGCTAGGGATGGGTGTATCGGGGCGGGCAGCCCACAAGTGTCGCCTCGTATTCCAGTGCCAACGTAGCATGCTCACTCACAATGCTCGGCAGAACACCAAGCCCCTTTCATCCACACACACGGACAGTCCTCCAACTCCAGGACATGAGGAGTATAAGCGTCGCAAGGGAACACTTAGGAGGCACGGTCAGAAGGCTAGAAGAAGGCATGAAATTGTTCTCGCAGACAAGGTGAAGGAGAATCCCAAGGGGATTAGATATATTAAGAGCGCAAGGATTGCAAGAGACAAAATTGCAAGATCAGAGTGGTCATCCACACATGAAGTTGGAATGGATTTTTTTGCATATGTATTTACTCGGGAGAGGGGCACAGACTCTGTCAAAGTGAGGCAAAGCAACAGTGAGGTCACGGATTGTATCCATATTACAGTGGAGGAGGTGTTTGCTCACTTGAGGCAAGTCAGGGTGGATAAATCCCCAGGGCCTGACAAGGCATTCCCTTGGACCCTGTAGAAGGCTAGTGGAGAAACTGCAGTGGCCCTAGCAGAGACTATCATTAGCCGTGGGCGAAGTGCTGGAGGATTACAGGATGGCTCGTGTTGCTCCATTGCTTAAGAAAAGCTCTAAAAATAAATTGGGATACTGTAGGCCAGTGAGCCTGACATCAATAGTGAGTTGGCATTCTATGAGTATTTGGATAGACAGGGAATGTTTAGAGCAGGGGTGTCAAACTCATTTTAGGTCACGGGCCAGATTGAGCAAAATGCAGCTTCATGCGGGCCGGATCAGTCGGGCGCGTGCGAATGCAGCTTTCGTTGCCTCCGTTTTTTCAGCCTGCTCTCATGTGTCTCAGTCTCTGCTATAACTACAAAGTGTTTCACTTTACAAATTCCGTTTCTTATGAAGAAGACTGCCGAGCAAGACTGCCGAATAAACACTAAAAACCCTGAAAACCTGGTACCTGAATAAACTCAGCATTAGCCATATCATACGCCATAGGTGCTTCGATTACTGGGGCCAGCTTTAATAGTAATTAGATATTATCTCGCGGGCCAAAGATAATTCCACCGCGGGCCGGATTTGGCCCGCGGGCCTTGAGTTTGACATATATGGTTTAGAGATAGTCAACTTCGCTTTGTGTGTGGTAGGTCCTGCCTATCCAATCTTACAGAGTTTTTCAAGGAAGTTACCGGGGAAGTTGATAAAGGCAAGGCAGTGGGTGTTGTCTACGTAGCCTTTGACAATGACCCACATGGGACATTGGTCAAGAAAGTTCAGTTGCTTAGCATTCGGGATGAGGTAGTAAATTGGATTAGACATTGGCTTCAGAGGAGAAGCCAGAGAGTGGTAGTAGATAGTTGACTCTAACTGGAGGCCTTTGACTAGTGGTGTGCCGCAGGGTGCGGTGCTGGGTCCGTTGTTATTTGTCATCTAGATCAGTGGTCTGGATGTCAGTGTGATTAACTGGATCAGCACATATGCGGATGACAAGATTGGGAGCATCAGGGACAGTGAGGAAGGCTGTCAAAGCTTGCAGCGATATCTGGACCAGCTGGAAAAAAGGGGTTGAGAAATGGCAGCTGGAGCTTAATGCAGACAAGTGTGAGATATTGCACTTTGGGATGACAAACCGGGGTAGGACCTAAGGGCACTGAGGAGTGTGGTAGAACAGAGGGATCTGGGAATACAGATCCATAATCTCTTGAAAGTAGTGTCACAGATAGATAGGGTCATAAAGAAAGCTTTTGGCACAATGGTCTTCATAAATCAATGCATTGAGTACAGAAGATGGGATGTTATGTTGAAATTGTATAAGGTGTTGGTGAGGCCTAATTTGGAGTATTGTGTGCAGTTTTGGCCATGTACCTACAGGAAAGATGTAAATAAGATAGAAAGAGTGCAGATAAAATCTACAAGGATGTTGCCAGGGCTTGGTGACCTGAGTTATAGTGAAAGGTTGAATACGTTAAGAGTTTATTCCCTAGAAGATTGAGGGGAGATTTGACAGAGGTCTACACAACAATGAGCAGAATAGATAGGGTAAATGCAAGCAGGCTTTTTCTACTGAGGTTGGGGGAGACCCGAACTAGAGGTCATGGGTTAAGGGTGAAAGGTAAAGTGTTTAAGGGAAACTTCTTCACTCAGAGGATGGTGAGAGTGTGGAAGGAGCTGCCGGCAGAAGTAGTGGATGCTGGTTTTGTCACAACCACGGACCTGGCATCGCAGTAGATACGCCAACTGTGTTTGTGCTTGGCGAGATCCTTCTGCACGATGGAGACAGAAACAAGAGTTTATACATAGTAAATCCAACGGAACAGTGTTGCTTCGACGAATCACTCTGACCAATGAATCTCATGGCCAAGGTCAGCTGCTCTCGCTCTCTGCTGGGTCCATCTTTTTGTGGTCGAGACTTGCTGTCACCCAGTGCGGATATGGCCCAAGTGCAGAGTGGGAGACACTGAAGCAGGTCGATAGTTCACAGACTTTAATGCAAACAGTGTTAAAGGGAAAGGAAAACAATAAACGCTAGGCCAAGCAGGGCCGTTAACTAAAACTCTCAAATGGAAAACATAGCCTACACTTATTGAGAAATATACCTGACATCATCATTATATATACCTGAAATATAATCACTATGTACTAGCTATTTACTATACTATGTAATCACTTCTAGGTACTGAATATTACTATGTATTATTTTACTAGACATATTTTGCTATGTATTGTTTTAACTAGATACTTTATACTCTCTTAGCTGCATACTGTGGCACTTACAGAACACCTGTTTAGCTAGCAGCACTAATTAGCTGAAATGTACCCCATGTATTACACTCAGCCTTTGTTTAGTACGAGATAACAGTGGCGGACAGGATGGTACGAGCAGGAAATGTAATGTGAGGGAGGTTGTCTGGAAAGATAACCTTGGCCAGGAATGGGGCCCCAATGCAAACTGGAGAGAAATACTGGTGGCGCACCGAGAGCTAGGCAAGAGCGATTGATTAGTTAATGAATAGATAATATGCAATTAAAAATTGATTGGGTATGCTGATAAAACTGAAATGTAACTGAGATAAGAAATTACTATAAAGAATGCTGTACACTGGAGCTCGGTGGGCTTTCGGTGACAAGTTCATTGATTGCCTCAGCCTTAGTTTGCAAATAAAGGTTTAAATTTCTCGAAGAATTGTCTGCATCTCCTGGTCATTTCAAGTAACCACGACACACTGTGACTGAAAATAAAACGAATACCGCTAGACTTCAGAGTCAGTTGACTCAGCAGTCCAATTTCTCTGGCAAGGCAGAATACAAGCAGGCAGCGAAGCGTTGCTGTGTCCGTGTCCAAGTTTCAACAAGCAGTACAATGACAAGTATGGAGTTAAGTACTATCACAATGAAATAATAATTAGCTGACGTGCATATTCTCAAGCGCAATTGCCGTATCTGCTGCGATGCCAAATCCGTGGTTGTGACAGGTTTGATTTCGACGTTTAAATGAAATTTGGATAGGTAGATGGATGGGAGGGGTATGGCGGAGCATGATCTGGGTGCAGGTCGATGCGACTAGGCAGATTAATAGTTAGGCATGGACTAGATGGGCTGAAGGGCCTGTTCCTGTGCTGTATGAGAAGCTAGGTGTTGTGGGGTGAGTAGACCAAAGCTCTGACCAAACTTGTTCATCAGGAGACCAACACACACAAAAAGCTGGAGGAACTCATTAAGCCTTATTCCCCTCCATAGGTGCTGCCTGACTGCCCTGCCGAGTTCCTCCAGCATTTTGTGTGTGTTGCTCTGGATTCGAATTGAATCAGCCAGTAAGGCTGCGGGAGAAGCCGGATTGGGTTCGGAAGCTCTGACGTGGGTGGAGACCGTGCTGCTGCCTGTAACTCGGAGGCGCCGGAGTTGGTGTCTTCAAGTTGGCGCATAGGCGGCATGCAGTGAAACCGTGAGTGACTGTCTTGGATGTTTCTTTTGTGATCGCAAGACCTTGTTGGACACTGATTGCTCCAAGCCTGCTTCTCTTGTTTAATGGAGGTTAGGCGGTGAGGAGGCAGTGTCACCGCGGTTGTAACTAGAACTGGGCCTCAGTCTCCATCTTGTGTTATAGAGTGGCATCTGGGCTCAGCGGGTGGCCTCTCCTGTTGGTGCTGCCTCCCAGTGACAGATCTGTGAAATTACAACTGGACTGCTGGGAACCATCAATTTGCAGGACTTGGAACTCAGGAACTTTGGTATAAAATTTGTTTTCTTATGTAACTATGTTCTTTTTACCCCCTTTCTCATTATTTTGAATGCATGGGTGTGTTTTTACACCTTATCCCCTGAGGAATGCGGTCTCATTCAGCTGCATGCATGTATAATTTGAATGACAATTAACTTGATTTGATTTGAAGATTTCCAGCATCTGCAAAATTTCTTGTGTTAGACCATTGCCCCCACTGCCGCCACACAGTGGTTGCAGGGTGTACTACACCTTGTTCCTTGCATCAGCAGAGAGTGAATCGGCTAGGCTGCTATAGAGTTTAGAAAAATAAGACATGACCACATTGAAGCATATTCATTCCTTTAAGGGCTCAAGAGGGCAGATGAGGTAGAATATTTTCCCCTAGCAGAGATGTCTAGAAATAAGTGTTACAGTCTCAGGATGTATACTGTATGTAGGTCATTTAAGACTGAAAGAAGAATTGCTTGAATTGCTACATACCAAGTATTGGCAAATGGGATTAATGTGGATTTTAATTTTAAAAATGACCTTGATTCATAGTACAAACATATCTTCAAAGGACATAAAGGCAGCATCTCTGGAGTGGAATCAGCAGTTAATGTTTCAGCAAGACCTTTCATCAGGATTGGGCCGTTTAGAAAAAAAGGAACAGGTCAAAACATCATGAGGTCATTACGTTCAGTAGCGTAAACTTTCACAGAAAAACATCTCAAACAAACATGGCACCACAGCCACTCACGGAGTTCCCCAGGGTGATAATCATTGTTTGAGGGGCTTCTCCACCCACCTCTGTGAGGTGCTGGAAGGAACTAAGACGGTAGCCTTTCCGCACAGAGACTCAGCTTTGGGTGCACTGAACTTTGGTGCGACCCTCAGCACGAGCTCCTGCAGATTGGAATGTGCTGGTCTGCAGCATCCCCTTACGGATATCCCACTGTGCTGGAAGACCAAGAGATGGTGCCTTTGCCGAGCTGATGGCCTTCCAGCAGCACTTGACACCTGACGTGGTGTAGGTCCCCAGGAGCAGCACACGAGGACCAGAAGGACCTCTGTTATGCAGTTACTGGGGTGAAGCAGGCTTCAGTTTATTATCTTTGAAATGCCGTTAAAACTCATTTTGTGGATTCCATTTCCATTTTTGTGGAGTCCAATTCCACTTTAATTAATTTGCCGTTCACTTCTAGTGTAAGCCATATTGCTTACTATTGTTAGCTTTCACGCTATAAATCTCGAGGCTACCCAGCCCTGTGTCACTCTCATCATTTTCAGATTTTTCATTAACAACATGCAGATTAGTGCTCTTTTTGAAACTGCAACTTGACTTTTTAAAACCATTTTTTCTTCCTTGTGCAGTCCCTTTATTTTTGCCTGCCTGACATTTCCTTTGTATGTGTCCTAGTTTGTTGCATTTTCTGCAAGATTTGCCTTTAAATCTGCATTGGTCTGGTATATGTAAGCCCCTGCCTCAACAGTAACATAATTTGTTTGTCCAGGGCAGTTTCTGTTTAGATGTTGCTATTTATTCACGCTTACTTTCATTCCTGACTGCAACTCAATTCATTGCTGTCCACTATTTCCATTGATACAGCTATTTCAACTGCTCTTTTAATTGTAAGTTGTGCTTCAGTTGGGAGACATTTTTTGTGAATGCTTTTTTGTAAGATTCCACAAACTGAACAATTTCTCAGTGCAAACATGAGGAAATCTGCAGATGCTGGAAATTTAAACAACACACAAAAATGCTGGTGGAACACAGCAGGCCAGGCAACATCTATAAGGAGAAGCACTGTCAACATTTTGGGCCGAGACAACTGACAACGCTCGGACATCTTCTTCAATTTAGCTATGTAAGCTGAAATGGACTCCCCTCCCTTTCGATTCCACTTAAGAAACTTAAAGCATTCTGCAATCTACAATGGTTTTGGTTCTAAATGTTTCTGTATTACTTTCATGGTAACAGCAAAGCCAATTTCAGCTAGTTTGGTTGAAGCAGTTAAAATTCTAAGCAAACTGTATGCCTTTAAATCCAATGCAGTCAGCAAAATAGGCACTTGCTTCTCATTGGCTATTTTATTTACTTCAAAATACTGTTCAATTTGTTCAGTATACAATATCCAGATATCCCTTGTAGAATTGAATGTGTATATCTTTCCGATGTAGCCAGCCATTTCTCTCTTTTTTTTTGCTCATGTTTATTATCAGCTGGTCCTGACTGTTTATGACTCCATGACTTTATCTGTTCTCTGCCTTTTTTTAAACTTGTCCCTTCCTGAAGAAGCATGTGCTGTGCTGTTTTTTCACTTAACCATTTCGCACTGCACTTTTAAAAACTTGAGTGCCTCACTGTGGTTCTACAGGTGGGTAGTTATTTCAGGTTTGTTTAAAACTTCATCAACACCAATATTATATTTTGTAACTCTAAAACATAAAACTAATCGAAAGATGAGTGCCTTAGTTTCATTTTTCTTTAAGAGAGGCATGCACGTATGACACGGTGAGGTGATAACGTAGGCCATTCATGTACTTTTACATATAACCCTTAATAAATTATTTAAACAAACAAGAACAAGTAATCAAACAATTTATTTACAATATTAATCAAAGATTACTGAAATATTAAATACACAACAGTAACTTCCTTAAAAAACTCTGAAAGGTTAGTTAGACACAAAATGCCATGCACAAAGACATGTAAGGTCCTGCCTATCCAAATATTTATATATCCTGTCTCTTAAAATATCCTCCAGTGAATTACTCATGGATGATGTCAGGCTCACTGGCTAATTTTCTGAATTATTCTTAGAGCCTCTCTTGCTTAACGGAACAACATTTGCTATGCTCCAGTCCACTCGGGGCTAAGGGTGTTTTAAATATAATTGCCGGGACCCCTGCAATTTCTGCACTAGCAACTCACAGTTTCTGAGGGAACACCTTGTCAGACCCAGGGGATTTATCTACCCTAATTTGCTGCAAGACAGCCAGCACTTCATCTTCCATAATCCAGATACAGTCCATATCCTCACCATTCCTTTGCCTCAGTTCTATAGAGTCTGTGTTTATTTCCCAAGAACAAATGCAAAAAATCCAAGAACTCCCTCATCTCTTTTGGCTCCATGAATAAATGACCATTCTGACCTTCAGGAGGACCAAAGTAATTCCTTGCTAACCTTTTGCTTTTAATATACCTATAGAATCCCTTGACATTGTCTTTCACCTTGTCTGCCAGAGCAACCTCAGTCCTCTGTTAGACCTCCTCTTTTCTCTCTTAAGTATTCTCTTGCATTTCTTATACTCTTTAAGTGTCTCATTTGAACCTATCTGCCTATACTTGCTATGTGACTCCTTCTTCTTCTTCTTAACCAGGAGTTCAACATCCCTTGAAATCCAAAGTTCCCTTAATCTGTTAGTCTTGTCTTTTATTCTAACAGGAACAGACAAATTCTGTACTCTCAATATTTCACTTTTGATGACCTCCCACTTACCAAGCATTCCTTTGCTAGAAAATGACCTAACCCAATCCACACTTATCAGATCTCTTCTGATTCTATGATAATTGGCCTTTCTCCACATAATTACAGTTCTTGTTGGAAGTTCTGATTCCAGTCTCACTGAACACGTTTGGGATGATTCACATCTTTACCAGAAGGGGACGACATGGCATCATTAGCGTGGCCCAGATACTAAAGTGAATATTGAAGAGTGTGGGAAAAGATTCTCCACAGTCTGCTCATATCCTTAATCACTTTGGCAGTGTACAGAACAGCATAAATATAATGATGATGTGAACTACATTGTTGGCAAAATAACAATGTAATTTTCTATAGCCAAACCATTTCAATTAGTTATTGCTTACTGATGCAATCTCAGGATTAGAATGAGAATTAGGTTTACTTTCCATGTCTTATTATGTGAAATTTGTTCTTTTGTGGGAGCAATACATTGGAAAGACATAAAATGACTATAAATTACAAAATTAACAAATAGCGTGAAAGAAACATGTTCATGGGTTCATGAACTGTTAGGAAATCTGATGGCAAATGGGAAGAAGTTGATTTTGAATTGTTAAGTGTGTGTCTTAAGGCTCCTGTTTTCCTCCTCCCTGATGGTAGTAATGAGAAGAGAGCATGCCCTGGCTAGTGAGGGTGGATTTGATGCTTGTGTCCCAGGGCTTGGAATGAATCTCAGGTCAAGGGGCCTGTTTCTCCTACTTGCATTAGGACCTGATGTTATCAGCGGACTTTGGAGCCAGGCACCAGTCAGCTAGAGGCTGCAGCCTGCAGCTTCCCACCCTGATACCAGTTAGATAGACACGTTCAGGAAATGGGGCGGGGGTACGTGCAGTCAGAAGAGAGGTTTGGCATCGTACAATGTGGGCCAAGGGCGTGCTCCTGTGTTGTACTGTTCTAAATCTACATACTATTTTGAGCTCAGAACTCTGGAATTGGAAAATCAGATCTCTCTGATAGAAATGTAAGAGCTCCCTATTGTTGTGTGCAGACTTAAGAACTTTTGATGCTAAAAAAATTAATAATAAAGCTAATGGCATGCTGGCCTTTATAACAAGAGGAATTGAGTATAGGAGTAAAGAGGTCCTTCTGCAGCTGTACAGGGCCCTGGTGAGACCCCACCTGCAGTACTGTGTGCAGTTTTGGTCTTCAAATTTGAGGAAGGACATTCTTGCTATTGAGGGAGTGCAGCGCAGGTTCACAAGGTTAATTCCCGGAATGGCGGGACTGTCATATGTTGACAGATTGGAGCGACTGGGCTTGTATACACTGGAATTTAGAAGGATGAGAGGGGATCTGATTGAGACAAATAAGATTATTAAGGGATTGGACACGCTGGAGGCAGGAAGCATGTTCCCGCTGATAGGTGAGTTCAGAACTAGAGGCCACAGTTTAAGAATAAGGGGTAGGCCATTTAGGACTGAGATGCGGAAAAACCTTTTCACCCAGAGAGTGGTGGATATGTGGAATGCTCTGCCCCAGAAGGCAGTGGAGGCCAAGTCTCTGGATGCATTCAAGAGAGAGTTAGATAGAGCTCCTATAGATAGCGGGGTCAAGGTATATGGGGAGAGGGCAGGAATGGGGTACTGATTGTGTATGATCAGCCATGATCACAGTGAATGGCGGTGCTGGTTAGAAGGGCCGAATGGCCTACTCCTGAACCTATTGTCAATAATAGGAGAAAAAAAAAGCTAGTGTTGGGAGGGTGTTGCAGAAGAATGGATCTTAAGTTAAATCTTATACAAACCCCATTTCCAGAAAAGTTGGGATATTTTCCAAAATGCAATAAAAACAGAAATCTGTGATATGTTAATTCATGTGAACCTTTATTTAACTGACAAAAGTACAAAGAAAAGATTTTCGATAGTTTTATGGACCAACTTAATTGTATTTTGTAAAATAAACAAATTTAGAATTTGATGGCTGCAACACACTCAACAAAAGTTGGGACAGAGGCATGTTTACCATTGTGTTTCATCACCTTTCCTTTTAATAACACTTTTTAATTGTTTTGGAACTGAGGATACTAATTGTAGTAGATTTGCAATTGGAAATTTTGTCTATTCTTGCTTGATATAAGACTTCAGCTGCTCAACAGTCCGTGGTCTCTGTTGTCTGATTCTCCTCTTCATGATGTGCCATACATTTTCAATAGGAGATAGATCTGGACTGGCAGCAGGCCATTCAAGCACACGCACCCTGTGTCTACAATGCCACGCTGTTGTAGCCCGTGGAGAATGTGGTCTGGCATTGTCCTGCTGAAATAAGCATGGACGTCCCGGGAAGAGACGTCGCCTTGATGGCATCATGTGTCTCTCTAAAATCCTAATATACGCCTCAGAGTCAATGGTACCTTCACATACATGCAACTCACCCATGCCGTGGGCACTGATGCACCCCCATACCATCACAGATGCTGGCTTTTGCACCTTTCACTGATAACAATCAGGATGGTCGTTTTCATCTTTGGCACGGAGAACTCGACGCCCGTTTTTTCAGAAAACTAGCTGAAATGTGGACTCATCTGACCACAGCACACGGTTCCACAGTCTTTCGGTCCATCTGAGATGAGCTCGAGCCCAGAGAACTCACCAGCATTTCTGCATTGAGTTGATGTATGGCTTCCTCCTTGCGTAATACAGTTTCAAGTTGCATTTCTGGATGCAGCGATGGACTGTGTTAAGTGACAACGGTTTTCCGAAGTACTCCCTAGCCCATGTGGCTATAATTGTCACAGTAGCATGATGGTTTCTTAGGCAGTGCCACCTGAGGGCTCGAAGATCACACGCATTCAACAGTGGTTTCTGACCTTGCCCTTTACGCACTGAGATCTCCCTGAATTCTCTGAATCTTTTCACAATATTATGTACTGTAGATGTTGAAAGACCTAAATTCTCTGCAATCTTGCATTGGGAAATGTTCCTTTTGAACTGACTAACAATTCTCTCACGAATTTTGGCACAAAGGGGTGAGCCACAATCCATCCTTGCTTGCAAAGACTGAGCCTTTGATGGACGCTACTTTTATACCCAGTCATGATACCTCACCTGCTACCAATTAGCCTGTTTAATGTGGAGTCTTCCAAACCAGTGTTACTTGAATATTCTGTGCACTTTCCAATCTTATTTTAACTCTGTCCCAACTTTTGTTGAGTGTGTTGCAGCCATCAAATTCTAAATTTGTGCATATTTACAAAATACAATTAAGTTGGTCCGTAAAACTATTGAAAATCTTTTCTTTGTACTTTTGTCAGTTAAATAAAGGTTCACGTGAATTAATATATCACAGATTTTTGTTTTTATTGCATTTTGGAAAATATCCCAACTTTTCTGGAAATGGGGTTTGTAGAAAGATGAGAAACACACACAAAAATTGCTGGAGGAACTCAGCTAGTTAGGAGGATCAATGGAAATGAGTAAGCAGAAATAATGAACAAAGCTGTAAAGTTGTAAAATTAGTCAGCTCCATCATGGGTACCAGCCTCCATAGTATCCAAGACATCGCCAAGGAGTGGTGCCTCAGAAAGGCGATGTCCATTATTAAAGACGCCCATCACTCACAGCATGCCTTCCTCTCATTGTTACCGTTGGGAAGGAGGTACAGAAGCCTGAAGACACACATTCAGTGATTCAGGAACAGCTTCATCCCCTCTACCATCCGATTTCTGAATGGACATTGAACCCATGAACACTACCTCACTTCTTTAAAGAAATATGTATTGCTTCTATTTTTGCACTATTTTTAATCTATTTAATATACATATGTAACGCTCTGTAATGCTTCACTGCTGAGGTAATGGTTTCTTTGTAGCAGCAATGTTTGGGTTACGAGGGCTTTGGAATGTGCACCATCCATTGAAAGGCATGTTGTTCTTCCTTGTGGGTCTGAGAGAAGGATTCCGCTGTCTTTTGTCGGCGAGTGATGAAGAGAGGAGACGCGAGTGGAGAGAGTTGGTAGACCGCCGGACGGAGTGGACTTGGAGCGAGGGTCTGAGGGTCCGCGACGCTCGGAGGAGGTCGATGGTGAGCGGATGGTTGGAACCGTGAGCTCCGTGCGCATTGGACTGTTTCATTTGAATAGGCCCTTTTTCTTTTTTTTGTTTCTTTACTAAACTGTGAAGGGAGAAATAGAAGGCCGTATGCCTGGGAAACGCAGAAGAGGAAGGCAAAGAAGAATATATATGGACACTGTGAAAGAAATAATAGATCTAAATGTGCAAGATATCACTGACGCTGCAAGGGATCGTTTGATGTGGAAAGCCATGATCGCCCAAGCGTGGAACACGCAAGGCATATGAAGAAGAAGAAGAAGAAGACTAACCTATAGTCAAATTAAGAATTATAAAGCTCAATCGTTTAATTGCATATTGTATACTGTTTGTTATTTTGTGGTACTAATTCGTAACAGGGAAACATATCACACAGCATCTACCCAAACAAGATTTCTGAAGTTTGGCTGGGCGGAAGGCTACTTCCCCCTAGAGTAAGCCTCTGGCCGAACTGAGGGTATCATTCCGGGATTGATTTCATTAGATGCTGTGTGATTACCCTGAGCATTGAACCAGTGGGGTAGATACTTGTACTCCAGATGAATTGTTAATTCGCCTGCTAAGTACTGTTAAAGTTGTGATTGTGCGTGGAGGTTTGATAAAAAGGTGGACTATATATATCTATTTACTGTAAATAATTTACTTTCTTTTACTTTCTATATTATCATGCAATACTTCGTACTGCTGCTGCTAAGTTAAATTTCATGACAGATGCCGGTAAATAATGAACCTGATTCTGATCTTGAACAGATTCGGGAGAGGTGTTTAAGTGGTTCGTAGGGAGGCACATGAACGTGCAGGGATAGGAGAGATAGGGGTCGTGGGTAGGCGGAAGGGATTAGTTTAATTTGATTAGCCTGGAACGACATTGTGGGCTGAAGGGCCTGTTCCTGGCCTCTACTGATCGACCTTCTATGAAACAAATGGACCAGGAGGAGAATGGAAGAAGTGGTTTTGAATCTAGAGGGCATGCATTTAAGGTGAAAGGGGGCAAAATCACAGGAGATGGGCAGAACGCGATTTTTACACAGAGAATGGCGTGTGTTGTCTGGAGTTGTGATGGAGGCACTTAGACAGACACATGAAGGTGCAGGAAATGGAAGGATAGAGACATTGTGAAGGCAGAATTGTGAGCTTAGGTGGATATTTGATTACGAATTTGATCAGTTTAGCACAGCATTGTGGGCTGAAGGGCCTGTTCATGAGCTGTACTGTACTCTGTTCTATGTAGACGCCTCTTAGCATGACTCGCTGGCATTGAAGAGCGTTAAGAGAAGAGCTAAAGTAGAAGAGGGCGAAGTCCGAGAAATAGAGTGTTTCTATAACATGACGGAATGAAGATATTAGTGTAATTTGAGCACCAGTTTAATAAAGCATATTTTAAAAAGTTAAGATAATGTCAGAGGCTCGCAGGGAGCAAGCAAATCTCCAATCTCAGAAAACTCTTGCCTTTGAGATTGCCGGTTTCTTACCTCCAGAGATCTGAGCCCAAAATGGAGTACAAAACATACTGTAGAGGAGAACAGAGCAGGAGCACGCCCCTTTACCCACAAAGTCGGTGCCAACCATGAAGCAAAAGTGAACTAATCTCCTCTGCCTGCACACGATCCGTATCCAACTATTCCCTGTGTATTCATGCGTCTATCTGAAAATCTCTTCACTGTCGCAGGAAAGCAGCGCCCATCATCAGGGACCTTCACCACCCAGGGCATGCTCTCTTCTCACTGCCGCCATCAGGAAGAAGGTACAAGAGCCTCATGACTCTCACCACTAGGTTCTGGAGCAGTTATTGCCCCTCAACCATCAGGTTCTTGAACCAAGGGGGATAACTTCACTTGCCCCATCACTGAAATATTCCCACAACCAATGGACTCACTCTCAAGGACTCTTCATCCCAGGTTCCTGATATTTATAGATAGATAGATAGATAGATAGATAGATAGATACTTTATTCATCCCCATGGGGAAATTCAACTTTTTTTCCAATGTCCCATACACTTGTTGTAGCAAAATTAATCACATACAATACTTAACTCAGTAAAAAAATATGATATGCATCTAAATCACTATCTCAAAAAGCATTAATAATAGCTTTTAAAAAAAGTTATTAAGTCCTGGCGGTAGAATTGTAAAGCCTAATGGCATTGGGGAGTATTGACCTCTTCATTTATTGCACAGCTTGTTGTTTTCTGCACTCTGGATGAAGACCATAAGACTGTAAGACAGGGGTGTCAAACTCATTTTAGGTCACGGGCCAGATTGAGCAAAATGCAGCTTCATGCGGGCCGGATCAGTCGGACGCGTGCGAACGCAGCTTTCATTGCCTCCGTTTTTTCAGCCTGCTCTCATGTGTCTCAGTCTCTGCTATAACTACAAAGTGTTTCACTTTACAAATTCCGTTTCTTATGAACAAGACTGCCGAGCAAGACTGCCGAATAAACACTAAAAACCCTGAAAACCTGGTACCTGAATAAACTCAGCATTAGCCATATCATACGCCATAGGTGCTTCGATTACTGGGGCCAGCTTTAATAGTAATTAGATATTATCTTGCGGGCCAAAGATAATTCCACCGTGGGCCGGATTTGGCCCGCGGGCCTTGACTTTGACATATATGCTGTAAGACATAGGAGCAGAATTAGGCCATTTGGCCCATCGAGTCTGCTCCACCATTCCATCATGGCTGGTCCTTTTATTCAGTCTCCTCCTCAACCCCAGTTCCCAGCCTTCTCCCTGCGACCTTTGATGCCGTGTGTAATCAAGAACTTACCAACCTCTGCCTTAAATACACCCATTGATCTGGCCTCCACAGCTGCATGTGATAACAAATTCCACAAATTCACCACCCTCTGGCTAAAGAAGTTTCTCTGTTGAGAAAGGGTGCCCCTCTATTCTGAGGCTGTGCCCTCTTGTCCTAGACACTCCCACCATGGGAAACATCCTTTCCACATCTACTCTGTCTAGGCCTTTCAACATTCGAAAGGTTTCAACGAGATCCCTCCTCATCTTTCTGAATTCCAGCGAGTACAGATCCAGAGCCATCAAATGTTCCTCGTATGATAACCCTTTCATTCCTGGAATCATATTTGTGAACCTCCTCTGGACCCTCTCCAATGCCAGCACATCTTTTCTAAGATGAGGGGCCCAAAACTGTTCACAACACTCAAGGTGAGGCCTCACCAGTACCTTATAAAGCCGCAGCATCATATCCTTGCTCTTGTATTCTTGATCTCATGAAATGAATACTAACATAGCATTTACCTTCCTCACCACCGACTCAACCTGCAAGTTAGCCTTCAGGGTGTTCTACACAAGGACTCCCAAGTCTCTCTGCATCTCAGATTCCTGGATTTTCTCCCCTTTCAGAAAATAGTCTGCACATTTATTTCTACTGCCAAAGTTCATGAACATGCATTTTCCAACATTGTATTTCATTTGCCATTCTCTTGCTCATTCTCCTAATCTGTCTAAGTCCTGTGCATCCTACCCATTTCCTCAACACTACCTGCCCCTCCACCAATCTTGGTAGCATCTGCAAACTTGGAAACAAAGCCATCTATTCCCTCATCTAAAACATTTATATATAGCTTAAAAAAAGTGGTCCCAACACTGACTCCTGTGGAACACCGCTAGTCACTGGCAGCCAACCAGACAAAGATCCTTTTATTCCCATTTGCTGCCTCCTACCAATCAGCCAATGCTCTAACCATGTTAGTAACTTTCTTGTAATACCATGGGCTCTTAACTTGGTAAGCAGTCTCATATGTGGCACCTTGCCAAAGACCTTCTAAAAGGCCAAATATACAACATCCACTGCATCTCCTTTATCTATCCTACTTGTAAACTCCTCAAAGAATTCCAACAGGTTCATCAGGCAGGATATTCCCTGAAGGAAACCATGCTGACTTTGTACTATCTTGTCCTGTGTCACAAAACAATCCATCACCTCATCCTTAGCAATTGACTCTAACATCTTCCCAGCCACTGAGGTCAGGTTAACTGGTCTATAATTTCTTTTCTTTTTTTCCTTCCAGCTTTTTTAAAGAATGTAGTAACATTTGCAATTTTCCAGTCCACTGGCACCATGCCCGAGTCCAATGATTTTTGAAAGATCATTTCTAATGCCACCACAATCTCTAACACTACTTCTTTTAGAAGCCTAGGGTGCAGTTCCTCTGGTCTGGGTGACCTATGTAACTTTAGGTCTTTCATCTTTTTGAGCATCTTCTCTCTTGTAACAGTAACTGCACCCACTTCTCTTCCTTCGCACACTACAACATCAGGCCTACTGCTCGCGTCTTCTGCAGTGAAGACTGACGCAAATTACTCAGTTCATCAGCCATCTCCTTGCCCCCTGTTATTATTTCTCCTGCCTCATTTTCTAGTGGTCCTCTATCGACTATCATTTCTCTTTTATTTTTAATATACTTGGAAAAAACTTTTACTATCCACTTTGATATTATTTGCTAGCTTGCTTTCATATTTCATCTTTTCCCTTCTAATGATTGTTTTAGTTGCTCTCTGTAGGTTTTTAAACACTTCCCCAATCCTCTATCTTCCCACAAATTTTTGCTTTGTTGTATGCCCTTTCTTTTGCTTTTATAATAGCTTTGACTTCCCTTGTCAGCCACAGTTGTACTATTTCACCATTTGAGTATTTCTTCATTTTTGGAATACACACGTCCTGCACCTTCCTCATTTTTCCCAGAAACGCACACCATTGCTGCACTGCTGACATCCCTGCCAGCAGCTCCTTCCAATTCACTTTGGCCAGTTCTCTCATACACTGTCATTTCACTTACTCCACTGAAGTGCTGCTAGTTGGGCAGTCTTTCATTGATTCTGTTGTGGTTATTATTCTACAGGTTTATTGAGTATGCCTACAAGAAAATGGATCTCAGGTTTGTATTTGATGACGTATATTTACTTTGATAATAAATTTACTTTGAAGTTTTGAACTTCGAACTATTGTACTGACTTCCATTATCACGCTTGTCAGCATGTTCAGGTGCCTGTTACTCAGAATCAGCTTCATTATTGCTGACATATGTCATGAATTTGTTGCTTTGCAGTAGTACAGTGCAATGCATACAAAAATTGCTATCTTACAATAATATATATATAAATAAGTAGTGCAAAAAGTGAGCAAAATAGTGAGATAGTCTTTATGGTTTCAATGTCCATTCAGAAATCTGATGGCAGAGTGAAAGAAGCTGTCCCTAAAATGTTAAGTGTGCGTCTTCAGGCTCCTATACCGTGTAGGAGCCTGAAGACACACACTTAACATCTTAGGGTTACCCCTGGTGGTGGTAATGAGAAGTGGCCATGTTCTCGGTGGTGAGCTCCTTCTTTGCGTACTGCCTATCGGAGATGTTATTGATGGTGGGGAGGGTCGTGCCCATGATGGAGCTGGAGGAATCGACAACCCTCCGTGGCTTTTCCCAATCCTGTGCAACGAAGCCTCCGTGCCGGACGTAAAGTGCTTGCTCGGCCGATTTTAGGTTGACCCGTCTCCCAATGCAATGCGATGTTGAGGGAGAGAAACCCTTTCCCCCAGTGGAATGTAATCCGCAGGTGTTCTGCTCTTTCGCTTAAGAGAGCCCTTTGCAATCGTTTGAAGAAGACCGTGTAAGCCTCTGTTGTTACCTCTGCCAATACACAGTCCCTGGGTTATGTAAGGATTCTGTCAAGAGTTAACTATAAGACAAATCTTCTGTGAATCAGAATGTCCCCCTTTTTATAGGTAGCTATGTTGTACTTTTGTTATAATTCTTCTATTTCATTGAATAATCAAAATTGGCACTCGGAGTTGGAGTTGTGCTGGTTGGAGTGGACGGTTCAGAGGGGAAAAGACAGGATGACGCCCGTCCAACTTATTGGGGTGCGAGGGTGGATCGCTTTAAGTGCTAAGCCGATTTGGTGCGGTCATGAATGGCTTCTTTGGTAGCGAAATCCAGGTCTGAAGCAAATCACTGGGCAGCATGTTCGAGGCCCGGAGAGATTTGACACAGCGAGGTCTGGATCCTAATGCGACGTACAATGTGATGTTTGTACAATCTAAATGCCAGTCTAGATAGACCGGAAAGGCTGGGTGTCAAGAGTCGGGCGAAGGTCGGATCACATTGAGCACCGAGCCAATTTGGAGAGGTTGAGAATGGCTTCTCCGGCGGCGGAATCTAGGCTTGTTGTGCTTCCCAGTTCCAAGGTTCCAAGTGCGAGGTTCGGACAATTTAAACAGCAGCCCAGATAGTCTGGAGGCTCCTCACTCTGTGATGCTATGGCTGTGAGACTACTTCTGGCTGTTGTGCTTCGTGACTGTGAACCATGTGGCAACTTATCCTGCCTATATGATGAACTGAATATTCAGGCTTCAGGCCTACTCCGAGCTGCTTCGGGATCTGGATGTAAGGACTCAATTTGGTTCTCAATGCTGTTGCTGTTGTTCGCTTCTATTGTTTACATGATTTGTTTTTTTCTCTCTCTTTGCTGTTGGCACCGGGTTGGTCTTACTTTTTTAAAAACTGGGTTCTTTTGGGTTCCTTACTTTGCAACGGCCTGTTAAACAAACAAGTCTCAAGGTTGTATAATTTATGCATTCGCTGATAATAATGGCACTTTGAATAATCATCCAAACACTACCCGGAAATGGGCATGGTAGTGAAGTGGTTAGCACAGCACTTTACAGTGCAGGCAAACTGGGCTCTATTACCGCCACTGCTGCCTATAAGGAATTTGTACGTTCTCCCCCTGACAAAGCGGCATTCCTCTGGGTGCTCTGGTTTCCTCTCACAGTCCAAAGATGACCCGGTTGGTAGGTTAATTGGTCATTGTAAACTGCCCCATGATTAGGCTAAGGTGAAATTGAGGAATTGCTAGGTGGTATGACTCGTAAGGCCAGAAGGGCCGATTCCACACTATATCTCAATAAATAAATAAATAGATGAATAGTTAAACTAATGGAATATATCATATCCAGACATTAATTAACACTGTACAATGTGATTATAATTATGACCATGAGCCCAGATGAAGGGTTTCAACCTAAAATATTGACTCTTTATTCCTTTCAATAGATGCTGCTAAGTTCCTTCGGTATTTTGTATGTGTTACACTGTATTTCCAGCACCTGCAGATCGCTTGTGTATTTTATGATTATTTCTAGCTTAAAAGCTGCTTCAATAACTAATGGGAGAATTTTACGTAGCATCAACAAGATCATAAGACCTGGGAGCAGAATTCAGCCATTCAGCCAATTGAGTCAGCTCCAACTTTCAATCATGGCTGATTTATTTTCCATCTCAAATCCATTTTCATGCCTTCTCCAAAGGTCAGGTTCCTATTAGTAAAATGGAGAGACACTGTATCTGTTCAACAGCTAGGATCTCTGGAACACTGATGTTTACTGTGGACAAAAACGGCCATTGTGTTTCCCTTATGACATTATAGTGATTACATTTAACTTATGACTGAATTCCATTTTGAATTCATGATAGCTGATTCATGAATGCTTTTTTCTCTTTGCTATAGAAGGAGTTCCAGAATAAATAACATAATGCTAACAAAATGGAAAACCCTACATTAGTTGATCAATAAACACTCAGCTCTTCAGGGTCTTGTTGTGGAAAGCCCCAGGAAAAACCCTTGCATTTGAGAAAAATAGAGAGAGAGAGCCAATGCAAAGAGGGCCTGTCTGTATTCCAAAGTCAATAATAGCTCAGGCAATTTTGAAAGAACCACAAAAAAACTATTTGGGCACTAAACTTTACAATTATGTTGAAGATTATTTCCCTGGGTTTACACAGACAGCTGGGTCTGCTTCTGTCATTTTACTATTTCCCTCAAGTTTCCAAAAGTTATTTCCTTTGTCTATTTCCTCTTCATTTACATGAGCTATATAAAATTAAAGATTAAAGATGAGCTTTATTTTCTACATGTATACTGAAACACACAGTGAAACGTACTGTTTACACCAATGACCAACACAGTCTCGGAATGTGCTGGCGGAAATCTGTTGGTGTTAGCATGTTTCCGGCTTCAATATAAAATACCCGCAACTTACCATGTCTTTGGAATGTGGGAGAAAACTGGACCATCCAAAATTCAATGTTCAAAATAAATTTATTATCAAAATACATGTAAGTCACTATATATAACCTTAAAATTCATTGTCTTGTAGGCATGCTCAATAAATCCATAGAATAGTAACCATAGCTGAATCAAGGAAAGACCACACCAATTTGGGCCTTCCACCAGTGTGCAAAAGACAACAAAATGTGTAAATACAAAAAGAAAGAAATAAGAATAATAAAAAATAGCTGGGCAATAAATATCAAGACCATGAAATGATGAGTCCTTGAAAGTGAGTCCATAGGTTGAAGGAACATTTCAGTGATGGAGCAGGTGAAGTTATCCCCTTTGGTTCAAGAGCCTGATGGTTGAGGGGTAGTGACTGTTCCTGAACCTAGTGGTGTGAGTCCTGTTCCTTTTTCTTAATGGCAACAGCAAGAAGAGTTCATGGCCTGGCTGGTGGGTGTCCCTGATGATGCTGCTTTCTGGTGACAGCGCCCTGTGGAGATATGCTAAACGGAGGGAGGGCTTTACCTGTGATGTATTGGACTGCATCGCATACGTTTCAGTATTCCATTCAAGGACGTTGGTGTTTCCATACCAGGCTGTGATGCAGCCAGTCAATATACTGTCAACCACAGACTTATAGAAGTTTGTCAAACGTTTGAATGCCATTACGAATATTCAGAAACTCCTAAGGAAGCAGGAAGCATCTGGAGGAAATCCATAGGGTCATTGGGAGAAAGTACAACCTCCTTACCCGGAGCAGAGACTTGAAGACCGATCACGATCACAAGAACATGGGAACTGTGAAGTGTAACGCTAACTACTACACTGTGGATCTATGCCATTATGAAAGACCTGCACAGGGGGAAACAGCAGAGACTTACTTTCCCTACCAGGGAGATCCTTAATTAGGGGTTGTAGGTTTAAGTTAATAGCAAGAAGCTTAGGAAGGCTTCGGAAAAAGTATTGCTCACTGACCACTTATATTAAGTACATCTGCACACTTGTTCGTTAATACAAATATATAATCATCTAATCTATTGGAATACCATACATAAAAATATGCCGACATGGTCAGACTAAACATCGGAATGGGGAAGAAATGTGATCTATTTGACTCTGATCGTGGAATTATTGTTGGTGTTAGATGGGGCGGCTTGAGTATTTCTGAGATTATGAGTATATCCTGGGATTTTCATGCACAACAATCTCTTGAGTTTACAGAGAATGGTGTGAAAAACAAAAAAAAAACACCCAGTGAGCAGCAGGTGTGTGAGTGGAAATACCCTTGCTAATGAGAGATATCAGAGGAGAATGGCAAGATTGGTTGATGCTGACAGGAGGGTGACAGTCACTCAAATACAACACTGGTGTGCAGAACAGCGTCTCTGAATGCACATGTTGAACGTTGAACTGGATGGGTTACAGGAGCAGAAGCCACAAACATACACGCAGTTCCCTCTTTATTAGGTACAGGAAGTATTATTTAACTCAATGAATAGTGGAGGTTTGGAACTCACTTGAGGCTGTCCCTGGGTTACAAACACTTAACTAGTGGACATCCCTACACACAAACAAGCTCTCATAATATTATTAAATTCAAAAGCCTACTGTAAATTCATATATTTTTTCCTATAGATGGCTCCTTCTCTCCACTTTTAGTAATTATTCTTTCTTATTGATCTTACATTTGGTACTCATTGCAATACTGTGGGATAATAGTTACTACGTGGAGTGATTTTAGTGTATTTTCTGATTTGAGGACCTCTGTGAAAACAGAACCCATTACTTGTCCTGGGTCAGCTTGCCCCTGAATATAAATTAGTATTATTAGTCATATGTGTCTCAGGACACACAATGAAATACGCTGCTTGTGTAACTGACTAGCATATTCCGAGGACAAGCTATGGAAAGCCTGCCGTGCTTCCAGTGCCAGTGTGGACATCCACAACTGTGCTATTACCATGGTAGTGCAGCAGTTAGCGCCACACTGTTACAGCTCGTGGCGTCGAAGTTTGCAGTTCAATTCCAGCATCCTCTGCAAGGAATCCCTATGTCCTCCGCATGACCACGTGAGTTTTCTCTAGGTGCTGCAGTTTACTCCCACAGTCTAAAGACGCACCGGTTGGTAGGTTAATTGGTCACTGTAAATTGCCCTGTGATGATGCTAGGGTTAAGCAGGAGGGTTGCAGCGTGGCATGGCTCAAAGGGCCGGAAAGGCCTATTGCACACGGCATCTCAATCAATAAATAAAATACACTTATTAAACCTAATCCATGTTTTCTTGGACTCTGGGAGGAGACAAGGGCACCCAGAAGAAAGCCACGGGGTCATGGGGAGAACATGCAAACTCCTTACAGACAGTGGCACAATTGAACATGGCACTGTGATAGTGTTACGCTAACTAGTATGCTACCGTGCAGAAAGTATCCTTTTCAGCATGAAGTTTCTGGATGAGCACCATGTCCGTGGAAACTGCGATCAGAGAACAGTAGCTTTACAAATTCACCCTGAGGCAGAAACACCCAGATCTGAAGCTGGTTGCCCGAAACTTAAATAAACACAATTACAATGGAATGAAGCCAAAATTGACTTAAGCGGACAGGTAGAGCAAAGATAGCAGAGCAAATCCTAACCACGAAAGTTTCTGCAGATGCTGGAAATCCAGAGCGACACCCGCAAAATTCCTAATGAAGGGTCTTGGGTCAAAACATCAACTGTTTATTTCTCTCCATAGATGCTGCCTGACCTGTTGAGCTTCTCTGTCATTTTACATCTGTTGTTCAAGACAGTAGACCAGCAGAGTGTGATAATTAGGGAGATATTCATAAATCCCAACAAAATGAGTAAAATTCTGAAGGAATTGACAGGGTGGATGCTAAGAAACATTTCCAGTTGTGTCTTAAAGGAATGAATTTTTATTGAATACATTGTATTTGTTCATTCATTATGTGCCATGCGGTATGACGTGGGCGATCACAGTCCTTTCATGACCATGTTTGTTCTTGGCATATTTTTCTACAGAAGTGGCTTGCCATTGCCTTTTTCTGGGCAGAGTCTTTACAAAATGGGTGACCCAAGCCATTATCAATACTCATCAGAGATTGTCTGCTTGGCGTCAGTGGTCGCATAACAAGAACTTGTGATGTGCACTGGCTGCTCATACGACCATCCACCGCCTGCTCCCGTGGCTTCACATGACCCTGATCAGAGGGACTAAGTAGGTGCTACACCTTGCCCAAGGGAGACCTGCAGGCTAGTGGAGGGAAGGAGAAACCTTACTCCTCCTTTGATAGAGTGATATTTCCACCCCGCCACCCCATTTAAAAAATATTGCATTATTACTTTAAATGCCAACCATTTCCAAAACCACATTGACCCACCCCTTCAATGTGTTGGGATCTGTTCCTTGTAACTTCTCTATTTCTTTTGATTGTTGATTGAATTATTTACTGCTATATTAATGCAAAATTCTATATCACAGTCACTCTTTCAGCAAGGTTCCTTCACAACAAGTTTATTAATCAGCCTTTCACATGACAATGTACTCAATCTAAGATAGTCCTTTGCCTTGTTAGCTCTCCACCGCACTTTTCTCGTGTACATTCCAAGAACTGAAGATCTACATCTTTGGCCCTGATTTAGCTTTGTGAAGATTACCTCTGAAATTATCTCTCCCATTTCCTTCCTCTGTCTGTTTATGATGCCTCCTCGGCTGTTTCTGTGTATTGCTCGTCAGTTTTTAGCCCACTGTTCCTCTTCACCTTTTTATACCGACTATCTCACCTCTACTCTTTCAGTCCAGGTGAAGGGTTTGAGCCCCAAGCATCAACTGTCCATTAGAATCATAGAATCATAGAACATGACAGCACACAAACAGGCCCTTCAGGCCATCTAGTCTGTACCAAAGTATTATTCTGCTAGTCCAGTTGAACCACAACCTGGACCATAGCCCTCCATTCCCCTCCCATCCATATACATGCACAAATTTCTCTTAAATATTGCAATCAAATCCATATTCACCATTTCCACTGGCACCTTGTTCCACGCTCACACCACCCTCTGAATGAAGAGGTTTCCCCTTAGGTTCTCTTTAAATCACCTTTCACCCTGAAACTCTGACCTTTAATTCTGGTCTCACCTAACCTCAGTGGGAAAAAGCCTGTTTGCATTTATCCTATGTACACCCTCATAATTTTGTATAACTCAATAAAACCTCCCTTCATTCTATACACTCATCACCCTCTGCTTGAAAAAAGTAGCCCCTGGTGCCTCTTCATCCCTCACCCTAAATCTATGGCACCTAGTTTTGGACTTCCTTATCCTGGGGCAAAGACTTTCACTGTCCAACTTTATGTACATACATTACTTAAAATTTTAAACACTTCTGTAAGGTTAAAACTTATTATGTGAGTTCAAAGTTCAAAATTAATTTATTATCAAAGTACATAGATGTGTCACCATATACAACCCTGAGATTTAATTTCTTGCTGGCATACTCAGTAAATCCAAGAAAAATAATAGAATCAATGAAATATCTCACCCAAACAAACAGTGTAAATGCAAAAGAAAAAAAAATAAAATAACAAATGAGCATTGAGAACTGAAATGAAGAGTTCTTGAAAGTGAGTACGTTGGTTGTGGGAACAGTTCAGTGATGGGGTGAGTGAAGTTATCCCCTCTGCTTCGAGAGCCTGATGGTTGAGGGGTAATAATTGTTCCTGAACCTGAGAGTGCAAGTCCTGAGGCTCCTGTACCTTCTTCCTGATGGCAGCTGTGAGAAGAGAGCATGAGCTGCCTGGTAGGATCTCTGATCATGCTGCTTTCCTGCCACCGTGCTCTGTGTAGATGTGCTCAGTGAAGGGGAGGGCTTTACCCATGATGCGCTGGGCCATAACCATACCTGTGCTGCACAACTACATATCGCATGCGCAGCCAACAGATCAATATATAGTGCTGGGGGTGGAGGAGTGTCATTGCTCTAAAAAAAAAATAGATCCATACGTTACATTTCTTCCCCTTTTAGATTAATGTAACATAAAACTATATAAGTACAAAGCATTCCATTTCCCTTTCATAAACCCACATTCCAAATAGATACGCTTTCACCGCAACAGTTCATAACTAACTTCACAGTTCTAAAGGTTCAGCCTTTTGGGTGGTGCTCTCTTTCTTTTAGGATCACGCCTCTGGACCTGTGGAATGGCATTAGGTTTGGTAGGCGTGTCGTCTAAGACAATGTTCTCGTTTTCCTGTGTCATGTTGACATGATCATCAATGAGCGGTTGGTCCGATGACTGTAATGTGTCCACTTTGTCGGATGCAATCAACTCAGGTGTGTTCTTTGGTGGAACATCCGGTATCTGGTTCACGTGACATCTCCGTGTCTGATCCCCAACACCCACTGTGTACATCAGTGGTCCAGTCCTGTAGCTATCCCTCGGGGTGTCCACTTGTCTTCATGTACTAGGACTTCCTCTCCAATCTCGAAGCTCCTTGCTGCTTCATTTGCCAACTGGCTGAACTGTTTATTCTGCACTTCCCTCCATTGATCTGATTTCAGGAGGTCTATGCGAGATCTCAGATTCTGCTCCATGAACAGCACTGCAGGTGTTTGATTTGTTGTCGCATGAACAGAGTTCCAATACACCACAAGGAGGTTGTCCACCTGGTGCTGTGGAGAAAGGTCCTCCTTGTCCATCACTTTAATGGACTTATTGAAGGTCTGGATAAACCATTCGTTGCTAGGTGGTGAGGAGCTGACTTGAAACGACTGATGCCATTCTTCTTCATGAACAGTCAGAATTCTTCTGACGTGTAGCGTGGTCTGTTGTCACTTACGATTTGTTTGGGTAAGCCGTTTCCGGCGAAGATATTCCTCAGACAGGTGACAGTCTTTGCTGATGCGGTTGCCTTCATTGGTATCGGCCCCGGCCACTTCGAGTGAGCATCCACAGCAATCAGGAACGTGGAGTTTATGAATGGTCCAGGAAAGTCAATACGTACTCTGCCATGGTGAAGACAGCCACTCCCACAGGAGTAACAGTGGCTGTAGGGGTGCATTTCGAACATTCTGGCATCCCGAACAGCTTTTCGCCAAGTCTTCAATCTGTTTATCTATTCCCGGTCACCACACGTAGCTTCAGGTGAGACTCTTCATCTTGACTGTACCCAGATGTCCTTCACGCAGATCCTCTAACACTCTGGTGCGCAGTTTAAAGGGAACCACAACACAAGATCCTCACACCAGCATTCTTTGACATACCGACAGTTGGTCTCATTTTACTGAGAAATCTGAAAACATAGGGTTACCATGAACTTGCCATCCTTGCATGGTGATTTCATAGACTTTTGACAATGCTGGGTCATTCCTTGTTTCCCTTTGTATTTCGGAATTTGTTACTAGCAACATGTCCACCAATGCGGTGTGGAATACTTCTGCAGGATCACAAAATGAAGACTTTTCTTCTTCAGTTGCCAATAGCGGAAGATGTGACAAGTCATCAGAGTTGCTGTGTTGCTTGGTACCCTTGAAATCTATGTCATCAGAGTGGGTTCCTAGGAATAATGCCCAACGTTTTAACCAGGTAGCAGTCATCACTGGAATTCCCTTCCTGGGATTGAAAATGGACACAAGGGGCTGGTGAACTGTCACTAGTGTAAACTTTTGTCCATAGAGGTAGTGGTGGAACTAGACTTTCATTCAATCGGTGCATAGCTGTGTTCTGCACTCATCAGTGATCTTGATGCAAACACATTTGGGTGTCATTCACAGTGTGTGACAAAAAGGCTCCATTGCCATAAGGGGACAGAACACATGCCAGTCTGATGGGCAGGGATGGGTCCCAATGGGTGAGCAGTTCATCAGATGTTATTAATCTCCTTGTTTCCTTGAATGCTTTTTCACATCTTTCTGACCATTCTCACTGTGGTCCTGTCTGTAACAGCATGTTCGATGTTTGGGAGAAACCGGTGGTAGTAGTTAACAAGGCCCAAGCATGACCTGAGTTGTGACACATTTTCTGGTTTGGGTGGCTGCCACACTCCTTTAGTTTTCTCTTGTGTCTTATGTAAGCCATACTTGTCAATGATATGTACAATACTAGATTTCATTCTTGAAAAACTCACATGTCTCTCTCTTTGCATACAGACAATACCCACTCAGCCTGGTAGGCACTTTAGCAAGGTTCTGGAGGCGCTTTTCGTTATTTTTGCCAGTCACGCTGATGTCACCGAGGTAACATTGTGTTCCTGGGATATCCTGGAGCTCTTGGTCCATTGCTCTTTGCAAAATTGCTGGAGCTGATGCAAGGCCAAAGATGAGAACTACACAGGAACAGTCCCTTGTGAGTACTGATCCTGAGGAACTTCCTCCTTGACCCCTCAATCTTCATTTGCAGATAGGCTTGTGGCCAATCAATCTTTGAAAACCTCTCCCCGCCTGCCAAAGATGCAAAAATGTCTTCTATTTGTGGCAGGGGATACTACACAGTACACGGCACCGGGTTGATGCTCACCTTGAAATCCCCACATATGCGAATGGCTCCAGCCTTCCCTTTCTCCATCACCGGGACCATGGTTGTGGCCCAATCACTCCACTCAGCGCTGGAGAGAATTCCAGATGTCTCCAAGCTCTGCAGTTCAGCATCCACTTAGGGCATAGAGTGTAAGGCACTGGACATGCTTTGTGGAATCTTGGTGTCGTTGCTTCATTCAATTCAGTTCTGGCCTTCATGCTTTTGTGTTTACCAATCCCCTTTTCAAACACCTTCTCACTGGCATTAAGCAGCTGAGCCAGTCTCTGACGTACAAACAAGCTGGATGAACTCAGCAGGTCGGGCAGCATCCGTTGAAAGGAGCAGTCAACGTTTCGGGCCGAGACCCTTCGTCAACGGATGATGCCCGACCTGCTGATCTCATCCAGTTTGTTTGTACGCCTTGATTTGACCACGGCAACTGCAGTGTACATTGTGTGTGCCAGTCTCCGGTTAGCGCTGCCATTTCAGATGCCATTACCTGTTGGTGCCACAGTGCTGGCCTTGATTGAGTGCCAGTCTAGTTGGGCTTTTCTCAACCATCCACATACGAAATGTGCTGGCCCTCCACTTTTCAAGACATAAAGTCCTAACTGCTGTGTTTGGCCTTCATACGTCACATTCACCTTCAGTTTGCCTTTAGGAACACTTTTTCACCTGTGTATCTTTAGCATCATTTTAAGTCTTTTCTAATGGTATCTTAGAAAACAGTCTGTGGTAGTCTGCCTCCGGAATTATGAACAAAGCTGATCCTGTATCCCGCTCCATTTTCAGTTTTACACTGGACACATCTATTGTGATCGAGATTGCTTTTGTGATCTGCTTTAGTTATGCTATGCAGTTCTAGGCACGACAGTTCACCTTTGTCAGACTCTATGTTGTCTGATTCTGTTTTACTTTTGGTGACTTTATGCATTTGCTTCGTTTTGTGTTTGAGACCTTTCATTTGGTTGTGATTTTTGTCTGTCTTTCACATTCTTTCCACATGACCTTGTCTGTGACACTTTACACAGACTTTTTCTTTGAATCTGCAATCATTTGCATCACAGGAGGATTTGCCACATTGATAACACCTTTGGCTTCTTGCACCATTTAGGAACATTTTGTGCATTTCACAATCTAACTTCCTTTCCTGTGTTCTGCAACATTCTTTGCTGCTGTCTCAAACGGTATTACCCGTTCTAAGTTGAGATCTCTTTCAGACAGTAGCCTCTCCTGAGTTCATTGACTACGCACGTCATGTACAAGCCTGCCCCCTTAAAGCTTCGGAAAGTCCATCTCTAAAGTCATAGTAGTGGGAAAGTTTGCACAGTTCCGTAATATATTTAGAAAGGCTTTCATCTTTTGACTGGTTCCTTTTGTAAAACCTAAATCTCTTAGCAATTGCCAGCAGTTTAGGGCTCAAGTGATTTTGTAAAATTGTAACAATTTAATTGAAAGTCTTGCTTGCTGGTTTTTCAGGGGATACTAGGTCGTGTAAGAGACTATACATTCTTGGGCCTATTAAGCTATGAAATGTAGGGTCTTTCTTTTGCTTCTCCATGGTGTTCATGTTACAAACAAGTTCAACCTTTTGATATATGACTCTCAGCCTTCATTAGCGTTATCAAATTCATCAACTTTCCCGACTGAAGCCGTCGATAGGCTTAGATTCAGTGCATCTTTCCTTGTTACTCACACATTCCAATGCTAGCCTTCTCTGTGCTGCTTAACTCTCGCTGTTTCACCCTGTAATTACGCCGTAACTGTCGGGGCAGTTCGTGATAACTTCTGACTTTCAGATTCGTACTCGTCACCAATTTGTTGTGTCTGTGCACAACTATATATCGATTAAATAAAAGCACGCGTGCAGGAGATGGCTTTAACTGACATATTCACATTGCAGTGAGAGAGAGAGAACAATGTGCATGTGTAGACAACAGCACATGTGCAGATAACAGATCAATACATGTGGGGGGGGGATGTCATTGCTCTAAAATAAATATATCCATATATTACAGTATCCACTTCCTCTTGTGGGAGTTTCTATTCAATGTTTCCATATTTAGCTGGGATGAAACCAATCAATATACTCCCCAACACACATCTGTAGAAGTTTGTCAAAGTATTGGATGTCATGACAAATCTTTGCAAACTTCTAAGGAAGTAGAAGTGCTGCCATGCTTTCTTCATAATTGCACGTATGCGCTGGGCCCTAGACAAGTCCTGTGAAATGATAACACAGAGGAGTTTAAAGTTGCTGACCCCTTCCACCTTTGATCTCCTGATGAGGACTGGTTCATGGACCTCTGGTTTCCTCCTCCTGAAGCCAATAATCAACTCCTTGGTCTTACTGACATTGAGTGAGAGGTTGTTGTTGTGGCACCACTCAGCCAGGTTTTCAGTCTCCCTCCTATGTGCTGATTCATCACCGTCTTTGATTTGGCCAACAACAGTGCTGGAGCACCTGTGCTGGTGGAGATTGTGGAGGAGATGTTATTGCTTATCCAACTGACCAGGACAAGGGAAGAAATCGAGGATCCACTTGCACAATGAGGTATTGAGACAAAGATCTTGAAGTTGATAGATTGGTTTTGAGGAGATGATGGTATTGAATGCTAATCCTAGTCAATGTATGCATCTTTGCTGTCCAGATGTTCCAGGGTTGAGTGAAGAGCCAATGAAGCCACCTAGCTTGCTCTCCCTCTGCTCTTCAAGATGGAGCCAGCGAACAACACAACCAACTTCGTTCAATTATGATTTTACTACGTGTGATTGGAACCTGTAATTTACACTTTGATGGTGTGCTCTTGGGCCAAATGAGCGCTCTGGTGCTTTTAAAGAGCAAACACGGGGAAATCTGCAGATGCTGGAAATTCAAACAACAACACACACAAAACGCTGGTGGGACACAGCAGGCCAGGCAGCATCTATAGGGAGAAGCGCTGTCGACCTTTCGGGCCGAGACCCTTGGTCCTGACGTTCAGCCCGAAACGTCGACAGCGCTTCTCCTTATAGATGCTGCCTGGCCTGCTGTGTCCCACCAGCATTTTGTGTGTGTTGTTGATCTGGTGCTTTTCTGCATTTGAGGGCATTTGGTGAGGACTGGAGTGGAGTGTGTGACCTGGACACCCGTACGCCTGGAGACGGGGCACAAGCTCTGTTGCTTCTCTCTGATTTAGGTGCCAAGCACAGTTGAAGTTGACGAGGATGAGAGTGGGGGACAAGCAGATGTTCAGCAGTGTCTGCCGGCACTTGACCAGTCTTCCCCTTCCTCTTACTAGCTGTTGTCAGAGGAAAGTGCAGGAGTCTTGGGATACACGTTGTAAAGATTGATCTAAGAGACTCCGGACTCACTTTGGGGGACTCTGAGGTTCATGTTGCATGTGTTTCTGGATTGTGGTTGCTTTTTTTTGCTGTTTGGTGTGATTTGAATGGGGTTGGGCGCTTTGGTGAAGAATGGTTCTGAGGCCTGCAGAGGGCTAATGGCACGGCACTGAACTGAACTAACTGAACATTACTTCACTCTTGGTTTGATGTTTGATATTCTATGTGTTGTTTGCTTGCTTTTTGCCACGGGTGCAATTTGTTCTTTTTTCTCAGGTTGTTTTCTTGAAGGGGTTCCGTGGTGTTTCTTTGTTTCATTGCTGCCCGTGGGAGGCCGAATCTCAGAGATGTATTCTGTATAATTACTTTGTTAATAAGTGTACTTTGAATCTCCCTGAATTCCATGGGACCAGCCTGCTATATGAGACCTTGTTGAAGGCCTTGCTCAAGTCGTGTGGATAGTCAGAGGCTTTTTCCTAGGGCTGAAATGGTTGCCACAAGACATAAGTTTAAGGTGCTAGGGAGGCAGTACTGAGGAGATGTCAGGGGTAAGTTTTTCACTCAGAGAGTGGTGAGTGCATAGAACGGGCTGCCGGCAATGGTGGTGGAGGCGGATATGATAGGGTCTTTTAAGAAACTTTTAGATAGGTACATGGAGCTTAGTGAAATAGAGGGCTACAGGTAAGCCTAGTAATTTCTAAGATAGGGACATGTTTGGCACAACTTTGTGGGCTGAAGGGCCTCTGTTGTGCTGTAGGTTTTCTATGTTTCTAAGTCCAAATGAACAGCACACTGGTGCATATGTACAATGAAAAACTTGCTTGCAGCATGTAAGTTCAGACACAGAATATAAATTATGTATAAAATGTACAAGATATTGAAGAAAAGAAAGTATGTGAAAAACAAGAGCAAAAACAAAAATCGGAGGCAAGCCCACGATGGTGCAAGAGATGGTCTGCAGTCTTCAATTGCTAAGGTCGGTTCAGGGTTGTGAGGTTGATTTGAAAGCTTTATGGTTGTTGGAAAATAGCTATTCCAGAACATGGATTTCAGACTTTTGTTTCTCCTGACTGATGATATCAGCAAGAATGGGGCATTGCCTGAATGGTGGGGATTGTTGATGATGATTGACGTGCTTTTGGGGCAATCATCCTGCAGATCAAGAGTTCCCAACACATTTTTACGTGGTGAATCAACATCATTAAGCAAGGAATCTGTGAACTCCAGGTTGGGAATCCCTGCTATAGGCACTACAGCAAGTTACAATAGTGCATTTATCTGAAGATTTGACATTACAGTGAAGGATATTGTTGTATCTATTAACAGATCATGTATTCTTGTAAGAAAAAAAATCAGTCAACCACTGTATCTTTAGGTTGCTTCTATCTATCTATCTATCTATCTATTTATGTGTTTGTTCCTTTCTTTGATTCCTTAGTGATAAGGCTGGTGGCAAAATTTTGAGGGAAAATCAGAACCAGAATGAGAATCAAGTTTAATATCACCGGCATATGTTGTGAAATTTGTTAACTTAGTGGCAGCAGTACAAGGCAATACATGACAAATATAGAAAAAGTAGATGGATTACAGTAAGCATATATATGTATGTTAGATAGTTAAATTAAAAATAGTAGTGCAAAAACAGAAATCATAAAAAAGTGAGGTAGTGTTCATTGGTTCAATGTCCATTTTGAAGTCATGTGGCAGAAGCTGTTCCTGAATTGCTGAGTGTGAACATTCACGTTTTTGTACCTCCTTCCTGATGGTAACGAGAGGAGGGCATGTCCTGGGTGATGGAGGTCCTTCATAATGGATGCTGCTTTTCAGAGGCACTGCTCCTTGAAGATTCAGAGGCTAGTACCCATGATGGAGCAGAGTACTTTTACAACTTTCTGGAGCCTATTTGGATTCTGTGCAGTAGCCACCCCATCCCCATACTAGATGGTGATGCAGCCTGTTAGAGTTCTCTCCACGATACATCTGTAGAAGCCTTCGAGTGTATTAGGTGATAAACCAAATACTTAATTTTAATTAAATCACAAATTTCTTAAACAACCAAAACAAGAACCTGAACTGAAACTGAAACCAATCACAGAGACAATTTCTCATAATTTACTTGCAGAACATAAGAGCAACGAACAGAACATATTCGTGACACAAATATATGCAGTGACCACAAGTACTTATCTCCTCTTTTCTAGGAAACAGTTGTTGTTCAGATGTTTCTCAAATGTATGAAGAGGCTGTGATCAGAGCAGAGATAGCACACCCTAGTCACCTATAAGATTTCAAAAGGTGATAGCCTCCTATTTGTGACTGGATCTTATCTTTGAGTTCACAGAACAAGGAGAGGCATTGCCAAAATATCACTGGCACTCTCCTGAGCTTGCCATCACAGAAGCTTCAGACTCCATAACTTACCCCCACTCTGTCTTCCTTCAAACTCCCTCTGCCCTTTGGCTAAATCCCCCTGTTAACATTCTGACTTCACTTAACCACCCAGAAAGGAAGTCAATACCTGAGCATCTAATTTCTCTCTGTCTGTCTTACTGTTCATTACTGACTCTCCTGATCTGCTCAGGCCTCTCACACATGTTCTTTCCAAGCCATCCACTCTCAGATCCCATCTTCCATTTTTTTTTGATTAACTTTGTCACATGTGCATTGAAACATTGAAACATACAGTGACGTACAAAAAAGCTGGATGAACTCAGCAGGTCGGGTAGCATCCATTGAAAGAAGACTGCTTCTTTCAACGGATGCTGCCTGACCTGCTGAGTTCACCCAGCTTTTTTGTATGTCTTGATTTGACCACAGCATCTGCAGTGCACTTTGTGGAAACATACAGTGAAATGTGTCGTTTACATGAAGGACCAACTGACTTACTTACTGCCCATTGTTCCACTGGCTTTTAAGGCGACAATGAAGGACCTCCATCTCTGGCAGTGTTCAGGACTTCCTTTTGGTTTTTACTATTGTCAATCACACAAGTCCCGGGTGAGGGCCCAAGAATACCGTTACACTCAGATGTACAAAGATTCCTCTTTGCTGCTTCCATACCAGTTTTGTTTTACCAGACAGGGTTGTTTTCTCTCAGCTGATCCCCCAAGCTTGGAAGACTGGTGGACCACTCTTAGTTGGGCCTCTACCATTTGACCCGTTTGGCATGGGTGACCCTACCAAGGGCCAAAGTGTAAAGCCCTGACTCCAGCCAACGTAGCTCTCTGGGATCAATGACTAACACGGTCTGAATATGTATTGGTGGTAGCCTGCAAGCATCGTCACACTTCTGGAGCCGACATAGACTGCCCACAACTTATTAACCCTTACTAACCTGTACGTGTTTGGAACGTGGGAGGAAACCGGAGCATCCAGACGAAACCCGGGTGATCACAGGGAGAACGTACAAACTCCTTGTTTGTATCTTCTCCCTGTTGCAGAAGTTGCAGAACCTGGGCCTCTGTACCTTCCTCTGCAATTAGATCCTTGACTTCCTAACTGGAAGACCACAATCTGTGCGGAATGGTGATAACATATCTTCCTCGCTGACGATCAACACAGGTACACCTCGGGGGTGTGCGCTTAGCCTAGTGCTCTACTCTCTACGTACACATGACTATGTGGCTAGAAATAGCTCAAATACCATTTATAAATTTGCTGACAATACAACCATTGTTGGTAGAATCTCAGGAGGTGATGAGAGGGCATACAGAAGTGAGATATACCAACTAGTGGAGTGATGCTGCAGCAACAACCTGGCACTCGACGTCAGTAAGATGAAAGAGCTGATTGTGGACTTCAGGAAGGGTAAAACAAAGGAACACATACCAATCCTCATAGAGGGATCAGAAGTGGAGGGAGTGAGCAGCTTCAAGTTCCTGGGTGTTGAGGTCTCTGAGGATCTAACCTAGTCCCAACATATCAATGTAGTTATAAAGAAGGCAAGACAGCAGCTATACTTTATTAGGAGTTTGAAAAGACTTGGCATGTCAACAAATACACTCAAAAACTTCTATAGTTGTACTGTGAAGAGCATTCTGACAGGCTGCATCACTGTCAGGTATGGAGGGGCTACTGCACAGGACCGAAAGAAGCTGCAGAAGGTTGTAAATCTAGTCAGCTCCATCTTGGGTACTAGCCTACAAAGTACCCAGGACATCTTCAGGGAGCAGTGTCTCAGAAAGGTAGTGTCATTTATTAAGGACCTTCAGCACCCAGGGCATGCCCTTTCCACATTGTTACCATCAGGGAGGAGGTACAGAAGCCTGAAGGCACACACAGTGATTCAGGAACAGCTTCTTCCCCTCTGCCATCCGATTCCTAAATGGACATTGAATCTTTGGACACTACCTCACTTTTTTAAATATGCAGTATTTCTGTTCCTGCACGTTTTTAAAAGATCTATTCAATATATGTAATTTTATTTACTTGTTTATTTATTATTACTATTTAAATTTTTTTATTGATTATTATTTTTTTCTCTCTATGCTATATTATGTATTGCATTGAACTGCTGCTGCTAAGTTAACAAATTTCACATCACATGTCGGTGATAATAAACCTGATTCTGATTCCTTACAGACAGTGACAGGAATTGAACCCAAATCATTGCCCGCCAGTACTGTTATAGTGTTATGTGAATTTCTATGCCACCACCCTGTTCCACCATTGGAAAGTTCCTTTCCATTCCCCATTGCCCATACACTTACGCATTGGGATCCCTCTCCCTATGGTTCCTATCTGTCTACTCAATGTCATTATTGGGCTCCATGTTTCACCTTCTTCCCTATCAGATTCCAAGATGGCGGCGCGACGCAGCTTGCAGCGGCCACTCCGGAGCTGATTATCTGTTATTTGTGAAGTGGAGTGCCGTGCGCAATCATAATCAATTGAAAACGGACGTGGGAGCACGGAGGAACATCTGGAAATCTCCAGGAAGACCTTCTTCGTTGCTGCTGCTGCTGTGAGGTCTGGGGCTCTGCTGGGAAGAACAGGTCCCCAGTCCTCCGGGTCGCGTTGCCGATGGCTGTTGGCGGGGCAGTCTTAATACGCATGGCAGAGGATGGTTCTCGGAGAAGCTGTGCCGGAGGGGATGGCTGTCGGCTCGGAGGTTCGACGGACTCGGAGTCTGCTGCGGTCAGGTCGCTGTCGGTGTGTGCTGCGTCTGCGAGGCTGAGTCGGGCAGCGCCGTAGAAGTCCATAGCGGGGGTATCCCCTTCTGCCGCCGGCGTGGGATGGCGAGTCTGTCAGGACCCTGGGGACTTGTGGAAACTGTGTGGTGATTTCTTTTGAACTTATAGTCCTTTAACATCTTTGGACTATTTTTACTGTGCCCATGGTCTGTTTTTTAAAATCAATTATGCTATTGTTTGCACTGTTGTAACTATATGTTGTAAATATGTGGTTTTGTGCAGGTCTTGTAGCTTTAGTTTTTGGTCTTGTTTGTCGGGTGGATTTGGAGCTCCTTTCCAGGGAACGTGCTAAGATGGTAGTGCGATGTTAATACACAGCAGCCTCTCCGGACTCTGGATTGGGGATTGCGAAACGTTATGTGGATTTTCTGGTGTAGTCTGTTTTGTCATGTGCTTTGTTGATATCATTCTGGAGGAACGTTGTCTCATTTTTAAACTGCATTGCACTTGTGGTTTCTAAATGACAATAAACTGAATCTGAGATTCCATCATTTGCCCCCACCCTTTGCCTCCCAGCCTCTTTCACTATTTCCACTTTTCTCTCTTCTATCTGCTCATTACCCCTCCTCACCCGGATCCACCTATCAATTACCAGCACTTTCTCCTCCCCTTCATCTCATTTCATTATATGGATCATCTCCCCGTGCTCTTTCAGTCCAGATGAAGGGTCTCAAACTGAAGCGTTGATGGTCTACTTCCCATTGCAGATGCTGACGTGCTGAGTTCTCTGCACAGGTTAGTTTTTGTTTCAGACTCTGCAGCATTGGTAGTCTTTTGTTTGCCATCAGTGATGTTCTTCTAACTTAACAAACTAGTAGAAAGAGTCATCATAGTCATTATGTGCCATGGTCATTTGACATAGGTGATCATGGTCCATGACCTTGATGGTTCAGGGTAAATTTTTCTGCAGAAGTGCCATTGTCTTCTTCTGGGCAGTGTCTTTACAAGATGGGTGATCACAGCTATTGTCAATACTCTTCAGAGATTGTCTGCCTGGCGTCACTGGTCACATCACCAGAACTTCTAACATGCGGCAGCTGCTCGGACGGCCATCCACCGCCTGCTCTTGTGAGGAAAGGCTGAGTGAGCCAGGTCTTTGATCTTTGGACCAATGGGGGTTGAGACTTAATAGAAGTGCATAAGATATTGAGAGTCATAGATATTGTCGACTGCCAGTGCCTTTATCCCATGGTGGCAATGGCCAGTACCAGAGGACATCTACTTAAAGTGAGTGGAGGAATGTTTAGGGGAGATGTCAGAGGCAGGTTTTTTTACTCCAGGCGTGGTTGGGTGCCTGCGAACCAAAGGTACAGAGGATTGCTACAGCTACCTTCATTTGTTGTAAGTAGATAGGAAACCCCTTTGGTTATTTCCACTGTGGTTACATGTGAAGATCAGCAGTTCCTTTGAACGGAATGAGACAGGAAATCCTGTTCTTGGCCAATACTGAAAAAAATTGTTGTTTGTTACTTGCATGGAAATAGCAAAGCCACCAAATAAGGGTAGAATGTAGACAATATCTGACAGAATGCAGATGAACAGAAGGGTCCAGGTCCAAAGGGTCATGAAAGTGGCAAAATAGGTTGAAGGCGTAGTGAAGAAAATGCTTAACTTCCTACGACAGGGCAGAGAGAGTAGCTTTATTTGCACTGTATATTGAAACATTGAATCATACAGTGAAATGCATCATTTGCATCAATAACCAACACGGTTCGAGGATTTTGCTGGGGGCAAGTGTCACCACGCTTCCAGTGTCAACATAGCATGCCCTTGGTTTGCTAACACTTACCTGTGTGTTTTTGGAGTGTGGGAGGAAACTCACACCATCATGGGGAGAATGTACAAACTCCTTACAGACAATGGCAAGAATTAAACCCCGGTCACAATCGCTGGCGCTGTAGAGCGTTATGCAAGTCGTTATGCTACCATGCCATCTGAAATGCTTGGGGCCAAAGCTAGGGATTATGAAAGCTAGGATATAATGATGTGAGCATATAAAACACGCTTGGCCACACTTGATTACTGTGTGATTACACCAGAGAGATTGCAGAGGAGATTCAGCAGGATGTTGCCTGTGTTGAAGGCCTTCAGTAATGGGTTAGACATTGGTTAGGTTGGGTTTTCCTGTAGCAAAGGTGACCTGACAGAAGTATATAATTTTATAAAAACAGTTAAAATCATTTTGCAGTGGTAGGCGAGACAAAATTAAGAGAGCATGGTTTTTGAAGTGAGAAGGAGTTTTAAAGGAGATTTGAGGGCGAAGTTTTTGTACAGAGTACAGTTGATATCCGAAACACACTGCTAGGGAGGTGGTGGAGTCAGATGTGGCAGTTAGACAGATACTTCAATAAACAAGGCAGAGAAGGATATGGTCTTAATGAGGCAAATGAGTTTAGTGCAATGGGCTCAGTGGTTGGCATGGATACGGTGGGCCAAAGAGACTGCTTCTGTGTTGGGTGGGACAATGTTCGCTGTGAGGGTTCAAAGTTCAAAGTAAATTCATTACCGAAGTACGTACTTGTCACCATATACTACCATGAGATTCATTTTCTTCTGGTAGAACAAAGAAATACAATAGAATCAATGATCAACTTCACACAAGGACTGATAAACAATGAATGTGCAAAAGGAGAAAAACTCTGCAAAAGCAAACATTCTAATAATAAATAAACAAACATACAAGCAAACGAACAAACAAATATTGAGATCACGAGTTTTAGAGTCTTCAAAAGTAAGCCCATAGGTTGTGGAATCAGTTCATTGTTGAGGTGAGTGAATTTATCCAAGCTGGTTCAGTAGCCTGATGGTAGTAACTGTTCCTGAACCTAGTGGCATGGGACCCAAGGTTACTGTACCTCCTTCCTGATGGCAGCAGTGAGAAGAGAGCATGGCCTGGATGGCAGGAGTCCTTGATGATGGATGCTGTTGTCTTGTAGATGTGGCCAGTGGTGGAGAGGATTTTTCCTGTGATGGAATTGGGGAGGTTGTGCAGTTGCTTTGTGCTGAGAAGTGGGGTCCAGAACCATTGCTGGGGGACTGACAGCACCCACTCCTTGCGCTGACAGGCAGCCTCCTGTTGAGGGTAAGGAAAGCCTTCTGTGTCCTTCTCTCTTTCTTTAATTTCTCTCTGGAGTCGTAGAGAGACACAAGAGAATGCAGACGCTGGGATCTGGTGCAACACACAGTCTGCTGGAGGAACTGAGTGTGTAGAGAAGCATCTGCAAGAGGACAAGAATTGTCACTGTTGTGGGTCACTACCCTACATCCGGACTCATGCAGGATTTTGCCCCAAAACGTAAACAGTTCCTTTCCTTCCACAGATGCTGGAATTCCTCTAGCAGATTCATTTCACTGTACAGTCATAGAATTGTACAGAATCAAAGCAGGCCCTTCAACCCACCACAGGTAAGCTGACCATCATGTCTATTCCTGCTTACTTCCATATCCTTCTATTCCCTGTTCATTCAAGTATCTGTCCAGCTACTTCTTAAATGTTACTCTTTCTGACTCCAGCACTACTTCTGGCAGCTCATTCCAGATACCAATTTTCTTTGGTTAGAAAATTTATCACTCTTGTCCCCTTTAAGTCTCCTCCCTCTCACGTTAAATGCCCTGTAGTTTTAGACCTCCCTACCATCAGAATCTGGGTGGCAGTGTGAAGATATGTCTCTAGCAAATGAGGTGTAAGGTACGCCTTCCCTCTGCTAGCCTGCAGGTCACCCTTGGTCAACCTGCTTAGCCCCTTGATCAGGAACACATGAAGCCATGGTGGATGGTCATATAAGCAGATGGTGCACATCACAAGTGCTGTTTATGTGACCACTGATGCCAGGTGGACAATCTCTGATGAGTAATTGATAATGGCTGGAGGTCATCTGTCTTGTAAAGACTGCCCAGAAGAAGGGGTGGTAACTGTTCTTGAACCTGGTGGTGTGAGTCCTGAGGCTCTTCTGTATAAGAGGCACGCCACTTCTGTTGAAAAGCTTATCAAGAACAAGCATGGTTGAAGACCACGACCATCCACATCATCCGACAAGGTACCTAATAATGATCACCATTTGAATCTGGATCAGAAATATTATCAGTGATTTCTGTGTTGTGAAATCTGTTGTTTTGAGTGGTATCTTAAGGCTCCTGTTCCATTTTGCACTAAAATGGACGTTGTTCTAATTGCGCTCTTTCTTGTGTTTAATTTATAGTTAATTTATATTTTTCTCTTGAATCCTCCACAATTTCCATCAGCCAAGGTATACCACAGGGCTGTGTGCTTGGCCCCTTGCTTACTCACCTTACACCTATGACTCTGTGGCTAAGGACAGCTCCAACACCATATTCAAGTTTGCCGATGACACCACTGTTGCGGGCTGGATCAGAGGAGGTGATGAATCAGAATGGAGGAGGCAGAATGAAAGTTTGGTTGATTGGTGTCATAACAACAACCTCTCTCTCAATGTCAGCAAGACTAAGGAACTGATGGTAGATTTCAGGTGAGGGAAATTAGAGGTCCATGAGCCAGTCTTCACTGGAGGTTTGAAGGTGGAGAGGGATAGCAGCTTCATGTTCCTGGTTGTTACTGTTACAGAGGCTCTGTCCTGGACAAAGCACGTACTGTAAATGCAATTGCAAAGAGAGCATGGCAGAGCCTCTACTTCCTTAGGAGTCTGCAGAGATTTGGCATGACATCTACAACTTTGACAAACTTCTGTAGTTGTGTGGTGGAGAGAGTATTCACTGGCTACATCACTGTCTGGTATGGAAACACCAATGCCTTTGAATGGAAAATCCTACAAAAGGTCATGGATTCAGCTTGGTACATCATGGATAAAGCTTTCCCAACCATTGAGCATATCTAAAGTATTGGCACGTGGCCTAGTGGTTAAGGCATCAGTCTAGTGATCTGAAGGTCACTGGTTCAAGCCTTAGCTGAGGCAACGTGTTGTGTCCTTGTGCAAGGCACTTAACAACACATTGCTCTGCGACGACACCGGTGCCAAGCTGCTTGGGTCCTAGTGCCCTTCCCTTGGACAACATCGGTGGCGTGGAGAGGGGAAGGCCTGCAGCTTGGGCAACTGCCGGTCTCCCATACAACCCTGCCCAGGCCTGCACCCTGGAAACCTTCCAAGGCGCAAATCCATGGTCTCACAAGACAAACGGATGCCTGTTAGAGCATATCTACATGAAACACTGTTGTAGGAAAGAAGCATCCATCATCAAAGATCCTCACCACCCAGGCCATGCTCTTTTCTCACTGCTGCCGTCAGGTAGAAGGACTTATGTTCAAGAACATGTTCACCTCAACTCACCAGAAGAGGATAATTACACTCACTTGCCCATCTATTGAGATGTTCACACAACCAGTGATCTCACTTTAAGGACTCTTCATCTCATTATCTCATGTTCTCATTATTTATTGCTATATTTTGCATTTGCTCAGGTTTTTGTCTTCAGCATCCTGGTTGATCTTTCATTGATCCTGTTATAGTTACTTTTCTATAGATTTGCTGAGTACTTCCACAGGAAAATGAATCTCAGGTTTGTATATGGTGAGATATATATACTTCAATAATCATAAAAATTTACTACTTTACCACTTTAATTCTCATATAATGCTATGTGATGTGCAAGCAGCACACATAAATTTTCTGTTTTAAAAAGCACTTGGTGTCCCTTTTGCTTTTAGAAAGAAAATTAACAATCTGAATTTATGCTCTCTTGTGATGGTATGCATCTTGAACAAAAACCCCTCAGATATGAGCCCAGTGAAAAAATGATCCCATCATATCAGGAAGACATCTAGAATAGCTTTGAAGTGGTGACAGATTTAAAGGGAACAAAATTCCCCTCCTCAGTAAAAGCTCCCCCTTGTGATGCACAGACTGGGAAATAACCTAGTTTGTTTATTCTTACTTTCTGGCATAATCATTTGCTTTTTGAATGTTAAGGTTCAGATTCTGAAATCTAGTGTGAGCAAATTCAGTTTTCGAATGTTCGTGATAAAGTTCATTTAAAGAGGCAGTCAATAATACAGGCCTCTATGGTCTGAACTCTGACAGTGGAACCTTTGCTCCCTAATTTGTATCTGGTTGGGAAAATTACAGACAGTTCAAAGTCGAGTTTATTATCACATGCACAAATACTTGTATGCAGAGATGCAATGAAAAATTTACTTGCAACAGCATCACAGGCAGAGAGCATCATACAGTATAAGCACCATTCGTAAGAAAAACCTGAATTGTGATGTATTAAGTAGAGCCCTCTACTCTCTGCAACTCATTACAGCATAACAAGATAACCTTATTAACCTAAATAACTGTGTAACTATATTCCACAGCAAGAAATTATAAAGGATGAAGCGTTATCTGTTCTTGGAGATTCATCTGAAGACTCAGATCGCCTCCACTTCCTGAGGGAGGGAAAGTAAGTTTGCTCCAGTCTCCAGTAGAGATGGTGTGGAATTTCATTGGATGAAGTGAGGCTTTAGTGGAGGAACTGAGGGTCTGAAGGGGTTCTAGAGGTTAGGTTGGTGGGTTATGTCATATCTGCTGTGCATTTACAGTGAGCATCCCTGCACCAGCCCCGCCAACTGGATGTCATAAACACAAGAGGTTCTGTAGATGCTGAAAATCCCGTGTAACACACACAAAATGCTGGAGAAGCTCAGCAGGTCAGACATCATCTATAAAGAGGAATAAAGAGCTGACGTTTCACAATGCATGCCAGTGATATTAAACCTGATTCAGAAACACCATCTGAGGCTGCACATTAAGGGAAACAAATGTTCAAAGGTTCATATTTTATTTTCAAAGCATACAATGCTGAAATTTCTTCTTCTTCAGATAGCAATGAATCCAAGAAAGAAAAGAATGGCATCACGATCATCAACCCCCAAATCCCTTTATAAAGAAGGGAAAAACCTGAATTGTGATGTATTAGGCAGAGTCCTCTCCTCTCTACAGCTTATTATAGCATAACAGAATAACCTTATTAACCAAAATAGCTGTGTAAATAGCATTAAAAAAAACAGAACCCCCAATCCCCCTCACCTGCACAAAAAATAAGAAAGATAGGGCAAAAAAACTGTAAGATTGAAAAAATGAGTCCACAGTCCAAGTCCACATCCAAAATGCAGAAAACCAGTGATAAAAAGACAGTCACAAAATGCTGGTGGAACACAGCAGGCCAGGCAGCATCTATAGGGAGAAGCACTGTCGACGTTTTCGGGCCAAGACCCTTCATCAGGACTAACCGAAAGGAAAGATAGTAAGAGATTTGAAAGTAGTGGGGGGAGGGGGAAATGCGAAATGCGAAATGATAGGAGAAGACCGGAGGGGGTGGGATGAAGCTAAGAGCTGGAAAGGTGATTGGCGAAAGTGATACAGAGCTGGAGAAGGGAAAGGATCATGGAACGGGAGGCCTCAGGAGAAAGAAAGGAATGGGGGGGGAAGCACCAGAGGGAGATGGAGAACAGTCAGACAACCAAATATGTCAGGGATGGGGTAAGAAGGGGAGGGGGGCATTAACGGTAGTTAGAGAAGTCAATGTTCATGCCATCAGGTTGGAGGCTACCCAGCCGGTATATAAGGTGTTGTTCCTCCAACCTGAGTTTGGATTCATTTTGACAATAGAGGAGGCCATGGATAGACATATTAGAATGTCAGAAATAAAAAGACAGTCTCCTCTCTCTGTATTTTTGATCTCACCAGACACCATTTGGTGGAAATCACTACTAAGGGAAGGACAGCACTGACCTAATTAACTTGAGACGCTACCTTGCATTACCTGAGAACCAGGTCCAATGCTGATCTCTCTACTTCTCTGTGTTTGGTGCTCCATTTCCCTCCTACATTCCAAAAACTTGTGGGTTGGTAGGTTAATTACCCAATGTAAATAGCCTCTGGTGTGCAGGTGAGTGGTAGCATCTGCGCAGAGTTGATGAGAGTGCGCTGAGAATGGTTCGTTTGTTATGTGCTGTGACATGGGAGATCATGGTCTTTCCACGACCGTGATTGTTCTTAACAATTTTTTCAACAGAAGTGCCTTCTTCTGGGCAGTCTTGTTACAAGATGGGTGAGCCCAACCATTATCAATACACTTCAGAGATTGTCTACCTGGCGTCAGTGGTCACATAACCAGGACTCGTGATATGCACCAGCTGCTCATACGACCAACCACCACCTGCTCCCATGGCTACATGTGACCCTGATCAGGGGTGCTAAGCAGGTGCTACACCTTGCCCAAGGGTAAGCTGCAGGCTAGCAGAGGGAAGGAGCACCTTACACCTCCTTTGGTAGAGACCCCAACACCTGAGTGAAGGTGGGATTAGCATAATCTTTGACTAAATGGGTACATGATGGTAAGTAGACATCGGATGGGCCAAAGTGCCTGTTTCCACGTTGTATCTAAGTGTAAACAAGAAAGAGGCGGAAGAGATCGCAGATACCAGAATCTGGAGCAACAACTGCTGAAGGTACTCGGAGACACAAGGGATTCTGCAGATGCTGGAACTCTCGAGCAGCACCCAAGAAATCTTGAACTGCTCTGATGAAGAGTAATGGCCTGATATGTCGACTGTTCAGTCCCACCCCTGCAGATGCTGCCTGACCTGCTGAGTTCCTCCAGTGTTCTTTGTGTCTTGTGAGAGAAAATCAGCAGGTCAGGCGAATGAATGCTCACTGTTTCAGACTGCGAGCCTGCATCAGGACAAGTACGGTCAATTGCTGGAAACTCTCAGTGGCAGGATATAACCCATGTTTCAGTGAAGTAAGACCACCTGTAACACAGGTATACTAAGTCTCTGATACCGAGAGTGAGGCGCATATATTGGCATCTACCTCCATGCTTTTAAACACAACTTATCTAATTTCAATCATGAATGCATCAGATATAGATGTAATGCGATATAAGTTTTGGCCTGTGTGTGAACTTGGGATTGCCCAGGCTTGATGGCTCAGAGGGAAAGAGTTTACACTCTGTGGCCGCTTTATTAGGTACAACTGTACACTAATGCAAGTACGGGATCCAGGGATTAATTAGTGGAAGGAAACGTAGTAGTAAGCCTGATGCTGAACCATTGGAATTTCAGAATGGTCAGACAGCGGATTATTGGAGTTTTGCTGTAGCAGATATATTCAAATAACTACACAAACACAACAAAGAGCTCAAAAGCAAGCAAGCATAGATTGTTCAATAGGAAGTAGTTAATCTTGAAGTGAGAATGCATGCAAGGGATTTGGTTTCACTTGAGAAAAAGTGGAAGTAATCGTGTGAGGTATATAGCGGTAAAGATGCTGGCCCGCTTCTATGGGGCCAACCAAAGCTGCTATTGTCTTTTTTAAACGTATTTGTTATTATCGCAAGGCCCTGCTGGACATTAAGAACATAAAGTACAGCAGGTCTGCCCCAACAGCAAGTTTCTCATTGGTGGAGAAACTGATGGAGCTGGACTTGGTAGAGGTCATGCTGCTATGTGTGAAAGAGAAGCATCAGGCGTGAAGGCGGTGTGCAGTCTAACAGCGAGTGATCACCTTAGTCACTTCTCTCGTGATCTCAGGACCCTGTTGGGCATTGGTAATCTGGAACACTGCAACTCCAATTCAATGCATCGCAAAAGTAGCATCCATCATCAAAGATCCCCACCATCGAGGATATGCCTTTGATGGTGAACGCTGGCAACAACCGAACCCAGGTGCAGATGAACAGCAGACTCCCATGTAAAGACAGGAGCAAGAGTTTATACTTAAGAATGGTAGATACCTACGAGTGAAGTTATCCCTACTGGTTCTAGTGCCTGACGGTTGAGGCTCCTGTTTCTGAGCATTGTGGTGTGAGTCCTGAGGTTCCTGTACTTTCTTCCTGATGGCAGCAGTGAGAAGGGAGCATGATCTCGGTGGTGGGGATACCTGATGATGGATGCAGTTTTCCTGTGACAGCGCTCCATGTCGATGTGCTCAGAGTTTGGGAAGGCTTTAGCTGTGATGGACTGGGAAACTGATCTGGAAAATTTACAAAGCCAAATAAGAACTGAAATGGCAATTTTCAGAAAACATTACGTGCATTTGAATACACTTAGATTAACACTACCTATGGTAAAATAGGGAGGAGGAATAACATACATTAGCAAATTACACAACAGTCAGATAAAACTTCTGAGGATTAATTTCCATCAGGGAAAACAGGATTTAGCACTCCACGTGAGCAAATGCAATTCCGATAAGAAGTATACACCATTAAACTTCAATGAGTGCACAAGCCAGAAATATGAAATTATCACTTGTTATGAATGTGAAGCAACTCTGAGGGGCCAAAGGGTACAAAGTTGCCCCCTCCTTTTTGAGAATCGCAAGATCGCTATTAATTCGGGTCTGAGACCCAGGAAATGAGAGAGAGACGTCCAGAATACACAAGGTTTGGAATGTGGCCTGACATCAGTGAAACGGAACCACTGATAATGGCTATTGTCTCTTGGAGAAGGAATTGTGTATTGAGTACTGTACTATTCATTGAAACCCCTCAGGGGACAACCAGAGTGGTCTGGTTGAGGGATTGCATCATCCCAACCTGATTGACATCTGAGACCCCGTGAGTAAGGATAAAAGAGGGTCTGGGGAACAACCCCTTTAGACGCACCAGGAGAAACGCTAGAGATCCCATGACAGCGTTGAATAGCGACAGTTGGTGAGGGCTCGTGTGCGTCCTCCCTTGCCAGGGTGGCGGGCTCATCATGAAAGAATGGTTTAGCTAAAGGAGAGGCCACAAGTGAAAGGCCACGTCAACGAGACTCCTGACGGATCGAAATCATAAAAGGAAAGTCGGCAAGTTTTTCTCCAAATCTCTCTCTCTCTCCAACCATTGCAACCCAGAGGTCCCCAAAGGCTGCAGCCTGCATGAACTGAGTGAACTTTATATTTCCATCGGACAATGCATTATCCCCTAGACAACGATAGAGCGTATTTCTTATTGATTATTATTATACCCACACTTTTAGATTTAGTATTGACGACGTATATTATCTGTATATTTGCATTGACATTATTTTTGTGTATTTTTCCTAATAAATACTGTTAAAAATAGTATCATCAGACTTCAACGGACGTCTCTATCTTTGCTGGTAAGTGACCCAGTTACGGGGTTCGTAACACACTACAGAAGAAAAGGTTAACCAATGGAAGAGCATGACTCTCCATGGAAGACATCCTCAGGGCCTGAGCAGACTGATGTCCACAAGAACCTCCGGCTCAAACTCGGAGATCTCTTCCCAGAAACAGAAGAGATCCTTGTAACAACACAGAGTGAGGTGGTTAATAGAAGAAAATAGCAAAAAAAAAAAAAAAAATGAAAGACCAACAGATTCAAAATGATAAATGTAGAAAATGTCAAGAAAAACCAGAAACAATCCAACACATTGCAGGATCTTGTAACGGTTTAACTCAATCTGATTACGCACACAGGGACAATCAAGTGGCAAACATCATTCACCAAAATCTAGCTTTAAAATACAAACTCATAAAATAAATCATGCTTTTCTATAAATACAAGCCTGATCCAGTTTTAGAGTCTGAATCCCACAGATTATATTATGACTGATCCATTATTACATAGAGGACAATCCATGATATACGTCCGGATGTAATAATACAGGATAAGCAAGTAGGAACAACTTACTAAATAGATATAGCCATTCCAAACACACATCACATACAGAAATCAGTAAATGAGAAATACCAGAAATATGCTGAAATAAAAGAGGAGATTGAAAGACTTTGGAATATGAACAGGGTATACATCGCCCTGATAATAATATCTACAACTGGTGTCATCCCAAAGGCATTGCACAGGAGCATTAAACAATTAGGGCTGCTCGGTAATTTCTATGTACAGTAAATCTTCGGAAAGACAGAATACTAAACACCACTAGAATAGTCTGAAAGTTCCTAGCAATTAAAAAATGAGTGTGCTTGGCTATGCAGGGTTTACCAGCTTGAGCTGAGAAAAAACAAATTAATAATAATAATAATAACAATAATAACTTTATTTAGAGAGTACTTTTCATACTGATGATGTAGTTCAAAGTGCTTCACAGTGGGATAAAAGTACAAATATGAAAAAAAATATGTACATACAAAAAATGTTAGTTAAAAGCAAGATTAAATAAATATTTCTGAGTTGGCATTTGAAAGTGTCAACTGAGTCTGCATCCCTTATGGATTTAGGTACTGAGTTCCACAGTTTTGGAGAATGGCTCAGAAAAGCTGACCTGCTAGTTCTCTTTTGAGGGAGACTACTTATATTGAAGAGACCCGAGAGCTTGAGCAGGATTACAAAACAAATGTGATTCTGTGATATTCCCTGGTCCCAAACCATTAACAGCTTTAAAAACAAGTAAGAGAACTTTAAAATCAATTCTAATAGATACAGGAAACCAATGTTGAGTAGCTAGTGCAGGAGTGATATGCTCCCTCATCTTGGTTTTAGTTACAAGTCCAGCAACGGTGCTCTGAATGAGTTGAAGTTTGTCAGTAGATAAAGGTCGGTGAAATGTGCATTGCAGTAATCTAGTCTATTCAATATAAAGGCGTGAATTAGTTTTTCAGCTTCATAATGTGACTGAAATGAACATACGTCTGAAAATTATGTTATGTCACAGCGAGAAGAAACCATTTTTTCTTTGTTGTCTCAATGACGGGTCTCGGCCCAAAACATCGACTGTACTGTTTTCCATAGATGTTGCCTGGCCTGTTGAGTTCCTCCAGTACTTTGTGTGTGTTGCTATGATTTCCAGCATCTGCAGATTTTCTCTTGTTTGTCTTTTTTATTGTAGCTTCTTTCATGGTCTTGGTTCCAGGCAGGAGGGCATCAAAAATCACACAAGAATGATCAGCGATAGTGGTATCAGACAGAGAGACAGGAATAATTCTCCTTCTCTTTCTCCTATGGTCCACTCTCCTCTCTGATCAGATACCTTCCTCTTCAGCCCTTTACCTTTCCCACCCACCTGGTTTCACCTATCACTTTCTCGCTACCTTCCTTCCCCTCCCTCCACCTTTTTATTCTGATGTCTTCTTCCTTCCTTTCCAGTCATGAAATGCTCTCGGCCCGAACTGTTGTCAGTTTATCATTTCCATTGATACTGCCTGACCTACTGAGTTCCTCCAACATTTTGTGTGTGCTGCATTGGATTTCCAACATCTGCAGACTTTCTAATGTTTTCTAATAATACTTAACTCTTTTGCAATTACTAAGTCAAGTGTACTTCCAAGTTAATAGGTGGGCTCAGTGACACAGTGGGTAAGATCTAGGCTGCCTAGTAAGCTCATGAATTCACCTGCCATAGAATTTGCAATTGAGAGATCAATAATATGAATATTGAAATCACCAGAGATGAGAATCCTCACTATCATAGTTCAATATAATAGTGGATAAGAATTCTGAGAATTCCAAGAGAAAGCAGGCTATTGGATTTAAGAGGCCGATAAATGATAATACGGTAACAGGATCTGTACCACAAATTTCAAAAATATGTACCTCAAAACTTGAAAATTTGTTGATAGACAGTAGATTGCACCAAAATGCTTCTTGAACACAGTGGCTAGCCCACCACCTCTTCCACTTGGCCTTGGTACTCTGAAGCTGCCAGAATCAGGAGTAAAACAGTTCAGATAACTGGCTACACACACAAAATGCTGGAGGAACTCTGCAGGCCAGACAGCATCTATGGAAAAAAGCTCAACGACAGTACTTTTTTCTAGTGATGCTGCCTGGCCTGCAGAGTTCCTCCAGCATTTTGTGTGTGCTGTTTGGATTTCCAGCATCTGCAGATTTTCTCTTGTTTTAGGTAACTGGCTGCAACCATTTGGTTTTAACCAGGTCCCAGCTAAAAAAAACCCATAAAATTAAGACCTACAGGGGTAATAAAGTCATTGAAGATAAAAGTTGTGTTTGAAAGGGATCTCACATTTGGAAGAGCAAGCTTGAACAGGGTAGCTTGGAGTAGTGCAGCAGATTTTAAGAGTCGAAGGTTATTTGTGCTAACATCTTTAATAAAATAGTTCAATCTTTTGCACAGGTGCTGCCTGACCTGCTCAGTTCATCCAGCATTTTTGTGTGTTGCTCTGGATTTCCAGGATCTGCAGATATCTCCTGGGTTTATTAAAGCAAAGGTTGGCTCCTGCGTGCAATATATAACAAAGTAAAATAAAATCGCATCCACAAAAAATGGAACAGAGGAAACAGGCAAAAGGATATTACAAAACACCAACAATTGAAATTGGAACAGAGCAACACTTAGGAAAAGAAGAGAGTTATAATATGATGGACAGTTTGGCAGAAGTTTCTCATTAGCAATTGGAACAGTCTTTGATGTTGATTTTGTCACTGTCAATCTTCATCTGTCAATGGAAGGGGTAATGATTTCATGGTGAAAAACTTCTGCTTTAAGTCTTGGAGCAGAAAGAACAATGGCACCAAAATCATTTAGAACTTCTTGAAGTCAACATGAGATCATTTCCACTTTTTGTTGTGCAGAGAATGTGCTGGGATATTCAAATGATTTAGGTCAATAAAACAGGTTGTGTAGGGAAAGGAAACCGATCCAGGCGACGAGTTATCACGAGTGACCTCGGGTCAGTGTGAAAGTCGTGACATTTTGCTTCATGTAATAACAATGGCATGTGATTGCCAAAGTATATTTTTGAGCGTGATTAGGAATCTGACCCTTCCTCTCACCAGAACAAATTCTGGATCCTTCCTGTGCTTTGCAATGTAGAAACCAGATGCAGCAAATGCTATGGAATTGTCTCAGCTGAATTAGCAGTCTTTCAGGGTGCTTCTTGCTTTCTTGGTGTTTAGAAGCATGTTTTGTGGACCCTGGAAGACTTGTATGAGCAGGCTCAGACCTGACTGCAGTGTCCAATGTCCAAACTGTCGAAAGAGTTCAGTACAGCCTGTCAATCTTCTGGCATTTCATTGATGAGCTGCTTGTTCGAGGATTGATGCACCACCAATAACTCTCGGAGACGTGAGTTAAGGTAGGCTTTTATTGGCTGGAAGAAAGCACAAGCAGCAAGAGACCACCACACAACATCCTGGAGACTGAGGAAGGAGCAGTGCCTCCAATCGCCTTTATACTGGGGTCTGTGGGAGGAGCCACGGTCAGTGGGAGGAGCCACAGGAGCAGTCAGCAGGGGGCGTGTCCAGACAGGTATATGTAGTTCACCACATTCACCCCCCCCCCTTTGTTTTAAAAGAGAGTCCCCATGGGGCGAAGTTTCTTACAAGTATATTTACAGGTTAAGTCTATCAGGTGGTCAAATCTGTCGCTGCGATCTACGTAGCACCGGCTGTGATTGCACAGATGCCGGTGGTGGTGATTGCACAGGTGCCGGAGGTGGTGATTGCACAGATGCCGGTGGTGGTGATTGCACAGGTGCCGGTGGTGGTGATTGCACAGGTGCCGGAGGTGGTGATTGCACAGGTGCCGGTGGTGGTGATTGCACAGATGCCGGTGGTGGTGATTGCACAGGTGCCGGTGGTGGTGATTGCACAGGTGCCGGAGGTGGTGATTGCACAGGTGCCGGTGGTGGTGATTGCACAGATGCCGGTGGTGGTGATTGCACAGGTGCCGGTGGTGGTGATCGCACAGGTGCCGGTGGTGGTGATCGCACAGGTGCCGGTGGTGGTGATTGCACAGGTGCCGGTGGTGGTGATTGCACAGATGCCGGTGGTGGTGATTGCACAGGTGCCGGTGGTGGTGATTGCACAGGTGCCGGTGGTGGTGATTGCACAGATGCCGGTGGTGGTGATTGCACAGGTGCCGGTGGTGGTGATCGCACAGGTGCCGGTGGTGGTGATCGCACAGGTGCCGGTGGTGGTGATCGCACAGGTGCTGGTGGTGATTGCACCGGAGACGGTGGTTGTGCAGGTTTCAGCCTGACTGGAGGTGTCAGTCCACTAGGCGTCAGTGATCCCTCATGTGTGTGCGAGGCGCCTGATATATGCGTGTGTGAGACACCCTGTATGGGAGTGTCGTGAGGAGTCTGTGTAGGGCTTGGTGTGCGCGATGTCACCTCAGGTACAGGGTTCATAGTTACCGTGGAGTGTTCGGGGTAGTGGACTGCTGCTCCTGCGAGCGCCAGGTCCCGGACGGAGACTGTGTCCTCCTGCCCATCAGGTAAGACCACGTAGGCATACTGGGGGTTCGCATGTAGTAGGTGAACCCTCTCGACCAGCTGGGAGTATTTATTGCTCCTCGCATGTTTCCGAAGCAGCATTGGCCCTGGGGACGTCAGCCAAGCCGGTAGGGTGGTCCCAGTGGCAGACTTCCTGGGAAAAGAAAAGAGTCACTCATGAGGGGTGGCATTGGTGGACGTGCATAACAGGGAGCGGATGGAGTGGAGTGCCTCGGGGAGGACCTCCTGCCAGCGAGAGACTGGCAATCCCTTTGATTTAAGGGCTAAAAGTGTGGCCTTCCACACTGTGGCATTCTCCCTCTCCACCTGTCCATTCCCCCGGGGATTATAGCTCATGGTCCTACTAGTAGCAATGCCCCTAGCCAGCAGGTACTGGCGCAGCTCGTCAATCATAAAGGAGGAACCCTCTATCACTGTGGATTTAGCAGGGATATCCGAACAGAGTGAAGAGCAGGTGCAGGGCTTTTATGACGGACATGGCAGTGGTGTCGGGGCAGGGGATGGCAAAGGGGAACCGCGAGTACCCGTTGATAATGTTGAGAAAGTAGGCATTGCAGTCGGTGGAGGGAAGGGGGCCCTTAAAGTCAACACTCAGTCGCTCAAAGGGACGGGTGGCCTTGATAAGTTGCGGCTTTTCAGGACAGTAGAAGTGCGGTTTGCACTCAGCGCAGACTTGGCAGTCCCTGGTCATCGTCCTGATGTCCTCAAGGGAGTAAGGCAGGTTCCGGGCTTTCACGAAATGGTAAAATCGGGTGACCCCCGGGTGGCAAAGATCTGCATGGAGGGCGTATAGCTGGTTGAGCTGCGCATTGGCACATGCTCCCCGGGATAGGGCATCAGGGGGCTCATTGAGCCTTCCAGGGCGGTGCAGGGTATCATAAATGTAGGTGGAGAGTTCTATTCTCCACCACAAAATTTTATCATTTTTGATTTTGCCCCGCTGTTGGTTGCTGAACATGAACGCAACTGAGCGCTGGTCGGTCAGCAAGGTGAACCTTTTGCCGGCGAGATAGTGCCTCCAGTGCCTAATAGCTTCCACTATGGCCTGGGCTTCTTTCTCCACCGCGGAGTGCCGAATTTCAGGGCCTTGAAGGGTACGAGAAAAGTATGCTACTGGCCTGCCTGCCTGATTGAGGGTAGCAGCCAGCGCGATGTCGGAGGCGTCACTCTCTACTTAGAAGGGAATGGTCTCGTCCACCGCATGCATTATTGCTTTGGCAATGTCCCCTTTAATGCAGCTGAAGGCCATGCGGGCCTCGGCAGAGAGGGGAAATGTGGTGGACTTGACCGGGGGCGGGCCTTGTCTGCGTAATGGGGGACCCATTGGGCGTAATAGAAAAAGAAGCCCAGACACCGTCTGAGGGCTCTGAGGGTGGTGGGAAGAGGGAGTTCTAACAGGGGGCGCATATGGTCGGGATCAGGGCCGATGACCCCGTTCTCCATGACATACCCAAGGATAGCGAGTCGGGTGGTTCCGAACACACACTTGTCCCTGTTATAAGTAAGGTTCAGGGCTTTGGCCACTTGGAAAAATCGTTGGAGGTTGGTATTGTGATCCGGCCAGTTGTGACCACAGATGGTGATGTTATCCAGATAGGGAAATGTGGCCTTCAGTTGGCACTGGTCCACCATCCGGTCCATTTTCCTCTGGAAGACAGACACCATTTGTGACACCGAAGGGGATGTGCAGGAAGTGATAGAGCCTGCCGCCCGCCTCAAAGGCGGTGTAGGGGCTGTCCTCCGGGTGGATGGGGAGCTGGTGGTAAGCGGGATTTTAGATCTATGGTCGAGTACACCTTGTACTGAGCTATCTGGTTGACCATATCCGCGATGCGGGGTAGGGGGTACACGTCAAGCTGTGTGAACCTATTAATGGTCTGGCTATAGTCCACGACCATCCTATTTTTCTGCCCAGTCTGAACAACAACCACCTGGGCCCTCCAAGGACTTGTGCTTGGCGCAATGATCCCCTCCCCGAGCAGCCACTGCCCCTCTGACTGAATGAAGATCCTGTCCCCCGCGCTGTACCTCCTGCTTTTAGTTGCCACCGGTTTACAGTCGGGGGTCAGGTTGGCGAACAGCGATGGGGGAGGGATCTTGAGGGTGGAGAGGCTGCAAGTGGTGTCAGTAGTGCAGCTGTCGGCATGGTGCTGGGTGGGATGTGTGGGTCGGTGTGTGTGTGTGGTCAGTAGCGGGGTATATGGCGAAGTCCCACCAAACTGAGGATTCCTGACAGTGAGTGGTGGGAGGGGCCCGTCATATGCCAAAGTCACACTTTTTAGGTGGCTCTGGAAGTCCAGCCCCAATAGCACAGGCGCGCACAGTTGAGGCATGACCAGTAGCGCAAAGTCCCGATATTCTGTGCCCTGTACCACCAATGTCGCTACACAACCCCCCTCCGGATGTCTGTGGAATGCGACCCAGAAGCCATGGTGACCCTCTGGCTTACCGGCCGTGTCACGAGTCCACAGCGTTGCACCGTGTCCGGGTGAATAAAACTCTCAGTGCTGCCCGTGTCAAACAGGCAGCTAGTCCTGTGTCCCTCCACCAGGATGTCCATCATTGACCTTGCAAGCTGGTGTGGGGTGCTTTGGTCGAGGGTTACGGAGGCCAGAGTTGAATCGTCGTCTTGGTGCCCGGTAAGCACCCGTGGGTCGGAGGCGGGGCGAGGTGGCGCCAACAAAGATGGCCGCCCCCATGTCTTGCACGAGGTGGGCAGGCAAAATGGCGGCGACCACGATGGTGAACCCCATGCCTCGCACGTGGCGCTGCTCGACCCTGCTCGTGGTTTAGAATTACAGACTTTGGCGAAATGGCCCTTCTTTCCGCAGCTGGAGCAGGTAGCTTCTCGGGCCGGGCAGCGTTTTCAGGGGTGCTTTTCGAGTCCGCAGAAGTAACACTGCATGGACTTGTGACTGGCAGCAGCTGTGGTCGGTTTCGGGGAGTTCGTGGACTCGCGAGTGGCAGCAGCAGTGGTCGATTCGCTCATGGGTGGTGGGGTCTGCAGAGTCCACGGAACCGGCGGGGGTTCGCGCGGCTGGACAGCGTCAGCGTTGTGCAGAGCAGCCTCCAGTGTGTCGGCCATCTCGATCGCCGAGCGTAAGGTAAGATCGGCATTTTCCAGCAGCCGCTGGCGCACGTACACTGACCTGATCCCCGTAATGAAGGCGTCTCGTACCAGGAGCTCTGCATGCTGTTCCACCGTCAGTCCCTTGCAGTCGCAGGCCTGCACAAGTGTCTGTAGGGCTCAGAGAAACTCCCCGCTCGACTCGCCGATCCGCTGCCGCCGCGTCACTAAGCAATGTCTTGCGTAGACGGTGTTCACCAGCCGCAGGTACTGTCTTTTGAGGGCGTCCAGTGCCCCTTGGTAGGTCGGCAGGTCCCTGATAAGGGAGTATACTTTCGGGCTGACCCTGGAAAGGAGGATTCTGTGCATGATAGCGGGCTCAGTCACGCGAATCTATTCCAAGTATGATTGGAAGCATGCAAGCCAGAGTTCAAAGGCAAGAGCTGCTTCTGAGTCTTGAGGATCAATGTCCAATTTTTCCGGACGTAAAATGCTTTCCATGTTTTAAAACTTCCAGCCAATAAAATTGATGCACCATCAATAACTCTGGGAGACGTGAGTTAAGATAGGCTTTTATTGGCTGGAAGAAAGCACCGTCAGCAGCAAGAGACCACCACACAACATCCTGGAGACTGAGGAAGGAGCAGTGCCTCCAATCGCCTTTATACCGGGGTCTGTGGGAGGAGCCACAGGAGCAGTCAGCGGGGGGGGGGGGGGGGTGTGTCCAGACAGGTATATGTAGTTCACCACAAGGGTATCCATTATTGGAGGACACAAGAGATTGCAGATGGTGTAGACTGAACCATGTGACAACATGCTGGAGGATCTCAGTGAGTCATGCAGTATCCTTGCATAGAAAAGAATTGTTGACATTCCAGCTTATGTTCAAGTTTAAGTTTTAAACACAAGATAGTCCGCAGGTGCTGGAAATCCAGAGCAACACACTCAAAATGCTGGAGGAACTCAATATGCAAGAAAGCAACAATGGAAATGAATAAACAATCAAATCACCAGGTGCCGGAGGTGTCTCTCACCATCGAAGAACTGCCACCGCCAGAAGAGCAACCCGTCCTTCCCCACTGCGAGCACAGGACCTTGCTCTCTGGGTCCAGGGCAGAGACTTCTGCCCACTCTGCCTGTCGTCCCGCGCTCAGCCACTCCCTCACCCAGGCCAACACCTGCTCACTGCGCGGCTGCTGGTCCATGGTGGGGCATCTGTCGCCGGCCGTCACCTGAAAGGCTGTCGTTTGCCCCGGTTCAGCTGTGCTGCGTTGGGCCGCCGCCGGGTGTGCTGCTGAGCGGAGGGCTGCTGTGAGACCGGTGGCGGTTTGCCTCTGCTGGAAATGCCACCCCAGCGCCACTCCGAAGGCTCTGTAGTCACGCTGCTCTGTCGATGTTAGGTCGAGGAAGGCCCACAGGATATCTCCCTCCAGTGCCAGGGCAAGGTTGCCCACTGGCTTGTGCCTGTGGCAAGCTTGACTTGTGCCGGGTAAGGCTGCAGGCAGCTGGTACTGTTGTATCTGGGGAGCTTCAGGATAGAACTTGAGGTGCAAATAATCGAGGCCCTTTGGTCTTCTTGTTGTTCCAGCAGCATCTGCCATGGCGCCCATTCTCCCATGGCTATGGCATCTTGAGTTCCCCGGTGAGGGTCGCGAAGGGGGCTGGTGATGTGCTCTGCTCTGTCCCCTCGGTTGGGGAGCCTGGGTACGCTCCCTCCATCGGGGCTCCCTGGGACGGCTCAATGCTCAGTTCCCAGGTCCTCCCTCTAGAGGATGCGGGAGAGGCATACTACTTGGTCCCTCGGCTTATACCCTGGATCCTAAGGCACTCTATCTGATATTGTAGCTCCTTAATCTCGCATCCCACTCCTGACACCAAAGAGGCGAGCATTTGGTCCATAATGACAGACGAGGAAGCTTGTTGAACTCAACAACCGTTTTATTGTGATAAACACAAAACAGACTGGGCACCATGAGCCGGAGAGTGAATCCAAGCAGTCTCATACAGACGGGGAAGGTGACCATCACACATCTCGGTTACAGTTAGGGTGACTCACAAATACACAAGCGAGTAACTGTTTCACCCAAGCTAAAATGTGACAATAAATGAACTGGAACTTCCCACCATAATCCCACAAAAGCACTTTAACACAAGAACAATAAACAGTGCTGGTCATTGGAAATTCAGGGGCGGGCTGTCGACTACGGCTCCCCCTCCCCAGAGTGTCACAGTATTGTTCTCCAACCTGAGTGTGATCTCATCACGACAGTGGATCAGGATGGGAATGGGAAGTGGAATTAACATGCATGGGGCCACCGGAATATCCTGCTTGTTCTGGCAGATGGAGCATAGATGCTCGATGAAGCTGTCTCCCAATCTACGTATCAACATCAGGTTTCATCAATCTACAGAAGGCCACACCGGGAGCACCGGACATAGTAAATATTTCCAGCAGTCATAGATGAAGCGTTGACTCACCCGGAAGGACTACATCACTAGATTTTCATTTCTATTTTTGCACTACTTATTTAATTTGCTTATTATATATTTATCATTATATATATATGTGTGTGTGTGTGTGTGTGTGTGTGTGTGTGCGTGTGTGTGTGTGTGTGTGTGTGTGTGTGTGTGTGTGTGTGTGTGTGTGTGTGTGTGTGTGTGTGAGTGTGTGCGTGTGTGTGTGAGTGTGTGTGTGTGCGTGTGTGTGTGCGTGTGCGTGTGCGTGTGTGTGTGTGAGTGTGTGTGTGTGTGTGTGTGCGCGTGTGTGAGTATGTGTGTGTGTGTGTGTGCGTGTGTGTGTGTGCCCTTAACACCTGGTGGAGTCATTGGGGCACTATCATGACAAGCTTTTTGCACCGATCTTTTTGGTGATTGCTCATCGTACGGCGTGCCTTGGGCATCTGAAACCTGGCGGAGCCCATCCCTCTCCAGGATTTTGTTTTATGAGGTTGAGTTGCTAGCTCGACACTCAACCCAGGCAAGGATGGAGAGTGTGCAAGGGAGCCGGCTGGATTCGAACTCGGGACCTCTCGGGAAGTTCCGCACTGATGCCACTACACCACCAGCCGGTGTGTGTATATATATATAAAATGAAAGGGTTATCATACGAGGGATGTTTGAAGGCTTTGGGTCTGTACTCACTGGAATTCAGAAGGATGAGGGGAGATCTCATTGAAATCTTTCCAATGTTGAAAGGCCTAGGCAGAGTAGACGTGGATAGGATGTTTCCCATGGTGGGAGGTCTCGACATGAGGGCATAGTCTCAGGATAGAGGGGCGCCCTTTCAAAACAGAGAAGCGGAGTAATTTCTTTAGCCAAGGGGTGGTGAACTTGTGGAATCTGATGCCACATGCAGCTGTGGAGGCCAGGTTGATGGGTGTATTTAAGGCAGAGGTTGATAGACTCGTGATTGGACGTGGCATCAAAGGTTACGGGGAGAAGGCCGGGAACTGGGGTTGAGGAGGAGGAAAAAAAAAAGAATCAGCCATGATTGAATGGCGGAGCAGATTTGATAGGCCAGATGGCCTAAGTCTGCTCCTATGTCTTATATATATATATATATATATACACACAGTATGTTGGTTTCCCTTGCAATCTGCCTCTCTATAGCCCAGCAGATAGCCCTCGAATGTTGCTAGGCAAAGTTATAAAAAAAAGCTATTAAAAAAATTTGCTAAAATGACACTGCAAGCATCTAAAGCAAGGGATTGGAGTGTTGGAGATGTGAACAAATCTGGCACTGGGTGTGAGCTCATTTTTTTTATTCTGAAAATAAAATTTATTCACAAGAAAATCACAGCGCAAAGCTTTATATTCTTTGTTCTTAACTTGCTATAAGGGAGTATCGATCTGATACATTTCCCGCTTAGATTAACTTAAATTCTTCGGTATATAGTTTGAACTTGCCAGGTAGTAAAATCCCGCACCTCCAATTATCTGAGCCAGATTTGTTCTGCTACAGTGAATCTGACCAAATTGTGTTGCTATGGATAGAGGTTAACGACAGACGGAAAGAACACAATGTCAACCAACTTGGACTTTACAAGTGATTAGAGACTTGGGTTTATTGAGGGCAGTCTCTGTGTCAGTATAGGAAGTTGAAACAGAGTTAGTGATTTCCCTGTTGCAATAGCTATAAAATGGCTGAAAAAGTTGACAAGATTGTTTTAGGCTTTCGTTATGCAGGTAGGGCTGTCCGAGGGCATTGGCAAGAAATCATGTAGTAGTTTCCAGTAAACTGTGTATCAGAGTTCTGATATGGAGTTGATATTCACTTGTAGGGGAGACAAAGGGGAGAACAAGGTTGTTTTAAGGAATTTTAGGAGTTTCTCCATGGGGTGGATCACAACCAGTGCCAGATTATTTTGATGCCTCTTCAAGTCTCTTCAAAGTGTTGGGGCTCCTTGGTGGCTTGAGACTGAGTGGTTAAGAATCTACAAGCAGTGCTGCTAATTGCTAATTGCTGACAATTGTTACTATGAATTGCATTTATTAGTGAAGAATCAAAAAAGTCCGAGTTTTGTTCTTTTAGCTGAATTAGATTAGAATTTGAGCTGTAGTTAAGAGTTAAACAAAATTACTAGAGTTACTACTTCCTTTGTTCTTTTGATTAAGGGTTAAATAAAGTTACTTAATCAAACTATTGGTGAAGTTGAGTCTTCGACTGCCAATTCAGTTGGTTGAGAAGAATCAATTGAAACCTAAGCTCCATTTCGAGACTCTCAGATTACTGGGGCCGAAGGAATTATCATTGGGCAAAGGATAAATGCCTTTGAGCTGAGAAGCAGATGGAGAGGAGGAGATGCCAGAGGAAGCAGTTGCAATCATTGGGTGTGACTGATGTTGGTGTTGGAGGATTGTCAAGGTCAGATGATCAGCTAGAAGAAAGGATTACAGTTCTGTGTCATGGAAAACGGGCAGCACAACTTAGTATTCACTGGATTGTGGGTGAAGGATGATTCTTGAATGAGTGGTGGGTTCATAACTACTCATTGTATAGAAACATAGAAAACCTACAAATAAATAATGGTTACATTTGTTTAATGCTTCCTGCATCTCAACACCGGGCAGCTAGCCAACTCTTCCTCCCTGTCCTTCCTTTTCAAAGGGCCAAGTACAATTATTATCAAAGTATGCATACATTATAAGTCCTTGAAATTTGTATCCTTACAGGTAACCATGAAACAAGAAACCCTAAAGAACCCATTAAAAAAAGAATAAAAAAACACCCAATGCAGGGGGGGGGGGAGGGAGGGAGAGGGAAGAGGGAGAGGGAGAAGGAGTGAGAGCAAATGCTGCGGGCAGTGAACAGAACCAGCCCTACCCTTAACCTATGCAAAACCAGTCCTGGCACCCTGCCTTTTCAATGCATTCAACTCAGTGTTTAAATCGTCCAAACATCGGGTCACCCCTCACTCTAAGACCGGCGGCCTGTTGCATCAGTACACACTGGGCCCAGACCCTGTCACCATGCTCCAGCCTGTACCTGACCTTTCCAAGAGGGCCTGGCACTTTGATCGATTGGACCTCACTCTTGGTTTAGGCGGATGGGTTCTGAAACACTTCTGCTCCGACTTCGACAGCCCCAACTCCACCTTGACCATGTCTCAACCCCACTCAGAGCACTTCTCCTCGAAGGTGCCCCGACCTTGCTCTGAATTTGTATCACACCTGCACGCCTCTACCCTCAAGTCAGTCTTTCCTTCACTTGCCTCTTCATTGTTTGTGGTGAATGTTTACCATCATGCTTACAGAAAAGTGTTATTAATTAAGTATTCAGTTGTATTTCTTGCTTTAGGAAGCATCAGCAGGTTGTCGCTTGTCTTCAGAAATGCCTTCTTAAATTGATAGTGACTGCTATGAGGTGTCTGGGCAATTAGAATCAGAATTAGGTTGAACATCACTGGTATATGTCATGAAATTTGTTGTTTTGAAGCAGCAGTCCACTAAAATACACAATATTAAAAAATATAAATTATAATAAGTAATATATATATATAAATTATATTAAATAAGCAATACAAAATGAGAACAAAAAAAATACTGAGCTAGTTTACATGGGTTCATTGTCCATTTAGAAATCCGATGGCGGAGGAGAAGAAAATGTTCTTAGAACATTGAGTGTGTATCTTCAGGCTCCTGTGCATCTTCCTTCAAGGTAACATTGAGAAGAGGGCATGTCATGAGAGATGGGGGTCCTGAATGTTGCTTTATTGAGGCATCGCCTTTTGGAGATATCCTGGACGCTGGGGAGGCTAGTGCCTTTGATGGACTTGGTTGAGTTTACAACTTTCCACAGCTTTTTCCAATCCTGTGTTGTGGCCCCTCCAAACTAGACAGTGATGCAACCAGTTAGAATGCTCTCCATGGTACATCTGTAGGAATTTGTGAGCTTCTATGGTATCAATATCTCTGAGGACCTAACCTGGATGCAACATAGTGATCCAGCTATAAAGACAAGAGAGTGGCTATGCTTCATTAGGAGTTAGAGGAGATTTGGTTTATCAACTAAACAGTCGGAAACTTCAAAAAATGTACCGCAGAGAGCATTCTGACTGTGTACATCATCATCTGGTATGTTGGGGGGAGGTGGTAGGGCTACTGCACAGGATCGAAATAGGTTGCAGAAACGTGTAAAATTAATCAGCTCCATCATGGGCACCAGCCTCCGTATTATCCAAGGCATCTTCAAGGAGCGGCGCCTCAGAAAGGCGATGTCCATCATTAAGGACCCCGCCACCCAGGACATGCCCTCTTCACACTGTTACTGTCGGGAAGGTGGTACAGAAGCTTGAAGGGACACACTCAGTGATTCACAAACAGCTTCTTCTCCTCTGCCATCAGATTTCTAAATAGACATTGGATCCATGAACAGTACCTCACTACTTTTGTACACACACACACAATTATCTATCTATCTATTTATTTATTTATCTATCAATCATGTATTGCTGCCATGAAGTTAGATTTCATGCTATATGCTGGTGAAAAACTTGCTTCTGGCAAACCAAATCTTCCCAACTTCTATTTACAAGGTTGACACTAACTGATAACTTCTTTAACTCTCTGCTACCAACATCATTTCTGGAAGAACAATTTATTGGGTTAGAAATAAAAGCTGTAAACCTTCTTCAAGTCAAGTCAAGTCACTTTTTATTGTCATTTCGACCATAACTGCTGGTACAGTACATAGTAAATATGAGACGACATTTTTTCAGGACCATGGTGTTACGTGACACAGTACAAAAACTAGACGGAACTACGTAAAAAAACAACACAGAAAAAAAAAACTACACTAGACTACAGACCTACCCAGGACTGCATAAAGTGCACAAAACAGTGCAGGCATTACAATAAATAATAAACAAGACAATAGGGCAGTAAGGTGTCAGTCCAGTCTCTGGGTATTGAGGAGTCTGATAGCTTGGGAGAAGAAACTGTTACATAGTCTGGTTGTGAGACCCGAATGTTTCGGTGCTTTTTCCCAGATGGCAGGAGGGAGAAGTGTTTGTATGAGGGGTGCGTGGGGGTCTTCATAATGCTGTTTGCTTTGCGGATGCAGTGTGTAGTGTAAATGTCCTTAATGGCGGGAAGAGAGACCCTGATGATCTTCTCAGCTGACCTCACTATCCACTACACAGTCTTGCGATCTGAGATGGTGCAATTTCTGAACCAGGCAGTGATGCAGCTGCTCAGGATACTCTCGATACAACCCCTGTAGAATGTGATGAGGATGGGTGGTGGAAGATGGACTTTCCTCAGCCTTCGCAGAAAGTAGAGACGCTGCTGGGCTTTCTTTGCTATGGAGCTGGTATTGAGGGACCAGGTGAGATTCTCCGCCTGGTGAACACCAAGAAATTTGGTGCTCTTAACGATCTCTACCGAGGAGCTGTTGATGTTCAGCGGGGAGTGGTCGCTCCGTTCCATCCTGAAGTCGACAACCATCTCTTTTGTTCTACGTAGATCTACATCTATGTCTGATGTAGTTTTTAAAGAGTGGAATACATTGGGTATTAAATATTTTCATGATTTGTTTGTTGGAGATAGTCTCTCTTCATTTGAACAACTATCACATAAGTATAGTCTACCCAGAACTCATTTTTTATCGATATTTACAAATGAGAAACTTCTTGCATTTTCAAGAACATACATTTCCTAAAAGTCCAGATAAAAATTTACTTGATACAATTTTTAATTTGAAACCCTTCTATAATGCATCTATATCTAATATTTATGATATGTTGTTGGGAATGAGAAATATTCCTTTAGATAAAATTAAAAATCTTTGGGAACAAGATTTACAGATTTCAATTTCTGAGGATACTTGGAGTGAAATTTTAAAATTGGTTAATACGTCATCGTTATGAGCCCATCATTCCCTTCTACAATTTAAAGTGGTTCATAGAGCCCATATGTCTAAAGATAAGCTGTCTCATTTTTATTTGGATATATCTCCCTATTGTGATTGATGTAATAATGGAGAAGCTTCACTAATCCATATGTTTTGGACTTGTTCGAGTCTTGAAAAATATTGGAAGGAAGTATTTCAAACTTTTTCGGTGCTTTTTAAGTAAATTTTAAACCTAATCCTTTGACTGCCTTATTTGGTATTGTTGGAGGAAATGATGTTATTTTAAAGACACACAATTTGCATATTTTGGCCTTTATTTCTCTTATAGCCAAGAGGGCATTGTTGCTTAAATGGAAGGATGCCACGCTGCCTACTCATACTCATTGGTTACATGATGTTATGTCTTGCTTAAATTTAGAGAAGATTTGCTGTTCAATTTCTGAACCTAGAGAAGATTTTTTTAACATTGTGGGGACCTTTTCTGAATTACTTTCAAAATCGTTAATTTGCTATTAAGCACAGATGTTGACTAATAATATGTTTTACTGCATGTTGTGTTACGGATTCAGCAACAATAAGTATATAAATGAGGCAGGGTTTCTTAAATAAGAAATAAAATATTTATTAAACACTGAAAAACAAACCCCAAAAGTAAACAACGGACTAACGCAACCGGAAATTAGCTGCTGTGCAGCAGCTTAAACAGTTCTTAAAGGGATAAAGCGAAAACAGTTCTTAAAGCGATGTTGCAAAAACAGTTCTTCAAAGTAGTACTGCGAAAGTTCACAATGCTTACAGTCCATTAAAGGAGAGACTTTTTTTAGACGATTTAAATTCTCTTTCACGTCGTGTTGCTGCGGTTCCCAGTCAAACTATACTTTTCCCGGAGAATTAACGAAGATGAAAGTGAAATGGCTTAAAGGCACTGACCTTTCCTTGACAAAACTGTACCCAACCCTTTCTGCTATTATTGCAGGGGTTAACATGGGCACAGCCAATGAATTCCTTCCGAATGAGGATCAAACAAGGTCAAACCTGTTTCACCGTTGAAATTGACTTTCCTTGATCTTTTAGCTCCCGAACTCCGATCTTCACTCTCCACTGCTTTTTAACTGGCAACATTGTAACGAAATTGCCAGCAATGACCTTTTAAACTTTAGGCAGAAAATAAAACTCCACCTTTCAACAAAACTGCGTCATAATATTGGACCACGCAGTAGCATGGAGTCAAAATGGCAAATCCAGCCACGAACTGCCCCTCCTCACAGGGACGGGTCCTCCTTTTATACCCTGTAAAACAAACTGTCACATGACCTCTACTGGTGGGAAAATGACGTCACTCCACCATCACAAGACCACTACCTTAAGTCCAGTATAGCTTCAACACCACTGTCACGTGACAAGTACAAGATACCCATGGGTACGTAACAGTTAAGGATTTTTTCCTTTTCTTTTTTTTTTAACCAAACAGCTGTTTTTTCCTGGTAGTGGGCTTAGATTCTTTGTATAGTAAAATTATTTCTTTTCAATTTTATGTTTAAATTTAATCTATATGGATAAGGGGTAATTACACTTCATCTGTGATTTCGATATATTGTAGTTGGTATATATTATATATCTTACTGTACCCTGTATTTGTTTATGTAAGAAATTAATAAAAATATTGAAAAAGAAAGAAATGACAGCTGTTTAATACACATGAATGGGAGACTTTAAATCACTTTTGGCACTTGACTTTCCTCCTTCAGCTCTGCCATGCCAATAAAAGGCACGCCCTGTTCATTCAAAACATCTGGATGTAATTCCGGCTGTCAAATCCATGATACCTTTCCAACTGCAGTCTCTGCATGGCTCATTCAAGATTACAACACTTTCCATGAAATCATGTTGGTCCTATTTTTCTTTGCAAAATATCCTACTCTGGTATCCTTCATTATCAAATCCAAAAAACTTTTCTCAAATGAGATTGGACCAATATGTAAACAATCCCTTTTCCTCCTTTTATAATGATTTTGGAATTGGGATTTGTTCAGTTATTCCATAGTCAACTCCTTCAATGGATGCAAATGTTTATCACCTGATAGATTACCACACCCTCCAGTACTTTTTTTGGCTACTTAAGATTAGCTTTATTTCTTACATGTTCAACAAAACGTACACTCAGTAGCCATTTTATTAGGTACACCTGTACACCTCCTGATTAATTCATATCAGCAATTCAAAGCATAGAAGCATGCAGGCCTGGTCAAGAATTCAGTTGTTGTTCAGAATGGGGGAAAGTGACCTTGACTGTGGAATATTACTGGTGTCAGGCGGGTGGTTTAGTATCTCAGAAACTGCTGATCTAGTGGGATTTTCATGCACAACAGTCTCTGGAGTTTACAGAGAATGGTGTGAAAACAAAAAAAAACATGGAGTGAGTGGCGGTTCTGTTGGGGGAAATGCCCGTTAATGAGAGAGATCAGAGGAGGGTGGCCAAACTGGTTCCAGCAGACAGGTAAGTGACTGTAACTCAGATGACCTCGTGTTACAACAATGGTGTGGAGAAGAGCATCTCTGAATCACAACGTGTCAAACCTTGAAGTGGATTCACTATAGCAGCACAGTACCACCAACACACACTCAGTGCATATTTTATTAGGTACTGGAGGTGCCTGATAATAGGGCCACTGAGTGTACACTGAAATGCTCCATTTGGCATCAAGTCAAATCAGTGAGGATTGGGCTGAGTCTAACCATACATCTTTGGAATCAGGGAGGAAACCAGAGCAATTGGGGGAAGCCTATGCAGTCATCGGGAGAACATACAAACTCCTTTCAGACAGCAGTGGGAATTGAACCCTGATCTTATACAGCTAACGTTGTAAAATGTTGTGCTAACCCCAATGATACTGTGCCTCCCCGTCTCTCTCAGTTACAGTTGTTACGTACTCCGTAACTGGGTCACTTACCAGCAAAGATAGAGAGGTCCGTTGAAGTCTGATGGTACTATTTTTAAAAGTTTTTATTTATAAAGGGGCACAAAAATAAGGTTAATACAAACATTCAGATAATATACGTTGTCAATACTCAATCTAAAGCGCGGGTATAGTAATAATCATCAATAAGAAGTAGCTCTATCGTTTGTCCATATTGTCCTTTGGAAATATGAAAGTCACTCAGTTCCTGCAAGCTTCTGGGTTTTGGGGACCGCTGGGTTTTCACTTGTTGGAGAGAGAGAGAGAGATTTGTGATAAAAGAAACTTGCCCGGGTCTTTTGATGAGATCAATCCGTTGAGTCGGGGGAGTTGGTTCCCCGTTGTTAGTTCAAGAAAATCGTTTCTGCGGTACTCGCCACCGGCTCCCAGGCACGGGAACCGAACACACGTGGCTTCCTTCAAATGGCTGCCCACTATACGGGATCGCTAGCGTCTCTTCTGGTGCGTCTGAGGGGCCGTCTCTACAGCCCCTCTTTTATCTGGACTCACGGGGTCTCAGATGTCAATCAGGTTGGGATGATGCAATCTCTCACCGTCACCCAGCCCACTTTGCCCTGAGGGCTTGCACGTAGCCCAGTCCCCAATCCACAAAGGTGTCTCCAAGAGACAATGGCCGTTATCCGTGGCTTTGTCTTGCTGAGGGGCCAGGACACATTCCAAAACCTTGAGGATTCTCTCTCAGTTCCTGGGTCCACTGACCCAGCCCCCCCCCAGTGCTCTTGCGATTCTCGCAAAGGAGGGGGCTGCGGTCATAACACTGTTCTCACTTGACTCTTGATTCTCTGGTATTTCTGTTACTTCTTTTGGCTTCTGCCATGAAGACTGACATAAAGTTGTTCTTTAATTCCTCTGTTCTTTTCTTAATCCTTGAAATAAATTCTCCTGGATCTATAACTTCATTCATTACACACCTGTTCCAGTCCATTTTTATGTTCTATGCCAGTTTACTCTCATACTCCTTCAATTTCTTTATCCTTCGTTTCTGACCATAAGGCCATTAGACATCAGAGTAGACTAAGACCATTTAGCCCATCGAGTCTGCATCCCCATTCATTTGGTGTAATTTATTTCCCCTCTCTCAAACTCATCTCTCAACTCCATAACAAAGAACCTATCAAAACCCATTTTAAATATACTCGATGACAGGGCCTCCACAGCTGTTTGCAGCAATAAAATTCCACAGTACTATCACACTCTGAAGAAATTCCTCCTTATCTTTATTCTAAAGGATCAATCTGTTAGTCTTGGGTTGTGGCATCTGGTCCTGGGCTCCCAACACTGGAAACATTCTGTGCCTCAATTGCACCCAATCCTCAGTTAAACTCAAATAATCTGCTGGGGAATCTTTGTATCTGGATCTCCCAATGCGGTTTCCTCTACAGTGGTCAGACCTGACGTAAATTGGAGAACTGTTTTCTTGGGCACCTCCCCTCCATCTGCCAGAAGTGGAATTTTCGGTGGCCAAAATTTTAATTCCTATCCTCATTCCCATTCTGACATGTCAGTCCATGGCCTCCCCTTCTGCCATGATGATGCCATCCTCAGAGTGAAGGATCAACACCTCATATCCCGTCTAAGTAGCCTCCAACCCGATGGCATGAACATCAATGTCTCCTTTTGGTAATTTTTTTCTTCACCCCCTTCCCCCCTCTTGCTTTCAGCTTGTTACGCCTACTGCTCTTTAGGGCAGCAATGAAGGTCTGCATCTCTGTCTAACCTTGGCCACTCAGATGTAGAGGGATGTTTCACTGCTGTTTGCAAAACGTAGTAATTTTATGTGACTAGTCAGAGTTGGTAGCCTTGAGCTGAACCTCTGAACCTGGAGGACGAGTGAACCACTTTTAGTCTGGCCTCGACCCTCTGATCTGTTTGGCATGGATGACGCTACTACGAGCCAAGGCATAAAACCCTGACTCTAGCCACCATAGCTCTTCGGGTCATTGAGGCACATAAGCCTCTGGATCATGATGGACTTGTGGTCTTCTTGGAAGCCTTCCCTTTCCCTTTTCTTCTACTTCCCACCTCTTCTAACCTGCGTATCACCCCCCCCCTTCTCTTTCTCCTATAGCCCACTCTACTCTACTATCAGATTCCTTCTTCACCAGCCCTTAACCTTTTCCATCCACCTGGCTTCACCTATCACCTTCTAGTTTGTCCTCCTTGTCCTCCTCCACAATTGTATTCTGGCATCTTTCCCCTTCTTTTCCAGTCCTGATGAAGGGCCTTGGTCCGAAATGTGACACTTTATTATTTTTCATAGGTACTGCCTGACTTGCTGAGTTCCTCCAGCATTTTCTGTGTGTGTTCCTCAGATGAACTGCTGTTTCTAGCAATTCTACCAGCCTTTTGCTTGATTTAATAATATCTTGAATATTCCCCGTCACTCATTTCCTGGTGGTTTTTTTGTGCCTCCACGGGATATATTTCATTCTACATTTTTTAAGTACAGCTGCTTGCTTGACTACTCCTCCCTGGAGGCCCATTTTATTAAAAAAAGATTACCATGTAACAGTAAAACAAGAGATTCTGCAGATGCTGGAAGTCCAGAGCAACAGTGGAATTGTCTATTCTACCTGTGGTGATATAATGTCCAAGCCGATACTTCCTGCTCTTGAAATAGCGAATGATGCAAATCAGAATCAGGTTTAATATCACCTGCATATGTCATGAAATTTGTTAATCTTGCGGTAGCAGTACAATAAATCACAAATATTGAATTACATTAGAATTATAGAATTACAGTAAGTATATATATGTATATTAAATAGTTAAATTAATTAAGTAGTGCAAAAAGATATGAAATAAAAAAGCAGTGAGGTAGTATTCATGGGTTCAAATTGGAAGGCAGAGCGGAAGAAGCTGTTCCTGAATCATTGAGTGTGCACCTTCAGGCTTCTGTATCTCCTTCCTGACAGTAGCAATGAGAAGAGGGCATGTCCTGAGTGTGTGTGGGGGGGGGGGGGTGTTGCTTAATGATGGATGCCACCTTTCTGAGGCACCGCTCCTTCAAGGTGTCCTGGATACTACGGAGAATTAAGATTCCCTTAATTTACTTGGTCCATCTCTGAACCTCCCTTTCTCGTCCTCTCTGTCTCCATCTCTGGAGACAAACTGTCAACGGACATGTTTTATAAACCGATTGATTCTCACAGTTACCTTGACTACTCCTCTCTCCTGTAATAACGCTTCTCCCTTTTCTCAGTTTCTTAGCCTCCGCTGCACCTGTTCCCAGGAAGCAGTTTTCCTTTCCAGAACATCAGAGGTGTCCTCCTTCTTTAAAGAAGAGAGTTTCCCTCCCTCTACTGTCGACGCTGCCCTCACCCGCATCTCCTCCATTTCCCCTACATCTGCGCTCACCCTGTCTTCCTGCCACCTTAACTGTGATGCCTCCAGCATTTTGTGTGTGTGTTGCTCAGAATGATGTAAACTCTGTTCTGGAAGAAAGATTCCCTTCATATTTTCGCATGACTAAATCACATCTCTCAGTTCATTTCTGTCAGCCTCATTCCTCCACTGAGAGAGACCAAACACAGTCTAGGGGAATAACAGCTCATATTTTACTTGGCTGGTTAATAGCTCCATGGCATGAATGTTGTGTTATCTATTTTTAAATAACTCACCCCCCTGGTGTTTTATTTCTCCCTTATTCCCCGGCTTTTTCTCTCTCTTATTCTGACCCTGTTCTTGTTTTCTCATTTTTATCTCCATTCCCACAACAGACACAGTACACTGCCCCCTCGCCATTTTCCAACTTTTTTTCCTACCCCTCCTGTTTCCATCTGTCTACAGCACACCCACATAGTTTGACCACAGCAACCTCCCACCTACCGCTGATTTTATCTGACGTTCAGCTCTCTTCCAGTGGTTCCCACGCCCGCCTCCTTTACTTATCTTATTTTAGCACTGAAAGTGCTTTGTGTTCCTGCTTATCTCTTTCCTGCAGCTGGCTCCGCCTCCATACTCTCATCCTCCCATCTTGCCCATCGGCTCTCATTTATCCTCCTTTTTCTCTAGGCCTGCCTCCATCTCTCATTCACCTGCCACTCCATCGTCCCCACCTTGCACAACCCGCCTTCCTTCACCCCACCCCACGCCCCCACTCCCATCCACCGATCATCTCACACCCCCTGGCTCACCACTCTTCCCCTCCTCCTTACCCTGGCTGTCTCCTCTCTACCCACCCTCAGTCCCGATGCCATGCTTCTGTTGTCCCGTTGACAATTCCTTTTCCCCAGCAACGCAGTTCGGCCTGCTGGGGGAGGACGGGACCCTCTCAGCGACCTTCATCTCCCATCTGCTGTTCTATTACACCTGCACTCCGCACCTCAACCCACACCTACACGGTCACTGTCCTTCTGTGTTTTCACTTGCCTTGTGGCTACCTAGAAGAATTCCTCTTGCCAAGACCTCTTGGTCACTTTATCATTTCCTGTCAGTCACCCCCGTTTCAGATACTTTATGTATAGCATGTAAATCAGTCTATGTACAGTATCTAAGTTACTCTTAAGTATATTTGGCACACCTAAGTTACTTGTACATTGTGTTTTATAAGAATGCTTTCTTTTATGCTACGTCACGTCAGGAGTAACAATCATTTTGTACTCCCGTACACTCCTGTACTGACGAATGCCAATGAACAATATTCAATCTTGATTGTTTGTTGCTCCAGATTCCTGCATCTGCAGCCTCCTTTTAAGCCCTTCTGCCCATCAACTCGAGCCTGATTCTCCCTCACCCGTCTGTACTGGTGAGAATTTACAGTGGGCAATTGACCAACCAGCTGGCATGGCTTTGGGAACTGAGAGGAAGGTAGAGAACCTGGTGCAAGCACACAGCATCACAGGGAAAGAGCAAGCTAACCCCACACAGATAGTGTTGTGCGTTAGGTCTGACCCAGGGCTGCTGGGTCAGTTTGCAAGTCAGCAGTGCAAACTGCTGCAAAACTAAAAAAGACCCTGATGGGAGTTTTAAATGGACTCCCAAACAGTAGTAGGGATTACAACTGGAAAAAGCAAATGCATGCCAAAACAGCAATGTTACAATAGTCATGGGGGATTTCAATATGCTGGTAGACTGGGAAAACCAGGTTGGTACTGGATTCTTGGAAGGGGTATTTCCAGAGAGCCAATGAGATGGCTTTCTAGATAGGCTTGTGGTTGAGCCCACTAGGGGATCAGCTATTCTGGATTGGGTATTGTGTAATTACTGGAATTGATTAGAGAGCTTGAGGTAAAAGAAACATAGAAAGCCTACAGCACAATACAGGCCCTTCGGCCCACAAAGCTGTGCGGAACATGTCCCTACCTGAGAAATTACCTAGGGTTACCCATAGCCCTCTGTTTTTCTCAGCTTCATGTACCTGTCCAGGAGTCACTCTTTTTAAAAAAAATTTTTAAATACTTTATTTTCAAAATTTTCAAAAAAAAACAATGAAATCAACAAGAACATACCAGCTCAGACTTGTGTAAAAATGAAATAAGCAAAAAAAAGGAACATAACATTAGAGGGATGCCTATTGTACAAAGTGCTCAAAAATACTAAACATTAAATCTCAAATGAGGGCCGTGAGAAATCAGCTGGGTGGGAAATTGTTCGTCTGCCCCCGGCCTCGTCCAGATAGGCAAGAAATGGACCCAGATAGCTGAAAATTTTTAATTGAATTGGTTTTCAGGAACCTAAGTTTCTCCAACTGTATGACTGAGATCATATCAGCCATCCATCTCCGAAGGGAAGGGAGAGAAGGTGATTTCCATTCCCTCAAGATAAGTCCTTTGGCAACAATCATCCCCAGCATCAGAGACTGTTGTATGGCTGTAGAGAAATAAATAGTAGATTGTGAGCAGCCAAAGGTGGCGAGAGGGGTAAGATCTTTTATAGGCCTTTGAGTACCAGTCGAATATTTTGGATCAAAATCCAATCAGTGTAGGCCTCCGTTAGTCTCAATAGACCATGGATTTGTGCCTTGGAAGGTTTTTTTTAATGGAAGACCGATAGTTTCCCAAGCTACAAGTCTCCCCTCTCCACACCACCGATGTTGTCCAAGGGAAGGGCATTAGGGCCCATACAGCTTGGCACCGGTATTGTCGTAGAACAATGTGTGGTTAAGTGCCTTGCTCAAGGACACACATGCAGCCTCAGCCAAGACTCGAACTAGCAACCTTCAGATCATTAGACAAACGCCTTAACCACTTGGCCACGTGCCAATACTTCCAGTCAGTAATGGGCAAAACCAAAAGGTGTGTGCCTTCGTCAATGGCCTCTGTCCCTTGGCATCTATCACACATTGGCGAGACAGAAGGCTAAATCCTGTGCAATCTAAGTTTGTAGTGGAGATGGTGAACAACTTTAAACTGGATCAGTTGGTGTCTGCTGTTAACAGAGCAAGCCTGCATCATAGACAAACTCTTGTCCCAGGCAGTTTCAGATAATTCAATACCCAACTCCATTCTCCAGGCGTCTCTAATCTTCACAGTAGACGCTACAGTGCAATCATCAAACAAACGTACAACTTTAGAAACAAGATGCTTGGAGTCAGGAGGGTTCTTTAAAATATCACAAAATATATGCTTCCCTGGAAGGATTTCAAAATTACAAATCTTAGATTGAACGTAATGTCCAATTTGCAGTTAACGAAAAAGGTGAGAATAAAGATAGATAGATAGATAGATAGATAGATACTTTATTCATCCCCAAGGGGAAATTCAACATTTTTTCTGATGTCCCATACACTTGTTGTAGCAAAACTAATTACATACAATACTTAACTCAGTAAAAGTATGATATGCCTCTAAATCACTCTCTCAAAAAGCATTAATAATAGCTTTTAAAAAGTTCTTAAGTAGTTTACTTAAATACATTAAATACAATCAACCCCGGCACTTTAACATATCTTACTCCTGGCGGTTGAATTATAAAGCCTAATGGCATTGGGGAGTATTGACCTCTTCATCCTGTCTGAGGAGCATTGCATCGATAGCAACCTGTCGCTGAAACTGCTTCTCTGTCTCTGGATGGTGCTATGTAGAGGATGTTCAGGGTTTTCCATAATTGACCGTAGCCTACTCAGCGCCCTTCGCTCAGCTACCGATGTTATACTCTCCAGTACTTTGCCCACGACAGAGCCCGCCTTCCTTACCAGCTTATTAAGACGTGAGGTGTCCCTCTTCTTAATGCTGCCTCCCCAACACGCCACCACAAAGAAGAGGGCGCTCTCAAATTTCCCTTTCAGCAGACTAAATGTTGCAAACCGTCTGTCTTCAATAGAAAGGTCTGTATGTACAGGCCTTCAGTAGAAGCTAGACCCTTCTCCCTCCAAGCATGGTAGATTTTATCTGACCCTGAGGGTAGAAAGGAGTGATGGAAACAGACTGGTGTTTGTACAGAGGTCTCTGGTAAATTTAGAACACTCCTAATCTGATTTAGAATTCTGACAGAAGTTTTCAAAACAAAACTCAAACTTTTTGAAGTCCCAGGCTTTTCTAGCTTAGAGAACAGCATGGCTGGCAAGGAGGAATTGACAACAGAGTTAGACTCCATACATAGCCACAAGGAAGCCCCAGGATCTGAGTTATCCGGAGCCCCCTGTTGCCAAAACATTAAAGCCCTAGCATTGACAATCCAATAATAGTTTCTAAATACAGGTAATCCCAGCCCTCCTTCAGACTTGGGCTTTTGTAAATGTATTTTCGAAATTCTGTGATTCCTATAATTCCAGATACAAGACAAAATTATGGAGTCCAATTCTTTAAAGAAGGCTGATGTAAGAAAAATGGGGAGATTTTGACAAAGATAGAGAAACCTAGGAAGGGAAACCATTTTAATTGAATTTATACGACCAACCATGGACAGAGGTAGGGTTTTCCAACTTTCTATATTCTGCTTAAGTTTTGAGATAAACTCCTTAAAGTTTAATTTAAATGTTAATTTAGGATCTTTGGGGATTGCCAAGCCAAGATAAGTAAAGTGATCTTTAACTACTTTGAATGGGACACTTTCCAAAAAACCCCGCGTGTAGATATTGGAGAGGGGCATGAAGTCACTTTTTGTCCAATTGATTGACTGCCTGATCGTCTGCCAAAAGAGGTGATTAAATCCAGAAGAAGGGGGACTGACTTTTCTGAATTTTGTAAGGAGACTATCACATCGTCGGCATATAAACTAATAAGTGTCTCAATACCTCCCACTTTCAAACCCAGGATACTTGGGTGACTTCTTATTTTTAGGGCAAGGGGCTCCACCGCGATGGCAAAAAGGGCCGGCAAGAGAGGGCAACCCTGCTGAAATAAACAGTGTAGGGGAAACATAGTTGAATTGTCACCATTGATTATAATAGAACACATTGCGCTGGCGTATATCAGTTTTACCCAGGATATAAATGACTTGCCAAACCCAAACCTGTACAGTGACTCAAACATGTAAGGTCACTCAATCTGGTCAAAAGTCTCTTAAAAGACCCTATTGTATCCGCTTCCACCACCGTCACCGGCAGCCCATTCCACGCGCTCACCACTCTCTGCGTAAAAAATTTACCACTGACATCTCCTCTGTACCTACTTCCAAGCACCTTAAAACTGAGCCCTCTCGTGATTGTCATTTCAGCCCTGGGAAAAAGCCTCTGACTCCACATGATCAGTGCCTCTCATCAGCTTATACACCTCTATCAGGTCACTGCTCATCCTCCGTCGCTCCAAGGAAAAAAGGCCGAGTTCACTCAACCTATTCTCATAAGGCATGCTCCCCAATCCGGGCAACATCCTTATAGATCTCCTCTGCACCCTTTCTATGGTTTCCACATCCTTCCTGTAGTGAGGCAACCAGAACTGAGCATGGTACTCCCAGTGGGGTCTGACCAGGGTCCTATATAGCTGCAACATTACCTCTCGGATCCTAAACTCAACCCCACGATTGATGAAGACCAATACACAGTACGCCTTCTTAACCACAAAGTCAACCTGCGCAGCAGCTTTGAGTGTCCTAAGGACTCGGACCCCAAGATCCCTCTGATCCTCCCCACTGCCAAGAGTCTTACCATTAATACTATATTCTGCCATCATATTTGACCTACCAAAATGAACCACTTCACATTTCTCTGGCAAAAGAACCCTTATGGCAAAGTGATCTCAATATAATGGAACCTCATTCCTTCCAAATGCTCGGCTCTCCACTCCCTCTGCACCAATCCTATCCTCATCCTCAAATCCATAGATAAGGGTGTGCTGTAGTAGTCTGGTATAGTGACCTCTACCTTGCTGAGAGCCAGTGCCAACTCTCAGACACCTCCTCTTACTTACCCTTTGAACAGGACCCCACTAAGAAATCCAGCATGCTCCTTATTTTAACACTGTGAGCAGCTGTTGTCTCCCACACCATCACCAGCCTTATTGACTCTGGGGATCTCCCATCCACTGCTACCAACCTCATAGTTCGTGCATCCCGCACCTCCTGTTTCTTCCTCCTATCCAAGATGCACGAACCCGCTTGTCCAGATAGACCCCATTGTTTCAGCTCGTTCCTGCCTCACTGCACACCTCGACTGCTTTATCCTGCTGGCGATCTGAAGGTCGTGAGTTCGAGCCCCAGCGAGGCAGCCTGTTGTGTCCATGGGCCAGGCACTTAACCACGCACTGCTCCAGTCCACCCAGCTGAAAATGGGTGGCAGCAAAATGCTGGGGGTTAACCTCACGATAGACTGGCATCCTATCTGGGTGGGGGTCTCGTACTCTCAGTCGCTTCACGCCACGGAAACCGGCATAAGCACCGGCCTAATGAGCCTGTAAGGCTCGGGTATCTATCTCTGGAAACAGCTTATCCTCTGATGTCTATTATAAACCCACCGATACCCACAGCTACCCAGACTATACCACCCCCCACCCTGTTACTTGTAAAAATGCCATCCCCTTCTCTTAATTCCTCAGTCTCTGCCGCATCTGGTCTCACAATGAGGTTTTTCATTCTAGAAACAAAGATCTTCTTCTTTTTCAAAGAAAAGGCCTTCCCTTCCTCCACCATCAACACTGCCCTCAACTGCATCTCTTCCATTTCACGCACGTCTGCTCTTACCCTGACCTCCCACCATCCTACCAGGGATAAGGGTTCTTCTCCTCACCTACCACCCCAGCCTCCGCATCCAGAACATAATTCGCTGAAACTTCTGCCATCCCTAACGGGATCCTGCCACCAAGCACATCCTCCCCTCCCCCCCCCCCCCCCACTTTCTGCTTTCCTCAGTGACTCCATTGTCCACTCGTCCCTCCCCAATGATCTTCCTCCTGGCACTTATCCTTACAAGGCTGCACCTGCCTCTAAACCTCCTCCCTCACTACCATTCAGGGCCCCACACAATCCTTCCAGGTTGGGCTCATATGGTGATCCCAGTGTGGCCTCCTGTACATCAGTGAGACCCGACATAGATTGGGAAACTGCTTCGCTGTGCACCTACTCTGTCCGCCAAAGAAAAAGGGATCTCCCAGTGGCCACCCATTTAAATTCCACTTCCCATTCTGATATCTCTATCCATGTCGTTCTCCACTGTTGTGATGAGGCCACATTTAGGTTGGAGGAACAACACCTTATATTCCATCTGGGTAGCCTCCAATCTGATGGCATGAACATCGATTTCTCAGACTTCCAGTAATGCCCCCCACCCCCCTCTTCTTCAACATTTCCCATCCCCTTTTCCCTCTCTCACCTTATCTCCTTGCCCGCCCATCACTTCTCCCTTTTCTTTCTTCCGTGGCCTTCTGTCTCTTTCACCAATTTATTTCCCAGCTCTTTACTTCATCCCTCCCCTTCAGGTTTCACCTATCATCTTGTGTTTCTCTCTCCCCTCCCCCCACCTTTTCAATCTACCCCTCTGTTTTTATTCCCCAGTCCTTCCGAAGGGTTTCGGCTTGAAATGTTGACTGTACTCTTTTCCTAGGTGCTGCCTGGCCCACTGAGTTCCTCTAGCATTTTGTGTCTGTTGCTCAATATGATAGAATTCACCCTGACATTTGAGAAGGAGAACTGATGTCCGATGTATCAGTTATACAGTGGAGTAAAGGGAATTACAGAGGCGTGTTAGAAGAGTTGGCCAGAATTGATTGGAAAAGGTCACAGGCAGGGATGACTGCAGAGCTGCAATGGCTGGAATTTCTGGAGGCAATTCTGAAAGCACAGGAGGAATACATCCCAAAAAGGAAGAAGTATTCTAAAGGCAGGATGACACAACCGGAGCTATCAAGAGCAGTCAAAGCTAACATAAAAGCCAAAAGAGAGGACTTATAATAGAACAAGAACTAGTGGGAAGTCAGAGGATTGGGAAGCTTTTAAAAACCAACAGAGGGCAACTAAAAAAATGGTTATGGTTAGAATCAACTCCTGCCTCAGCTATTTGCCTAGTTTCACAATAGGTCTATGGCAGTGGCTCTTCACTCAGTCTTAGATCACCCGGACAATACAAACACCTATGTCAGGATGCCCTTCATTAACTATAGCTCAGTGTTTAACACTTTCATTCCTACAGTCCTGATCAATGAACCTGGGCCTCTATCTCCCTCTGCAATTGGATCCTTGATTTCCAAACTGGAAGATCACAATCTCCTCCTCCTCACTGACAATCAACACTGGTGCACCTCAGGGGAGTGTGCTTAGCCCACTGCTCTACTCCCTCTATACCCATGATTGTGTGGCCAGGCATAGCTCAAATGCCATCTATAAATTCACTGATGATACACCCATTGTTGGCAGAATCACAGAGGGAGTCAAGAGGGTGTAGAGGACTGAGATATAGCTGCTAGTGGAATGGTGTTGCAGTAACAACCTTGCACTCAGTGTCAGTAAGACCAAAGAGCTGATTGTGGACTTCAGAAGGGGTCGGACAAGGGAATATGAACTAATCCTCAGAGGGATCGGAAGTGGAGAGAGTGAATAACTTCAAGTTCTTGGGTGTCAAGAGCTACTTGGATCTAACCTGGTACCAACATAATCAATGCAGCTATAAAGAAGGCAAGGCAGCAGCTATATTTCATTAGGGGTTTGAAGAGATTTGGTTTGTCACCTAAGACATTCCAAAACTTCTACAGATGTACCGTGGGGAACATTCTGAAAGGCTGCATCACTGTCTGGTGTGGTGGTGGGGGAGTGGGGGTGTGGGTGCTACTGCACAGGATCAAGAGAAGCTACAGAAAATTGTAAAATTGGTCAGCTACATCTTGGGTTCTAGCCTCTGTAGTATCCAAAACATCTTCAAGGAGCAATGCCTCAGAAAGGCCCAGTCCACGCTCCATCCCAACTCCATGCCCCATCACAACTCCACTTCCCGTCTCAACTCCATGCCCCATCCCATCCCCAAAACCAATTGCTGACCTGGCTTCCAAACCAAACCCAGGCCTAACCCGGGCATCAGCCTCAACCACAATCTAGGTCCTCCAGCTCCTGTCAGGGCCCCAAACCTGTTCAACATCTGCCCTTGTTCCAGAACAAACCCTGGATTCAACCAACCCCAGCTAAAATTTCCAGATAAAAGTCTCAACTTGAAATGCTGGCAATTCCTTTCCCTGCTGAGCTCCCCCATGTGTTCGCAGCTCCCGATTGCACCCCGTTCCCTGCCAACCCCAAAATCTGATACCAGGCCCAGCTATCTGTAGCTCACTTCCATACAGTAAGTATACATTCAGTGGCCACTTTACCAGGTACCTTCTGTATCTCATGGTCTTCTGCTTTAGCCCATCCACTTCAAACCTTAACAGTTATGTGTTCTTGCCCTCAGAACCACTGGTCACTATTTTTTTAGTTTTTGCACCATTCTCTGTAAACTCTAGAGACTGCCGTGCGTAAAAATCCCAGGAGATCAGCAGTTTCTGAGATACACAAACCACCCCATCTGGCACCAACAATCATTCTATGGTCAAAGTCACTTCGATCCCATTTCTTCTCCATTGTGTAATTTGGTCTGAACACCAATTGAATGTCTTGACCATGTCTGCAAGCTTTTATGCGTTGAGTTGCTGCCACATGATTGGCTGATTAGATATTTGCATTAATGAGTAGATGCACAGGTGTACCTAATAAAGTGGCCACTGACTATACACATATCTTGGGATTGAGGAGAAAGAAGTTATTTGGAATAAGCAGATTTATCTAAAAAATCTCTTTGGAATTGCATAGTTTGTGACCTAACCGTCAAATTAGAGACTAAAGTGCTCATGAGTTCCAGAACTCTCCCACAAGGCAAGTATGAGAAAAAATAATAAGATGGCAAATTATGGCAAAAATGAACGAGGTTAATAAAGCAAAGAATTGTGAGTCTCTGATCTGAGCAGTGATGAAAGTCTGTGGGACTTTGATTTAGCAAACCATAAAAAATAATCTTTGATGAAGAACTGTATATGGAAAACACAAGCTTTCTGGGGTCAAAATTTAGGTCACCAAGTGAATTATGGTGACTGTTGTTTCCGTGCGGCAAAAATATATTTTACAACAAACTGAAAATTTGAGTAAAAGGTCAAAAAGAGCATAGGGACTCTTATTGCAAACATTAAGGGCCCATCTCCAAATCACTTCCACAGCATGAGACATTAGAAGTATGTAGGGCAAATTTGTATAAGTTTAAATTTGAGGAAATTTAGATGAACTCTTCATTATGTCATCTGCCCAGTGCTGCTAGGGGAGAAACAAGTTGTCTCACCTACGCAGTTTGGTGAGGCCCAGTAGTGTTGCGATTAAAGCAACACTATTTCAGTGTCAGCGGTCCAGGTTCGGTTCCAGTGCTGGCTGTAAGGAGTCTGTGCATTCTCCCTGTGACAGTGTGGGTTTCCTCAGGGTGCTCCAGATTCCTCCCACAGTCCAAAGATGCACAGGTTAGTAGGCTAATTGGTCACATGGGTGTATCCAGGCAGCGCGGGCTCGTTGGGTCTGTTACAGCTCTGTACCTCTAAATAAATAAAATAATGATGAAAGATTCCTTGTTATTCATCTTTTGCACTATTTATCTACAGTCTTTGCAACTTAGTAATTTATATTTCTTGCACTGTATCCTGCTGCACAACAACAAATTTCACAATATACACACAGTAACCACTTTATTACCTCCTGTACCTAATAATGTAGGCCGGCTGGTGGCGCAGTGACATCAGCGCCGGACTCCGGAGCGAAAGTTCCCGAGTTCGAATCCAGTCGGGCCGCGCGCTTTCCACCCATGCCAGGTTGAGTGTTGAGCTCGCGACTCGACCTCGTTAAAAAAACAGCTGCGCTGTGAGAAGGACGTGGGAGACCGCTCACAGATTCTTTCCTCTAAGACAACCACTTGAAAAAGAAAGTGGCCGCCGAGGCTCGGGCAGAGTATGGCGCACACAAAAAAAAACCTAATAATGTGGTCGCTGAGGGTATGTTCATGGTCTCCTGCTGCTTCAAGGTTCGACGTGTTGTGCTTTCAGAGTTGCCCTTCTGCATACCAGTGTTGTAACATGCGGTTATTTGAGTTACTGTCACCTTCCTATCAGTTTGAAGCAGTCTCGGCCTTCTCCTCTGACCTCTCTCTTTAACAAGGTGTTTTTGTCCATGGAACTGCTGATCACTTGATGTTTTTTTTGTGTTTTCCCTGTAAACTTTAGAGGCTGTTGTGTGTGAACATCAGCAGTTTTTGAAATAGCCAAACCACCCCATCTGGCACCAACAATCTGTCAGTTATCTAGATCACATTTCTTTCTCTTTCTAATGTTTGGTCTGAATAACCAACCACCCCACCTGGCACCAACAATCATTCCACAAAGTCACTTAGATCACATTTCATCCCCATTCTGCTGTTTGGCCTGAACAACAACTGAACCTTTTCACCATGTCTGCATGCTTTAATGCATTGAGTTGCTGCCACATGACTGGCTGGGTAGGTATTTGCATTAGCTAGTAGGTGTACAGGTGTACCTAATAAAGTGGCAGCTGAGTGTGTATTTTAATTACGAATAAGATTTATTTTTGAAACATATTAAAAGCTTGTTGTGGTGAATAAAGACCATTGACATTAACCAGTTGTATTGTCTCTTTGGTGACTCAGTTCATAGTCATACCACAAGTCAGGCAGTATCTGAGATCAAAGAAATCAAATTAATGCTTCAGGTCAAAAATGAGAAAAAAAGAAGCAGACTCAGATTCATATATTTATGACATGTACATTGAAACATACAGTGAAATGCATTGTTTATGTAAGCAACCAGTTCAATCTTCGGTGCGTTAGGCGCAGCCCACATGTGTCACCACGCACTAATATGCCAACTCACTAAGTCCACCTTGCACAGAGGCAACAACAGAAAACAAGCTCCTTTCCTTCCTCCCGCACTCCCACCAATCTCACACACACCCAGTCCTCCAATCCCAGGACAGTCTGCCTGTGGGTCTCCAGCCTCCACTGGACTCACTGGCATCAGACCTCAGGCTGTCCCAGTGGACTCACACACCTGGGGCTTCGACTTGCAGATTTCGGATTGACCTTTCTGTATTGACCCCAGGGTTTCCCAAAGACAGGCTCTTGAGCTCTGGGTTTTGATCTCCAGAATCTTCAGCTTGTATATCTAGGGGTTCACTTGCCCCTGTGCCTTCTGCCTGCATGGACCTGATTCCTTTGGTCCCATAGGGGTGGGAGGCACCAGACCTCATCCTCACTGGCTTTCATCCACAGATGTCCTTTGACAACGTTGTAACTGGCCTTGGATCACAGTTCGAAGGGCTGGACTCCGGCCTGACTTCTAACTCCCCGTATCCCTGTCTCTCAATCCTAACCCGGTCCCCAATTCCCCACTCTGCCCCTAAAATCATCCTTGGAAACCTGAAAAAACAACTAAGTTTGGGCTACTCGACTGCAACATGTTCACCTGAGGGGTCTAAAAAGTGATTGTTTTATCAAGCAGACTTTGCCCCCAGCCTGACATCCAAAGCATCGTCCGGAAGGTGATGAGATTAGAGGGGTGGGAAAGGGCCTGTGAAAGATGTAAAACCTCTGAAGGATTTTTGACCTGAAGATATGGCATGCAATGTAGTAACTTTGTCATAATTAATTTCACAAAATGAGTAGTTATAAAGATTTTTATATCAGCCAAATAGGGCAAAGGTATTTGTTTTGCTTAGGAAGAGTTGTAATGAATAGCGACAGACAGATCTGTGCTTCATCAGTAGGTCTCCGGCTTCTGCTGGTCAGATTGGAAGGCACCATTGAGTCGTAATGTCATAGAGCACTGTAGCACAGAAAAAGGCCTTTTGGCCCAACTACTCCATCCCAGCCTGGTCTTCTACCCAGTCTCATCTGTCCACACCCAGACCTTAGCCTTCCAAATCATTCCCGTCCATGTACCTATCCAAACTTAGATGTTGAAATCGAATCTGCGCCCACCATTTCAGCTGGCAGCTTGTTCCACTCCCGAACAAGAGAAAATCTGCAGATGCTGGAAATGCAAGCCACACACACAAAATGCCGGAGGAGCTCAGCAAGCCAGGCAGCATCTATGGAAAAAAAAGCACAGTCAAGGTTTCAGGCCAAGACCGCCGAAGGGTCTCAGCCCACAACATCGACTGCGATTTTTTTCCATAGATACTGCCTGGGCTGCTGAGTTCCTCCAGCATTTTGTGTGTGTGGCTTGTTCCACTCTCTCACCACCCTCTGAGTGAAGAAGTTAAGCCCTCACATTATATATTGGGGATTTAGCAATGATTGGTTAGTAAAACCAACATGATGGGCCGAATGGCCTCATTCTGCTCCTATATCTTATGGGTCTTATGCACCAACATCAGAAATACCCCATAATCAGTCTCTTTGATATTCCCTTGCATGTCCCTTGCAGGATTGAAGTGTAAAGCTGAAAACCAAACAACCATTAGAGGAATAAAGGATGTTTTATAGCGGTTTTCCTTTATAATTATGCAATTTATCCCTTCATGAATACAATGCATTGCAGATTCCTCTGCCACTCAATACCTTCAGTCAGTAAAGGTTTGTAATAACATTTCCTCCTTAAAGTTTAAAGAAAATTTATTATCAAAGAATGTTTATGATACCATTTACAGCCTTGAGATTTATTTTCCTGCGGGCTTTTACAGGGAGAAAAAGCAATACGATAGAATTTATGAAAAGCTATACATGAACAAAGACTGACAAACAACAAATATGCAAAAGAAGACAAAAATACTGAAAACAAGAGTTGAAAAGAGTCCTTGAAAGTGACTCTGTAGGTTGTAGAATCAGTTCGGAATATTGGAGAGTGAAGTTATCCTCGGCACTTTAGGAATCTGATGGTTGAAGGGTAATAATTGTTCTTGAACATGCTGATGTGGGACCTAATGTTTCTGTACCTTTTGCCTGATGGTAGCAGAAGAGGGGAAGATCTTCGATGATGGATGCTGCTTTCTTGTTGTAAAGGTATTTCAGGTAAATGTACTCAGTGTTTGGAAAGGCTTTACCTGCGATGGATAGGGCTGTATCCACCCCTCTCTGTAGCTTTTTCCATTCCTGGCCATTGGTGTTTCCATACCATGCCATGATACAACCAATTAGGATTCTCTCCACTGGGCATCCATGGAAGATCACCATCACAAGAGCACCTCAAGGCTGTGTGCTCAGTCCCTGGCTATTCTCTTTAGACACATCATTGTGTAGCTAAGCATAGCTCCAAGTTTGCCAACAATTTGTTGGATGAATCACAGGTGGAAATGAGGCAGCTTAGTGGAACAAGAAAGGACACCTGGTTGAGTGGTGCCACAACAACAACCTCTCACTCAGTGTCAGCAAAACTAAAGAGCTGGTTGAAGGGAAAGGAGGGTAAACATTCACTGGTCTACATTACGGGGGCAGTGGTGGAGAAGGTAATCCGTTTTTAGTTCCTCTGCCTTAACATTCTGGATCTCCGGTTCTGGACCAAGTACGTAGATGAAATCATAAAGAAAGCATGCCAGTGCCTTTATACTTCTCGAAGTTTAAGGAGGTCCTGTTTGTTACCAAACATTGTAAGAAACTTCTACAGATGCACTTTTGAATGTATCCTGACTGCCTGCATTGTGGTCTGGTATATCAATTTGAACATGCAAGAGTGTAGGAAGTAGCAGAGAGCATTGGACTCTGCCCAGTATATAAATGGCACATATCTCCCCACCAGTGGTACTGTCTACAGAAGGCACTACCTCAAGAAAGCAATATCAAGATGATAGTTGCTTTACAAACAGAGGCATCGTGTAGTGCGACTGCTAACAAGGAGAGGCTGATGATAAGGCAAAATTGCAGTTAACAGGATGAGTCGCGAATCAAAAAGGGTGAATACAGGACTGAAGATATTACATTTGAGTGTGCACAGTATACAGAATAGGACGGACGAACTTGTAGCAAAGTTACAGATTGGAATGTATGATGTTGTGGGCATCACTGAATCATGGCTGAAAGAAGATTATAGTTGGGAGCATGATGTCCAAGGGCACACATTGTATGGGAAGGACAGGCAGTGAGGCAGAGGGAGTGGGGTGGCTCTGTTGGTAAAAAATGAAATCAAATCATGAGAAAGAGGTGACATCGGCTCAGAAGATGTTGAATCATTGTGGATAGAGCTAAGGAACTGGAAAGGTAAAAAGACCCTATACAGACCCCGAGACAGTAGTAAGGATGAGGTCTATAAATTACAACAGGAGATACAAAATGCATGGCTAAAGGGCAATGTTACAGTGGTCTTGGGGAATATCAATATACAGGCAGACTGGGAAAATCAGGATGGATCTGTATACCAAGAGGGGCAATTTGTGGAATGCCAACAAGATGGCATTTTGGAGCAGCTCATGGTTGAGCACACTGGATCAGCTATTCTCGATTGGGTGTTGTGCAATGAACCGGAATTGATTAAAGAGCTGAAGGTAAAGGAATCCTTAGGGGTAGGTGATCAGAATATGATTGAATTCACCTTGCAATTTGAGAAGAAGAAGCTAAAGTCAGATGTATCAGTATGATAGTGGAGCAAAGGGAATTATAGAGGCATGACAGAAGAGCTGGACAAAACTGATTGGAAAGGGACACTGACAGGGATGATGGCAGAGCAGTAATGGGTAGAATTTCTAGAAGTGCTTTGCTGGGCTCAGGATATATACATCCTAAGGGCAAAGAAATATGTCTAAAGGCAAGATGACACAACCATGGCTAACAAGAGAAGTCAAAGTCAACATAAAAACCATACATAGAGCAAAAATTAGTTGGAAGTTAGAGGATTGGGAAGGTTTTAAAAACCAACAGAAGGCAACTTAAAAAGTAATTAAGAAAGTAAAGATGGAATATGAAGATAAGCTGACCAATAATATTCAAGAGGATACCAAAATTTTCTTCAGATACATAAAGTGTAAATGAGAGGTGAGAGTGGATATCGGTCACTGGAAAGTGATGCTGTAGAGGTAATGATGAGGGACAAGGGAATGACAGACAAACGGAATGAATATTTTGCACCAGTCTTTACTGAGGAAGACACTAGTAGCATGCTGGCGGTTAGAGATTGCCAGGGACAGAGGTGTGTGAAGATACCATTATTACAGAGAAGGATGCTGAGAAATTGAAAGGTCTGAAAGTCGGTAAGTCACCTGGACCACTTAGTATACACCCCAGGGTTCTGAAAGAGGTGGCTGAAGAGATTGTGGAGGCATTAGTAATGATCTTTCAAAAATCACTGGATTCTGGATTGGTTCCAGAGGAATGGAATATTGCAAATGTCTCTCCACTCTTCAAGAAGGGAAAGATGTGGAAGAAAGGAAACTATAGGGCAGATAGTCTGACCTCAGGAAGATGTTGGAGTCGATTCTTATGGATGTGTACTTGGATGACAAATCTGTTGGAATTATTTGAAGAAGCAATAAGCAGGACAAACAAAGGAGAAACAGTGGATGTTGTGTACTTGGATTTTCAGAATGCCTTTGACAACGTGCCACACATGAAGCTACTTTATGAGTCATGGTATTACAGGAAAGACCTTAGCATTGATAAAGCAGTGGTTGATTGGCAGGAGGCAATGAGTGGGAATAAAGGGAGCATTTTCTGGTTGGCTGCCGGTGACCAGTGGCGTTCCACAGGGGTCTGTGTTGGGACCGATTCGTTTTACATTGTATGTCAGTGATTTGGATGATGGAATTGATGGCTTTGTTGCAAAGATTGTGGATGTGTTATTTAGCAAGTTGAGTCTGTGGTGAGGAAGGCAAATGCGAGTTAGCATTCATTTCAAGAGAGCTAGAATACAAAGACAAGGATGTAATGTTGAGTCTTTATAAAGCATGGGTGAGGTCTCACTTGGAGCATTGTGAGCAGCTTTGGGCCCCCTTATCTAGGAAAAGATGTGCTGACATTGGAGAGGGTTCAGAGGTGGTTGACAAGATGATTTTGGGATTGAAAAGCTTGTCATATGAAGAGTGTTTGTTGGCTCTGGGCCTTTACTCATCGGAATTCAGAAGAATGAAAACCTACTGAATGTTGATAGAGTGGATGTGGAAAGGATGTTTCCTGCTGAGGGAGAGTCTAAGACTGGAGGACACAGCCTCAGGATGAAGGGGCATCTTTTTAGAACAGAAATGAGGATGAATTTCTTTAGATAGAGAGTGACTTTTCTGTGGAATTCTTTGCCACAGGCAGCTGTGGAGGCCAAGTCTCTATGTATATTTAAGGCAGAGGTTGATAGATTCTTGATTGGTCAGGGCATGAAGAAATAAGGGGGAGACACAGGAGATTGGAGCCGAGAGGAAAATTGGATCAGCCATGATGAAATGGCAGAGCAGACTTGATGGCTCAAATGGTCTAATTCTGCTCCTATATTTTATAGTCATGTGATCTTATGGTCTTAAATTTTTCACTTATCACCCTTAATCCATTACCTCGAATTGTAGTCCCACCCCACTGCTGTACAAAAAGCCTGCTTTCACTTACCCTATCTATACCTCTCATACCTCTATCAAATTTCCCCTTAGTCATCTACGTTACAAAGAATACAGTCCTAACCCATTCAGTCTTTCCCTATAACTCAGGTCCTCCAGTCCCGGCAACATCCTTGTAAATTTTCTCTGTACTCTTTCAACCTTACTTACATCTTTCCTGAAGGTAGGTGACCAAAACTGAACACAATATTCAAAATTAGGCCTCACCAACATTTGATACAACTACAACATAACATCACATCTCCTGCACTCAATAAATTGATGTACGAAGGCCAATGTGCCATTAAATTATTACTTTTGTATTTGCACAGGTTGTCTTCTTTTTCACACTGGTTGCTTATCCGTCTTTGTGTGTAGTTTCTCATTGATTCTGTTGTATTTCTATGTTCTACTGTGAATGCCTGCACCAAAATGAATCTAAGGGCTGTAAATGGCGACATAATACGCCCTTCCATAATGAACTTACTTTGAACTTTGACCTGCAGGGCAAGTTTTTAAAAAATCTTGTTGGTACATCAGGTGAAGCTGCATCTGAAGAAAATGTTGTTGTGTATTCCACTAAGAAATGATCCTCTCCAATGGACAATCATTTCATTAACTGCTCCAGTATTGCCACAATGATTCTTTTCTTTGTTCATCTGACATAATTCTTATGAATTTCCATAGGGTGCTACAGACGGATTTAGTTCCTTCTCACTCTGCACAGGAGTGAGACAATCTCATCTTTTCAGCCACGTGCAGCAAGGGTAAAATGCAGACCACACTAAACTTTTAGAACACAGAACCTTCTAGTATATCAATCTAACACTCCCCTCTTTTTTTTTTAGCAAGGAATGATTTTCAGCACTGCAATACACAAAACATGTTGGAGGAACTCAGCAGACCAGGCAGTGATTTTATCAGTGAATGCTCTCAACTTAATCTCCCGTTCCCAGAGATATTTTTTGATGTTGCACGCTTCAGCTACCATGCTGAACACCAAGATACAAATGAAGTAGATGATCCGAGAGAGGTATATTGACCTCAATATATTTTCGAATGCAGCGAGGGAGAGGCTGCACCTAGAGTACTGCATTCTGTCCCAGTTCTCGGACCTAACAATAGGTATGTTTTCCAAACAAGAAACATACACCTCTTGTACCTAATAAAGTGGCCACTGAGAATACGCTTCCACTTTCAGGGAACTATGGCACATTGCTTTGCTCCATTTCCATTCCTTGCCGTTTACTTAGTAACTCATGTAAAAGGCAATGGTACTGTTGCAAGAGTTGGCAAAACCCTAGCTACGTTGCACCATAGCTGGAAACAACGCAAGTTCTGCAATATTTTCAGGTTCTCTCTCAAGTTCAAGTTCACGTCAAATTAACATTCAGCTATACACAAATACCCATGAATACAGCCAAATGAGGCAAGGTTATTCCAGGGCCAAGGTGCAACACACAGTACCCACAGTCACACACGGCACTAGGCACACAATACACACGTAAAACAGCAGCAAAGTACATTCATTCACACACAAGAACTAGTACAAGCCTCTGAGTCCATTAATGATGCAGCAGTCTGCAGTCGAACACGATACATCTTGTCTCCGCCGAGTCAACACTGGACAGTAGCGTCAACATTTGAATCCCCCGCTGAATCCAAGATGGCGGCGCGACGCAGCTTGCAGCGGCCACTCCAGAGCTGATTATCTGTTATTTGTGAAGTGGGGTGCTGTGCGCAATCATAATCAGATGAAAAACAGATGTGGGAGCACAGAGGAACATCTGAAAATTTCCAGGAAGACCTTCTTCGTTGCTGCTGCTGCTGTGAGGTCCGGGACTCTGCTGGGAAGAACAGGCCCCCAGTCCTCGGGGTCATGTTGCCGATGGCCATTGGCGGGGCCGTCTTAATACGCTCGGCAGAGGATGGTGCTCGGAGAAGCTGTGCCGGAGGGAATGGTTGGAGGCTCGGAGGTTCGACGGACTCGGAGTCCGCTGTGGTCAGGTCGCTTTCATTGTCTGCTGCGTCTGTGAGGCTGAGTCAGGCGGCACCGTGGAAGTCCATAGCGGGGGTATTCCCTTCTGCCGCTGGCGTGGGATGTCGAGTCTGTCGGGACCCTGGGGACTTGTGGGAACTGTGTGGTGATTTCTTTTGAACTTACAGTCCTTTAACATCTTTGGACTATTTTTACTGTGCCCATGGTCTGTTTTTTTTTTAATCAATTATGCTATTGTTTGCACTGTTGTAACTATATGTTGTAAATATGTGGTTTTGTGCAGGTCTTGTTGCTTTAGTTTTTGGTCTTGTTTTGTCTGATGGATTTGGAGCTCCTTTCCGGGGAACGTGCTAAGACGGTAGCGCGATATTAATACACAGCAGCCTCTCCGGACTCTGGATTGGGGATTGCCAAACGTTATGCGGATTTTCTGGTGTAGTCTGTTTTGTCATGTGTTTTTGTGATATCATTCTGGAGGAACGTTGTCTCATTTTTTAAATTGCATTGCATTTGTGGTTTTTGAATAACAATAAACTGAATCTGAATCTGAACATGGCATCACTCTGCCTCTGGTAGAGTGCACCTCTCTCCTAGGGGACAGTGCAGAATGAGGCCAAGTCCTTGCTACATTTGAGGCTAAACAGCTTGCCTGTCATTTGCCCCCACTGTTCACCAATAAATCAGTGAATTGGACTTGCAGCATTCCACAGTAACAACGTTCAACGGGGCCTTGTGATCACAAGGAAAGAGACAAAGATGATCGTTTGCTGTTAGATAGATAGATAGATAGATAGATAGATACTTTATTCATCCCCATGGGGAAATTCAACATTTTTTCCAATGTCCCATACACTTGTTGTAGCAAAAACTCCTTACATACAATACTTAACTCAGTAATAATATGATATGCATCTAAATCACTAACTCAAAAAGCATTAATAATAGCTTTTAAAAAAAAAAAAAAAAAAAAAAGTTCTTAAGTCCTGGCAGTTGAATTGTAAAGCCTAATGGCATTGGGGAGTATTGACCTCTTCATCCTGTCTGAGGAGCATTGCATCGACAGTAACCTGTTGCTGAAACTGCTTCTCTGTCTCTGGATGGTGCTATGTAGAGGATGTTCAGGGTTTTCCATAATTGACCGTAGCCTACTCAGCGCCCTTCGCTCAGCTACCGATGTTAAACTCTCCAGTACTTTGCCCACGACAGAGCCCGCCTTCCTTATCAGCTTATTAAGACGTGAGGCGTCCTTCTTCTTAATGCTTCCTCCCCAACACGCCACCACAAAGAAGAGGGCGCTCTCAACAACTGACCTATAGAACATCATCAGCATCTCACTGCAGACATTGAATGACGCCAACCTTCTAAGGAAGTACAGTCGACTCTGTGCCTTCCTGCACAAGGCATCTGTGTTGGCAGTCCAGTCTAGCTTCTCGTCCAACTGTACTCCCAGATACTTGTAGGTCTTAACCTGCTCCACACATTCTCCATTAATGATCACTGGCTCCATATGAGGCCTAGATCTCCTAAAGTCCACCACCATCTCCTTGGTCTTGGTGACATTGAGACGCAGGTAGTTTGAGTTGCACCATATCACAAAGTCCTGTATCAGTTTCCTATACTCCTCCTCCTGTCCATTCCTGACACACCCCACTATGGCCGTGTCATCAGCGAACTTCTGCACATGGCAGGACTCCGAGTTATATTGGAAGTCAGATGTGTACAGGGTGAACAGGACCGGAGAGAGTACGGTTCCCTGTGGCGCTCCTGTGCTGCTGACCACTGTGTCAGACCTACAGTCTCCCAACCGCACATACTGAGGTCTATCTGTCAAGTATCTGACGCCTCTCTTTTGCAGGTTGCAAAAGATCTGTACTGAGTCCAGCTCCTTCAGTTTCTCCACTAACGAGCAACTTGCTGATGGGGTGGACCTGCTCTGCTTTATGTCCAGCAGTGTCTTGCGTTTATACGAAATTCACTGAATAACAGCTTTGCTTGTCCCTGTAGAAGCCACTGCGTCTGAGTGGGCCACCATCTTTACCACTGTACACGTCCCACGAGTACTTGCACTATTTCTCAGGTGAAACCAAATCCCTTGTACGCACTTTCACTCCAAGATGAACTACTTTCTTTCAGACAATCTATGCTTGCTTCTTTTCAGCTCTTTGTTGTGCTTGTGTAGTTATTTGAAAATGTCTGCTACAGCAAAACTCCAACAGTCTGCTGTCCGACAATTCAGAAATTCCAGTGGTTCAATAGTGTGCTCACTACCATGTTCCCTTCCACTACCTGGCTCTTGGGTCCCACGTTCCCTTCCAGTCATCTGCGTACTCTGATTCCTAAGCTTCACGGGGGCTCTAGTTCCTGAAGTCTATTCCAGTAAGCTGGGGCTCTGGTTCCTGGGCTTCCAGCATGAATTCACGAGACAGGGGACCAAGACGCCTTCCCTAACATATTGCTGGGCCAGCTTGAAGAAGTCTGTGGTAAGTTACCACCAACAGGTCACTTGTGGAACCGGAGGAACTAACACACTTGATCCCTGTTACAACACCATTAAGAACACTTACAGTACCATCCCAAGCCTGCAGTGTGGCAATTCTAAACACCTGACTATACTTCTACCCCTGCTGAACCCAGGGTAGAGATTGAGGACCACAGAACCAGTTGTAAAGGCTGCAAAAGTATGGTCAAGGGTGGTAGAGGACTGACCCATCTTTGGCTCTGATGAAATATGCCTCAGTCGTCACTGACTTCATCAAGACTTGCATGGAAGAGTGTGTGCTTTTGAGAACATGCTGAAACCAGAAGTGCTGGATAAACCAGGAGATGTGCAGTCTGCCGAGGGCCAGGTCTGTTGCGTTCAACACTGGCAATCCAGAACCCTACATGAGGTCCAGGTACAACCTATGGAAGGCCAACATGAGAGTGAAAAGTCAAATCTATGTGAAGATAAGGACACGGTAGTTGTGGCAGGGTTTGCATTGTTAACTATGAGTGAGTGAGGGCCTCCATCGGTCAGAGTTGACCATGGAAATTGCGTCCTAGCTGTCTAGACACGCAAGCCTGGGCAGTACAATATGGAGAGCAAGCCGTTGTTCACAAAGCAAACAAAACTTTCCACGCACCTAGTGAACCCAAAGGAACTGCAGAGACTGATAGAGTTTGGTACCAGCAGTTTCACAGGAGTTGCCAGTCAGCATTGAATTCACTGTAGGACTGCCTTAGGAACTCCAGCTCTGGATTTTCCCCTCAGGCTTTGCCCCTGAACCCTTTCCCAGGTAGATGGCAGTCTAAATGATTTAGCATGGACTAGATGGGCCAAAGGACCTGTTTCTGTGTTGTATTTTTTCTCTCTGACTCTATGTTGCAACATGCACACATTATACACAGCTTTAACAAACTAACTTTCAGAAATTCTAAATATAATCGTTACTCATCGTAGTTATCATAATGTACACAGGTACGTTTCACATATTGTAGCACTCACATGTGGTAGCATTTAAGAATTATGACTTTCATAAGTTATAACTTCCACAAATTATACCTGTACCTTTCAAAATCTGTAGTGTTCATAAATTGAAACTTTTACAATTTGTGTGTAAATAGTTTTCTTTGTAAGTTGTATATGTAGATTTTTAAAAAAGTATAACTTTCAGAAATAATACAGGTAGATTTCACGACTTGCTCAGAAATTCTGGTATTCACACCTTCCACATATAGCTTTAACACACTGCAGCCTTTAAAAATTATAGGTGCAGTCTGTATAAATTGTTGCACTTACAAATTATACAAAGACCCTTCACAAACTGTAGCATTCAAAAACTATACATGTAACTTTCATTATCTGTAACATTCACACACGATACTAGTAGCTTTCAAAAGTTCTTGCAAAAACTGTTGCATTCAGAAATTGTAGCATTCACAAATGATACATGTAATACTTGTAGCTTTTAAAAAAAATGTAGCTTTGAGAAGTTACACGTTTCTTGCAAAATTGTGTAGTTAACAAATTATATACAGTATGTAACTTAAACTATAATGTTCAGTAATTATACAGAACACTTTCAAAAGCTGCAGTAATCACAAATTATACCTAAAGTTTTAACAAATTTTAACTTCCTCAAATTGTAGTGCTTGTAAACTCTACATGCACATCCCATAAAAGGGAACTTCCACAAATTGTACCTAAAGAAAGGTCCTGGCCTGAAACATCGACTATACTGTACTCCCTTTTTCCATAGATGCTGCCTGGCCTGCCGAGTTCCTCCAGCATTTTGTGTGTGTTGCTTGATTTCCAGTATCTGCAGATTTTCTCTTGTTAGCTTTCAAAAACTTTCGCGTTTAGAATTTGTAGCGTTTGCCAATTATACATGTAAATTTTGCAAATTATGGACTTCGTATTGTAGTGTTCTTAAATTACTCATAGAGCTTCAGGACTTGTTCAGATTTATACAGATAGATTTCACAAATTTGTAGCATTGACAACTTGTACTTGTAAATTCTGTGAGTTGTAATTTTCACAAAATATATCTGTAGCTTTCAAATTTTGTTGCTATCAGAAATGGTAGCATTCTCAAATCATACAAGTAGCTTCTACAAATTTTATCATTTATAAATTTAGCTTCAAAGTTGTAGGATTCAAAGTTATACATAAGTTATACATATAACTTACATAAATTGTAACTTACAGAATTTTTAGCTGTAGCTTTCAAAAGTTGTGCTGAGAAATTGTCGTATTTTCTAATTATACTGCACACGTAGATTTTACAAATTATTGTTTGTAAGTTGGACATTAGTTTTCAACTTTTACAATTCACAAATTATACATGGAACTTTTATGAAATGTAGCATTTAGAAATTGTACATTAGCTTTCAAGAACTATAACCATCACAAATTGTGCTCAGCTTTCACAATACCTGTGTATAAATCAGTGTCAACTTTGAGCTACATCTGTACACCTGCTCGTTAATGCAAATATCTAATCAGCCAATCAGGTGACAGCAACTCAGCGCATAAAAGCATTCCGTATAACCATATAACAATTACAGCATGGAAACAGGGCATCTCGACCCTTCTAGTCCGTGCCGAACGCTTACTCTCACCTAGTCTCACCTACCTGCGCTCAGCCCATAACCCTCCATTCCTTTCCTGTCCATATACCTATCCAATTTTTTTTAAATGACAAAATCGAACCTGCCTCTACCACTTCTACTGGAACCTCGTTCCACACAGCTACCACTCTCTGAGTAAAGAAGTTCCTCCTTGTGTTACCCCTAAACATTTGCCCCTTAACTCTCAACTCATGTCCTCTTGTTTGAATCTCTCCTACTCTCAATGGAAAAAGCCTATCCATGTCAACTCTATCTATCCCCTTCATAATTTTAAATACCTCTATCAAGTCCCCCCTCAACCTTCTACACTCCAAAGAATAAAGACCTAACTTGTTCAACCTTTCTCTGTAACTTAGGTGCTGAAACCCAGGTAACATTCCCGTAAATCTCCTCTGTACTCTCTCTAATTTGTTGACATCTTTCCTATAATCTGGTGACCAGAACTGTACACAATACTCCAAATTTGGCCTCACCAATGCCTTGTACAATTTTAACATTACATCCCAACTCCTATACTCAATGCTCTGATTTATAAAGGCCAGCATACCAAAAGCTTTCTTTGCCACCCTATCCACATGAGATTCCATCTTCAGGGAACTATGCACCATTATTCCTAGATCACCCTGTTCTACTGCATTCCTCAATGCCCTACCATTCACCATGTATGTCCTACTTTGATTATTCCTACCAAAAAGTAGCACCTCACACTTATCAGCATTAAACTCCATCTGCCATCTTTCAGCCCACTCTTCTAACTGGCCTAAATCTCTCTTCAAGCTTTGAAAACCTACCTCATTATCCACAACACCACCTATCTTAGTATCATCTGCATACATACTAATCCAATTTACCACCCCATCATCCAGATCATTAATGTATCTGACAAACAACATTGGACCCAGTACAGACCCCTGAGGTACACCACTAGTCACCGGCCTCCAACCTGACAAACAGTTATCCATCACTACTCTCTGGCATGTCCCATCCAGCCACTGTTGAATCCATTTTACTACTTCAATATTAATACCTAACGATTGAACCTTCCTAACTAACCTTCCATGTAGAACCTTGTCAAAGGCCTTACTGAAGTCCATATAGACAACATCCACAGCTTTACCCTCCTCAACTTTCCTAGTAACATCTTCGAAAAATTCAATAAGACATGGTCAAGATGCAGTCGTTCAGACCAAACATCAAAAAGGGGAAGAAATATGATCTAAGCAGATTAAATCATGGAATGATTGTTTGTGTCATATGGGGTAATTTGAGTATCTGAGAAACTGTCGATTTCCTGGGATTTTCATGCACAACAGTCTCTAGAATTTACAGAGAATGATGTGAAAAACAAAAATACCTCCAGTTATTTCAGGACGTATCCGATAAGGTACTGACACATCACCTTCCTAGATGTAGTCTTCAGAAGCTGTCACATTCCCAGATTATACATATACCTTTCACAAATTGAATTCATACATCAAAATTTCAGTAACTGTAACTTTTCAGAAATTAATACCTGTAGTTTTCAAAAGTTGTGGTGATTAAAAATTGTAACATTCTCTAGCAATCCTCCTTCCGCTCCCCCTCCCCCACCATTTTATTCTGTCAACTTTCCCCTTTCCTTTTCAGTCCCAAAGAAGGTTCTTGGGCCAAACCATCGACTGTTCATTTCCATAGATGCTGCCTGACATGCTGAGTTCCTCCTGCATTTTGTGTGTGTTGCTTTGGATTTCCAGCACCTGCAGACTTTTTTATGTTCAGATTACACAGTATGTGTACAAGCAGCTTTCAGAAACTGTAAAGTTTGAAAGTTATGTATGTAACTTCTACAAACTGTAGCAGTCACAAATTACAGATGTAGCTTCCAGAAATTGTAAAATTCACAAAGAATGTTCAGCAAGACAATAAGAACGAGGGATTTGTAGAAGTGTGAATGGGATAGGCAGCAGGGGTAGCAATGAAGTATCAGTAATGCAGGTCACCAGAACAAAGGGATCTGGAAATACAGGTCCATAATTAATTGTAAGTGGTGTCACAGGTTGGTAGCATCATAAAGGAAGCATTTGGCACATTGGCCTTAATAAAACAATGTACTGAGGACATCAGATGGGATGTTATGTTGAGAGCAGTTTTAGTCAGCTACCTACAAGAAAGATATAAATAACGTTGAATGAATACAGAGTATTCCAAGGATGTTGCCAGGATTGGAGTTATATGGAAAGATTGAATAGGTCAGGACTTTATTTCTTGGAATGTGGAAGATTGAGAGGAGATTTGATAGAGGAATACAAAATTATGAGGGTTATAGGGAGCAGGCTTTTTCCACTGGGGTTGGGTGGGACTACAAGAGGTCATGTTAGGGGTGAAAGGTGAAAAATTTAAGGAGAACATGAGGGGAAAGTTCTTCACGTGGAGAGTCATGAGAGTGTGGAACAAACTGCCAGCGGAAGTAATGTATGGAAACTCGATTTCAGCTGCTGATCTGGGACTTCCACACACGGCCGTCTTTAAAGTTAACTGAGAATGATGCGTAAAACAAGAAAAAAACATCTAGTGAGCAGCATTTCTGTGGGGGGAAAGACACCTTGTTAGTGAGAGGGGTCAGAGGAGAATGGTTAGTCTGGTTCAAGCTTTCTTGAAGGTGATATTAACTCAAATAATCACGTGTTACGACAGTGGTGTGCAGAAGAGCATCTCTGAATGTACAACATATTGAACCTTGAAGTGGATGGGCTACAGCAGCAGAAGGCCGCACTGAGTTCCATTCCTGTACCTAATAAAATGACCACTGAGTGCATATTACACATCTAGATTTAAGTTCCAAAATCAAATGGTAGCACACCGGCCACTTCGATTACTTTTATCACTTTTTGGGCCCTAGTTGGGTTTGGCCAAATTTTGCAGCAGTTTTCTATATTCAGATTCAGTTTATTGTCATTTAAAAACCACAAATGCAATGCAGTTTAAAAATGAGACAACGTTCCTCCAGAATGATATCAACAAAGCACATGACAAAATAGACTACATCAGAAAATCCACATAACGTTTGGCAATCCCCAATCCAGAGTCCGGAGAGGCTGCTGCGTATTAATATCGTGCTACCATCTTAGTGCGTTCCCCAGAAAGGAGCTCCAAATCCACCAGACCAAACAAGACCAAAAACTAAAGCTACAAGACCTGCACAAAAACACATAGTTACAACAGTGCAAACAATACCATAATTTGATTAAAAAAAATAGACCATGGGCACGGTAAAAATAGTCCAAAGATGTTAAAAGACTATAAGTTCGAAAGAAATCACCACACAGTTTCCACAAGTCCCCAGGGTCCCAATAGACTCGTCATTCCACGCCGGCGGCAGAAGGGAATACCCCCGCTATGAACTTCCATGGCGCCGCCCGACTTAGCCTCGCAGACGCAGCACACAATGAAAGCTCCGTCGAACCCAGCCTCGCAGACACAGCACACAATGAAAGCGACCTGACCGCAGCGGACTCCAAATCAGTCAAACCTCTGACCATCCCCTCTGGCACAGCTTCTCCGAGCACCATCCTCTGCCAAGCATATTAAGACGCCCTCACCAATGCGACCCCGAGGACTGGGGGCCTGTTATTGTTAATTAAGTTACAAAATTGGAGCTTGACTGGATACGAAGCTGGTTTAGAAACAGAAATTCTTCGACAGCTTGAGGACGAGACCGGTAATCTTCACTGCATTCAGCCATTTATTGAGTGAATCAAATCAACTGAAGATTAGTGTTGGTCATGGTGGGATCTTCATGAGAAGGCCAAGAGAAAAAATTTTCAACTGGGTACTTCTGACTGAAGGTATTTGCCAATATTTTAGCTTTGCTTTCTAGAGTTGGCTGGTTCTGCTGTTGTGATCACCATTGTTAAAATACAATGTACTTAAAAGTTTGTTTGCTCTGAATTGGAAAGCACCGATATTAAGATACAGCGAAACTGCTAACTGGATAAAGATAAAATATCATCATTGCACAGCTTAAAATGTGGTTTCCTTAATTAGAGAAATGGTTTACATATCAATTATTCTGAAGTGCTCTTGAATAAGCAAGGAACAATGGGCAGTATATTAAAAAGACTGGTCTTTGTAGCACCGAGTAATGCTTGTGGTACTCTTAGCTGGATTGTAAAGCAAGCAGATTTATAATGAAGTTCCAAGACATGGGTAACAGACCACTTTCACTTCAAGGTATCATTCAGCTCCTCTGTTAAAGCACGTTCGGTTCTCAACCCCAGCTGTTATTTTCTTTACAGCCATTCTCCCCACATCCATCCAATACATCTTTTTATCATTCCTTCCTGTTTCGACAGTCTTCTCACTCCCCCCACCTCCCTTTGCTTCCCCTCTTATAATTAAAACCAGATAAAGATTTTGTTGATTGAAGATCAATGCCATATGAAACAGAATTTGTTTAATGTAGTTTTACACAAACACAATTGTAAGATTTGGGATTTCATTTAAAGAGCAGTGATTATGGGTGAACAATAAAGAAATCTGTGCAATTTGGTGACATTTTTACCAGTAAATGTTTCGCAATCTTAGTATGAAATTTAAAATTGGACTTCTACCTCATTAAAGCCATATCTGTTTTTAGCAATTTGATTTAAAAACCTGGCTTTTTTTGTGCAATTCCAGATGTTTTTTTTACCAGTGGGTTGAATTATGTGATTGAAATAATTCAGAGGTGAATGGGTTGAAATAATAAAATTTCTAGACAATGAATGTGTGTCTTTAGAAACCTTTCCACAATAAGTTTAATTGAAATTCTTTGCGGATTGTCCTTTCTTCTGTAAGATGGTAGTGTAGCGGTGTGCTACACACAGCGCTAGAATAACGACACACGGACAGTGAGTTGCAGTTGCGTAAAAGATTTATTCAAACTTCACGGCCTCGCTTTTAAGCCTTCCCATTTCCACCCTCCCTGGGCGGGAATGCTGTAGGGGGCGCATATTCACAGTCCCTTCCCGCGCGCGGGCTTTTCCCCTTGCTGGTGAAGAAGACGTGGCGCCCTTTTTGGGGCCGGCCTCTCTGCCGTCGTGTGCCATTTTGTGAGCCGGTTCGAGTGCGCTGGAAAGTGGGTCACCACAGTAAATTATTTTAGTATTGTAAAAGTCAGAATCTAAGTTACTGGAAACCTGGAAGATACTAATGAACTTATTTTGAAGTATTTAGTTTTCCTACATTTTTGAATTTGATTCGTTGAACCTCACATATTAAGGTTTTTGCTAGGAAGCTTCAGCAGAGATCTCGAGTTTGTATAAGAGATGCAGTTATTAAATTGCTGACTAAAATCTTCACTTCTTGAGCAGAAGTTGCAATAACTAAGAGATAGTTTGAGGAAAACTATCTTTATCAATCCAAAAAATGTTAAGCTTGATGAAAAGTTTCACTAAAGATAATGTCAATAGTTTGTTTCTGTGGCTGTTGTGATAAAGGAAGGGAATGCATTTAAAATAATCAGCAAGTCATCATACAGAACAGGAAGCTACCAGCCCACATGGACTGTGTTGTTCTGTTTATTCCAATCCCCACCACCATTGCAAAGATTTCATTGTTAACCATGCATTCAGTTACTCTTTGAAATTAACAAATGAACTTCCTTAGACTTCCCTTTAAGATAAGGCACAATTAAATCTTGCCTGATTTAAAAATATTTTCTTATCATCCACAGATTTAAAAGCTAGATTCTTTGCACATAACGCATCTGGCTCCAGACCCACAGCCCACTCCTAAATCTCACCTAGCAATCCACTGGTGTTACAGGAAAGGTACCAGCATGGATAGGGGAATAGCTGACAAACAGAAGGCAGTGAATGGGAATAAAGGGAGCCTTTTCTGGTTGGCTGCCGGTGACTAATGGTGAAGAGATAATGGATGCATTGGTCATGATCTAGAAACATAGAAAAAGTACAGCGCAATACAGACCCTTCAGCCCATAATGCTGTGCCATACATGTACTTAATTTTGAAATTACCTAGGGTTACCCATAGCCCTCTATCTTCACAAATCACTTGATTCTGGCATGGTTCCAGAGGACTAGAAGATTGCAAATGTCACTCCACTCTTTAAAAAGTGAGGAAGGCAAAAGAAAGGAAATGATAGGCCAGCTAGCCTAAACTCAGTGGTTGGGAGAGTGTTGGAGTCTATTATTAAGGATGAGGTTTCAGGGTACTTGGAGACTAATGATGGAATAAGTCTGAGTCAACATGGTTTCTGTTAAGGGAAATTTTGCCTGGCAAATCCGTTATTCTTCGAAGAAGTAACAAACGGGGTGGACAAAAGAGAGGAAGTAGATGTCATTTACTTGGATTTTTCAAAAGGCATTTGATAAGGTGCCACATAGGAGGCTGCTTAAGAAGATAAAATCCTATGGCATTACAGAGTAGTTACTGGCATGGATAGAGGAATGGCTGACATGCAGGAGGCAGTGAGTGGGAATAAAAGGGGCCTTTTCTGGTTGGCTGCTGGTGACTAGTGGTGTTCCTCAGCGGTCAGTATTGGGACCACTACTTTTCACATTGTTTATCGATGACTTAGATAATGGAATTGATGGCTTTGTGGCAAAGGTTGCGGATGATATAAAGATTGGTGGGGCAGTTGGGTTAGTGCTGAGGAAGCAATGTGATTGCAGCAGAACTGGGACAAATTGGAAGAATGGGCAAAAAAGTGTCAGATGGAATAAAGTTTTGGGAAATGTATGATATTGCATTTTGAAAAAAGGAACAATAGTGCAGGCTATTATCTAAATGGGGCAAAGGTTCAAACAACGGAGGTGCAGAGGGACTTGGGAGTAATTGCACAAGACTCCTAGAAGGTTAATTTACAGGTTGAGTCTGTGGTAAAGAAGGAAAATGCAATGTTGGCATTTTTTTCAAGGGGAATAGAATATAAAAGCAAAGAGATAATGCTGAGCCTTTATAAGACACTACACAGGCTGCCTTGTAGTATTGTCAACAGTTTTGAGCCCCATCTCCCATTGGAGAGAGTCCAGAGGAGGTTCACAAGGATTATACAGGAATGAAGGGGTTAACATATTGATGCAGCATCAATAACTCTCGGAGACGGGAGGCGAACGATAAGCTTTCATTAGCAGCAAAACGGAGCACGGCATCTCGGAGACTGAGGGGGGAGCAGTGCCTCCAATTGCCTTTATACAGGGGTCAGTGGGAGGAGTCACAGGAGCAGTCAGCAGAGGGGTGTGTCCAGACAGGTATACATAGTTTACCACACATATAAGGATTGCTTGGCAGCTTTGGCCTGTACTTACTGGAATTTAGAAGAATGGTGAGGGTGGAGTGTGGGGTGTTGGGTGGGGATCTCATTGAAACCTACTGAATGTTGAGAGGATGTTTCCTCTGGTGAGGGTATCCAGAACTATGGGGAACAGCCTCAGAACTGAGGGGTGACTTTTTAGAACAGAGGTAAGGAGGATTTTTTTTAGTCAGAGAGTAGTGAATCTGTGGAATGCTCTACCACAGACTGCGGAGGAGACCAAGTTTGTGGGTGCATTTAAAGTGGAAGTTGATTGTTTCCTGATTGGTCAGGGCATCAATGGATATGGTGAGAAGGCAGGCCTGCGGGGTTGAGTGGGATCTGGAATCAGCCATGATGGAATGGCAGAGCAGACTCAATGGGCTGAATGACCTAAATCTGCTCCTACGTCTTATAGTCTTGTGGATGGAGGGCATATGAAGGACTATGCTCCTAGTGCATGTCAATGAGAGTAGACAGTTTAAATGACTCGGCTCAGACTAGATGGGCCAAAGGGTCTGTTTCTGTGCTGTACTTTTCTATGACCCTATGAATGTCTGTAATAGTAAATCTAATTCTGATTCTGCTCACAAAAATGCACGCTGTACTTGTCCATCGTATTTTGAAAGGTCTTTGGTGATGCTTTCAAACCATAGTCTTTTTGTGTTGGCATAAAACATTTGATTGTTAATAATTAAGTACTCTGGACTTCCCTTGCCTGTATTCAGGTGAGTACAGCTGGGTAAGAGCTATATTTTCTCCTTCATATAAATGTTAAAAAGCAGCCAAATATGCAGTTTGTTGAGTAAAGTATGTGTTACTTCATTCAGTGGCGTCTTCTCCTGCCTAAGAGATCAAACAGTCTTGCGGCTATTAATACTACAGTTGGCGTTGGCCAGGATAGTTATTCCTTTCTAATATGTTCAGCCGTCCTTCCACACATTCTGTAACATGCTTCAAATCTGTCAGCAGTGGAAGTAGACACTTGTGCAAATATGCACCTTGCAACATTCAAAACTCATTCTCCATACCTTTCAATAGAGTCAAGCATTATGTCGAAATGAGGAGAAAGAATGACTTTATCTGGTCTAAGTTGAGGCCCAGTGTGGCCTTCTGTGTATTAGTGAGACCCGACATAGATTGGAAGACCACTTCACTGAGCACCTATGCTCTGTCCTCACATTCTCATTCCAATATGTCAGCCCATCGCCTCCTCCACTGGCGTGATGAGACCACACACGGGTTAGAGGAGCAGAACGTTGTACTCCATCTGGGTAGTCTCCAACTTGATGGCATGAACATCGATTTCTGAAACTTCTGGTAATTGCCCCCCCCCCCCCCCCCACCGCCTTTCACCATACCCCATTCCTGTTTTCTTCTGTCACCTTATATCCTGATGTGCCCATCACATCCCTCTGGTGCCCCTCCTTCTTCCCTTCTTTCCATGGTCTTCTGACCTCTCCTATTAGATTCCCCCTCTTCCAGCCCTTTATCTCTTTCACCAATCAACTTCCCAGCTCTTTTCTTCACCCTCTTCATATCCCTGGATTTGCCTATCACCAATGACCTTGCACTACTTCCACTCCTCCCTCCATCTCCTTTCTCTGACTTCCCTTTCTTTCCGGTCCTGATGAAGGGTCTCGGCCCGAAGTGCTGACTGTTTACTCTTTTCCATAGATGCTGCCTGGCCTGTTGAGTTCCTCCAGCATTTTGTGTGTGTTGCTCGGACTTCCAGCACCTGTAGATTTTCTTGCTTTAGTGAGGTACCAAACCCACTTTTACCAAAACAATGGACAAAGGTAGTCAGTGCACGGGAGCACCACCGCTATCATCCAGCAGCGTTCACGTCTACGTTGAGGAAGTGGCTAGAATCACCTCCTGTCTCTGCAAGGACCTGAACCCACTGCAATTTGCCTATTGTACAATAGGTCTACAGCAGATCCTATCTCATTGGCTCTTCATGCATCCTTGGATCACCTGGCCAGTACTGGTCAGTACGCTGTTTATTGACTACAGGTCAGTGTTTAACACAATCATTCCTGCAGTTCTGATTGACAAGCTCCAAAACCTGTGTCTTTGTACTTCTGTCTGTAACTGGATCCTCCCCTTCCTCACCGGAAGTCTCTGTGGATTGGAAATTACATCTCCGGGTTGCCGAAAGTCAACATGGCCCACTGCTCTAGCCTCTCTACACCCATGGCTGTGTGGCTAGGCATAGCTCAAATGCCATCTATAAATTTGCTGACGACACAACTATTGTCAGAATTTCAGATGGTGATGAGAAGGCGAGATATATCAGCTAATTGAGTGGCGTCGCAGCAACAACCTAGCACTCAACGTCAGTAAGACCAAAGATCTGATTGTGGACTTCAGAAAGGGTAAGATGAGGGAACACACACCAGCCCTCACAGAAGGATCAGAAATGGGAAGAGTGAGTAATTTCAGTTTCCTAGATGTCAGCTTCTCTGAGGATCTATCCTGGGCCCAATATATCAATGCTGTCATGCCTTCTTTGTAGCACCCAGGACATCTTCAAGGAGCGTTGCCTCAAAATGGTGGCCTCCATCATTAAGGACTCCCATCGCTCAGGACATGCCGCCTTCTCACGGCTACCATCAAGAAGGAGGTACAGAAGCCTGAAGGCACACACTCAATGATTCAGGAACAGCTTCATCCCCTCTGCCATCTGATTTCTGAATGAGCACTGAACCCGTGAACGCTATCTCACTACTTTTTTTGATCTATTTATTAAGCTATTATATATATATTTACTTCAATTCAGTTTTTATTATTAATATTCTTATGATTCCATTTCTGAGGTTCGCCTCAGGTCCACAATCCATCCTGACTTGGAATTAATACTGCCCACAAATACTAGGTCTAAATGCTGAGAAGGCATATGGTGTGTTGGCCTTCATAGTTTGGGGGAGTGAGTTCCAAGAGCCACAAGGTAATGTTACAGCTCTATAAAACCTTGGTTAGACCACACTTGGAATGCTATTTTCAGTTTTGATTGCCTCATTTTAGAAAGGAAATGGGAGCTTTAGAGTGGATGCCGAGGAGATTTGCCAGGATCCTGCCTGGGTTAGAGGACATGTCTTATGATAGGTGAATAAGCTAGGACTTTTCTCTTTGGAGCGAAGAAGGACGAGAAGTGACATGAGAGAGATGTACAAGTTGAAGTGGCATAAATCAAGCTGATAGCCAGAGACCTTTTCCCCAGGGCAGATGTGACATACGCCAGTGCATAATTTTAAAGTGATTTAGAGGAATGTATAAGAGATAAATTTTTTACACAAAGACTGATGGGTGCCTGGAACATTTTGTCAGGGATGCTGTTAGAGGCAGATGCATTAGGGGCAATGTTCCCTCTAATTTGTAATAACCTTTGTGCACAAAGTTGTGCTGTGCAATTTTCTGCCCAGTGACAACAACAAAGGATCTTGGCGATTGTAGGGATGACTTACAGAGGACTGAAAGGCTTAAGCATGTAAATATTAAGAAAGAGGATATGCTGGAGCTTCTGGAAAGCATCAAGTTGGATAAGTCACTGGGACTGGGAGAGATGTACCCCAGACTACTGTGGGAGGCGAGGGAGGAGATTGCTGTGCCTCTGGTAATGATCTTTGCATCATCAATGGGGATGGGAGAGGTTCCAGAGGATTGGAAAACTGCAGATATGTTCCTTTATTCAAGAAAGGGAGTAGAGAAAGCCCAGGGAATTATAGACCAGTGAGTCTTACTTCAGTGGTTGGTAAGTTGATGGAGAAGATCCTGAGAGGCAGGATTTATGAACATTTGGAAAGGCATAATGATTAAGAGTAGTCCGCATGGCTTTGTCTAGGGCAGGTCGTGCCTTACTAGCCTAACTGAATTTTTTGAGAATGTGACTAAACACATTGATGAAGGAAGAGCAGTAGATGTAGTGTATATGGATTTCAGCAAGGCATTTGATAAGGTACCCAAGGCTATGCAAGATATGCAAGGCTTATTGAGAAAGTAAGGAGGCATGGGATCCAAGGGGAAATTGCTTTGTGGATCCAGAACTGGCTTGCCCACAGAAAGAAAAGGATGGTTTTAGATGGGTCATATTCTGCATGGAGGTTAACCACCAGTGATGTGCCTTGGGGTTCTGTTCTGGGACCCTTACTCTTCGTCATTTTTATAAATGACCTGGATGAAGAAGTGGAGGGATGGGTTTGTAAATCTGCTGATGACACAAAGCTTGGAGGTATTGTGGCTAGTGTGGAGGACTGTCAGAGGTTACAGCAGAACATTGATAGGATGTAAAAATGGGCTGAGAAGTGGCAGATGGAGTGCAACTCAGATAAGTGTGAGGTGGTTCATTTTTGTAGGTCAAATATGATAGAATATAGTATTAATGGTAAGACTCTTGGCGGTGTGGAGGATCAGAGGGATCTTGGGGTCCGAGTCCATCGGACACTCAATGCTGCTGCGCTGGTTGACTCTGTGGTTAAGAAAGCGTACGGTGTATTGGCCTTCATCAATCGTGGAATTGAATTTCGGAGCCGAGAGGTAATGCTGCAGCTATATAGGACCCTGGTCAGACCCCACTTGGAGTACTGTGCTCAGTTCTGTTTGCCTCACTATAGAAAGGATGTGGAAGTCATAGAAAGGGTGCAGAGGAGATTTACAAGGATGTTGCCTTATGAAAACAGGTTGAGTGAACTTGGCCTTTTCTCCTTAGAGCAGCGGAGGATGAGAGGAGACCTGATAAAGGTGTATAAGATGATGAGAGTCATTGATTATGTGGACAGACAGAGGCTTTTTCCCAGGGCTGAAATGGTTGCCACAAGAGGGCACAGTTTTAAGATGCTTGGAAGTAGGTACAGAGGTGATATTAGGGGTAAGTTTTTACATAGAGAGTGGTGAGTGCGTGGAATGGGCTGCTGGCGACGGTGGTGGAGGCAGATATGATAGGGTCTTTTAAGAGACTCCTGGACAGGTATATGGAGCTCAGAAAAATAGAGGGCTATGGGTAACCCTGTGTAATTTCTCAGTTAAGAACATGTTTGGCACAGCATTGTGGGCTGAAGAACCTGTATTGTGCTGTAGGTTTTCTATGTTTCTATGTGCACACTGAATTTTATTTATAGAGATATTCATTTTAACACCAAGCAAAACACTGTCAATAAGAAACAAGAGAAAATCTGCAGATGTTGGAACTCCAAGCAACACACACAAAATGCTGGAGGAACTTGGTGGCCAGGCAGCATCTATGGAAAAGAGTACAGTCAACGTTTCGGGCCGTGACCCTTCAGCAGGACTGGAGGAAAAAGGATGAGGAGTCAGAGTTAGAAGGTGGGAGGGGGAGGGGAGGGAGAAACACAAGGTGATAGGTGAAACTGGGAGGGGAGGGGAGGGGTGTAGTTAAGAACTGGGAAGTTGATTGGTGAGAATGATACAGGGCTGGAGAAGGGGTAATCTAATAGGAGAGGACGGAAGGTCATTGAAGAATGTAAGGGGGGGAGGAGCACCAGAGGGAGGTGATGGGCTGACAAGGAGATAAGGTGAGAGAGATAAAAGGGGATGGGGAATGATGAAGGGGGGGGGGGGGGTGGGGAGGGCCAATACTGGAAGTTCAAGAAATTGCTGTTCATGCCATTGGGTTGGAGTCTATACAGATGGAATTATAAGGTGTTGCTTGAAGGAGCAACACATTATATTCTGTCTGGGTAGCCTCCAACCTGGTGGCATGAACATCAATTTCTCTAACTTCCAGTAATGGTCCAAACCGCCACGCGCCCCCCCCCCCCACTTCACCATTCCCCATCTCATTTTCCCTCTCTCACCTTTCTGCCCTATCACCTCCCTCTGGCACTCCTCCCCCTTTTCATTCTTCCATGACCTCTCCTATTAGATTACCCCTTCTCCGAGCCTGTATCCCCCACACCAATCAACTTCCCGGCTCTTTATTTGACCCCTCCCCCCATCCAGGTTTCACATACCACCTTGTGTTTCTTTCTCCCCTCCCCGCCTTCTTTTTTCTCCAGTCCTGCTGAAGGGTCTCGGCCTAAAACATTGACTATACTGTCAATAAGAACTTTGATCTCTGTGTTCGATCGTTTGAACTTCTGCATCACGGCAATCCATGTAGGTAACACCAGTTTCTGTATTGTGCATAAATATTTCCGTTGCTGCACGTTCCTGACCTCACGAGCTTTCAGTGCAGCAGTTTCTACTGTTTAATTAAGCATTTCTGCTTTAAGTGAACCAGCAGTTCCTCTGCACCTCACACCCTTTGCTTCTTTGGAACTCAACATAGTGAATCAATAACGTCTTCAATAAAATCAGTATAAATGAGCCAGTTCTAAAATCTGCAGAGAAATCATCACAGCTCCACGTTGTCAGCACTGTCCACATCAGAAACCAGAAAAGGAAATGTGATTGTGTACAATCGTGAAATGTACTTAACACGCCAACGAGGTAGAAGGTGGCGACTTTTGTGTGCAGTTTAAATTCCTTTGAGCACTAGTAGCAAAAGATGTGTGTGTGTGCACAAGCATGCACCTTACACTCCAGAGCTTAGAGGGAACATTGATTAGGGGCATTTAAGAAAATCTTTGATAGGTACATGAGTGATAAAAAAAAATGGAAGGCTATGCTGGAGGGAAAGGTTTGATTGATCTTGGTTAAAAAGTCAATACAAATTCTAGGGCCAAAGGTCATGCATCGTGCTGTCATTTTCGATGTTCTATGTTTGAAGGTCTGGTATCCTCTCTGAAACAGCAGTGGAGAGCTTTCATCAGAAGCACCAGCAGTGGTTCGGAGTGACAGCTCACCCACCACCCTGTCAGGGGTGTTTCGGGATAGCCAATAAATGCTGGCCTTGCCAGAGATGCCCATGTTCGGGAAAATAAATAAAATAGGAACACGTCCTGTCACCACCATGAAGTTGCCCGACGATTTCAGAGCTCTCAGTCAAACTCACAATGTATCCAGGAGAACCCCATGATTCACCACATCTTTCCTAAGTCAGGAGTTTATTATTATTTTTACATCAAAATTTTCCTGAAACTTGCCTGTTTCCAGCTTGGTTTAACAAGCAATTCGTGTTCTCAATATTCTTTATTTTTTATTTGCAGTTTGTCTTTTGCACATTGGTTGTTTGTCTGTCTTTGTGTGTATTTTTTCATTGATTCTATTGTATTTCCTTGTATCTACTATGAATGCCTGCAAGGAAATGAATGTCAGGGTAGGGTTTGTTAATCTATTGGTACTTTGACAGTAAATTTGAGATTTGACTTTGAAATACCAAAGTTTAAATGATTAGTTTTCACAGGTGATTGCATTTTGCCAGGTGACTAGCTGCTTTGAAAATGATTAGTTTATAACCCTCTTTCTTTGATGAATCATCCAGTTTAGTCGAGATTAGGATTTAAGATTCAGGTTTATTTGTCACGTTTACATCAAAACATAGAGTGAAATGTTTCGTTTGCGTTAACAATCAACGTACCCGAGGATCTGAATTCTTTCACCAACCTCACTGTCACTCCTGCCTATGATTCAGGCAGAAATTATCCTGTAATCTCTTATCGAGTTTAAACCTGTCAGAGCAATTGAGACCAGGGTGGTGTTTTATATACAATTTGTGCATGATAACAGATGCAGTTATATACTGTAAATCTCAGATATTATCAGCTAGCAGGTTAAGCATGTGATGTTTCAAAGGCTTATATTATTAATTGCAATGCTCTGCACTTAAAAGCCACTGGATAACCTCTGGAACCTCTCCAGGAACGCTGTACAGTAAAAGGACACCACTTACAAGAAGAATACAGCGGCAATGCACTCATTACAGTAATAGTACGCTGTGTTATCTTGCAGCAAGAGTATATTGAAATGTTAAAGTTCTTTAGGCTTAGTTAAGATTACCTATTAACACAGTACTGCATTTTATGGAGTTATACTGCGCTGTAAATTTTACAGAATCCTGTAAATAGACATGTAATACTTTGGCCATTGAAAAATGTTTGGCATGCTTGAGAAGCTGGAAAAAATAAATCAACTCATAACCAAGGGTAGAAGTATTTCACATAAGAAATGAGAGACCAGTAGGCTATACTATCTCTCGTGCTCTGGAACTCCTGATGGAAAATGTTTCTGAAGATCATTAAAATCTAAAATCTACTCCTAGTCACTGGCAGCCAACCTTTATTCCTCCCTTTAGCTGCCTTGTAATGGAAATATGCCTTCTCTGAATTTACAAACCATCACTAAAGATATGAGGTACAGAATTTTAAAAAAACACTCCTCTGTTATCTGACTTTTCTACCCTGGGGAAGTTATAGCAGTTGTCTATCTGATCATGCCTTTCATAATTTTATGAACTTGTGTCGGGTCTCTCCTCAGCCTTTGACTTCCATAGAAGGCAATATTGCATTGTCCAAACTTTTCTTATGACTCATGCCCTTTAACCTGTGCAGTACCCTGGCGAGCCACTTCTGTACTGTCTCCAGTGTCCTTCCTGCAGTGGGTGTGACCAGAAATGCATACAAAATGTGAACAGTCATTTTGCTCTCCCCATCTCCAGCCATGTGGAGCACCAGCTTCACCCAGCTCTCTAACCTTGTTGTCAGATTCAGATTCGTCACCTCTACATTGAAATGCAGTGTTTGTGTTAACAACCAACACACCTACAGATGTTTTGGGGCACCGCACATTCTGCAATTGTCACCATACCATTCCAAGCTCACCATATACTAATTACTAATGTTCTGGACAGGACCCATTGGGAAGCACTGTGCATTAAGGCTCAGAGACATAATGGACCAAATGGGACAACCTCAGGTGGGCTCCTCTGTCATCGTGGATGAGTTAGACTGAAGGACCTGCTTCTGTATCGTACAGTAACTAAGGAATTGACATGACAGCAACACAAAGAGGAAAGCAAATGGGAAGAATGCCAGTTTTTGATAAGGATTCCTGGTTTGGAGTATTGTGATACCAGTGTTTTTCTAGGAATGCAGCCACTCCATTGAGCTGGGGCGCATTGAATCCAAACATCTAACTTTTATTTTGGTAACACTGAACAACAAATATTTTGCTTCCTGAATACTTTTTGGTGTATCTTATGGGTTTTTGGTTGCTGATCATGAAAATCACAATGAAATTTCCCTATCACCATAGGCCATAAGATATAGGAGCGGAATTAGGTCGTTTGACCGATCGGGTCTGCTCTGCCATTTCATCATGGCTGATTCAATTTTCCTCTCAGCCCCAAATTCCTGTCTTCTCCCCATATTGGTTAATTCCCTGACCGATCTCTCAACCTCTGCCTTAAATGTAGATAAAGACCTGGCCACCACAGCTGCCCATGGCAAAGAATTACAGATTCACCATTCTAAAGAAATTCCTCCTCATCTCCACACTAAAAGGACGCACCTCTATTCTGAGACTGTGTCCTCTGTTATTAGATTCTCACACCGAGGACACTTCCTCTCCACATCCATTCTGTCAAGGCCTTTCACCATTTGATAGGTTTCATTGAGGACACTCCTCATTCTTCTGAATTCCAGTGAATACAGGCCCAGAGCCTTCAAGCGCTCTTCACATGACAAGCCATCCAATCTTGGAATCATTTTCGTGAACCTCCTTTGAACCCTCTCCAGTTTCAGCACATTCATTCTGAGATAAACCTGCTCACAATACTCCAAGTGAGGCCTCACCAGTGTTTTATAAAGTTTCAGAATTGTATCCTTGCTTTCATGTTCTAGTCCTCTGGAAATGAATGCTAACATTGTTTTTGCCTTCCTCACCATAGACTCAACCTGAAAATTAACCTTTAGGGAATCCTGCACAAGGACTCCCCAAATCTCTTTGCACCTTCGTTTTTTGTATTTTCTCTCCATTTAGAAAATAGCCAACCTTTTCATTTCTTCTACCAATGTGCATGACCATACACTTCCCGAGACCATATTCCATCTGCCATTTCTTTGGCCATTCTCCTGATCTGTCTAAGTCCTTCTGTAGCCTCTCTCATGTGCTATTTTTAAAAAAATCACCTATATTTGTTATTTAATTCATAATTCAAGTCTGAATAACCGATGCTAAGATTAATTAAAGCATTTATGGTGATCCACAAATCAAGTAGGTCATAAATGTCAGGCAATTCGAGGAACTTCAAGTGGGTCTGAAGAAAATCACATACAAGGCATTCGAGGATGTTGCTGAAAGTTTTCTTGGCAGCTACAGAGCACCAAACTTGATGCAGCTGGTTGACAACATGGTTCAAGCATACAAAACCATTAAGTGCAATATGTCACTAAAGACTGATCTTCTGCATTTCCATTTAGACTTCTCCCCTGCAAATCTTGGCGCTGTCAGTGACGAGCACGGTGAAAGGTTTCACTAGGTCATTGTGGTCATGCAGAAATGGTATCGGGGCAACTGGAATCCATCAATGCTGGCTGATTATTGTTGGACACTTAAACTAGAAGTCTCAGACACTAACTTGTCAATAAAACACTTTTAGCTTAGTTGAACTATCACAAAGCATCAGCAACATTATGCAATTAAATGCATTATATTCAATAAAATTTCATTCTCTTCTACAAATGCCTACCTGATATAAGTAGTCTGAAATAATATGTGTTTAGCTTCAAGCAGTCTCTCATAAGGAAAAAAATTAAGAGGAAGCAACACTTTCAAAAAATTTGTTGTCCAGTGTGTATACAAGGAAACTCTCTACAGTATTATCTGCATTTCTACCTTGTACATGGACACACTAACTCTCCATTATCCCGGAGGCGACTGTAACAACTTCCCATATCCCCTTTGGCAACAACCCAACTCACTTACTGTTATCTTCCAATAGCTGGAAAAGAAAGTTACAGGGAATGGGTAAAACCCATTTTATTCTCTTTTTGGCACACACACTGACAATTATATCCATCCCTCCTTGTCCACGAGAAGTTGGTCATCATCTAGTACAGTTGTAGCATTTGCAGCGAAGGTCCTCCATCCATGCAATTGGGCAGGGAGTTCCAGGAATTACAATGAAGGAAGGAAGGGCAATATATTTCTAGCTTATAATGGGTTGGGATGTGGTTAAACATCGGGAGAGGGAAGGTTTCACCACAAGACCATAATGTGTAGGAGCAAACTTAGGCTATCTAGCCCATCTATTCTGCCATTTGATCATATCTGATTTGTTGACTGAAGTTTGGGTCCTTATTTAGCGTTACCAGTGAGTCCTGGGTCAATACCGAAACCCGAAGGTTGACTGGAAGTCCAGATTGAAGCCCGAACATCGATCGAGAGTCCAGAAGGTGAGGCTCGTTGGGTGGAGCCCTGAATCTGTGAATCTCTGATGATCTACTGGGGAAGCTGAAGGCTCGGTATCTGCTGGAGGACGAAGAAGACGGCTGCCCTCAGTTGAGAGGACCCTGTTTGAGTTTGGGTGGGCGGAAGGAACGGGGCTTGTTTTGTTATGATTGTCGCATGGTATGTTCTGATTTCCTGCACGTTGCTCGGCTGAACACAGTGGCCATGCAATGTTGGTGCCAGAATGTGTGTTGATACTTGCAGGCTGCCCTCAGCATACCCTTGGGTGTGTTGGTAGCCAACGACAAAATATGTGTGAGAGCACATGTATGCGGTTGAGGGAAGGAAGGCAAAGGCTGCTTTCATAGAGTTGTAGAAGAGATTTGGCAGTGGCACCTGGAGTGTCAGATAATAGAGATCTTGGAAAAAAACCACATTGCAACGGAATGAAAAAAATTCAATGGTTAAAATAGAGCACTAAATAATGAATATTTACAAGAAATTAGTGGTGTGCTGAACATACTGTTTAATTTTCAGAGGAACCCACAATTCAGAGACCAGCTTCTGCCAACTCTTTACACTGGAACATTCTCCTATTGTAATTTCCAATAAAATACTGGAACATTGACCTTTCAATGTTAAGCAAAAGAACATGGTAAGGAAGCACTTTAACATAGCTTTTTCAGAATGTAAGCACTATGAAAGTATTATAATAGTGATCTATTCTATAGTTGTTAAATTGCGTATTTACTTTACACCTTAGGAAACTAAAACACCTCAAAGTTCCACAGAAGTTCCATAGAAAATGGCCAAGAACTGGTTTGTCTCAGATCTTCAGGAATTTTCTAGGAGCGATGTTTATTTGGTCCCCTAGAGGGATCCTTGCAGATTTCTGCTGTGCCAGATGACATAGTTCAGTCACCTCTACCCTCTGCTGCTGAGACAGCCAGAGTCGGACAGGTGTCTGGGGCATAAACTGTCCAAAGGAACGTGATGCCTACGCCAATCACTTGTTGAAGAGTCTTGGTCTAGAACATCAACTGTTTATTCTTCTCCATAGATGCTGACTGACCTGCTGAGTTCCTCCAGCATTTTTTGCGTGTGAAGCTGAATTAAGCTACTGCTCTTCTGCCTGAATGCAGTCCATATCCTTCCATTTCCTGCATAATCGTCGGTATATCTAAAAGCCTCTTAAATGCTAATATTGCACCTGCTTCCACCACGACCCTCTTGAAGCTCTGTTGCTCTCTGTGTGCAAAAATAAGCCCCGCACATCTCTGTAAAGCTCTCTCTCTCTCATCCTGAATCCAGTGTCCTCCAGTATGACATTTCTACCCTGGGATAAAAAATTCTGACTGTGTACCCTGTATGTGCCTATTGGAGCACATTAGGTACCATCAACTGCCATCAAGGGTTCCACGTCCATCTTGTGTTTCACTCTATGAGCCCAGCCTTTCCTTATGAGACAACCTGCCCATTTCACAGTCTACCATAAGAACATAAGATGTAGAAGCAGAATTAGGCCATTTGGCCTATCGAGTTTGCTCCGCCATTCTATCATGGAAGATTTATTATCCCCCTCACTCCCATTTTTCTTCCTCCTCCCTTTAACCGTTGACACCCTTGCTAATCAAGAACCAACCTATCAACCTCTGCTATAAACAGACCCAATAACTTGGTCTCCACAGCTGTCTGTGAAAATGAATTCCGCAGATTCACTACCCTCTGGCAGAGATCACATCATCTCCTCATTTCTGTTTTAAAGGAATGTACTTGTATTCTGAGGCTGTACCCTCTGGTCCTAGACCCCCCCCCCCCCCCCACTATAGGAAACATTGTTCACTCTATCTAGGCCTTTCGATATTCGATAGGTTTCAATGAGATCTCCTTTCATTCTTCTGAACTCCAATGAGTACAGGCCCAGAGCCATCGACTGCTCTTCACATGTTAACCCTTTCATTCCTGGGATAATTCTCGTGAAACTCCGCTGTTACCTTGCCAATGTCAGCACATCCTCTCTTTCATAAGAGGCCCAAAACTGCTCACAATATCTTCAAGTGTGGTCAAATGAATTCTAACATTGCATTTGTCTTCCTTACTACAGACTCAAATGAGTTAACATTTGGGGAATTCTGTACTAGAACTCCCAGGTCCCTTAGCAATTCCAACTTCTGAATTCACTCCCCATTCAGAAAAGTATCTACACCTTTATTCTTTCCACCAAAGTGCATGAATTCAGTCCAGTAAACCTCTGCTGGACTGCTTTGAAAGCATTAGCATCCTTCCTTAAAATATGCAAACCAAAACTACATACCCTATGTGTGGTCTCATCAGTACCCTGTATGACAGAGGCATAACCTCCTGCATTTCATTCCATTGGCAATAAGCGATTACATTCTGCTAGCCTTCTGAATGGCTTGCTTTACTTGAATCGGTACTAGTGTACCGGGAAACTGGGTATCCTGTTAGTTAGTAATGAGCAGGTGATGGATAATTAGTGAAATAACAGTAAGATTACTCTGAGAGAGCTCAATGGCGATACATTACCAAGGGTTACTCATTAACTACTGACTTGGTAAAGTGAGATTATTATCACTATGGCAACTCTGGTATGTAGAATCAGTAATATCAGTTACTATCTATTTTATATACAACACCTATTTTTTAATATAAAAATAATTTCTTATCCAATATCCCCCCCCCTTTTACAAACACAATCCAGTTGTTCCAGCTATTTTCAACAGCAGACACTTTCTGTTCCATTAGCTCAGAACAACAGGCGAAGGGTACAAAGATTTAGCCAGGTAGCCTCGTAGAAAGAAAAGACCGCTTCATGCTTCCCAGTTGCAGATATTGAACAATAAAGAAGTGCCTTTTGTATGTGGCAGGAGTCCGGCATTCGTTGTTTGGCTTCACATTAGTTTGGTTAGAAATGTGGCGAGCTGTAGTCCGGAGCCAGAAACTCGCAAGGAGCTCGGGCAGCTAATTTTGCTGGGAAAGTTCATGACATGATCCAGGCCCATCAATAAAATGGTAAGAATGCAAACTCTTTCTGCTTCACAGAAGCCAAAACCTCCCGAATTCCACCAAACCTGCAACAGAAAGGCTGCATGTTAGCTCAGATAGGGAACAGAATGCTTGTGGGGAATTAATGACCGTTTATTTCAGCAGAATATGAATTCCTGCTGCTTTCTGATTCCTACTTTATTGGGTGATTAAATGCAGCCGATGTTGAGATTAACTGTGATTTTAATTGAATAGCAGAGCAAGCTTGTGCAGTGGTCCTGCTTGCTTACGAATTGTAATTGATAGAGGTTTCCCTGGTTATGAATTCAGGGTGGTACAGTAGCACAGCCAGTACAGCTGATCCACCAACATGAAGGAATAAATGATAAAACATGAAGGAATAGAGCTTTGCTTGAGGTAGCTGCTTCAATGGAACTCGATTCTGGAAGCACGCCAGAACACACAGTTAATAATATAAATTGTGTGATGCACACAAAATTAGGGCCAAGTTTCCAAGTTTGCAGCGGATGAATTCACTTGGGTCTCAGGATAGTTGTGGGGAGCAGGACAACAAGTGGACTGAGCGTGCATTGCTCTTTAGATACAGAGTGCTGGAGGAACTCAGCAGGCCAGGGAGCATCCATGGAAAAGGGTAAACAGCCGAGGTTTCGGACTGCGGTCACGATGAAGGGTCTCGGTCCGCAACGTCAACTGTTAGCTCTTTTCCATAGATGCTGCCTGGCTTGCTGAGTTCCTCCAGCATTTTGTGTGTGTTACTCTGATTTCGAGCATCTGCAGATCTTCTTTTGGTTGTGATTGTCTTTTAGGTATCTATTCTGTGTAAGCAGGCTGATGCTAGATTCACTTAGATCCACTTCAGATTAAAACCTTTCTAATGCTCTCAACCAGCATACTATAGATATTTTTAGGCTTTGCGGAATTATATCAATTCACCAAGAACTTCTATTTTTACATGTTATTCTTGAAAACCTCTTTTTTCTTTCTATCTATCTATATCTACTGTACATCGCAGAGTAGGCCCTTCTGGCCCTTCGAGCACCCAACAAGCCTGATTAACTCTGACCTAATCATGGGACATTTTACAATGACCAATTAACCTACCCGGTACGCCTTTGGATTGTGGAAGGAAACCGGAGAAAACCCCCACGTTCCACGGGGAGGATGTCCAGAGACTCCTTACAGAACGGCACCAGAATTGAACTCCGAACTCTGGCGCGCCCGAGCTGAAATAGTGCCGCGCTAACCGGCACGCTTCCACGGCAACGCACATCCAATTCTCTGCATTCTATGGTGTCCATCGACGGAATTCACTGACTCCATGGGGGATGGATGGGCAGAGGCTAACATTCAAAACTGATCTTATACACCAGAGATTCTGTGGATGTGGAAAAGCTTGGGCAACACACACAAAATACTGGAGGAACTCGGCAGGTCAGGCGGCATCTATGGAAATGAATGAACAATTTCGTTTCTATAGACACAGCCTGACCTGCTGAGTTCCTCCAGTGTTGCGTGTGTTGCTGCTTGCCTAGAGTTTTCACTATAAGGAGCGGTTTGACAATTTAGGACATTTTCTCTGCTGCGTTGAGGATTTGAGGGGAGACCTCATGGATATTGGATATCGTGGACCTCCTGGATAATGACAGGGTAGATAGTCAGAGTCTTTTTCAAAGTGTAGAAATGTCAAATGCTAGAGGACAGACCTCTAAGGTAAGTTGGACGAGATATACACGATAATTTTTTTTTTGCATGGAGAGAGATGGGTGTCTGGAATGACTGCAAGATGTAATGGAGGAAGCAGATATGTTAATGTAGCCTCTAAGACATTCAGAAGGCCACTAGTATGTGCAGGGAATGAAAATCATGTGCAGGCAGTTAGGTTTAGTTTTGAACATTAATTTTTCTAATTTCCAGATGAACATTAATTTCTCTAAGTTACAGTAATTTTTCCCATCCCCTATTTCTCTCTTTCTACATTCCCTATTCCGGCTCCCTTTCTCTTGTCCTCAACTCCCTGTGGTGCTCCATGGTCCACTGCCCACTCCTATCAGATTGCTTCTTCTTCAGCACTTTAACTCTTCCACTAATCCTCTCCCAGCTTCTTATTTCACTTTCGCCTCACCTGCCAAACTGTACTCCTTCCTCTCCCTGCCACCCCCTTATTCTACTTCAGTCCCCTTCACACCCAGTCCTGATGAAGGGCCGTGGCCTGAAAAATCAACTGCCTATTCCCCTCCAGATGCTGCCTGATCTGCTGGTTCCTCTAGCGCTTTGAATGTTTTGCTCATTGTTTCCAGCATTTGCAGAATCTCTTGTGTTTAGCTGTGGGTTTAGTTTGGCTCCGGTTAGCAAAGACATCGTGGGTAGTTTTTATCAAGGTAATTTTTCTTGCAGTGTCAGATAGATGACAAGGAATTTGTCCCCACAGGTCTTACTAACTGCAACATTATAATACTAGAGTGCCTACTGAGGTATAAATATTGACCTGGATACCAGGTATCTGTTCTGTAAAGCAGAGGTTTGGGATATTTTACCCGTGGGCAGATGGGACCTCAGTGTAATGTGACATTTGAAACCATTCGCAAGTATGACTTCCTATACAGTTGCTGATATCATCAGCTGCAGTGTTTTTCAGGTCCACACGGGTAAAACTTTTTAAACACTTACCTCTCTTCTGCTCCTTTACAGATCATTAAAGGGTTCTTCTGCACAGCTATTGCTGTAAAGAGAAAATTAGTGAAGATTGGCAATCTGAAGAGAAGACTGAAGCACTGCCTAATTCCAACCAATAACACATCCTGAACTCTTCATTTTATACTCAGAGTGTCCATTAGCAGCTATATCCACCAGTGGATTAGAGATGGGAAGAGCAGATGACCAGGCTCTTTGCAATTAATTGTCCAGTACTGTTAAAAATGTCAATTTATCCACGGACACAATGAGGAATTTTTGGGGCTGGTGGGTGCCACAGGGGCTCGAGTGTGCTCTGGATTACAATGAGTGTACCATAATTGGAAACTGTACCCAGTATATATCTCAGTGCTGGCACATGGCCAAGTGGTTAAGGCATTGGCCTAGTGATTTGAAGGTTGCTAGTTCGAGCCTCAGCTAAGGCATCCTTGAGCAAGGCACTTAACTACACATTGCTCTGTGATGACACCAGTGCCAAGCTGTATCGGCCCTTGCCCTTCCCTTGGACAACATCAGTGGCGTGCAGAGGGGAGACTTGCAGCATGGGCAACTGTCAGTCTCCCATGCAACCCTGCCCAGGCCTGCGCCATGGAAACCTTACAAGGCGCAAATCCATTGTCTCTCAAGACTAATGGATCCCTAGAGCCTGTAATCACTGACATTATGCAAATTCTCCCATAAAAACTTCCAAAGCATTTACCAATACATGGAAGTTAGTTACAGAAATTTTAGAATGGGCATTGCAGTTACTTAATTCAAAAGACTAGCAGTCTTTAAAACATAACTGTTTACAAATAATCTTGCAGTAGTCAGACAGATTAAGAACACAGTTACCAGTTCACAGTGGGAGGCCACTTAACAGATTTGCTCTGGAAACTGACAAGGCAAATTTCTTCAGTTGACACTTGTAAAATACTACTTCAAACAATGTAGTATCCATTGATACTTAAATTCCACCATTCTAAGCATAAGATGTGGAACATTCTGATTTAGCAACACTGAAACATCAGGGAAGATGATAATAATACATGCCAATAAATGTATTCCCTTTGCTTCTGCAGATACTGATTGACCCACTATGCTCATATACCATTTTTTTTGGCTCCAGATTCCACCATCTGCAGCTTCTCTGTCTCTAATTAATAACCATCAGTCCTCATTGACACAGGAAAAATAGGGGTTTGGACAGCTCTCAGGAACTGAACCCAGGGACTCTGCGACTGCCTGCATTTTGAGAAACTGAGAGTGAAAAATAGAGTAAAATCCTACCTGATATGTACTGCAGAATCTTGAAAGGACCATGTTTGGTAGGTCCTCTTCTGTGCCTGGAAGGTAATATTAAGATGATATTAATATTCACAATGATGCATTTTTCTCTTTAGATTTTCATTATTATTCCAGTGGGATGACTTGCACATGACATACTGCCATTATTTGTAAGAGTTGGAAACCGAACTAGTCCAAGTAAGTCTGCCAACCACTACAGAAAAATCAAGCTCCTTCTACCATCAAAATGTCTATGATTGGATGATTGGGCATCTAATCTACAAACTTACTGCTGTGTGGGAAAAGCACTAGCAGGCAGAGTTTTTTCTTTGGTTGCTAGCATTAACTGGTGCTAAAGTATGGCTACCCATTGACTTCATACAGTCACGGAGCAATACAGCAGATATTCAGGCCCTTTGGCCCAATGAGTCTGTGCTGACCACAGGGCCCACCCAGCTTGTCCCATATTTCTGTGTTCAGACCATATCTCTCTAAGCCCTGCCCCTCCATGTACCGATCCAAGTGTTTCTTAAATGACACTATTGTATCTGCCTCAACCAATTTCTCTGGCAGCCTGTTCCATGTACTTGTCATGCTCTGTGTCTTCCCCCTCTCATCCTAAACCAATGCCCTCCTAGTTTTAGACTCCTCTAGCCTGATGAAAAGACTATTACCAACCACCTTATCTATGTCTCTCATCACTTAAGACATTCCTGTAAGGCTGCCCCTCATTCTCCTGTGTTCCAGGGACTGAATGGACGTAGAATGGCCAATATCTCCATATAACACAAGCCCTCTAGCCTAGGCAACATCCTCAAAAATCCTTTCTGCACTATCCAGTTTAACCAATTCTTTCCTATAACGGGGTGATCATAATTGTATGTAATATTCCAAGTGTGGCCTCACCAATGACTTGTACAACTGCAACATAATGTCTCACCTCATACTGTATACTCAACGCCTTGATGAAGGACAAAGTGCTAAACACCTTTCTCACCACCCTGTCCACCTGCGATGTTGCTTTCAACAAAGTATGCACTTGCATTCACAAGTCCCCCTGTTCCAATACACACCCTAGTGTCACATTCATAGAATAAGTCCTACACTGCTTCAACTTTCCACAATACATCACCTCACACTTAACTGCATTTCAATCCATCTGCCACTCCTCAGCCCACTTTCCTAACTGAATAAGATCTCCTTGTAATCTACAATAACTTCATAATCAATAGCACCTCCCAATTTTATGTCATCCATAAGTTTACTGATCAAGCCTTGTACACTCACAGCCAAATCATTTATATAAATAATAAGTAACAAGGGCCTCAACACTAACCACTTTGTTACACCACTTGTCACTGGGGTCCTATCAAAGAAACAGCCTTCAACCTCCACCCTTTGCTTCTTTTCTCTGAGCCAATTCTGAATCTACCTAACCAGCTCTCTTTGGATTCCATGGCACCCAACCTTCCAAACAAGTCTACCATGCAGGACCGTATTCAAGGCTTTGTGGAAGTCCAAGTAGATAACATCCACTGCCTTACCCTCATCTACCTTCATCAGAAAGAATAGATGGAATGCAAACTGCATTGTAACACTTGTCAGTAAACAACAATTAATTGTCTTTCTCCTTATCAATACACTTTTCTCTTGGAACATATACATACAACAGGTTTTTGTAAATCTCTGGTTCACCAGTGAACCATCACATGCATTGAGAATGAATCTGAAGGTTGATTGTCATAATTAACATAACGTATGGCTGATTATAACAATGTAAAAAACTCCGTACTTATTAAATAAAAACAGAGAGGATTAGAACATACAACAGTACCGTACAGACAGGTCCATTGGCCTACGAGGTTGTGCCAATGTTTTACTCTACTCCAGGATCAATTTAATCCTTCCCTTCCACATAAGCCTCCATTTTTCTATAATTGTTGTGCCCTGGTCTAAGAGTCCCTTAAATGTCACTGAAGTATCTATGTCTACCCTCACCACTGGCAGTGCATTACATGCACTTGTCACTCTGTGTTTAAAAAAAACTACCTCTGAGATCCCCCTTAAATTTTTCACTACTTACATTCAAAGGATGCTCTTTGGTACTAATCATGCCTCCCTGGGGAAAATAAAATGCTGGCTGTCTTCGCCTCTCATAATCTTATACACCTCTATCTAGTGACCTTTTGTTCTCCTCCTCTCCAAAGAGAAAAGCCCCAGCTCGTTCAACCTTTCCTCATAACACATGTTCCCTAATCCAGGCAGCATCCCGGGAATTTTTCTCTGCAGCTTCTCTAGGTGGATCAGGAGGGATGACACCTGACGCAGACTTGGGTACAGAGGTGGGGGTTTTAAATTTGAGGCTTCGCTCCATTGAGAGGTGATGCCGTTGTCTCTCATTCTGCAGCAAATTGCCTCTGAACTGACCCAGTCCAACAAAGGAGTAGGTAATTATCTGGAATCACAAGCAAGAGAAAATCTGCAGATGCTGAAAATCAAAATCACACATACAAAATGTTGGAGAAAATCAGCATGCCAGGTAGCATCTATGAAAACGAGTGAACAGTCCATGTTTTAGGCTGAGGCCCTTCTTCAGGACTGGAAAAAGAAGATGAGAAGTCTGGAATGTTAGGAAAGTGTCTCAAGTATTGGGCAATTCTTAACATACTGTCAGGTGAAAATGTATCTGCAACCTCTGTTCCTACTCATTTACAACCTAGCAAGTTGGAACAGGCTGTACTGTTTATTTGTCAGGGAAATTCTACAATATTGCATCACTTGGCAACGAACTGATATCCTCTACTGTCTTTTCCTACCACTCCACCCAAAACAGTAATAAAAAAAAAAGAGGTAGCAGGTGACAAAAATCATTTTCCATGACATAACCTCCAAATTTTGTATGTGGTTTCTCAAGAGGCTCAACAATTTTAGAGCTGGGCTGGATCCCTTCAGAATCTGACAACAGTTCAGTGATGGTAATGTTCCTGCCTCAGGGTTAGAAGGCTTCAGGGTCAAATTCCATCCCAGATGTCGCTGGGACTTGAAGCTAGAGGGAAAGGTTGAATAGGTTAGGACTTTATTAAATGGATACGACAGGGTCTTTTAAGAGCCTTTTGGATAGGTACATGGAGCTTAGAAAAATAGAGGGCTATGTGTGAGGGAAATTAGCTTGTAGGTTACATGGTCAGCACAACCTGGGGGCTGAAGGGCCTGTAACATGCTGTAAATTTCTATGTTCTATGTTTATTACCTGAAGAGTGGTAGAATAAGGAGAAATCTTCTAGAGGTATACAAAATTATGAGCAGTATAGATATGATAAATACGTGCAGACTTTTCCCCCTCCGGTTGGGTGAGACTAGAGCTAGAAGTTCCAGGTTTAGGGTGAAAGGTGAAAAGTTTAAGGGGAACATGAGGGGAAGTTTCTTCAGTCCGAGGGCCGTGAGAGTGTGGAACAAGCTGCCAGCACAAGTGGTGCATGTAAGCTCAATTTCAACGCTGAAAAGAAGTTTGGATAGGTACACGTGTGATAGGGGTATGGCCAGATATGGCACAGGTGCAGATCAATGGGAGTAGGGAGTTTAACTTGCTTGGCATGAACTAGATGGGCTGAAGGGCCTTTTCTGTGCTGTATTTTTCTATGGCTCTATTAAAAGGAAACCTGAGGGGAATCTTTTTAACTCAGATGGTGATATGAGTGTGGAACGAGCTGCCAGCGTAAGTGGTGCATACAGGCTCATATGCAACACTTGAGAGACCTAAGGGACATGGACCCTAAGATCCCTCTGTTCCTCCACATTGCTAAGAAAAGCTCTGATTCGCATCCTTTACGTGCCACTTCCTGTTTCAGAGAGGCAAAACATGGAGACAACACCAGCACAGATGGAGTCATGACAGCAGTACTGGATTCCATTTTGATCACCTTGTTCTAAGTGGGAATATGAAGGTTCTGGAGAAAGTGCAAAAAAAAGGTTTCACAAAATGGTTCCAGGCACTGGGATTTCAGTGACAAGGCTCTCTGGAGATGAGCGGCTTTTTTCATTGAGTGAAGAATGCTGAGAGAAGATTTATGGTGAAATATTACTGGTTTAGATAGAAAAGTAGCAGAAAAATGCACGAGACAAGGATGGGGATTTAGGGGTGTTGGGGTTGGAACAGCTTTCAACAATTGACCAAAAGATACGGGAGAGATGATGGTCAAGAATTCGCTGTCTGCAGAGAAGGTGTGAACCATGAGTCCACTGGAGGCTGAAGGCCGGAGGTACCTTGTCCTGGGGTTGGAGGACTGTTTATGAGTAGGTGTGTGGGATGGAGGCAGGGGGCTTGTTTTGCTGCTGTTGTTGTTGCTTGTGTCATTCTGGTGAACCTTGCGGGCATGCTAGGTTGGCGCCAGAATTGTCTGGCGCCTCCTTGGGTTATGTTGGCTCTGTTATTTTGATATACTTGAGTTGACTGAATCTGAATAAATCAGTGAATTGTCTATGCACTCAAGACAGAATGACTTGCATGGATAAAAATAAGCTGTAGTTGCCAGGCACATTGGGAGTGGTTTCATTGGCACATGAATGAAATGTTTCCCTATTTATTAATTCTCTTATTCTACACTTAGATCAGGAAAGGAGGACTGAATGAGGCCAATTACTTACCCTTATTTTATTGCATGTGTAGAAGAACACAATAACCAAGATAATCACTGCCAACGGAACAGCGGTTATAAACAATACATTTGTGTTGTTCTTGCTGTTCTTTACATCCACCTTGAACATAACTTTTCCTGTTTCGCCATTGGCAACACTTGTAGTCTGTGAGTAGAGAACAGTAGAGTGGGACAGAGGCTGTGTGTTAGATGAAGGTCCACTCCAGCTGGTTGCTGTGTGTGACAAAGTGACATCCTGATGAGTTGTCTCGGCTGTTGATACTTCCTCGGTGATGCTAGGCCTCTGATGCCTGACTTCTGTCACCAGACTGGCTGGAGCGGTTGTGCCTTTTATGCTGGTGCTAAGCTCTTCGTTCTTTGCAGTCTGTGTGGTAGGCACCGTGGAAATGGAGGTCTGTGGTGGTGGGCTCGCAGTAGACAAATATTGAGAGCATAAGCTTGTGAGCAAATTGTTGGAGGGCAATCCATCATAAAGATTAATCACACAAGAATTCAAATCAGTGGAAGTGCTGTGATCTGCAGAAAGAATCAAACGTTAGATTTTTGGAAGGCTGTATTTCAAATATTCCAGACATTGCTGCTCATACACAGACTCTGTGATGTCTTCTTCACAACACAGGACACAAGTAACACCACTGTAATAAAGTGCAGACCATGGATCAATGCCAACTCATTTCAACCAACATTAATAAAAGGTGGCTATTCCTTGGCAGTTGAAAAAAGTACTGATTAACAGTAGAAGCAGAATGGTTGTCTGGAGAGGATAGAGAAAGCTGCAATGATTGGATGGCTAGTAGAGAAAGCTGCAACGATTGGCTAGGTAGTAGAGAAAGCTGCAACGATTGGCTAGGTAGTAGAGGAAGCTGCAACGATTGGCTAGGTAGTAGAGAAAGCTGCAATGATTGGATGGGTACTAGAGAAAGCTGCAACGATTGGTTAGGTAGTAGAGAAAGCTGCAATGATTGGCTAGGTAGTAGAGAAAGCTGCAACGATTGGCTAGATAGTAGGGGAAGCTGCAACGATTGGCTAGGTAGTAGAGAAAGCTGCAACGATTGGCTAGGTAGTAGAGGAAGCTGCAACGATTGGCTAGGTAGTAGAGAAAGCTGTAATGATTGGATAGGTTGAAGGGGCAGCTACAATGATTGGATAGGTTGAAGGGAAAACTGCAACAATTGAGTAGATCAAAGAGGAAGCCGCAATGACTGAATGGGTTGAATAGCCGGCTGTACTCAGGACCATATGGTGTCAAAGAAGCAAATGCAGGAAGAAGTCATAACAGTTTTATGTGATTTGAGAATGCCCTTGGCAGGAATAACTTACTTTCCCAGTAAGCTGCAGCACTTTGGAAGGAAGTCTTAAAGCATTAGTATGTAGACTTTGGATAAAATATCTAATAGCCAGAAGGCAGTATCAATCTTTCAAATAAATGCACACATCTGGAGTTTTGTAAAAACAAAGTCTCATGGGCCAAAAGCTGAAAAGTGAAACGATATATGTAACGTACTAAGGCGCGAGGAGAAGATAACCTATTAGGACCAAGAAATGTTCTTTTAAAGAGCTGGCGGTAGGATGAAAGATAATTTTTCTGATGTGTAAAATTCAACTAAGTCCCACTTACTTCTCAGGGAGCTGAGAATGTATGAGTCTTGAATGCTGGAATTACTTCGCTCTGTTAACTCTTCATATAGATGCAGGATAGTCTTAGCATATTTAAAGAGGTTATTTGTACACCCTGTCACAATCCTTGGTGTTGGTCTCAAACATGTTTCATTACACTGTGGAGAGCAATTAAAAGAAAACATTTATTTTCCACAATTAAACATTTACTGTTATATTTTTAGTGGGCAAACGTGAGAATAATCTCAATTAACCAATAAATGCCAACCTTCTGGAAAACAAAATGGAATTGAAATGTCTGCTTGGAGTTTTCCCCAATACCAATCACAAGCATCAACATTCTACAGATTAGGGATGTGATGTTGAGGCTCTATAAGTCACTGGTAAGACTTTACTTGGAATACTGTGTGCAGTTTTGGGTTCCTTATTTAAGAAAGGATGTGCTGACTTTGGAGAGGGTTCAGAGAAGATTCACTAGAATGATTCCAGGAATGAGAGGGTTAACATATGAGGAATGTTTAACTGCTCTTGGACTGTACTCCTTGGAGTTTAGAAGAATGAGGGGGGACCTCATAGAAACATTTTGAATGTTGAAAGGCATGGACAGAGTGGATGTGGCAAAGTTGTTTCCCATGGTGGGGGAGTCTAGTACGAGAGGGCATGACTTGAGGTTTGAAGGGTGCCCATTCAGAACAGACATGCTAAGAAACTTTTTTTAGCCAGAGGGCGGCCGATCTGTGGAATTTGCTGCCACGGGCAGCAGTGGAGGCCAAGTCATTGGGTGTATTTAAGGCAGAGATTGATAGGTATCTGAATAGCCAGGGCATCAAAAGTTATGGTGAGAAGGCGGGGGAGTGGGACTAAATGGGAGAATGGATCAGCTCATGATAAAATGGCAGAGCAGACTTGATGGGCCAAATGGCCAACTTCTGCTCCCTTGACTTATCGTCTTATGACATGTTGGTGGTAGTTTGTCAGAGTCTTCTTCACCCTTTTGTGCAAAACTTTATGATCTACAGCAATTTTTCGTCTTTGCACTGTACTGTTGCCACAAAACCATATATTTCACATCATTCAAGTCAGTGCTGATAAATTGGATTCTGAGACAGATGAACTTCATTTGTTACACGTACGTCAAAACAACGTTTTGTGCCAAGTCACAGGAGTCGCCATGCTTCTGATGCCAACATAGCATGCCCACACCTTCCTAACCTCAAGTGTAATCTTATGGAAATGTAGGAGGAATAAACCCACGTGGTCAGGGGGGTAACATTCAAACTCCTTACAAACAGCAGCGGGAATCTTACAGTGGGAGCTTTAATAGTGTTGCATTAACTGCTGTTTGACTGTGCCATCCCACACTTCTGACCTAATCTTTTGGATCCGCAAATAAATTAGTTGCATCTTTTTTGAAGGCTCCTTACTGATTTCAATAGTAGGGGACTGTAAGTGTATCTCTTCTGGCTACACAAGACAGCACCATTCTTCTCAGCATAGTGAGGAATCAAATTAAAACCAAAGTTACCCAAGTTAAACATCTACTGATCCCAGTTTTAAGAATGGGAGCAATGTAATAAATACCACAGTTATTTATTCATATAGACAAATGGACAGCATTGACACAAAAGGAACCAATAGATGCTTTGTGGGATGTTTCAACCCTTATCTGTGTTTATTTTAATCCTTTAATGAAATGCTTAGGTGACTGACACTGTGCCTTGAGCATGATTAACATCTGTCCCTTTAGGGACAGTCGGAACTCCTGTGTACATATGCAACCTTTCTCATGCACCGCATACAGCGATCCACCCCACTGTGACTTAAACAACAGGAAAACAGCATAGAGGACCAAACCTTGACTACAGCATTCTTCCCACAGCAAATTTTTGATAGCCAGTGTGATATATTGCTGGCAAGCATGGAATCATCTGTAAAGTTTTTCAATAGGTTGCCGAATGTGTAGGACAGCTGTTGAGCAGTGATGTTGATAAAGCAGCACACGGTCTGTGGGGAGAAGATGATGAAACAATGTGAACCTTGTCTCTTCCATCTAAGAAATGAGCATTCATACAATATCCCTGCTGGAAATACTGCCATCGAGGCATTTCATAACATTGCAGCTCTATAACACCCTGGTTAGACCACACTTGGAACATTGTCAAGGTGGAGATGATGCAGAAGAAATTTATGGAGATGCTGACTAGATTGAAGGACCTAAATTATTGAGGAATGTTGGCTATAATGGATCTTTATTTCCTTGAATGCAGGAGAATGAGGGGGTGACTTCTTAAATGTTTATAAATTTATGAGAAGTATAGATAAGGTCTTTTCCCCAGGACAGGGGAGTTCAAATCTAGAGCACACAGATATAAGATAAGAAGGATTTGAAAGGGAGCTAAGATACACCTTTTTTACACAGAGGGTAGTGACTATCTGGAATAAGCTGCCAGGAGAAGTGATCAAAGCAAGTATAATTGCGACATTTAAAAGGCATTGGGTAGGCACATAGAAGAGAGGTGCTTAGAGGGTTATGGGTAAAACACACAGGCATCTGGGACTAGCAGAGAGGATGTGATGATCAGTATGGCTCAGTTGGACCAAAGATCCAGCTTCTGTATTGTATTAGTCTACGATTCTGATTCTACTGTGTTCAGTTCTGGTCACCTTATCATAGGTAGGATATGGAAGCTTTAGACAGGATGTCTGGATTAGAGAGCATGTCTTAAGAGGATAGGTTGAGTGAGCTATGATTTTCCTCTTTGGAGTGAAGCAGGATGAGAGGCGACTTGATGGAGGTGTACAAGATGAAAAGATGCATAGATTGAGCGGATAGCTAGAGACTTTTTCCCAGAATGGATATGGCAAATTCGAGGGAGCATAATTTTAAGGCGATTGGAGGGAAGTATAGGGGCGATGTCAGAGACAGGCTTTTTTTAAACAGAGATTGGTGGGTGCATGGGTGGTTATAGAGCAGATACATCAGAAACATTTAAGAAACCCTTCGGCACATAGATGATAGAAATATGGAGAGCTCTGTAGGGGGGAAGGGTTAGATTGATCTTAGAGTAGGTTAAAAGGTTAGCACAACATTGTGGGCTGAAGGGCCGGTACAGTGCTATGTTATATATTCTGTAGTATGGTACAATACTGAAATAGCTTGGCTCAACTTGTCACTTCCAACCAAGATACCCATTAAAGCTTTTCCCACTTGCATGCATGTAGCCCATATCAATATATTGTAAACATTTCCTATCTACGTCCATGTGCAAATGTCTTTTAAATGTTGTTATTGTACCTGGCTCAACCACTCCCTCTGGCAGTTATTCCATATATGGATCACACTACACAAAAAGTTACCCCTCTGTTGACCGTGGTATATTTAGTGTTTTGAATCAGTATGAGGATGTTTTTTCCCCCACAATAATATGGCTGCCTCATGGTACCTGCTACTGAGACTAGCTTCTTATACAAAATAGATTTATTTGATTATTTCAGTTTAAGTGCTCCGCCTATCAGCAGGTATCCGACCTCTGGATACCAATCCAACAATTAAGAGGAAAGGTTTGGACTAAACTATCACATAACCTGCTGACATTCCCAAAGAGCATTATGAATGATGGTCACCAAAGGGGAGCAAAGAACTGCCATTGTTGATGGAAGACCAGATTTCTTCCCAGGATAGCAATAGCTAATATGAGGGGACACAATTTTAAGGCAATTGGAGGAAAGTATGGGGAGGAGATACAAGAAGTAAGATCTTTACAGAGAGTGTGAGGTATGTAGGATGTCCTGCCAGGGGTGGTGGTACAGGTAGATTGAGATTGAGGCCTCCATCAGTTAGGGTCGACCATGGACGTTGTGTCCTAGCTGTCTAGACACGCAAGCCTGAGCAGTACAATATGGAGAGCAAGCTGTTCACGTAGCAAGCTCCCCCTCTCCACGCATCTGGTGAAACCAAAGGAATGGCAGAGACCGATAAAACAGTTTTAGCACCAGCAGCATCGCAGGGGTTGCCAGTCTGCGTTGAACTCAACGTAGGACCACATTAAGGACTCTAGCTCCAGATTTTTCCATCCGGGTTTACTCCCAAAGCCTTCCCCATGAATGGGTATAGCTGCAAGGCAGTGGAGGTTTGAGATCAGAGTTATCCTTCTCCTAGACCAGCTGCCGACCATGGCTGATGAGCCCCATCTGCTCGATAGATACAGGTAGATAAGGGTAGATACAATAGGGACACTTAGAAGTTTCTGAGATAGGCACATGGATGATAGAAAAATGGAGAGATATGTAAGAGGGAGGGGTGATACGTAAGAGATTGGTTTATCCGCCGTCTCAACTCTAATGAAAAATGTGCACGCTGTTTTTCAAGAAACCTTATCAAGCCTCATTCTCCATATATCAAAGTTTAAAGTAAACTTATTACCAAAGTACATATATGTCACCATATACAATCCTGAGATTCATTTTTATAAAGAGAGTCTTTGACGAGGATGGCTTGGATCCAAATGTTGGAGTATCTGAGGCAAGGATCGAGACAAGGTTTCAAACTGGATCGAGAATCAAAACAAGCACTAGACAAAGTTGCGAGTAGGCTTACGATTGAACACCATACCTCAGTTCAGGTTCTCCTTAAGTGCTCAAGCCTTGGCACCCAAAACATGATTGCCAATAAGCGGGACTGTCCTGAATATTTAAAGGGGCCGAGTCAGCTATCCATACTCTGGGGAATTAGAGTGTCTAAGCCTCAGTAGCTGGCACAGACGGGTGTGTGTCATACCAGGCCCTCCTTCTCTACGGCTGTTTGGAGAGACAATTGTAGTTATGGGTGAGAGCTACATCCAACCCCTCTCCTCCGGTTCGAATCCTTCCCAGTTCATGAGATATTGCCAAAAACCTTGAACAGTATGTGAGTCCAAAATTCTTCTCACAGTGAAAACCTGTTCCCCATTAACAAACCTGGGTGGTGGCGAGGCTAATGGTGGTGAGGCTAATGGGCTGGTGTACACAGGCTTTAACTCAGAAACGTAGAAAATGGGATTGATCTTGAGGGTCTCGGGGAGCTGCAAGGTGTAGGCCACCGGGTTTACTTTCCTGAGAATCCTGACGGGTCCAATGAACTTGGGTGCCAGTTTCCTGGATTCCACTCCATGAGGCAAGTTCTGTGTCAACAGACCGACCTGTTGCCCAGGCTGCAAAACTGGACCCCTTCTGCTCTTGCAGTTAGCCTTTACTTCAGCCTTCTGGGTAGAAGGTGACAAAATCTCCCTTGCCCTAGTCCATCCCACCTTGCAGTGTCGGATGAGATCTTCAAGTCACAGGAACCCCAACCTCTGCCTCCTGCTCAGGGAAGAGGGGTGGGGAGTGCCCAAATTGGCATTTGGAAGGGGGCATCCCATGCGCCGAATGCTGTAAAGTGTTTTGGGTGGCCTCTGCCCACATCAAGTGGTTTCTCCACTCATTCGGTCTTTTAGAGGTCAGGCATCTTAGAGTACATTCCATATCTTGGTTCACTCGCTCCGACTGGCCATTGGACTGCAGGTGAAACCCAGAGGAAAGACTCGCTGTTGCCTCAATCAGTTTGCAAAAATGCCCTCCAGAAACATGATGCGAACTGTGGACCGCGATCTAACGCAATGTCCACTGGAAAACCATGGATCCTGAAGACCTGCTGCAGGACAATCTTGGCTGTCTTTGCTGCAGGTGGAAGTTGAAAAACGATCCTCAATTACCATGACAAATTCCACGGACATGTGCGCCCATGGTCTGTCTGGAACAGGCATAAGATGAAGGAGCTCTTGAGGTTGGGTGCAGGACCCGTTGTTCTGCACGCACACCTCACATGCCTGCACATGTTGACGGACCTCCTTCAGCATTCCAGGCCACCAATATCTCTTAATGAACTTGAGGGTTCTGGAAATCCCTGGGTGAGATGTGAATCTTGATGCATATCCCCACTGAAGAACCCGTGACTAGACAGGACTAGGAACAAACAGCTGAGCCGGAGGGCATTCTGAGGAATTTCCCCTTATGCCTAGGCCTTGTGAACAAGCATGTCAATCCTCCAAAGAATAGAATCTATCACTTTGGCTTGGGGCAAAATAGTGGTAGGCTGCTTTTCCTGTTCAGGTTCATTGCTCAGACAGGCAAGGCATCAGGCTTCTGGTTCTTAGATCTTGGTCGATAGGTCAGGATGAAATCAAAACGGTTAAAGAAAAAAGACCACCTGGCCTGCCTGGAATTCAGTCTCTTGGCCTCCTGAATACTAGCCAGGTTCTTGTGGTCCGTCCATACGGCAACAAGGTTCTTGGCTCCCTTGAGCCAGTGATGCCATCCCTCCAGAGCCAGCTTGACCGTGAGCAGTTCCCTATTCCTGATGTCGTAATTCACCTCTGCCGGGGATAGTCGCTTGGAGAAGAAAGCATATGGGTGCAGTTTATTGCCTGAAGGTGTTCATTAAGTCAACACTGCACCCACTCTGACATCTTAGGCGTCCATTTCCACGATGAAGGGAAGGCCTGAGTTAGGTGCGACCAAATTGAGAGCTGTCATGAACCGCTGTTTGAGCTCAGTTAAAAAAAACCCCTGCCTCGGTAGTCCAAACAAAAGAGCCCATGGATCTCTTGGTTAGTGCTGTCAGCGGAGCCACCACTGAGCTGAAGTTCCTGACAAACGTTTGATAAAAGTTGGCAAAACCCAAGAATTGCTGCATCTGCTTCACACTGGATGGTGGTGACCAATCTCCAACTACCTGCATCCTTCTAGGATTCATCCTGAGACAGTCATTAGAGAGGATGAAACCCAAAAATAAATAGTGGTTATGTGAAATTCGGACTTCTCCAGCCTGACGTAAGATTCATGTTCAAGAAGCCTCTTTAGGATATCTTTGATGTGAGTGATGTGCTGCTCCAATGAATTTGAGAAAATTAGGATGTCATCCAAGTAGACGAAGACATACTTATGGAGAGCATCATATATATGTCATTTATAAAGGCCTGGAAAACTGCTGGTAGATTCATAAGGTGGACGGCATAACTAGGTACTCATAGTGTCCTGTCGGTGTGTTGAATGCTGTCTTTTAGTCATATTCCACCTTTATGTGAATGAGGTTGTATGCACTCTGCAGGACCAGCTTCAAGAATACTCTTGCCCCTTGGAAAATCTCAAAAGCAGTGTTCATGAGTGGAAGGGAGTAACCATCCTTGACTATTTTGCGATTCAGCCCTCTATAGTCAATGTAAGGCCACTGATTTCTGTCCCCTTCTGTTCTAAGAAGAAGTCAGTGCTGGCTGGAGAGGTGAAGGGCCGAATGAATCCCTCAAACACTAACGAGCACTGGATGAGGAAGTTGAGGTAAGAACCCGGGTGACCTTCGAATCTCTCCGGGGTTGGAGGACGTACTGGCCTTGATTGGTTTTCCCAAGCGACTCTGGCCTCCTCGTTGCACGAGTTGACCCATGGCTACCTGGAGGATGTGCTGTATCTCCAGAATTTGTCGGGAAATATCTTCGCTGTGGCTGGTCACAGCAGACGAAAGACTCTGGCACCCCACTGGGTCCATACTGACTCAATCGTACTGTGATGAGTGTCTTTGACGAGAATGGCTTGGACTCAGAAGAGGAGTATCCAAGGCTAGGATCGAGACAGGGTTTCAAAATGGAAAGAGAATCTGAGCTCAAAATGAATACTCGTCGAAATTGCGAGTAGGCTTACAATTGAACACTGAACCACAGTTCAGGTGCTCCTTAAATGCTCAATCCTTGGTGCCTAAGACCTGATTGGCAATTAGTGGGACTGTCCTGAATCTTTAAAGGTATCCATGCTCTGGGGAGTTTGAGTGTCTAAATCCTGGAAGCTGGCGTGGATGGGCACGTGTCGTAACACATTTTTATGAAAGCTTAGTAAATCCAAGAACCATAATGGAATCAATGAAAAGACCGTGCACAATAAACAACCAAATGTGCACAAGGCAACAAACTGTGCAAATACAAAAGAAAAAAAATGAATAAAAATAATTAAGCAATAAATATTGAGAACATGAGATGAAAAGTCTTTGAACGTGATTTAATTGGTTGTGGGAACAGTTCTTTGATGGAGCAAGTGAAGTTGAGTGAAGTTATCCCCATTGGTTTGAGACCCTGAAGGTTGAGGGGTAATAACTGTTCCTGAACCTGCTGTGAGTCCTGAGGTTCCTGTCCCTTCTTCCTGATGGCAGCAGAGAGAAGACAGCATGAGGCGGGTGGTGGGGGTCCTTGATAATGGATGCTGCTTTCCTGTGACAATGCTCCATGTAGATGTACTCAATGGTGGGGAGGGCTTTACTCATATTTTGCAGGCATTTTCATTCGCGGGCATTGGTGCTTCCATACCAGGCCGTGATGCAACCAGTCAATATTCTCTCTACCACACATCTATGGTTGTTTGTCAAAGTTTTAGATGTCATGCTGAATCTTTGCAAACTCCTAAGTAGATACAAGTGCAGCTGTGCTTTCTTCATAACTGCACTTATGTGCTGGGCCCTGGAGAGATCCTCCGAAATACAGGCGAGCCCCGTCTTTCGAACGTTCGCTTTACGACAGCTCGCAGTTACGAAAGACCTACATTCGTACCTGTTTTTTTGGTAACCAAAGAAGATTTTCGCTTTTACAACAAAAAAGACGCCCACTTTGTACGTGTGTTTACCCCGAGAAAGACTATCACAACCGTGAAGCCGTGTGCAGGCAGTTGTGTGCGCATGCGTGTACGTGCCGATTTCTTTCTCCAAATCGATTTTGGCTCTCTGTCTTCCTAATTCTGATAAGTGAAACTACACTGTACATACAATTATTTCTACTTTATATAGGCTGTATATTTATCATATAATTCCTGCTTTTACTATGTGTTTGTGTTCTTTTAGGTTTTATGTGTTATTTTGTATGATTTGGTAGGCTATTTTTTGGGTCTGGGAATGGTCAATAATTTTTCCCATATAAATTGATGATAATTGCGTCTTCACTTTACGGCATTTCAGCTTACAAACGGCTTCATTGGAACGCACTACCTTTGGATAGCGAGGGAAACACATAATAACACTTAAGACTTTAAAGTTGCTGACCCTCACCACCTCTAATCCCCTGATAAGGACTAGCTCATGGACCCCCGGTTTCCTCATCCTGAAGTCTTAATGGTCTCGCTGACATTGAGTGACAGGTTGTTGTGGCATCATTCAGCCAGATTTTCAATCTCTCTCCTACATGCTGATGCATCACCTTTGATTTGGCCAATGACACTGGTGTCGTCAGCAAAGGTAAATATGACATTGGATTTATGGGGCATTTGCTATGATGTGTTGGTGAGATAGCAACCAAAAATGACAGCATTGAACAATTATTAAGAAAGAAGTGTTATCTAAAGATTAAGTTAGAGGTTAAGTACAGTAAAATGAGCATAAATACGTAAGTGCCAACATGAATTTAAAATGTATACATTACAATAAGTGGCTTAACTGCAGTTCAGTGCATTTTCAGGGTTAATAGCAGGGTGGGGGGCCAATTAGAACCGTTAATCAGATAATTTGCCTAAGGGAAGGAACTCTTATGATGATATAAAGTTTTTGTTTTTGTTTTAATAGCTCTATCTCACACGGCTTATTGCTGCTCGTCAACCCACAGTTCTTGACCTGAAACAATAGCTTTTTTAAAATTCCATTTATGTCTCTTGACTGGCTGAGTTCCTCCAGAATTTTCTGGTGATTGCTTTTGATTTATGAGTGCGCTTTTCATTGCTGCTCCTGGAAAGCTGCTGAGCACAAATTACCTCATCTGATTGCACTTCACGAGTGGTTTTATTTGCAAGTTAAGCTAGTGCTCAGGGAAAAGTGTATGAAGAATTGTTGACCATAAAGAAAGAGCTGAGACTTTATAAAGCACTGGCGAGGCCTCGCTTGGAGTACTGTGAGCAATTTTGGGTCCCTTATCTTAGAAACTTCTGAAACTTGAGAGGGTTCAAAGGACATTCACAAAAATGATTACAGGATTGATTCGCTTGTCATATGAAGAGTGTTTGATGGCTCTGCACCTGTATTCACTGGAATTCAGAAGAATGAGGAAAAACCTAATTGAAACCTATCAAAGAGTTAAAGTCCTTGATAAAGTGAATGTGGAGAGGATGTTACCTATGGTGGGAGAGTCTAACACCAGAGGACACAGCATTGGAATTGAGGGGTGTGCTTTCAGAACAGAGATGAGGAGGAATTTCTTTAGCCAGAGTGTGGTGAATCTGTGGATTTCTTTGTCATAGGCCAGGTCTTTAAGTATATTTAAGGCAGAGGTTGATAGGTTCTTGATTGGTCAGGGCATGAAAGGATATGAGGAGAAGGCAGGAGATTGGGGCTGAGAGGAAAATTGGATTACCCATGATGAAATGGTAGAGCAGACTCGATGGGCCAAATGGCCTAATTCTGCTTCTATATCTTATGGTATTATGTTTGGGCGAACTTGTTTGGAGGTTTTTTGAATATTTAAGTTTACTCAGATATCTTAATTGCAAATTTATATCCATCCTTAAATACTTCTTAGAACTTGGTGGTGAAATGTTTTAATCTATTTCAGTCTGCTTGCCAGGTGAAGGTACTCCACAGTGCTCTTAGATAAGGAATTCCAAGACTTGGACCCAATAACTGATGAAGAGCTCATGGTCAGGGTGGCTGAGGACACTAATCAAGCGGGCTGCTCGGTTCTAGGCATTGTTGAGCTTTGCAGGATTTCATCCAGCTACACTTATCAAGACAAGTGGAGAGTGGGGCATCTTACTGAAGTGCACCTAATATTCAAAAGTCTAGAAAGAGTGGATGTGGAGAGGACGTTTCCAATAGTGGGAGAGTCTAGCACCAGAGGGCATAGCCTCAGAATAGAAGGACTTCTCCTTAGAACAGAGATGAGGAGGAATTTCTTTACCCAGAAGGTGGTGAATCGGTGGCATTCATGCTGGAGGAACTCAGCAGGTCGGGCAGCATCCGTGGAAACAAGCAGTCAATGTTTCGGGCCGAGTTCCTTCGTCAGGACATTTGGAAAGGTACATGGACAGGAGAGTTGTCAGCTGTTGTTTGATAGGTTCTTGATAAGTAAGGGCATCAAAGGTTACGGGAAGTAGGCGGGAGAATGAGATTGCGATCGATAATAAATCAGGTAAGGTGAAATGACAGAGCAGATGATGGAACCAATGTCTTGTCTTATGGTGTTTCCACTTGCAATTCTCAATGATTCTGCTTCGTATAGTTACATTTGCTCCAATCTGGTCCTTTCTTTTCCTTTGTCCCAATACAGAATCACAAAATGCTGGCAGCAAAGGAGGCTCTTCAGTCCCCAAATGACCCAATATAAGACTTCTCCAATTTGCCCCACTCCCTCTCCTTTTACAGTACTGTGCAAAAGTCTAAGGTAAATATATATAGATAAGATGCCTAAGAACTTTAAACAGTACTGTAGTAATCTTATGTATTGCACTGTACGGCTGACCCAAAATACAACAGATTTCATGACATACATGAGTAGTGATAAACCTGATTCTGATATGAGTCTCTATTGTGGACTGAGAGTGGGAAGGGGGCAGGGAGAGGGGAATCATGGTTGGGAAAAGGGGAAGGGAGAAGGGAGGGAGCGGGAAGCACCAGACATCCCATAATGAACAAGAAACCAATTGTTTGAAATCAAATTCCCTTGCCCGGTGTCTCAGGGCTGGGTGTATCTGCACCCGCTCCACCACCCCACCCACCACCCCCCCTGCCCCTGGCAGACCTTCTCTGCCACCTGTCCCACACTTCCCCCGTGGTGCTCCACCCTCACTATTCCCATCACCCTTTGCTCCTGGAAGATTTATAAACTCACTTTCTGCTCCCCATTGACAAATACCATACTGTGCAAAAGTCTTCGGTAACCTAGCTATGTCTATATGTGCCTGAGACTTTTACACAGTACTGTATTCTCTAGATTCTTTCCTTTTGGATATCGTTCCAGTTCTGTTCCAGAAGATATGATGGAGCCTTTCTTACCAGTCGATTCCCTAGCCCAATAACTCAGAGTCTTACAGCTCAGTAGAACACCCTTCAGCCTAACTTGTCCATGTTGTTGGATTGGGTGTATTGGGAATTGTCCTTTTCCTTGTTTTTTTTTGTAGTTTACTTTGCTATGCTTGCCTGTATTTTAATATATAATCACCTATATTCATGTATAATCTATATACATGTAATTATTCAGTGAAAAGTTCAGCTGCTTCTGCACTTTTCTAGAAGCTTCTTAGTTTTCTGTAGGTGTCATGCCACTTGGATTTGGCTCTTTTATCACTGAAATGTTGTTATTTCTAGTCTGAGCATGAGATGACCAGGACTACAATTTTTTTTCTTTACTTTGCTTCTCTCAGCTCTCTTTGCCTGTTCTTTGTTCTTGTAGCAGTCAATAAAATGGCCACAAGCAACAAGGCTTGCACCTCAAACTTGACTTCCAAAGAATCTTTGGATCGCAAGAGTATCAAGATCTCACAATGCCAGCCAAAATGCCCAAATCCCTCTAAACCTCTCCTGTCCATGTACCTTTCCAAATGTCTTTTTAGTGTTATCATTGTAATTGCCTCAAGCATTCCTTCTGGAAGCTCGTTCCAGCTATGCACCAGCATTTGTGTGAAGAAATAGGTCCACAGCCAATTCACCCCTCACCTTAAACCTATGACCTCTAGTCTTTGATTCCCCTTCCCTAGGAAAGAGACTGCATGATTTTCTCTTCTTATGGCCCTCATGATTTTATACACCTCTGTAATATCTTCCACACTCCAATGATTAAGTTCCAGATTGACCAGTCTCTCCTGATAACTGAGGACAACATTCTCATGAATCATTGTTGCACTCTTTTGAATTCACTCACTGCATGAAGGGGTTTTCGCTCCTGTCACTTTTGATTCCTTACTCAATCACATTCCCTGGTTTGTGCCTCCTTACTATCTGATCTGCTGATTTAACACATAGAACATTGCAGCCCAGTACAGGCCATTTGGCCCATAATGTTGTGCTGACCTTTTAACCAACTCGAAGATCAATCCAGCCCTTCCCCTTCCCACGTAGCCCTCATTTTGCATAATCCACATCCTATCTAAAAGTCTCATAAATGCCCCTAATGTATCCCTGGCAGCACGTTCAACACACTCACCACATTCTATGCGGAAGAAAAAAGTAACCTTTGACGTGCCCCCTATATTTTTCTCCAATCACCTTAAAAACATGCCCTCTTGCATTTGCCATTTCCACCCTGGGATTGCTGGCTGTTTAAGCCTTTGCTTCATGATTTTACGATCCCCCTAACAATCTCTTTGATCACCTCTCTTCATCACCCAGCTGCAAGATTCAGTCCTGATTTATACCGTTTCGTGCAAAAGCCTGAGATGCATATCTATTGCTAGGGTGCCTAAGACGTGTTTAGAATCAAATGACCTTGGCCCATATCTTAGGGCTGGGTGTGTCTGCATCTGCAACCCCCCCCCCCACTCCCCAGCACTCCTTCTCTGTCACCTGTGCCACACCCCTCCCACGGTGCTCCACACCCGACATTCCAGCACCCTTTGCTCGCACCAGATTTACAAACTTGCAATCCGCTGTTGACAAATACAGTACTGTGCAAAAGTCTTAGGCACCCTAGCAATATACATGCGCCCAAGACTTTTGCATAGTACTGTATCCCTCCTGCCTTCCACTCTATCTGTTCTCTCCACCTCTTCCCATTGTAAAACTTGGTTTAATTCTAACTTGGCACAGTCCTAATGAAATACAGTCAACTCAAAATGTTAGCTCTGTTTCTCATTCCACAATGTTTCCTGAGTTGCTGGGGAATCCCACTGCTTCTGGTTTTACTCTAGGAATGCTCCATTCCTAGAGGACCATTGCGGTTTCTATTCCACCCATCAGATATATATAAAAATATAAATATATATATATATTCAGAGCACTGCATATGCTGAGCTCTTAGCAATAGACAATAGACAGTAGGTGCAGGAGTAAGCCATTCAGCCCTTCTAACCAGCACCACCATTCACTGTGATCATGGCTGATCATACACAATCAGTACCCCATTCCTGCCCTCTCCCCATATCCTTTGACCCCGCTATCTATAAGAGCTCTATCTAACTCTCTCTTGAATGCATCCAGAGACTTGGCCTCCACTGCCTTCTGGGGCAGAGCATTCCACATATCCACCACTCTCTGGGTGAAAAGGTTTTTCCGCATCTCTGTTCTAAATGGCCTACCCCTTATTCTTAAACTGTGGCCTCTAGTTCTGGACTCACCCATCAGCGGGAACATGCTTCCTGCCTCCAGCGTGTCCAATCCCTTAATAATCTTATATGTTTCAATCAGATCCCCTCTCATCCTTCTAAATTTCAGTGTATACAAGCCCAGTCACTCCAGTCTTTCAACATAGCATCATCAATGATCACTCCCATCCATCCAACGATCTTTTTGACCCCCTACCATCAGGCAGGAGGTACCGCAGCATTACAACGAGGACTGTGAGAATGGGAAACAGCTTCCTCCCCAGGCTGTGAGTCTAGTCTATTCACTGCCACCAGCTAGGTCTCATCACATATGAAATGCCAGTAGTGTTATATTGTTTACTTTTTAACTTATGTTGTAAATAAATCTTATGCTTATTAATTTATACCAGTAACATTTCTTTATGTGTTGTGCGTCTGAGTTATATGTACTGTGTTAAGCACCTTGGTCCGGAGGTACATTGTTTTGTTTGATTGTATACATGTGTACGGTTGAATGACAATAAACTAAACTTGAAATTGAAACATCAGTATCTGGCTTCTGTGTTCCACCTCATACGTTGATACTCAATCACAGCAAAACAACTTAGAGAGAACATCACTCCATGTTGTTGTAAAATTGATACAATGTAAGAATTTCTTACCAGATTTTCAACATCTGTATCTGATAAAACTTCATATTGCACCACACTTGGAAGCAGAGTACTAGTCTGGAAAAGAAATATACAGTTAAGATGATGGACATGAATGCATTTGAAGTTAATTAGGGTTAATGACCTCTGGGGTATTTTAAAAAGGATTGAAGCTCTTACAGGCAGCTCTACAGAGAGTTAAAAGCTATATCAAGGTTAGTAGCGTCCACGTGGGAAATCATAGCTCAGGGTATAATAGATTGATGGGTATATCGGAATTAGAATCAGGTTTAATATCACCAGCAGATATGTCGTGAAATTTGTTAACTTAAAGGGAGAGCAGGGTTTATTAGCGTTAACTTAAGGAGAGAGGAGGGTTTATTAGTATTAACAAGGACAAATGCATTAGACATTGGAGTGTCAGCATTATAATGCTTCAGTTTTCTAACCAGTTTATCGATCTTTTCCCGACAGTGCCCTGCCACTCCTTTTATGTTTTTGCTGAATTTTCTCCATGAATCTGAACCTGATGCATTAATATGCGGCAGAAGCACAAGACACATGAAGAAGAGTGCCTGCAATAAAATTGAGAATACAATCACTGCCATTGGTGTGGCTCAGTCATGTCATACAGTCACCTATAGATAATAGCTATTTGGCCCAACAGCCATATCTCACCATGACCTATCGACATCTCCCTCTGTTTATCCAGTTTTACCTTCCAGAATAAAACTTCCTTCCTCTTCACTCTCTATGGTACTAAATCCCCTGCTTGGGTAAATCCTTCGAGTTCATATGCCATTGTGACAATTTATATTTTGTTGAGAAACAAAAGCTAGAACTTAGAGCTTGCGATCCAGGAATAAGGATTTCAGACCAAAGGTTAAGTCGACAATCTGGAGTTTAGTCAAAAAAAGGTGGAGGAGGGATTTGGTAATGTGTTAAGGGGCTAAATGTATTTTGGCTCCCTTGCCACATGAAGGCAAGTTCCATATCTTCACCTTACTTTATATACTTTTAACACTTCCAAACGTTTGTGTGGTGGACGGTGTCCACGTCAGTGACTCCTAAGTGGCACAGTAAGATGCAAGGCGGCACGGTAGTAGAGTTGTTGGTGTAATGCGTTACAGTGCCAGTGAATGGAATATCGGGGTTCAATTCCCACCACTGCCCGTACGTTCTTCCCCGTGACCACACTGAGTTTCCTCCAGGTGCTCCAGTTTCCTCCCACATTCCAAATGTGCGGGTTAGGGTTAGTACATTGAGGGTACGCAATGCTGGTGCCACAAGCATGGTGACACTTGCAGGGTGCCACCCTCACCCCCAAAAACATCTTCTTACTGTGTTAGTTGTTGATGCAAATGACATATTTCACTCTATGTTTCGATGCACATGTTACAAATAAAGCTAGTCTATAAAAATACTTAATCCTGAATTTCCTAAAAGGTGCTAGACCACACCAACCTCAATAACCTCATTGCTGAATTCTGAGCCCATGTTCAGGAAGGAATTTGACACGTTCAAGGGTATCTCAGATCCACCCTTACACTTGTTAGATAAAGGGGCTCCTACCTTGCCACACTGGGTAGGATTTGAACTCCAAGTGCAAGGACATAAAAGCAAGAAAATGAAGAAATACAATGTCCTAAAAGTAAGAGGAAATACAAGAGCCTGCAGATGCTACAGTGTGGAGCAACAATCTGCTGGTGGAATTCAGCATCTGTTGGGGAGAGGGAAGGCATTTTCATTGCAAGGTCTGACCTGAAACTTTGACAATTCCTTCCCCCACTCAAAAAAAAGTTAAAGCGTTTTGTTTTAAATCATGGTAAGCAATAGAGTGGGTATACAGGGCTATATTTAACTTCATTAGTGTACAGTGTTATGTGTTGAATTGTCTCCATCCAAACTGCAATGTACTACATTATGAGATGGCGATAGACAATACCAGTTTACAGTTCTGATGGAGATAGGATGAGCGGACTTATTCCAGTTACTACCATTGAGCAGAAGGTACAGGAGTCTTATGTGACACACTACCAGATTCAGGAACAGTTATTACCCTTCAACCATCAGATCTTATCCATCAGCGTGGATAACTTCACTCATCTCAACGCCGAACTGACTCCACAACCTAATGACTCACTTTCAAGGACTCTACAACTTGCTCTTAGTATATTTTTTCCACTATTTTAAATTACTTGCACGCCCCATTCCATCCCAGGCAAAGCCCTCCCCATCAATGAATACATTTCCATTGAGCACTGCCACAAGGAAGCAACATCCATCAGTCAAAGCCCCCCTCATCCAAGGAATGCTGTCTTCTTGCTACTGCCATCGGGTAGAAGGTACAGAAGCCTTACGTCCCACATCTCCAGGTTCAGGAGCAGCTAATACCCAACCTCCTTCAGCCTCCTGAACTGGCATGAATAACTTCACTCACCTCAACTCTGAACTGATTTCACAACCGACTCAGTTTCAATGACTCTCTACAACTCATGTTCTCAGTGCAAAGACGAGGAAATCTGCAGATGCTGGAAATTCAAACAACAGCACACATAAAATGCTGGTGGAACACAGCAGGCCAGGCAGCGTCTATAGGAGAAGCACTGTCGACGTTTTGGGCCGAGGCCCTTCGTCAGGACTAACCGAAAGGAAAGATAGTAACTTCTCAGTATCAGTTTTTATTTGCACAACTTATCTTGTTTTGCTCATTGGTTGTTTGTCAGTCTTTATTGTGTATAGTTTTTCATAATCTCAGTTGTATTTCTTTATTTTCCTGTAAATGCCCGCAAGAAAATGAATCTCAAGTATATGGTGACATATATGTGCTTTGATGATAAACTCACTTTGAACTTTTGTAATAACTAGAAAAAAAATGTACTACAAAATCTTCTCAGTGAAGGGAAGATTTGGCACAATCAGGATATTATTGGTAACTTAGGTTTGTGAAGCATCTCTCCACTGGCAATAAAACTTGGATGCACAGTTTAAGACAGTGAAATAATTAGTTTTTTTTGCATGTTAGGAATTTCTCTACTGTTGACCAAGTTTCAAAAGGGTCACATAGAAAATCTTTTATCTGGCAGTGGGGAAATCCCCCTCGAAAACATTGGAATTGCCCTTCATTGTGCTTGCAGAATTCCAAAACCACACGCCATTATTTAAAAAAAAATCCCTGTGAAAATCAAAAAAAGGGATTCAACAATTTTAATGCAGCTGAGAAGCAAAGGGAGACATACAGTGTAAAGGACTGAAACGAACTGCTTCTCCAGGCAAAATGGTGTAAAAAATCCCTTCATGTATTTCATAACCAAAGACAACCCACATCTGGTGATATTTTCTGGTATATTCTTGGCGTCACAGTAGTGCGGGGGTTAGTGTGACACTGTTATAGCTCAGGACATTCTGAAGTTTGGAGTTCAATTTCAGTGGCTGTCCATATGGAATCTGTTTGTTTTCCTTGTGAACCGTGTGGGTTTCAACTGGGTACTTGGCTTTCCTCCCACATTCGAAAAGATGTGCTGGTTAGTAGGTTAACTGGCCGTTATAAATTGTCCTGTGTGTTAAACAGTTGAGTTGATGGGCCAAAAGGGCCTATTCCACGCTGCATCTTTAAACAAATATATCTGACAAAATCACTTCTCAAAGAAAGTCAGATGTGCTCAGCTTGCCTCTGAGCCAGAAGGCTCAGGGATAGAATTCCACAGCAAAGACTTGAGCAAGTAATCCAAGCTGACAGTCAGTACTTCACTGTCCAGAGTGCCAGCCCTTGGGGGGGAATGCATATCTGACGTCCCCCTCAGACCCCATGGCTCTATTTCAGAATATAGCAGGACATTCTCCACAGTGAATGTTCATACTTCTCTGCATTTTACAACAGAAACCACACTGTTTGGCTGCAGAACTCTTTAAAATCCTTTAGGATCAGGAAGTATTGTTGTTGAGTGCCATCAAGTCATAGGGTGACTCATAGTGACCCTATGGAGAGTGTAGTTGTCCATTGTGGTTTTGTGGCAAGATATGGACGTAGATTGCCAAGACTTTCTTCAGTCCATGTTGGGACCTGGCCGGATTTGAACTCAGGACCTTCTGTCTCAAAGTCCCTCAAAGTCCAGTGCTGATGCCACTACACCACTGACCATTGCTATTGGCAGGTCTCCCAATTTATCCTGACATGTAAACACTATAGCAACAAAAGCAAGTTGGTGTTGTCAGTTCAGTGCAACACTGTAGTGGGGTGGGTGGTGGGAGCAAACCCATAAAGCAGAAATCTGGAGTATGGCTGATTATTTTCCACTTGACTTGATGGCTACAGGTCCAATGACACTCAACAAGTTTGACTCTTATCCAGGACAAATTCATTTGTTTGGCTCTCATTCTGTCCGTCGCTATGGACGTTCATTCCTTGCGTCGCTGGCAGGACTCTCCACAGTGGGTGCCATTGACACACCTGTTTGTGAGGTCAGAAAAATTGCTTAGGACCGTAAGACCATTAAGACAGGACCAGTATCAGGCCACTCGGCTCACTGAGACTGCTCTACCATTCCATCATGGATGACTTATTATTCCTCTCAACCCCACTTCCCTGCCTTTTCCCCTAACCTTTGACACTCAAACCAAGTAACTATCAACCTTTGCTTTAAAGATACTCAATGACTTGGCCTTCGCAGTCATCTGTGGCAATGAATTCCACAGATTCACTACCCTCTGGCTCAAGAAATTCCTTCTAACCTCTGTTCTAAATGGACGTCTTTCTATTCTGAGGCTGTGCCCTCTGGTCCTACATTCATCCACCATAGGAAACATCCTCTCCAATCTATTATATCTAGGGCTTTCAACAATCGATAGGTTTCAATGATATCCCCTGTCGTTCTTCTGAACTCCAGCAAGTAGAGGCCCAGAGCCATCAAATGCACTTCATGTGTTGACCCTTTCATTCCTGGAATCATTCTCCTTTTAAACAGGCTACATAGACAGAACATGAGAAGGCCTGCAAGTGCTGGAAATCCAATGCAACACATACAAAATGTTGGAGGAACTCAGCAGGTCAGGCAGCATCTATGGAAGTGATGCTTCAGGTCGAGACCCTTCTTCAGGACAGAACGTCCCAAACGTGACCTTCACCATCAGGCTGGGCAAAAACAGATACAATGAAACACCACCATCTTATGTTCTCTGATAAGTGAAACGCTTCCCAGCATACTGTCACAGAGTACTACAGCACAGAAACAGGTCCTTTTGAATACAGAAAGAAGTATACATTTAAGAGTTTCCCCATCACCAATGGCTCCACAAATACATTACAAACTAAACCTTCAGAAGACCCACTGTTGCAGTAATTGTCCATTTTAGCTGTTCATTGAAACCCGCTCCACTGTGCTAGCTAGGGATGGGGTTGTTTAAGGAAAACTGCAGCCCCTCCCACTAGTGCAATTTAGCTGATGATGGCGCAGGTAGAGTATAAATCTAGTGCACTGAAAACATGCACTCCTTTTACTAACTCTCAGTGTTGCCATGGACTGGGGGATGAGGGTTGGCTGGTGCTGTGGAAACAGTGAACAGTGGAAGTGTGCTGCAGTAAAGAGGGGCTGAGAGCACACTTTCGATCAGCATTTGCCACTGTTTGTATGTTCAGCGTCTGTCTTGTCCTGCTACTTCGGGTGTACACCTTAGACAAGTATTGGTAACTGAGTTGTAAATTGAAGGGTATGCTGAATGTTTAGTGCCTGTCTTGTCCTCTAAATAAATAGTTAAACTACTTACCGGTAGTGAGTGTCTTCTGTCCCTACTCATCGAACCTGCGAACCAGATTTCACACAACACCAATTCACTCCCTAGTTGCTTCGTTTTATTTAGATCCTCCTTTATCTTACCTGCAAAAGTTCAAAGTTCAAGGTAAATTTATTTTGTCACCATCTACTACCCTGAGATTCATTTTCTTGCAGGCATTTACATCTGAACAAAGAAATCCAATGAGAAACTACATTCAAAGACTGACAGTCAATGTGCAAAAGAAGAAAATTATGCAAATATAATAATAAATACATATATAAACAGTAACTGTGCAAATACAACAACAATAATAATTGCAGACAAAATAATCCTAACACTTAACACCACACTAACAGAACATATGGGCACTGACTCAGCAAGGACAGCCTACATACTGAAACAAAGAAAGTCATCAAAATTTGCAAAATAATTTAATACTCTCAACAATATTATATTACCACATTTAGGAAAACTTGAAACATTTGAAGAATGACACACAATAACACACTGAGCATTAACAACAGGGCAGTGCAATGGCTCCAAAATAGAAACTCAAAACTAAGTAATGAAATGAGAACACTAAAATGGCAGAACAGATTAAGAAACAAAATTGAAACTTTAGGGGTAGAAATAGCCCATGTAATAGAATATAAAATGGATAACCTGAGCAAGAAAGTTATTAAGAGAAAAGCTAAGAAAATTCTAAGGAAATATAAAGGTCCATATGAGATATGATCCACCTAACAAAAGCATTGTAGAATTTATAAATACACTAAAACAAAAGCTTGGTGCATAAGAAGCCAGACTAAATGGATACATGAAATGTGCCAGATGAAAAAAAAAAGTAGAACAATCAGTTCAGAAATAATTAAAAAGTGTTATACAGGGCATTGAAACTAAATTCGACATGCCAAAATGTTACCAACCCCAGCACAGAATTACCAACAAACACAGAGAAAATGAACTTTTGGTCGAATAGCTGGTCAAAAAGGATGATGCACAATCAAGAAGCAAGCTGGATTAGGGAGGAAAAAGAGCATACTCACACAATTGAAGACATGCAAACACTTGAAGTTACAATGGATATGCTAAAAGAGGTTATAAAAATACCCACAACTGGAAAAGTATTGGCAGTGATAACTTTCATAATTATTGGTATAAAAATATTTGACTTCATCTGTACCTTTAATGCACATTAACAACTTTCTTTAAAATCCTGAAATCATCAACGAAAACTGGATTCAGCACTCCACACAAGCATAAGGAATTCTAATAAGTACACATCACTAAACTTAAATGAGAGCACAACCCAGAAAGATTAAGAAATTATCACTATTGAAGAAAAAGTTAACCAATGGCAGAGCATGACCCTCCATGTAAGACATTCCCATGATCCGAGCAGACTAGATATCAACAAGGAAGCATCGAAGTTGGAGTTGGAGTTGGAGATCTCCTCCCAGAAACAGAAGGGTTCCTTGTGGCAATATAGGACCAAGTGGTTAACACAAAAAAAATTATCAAAAATACATATTAAAAGATCAACAAATTCAAGATGATAAATGCAGAAAATGCCAAGAGAAACTAGAAACAATCCAACATATTCCAGGATCCTGCTGCAGTTTAACTCAACCTGATTACCTACACAGGCACAATCAAATGGTAAACATTATTCACCAAAATAATATTTTAAAATACAAATTCATAAAAGACACCATCCCTTGGTATAAGTACAAGCCTGATGCATTTTTAGAGTCAGAGTCCCACATATTATATTATGAATGATCAACTATTACAGACAGGATAATCCATAATAATTGCCCAGATATAATAATACAGGATAAATAAGCAAGAACAACTTCCTTAATAGATATAGCCATTCCAAAAACAAATAACATACAGGAGTCAATAAGTGAAAACACCAGAAATATGCTGAATTAAAAGAGGAAATTGAAAGACTATGGAACATGAACAGGGTATATATTGTCCCAATAGTAATATCTATGACTGGTATCATCCCAAAGGCATTACACAATAGCATTAAACAGTAGGCCTACACAACAATATGTATGTAAATCTCCAGGAAGCAGCAATAATAAACTGCACTAGAATAATCTTAAAGTTCTTAGCAATTAAGAAATGAGTGCATTTGGCTATGCATGTACCTCAGCTTTTACCAGTTTGAGCTGAGAAAAAAATAAATATGATGATAATAATGATGATGATGATGATAATATGTAAATAAATAATGTGGACAAAATGAGTTGTTGAGTCCTTGAAAGAGTCCATAGGTTGTGGAATCAGTTCAGCGTTGAGGTGAGTGAAGTTATTGACATTGGTTCAGCAGCCTCAGGGTTGAGGGGTAATAACTGTTTCTGAACCTGGTGGCATGCACCCTGAGCCTCATACACCTCCTTCATAATGGCAGCAATGAGAACAGAGCATGGCCTGGAAATTGGGAGTCCTTGATGATGGATGCTGCTTTCCTGCGAAAGCGCTCCATGTAGATGTGCTCAATGGTGGAGAAGACTTTACCTGTGATGGACTGAACTGTATCCACTCCCTTATGTCGGATTTTCCATTCTAGGGCATTGGTGTTTCCATTGTTACGAACCAGCAACAATAGATGTAGAATGGAGTCGGGGAATTATTGCAAAACAATTAAATTTATTAACATTTAAGCAGAAACATAGAAAATTAAACAAGCGACTAACTTAAAACGAAGTTAACATGCTCTGTGTCTATAACTCCCAAACAGTTAAACTTAGAAACAATCTTCAGTGGGAAGGGAGGGGCGGGACGAATATGGTCCTCCCAGTGCGGCCTTTTATACATTGGTGAGACCTGACACAGACTGGGAGACCATTTTGCCGAACACCTACGCTCTGTCCGCCAGAGAAAGCAGGATCTCCCAGTGGCCACACATTGTAATTCCACGTCCCATTCCCATTCTGATATGTCTATCCATGGCCTTCTCTACTGTCAAGGTGAAGCCACACTCAGGTCGGAGGAACAACACCTTATATTCCATCTGGGTAGCCTCCAACCTGATGGTATGAACATTGATTTCTCTAACTTCTGTTAATGCCCCTCCTTCCCTTCTTACCCCATCCCTGATTTATTTATTTCCCCCCTCCTTTTCTTTCCTCTCTCTGCCCTCTCACAATCACTCCTTGCCTGTTTTCCATCTCCCTCTGGTGCTCCCCTCCCCCTTTCTTTTTTCCTAGGCCTCCCGTCCCATGATCCTTTCCCTTCTCCAGCTCTGTATCCTTTTTGCCAATCACCTCTCCAACTCTTAGCTTTACCCCACCCCCTCCGGTCTTCTGCTACCATTTTGGATTTCCCCCTCCCCCTCCTACTTTCAAATCTCTTACTATTTTTTCTTTCAGTTAGTCCTGATGAAGGGTCTTGGCTCGAAACGTCGACAGTGCTTCTTCCTATAGATGCTGCCTGGCCTGCTGCGTTCCACCAGTATTTTGTGTGTGTTGTTCCATTATCATGCCAGTCTTGACCTTCATTCTAATAGGACCTTGCTGGCCCTGAACTCATTCTATCTCACTATTAAAAATCTCCTATTTGCCATATAGGGAAAGTACAAAGCAACACTTTTTGCCAAATAACGTTTTCGATTTTCTCTCTATTGCCGTTAAAGCTAGTCCTTCAAAACCTATCACTATCTAATTTCAGAATTACTCTGAAGCTAATAGCTTTCTATTTCATTCTAAGTTGCTCCTCCACTGACCCATCAGCCTAACTTCCCAAGAGGAGGTTGCTCACAAACCCTCTGTGGGAGGGTCACTTGCACAATGCTTCAGAAAACATTACTTGTCAATTTAAGCGCAGCCAAATCCATTAGGTCAAGTACCTTCTTAACATTCTATGGAATAACTTCCTGGCAAACTCCCTTACTCTATTATGAATCCTTCACAAAGGAATTGAAAGCAATCAGAATTTTACAGTTCAACAACTCTGAAACCAAATACTTAAAAATCCCCATCCTCGCATATTTTAAACATGTAACGTGACATTCCAGTAAGATGAGAAGTATTATAACCCTTTCCAGAAATGTGTTAGATCATTGTAGCTATTACTCTTGAAAGCACAATGTTTTAGTGAAGAATGGAATTCCTTCTGTATCAGGGGCGTATCAATGGAAAATAGCGCCTATGGCAAGCACTGAAATTGTGCCCCTGTCCAAACATCTGACACCCATCTTTTAGATAACTTTACCATAATATCAGCTCAAAAATACAAGTCTAGCTCATTAATCTTTTAATTAACAAATTATGGCACTACATGAAAATTATAAAATGCACCTTCCTTGCTTTCACTGATGCAAATTGGTCTATGATGTGATCAAAGTCAGTTTTTTCAGTTTCTTCTCTTTCTACATTCAGCAAAGCAAGATCAGAGTCTGCCTTGACCCATGGAGGCTCTCAAATACAAGAGTATTAATTTTAACTTGCTGAATGATCTCTCACAGCTGGTGATGGAAACTGCAATGGTTAGCATTATCTGAATAGCAATGCGAAGATTGGGGAAGACATTCTCATCTCCATACTGAACAATAAATTCAAGAAGCTCTCAGGTCTTGATATTTTCATGCTGACCCACCTTGATAGCAATATTCTACAATCCAAAATTTCTTCATATAGCTGCTGTCCACCAACATCAGCGTTATACAATTCGCCCAAATTTTTGCACTTCTTCTTTAGGTTGTTACTGTTGGTGCTGTAACATAGTCCCTCGACATCAGAAGGAACCCAAACTTGGTGTCAGGGTCATGCAAACGAGCAAACCTTTCATACATTTCTCTGTGAAGACGGTCAAGCATTCCCTGCATGACTCTTTTAATTTCCTCCTTAGGTGTTAACCCAGCGTCTCTCGAGTTCTCATCAGCCATTCGTTTCTTTCGTCTCTGACCTCTTTCAACTTCAATATTCCATTCTTGGCAGAGACCGACTCTTTCTTTGAGTGACTCACTGACCAACACTTCTCTTTCATCATAAAAATGATCTCGGAGGGCTTTCAAATCCAGGGCAGCATCGTGGAAGTTCATGCCAGGATCCTACAGCCTCTTTTGAATACAGTCAATGTGAATAAGTACCAAAATCCTTCGTTCCAAAATCCTAGCAAAATCAGAAAATTGTAACTCAACGTGCCATTATACAGCTGCCTTGCATCACTTCTTGTTTCACCGGTCTCATTTTCATTGTTTATCATGTCCTGGAGAACTTGAAGTATCTCCTCAAGGTACTTGTTGATGGGCTTCACTGCTTCTGTCCTTACACTCCACCTGGTTTCGGACTCCAACTTAACAACCACAGGCACGGCGTTTTTGAGTTTTTACCAGCGCTGTGTTGAACGAGAGAAAAACATGTAGAGAGCTTTGATGGTTCCAAAAAAACTTGACCATCATTGGATCCTGCTTGGCTGCATGTACACCCACCAAGTTGAGTGATTGTTGCAATTCACAAACACTGCCAGGTTGTTTTTCTCACTTATTCTTTGATGAACACCACTTCTGTGTCCTGACATCAAAGCAGTGTTGTCATAGCACTGTGACCGACAATACTGTAGCTCCATTTCATCCTTCTCTAGCTGTTTCAAGATGTCTTCAACCAAACTCTCAGCATCCTTCTGGCTTATCTGGATAAAACCAAGGAAGGACTCTCTAAAACTGACTGTTTTCCTCTCAAAATCAACTTCCACGTACCTCACTACTACTGACATTTGCTTACGGTGTGCCTGATCAGGAATCGAGTCGAACATGAGACCATAGTACTTGGCTTTACGAATGCTTCTCAGTAAACTCTGGTGAACAGTGGATGCCATCATGTGGATGAATTCGTTCTGGACACCCGGTGCAAGATAAGACGTGGATCCAGGATGACTTTTAAAATGAGTGAGGTGTTCTTTTATGACAGGGTCAAAGATGGCCAGTAGTTTCAGTAAGCCAAGGAAATTTTCCACGTTGGAGTCATCGTCTAACTGAAGTGACTCCCTGTGTCCTCACAAAGCCAGGTTCTGAGTTGCAAGGAATTTTCCTTCTCAATCTGTGACTGAAATACCGTGTCAATAACTCTTCTGTTTCCAGCTAAATTTCTTTCCATTTCATTCCATTGTGTGAAGCATTTTCGATGATTCTTGACATTTTCATGAACACTAATCCTTTCAGCTGCTTTCCACTGGTTGAATCCACTTTCCTGCTCTAATAAGGATTGATGGTCTGACTGGGAATAAAGAAGACAACAGATACAAAATGCAGACTTTTTAGAAGGGGAATAGACCAGCAATGAGTGAGTCACTTCCTCACCACAACCATTTCCCAATTTCCTCTTGAACCAAGTTTTATTCATTGAGTGGTTAATTGTTGGTAGGAAAGGCCCCTCACTGTTCTGGAAATACTTCGAACCTAGCTTTATTATTTCTGTTCTCAACACATCAGGTAGAATTGCTTTTCCAGTATCCTTGTCGTTCAGTGTCATCAGGTTCAATCTCATCAATAAACTCAACATTGCCACCACCACCATCGTCTTCCCCTCCTGTCATGCCCACGTTCTCTGTGGCAGCCTCACTCTTAATCTTGTCATACTCGGACTTATCTGACTTGACCTCCTCCTCGGCTTGTGTCGCATTTGTACTTGATCCTCCTTCGGATCCTAACAAACTTGTAGCAGGTGCAGGCGACTCCATGAAAAGTATCGAACTACCTGTTCTGGGCTTTTCAAAGAAGGGCTTGAAGAACTTGCTCGACTTCTTGGCTTCCGCTGCCTCCAACCTTCGTCTCTTCTGTCCTTCAGCTCCATTTTCCTTCTTCTTCGTGAAGAAACTTTTCATGGTCTTCTTACACAATGCTCTGAAATAAGGCCATCCTAGCGCTTCTCACCCATGATAATCAAAGACAGATCATACATCTGAAGAAAATTATTTTTTTCACTATCCAAGGATGGCTTGTCTGACTTTAATAGAAACTGCTCGGTGGCGCCCCCCCCTTCAAGTGGCAACCAGGGCACATGCCATACCTGCCACACCTTAGATACCCCATTGTTCTGTATGCCTAACCTATGATTGGGTTCCATCTTCATTCTGCCATAAACCACAGTAATAAGTATCATTTCTTATTCATCTTGTGACTAACTCTCTTCTTGATGCTGATGATGTTTGCAAACTGTCTCAATCAGTAGGATGTATATCTCTAGTGAGGGAAAGACAATTAATATTCCTTCAAGTTGTAATAGATGATTGAGTCCTACTATATTTTCATTAGTGGGGCTTCTTGGAATAGAAGGAAGGCGGTGAATCTGTGGAATTCAGTACCAGATGGCTGTGGAAGCCAATCCATTGAGCAGTGGATAGGTAAGGATAGAAACATAGAAAATGTACAGCACAATACAGGCCCTTCGGCCCGCAAAGTTTTGCCGAACATGTCCCTACCTTAGGAATTACTCGGGTTATCCAGAGCCCTCTATTTTTCTAAGCTCCATGTACCTATCCAAGAGTCTCTTAAAAGACCCTATCGTATCCCCCTCCACCACCGTCGCCAGCAGCCCATTCCACACACTCACCACTCTCTGCATAAAAAACTTACCCCTAACCTCTCCCCTGTACCTATTCCCAAGCACCTTAAACCTGTGTGCTCTTGTGGCAGCCATTTCAGCTCTGGGAAAAAGCTTCTGACTATCCACACGCTCCAAGGAAAAAAGGCCAAGTTCACTCCAGCTGTTCTCATAAGGCATGCTCCCCAATTCAGGCAACATCCTTGTAAATCTCCTCTGCATGCTTTCTATGGCTTCCACATCCTTCCTGCAGTGAGGCAACCAGAACTGAGCACAGTACTCCAAGTGGGGTCTGACCAGGATGTCAAATGTTACATGGAGGAGGGAGGAGAATAGGGTTGAGAGGGAAAATAAATCAGCCATGATCAAATAGCGGAGGAGACTTGGTGGGTCAAATAGCCTAAATCTGGTTCTATCTGGTCTTATGGTCTTACTAAGTGATGGAGTAATACAGCATGGTGCCAGGTTCTTTGGCCCAACTCAACTATGCTGACCAAATGCCCATCCAAGCTAGTCACATCCGCCTGTTGTGATTAACTCATATAGACGCTGTCTACATTTTTCACTGCTTGACTAAAGCAGCCAGCATAATCAAAGCCCCCCCCAACCACCCCAAACCTTCTCTCTTTTCCCTCTCCTATCTGGTAGAAGATACAAAAACCTGGAAGCACCCAGGCTCAACGACAGCTTCTAGATAGATAGATAGATAGATACTTTATTCATCCCCATGGGGAAATTCAACTTTTTTTTCCAATGTCCCATACACTTGTTGTAGCAAAACTAATAACATACAATACTTAACTCAGTAAAAAATATGATATACATCTAAATCACTATCTCAAAAAGCATTAATAATAGCTTTTAAAAAGTTCTTAAGTCCTGGCGGTTGAATTGTAAAGCCTAATGGCATTGGGGAGTATTGACCTCTTCATCCTGTCTGAGGAGCATTGCATCGATAGTAACCTGTCGCTGAAACTGCTTCTCTGTCTCTGGATGGTGCTATGTAGAGGATGTTCAGAGTTTTCCATAATTGACCGTAGCCTACTCAGCGCCCTTCGCTCAGCTACCGATGTTAAACTCTCCAGTACTTTGCCCACGACAGAGCCCACCTTCCTTACCAGCTTATTAAGACGTGAGGCGTCCCTCTTCTTAATGCTTCCTCCCCAACACGCCACCACAAAGAAGAGGGCGCTCTCCACAACTGACCTATAGAACATCTTCAGCATCTCACTACAGACATTGAATGACGCCAACCTCCTAAGGAAGTACAGTCGACTCTGTGCCTTCCTGCACAAGGCATCTGTGTTGGCAGTCCAGTCTAGCTTCTCATCTAACTGTACTCCCAGATACTTGTAGGTCTTAACCTGCTCCACACATTCTCCATTAATGATCACTGGCTCCATATGAGGCCTAGATCTCCTAAAGTCCACCACCATCTCCTTGGTCTTGGTGATATTGAGACCAATATCAGACCCACCAATGTCAGACTTTTGAATCGACCTCTCGTACAGTAAGTTGGACACTTGGCATCACAAATGACCTCATTATGATCTTATTGTTCACCTGCACCACATTTGTCCAGAAGCTTTTACACTGTATGAAAGGACACAGCCTCAAAATAGAATGGAGCCGAGAAGGAATTTCTTTAGCCAGAGAGTGGTGAATCTGTGGAATCTGTTGCCACAAGTAGCTACGGAGGCCAAGTCATTGGGTATATACAAGGCAGAAGCTGACAGATTCTTAATTAGTCAGTGCATGAAAGGGTAGGAGGAGAAGGCAGGAGATTGGGAAGGCTGAGAGGGAAAATGGATCAGCCATGACAAAATGGTGGAGTTGACTCAATGGACCAAATGGCCTTATGGTCTTATAATGATTTGATCTGTACATATGACAGTAACAAATCCATTCCACTACTATATCCCTCTGAAGCTTTCTACCAATGTGTCTGTCCAAATGTTCTTCTAAATTTTGGCACTATACCTGCCTCAACCACTTCCTCTAGCATCTTGTTCAATATACAGTATGTACCACCAACTATAAGAAAAAGTTACCCGAGTTCCTATCTTTCTCCTTGCACCCGAAACCTCTAGTTCATAATGGGAGAAAGACAGTGTCCATTCACCCAATCTGTGTCCCAATTCACCCTATTCATGCCCCTATAATTGGAGGGAAGCTAGGATGGGGTCAGCAGAGGACAGAATGAGCAGCTTCAATTCCTGGGTGTCAACATCTCTGAAAAACTATTCAGGGTCCAACATATTGAGGTACTTACGAAGAAGGCAAACCTGTGTCTATATTTCATTCGGACTGTGAAGAGATTTGATATGCCACCAAGGACCCTCGCAAACTTGTAGAGACGCACGATGGAAAGCATTCTGACTGGTTGCATCATTGTCTGCAATGAAGGCATCAGTGGACAATATCGGGGAGAAAAAATGCAGAGGGTTGTAAACTCAGCGATGGCACCAGCCTCCCCACCGATGAGGCCACAGGAGCAGTCAGACAGGTATATCTAGTTCACCACAGGAGGTACAGAAGCCTGAAGATGTTTTGAGAACAGCTTCTTTCTCTCCGCCATCACATAACTGACTGGACAACGAATCCGTGAACAGTTCCTCACTACTTTCTCTCATTTTGCACAATTTGTTTTTTTATATATCCTTACTGTAATTTATAGTAATGTTTATGTATCACAATGTACTGCTGCTGCAAAACAATACATTTTATGACATATACCAATGATACTCAACCTGATTCTGATTCTGAGATAGATTTATAAAACTACTCAGTGGAAAGTTTAAGAAACCTCACTTGAGGTTAACCATGGCCAAACAGTAAAATTCTGACAAAAAGTCGAAGTACATTTATTATCAACGGATGTATACTATATACAACCTTGAGATTCACCTCCTTACAGGCAGCCACAAAACAAAGAATCCCAAGAGAACTCTTTGAAAAAAGAAGACTGTCTAACACCCAAGGTGCAGCAAATAAACAAAATAGTGCAAACAACAGAAGCGAACAGAGAAATGAAGCTGATGAAAGCGAGCCCACAGCTGCGAAGTCAGGCATCACCGCAGCCGATCCAGTGGCCCAGGCTATAGCCTTGGTTCAGTGCAGAAATGAGTAAGCCTCAGGTCCTGACACCGTGGCCTGGCACTTAGATCACCCAAACCTCGGGTCATTCCTCGCTTTTGGACTTGCTGCTTCGAGATCATCCCATCCCTAGACCCTACTGCTTCAATTAGGCCTGCTGCTTAAATCATTCAAACCTTTGGGTTGCTCCTTGCTCTTGGACGTGGTCCCTGTTGCTTCGATACGCTCTCGGGCCTGGACTCTATGGCCTAGATTTGGCTTATGATGGGGTTCAGAGTTGGCCTGACTAACCCTGAGTTGAAACAAGCCCACTGTCAAAGCAATGAAACAAGCCCAGTTATCATTGAGGACAAGTAGCAGATACAATGTAAATGCTGAAATGTTTTCTTCTGGTGTAAATAATGGCAATTTTTACACTGCCCAGTTGTAACTAAGTTCTTCTACAATACACAGCTGATGAATTCCTTTAACAGCCAGCTTTGTTACAGGCTGACAAAATTTGGCTGACAGTTTACAGAATGATTAATTCTGAATAATCCTCTTACTTCTGAGTGCAGGATTCAAAAAAAACAGAGAACAAGATGAGTGTTCTTCTAAATTGGCTTGGTGTACAGAGCTAAAGACTTCAGAGATTCAAAGAGCACCAAATGTTAATGCCAGTTCTGCCATGAATAAGGGCTGAAAAAACAAAGAGATAGTTACTGTGTGATTCAGCCCATACTCAATCTGTGTGCTGCTTACCTAGGACAGTAACCAAGGAAACCCAATATAGAAGAGTGTCAGTAACTGTGTCTTCAGCCTAATTTCCTCCTGGAACAATCTAATCTGGATCAAGCACCTATGGATGTGTGGTGGAGAGAATGAGGGGTGATTGATAAGTTTGTGGCCTAAGGTAGAAGGATTCAATTTTAGAAAATCTGGCACATTTATTTTTCAACATAGTCCCCTCCTACATGTACACACTTAGTCCAGCGGTCACGGAGCATACGGATCCCTTCTTTGTAGAAGTGGCCCACAGCAGGGGTGATTGATAAGTTCGTGGCCTAAGGTAGAAGGAGATGAGTTATTAACTTCAAACTTTCTGCATTATCACTCAAAGCACTGAACCGCACGTGCACGTAACAAGAGCATCTTGGATCTCCAGGTGGTCCACTGCAGGGGTGATTGATAAGTTTGTGGCCCAAGGTAGAAGGAGATGAGTTATACAGCTCTTGTTACATGCATGTGCAGTCCATGTCCTGTCACACTGCATTGGTCTTTGATGCAAAACGATGCATTCCACATTTTGATGTTCATGTGACAAATAAAGCTGATAGGTTCTCTTAACTTTAGGAAATGGACAGAGGGCAGGTTTTCACTAGCTCTGCCAGCTTTCTCTTTATCAGCTTCAGTTTGTACTTCATTCACCTTCACCCGGTAGATTATACATTTCCATGGCAATGACAACCTGTACACTGCCCTGGAACTCAGCTGTATTTCTCTCTACTCACTCTGGTCCCAAATGTCACTCTGGATACTGAAAACGTACCACGGAGAGCATTTGAACTGGCTGCGTCACCGACTGATACGGAAGCACCACTGTACAGGGTTGTAAACCCAACGAGCCACCCCACCATCAGAATAATCAGAAGTTAGAAATCAGAATAATAAAGTGCAATATAAGCCATTCGGCCCGGAATGTCAAGCTGACACTTTAACCTACTCTAAGATCTACCTTATCCTTCCTTCCTACATAACACTCCATTTTTTCATTCATGCTGTACATTTCCTCTGTACCCTCTCTGAAACTTTCACATCCTTCTTGTAATGAGGTGACCAGAACTGAACAAACACTCCAAGTGTGATCTAGCCAGAGTTCCATAGAGCTGCAACGTTATCCCCCTGCCCCAGACTCAATCCCCAACTAATGAAGCCAACACACAATTTCTTAACCATCCTATCAAATGCTCTACAACTTTGGGGGATCTATGGACATGAACCTCGACATCCCTCTCTTCCACCAAACTACCAAGATCCTGCCATTAACCCTGTGTTCTTCCTTCAAGTTCTCAGTTCCAAGAGAATCACTTCACACTTTTCCAGTGCGATGGGGTAAACTCTGATGAAAACCTTAAACCTTATCCAATATAGATAGTTACGGGTATCCTCACTAAAGGGAGGTTATATTGTAACCACTTCCCTCTTTATCTTCCATGGTGAGATTAGCTGTCCGTACCACTATTTGAGCAGTGGCTCTCCCCTTCCTACAAGGACGGGATGCTTCCAGCTACCAAAGTAATTTAAACTCAGTTCATTTATTTTCAGTGGTACAAGTTTAAGTCCAAACAACAAACTTAAACAGACTTGAAACTCACAGAGATCTCTATCACACACAAAATTTCCAAATTACAACCATTTCTAAGACACAAAGGATTTCCAAAACACAATTACAACTCCTTTAAGCTAAAAAGCCTACAAGCCACAGATGAATTAATTGTCCCTCACAGAAATCAAGAGCAGAGGAATGGATTCTAATCCACTCTCAGTTTCTGTCATTCTTCTTGATGTTTCTGGACCATTCCTAAAAAGCCTGGACTGCTTTCTTTGCACTTATACTGTTTCTCTGCGACTTGTGTGTCTTCACACATGTGCTATTTTTTCAGATACCTTCTCACACAAATTGTCTAAAAACTTCTGGAGACATAGATCCCAGATTCCTACAATTAATGCTGTGAAGTTAACTCCCTGAGTACACAAATGTTCCATCTATTAACGGATTAGATGTCTGATGTGCTGAGTGATAATATCAGTCTTGTCTGAAGGTTCCTTGAACTAAATAACTTGGCCAGCATTGTCTAGTTTGAAACAACCCCAATTAAATAACCATCAAGGACAACTTCAAAGTGCGATGCCTCAAAGAAGCAGCATCCATCATTAAGGAACCCACTACACAGAAGATGCCCCCTTCTAATTAATACCATCAGGGAGCAGTTACAAGAGCCTGAAAACACACTCGTGACATTTTAGGAACCATTTCTTCCTTTCCACCATAAGATTTCTGAATGGGCATTGAATCCGTGAATGCTTCCTCACTGTTCGTGCTCTCTTCTTGCAAAATTTATTTATCTTTTCTATATAAATTTTCTATCTTTTATATCTGTTCTATATAAATTTATCATATATATTATGATAAACTGCAAATTTTATGACATCTGTCAGTGATAATAAACCTGATTCAGATTATGCCTCTGGTTCAGATCTGCAAAACAATGGTAAATGGATTGGACATCACAGATGTTGAAACTAAAGATTCCTGAGCTAAATATTGCAGCTCATCAACACAAAGGAATTTACAGCACCGAAGAACTTCATGTCCATGCTGGCCCAACTGAGTGTAAAGCTAATTCTCATCCTTTATACATAGCTTATACATCGACATCCTTCCTCAACACAGTGAATGCTTCTGCATCCATTATCCTTCCAAGAATTAAGATCCAGGCACCTTCCATCGTTGACTGTTTATATTTATTCTGAGCTCTTCTCTAATCCTTCTACCAATCAATTTAAATCAATGTTTTTGAGCTGCTACATTCTTCACTAAACCAAACAACTACTTTTTGGCCCTTAATAGCTTTCTACTTCACAACAGAAGCTTCCTTCAATTATTGTTGTGCCAAAGAAAATACGCCCAACCAAGATAGTTTGTGCAATTTTAAGCCTGCATTTATCAATCACAAATCTTTCCTCTGCTGTTGTGAGTGGAACTGTATGCATTGTTCCATCTGTAGCTTAGCTAGTATTTTACACAGTTCGAGCATGGCCTTTTCGATTTATGTCTTTGCCAAAAAATATAAATATCCTCTGTTATTATTGTTTTTACCTTATGCTATATCACAATGCAGTGTCTTGAACTGACCTTCATCAACAGTATGCCAGGACAGTTTTTCACTGTACCTCAGCCCATGTGACAATAGTAACCCAATTTACTAGTTTCAGCATACGTAATGTTACAGATTAGATTGGATCTTCTAATTTTAAAGTTTCCACTATCAAGGCAGATTCAAAGATCAAAGTTCAGAAGTTCAAAGTAAATTTATTATCAAAGTACATATATGTCACAAAATACTACCCTGAGATTAATTTTCTTGCAGGAATTCGCAAGAGAATGAAGAGTGGAAAGCTTCTGCCCCTCTGCCTTCAGATTTCTGAATGGACCTTGAACCCATGAACACTATCTCACTACTTTTTTGCTGTATTTATTTAAATTTTTAAATATATATACTTACTGGTACTCAGATTTTATGACAGTATGCCAATGGTATTAAAACTGATTCTAATTCCGAAACAATGGAAAACTGCACACAAAGAAAACAAACTGTGGAAATACAAAAAGAAACAAGTATTAATAATAAATAGCTAAGTAAGTAAATAAAACAGAGAACACGACTTGTAAAGTCCTTGAAAGTAAGTCCATAGGTTGTATTCAATGATCAGTACAGAGTTGAGATGAGTGAAGTTACCCACATTGGTTCAGGAGCTTGAAGGTTGAAGGGAAACTGTTTCTGAACCTGGTGGTATGGGACCTTCTGCCTCTGCTACAGTGCCTTGTAAAAATATTCAGCCTTTGTTCACATAAGCGAGTATTACAACCAGGGATTTTTGATCAATTTAACTTGAGAATTTTTACTTGTGGATTACATGCTCCCTTTTTCACAGTACAACCTCCCCCCCCCCAAAAAAACCAGGGAAAATTGTAAAGCATGAAAAATTATAAATTCAAAAGCTGAAATGTTAGCCGTTCAGAAGTTTTCATCCCCCTTTGCTCAGTACTTAGCTGAGTGACCTCTCACAGCTATTACAGCCAGTAAACTTATTGGATAAGTCTCTATTAGAATGGCACAATGTGAAGGAGCAAGATTCTTCCTTGGAAAATTGCTCAAGCTATGCCAGGTTAGTTGGGGAGCAGTGGTGGACGGCTATCTTGAGGACGTGCCACAGAAGTTTGATTGGGTTAAAGTCAGGGCTCTGACCGGGCCATACAAGGTCTTCAATCAGCCAGCAGGAGGGAACAGACCCCACTGGGGCTTCCGCGGGCTAGCTACCCACGGCAGCAGGATCCAGCACGCAAAGGTGCGTGGGTCCCACCCACCCTTGGCTACGAAAACTTATAAGAAGAAGATACCCCGAGTCAACCAGAGCAGGGGCGGAAGATGACTCATCGGGAGACATGAGTCATCTCATGATGACTCATGAGATGAGACAATGAACAGATGGAACAGACAATGAGTTGGATGATCAGCATACATGAGGCTGCAGCAGGACACAAGCTCCAGGGTTGCATAAGCGGCTGGGGAAAGGTCACTTCCACTACAGGCCTGAAAATACATCAGGGCAGGAAAGGATGCCTGAAGAAGGGGCAACAGGGAACTCGCATCGACAGCTACTTTGTGAGAAGCAGGTCGAGTCAGTCGACTGAAGTTCAGCAGCAGGACAAAACCCAAAGCCTGCATGTCATCAATACCCCTGTCCCAGCAGAGGAGGAGCATGGCACAGGAGAGCAACCCGACCCAGCCCATTACGACCTGCAACGGTCCAGGGGCAAAAGCCGTTGATCAAGTGGCCAAAAACCTGCGAGAAGGCAATGTGGGAGGAGGTCAGTGCTGATCTCTGTAACATCTTAGAGAAGCTCAGAGGTACCACCATGAAGAAGTTGGAAAGAATGGGAGAATTAATCTATAGCTATGGAGTGGAACGTTTTGGAGTGCTAGAGAGGAAGAAAACTACAACCGACGAGCTGCACTAAGTCCAGGAGGCAGAAGGAAATAGATTGTCTAGTTAGAGAGAGGAGGCAGCTGAAGAAACAATGGAGGAAGGCCACAGAGGAGTAGAAAGAAGGCATAAACCTGTTGCAAGCAGACATCCGGAGCATGCTTGCGACACTGAGGAGAGCTGAGAACCTGGTAAGGAAACACAGGAAGAAGCACAAGCTTCTATAAAGAACCCTTCAAGTTTGTGAAGGGTCCCTTCACGGGGAGAAGGGTGGAAGTCTCTCAGTGTCAAAGGCAGAACTGGAAAAACACCCAGAAAACCGACGCTATGAAGAGATCACCCTCCCACCTGACCTGCCACCAATCCATCCACCGGAACAGCAACTAGATATCAGCCCACCTAGATGGAGTGAGGTGGAGAAAATTGTGCACAGAGCAAGGGCCGCATCAGCCCCAGGTCCCAATGGAGTGCCATACAGGCTCTACAAAAATGCACCAGGTGTCCTGCGGTTCCTCCGAAGGCTCATGAAGGTGGTATGGCATGAGCAGGAGATACCAACATCCTGGCGGAGAGCCAGAGGAATCCTGATCCCAAAGGAAAAGGGTTCATCAGAAATCGGCTAATTCCGCCAGATCAGTCTCCTAAACGTTGAGGGCAAAATCTTCTTCTCTAGTGTGGTGGTTCATAGGCTGTCAAGATACCTGAAAATAAACCATTTGATCTATCCAGAAAGCAGGGATCTTGGGCTTCTCTGGCTGTCTGGAACACGCTCGCACCATCTGGCATCAGATCCAGGTCGCCAAGAAGGAGGGAACAGATCTCCACATGGTGTTCCTGGACCTCGCCAACGCCTTCGGCTCAGTCCCTCATAACCTCCGCTGGACTGCCTTCAACTTCTTCAAGGCCCCAGTGGCCCTCACAAGCCTCGTTAAGGCCTACTTCCAGCAAGTGCAGCTATGTTTGACAACAGCAGACTACACCACAGCATGGCAACATCTGGAAGTGGGAATCATGCCCGGTTGTACCATCTCCCCGCTAGCCTTCACCATGGCCATGGAGGTGATCATTAGAGCACCTCAATGGGTGGTTGGAGGACAGCGTATAAGACCTGGCCTGAGACTGCCGCCGATCAGAGCATACATGGACAATCTCACAACACTCACCACGACCAAGGCTTGTACTGTACACCTGTTGAGAAAGCTTCAAGAGAATATCGAGCAGGTTCAGCTGAAGATCAGGCCGAGCAAGTCCAGAAGCATCTCCATTGTCAAGGGGAAGTTGGTAGACCAACACTTCTACATGGGCTATGAGACGATTCCAACAGTCTTCGAGAAGCCTGTGACGAGCCTAGGTCGGTGGTATAACGCATCCCCCAAAGACACAGAGCAGGTAGGTCAGCTCAGGAAGGATACCGTCACTGGCCTCGACAGAACCACCCTCCCTGGCAAGTTGAAGCTCTGGTGTATGTAATCTGGGCTCCTTCCAAGCCTCATGTGGCCACCGACCCTGTATGAAGTTCCAATCTTGAAGGTGGAAAAGCTGGAGAGACTGATCAGCTCATACGTAAGGAGGTGGCTTGGTCTTCCCAGGTGCCTCAGCAGCATCGGGCTCTAAGGCAAAGGAGTCCTGGAGTCACCCATTTCCAGTCTTTCAGAGGAGTACAAGTGCACCAAAGTAAGACTGGAGATGACGTTAACAGAGGTAAGTGATCCACTTTTAGCACAAGCTGCCTTCATCCTGGATACTGGGAGGAAATGGACTCCATCAGAAGCAACTGAGCAAGCAAAGGCGGCACTCAGGCACAGGGACATCGTGGGCCAAGTGCAGCAAGGGAGGAGCGGTCTGGGCCTTGAGGGCAGTACACCAGCCTGGAACAAGGCTGCTCCGTCTCAGAGACGCAGGAGATACGTCAGCAGGAGGAGGCGGCAAGGTGCGTAAAGGCCGTCGCTCAGGCAGGGCAAGGGCAATGGATGAGATGGGAGGAAGTGGAGAAAGAAAAAATCTTCTGGAGAGAGCTGTGGGAGATGGGAGACATTCAGAGCCAGCTTCACCATCAGGGTTGCCTACGATGTCTTGCCGTCTCCCATGAATCTCAGCCAGTGGTATGGAGATGACCCCATGTGCTCCCTCTGCCTGACTTCAGCAACACTAAACCACATTCTGGTGGGCTGCAAGACCAGCCTCACTCAAGGCCGATACACCTGGCGGTACAACCAGGTACTACGGTGTCTTGCAGCAGTGCTGGAGAGTCGGCGGACGAGCGTCAACGCTCTCCCTCCCCCTTCATCCCGCTGGTCGTTAACAGCATTTGTCCGGGAATGTGAGGATCAAACCAGACTCGGTACATCGAGACCAGACACCGGGCAGCTAGGCAGGGCACGTGATTGGCAGACTTAGGCCAGAGGCTCTGCTTCCCAAATGAAATCGCGGAAACCAACCTTAGACCAGACCTTGTGCTATGGTCGGACTCACTCCATCTTGTTTACTTCGAGTTTACAGTGCCCTGGGAGGGTGCAGTGGAGGAGGCCCACGAGCACAAGAAGCTGAGGTACGCTGAGCTTGCAGCCAATGTGCAGCAACGTGGCTGGGAAGCAAGGGTTCGACCAGTCGAACTAGGCTGCAGAGGCTTTGTAGCCACATCAACATCGAGCCTACTCCGCGAATTGGGTGTGCGAGGGAAGACACACCAACAAGCAGTCAAAGACCTCTCCAGAGCTGCTGAAAAGGGTAGTCAGTGGCTCTGGATGAAGAGAAAGGATCTATCTGGGCTCCCCAAGTGAGTGAATGGCATCTAGGAGGTGAGCCCAGGACACCGGGATTCACTGCTGAACCCTCTGGAGGTGTTGTGGACCTATCAGTAAAACACTGAGGAAAGAGGGCACCCACTTGATAACCCAGAAGATGCCACCGCTCACATGGCTATCCCGCAGTCTAGGCAGCATGTCTCAGGAGTAGAAATAAGGGATATTAGTATCTAGTCTTACATAATATACCTCTCCATAGTTGCTTCTGGCAGTGTGCCTTTGGCCATTATCCTGTTGAAAGACGGATTTCCTCCCCAGTTTTAGCTTTCTGGCAGAGGCTAGCAGATTTTTTTAAAATCCAGGATCACTCTGCATTTAGCAGCATTCATTTTCCCTTCAGCTCTGAACGGATTTCCAGTCCCTGTTGCTGAAAATCATCCCCACAGCATACTCCACCATACTTTACAGCAGGGACAGCACGATCTGGCTGATGCTCAGTGGGAGATTTATGTACACATGTACTGCTTAGTACTGAGGTCAAAAGTTCCACTTCAGTCTCTTCTGACCACAAGACCTTCTTCTACACCTTTACAGTACCTTCTAAGCAGCGCTTTGCAAAGTCTTTAGATAGATAGATAGATACTTTATTCATCCCCATGGGCAAGGATATGCTTGATTTTAGCCAGGGCTTCTTCCTTACCACTCTTCTGTAAATATCCCTTTTTGTGCAAGACCTTAGAGATTGTGGAGCCACAAACTTCATCTCCAGCTGCAGCAACTGACCTCTGCAGCTGACTCAGAGTGAATGCATCTTGGAGGTGGAATGCAGTGAACAGATTATTTATTTATCTGTCTAGTTAGTTAGAGATAGAGCACAGTTATAGCTCTTCTGGCCCAATGAGCCTGCACCACCCAGTTAGCCTTCTTCCCCGTATGTCTTTGGAATGTGGGGAACACTGCATATTTAGTACCACAAATTTTAAGTCAAATTTATTGCTGCTCTGTTTCCTTGATTTTCATTATTTATTATGAGGCAAAATACATTCCAATGTTTGACAATGAATAGGCAAGGAATAGCATTTAAAAAATAATGTATACATTGCAAAAGAAATTCTTCCTTTGTACCACAATAACCCAAAAGGACAAAGATAATGCCAGTTATTGGATAGAGAGCACAAAATATTGAATATGTTAAGTAATAGTGGTGGTGCAGGTTGAGGGTGGCTGATGAAGATTTGTTAAACATAGCTGATCTGTCTGGAAGAGCTGTACATAGAAAGCTACATGTGAGGAGTGGAGGGAGAGAGAAACCCTGTTGACCAGAAGGAATGACAATCGGTGACCAGGAATGGATGTGGCCATTTTGTGAGGCTGTCCTTGCAGCCGCTATTTTGTGAACTGTGTGAACTGTTTGCTCTGGGATAACTTAATCACAGCAATTGAATGGTTACTTGATTATAGATTGGGAGGATGAGGAACACCTGGCCAGCGGAGACTGGAGGGTCAGGGATACTTAATAGGTGCGCACAAAGTTATGCAGTTGTGTAAAATCATGTGCCTGTGTAATGAGCCAATAAAGGCACTTTTTAGTAAATACAGGTCCTCCCTGTGTCTAACTGATCTTCATTGTGTTGTTCCTCTCCATGCCTTGTTGCGCACTGGGCAGCAACCTTGCCATTTCTTTAGCATCTGTTTGTTTTTTCATGAGTCTGACTTGCTAACTTGATAATCAGGCCAGCAGGGATGGAAAGTATGCAAGGAGCTGGCCGGATTTGAACCCAGCATCAATTGCCTTGAAGTCCGATGCAGATGCCACTGCACCACCGGCTGGCCTGATCTTTATGACTAATAGTAAATCCTTGTAACACCACAAAACTGGAATTGTAAGAGATGAATCAATGCAGGTGCCATGACCCTGAAATAAGAAGGCAGTGGACATGTTGCACAACCTGGGGAGAGAGAAAACACAGCGGCACAAGGTCCCCACACAGATTTTAGAAGATTAGTCCTCAGGAGAGAGTCTAACTTCTTTTTATTCCCCTGGTCTTTATGAAATCTGAGTTCAACCTGACATCACGTGGAACATCAAAGAACACTGCAGACCCTTCAGCCCACAATTTTGTGCCAACCTTTTCAACTACACTGAGATCAATCGAACTCTGTCCCTCCCACTAGACTGGACGAATAGTCATTGAGGCAGGTTACCACACTCGTCTTAGGCACCAATATTATTGAAGCCTGTTTGAAGCAGGTGGGTACCTCACACTGCCAAAGAGGCCGGTTAAAGATATTGGTGAACGCTCCAGCCAGCGGATCAGCCAGGATCTTCAGTCCTCAGTCAGGTATCCCGTCTGGGCCAAACGCTTTCCGTGGATTCACCTTCCTGAAGGATACTCTCACATCGGCCTCAGAGACTGAAATCAGAGGGTCACTGGGGCCCATGGGAGTTCTTACTCCCCCCCCCTCCTCAGGTTAACCATTTCTGCCCTGGGAAAAAGTCTCTGTCTATCCTCTCAATCTATCCATCTTATCAGATACACCTCTATCAAGTCATCACTCATCCTCTTTTGCTCCAAAGAGAAAAGCACTAGTTCACTCAACCTTTCCTCGTAAGACATGCTCTCTAATCCAGGCAGCATCCTGGTAAATTTCCTCTGCACCCTCTCTAAAGCTTCCACATCCTTTCTATTTGGGAGATGTCTCCAAAACCCCTGCTGTAAGTAACTCAGGGAACAAGTAATTTTATTTTTCCTTTTCCAAAGCTGGTAATTCAGTGATTACAGAATCACATTAACACATTACACCCCTTGATGTCACTATTTACAGTTTCAAGTTATAACCTGATCATTGCTATCCAGAACGTGATCGAGCCCCTGTGGTGCCCACTTGCCCCAGGACCCCCCCCCCCCCAATTGTACCCATGGACACCAGGTGCACTTTCTCCAGGGATGTATTAGATTAGATTAGTTCTCTGCACCCTTAATTTTTAATTTCTAGCATTCATTAGTTACGTTCAATGGCACCAACCTAAAACAGTAATTTGATATCCCACTCCAAAATAGCCAAGTATTTAAACTATTTCCCATTTCTGTATATTGTTCCCTATTGATTTTTATTCCTAATATTATCAAGGACAACGGCTGGATTAATCAAAGTTCTTTCACAATGCTTTGTATGTATTCCCTGGAAAGACGTTTGGAAGACAGCCTTGACCAATTTACTCATCTGCGATTGTGGTCACAAGGAACGTTAAAATGCTGAAGGAATTGTCATTTCAAGCTGACAAGGGTGATAAAATGAGAAGTAATGAAGAGGACACAGTCTCCCCCTCGCTCTTCCATACACACTCCCTCTGTTGCACAATAACTTACATCACCGGCTTATACTATTCTGAAACAACAGACTCAATGGCCATTTATTAGGGACGTCCTATACTTAATGAAGCTGTCACTGAGTGTATGCTCATTGTCTTCTGAAGCCCATCCACCTTTAAGGTTCGATGTGTTCTGTGCTCAGAGATGCTCACCTGCACACCACCGTTGTAACGCGTGATCATTTGTGTTACTGTCACCTTCCTATAAGCTTGAACTGGTCCAGCCATTCTCTGACAATAGTTCTCTGGTTCTTTTTTTTTTGTTTTTTTGCCCCATTCTTTGTAAGCTTTGGAGGCTGTTGTGTGTGAAAATCCCTGAAGATCATCAATTTCTCAGACACTCAAACCACCCCCTCTGGCACCAACTGTCACTCCATGGATAAAGTCACTTCTCCCCCATTCTGATGTTTGATCTAAACCATAATGGAACCTCTTGACCATGTCTGCAGGCATCAATGAGCTGGCGTATAGGTGTACCTAATAAAGTGGCCACTGAGTTTAAGTTATATTCCTTTCTAATGTCACACTTATCTCCATGCCTGGAGTATCCTCTATTACAGTAGAGTAAAAATCAAAAATTCACTCTCAGCAATTTGGCAATAAATCAATGCGCAGCCCACTCTATTCTAAGGCGCTTGGATAATTTTGACAGTGAGAAACTCTGGTCTTGGCAAAGGATTAAAATTCACATATTTCTCATGGTTTTAGCCATAACTTCTGCTGGAAGATAAAGAAAGTAATATAGAGCAATAAGAGATCTGCTGGTGGACCTCAACAGAGCAGGTGTGTGCATTGGAAAAGTAGTCTGTGAATTTCAGTCATTGGCTTGATGGATAGAAACCCATAAGTTGCTGTTTCCCGATACAGGTGGATGAAGCAAGAGAGGACTGAACAATCCTTTGACGACCACCAGCCTAAAACTTTAGATCAGGGAATCCTAACTGTTTCTCATGCCATGGACCCCTACCATTAACCGAAGGGCCCATGGACCCCAGATTAGGGAACCCTGCTCTAGGTGCTTCGTCCACCTGAATTGAATTTAAGATTTTGATTTCAGTCTTTTTCTCTTGTTTCAAATCTGAAGTTAAAATTTACTTATGTTGCAATGCTTCTCTTGACTGATTTCCTTAGAAAGACCATAAGTGACTAACAATTTGAGAAGTTGTCTGCAAGGGTCCAGGATGGATTTGAAAGTTAAAGCCATAGAGTCATACAGCACGGAAACAAGCTCTTCAGCCCACTTGGGCTGTGTCAAACAAGGTGCCCTCTGGCTACAGCAATTCCTCCTCATTTCCATTCTAAAGAGATTCCTTAGAGATTCTGAGGCTGTGTCCTCTGGTCATAGAGGCGCCCCCCCCCCCCCCCACTGTAAGAAATATTTTCTCCACGTCCACTCACCTAGGCATTTCAACATTCAATACCCCCTCATTCTTCTAAACTCCAATGAGTACAGACCTCAGAGCCATCAAATGCTCCTTTTACGTTACCCTTATCACTCCTAGGATTACTTTTGTGAACCTCCTTGGACCCTCTCCAATGGCAGCACATCCCTTCTTAGATAAAGATGCCAAAAACTGTCCCATTTCCATGTGTTTAGTCCAGATCCCCTATAACCTTTCCAATCTGTCTGCCAGTCCATCTGCCCTGTAAAAGTTGTTATTGTACCTTCCACAACTATTTCCTTTGGCAGCTCTTCCTACCACTCTTTCTATATAAATGTTCCTAAGTTCCTATTAAATCTCTCTCCTCTCAGCTTAATCTGATGCCCCCTAGTTCTTCATTTCCCTACCCTGGGAAAAAGACTGTGTGCATTTACCCTATCTATGCCCTTTATGATGTTATACACCTCTGTAACATCACCTCTCAAAATCCTACAGTCCAAGAAATAACATTCTATCCTGTTCAACCTCTCCCTCAAGTCCTGGCCTCACTTTTGCAAATCTTTACTGCACTTCTACCAGTCTAACAACATCTTTCCTATGGCAGAAAGTTCACAGCCTCAGTATAGAGGGGTGTTCTTTCAGAATGGAGATGAGGAGGAATTTCTTTAGCCAGAGTGGTGAATCTGTGGAATTCTTTGCCACAGGCATCTGTGGAGGCCAAGTCTTTATGGATATTTATGGCACAGGTTGATAGATCCTTGATTGGTCAGGACATGAAGGGATACAGGGAGAAGGCAGAAGATCGGAGCTGAGAGGAAAATTGGATTAGCCATGATGAAATGACAGAGCCCACTTGATGGGCCAAATGGCTTAATTCTGCTCCTATATCTTATGGCCTTATGATCAGAACACTTCCAGTGAGGCTTCACCATGGTACAACTGCACCGTGACCTCACAACTTTTATGCCCAATGCCCTGACTGATGAAGGCTGGCACACCAAAAACCAGTCAGACTGGGAACAAATGTGTAGGTGAGGGTGAGCATTGGCCTGTGGACTTAATGACCATCTGATTGGGCTGAAGCCTTAGCCATACATAGCATTTCATTTCTGTAACTCTGTTAAAGTGGTTTTAAAGAATAGCTTTATTTGTCATGTGTTTCAAAATATCGAAGCATACACATGCATTGTTTGTGTCAGTGAGTAACATGGTCCAAGTTATGCTGGGGACAGCACATTCGTGTTACCATGTTTCTAACACCAACAGAGAAATTCCACAATTTACTAACCCTTATACATTAATCCATGCGTCTTTGGAACAGGGAGGAAACTGAAGCACCCAGAGAAAACCCTTGGGGAGAACATACAAACACCTCCTTGCTTGACCTGTGCTCCTGACATAATTCACATCTTGTCTATCTTTGATACACGTACTGAGACACAGTGATAAAAATTGTTTGCACGTCATCCCGGTAGACACTGCCATACATAGACTCAGTTGCTACTTAGTTAGGTACACCTGTATGCGTGCTTGTTAACGCAACTGTTCAATCACCCAATCATCTGGCAGCAACTGAATGCATTAAAGCATGTAAATATGGTCAAGAGGTTCAGTTGCTGTTCAGACCAAACATCAGAATGGGGTAGAAATGTGATCTAAAGTGACTTTGACCATGGAATGATTGTTTGTGCCAAGTGAGGAGGTTTGAATATCTCAGAAACTGCTGATCTCTTGGGATTTTCATGCTCAAGTTTATACAGAATGGTGAAAAATGCCTTATTAATGAGGAAGGTCAGTGGAGAATGGCTAGATTGGTTCAAACTGAGAGGACGGTAACTGTAACTCAAACAAGCGTGCGTTATAACATCTCTGAACACATGACATGTTGAACCCTGAAATGACTGTGTTACAGTGTAACACTTGTATAATAATACCACGTGAAACTGCTTGTCACTGGTATTAATTAACTTGTGTGAATGGAGCATATGGTTATTTAATTTTATGAGTCAATGGTGTATTATTTTACAATAAAACACTTGTACTCTCTGTGATAAGAGTTGAGGGAGGGTAAACAGACCATCAACCCACCAGTATTCTTCCGTGTCGATTTCATAACTTCATCTATTTTCAAGTGTAATTATCATAACTCCGTAACCAATGACACTCTGGCTCCAATAATTGCTGCAACACACCATTCACCACCAGCTTCTCAAGAATAACCAGTCCATAGACACGGCCATAGTGGGGTGTGTCAGGAATGGACAGGAGGAGGAGTATAGGAAACTGATACAGGACTTTGTGATATGGTGCAACTCAAACTACCTGCGTCTCAATATCACCAAGACCAAGGAGATGGTGGTGGACTTTAGGAGATCTAGGCCTCATATGGAGCCAGTGATCATTAATGGAGAATGTGTGGAGCAGGTTAAGACCTACAAGTATCTGGGAGTACAGTTAGACAAGAAGCTAGACTGGACTGCCAACACAGATGCCTTGTGCAGGAAGGCACAGAGTCGACTGTACTTCCTTAGAAAGTTGGCGTCATTCAATGTCTGTAGTGAGATGCTGAAGATGTTCTATAGGTCAGTTGTGGAGAGCGCCCTCTTCTTTGTGGTGGCGTGTTGGGGAGGCAGCATTAAGAAGAGGGACGCCTCACGTCTTAATAAGCTGGTAAGGAAGGCGGGCTCTGTCGTGGGCAAAGTACTGGAGAGTATAACATTGGTAGCTGAGCGAAGGGCGCTGAGTAGGCTAAGGTCAATTATGGAAAACCCTGAACATCCTCTACATAGCACCATCCAGAGACAGAGAAGCAGTTTCAGCGACAGGTTGCTATCGATGCAATGCTCCTCAGACAGGATGAAGAGGTCAATACTCCCCAATGCCATTAGGCTTTACAATTCAACCGCCAGGAGTAAGATATGTTAAAGTGCCAGGGTTGTTTGTATTTAATGTATTTAAGTAAACTACTTAAGAACTTTTAAAAAGCTATTATTAATGCTTTTTGAGAGAGTGATTTAGAGGCATATCATATTTTTACTGAGTTAAGTACTGTATGTAATTAGTTTTGCTACAACAAGTGTATGGGACATTGGAAAAAATGTTGAATTTCCCCATGGGGATGAATAAAGTATCTATCTATCTATCTATCTATCTATCTATCTATCTATCATATCTTGAACATGAACTCTACCTCGTTATTCTTTTTGTTTGTACTATTTTTTTGTGTAATTTATAGATTTTTAGGTCTTTGCATTGTATGAGACGATGAATCTTCCGTCACATGCCAGAGACAATGAGCAACACAGTAACTCTGCTGTTGGCATGACGTTATTACAGCACCAGTGGCCCAGTTTCGATCCCGCCACAGTCTGTAAAGAATTTGCACATTCTCCTCATGACTTCATGGGTTTCCTCCAATTGTTTCAGTTTCCTCCCACATTCCAAAGGTGTAGGGGTTAGCAGACTAATGTGTCACATGGGTGTAATTTGGTGGCGGGGTCACTGGGCCAGAAGGGCCTGTTATTGTGCTGCATCTCCCTAAATCTAAATGTAAATAATCGAGCTGATTCAAGAATTTGTCCCTAATGCAGACTTGTACTGAACTCCAGAATTGTAGCCTGCCCCGACGATATCTTTCTCTATGCCACAGTGCTTCAGAACGCTCTTGGCCACTGCTTTTCGGCATTACTATATCACAGGGCAGAGCGGCAGTGCAGTTCCATTGGACGAGGGGTTGTCAATAAATGCTGCTTTAAACGGCAGTTACCTTAACATCCCAGCAAGAAACTGCAGAGAGCAGCTCAGCTCATCACAGAAACCAGCTTCCCCTCTGTGGACTGCACCTCTCATAACTTCAGAAAATCCGCCAGCATTGCCAAAGAGTGCAACCAACACCAGACATTTTTTCTTCCACCCTTTCCTGTCAGGCAGAAGATACAAAAGCCTGAAAGCATGTACTGTGGCATTCAAGGACAGCTTCTGTGACCTCACAATTTACCTTGTTATGATCTTGCACTTTTTATTTACATGCCCCTCACATTCTCTGAAGCTTTTACACTTCATTCTGCATTGTTATTCTTTAATCTTATTCTGCCTCAGTGCACTGTGTAATGATCTGATGTGTATGAACAGTATACAAGATTTTCACTGTATCCTGGTCCGTATGACAATAATAAACCAATACCAATACCGATGTCCAGGTGCACACTTACAATATGCAGTCGTGACAAATGTAATTACATACAAAATGCTGGAAGAACTCATCAGGTCAGGCAGTATCTATGGAAATGGATCAGGACTGATGAAGGATCTTGGTCCAAAACGTTGATTGTTTATTCATTTCCATGGATGCTACCTGACCTGGGGAATTCCTCCAGCATTTTGTGAGTGTTGCTCTAGATTTCCAGCATCTGCAGCATCACTTGTGTTTATGATTTGCCAATTGTTATTAGCCCACATCCTAAAACTTCTTGCAATGCCTGTTGAAGCATTCTTTTATATAATTGTAGGCATCATTAACAATTTTGTGATTTATTGGACAATAGCCCCAGAGAGTGCGATACTGAGGTGTCTTCTTTATGCACTGTAATCACATGGAAAAGAGCCTCAGGACTCACACCACTAGGTTCAGAAACAGTTATGACCCCTCAACCATCAGGCTACTAAACCAGTGAGGATAACTTCACTCAACTTCACTTGCCCATCATTGAAATGTTCCCACAACCTATGGACTCACTTTCAAGGACTCTCAATCTCATGTTCTCCATATTTATTGCTTATTGATTTATTATTATTATATCTTCCTCTTTGTATTTGCATAGCTTGTTGTCTTTTGCACTCTGGTTGGTGCAGTCTTTCACTGATTCTAATATGGTTATTATTCTATTATGGATTTATTGAGTACGCCTGGAAGGAAATGAATCTCAGGGCTGTATATGGTGACATGTATGTACTTTGATAATAAATTTACTTTTAACTTTACTTTGAACATTGAACTTTGAATTAACAGAAGCATGAGCAAGCAATGTTTGCTGTCTTTCCAAGCGTCAACCCTTATCAGATGTTGCATTGCTAATTATCTTACATGCATGTGTTGCCCTGAGTAGTTTTTGTTCAGTCACTGGGCGTAAAACAGATAAATTAATCTGGGTTGTAAAGTTATCAGAGCTTAATGAGTGAGGCTACTGCTCAGCAGTGCAACATTCAAAGTAAATTAATTATCCAGGTATATATATATATATATGTCCCCTGGGATTTGTTTTCTTGTGGTCATACTCAGTAAATCCAGGAAACATCATAGAAACAATGAAAGACCACATCCAAAATGGTGGACAAACACCAATGTGCAAAAGACAACAAATTGTGCAAATACAAAAGAGAAAATAATAAAAAATAATATATCAGAATCAGAATCAGACTTTAATCGCCAAGTACCTATGCACATACAAGGAATTTACTTCCAGCAGATGTTGTCTCTCTGCTCATAACAATAATAATGATAAATATAAATGAAAATATAGATTATACATACAGGTAGTGCAATCCAAGTAATAGTTAGCCGACAGTTAACCGGCAGTTAACTGTTCAGCAAAGTGACCGTAGTAGGGAAAAAACTTCTCCAATGCCTATTAGTCTTAGTCTGGAGGGATCTGAAGAGCCTACCAGACAGAAGCAGATCAAACAGTCCGTGCGCAGGATGGAACAGTCCTTGAAAGTGACTCCAAAGGTTGTGGGAACAGTTCAGTGATGGATGATGTTATCCCCACTGGTTCAAGAGCCTGATGGTTGAGGGGTAATAATGCTTCCTGAACTTGGTGGTGAGAGTCTAGAGGCTCCTATACTTTCCTCCTAATGGCAACAGTGAGAAGAGAGCATGATCTGAGTGGTGAGGTTCCCTGATGATGGATGCTGCTTTCCTGCAGCAATGCTCCATGTAGAAATGTTTGTATTTCGTGACTGATTGAACTGCATCTCATGTCCTTGTGTCCTTGATCCTCTTAAGAGAAATATCTCTTAATAAGAAAGCACAGAACGTGAAGCAAAGGAAGTTAGATAAGAGTGCTTAGTCAAATTGCTCCAGCAATAAACTAGTCCCTTGAGGAAATCTAATAAAAATGCCTGCGTTTACAACATGCCATCCCTTCTGTAATGTCCTGGTTCATATTTTTTACTGTTATGCTGTATGTATTTCATTTTGGCAGTTCTGTAAGAGCAGTCTGTTCTGTTTTCATGCTTGTTTGGGTTACTGTTGAAGAAATGAGATGAGGAGAAACGTGAGCCATCCAACTAGGATGGTTGGATTAAGGGGAGGTTTCTCTGGTGAGGGACACTAAGGTTGGGCTTGGGGCTTTTGTTCGAGAGGAGATGAAGAGAAAAGACACTGGAGAGAACCGGTTGTAGCATACGATCCGGTGGGAGATCAGCTTGTTCGAGATGGTTGCAAGCGACGTTTGGAAAGTGACGTGTGCTTTCATGTTGACCGAGTGACAGAGAAGTTCAAGATGAGCTCCAACTTGTGCACATTTGACTGTTTAATTAGAATGGGCTCATGTGGGACACCAGTGCTAAGAGTGATTGTAGAGGAGAGCTTGTCCCCTATTTTTACAGCCTGGGCCCTGTCTGTGAGGAAGTTGAAGATCCAGCTGCAGATCTGAGTGCTAAGACCCAGGATCTGGAGCTTAGGAATCAGTTTATTTGGAATGTTGGTATTAAAGGCAGAGCTGTAGTCAATGAAAAGGAGCCTTACATATGCGTCTTTATTTTCCAGGTGTTCTAAGGAGCAATGTAGTGCCAGAGAGATGGCATCTGCCATTGACCTGTTGCTCCGGTAGGCGAATTGCAAAGCATCAAGGTTGACCAGTAGGCTATAATTGATATGTGCCATAATCAATCGCTCAAAGCACTTTATAGCAATTGATGTCAGAGCCACAGGTCAATAGTCATTCTGGCATGCTACCTGGCTATTTATTCAGCCAGGCCAATTTATGGTAAGACACTGCAATTTTGTTCATGCTCACTTTCATGTGTGGAATGAGCTTCCAGTAGAAGTGGTACAGGCAGGTTCAATATTGTCATTTAAAAAAAATTTGGAACTCACAATGCTCAGTCAACTTCTTCAGTTCAACCACGTACACTGAAATGGACTCCTGTTTCCTTTGATTCTGCTTATAAGATCCAAAGAATTTTGCAGCCAACAATGGCTTTGGTTCTAAATGTTCCTGCATTACTTTCACAATATCAGCAAAGCTCATTTCAGCTGGTTTGGTTGGAACAGTTAAATTTCTAAGCAAGTTTGATTGCCTTTAAATCCAATGCACTCTGCAAATTTGGCACTTGCTTTTCATTTTCTTCAAAATACTGCTCAATTTGTTCTGTATACAGCAGCCAGTTATCTTTTCTGCAATTGAACACATTTATCTTTCGGATGTAGCCAGCCATTTCTGATTTTTAAAAAAAAGTATTATTATCACCTTGTACTCAGTGTTTATAAACCCATGAATTTGTTTGTTTTCTGCCTTTTTTAACTTGAACATCTTCTCCTCTTGTGAGGAAAGTATGCTGTGCTTTCCTTAAACTCAAATATCTCGCCGTGCTTCAATAGGTAGGTAGTCATCTCAGCACTGTTTTAAAACCTACACTTCACTACCATTATGTTTGTAACTCCAAACTGCAAACTAACCAAAATAAAACAAAGGGAGCCTGAGAGGTATGTGTCTTAGTTTCATTTTTACTTTTAGCAAGGTGCGTACTTATAACGTATGCCATTCACATACTTTTACATATAAACGACAGGATTATGTAAACAAGAGAGAATGCTTAATCAAACAATATATTTACAGTATTACTTAAATATTATATACATAGCACAATGGGTAATCAAAACTGTCCAATGCATCATGGACGACTTGTATCTATTGGATCAGCTTACCATGATGGATCTTGTCAAAGGCTTCACTGAAGTCTGAGTAAAAGATCTGTGTCTATTGTACAAAGACTTCAGAAAAGCTTTTTACAAGGTTCCTCATGGGAAGTTGAATCCAGAAGGCTCGGGGATCCATGCGGACTTGGTAGACTAGATTAAAAATTGGCTTGGCCAACTAAGACAATGGTTTGTCATTCTGACTGGAAGTACGTGACCAGTGTCATTGCACAAAGATTAGTGCTAGTAACTTTTTTTGGGGGGGGGAATCACTTGGATGATAATGTAGGGAGGCTGATTAACAAGCTTACAGATGGCACACAAATTGGCTGAGTTGTGGACAGTCAGTAAAGTTGTCAACGGTTCATGAAGATGTAGACAAGATACCAATATGAATAGTGAAATGGCAGATGGAGTTTAATCTGGACAAGTGAGCAGCATTATACTGCAGGAGGTCAAATACAAGGGGAAAGTATCCCGTAAATGCAGGACACTTAGAAAGACTGATATACAGTGACCTGGTGTACAAATACATAGCTCTCTGAAAGTGGCAACACATGCAGCATGGTAAAAAAAGGAAAATTACACATTTGCCTTAATCAGTTAGATTGTTGAGTGTAAAAATTGGGAAATTGTGCTGCAACTGTATAATGGTGATTAGGTCACATTTGGAGTACTGTGTGCAGTTCTGGTTGCCGCATTACAGGAAGAATGTGGAACCTTTCAAAAGTTCAAAAGTACATTTGTTATCAAAGTATGTATGCAGTATGCAACCCTCAGATTCATCTTCAGGTAGACAGCCCCAAAACAAAGAAACACCATGGAACCCCTTCGATGAAATCATCAAACACACTCCATGCAAAAAAATAAGTCATGCAAATGGCAAAAAAAATGAGCAAATGATACACGGAACATTAACCCTCAAAACGCAAAGTCCTAGAAGGTTCAGAAGATGCTCACTGGGATGTTGTTTGGATTAAAGGGTATTAGCTATATAGGGAGGTTGGACAAATTGATTGATTCTCTGGAGTGATATAGGATAAGGGGTCACCTGGAAGAAGTATTTAACTCAAGAAGGTGACATCCACCATTAAGGATTCTCACCAACCAAGGAATACCTTCTTCTCGTTAATCACTTCAGGGAAGAGGTACGGGAACCCGAGGGCCCACCCTGTATATTTTAGGAACAGCTTCTTCCCCTCTGCCATCCGATTTCCAAATGGTCCATGAACCAATGAACACTACCTTACTGTTCCTCTTTTACACTTTTTTTTAATAACTTATAGTTATTTTTATGTCTTGCACTGTACTGCTGATACAAGACAATAAATTTTATGACATTTGTTAGTGATAGTAAACGTGACTCTAACACTATCTGTAATAGGGTTTTCCAAACCACACAATACTCACAATGTAGCCTAACCATGGCTTTCTATCTATTCATTTTGCATGTTAATTTGTATATCTATTGGACAGTTGTTGCTTTGGTGCTGTTTGTGGGTGGGAGAGGGTGGTAGGGGGGCTTTGGGGTACTGACATTTTTACTGTCACTCATTCTTTGGGCACTCCTCTGTTTTTGTGAATGTCTGTGAAGAACAAGAATTACAGGTTGTATATTATATATACTTCTCTGAAATTATATGGAACTATGGAACTATTGACTTTCTTTATGGCCTTAATTGTAGTCACACAATTAAGCCCAGCATTTCGCTCTCTGCACTGGTCTTCAGTGCCCTTTCATTAATATAAACCATCCCTTGCACTTTATATCAAAACATATTGTCAGGTGTGATGGCATCAAACTTTGTTCAAAATGCATGAAGGCAGGTACACCAATACACAAAAATATACAAAACTCCAACTAGTGGTGAACATGCACAGGGTTGGGGGCGAGACTTCATTTTAAAGAACACAGGGCATGCATTTCATAAACACAAGAGACTCTGCAGGTGCTAGAAATCTTGAGCAACATACACAAAATGATGGAGGAACTCAGCACGTCTATGGAGGAGAATAAGCATTTGATGTCTTGGCCCTAAATGTTGACTGTGCATGTTGCACATGCAGTGTTGTGTATGAGCAAACAACTGCTAACAGGCAACACACACAAAATGCTGGTGGAACACAGCAGGCCAGGCAGCATCTATAGGGAGAAGCACTGTCGACGTTTCGGGCCAAGACCCTTCGTCAGGACTAACTGAAAGGAAAGATAGTAAGAGATTTGAAAGTAGGAGGGGGAGGGGAAAATGAGAAATGATAGGAGAAGACCGGAGGGTGTGGGGTGAAGCTGAGAGCTGGAAAGGTGATTGGCAAAAGGGATACAGAGCTGGAGAAGGGAAAGGATCATCGGTGAGTTTCCAGCATCTGCAGATTTCCTCGTGTTTGCATCGTAACTGCTAGCAGGATTGTGTTTCTTTATTTTCATGTGAATGCCTGCAAGAAAATGAATCTCTAGGTAGCATATAGTGACTATACATACTCTGATAATAAATTTACTTTGAGTTTGTAGTCATAATCCAGTTAGATAATCTTAAAAGAAACTGTAGGGAGTTGGGGATAATCCCTTAAACTGGATGTTTGGACATTTATTTCCGGTTGCTTAATTCTTTATTGCTTGTGTCATGCACAACTGCACTGAAGCTATGAACGTTTCCATCAATGCCCTTTACATCCTCTTCATCCATAGTTCCATTTAATATCAGAGAATGTATACAATATACAACCTGAAATTCTTGTTCATCACACAGATTCACAAAAATAGAAGTGTCCCAAAGAATGAGTAAAAATGTCAGTACCCCAAAGCCCCCCCACCTCCCTCTCCCATGCGCAAACAACAGCAAAGCAACAATTGTCCCATGATTACAAGTGATCATGCAAAATGAATAGATACAAAGCCATGGTGAGGCTACATTGTGACCTACCTTCTGATCTATGGATGTATTTCCTAAAGCTCATATGGACTATGATAATCTTCCACTTGGCCTGTCCCATTGGTACTGAGAGTGACTTAGAACTGTGGGATTTTTGGAGGCTGGTGAAATGAATATGATACTCCCAGACAATGCCGTTGGTGGGAAAGAAGTCCTTGGCATGGGGATCGATATACTCCTATCACTGTTATTATACACCTCCCATGTGCCCCCATTGAAGAAACTTGAGGTACTTACTACCATACTGAATGGACCTCCTCCATTTTGAACAGTGTTAAGACAGTGGTTCCCATTATGTTCCATTTTTATACCCCCTGAAGGAGGTCTGAAACTGCTTTTTTTACCCTACTGTTGATCGTTTCCTGTGACACCACCTATTAAGAGAAGTCTAGTGTTGGACAAGCTCACAATATGACTCTTCGTTTGGAGACATGTTATTGATGCTGGGGTTTGTTGCCCTTTGGGAGGACCCTGATGTTAGTTTTAGATCATAAGATCATAAGAGGCAGGAGCAGAATTAGGCCATTTGGCCCATCGAGTCCGCTCTGCTATTTTATCATGGCTTGTTCATTTTGCCTCTCAACCCCATCCACTTGCCTTCTTCCTGCAACCTTTCATGCCCTGACTAATCAAGAACCTAAATGCGCCTAACGATCTGGCTTCCACAGCCGCCTGTGGCAACAAATTCCACAAATTCAGCATCCTTTGGTTTGATAAACAAATTCCTCCTCATCTCCGTTCTAAATGGTTGTCCCTCTATTCTGAAGCTGTGCCCCATGGTCATAGATGCCCGCAGTATAGGAAACATCCTCTGCACATACACACTATAGAGGCCTCCTGACTATCAATGAGATCGGCCCCTCATTCTTCTAAATTGCAGTGAGTCACAGCCCAGAGCCATCAAATGCTCCTCACGTAGCCCTTTCATTCTCAGAATCGTTCTCGTGAACCTCTTCTGAACCCTCTCTAATGTCAGCACATTCTCTCATGGATAAGGGGCCCAAAACTGCTCGCAATACTCCAAGTGAGGCCTTGCTAGTGTACTTACTCATCCTATTGGATGGTTTGGAAGGTTTTGCAGAGGATCCATTCATGGAATCTCTCCAGTACCCTAGGATTTCTGCTGTAGCTGTCACGTCTCTGAACGTACAGGAAGGTGGCCGTCATCACCGCTGGCTCGCAGAACAAGAGTCTTGCACAGGATCTGACATCTTTCTTTTTGAACATTCCTATCTTTTGATGTCCAAGGGCTGTGCTGGCACTTTGGAAATAGTGGTATCATTAACGCCTGCTTTCACTGAGTGAAGGCCACGCTGTTTAAGGTCTCGTCACAGGCCTAAGGGTGGCACGCTGGCACAGCATTTGGCGCAATCGCTTTACAGCACCAGCAAACTGATCAGAGTTCAATTCCTGTTGGTGCCTGCAAGGAGTTTGCACATTCTCCCCATGACGACTTGGGCTTCCACCTGCATTCCAAAGACATACTGTATGGGTTAGGGTTAGTGCATTGTGGGCACTATGGAAGAAACCATGGAAGAAAGGGAAGGGGGTGGAGCACCAGAGGGGGGTGATGTACAGGTAAGGAGATAAGCTGAGAGAGGGAATGGGGAATGGTGAGTGGGGGGGTGCAGTTATCAGAAGTTTGAGAAATCGTTGTTTATGCCATCAGGTTGGAGGCTGATCAAGTGGTCCCAATAATTCATTTGGTTTATCTGTAACTGATTTGTGAAATGGGCTTCAGGAGGGAGTGGGGTGTCTTCACCATGCCTGTTACGTGTAGATCCAGTCTGTACCATTGCGTTATGATCATTAAAGTGGTAAAGACAGCAATAGCACAAACACATGTAGATGCTGGAAGTCTTGAGCAAAACACACAAAATGCCGGAGAAATCAGCATATCAGGCAGCACCAATAGAGGGGAATAAACTGCCAACATTTCTGGCCAAGACCTTTCATCAGGACTGGGAAAGAAGCTCTTCCTCATTTATAATGTCTGATCTATTCCCAAGGAATTTCACTCCTGATGTGATTTAGTTTATCATTATAAACAAGCTGAATAGATTTATGAAAATTGTCTTTTAAAAAAATTGCAAAGATTCAGCTGGAGCTTCCTCCTGTTTGCCCATTGACACATGTGCTCAAGATACTGCCATGCAAACTCCTTGACACATAACTGCCATAGGTACTTCGTCACACAGACACAGGAAGATAGCAAGTTAAAAACACAATAGATTTTACAGGTGCCAGAAATCTAAAGCAACACACACAGAGCGTTGGAGGAACTCAGCAGGTCAGGCAGTGTCTACAGAAATGAATAAACAGTTCATGTTTCAGGCCAAGATCTTTCTTCAGGATTGGAAAGGAAGGGGGAAGATGACAGGGTAAAATGGTGGGGGGGAGGGGAAGAAGCACACAGATATGGAATCACTTTCTCTCTTTCTCACACACACACACGCACACCTTGGAGAGGGCAATGGCAACAATATGTTAGAAAATAAACATACAAGGGAAAAATAACAGGATTTTATTAATAACTCATTCCATTCCCAGACTATTTTTATTTAAAAATAGTTAAAAAGCCAGATGCTCCCCTCTGAGGATTTGATGCGTATCTCAAGACATTGCTGTGAAAAGATCTCTTTAATGCGAGATACCACAAGGATTAGTGCAGGATTCCATTGACTGGGAGTCAGATGGCTGAGGTTCCTGCCATTACTGTAGCAGCAGAAGCTACAGTGGCCAGAGAAAGATTATTTGGGTTCATATGTGGTTGAAGGTATAGAGATGATAATTGAAGCCTGAATGTTAATCCCCAGCAGAGACTCCCTGTCCATAGCTCGCCTCTCAATCTCAGAACTTCTTTCGGATTTAAAATAAACTCAAAAAGAACAATCAATGCAAAATTTAATAATTAACTTTTTTGTTTAGAAAATGATTTGTAAGGTATTCACATTCACTATTAATCGGTTGCCGTGACATATTAATCACAACACAATTGGCTTTTGAGTTAGCAGCACTGAGCTTACTGTAAAGAGGCAGGAGCAGGGCAGTTTGTTCTCTTGGGGCTTCCTGTCTAACCTTATGAACACAGCAATCTTCTGTTCAAAGTTTCGGCTTGACCTATCAAAAACACAAGCTAAAGCTACTCTGTGCACTCTTTTGGATTAACTTCTTTGCAGTTTCATCTTTGATTTTTTATATTCCAGTTTCACTCCAATATGGCATTGATTCTTGTCAAACTCATGCTTATATCTCCATGGTAACATAGTGGCTAGCACAACGCTTTGCAGCACCATCTATAAGATCGGGAGGTTCGATTCCCTCCGCTGTCTAGAAGGAGTTCTTTATGTTCTCCCTGTGACGGCGTGGGTTTCCTCAGAGTCGTCTGGTTTCCGCCCACATTCCAACGCCACACGGGTTAGGGTTAATGAGTTGTGGGAATGCTATATTGGCTCCGGTAGTGCAGTGAGATTTGTGGGCTGCACACCACAATCCTGTCTGACTTGATCGGGGACAAGCAACGCATTTAACTGCATGTCTCAATGTACATTTGACAAATAAAGCTATTCTCTCCATCTTCCTTCTTTCTTTCCTTCCATCCTGGGCACACGTTTGTCATTGCTGTGTGCAACGTTTGGCCTTCTCCCCCGCACTCTTTCACTGTGGAGAGTGGGTTGCATTGTGCCCATTTCTTTCACTCATGCTGGCAGCTAATGATTGACCAGAGACGTTCAGTAAACCTACCAAAGTTGGTGCCTCCTTCACCATGTCTGCTTCAGTTGGAGAGTGATTGGCTACTGAACCTGCTAGCACAGTGCATGATATTGGAAACAATTGAGAAAATGGCACAGTCTTTAGTGTCAACAAGGGAGAATGCTGAATGTTGGACTGCTGAAACTTGGCCACTTTTGGAGTTCGTACATTTTACGTCGGGTCTTAAGACACCATTGGCCTCTCAGGGGGACATAAAGCAACACGTGAGCAGGGGAATTAAACCCGATGCTATGATCAGCATCTCTATTTGCCAAGCAGTACTCACAAAGCATTACTTGGCCTGTGCACGTCCTGCTTTATAACAGTAGCAACGTGTCAAGCAGTGTCTGTGAAACACTCCTGAGTTGCATGGAAAGTCAATAAGAAGGCATCGTTGTAACTACGAGACATCTTGCTTGCTTTTAAATTTTATGGAATAGAGTGTTCATTTCAGGAGTCTCGATCCAGGCATGGACCCAAGTGCTCTTAAGGTTTTAATGCCAGTGATGTAAGCCAAGGAGAGGGCACTGACCCATATTCACTTATTCTCCACCCCCCCAGTGGATTTAGAGGTTTTGGCAAAATCGTAATCCACTATTAGTATCGTTTTCATCGATAGTATCTCTCTTATCAGATTCCCCCTTCTCCAGCCCGTTATCTCTTTCTCTGATTAACTTCCCAGCTCTTTACTTTACCCTTTTCCCCCTCCCGGTTTCACCTATCACCTGCCCCCTTGCACTTCTTCCTCCCCTCCCCCACCTTCTTACTCCGACTTCTCCTCTTCCTTTCCAGTCCCGATGAAGGGACTCGGCCTGTAATGTCGACTGTATTCTTTTCCACTGATACTGCCTGGCCTGCTGAGTTCCTCCAACACTTTGAGTGTGTTGCTCGGATTTCCAGCGTCAGCAGATCTTCTTGCGTTTGTGACGGGACCACTTAATGTTCCAGCGAAGCTAGAAAACAGACTCATTGCAGCTCTCCTTAATGAGTCTGAAGGCTGTGCATTTAAGCACCCCCACTCCGTAACCACAGCTGGCAGCTTAGTGCAAACATGATGCAATGCTGGTTCAATACTTCTCAATATTCTTCAGATAAAGTAAAGCTCCCATTACATGGCCAGGGGTTTTCCTGACGACCCAGTCAACATTTATGCCTCAGCTCACAGCATTCAGAGTTCAGGGTGAATGCGCTGCAGGAAGAAATAATTGGCCATGGGGGGTGATATTTTGTGGTTATGAAATGGGTCAAAGAGCATTAGATTATTTATTGCTCCAGGAACAAGCAATCGGCCAGAGGAAGTCAGTAAGCTGAGCAGCATCTGCTGTCGGGGGGAGGGGGGAAGGAATATACAGATTTCTAGTCACAACCCTGTACTGGGGACCTGCGTCTCTACTTCCCGTTCAATTCCCGGCCGGCGTCATTTCGCTCCTCGCAATGAAAACAACCTCCTTCACTTTCTCACATACGCAAAAGGCTGGAGGAACTCTGCAAGTCGGGCAGCCTTTATGGAGAGGAATAAACAGCCAACATTTTGGACTGTGAGCCTCTACCAGAACTTGAAAGGAAGGCGAAGAAGCCAGAGTAGGAAGGTGTGGGTGAGACGGAGGCTACAACCTGGCAGGTGATGGGTGAGGCGGAGGATGGGTGTGCAGAGAAGGCATTATGAAGTGAGAGCCAGGAGGTGGAAGAGGTTATTGAGACCTTTGGAATTGTGCATCAGGAGCACATAGAAGCTCTGTGTGTGTGTGCTAAGTGGGAAACACAAGCAAGTCCATATACACATATGTGAGAATCTTCCTGGACCCCCTTGCTGTTGGATCACAATCTTATTCTATCATGTCTGTGTGGTAGGAACACCCACCTCATACTGATGATAAAGATCACCACCTCCAGGACAGCATCTCAACCTTTGTTTGCCTGAGAAAAAGAGACCATCTCAAAAAGTCATCCTTGACCATGCTGAGCCGTTTTAGAAGCAGAGGAGGAAGAAGTCATTGGTGTATAATACTGCATGTCTGTTGTGTTTTGTAACATCAAAACATTAAACTAGTTCAAAGTAAGACAAAGGATTATGAAATGTGAGTCTAACATTGGGTTTACTTTAAGCGAGGTGCATGCATATCATGTAGCGTGATAGTGTATGCAATTAACATGTATTTACATATAACTCGTAATGAATTATTTAAGTGCTTAATCAAGCAATACAAGGTTACTTAAATATTACTAAAACATTAAAGACACGACAATGTCCTTCATAAATTTGCCCTTTGCAGATGAAGCCTAAAGTTGTGTGTTAGGAGGGATTTATACCAACAGCACTCATTCCAGCATAAACAATGATGCAGTGTGTTAGATTCAAACTGTTTACTTGTGGCATTGCATAACCTAAAACAGGACACAAACCACATTATTCCTGAGGTTAATGTGGCTCTGTCCAAATTAGATTCCTGATTTGTATTGTTTGTTGACATTAATTATTTGCTCTCTTTTCAGGGAGAGATGCTACCTGCATTTTTAATCTTTTTAGGCTTTTCCATTCAATATAGTTAAAGGAGCAACAGCCGGTTTGAATCGTAGGATCATGATTGAATTCTTTCCTGCCAAACATTTACATGGCAATCTCCTCTTGTTTATTCACGTTTTCATGCTTGCTTCTCCTTGAGACTCACCTTCTGTGATTTGTTGATGCCCTATCTTGCTTACACAACTATTTATTTTTTCTCTCCAACCCCCTGATCCCATTACAGGGCCTGTATTCTGACGAAAAGCGACTGACATGGAATCTGTTTCTTACTTCACAGCGGCTGCTTGGCCTGCTGAGCGTTTTTTTAGAAAAAGATAGGTAACGATTAGCTTTACTTGTCACATGCACAGCGAAATGCGTCATTTGCATCAAATCAAATCAGCAAGGATTGTGTTGGGAGGGGCAGCCCACAGGTGTGGTCACTCTTCCGAAGCCAACTCAGCCTGCCCACAACTCACAAACCCGAACCCACACATCTTTGAAAGGTGGAAGGAAACCAGAGCATGCATTGGACACTCATGTGGTCACTGGGAGAACGTACTAACTCCTTACAGATAGCAGCGGGAATTGAACCCCGATCGATGATATGGTGCTATAAAGTGATTGCAATAACCACTACGATGCTGAACGACTCTTTTTCTAGCTTTGCCTGATTTTATTTCAGATTTCCAGCATCTGCAGTATTTTAGTTTGCGACATACAGTTACAGTCATCGGGCAGGAAGTCAATAGGTATAACTTTTAACCTCTACTGTTAAGATTTGAAAATTCCATGAGTTAGTTGTGCAGTGTGGAAGAAAACAATGTTTCTGAATTAATCTTACTAGATAATTAATTGCAATTTCAAACACACCCATACAGATAATAGCATGGGTGTACAATTGCGTAAGTTTTCATTATCTCAGTCTTTAACCACAATGTTAATGATCCCTTGTTGCTGTCAACGCTTACATGTACCTGAATCATGTACAGGTGTCCCCCCCCCCCCCCCACCTTTACAAAGGTAGAGCATTCCTATGAAACTTTTCTTAAGCTGAAATGGCGTAAAGCAAAGAACCATTAACTTATATGGGAAAAATTTCCGTAAAATCCAAAATCCTCTTTGTAATACGAAAACAGGTTACTATTGTAGGGCTTTTGTAGAAGCGAAGTGGCGTCAAGTGAACATTTGTAAAGCGGGGGACACCTGTACGTTAATGTTCGCGGGTGCTCTTCACCTCTCTTCAAGTTGGGAATTTTCAAACCGATTTCAATTAGGATGAAGGGCTAGCATTTTTGTGGCACTCTCCAAAACCATTATGAACACCAGAGTGCTCTGCATTAATGTCGGTCTAAACCTCAGCTCAGTTGGTCCCACCTGAGGCAGAGGCTGCACAGTAGAAGTGGGGCGACGTGGTTAGCGCACTGCTTTACCGTGACAGCCATAAGATCGGGATTTAATTCCCTCCGCTCTATCCCCCATGACCGCAGGTGTTTTCTCTGCCTGCCCGAGTTTTCTCCCACATTCTGAAGGCATGCGCGTTAGGGTTTGTCAGCTGCGAGCATGCCCTGTTGGCGCCAGAAGCACGGCGGCACTTGCCGGCTGCCCAACACAATCATCACTGTTTCGACGTACATGTGACAAATAATTGCCTTCCTCCCTTTTTCTCAACCTTTCTCTCCTCCTCCCTCCCGACAAATGCATGCTGGCCATCCAGCACCCATTTGGGTTAATCCCATTTTCCACTCCTCCCAGATTTCACCGCCCACCAGCACTAACACACACTAGGTGCAATTCACTTACACGTATTAGGAAGTGGGAGGAAACTGGAGCACGAGGGGAGGGGGAGTCTACGAAGTCACAGGGAGAAAATACACACACTCTGAAGTACAGGGAAATGTCAGGATTGAACCTAGGTTTCTGGAGCAATGAGGTAGCAGTTTTTGCTGCACAACTGGCTACCCAATTGTATATTCACAGCAAAAGTCCCAGTGCCGAGGAAGAGCTATCAAAGTGAAATAACAATAGATTTTCTCTTTCCACAGATGCTGAATAGCTCCAGCACCTTCTTTTTTCACTGGCTGTGGTGGGAAGGGCTGCATTTGAAGCCTCTTTCTCTGTCGATAAACTATGTCTATTCCTCTCCCCAGATGGTGCTTGACCTGCTGAGCTCTTCCAGCATTTTGTGCATCGGTTACTCTGCATTTCCAGCGTTTACATAATCTCTTATGTAAACTATTAGTCTGTGGGAATAGGAGGCCACCCCATCAGCCCATTGTTAAATCTGGTTCCAAGGATCAAAAGAACTACCAGATATTTGGTAAACGCCCTTTCTGGATGCATCAGACATCCGCTGTGAATAACAGCAACATCCAATCAGAGTCCATCATAAAAAGTTAACCAATCGATGTGACCGAGATTTAACAGAGGTAGAAACATAACCTGCATGGTTTTTGACAGAAGTTGCACAAAGTTCCCAGTGTTAGTAACAGAGGAAATATGAGCAGGCTTGGTCCTTTAGCCAGAGGGTGGCAAATCTGTGCAATTCATTGCTAGAGACGGCTGTGGAGGCCAAATCATTAGGTATAGTTAAAGTGGAGGGTTTCAAAGGCAGCAGAAGAGGGTTGAGAAGAGTAACAAATCAGCCATGACCGAATGGTGGAATGGACTTGATGGGCCAAATGGCCTAGTTCTATATCTTATGACCGTTATTAAACACAGAAATGACACCTGGAAATGGTAAATATTAGGGTGAAATGTCCATATACAAGTTGGAGCCAATTTCTCCCTGGGTGTGTTCTGACCGAGGCATGATCACCCACATTGCAACAAGTGTCAGACCTTAAATTAATCAGTGCGTGACAGCTACAGAGCGGCCAAACAAAAGGCTGGCACTGAGATGACGGAAATGGAGGGACACAGCCATATGTTGTGTGTACCTCGTACCACAGGGATGTACGAAATGGGATTTAAAGAGATTAAGGAGATAGCGTTATTTGTCACATTTACATTGAAACGTCGATAGATTCTGTGCAACGTGTCAACTGGCGCCCTGAAGGCACCCCGGCAAGAGCATGTGCACAATTTACAAATCCTAACCCATATATCTTCGGAATGCGGAAGGAAACTGGAGCGTCCACAGGAAACCCACATGGTCTCGGAAAGTTTATAAACTCCTTAGGGACAGTGGTGGGAACTGAACCCCGATCTTACAGTTGGCACTCTAATGTGTTATGCTAACTGCTACATTATCGTGCCACCCTCACTTTAAGGTCAATAAAGCAACTTTACAAAGCACTTGCAGTACCGCGTGCATTTCTGGTCACCACACTACAGGAAGGATATGGTGGTGATGGCAGGAGGGCAGAGGCTGTCCACCAGGACCTTTCCTATACTGGAGGAACTTAGGGAGATACTGGATAGAGTGACTTGATTTCCCTCAGGTGCAAGAGAATGAGGAGCGATATGATAGGGGTATGTATAATGCTAAGAGACTTGGGACAGATATAAACTTTTCATAATCATGAGACTTTGTCGTCCTGTTGAAGCATGTTGGCGCAAGTGCTGACTGTTTATTTCTCTACATTGATACTACCTGACCTGCTGAGTTCAGCACTTTGTGTATGTTGCTCTAGAAACATTTCTTCTATGGTAACGGTATCAAAAACAAAAGGGCCCTGGTTTAAGGTGCGAGTAAGGGGTTTAGAGAATCAGGATTAATATCGCTGACATAAGCTGTAAAATTTGTTGACTTTGCGGCAGCTGTATAATGCAATACATAATAATGGTCCTTAATTACAGTAAGTATATATATATATATAAAATAGTTAAGTAGTGCAAAAATAGAAATAAAAAGTAGTGAGGTAATGTTTATGGGTTGAATGGCCATTCAGAAATCAGATGGCAAAGGGGAAGAACCTAAATCTTTGAGTGTGTGACTTAATGCTTCTGTACGATAAACGTTTTAGGAACAGCTTCTTCCCCCCCCCCCCCCCACCTTCAGACTTCTGAACAGTCTATGAACTATGAACACTACTTCACTGTTTAGCTCTATCCACCTAATCTATTTATTACAAACTTTACTTTACTTTATTGTCACCGAACAATTGATACTAGAGCGTACAATCATCACAGTGATATTTGTTTCTGCGCTTTGCGCTCCCTGAAATACAAATCAAAATAAATAAAAATTTAAATTATAAATCATAATTAGAAAATAGAAAAGGGAAAGTAAGGTAGTGCAAGTCCAGTCCAGATATTTGGAAGGTACGGCCCAGATCCGGGTCTCTTACTGCTGACTTAGTTATTCTTTATGTGTGCCACGAAGTAAAATGAATTTCATGATGTGCTAGTGATAACAAACCTGATTCTGATTCTAAAGTGGATTTGAAGATTAAATGCACATCAGGGTGGTTAATACCTGGAACATGGTGACAGAGGAGGTAGTCAGAATTAAATAGAATCACTGTGTTTCAGTGATATTTAGACAGGCACTTCAATAGGCAAGTTTATGTGCCCAATGTGGGCAAAGTGGCTAGTATGAATGAGGTGGCCAAAGGGCTTGTTTCTGTACTGTACAACTCCATAGCTACAGCACAACATTTGGCTTGTCGAGATTAACATGAAAACACAGCAATAATATCCCAGGAGCTAAAAACTGCAAGTCTGCGAGGAAGGTCAGTATGTAGACACAGCCGACTGCAGGTACTGGAATGAAGATCAGTAAAAAAAGAAGTCCCAGAGCAGCATAATGGGCAGACAGCATCTCTGGAGGGAAATGAGATAGTATTTCGGGTTTAGATCCTTCATTAGAACTGGAATGAGAACCTTTTATTGACATGTTTGAAAATCTCAGGGCGTTAAGGTGAATTGCACACTAAAATTCCAACAGGCTCAAACTAACTTGGAAATAATTAAATAATTCCCTTGATAATTAAGGGAATCCATGCTAACATCCTGGATTAAGTCCCATGGAATATGTAGAACGCAGACTGGCCCCTACAGCCACTTGAGGACATGCCAATACACAACCCCTTTGGAGAACATCATACTCAATTTGAGTGACTGCACTACTGTTTCATGTTCTATGGTTTAATCCCCTCATGGTTATGAATGGTATACGCACTATCTTCATTGCAGAACGTACCGTATAGAATGAGATGGTATCCATGCACATACCCCACACAAACCCTCTCCCCACTCCCTAGCCGACCCCTTTGCCATAACCTCCTTTCCCTTCTAAAGCAAGTAATCTGTCTCGGGGCTTTCCACTGCCCTTAGTTACATAATATAAAAAGTCCTCTTGATAATCTGGGCATGCTGTATCTCCTGAAAGTGTTAGCACAAACACTGACATTTTTCATTGTTGAACAAATAAAAAGTAAAAATACTTTAAGATAAGATTGTACATCAGAATTTGAACAATTCCCAACATCAACTATTAAGTTTCAGCATGTGGTGTTAGACTAAGAACCAGTTGTTTGTTTTCATTAGAGTACATAAAGCATCAGCACAGACACTGGCCATTGATTCCATCTAATCCATGCTAGTGTTTAGCCTGCACCACTTCTCCACCACCAGCAAACCTCAGAACAGTGAATCATTCCCTCTTCCCTCAAGTGTTTATTTATGTGTTGGATCAACAGAGCCACACCCTTGTAACCATATCATCTGCGGACAGTCATACCAAGCGATGTGATAATGCAGTGGCTACGTTACCAGACTAGCAGCTGGAGTTCTAGACTATGCACCTTGAGTTCAAATCCCACAGCAGGGGTGGCCAACCTTTTACATTCCATGTGTAAACTTTTTTCAGATGCGCCATACAACTCTTGTACCCCCATTCAATTCTTGTAAAAATATGTTAATATAGACATATTTAGCATTTTTACATGATATATTGATTTAATATAAAATCAAGATAAACATTACTTACCTTAATGAGACTTTTAACAAATATATTCTGTTTTCTTTTCATTTCTTTCTTTTTCTTAATCACATATTCTTTCTGTAACTCAGACCCAAGCACTAGCTTCAGTTTTCCTTCTATTTCAGTCTGATGCTGTGTTTTATAGTGTCTATTAAGATCATTACGTGAGAAAGTGTTTTCACAGACAATGCAGAACGGTTTTCCTGATGGACCCGCTATAAATAAGAACTCATTTTCCCACTGTTCATTGAATTCACGTTTACTATCACTTTCTGCTTTTCTTTTGTACTGTGATGGGTAACTGAATGTAAAAACAAGGCTTAATTTTCGAAAAAGTATAAGACTACAAATGTTCACAACGGATGAACAAAGCACAACTCCATAGCGCATGAGTGTGAATTGTAAACTGGCAAAAACCTGCGACACACCGCTGGTACAGACACCTAGTGCCTCTGGATCAAACAAGTATCATACGTGTATCGAACAGTTATGGAATGACTACAGAACAAAAGTCCTTCTTTCCTAGTTTGATTCATTGAACATTTTTAAAAATTGAAAACAGATTAATGTGAAAGAAGATAACATTCACCAAAAGGTGTGCACGAAATAATAAAATTGCTAATTGCTAAATTTTAGATTTATTCTCAGTAAAGTAAAACCCATTTCTAGCTCTAAGCTAATTCCTGTTATAGATTTTTTTCTGTAAATCAGTTTTTGGTTAATACTTTTTGCATGAGGAGGCTTACTTTTTTATTATTATCACTGGGGTGCAATGCGCCACTTTTGGCACATGCGCCAGAGGTTGGCCATCCCTGTCCCACAGAGAATTCAAATAAATTTTTAAAAAAAAGGATTTTTGAAGAAGAAAAAAGAAGCTAATCTCAGTGATGAAACCATATAAAAACCAAGAGTGGAGGGAAATGGGAAGTTGACACTGCAGGTTGAGACCCATCATCTAGAGGCTGGATGAGAGGACTTAATCTATTTCCCTCTGCGGATGCTGTCTGACGTCCATTGAGATGGACTTTGCTCATGTTTATTCATCTGCATCTCTTGCACCTCCATGTAAAGACCTGCTTGGTTCACTACAATTTCACTGGAAAGGCAATCTGCCATCCTTACATAATCCAGACTGTGCCTGACTCCCACCCCCAGTGCTGAAGACTAATCAGCTCCTCAATTGAGAGGCTACAAGGGATATACGATAAGTGCTGCCATTGGCAGTGACAGCCCATGAGCAAATAAATTCTCACTATTCATTGCAATTTGTTTGTTTATTTATTTAGAGATACAATGAGGTATGGGCTCTTCCAGCCCAACGAGCAGCACCACCCAGCAACCCACTCACTTAACCCTAGCCTAATCACAGGACCACTTACAATGACCAGTTGATCTACTAATCGGTCAATCTTTTGGACTGTGGATGGAAATTTTTGCCCCCGAAGGAAACCCACACTGTTCACGGGGAGAACGTACAAACTCCTTACGGTTAGCACTGGAGTTGAACTCCAAACTCTGGATACCGGTGCCGCACTAATCACTATGCTATTGTGGCACCCACAACAGTTTTACAGTGGAAGCAATCTTACTCGCTCTCAACTTGGCTCTGGACCACTTGGACAACAGTAACTCCTGCCATGGGCTGCTGTTTATTGATTACAGCTCAGCATTCAATGTCATCTCCTCTCTGCTAATCAGCAAGCTTCAGAACCTGTCCCTCAGTACTTCTCTCTATAACTGTACACTTCACTGGGAGACCACAGTCGGCAGATCAGAAATAACATTTCATCCTCACTGACAAACAATGCAGGGTCACCTCAAGGGTACATGCTCAACCACTGTTCTACACTCTCTACACCCATGACTCTGTCTGGACACAACTCAAAGGCCATTTATAGATTTGCCAATGACACAGATGTTGGAAGAATGTCAGATGGTGACAAGCAAGCAAACAGGAATGAGATACGTTGGCTGATTGAGCAGTGTTACACCACCAACCTTGCAGTCAACGTCAGTAAGGCTAAGGAATTGATTTTGGATTTCAGGAAGGCAAAAATCAGGAGAACACATTAAGGGGTCAGCAGTGGAGAGGGTGAGCAACTTTAAGTTCCTGGGTGTCAGCATCTCAGAGAATCTATCCTGAGTCTGACATTTTGATGCAATCACAAAAAAGGTACACCTGTGTGTGGCCTTACTTCATTAGGGGTTTCAGAAGATTTGGTATACTATCTTAGAAAATTTCTATAGATGTACCATGGAGAGTATCTTCACTGATTATATCACTGACTGGTATGGAGGCACCATTGCACAGGAACAGAAAAGGCTGCAGAGGTTTGTAGACTTCGCCAACTCCATCATGGGAGCAAGCCTCATCAACATCAAGGACATCTTCCAAAGGTGACGTTTCAAGAGTTACTGATGGCCCCCAGCATTCAGGGTTTTCCTCCTCATTACTGCCATCAGGGAGGAGGTACAGGAGAGTGAAGATGCATAGGCAATGTTTTAGAAAGAACGTCTTCCTGTCCGCCACCAGATTTCAGAACAGCTCGTGAACTCATGAACACTACCTATTTTGCTCTCTTCCTGCAATATTTTTATTTTATATTTTTCATTGTAACCTTTTGTATTTTTAATGTATTGCACTGTACTGCTGCTGCAAAAGTAACCAAAATTTTACGACATATGTAAGTCTACGATAATGAATCTGATTCTGATGTCTTCTATAATTTCCTACTAAATTTATTACCTACTACCATCCAATAAGGACTCTTAGCTTGAAACTGTAGGCCCATAAGAAGAGGAAGCAAAATTCTTTAGTTCCCTTTCTCAAGCTGTTAAATATATCAAGGATTTATGTTTCCTTTAATAACTGCATTACTCTGAGCTTGGTAATTGATTGCCTTGGCTGGCCAAGGGAGGTTAAACTGTTTGGGTCTGTTTTCTTTGGAGTTTAGAGAATTCACAGACAAGGCTTTTTGGAACATACTTTATCCTAAGGAGATATAATAGGGTAGATGTTTAGATGTTTTTAAGTGGAAGAGTCTTGAAAGAGGGCACATAGTTTCCAAATCGGGCATGGGTGGGGGAGGTAGCATTTGTAACTAAGGGATGCAGAAATTTCTTCTCACCATGGTGTTGTGAATCTCTGGAATTCTCCACCCGGGAGAATTGGAGAGTCCAGCTCATTAAAAATACCTTTTAGTGATCAGGAGACTGAGGATTAGGAGAATGTGGAACAGAGGAAGCCTGGGATAGATTGGTTTGATCATATTGAATAGCAAGGCTGTTATGAATAGGCTACAGAATCTGAATCTAAATTATTATCACTGAGGAATGTTGTGAAACTTGGTGTTTTGCATTGTTTAGTAGCAGACCAGTTCAAGACATAGAAATCACTATAAGTTGCAAAAATAAATAAATAAATTGTGTGGAAGAGGAATAGTGAGGTGGTGTCCGGAAACTGTAGGCCCTATGTCCAGGCCAGGGACTGGAGGTCTGGGGGACCAGAGGCAGCCTCTCATGTGGTTGCAGGCCTGTCTGTGCATCTGAGGGAAAAAGGGGCTTGTTTTGTGTAGTTGTTGCAGAGGCTTTTGTGCTGTTCTACTGAACATGATGGGCGTGCTGTGTTGGCGCGGGCAGCAAAGAGACCAAAAGGTGGAGATCCAGAAAGTCAGTCCACATACATTGATTACCCTGGTATTTTGTTGCAAGGAGGAGTATGTGCTACAGCCACAGCTGAATCCTGCTAAAAACGGGGTTTGTGAAATGATTCTGCATGTCCTTGAACAGTGCAGAAGGAGGTCATAAAATCATACAGCACAGAAAAGGTCCTTCATAAGAACGTAAGAATAAGGAGCAGGGGTAGGCCAACTGGCCCATCAAGCCTACGCCATTATTCAATAAGATCATGGCTGATCTGGCCGTGGACTCATCTCCACCTACCTACCTTTACCCCATAACCCTCATTTCCCCTCCTATGCAAAAATCCACCCAACCTTTTCTTAAATATATTTACTGAAGTAGCCTCCACTGCTTCTTTGTGAAAAGCAGTTCCTCCTTATCTCAGTCCTAAATTTACTCCCCTGAATCTTGAGGCTATGTCCACTAGTTCTAGTCTATCCTACCAGTGGAAACAACTTTCCTGCCTCTATCTTATTTATCCCTTTCATAATTTTATATGTTTCTATAAGATTTGCTCTCATCCTTCTGAATTCCAGCAAATACAGTCCCAGGCGACTCAATTTTCCCTCATAGTCTAACCTTCTCATTTCTGGAACCAACCTGGTGACCCTCCTCTGCACTGCCTCCAAAGCCAGAATATACTTCCTCAAATAAGGAGACCAGAAGCTCATGCAGTACTTCAGCACCTCACCAGTACCCTATACAGTTGCAGCATAACCTCCCTGTTCTTAAATTCAATCTCTCTCGGCCAACATTCCATTTGCCTTCTTGATAGCCTGCTGCACCTTCAAGCCAACCTTTTGCGATTCACACCCAAGCACTCTCAAGTCCTTCTGTACAGCTCTATGTTGCAATCTTTTACCACTTAAATAATAATCTGATCTTCCATTTTCCCTTCCAAAGAGGATGACCTTGCGTTTACCAACATTGTATTCCATCTGCCAGACCCTTGCCCACTCAATTAACCTATCTATATCTCTCTACAAACTCTCCGTATCCTCTGCACAGTTTGCTTTTCCACTCAATTTAGCATCATCAGCAGACGTAGATACACTACACTTGATCCCCTCTTCCATTTCATTAATGTATATCGTGAACAGTTGCATGCCCAGCACAGACCCCTGCGGCGCACTGCTTACTACTCTTTGCCAACCAGAGAAACACCCGTGATTCCCAACTTTCTGCTTTCTATTGCTCTATCCATACTCATACATCACCACCAACTCTATGCATCCTTATTTTATGGATGTCTTTTATGTGGCACCTTATCAAATGCCTTTTAAATATCCACGTAAATAACCCATTTGTTCCCCTCTATCCATTGTGCTTTTTATATCCTCAAAGAACTGTAAGTTTGTCAAACAGGACCTGCCTTTGCTGAATCCATGCTACGTCTGCCTGATGGATCCATTTCTTTCCAGATACCTCGCACGAGCTTTTAGTTTGATGCCTTCCTTTAGTTCCTTAGTTATCCATGGCTGACTCTCCCTACCCTTACTGTCCTTGCTTTTAACTGGAATATACTTTTGTTGAGCACAAAGAAAAATCTCAATGGAAGTCTTCCACTGTTTCTCAGGCATCCCACCATATAGCCTGTGTTCCCAGTCTACTCTATCCAACTCCTCCTTCATCCCCTAGTAGCCTTCCTTGTTTAGAACACTAAACAAGTTTTAAGATCGAGCTATTGCACCCTCCATTTGTATGAGAAATTCAATCATAATGTGCATTCATTCAGTGCAGCTGCTCTACCCTGACCCAGACGCCCTTCCAAGCAAGTCCCATTTGCCTGCATGTGGTCCGTATCCCTGTAATCCTTTCCAATCCACATACCGATTCAGCTATCTTTTGAAAGCTGCTATTGTACCTGCCTCTACCACTTCTTTTAGCAGCCTGTTCTATATCTGGACCATCCACTGTCTACACAAAAGTTGCCTCTCAGATTTACATTAAAATTTTCCCAGCTCATCTGTCATCTCTGGCTCTTAATTTCCCTTCCCCGGGGGAAGAAAAAACATTTTCACTGTATCCATGCCCCTCATGATTTTAACGACCTCAAAGAGATAAGACCATCACTTTTCAAAAGCTACCCAGCTATAAGACTATTCTCCTCACTACTTCCACAAGCGTCTGGTGGGGAGAATCCAGTGCATCGGATCGCAAGAGGATGCAGAGCGTTATAGACTCAACCAGTTCCATCATGGGTACAACCCTCCCCACTATAAAGGGCAAACACTAAAAAATCAGCAGATGCTGGAAATTCAAGCAACACACACAAAATGCAGCAGGCCACAGGAAGGCAGTTTGCATCATTAACAATCCCCACCATTGAACACGTGCCCTCTTCTTGTTACTGCCACCAGAAAGGTAGCGCAGGAGGCTGAAGATCCACTACTGACCGATTCAAAAACAGCTTCAGACTTCTAAGTGGTCTCTTAACCCATGAACACTACTACCTTGCTATTCCTGTTTTTATTGCGCTAGTTATTTACTCCAAGGTTTATAGTAATTTCATCTCTTTGCACCGCTTTCTGGCTGCAAAACAACTTTCACACATTGTAAGTCAGTGACAGTGGATCTGATTTGGTACATCTCTCCTTTGCCAAAAGGCGGTTCTCAGGAAAGGTCGGGGCTTGACTAATCTTTAAATAATGGGGTTTCACAGCGGATGGAGTGAGGAGGTGAAAACCCAAACCAAGAGACTGGGTGGCACAGTAGTGAAGTGGTCAGCACAATCCTTTACTGTGCCAGCAACCAACGTACCCTCTAAGGTGTGTGCATGCACACATCATTTGCTACTATCACACAAAGGAACTTAAACTGCACACAAAAAGTTGTCACCCTCTATCTCGTTGGCATGTTAGGAACATTTCACGATCGCTCACAATCACAGTACCTTTTCCAATTTCCGATGCGGACGGCGTTGACAACGTGGAGTTTGCGATGATTCGTCTGCAGATTTTAGAACTGGCTTATTTATACTGTTATTATTGAATAAATTATTCGGTGCGCACATGTTGTTGTCGCTGGTCAAAAAAAAAAATTGCACAGCACAAGATTTTATGCACGCATTGGTCATTACAAATTAGAGGGTACGATGCCAATAACCCAGGTTCAATTCCCGTCGCTGCCAGTAAGAAATGTGTACGTTCTCCCCGTGAGCACCTGGGTGTGCGCCGGTTTCCACCGACATTCCCAACACCTGCGGGTTGGTGAACTATTCGGTCATTGTAAATTACCCCGTGATTAGGCTAGGGTTAAATCGGGGGATTGCTGGACGCCACGGATCTTGCTCCGCGCTGTAACTCAAAAAAAAACTGGTCACTAATAAACACAAATTTAAAGATTAAACAAATATCCCGCAGGGCGTTTACGGATTAGAAGGGATCCATCTATCATCTTGCACACCTCTATCAAGTCACAGCAATAATAACTTTGGGTTAAAGTCATTGTGTAAGAAATTTGCCACAGCAAGATCGCGCGCACACAGACAGAAAGCATGGAAGTCTATCTGGGTGCTTATTGACTGGAAGATTAGGCGGTGCTCTCACAATAAAATCAGGAGCCTTTACACATGTACCTGCGAGCACGCAGAGGTGAAGTTTGACGGTGCATTTGAAGGACCTCACTGGGAAGGAGGCCTTCGCAAAAACAGCCCTTGAATCATTTCTGGATTTGGAGATAACCCCTCTCGCGCTGAAGTGCAACACAAGCGCGCTGCTGCGTTTTCTTAAAAAGTCAGGGACAAGAAGAAACCTTACCTGGTCAGGTCTCGGCAGGTGACGTTATCTTAGGAGTGGGCTAACAACGCGAAGGGGGCCAACAGGATTCAGTGACTGGGGAGCACGGGTCTATTCGCATGCAGATACTCTCACAGCGCAGCATTTCGGAGACAGAGAAGAGTAAAAGACAACAGCTCGAAAGTGAAAGTACAGGCGAAACAGATTCGATGCGACCTAATCGGTTGTACATGATCAGTTTAGTGGAAATAATCGCGCGCCCGAGGCGAACCAAGACTCCCTCTGCGAGAAAGCCCTGACAACAATTAGTGAAACTTCTCCACTTGTACGAAAGCCCGCACCGGGAGACCGATTTAGCACCAAGTGTCACTTGCCTCGAGTTTGCAGGGAGCCGCTTGTTTCTTCATAGGGAGCAGATGTCGGGAGTAACTCCGGGGATTCGACAGCGTGCCTTCTCAGGGAAAGATCACATCACAAATGTCAGTGCACATGGCTCAGCGGCTGCAGGCAATACCTGGACTGAGCGAACAACGCACACTTCTGTCTTGGCACCGACTTTATTTCGCAACCTTCCCCTGGGCCATGTGATTTCCCGGCAGCCAGACTGCAGCTGTTAACACAGCGACCCGAGCGGCTCTCGGAAGACCGGCACTCGTTCTCCGTCCGATCGCCGGGACAGTGCGCGTTGCTGACCCGGCATAGTGTCAGTCACTGATCCGGCACAGTGTCTATTAGCGGCCCAGTACAGGGTCTATTACTAGTCCAGTACACTATCTTCATATGACCCAGTACCATATTCCCCCCCCCCCCCCGCCTCAGTTCATTGCTCACGATTTACCAAGCACAATTACTGACTAGAGCAACATCGATTTTGTGTCACTATCCATTACTAACCTAGTACTGTGTCTATTTTTAAACAGGCATAATGCCCCTTACTGAACAAATACTGTCTATTGTTCACCTTATGGACCTGATACCTGAAAACTCAGGCCATTTGATGTAGAGAGCAATTCCAGCCCCTGCAGCTATCTGACCGACTTTCCACCATGACCACATTTATTGGCCTGTTGTGCAGTATTTCTTGTAGTTGAAGAACCTTTTGGAAATGTTGGATATTTAACCTCTAGTTCATTGTCTTTGCCTTTTTCCCTGTGTGTACATAAAAAAACCCCAGTGAAATGCATTATGTCAAATCAAATCAGCGAGGATTGTACAAGCGTCTCCATGCTTCCAGCCCCAACACAACATGACCACAATTAAATTTAGATAAAACTGTATGTTGTTCTTAATTATAGCACTCTCATAAATTGTGATATCTGCATGAGAGGCACTGCCATACACCTGCATGGCTGATCACGTGAAAGCTGATGAACTCCTTCAGTTTTGAAGTTTGTTCCCTGGCTGTGCCTCAATTCCCAATTGGTCATAAACGTTAAGTCAAACTTAAGTTAATTCAGTGTTCCATCACTTATACGCTGACTTCAGTTCTTTGTGGGAATGGGACCTGCTCTCGGGGTTTCATAACTGGCCGTTTGTTGGCCCGCCAAGGGCTCGGCCTAAGAGTCCGGCTCGGATTTGGAAGCCTAAGATCTTGGGGCTCTGGAGATGGGTGGATTGAGGGTCGGTGTCACGGCAGAAGACCCGTGTGCCGTTGAGGCAGTCGAAACATCTACGGCTATACGCCCGGAAACCTGAGATCTTTAAGATCTTCAGGCACAGAGCTCGAAAAAAGCGACCGATCAGACTTTAAACATCATAAACCAGTGAGATGCTTGTTACGTCTCCCTGCTCACTGGGAAAACAGACACCTCCTTCTCCCTTATTAGGGAGAGAGAGAGGCTGTGGTATGTTGTTTACCGGGTGAAATGTGAAATCTTTGGGGTAACTGCAAGTCGGTGTTTTTGCTCACGCTTGAGTGCTCGGTGGAGGGTGCCGATGGTTTTTTTTTGCCGGTGGTTGGGGGGGGGGTTGTTGCTTACGTGTGGGAGGGAGGGGAGCTGGGGGGACCTCGGGGTTCTACCATTCAATAGTAGTTTATTCTTTGGGGCACTCCTGTGTTTTCGAGGATAGCTGCAAAGAGAAAGCATTTCAGGATGTATATTGTACATATTTCTCTGACATTAAGTTGGACCTTTGAACATTTGAACTTAGTACGGTTATAATTTGTAGCTCAGAGCCACATTTTGCTCTACCCTCATATTCCTTGATGCCTTTAAAATATAGATTCAGATTTATTTATCACAGGTACATTGAACCACACAGTGAAACATGTTTATTTGCATTAGCAACCAAAACACCCAAGGATGTGCTGGGGGCAGCCCACAAATGCCACCACACATTCTGGCGTCAACGTAGCGTGCCCACAATGCTCACCAGAACGTACAAACAACAACCACTACGGCAACAAAATTAAAAACAGACAACAACAAAACAATTTTCTTTACCACCTTCTCACCCCTGCGCCATCATACACACACAAACAGGCCTCCAACCCCAGGGCAAGCTGCATCCGGGGCTCCAGACCTTGACTCCAGAATGTAATAACTAATACTATTGAAGTCCAAGATGTCTAGGAGATATTTTCCTTTTTCCTACATCATGACCTTTCCATGACCATTGTGATTGGGGTTCTTGACTGCATCTTGGTTCTTCCTCACATTCCTGCTTTATCTATTGGACAGAGTGGTGATAAAGCTCCCATAGTCCTCACTTTTCACCCTACTAGTCTCTGCAGTGAATATGTTGATGCACTTTCTGTTACCTTTAATGAGATTTCACCTTTGCTCATATCTTCACCTCCCCTCTCTTCCCAGCATTCTGGAAAGGCATTCCCTTCAGACTATGTAGTCCGTACTTCTGTTTCCAGCAATCAATCTCCTTCTCGAGCATCAAGAGTCAAGGGTCAACTTTATTTTCCATATACAGTTCATTTACATGTATCAGGAATTTGCTGGGGTGTGATGCGCAACAACAAACAACATTCAACAATGAATAAAGAACAATATACAAATAACACAAGAGATTAAAGTACAGATATGGAATAAAATGTGCCTAAATAAATAAATACCAGCATTCAGTTACAAAGTAAATAGCATTACAATGCAGTGACAGGAGCAATAAATAGAAGGGGTGAAGGGGTGGGAGGGCATCTCCCTCTCTCTTTTTTTCTCTTTCTCACTCACTCAGTCTGTCTGTTTCTGTGTAAAGAGTGAACATAAAATTCACCAGATGTTAAGTCATGACTTAAGTTATGAAGTGGGACTGGAGAGAATAGGGCTTATTTTCCCTCTGGAGCACCGGGGGCTGAGGGGGTGACCTTACAGAGGTACAGTATATAAGATCAGGAAAGATGTAGAAAGGGTGTTGATAAAGTTTTTTTTCTAGGGAGGGGACATCTAAAACTTGAGGACGTGACTTTAGCGGGTAAGGGAATGATTTAAAAATAACTTGAGGGTAAACATTTTCACAAAAGGAGTGTGGGCATTTGGAATGAGATGCCAGAGGTTGTGCTAGAAGCAAGATAATCTACAATGTTTAAATAATAGACAGAAGAAATTCTGCAGATGCTGGAAATACAAAGCAACACACACAAAATGCTGGAGGAAATCAGCAGGTCAGGCTGGAAATGAACAACCAGTTAACATTTTGGGCCTTTCTTCAAAACATTTAAATGGCAACAGCGCAAGTATATGAAGAGGCAAAATTCAAAGGGATATGGGCCAAATGCAGGCAAATGGGATCATCGCCAGTGGGCACCTTGGTCAGCATGAACAATTGGACTGAAGGAGCTTCTTCCAGGCTTTGTCACACCATGACTCAGGAAAAGACTGCCTCTCCTTCCAGTTCACACGAAGGGTCTCTTACCCAAAACCTTCACACCATCTCTCTCTATAGATGCTGCCTCTCATGGTGGAAATCCAAAGCAACACATACACAATGCTGGAGGAACTCAGCAGGTCAGGCAGCACCTATGGAAATCAAGAAACAGTTGAAGATTCGTGCCAAGACCCCTCAGAGACTCATTACCAGCATTTTCTGTTTCTCTATCGATTTTTCTCTGTCTTAAATGCATTCAGTGGCTGGGCCTCCACAGCCCTGTAGGCTGTGCAGGAATCTCAAACCTTTACCTCTCTCTGAGTGAAGCAATTTTCTTATCTCCACTCTGAATGGCTGAAGTCTTAAGTGGAATCCTGATTCAAAGCACTCCAGCCTGCAAATAAATTCAAGAAAGTACACTTCAAGGCTGCCTATGCAAACATTATTTAACTAATGATAATGAACAACAATATCATCCCAGCATTTTACCTTGCCAAGCCAAGGATTAACTTTGTATGTTTCTCTGAGATGACTCCTCGTTCTTCTAAGTCCTTGCGAATGCAGGCATGAGATCCACAGTGGAATCACTCAGGTGAAACCAGAGTCTGTTCCGCTTCCTCTTTCAGAAGTATTTTCACCCGAACAATGTAAAACTACAAAACTAAAGTGCTTGGCAGAGCAGTGCATTTCTAAGTGTCAATATGCATAAGATCAAAGCTCTGCACAATGTTAAAATGAAAGTCTGGGATATGAACCTCCCTGGTTGGAGAGGATCCAGTTACAAAAAGAACATTTCCTCATTGACATAAGGGGTACTGCAGATGCTGGAGATCTGGAGCAACGCACACAATGCTGGAGGGGCTCAGTAGCTCAGGCAGCATCTATGGATGGGAATAAACAGTCGACATTTCGTGCTGAGACCCTTCCTCAAGACTCCGGCATCTGCAGTATCTCTTGTGTCTATGATTTACTTTTTCACCGCAAAGTTTCTTCGAGGTATGCTTACTCTAAAAAGTTTAAATCTTCTCTTTGATGGGAGTTCTACAAGACCCTCTCTCACTGCTCCTGCACTGTGATTTCTGCTGCTCTCTGACTTTCAACCATGTGCTCACCCAGACTTGTTAACACAGCCACGTATGCTTCCTGGGAACTCGTCTTTGCCGTTAGTCATTATTCCAAGAATCTTAGTGGATCTTGGTATTCCACTAAGATCCACCCATCTTAGTGGAATAAGATGCCACTAATTCCGCCTTAGTGGCATTATAAATAATATAATTGCCACTTATTTATCCTAGTGGCATAAATAAGATTGGGAATGTAATACAGATGGAGTAAGAGCAGAGTTGCTTATTGTTCCTTACACTATCTTTAATTTGGAATCTAATATTTTGTTTGGCTAGTTGCTAAATGAAAATACTTTTAAATGGAAATATTTGTTCTTGCAACAAATCCTCTACATTTCACTCAGGCCAATCTTCATGTAAAGCTGCCAATGCACGTACTGATAGCTTGGCAAACACACAACTTCAAAAGTCATGCATGGCAGGAAGCTAGGCATAGTCAGGTAGAATCCGTTAAAGATGAACTTATTCCCCTGGACCACTAGTTCTTTAACATAAAGCCAAGCAAAGTTAATTAAAGATATCTTTCCACACCAGAGCCATGGGAGTTGATAGTTATAAAAAATCTTTAAAAGTGAGAAGGTTGGCTAGATCAAAGGAGTCTGGAAATTCATCTCTCTCTCTCTCTCTCTCTCTCTCTCTCTCTCTCTCCTCTCTCTCTCTCTCTCTCTCTCTCTCTCTCTCTCTCTCTCTCTCTCTCTCTCTCTCTCTCTCTCTCTCTCTCTCTATGTATATATATATACACACAGTACTGTGCAACTGTCTTAGGTGCTACTTTAACACAGTTCTGTAGTAAATTGCCATAAAAAAATTTACAAAAAATTTGAGTGATGATAAACCTGATTCTGATATGGGTCTCTAATGTGGACTGAGATTGGGAAGGGGGCAGTAGAGGGGAATTATGGTTGTGAATAGGGAAAGGGAGAGGAGAGGGAGCAGGAAGCACCAGAGAATCATTCTCCAGTGGTCATTAAGCCAATTGCTTGGAATCAAATGACCTTACCTGGTGTCTCAGGGCTGGGTGTGTCTGCACACGTGCCACCTCCTGCCCCTGGCACTCCTTCTCTGCCATCTCCTGTAGCACTTCACCCTGGACATTCCCAAAATCCTTTGCTGCCGCCAGATTTGCAAGCTCGCTCTCCCCTCCACTTTGACAAATACAATACTGTGCAATAGTCTTAGGCAGCCTAGTTATATATATGTATCTCTAAGTCTTTTGTACAGTACTGTACACACACACACACACACACACACACACACACACACACACACACACACACACACACACACACACACACACACACACACACACACACACACACACACACACACACACACACACACACACATACACACACACACAGTTCCAGCTACTCCAGCTAGATAGATATCAAGACACAGATATAAACAAAACCATATATCCTTTGGTAGGGGAGTCTCAAACTAGAGGATGTACTTTGGACTAAATTGAGAGCAGAAAAACTTAAAACAAATTTCTAAGTCAGCACTTTAATTTATTTCCTCAGCACCATCACAAAAAACTATTTGCTTTCTTAAACTAAGGCACATTTGCCCAAGCTGAATTGGGATTTTATATGGATAAATGTAGGCACAAGATCACTCCCAATTTCTGGTAAGTTTTTGCCTCCAACATTACTACAGTCTAGAAAACCAGTGTATTTTAAAGGTTTTTGACCGACCCAAGGAGAATTCCAATGTTTTTATAAATAACTTTTCCTTCTTCTCTTCCTTTAATGTGTAACTGGTTTCTGGACGGTGTTGAATGGAGCAGAAGCCTTTATCCTGGTCAGAGAGTCAATGTGATTCAGCTTAATGAGACATCTGATCTGACAAGGTCTTCGGATGCATTCTTTCCAGAGTTAGTTACAACCACACACAAAGCCTTCATTCACGGTTGTTAGCATTGTAACATGAAATATTGCAGCAACATTTTTATGACCAACACAGCAGTTTGAATCTCAAACAGGTATGATTCAACTTCAGCTGCATCAATCTCCAATTTCTCCAACCTACCTCCCACTCTCTGTTGCCTTCTCTTCCTTCCTCACTGACTTCCTCCTACCCCCACCCTCATCAGCCTGATTTTCCCCTCCTCCACCCAGTCTGTTAGAAATAATTCTGGAGTTCTGAACACTGCAGAATCAGAGATTCAGAAACAGCTTCTTTGCCTCCACGATCAAACTTCTGAATGTTCCGTGAAAGCATGAGCACCACCTCACTCTTCCTTTTGCTTTGCACTGTTTATTTATTTTGTAAGTAATAGTAATTTAATGCCTCTGCAATGTACTGCTGCTCTGAAATAACAAATTTCACCTCATACGTGTAAGACGGTGATAATAATCCTGATTCTGATTCTGATATTAATTATAAAGAGGATACCAGAGCATACAAACAGGATATAATTCCTGTTGACAACCTATAAACACAGGAGATTCTGCAGATGCTGGCAATCCAGAGTAACACACACAAAACGCTGGAGGAACTCAACAGGGCAGGCAGTTTCTCTGGAGAGTAACAAAGAGCTGATATCGCTGGGCAAGACCCTTCATCAGGTCTGGAAAGGAAGAGGGAAGAAACCAGAATAAAAAGCTGGGTGAGGGGAAGGAGTACAGGCTAGAAAGTGAAAGGTGAAACCAGGTGAAGGGGAAGGTGTGTGATAAACTGAGAAGCTGGGAGCAGATAGGTAGAACAGGTAAAAGGCTGAAGAAGAAGGAATCTGATAGGAGAGGAGAGTGGATCATGGAAGAAAGGGAAGGAAGAGGGGCCCCAGAGAGAGGTAATAATCAGATGAGGAGAAGTAGTAAGGGAACAGCTCATGTTAATCGGTGCTCCTTGTAAGCTTCAGGATGAGATCAGGGAAAGCATTAAATGGCCATCACCTGTATTAAAACATCATTAAATGGTCAAAGTAGGTCTCTTTTGTTGTAAAGTTCTGGCTAGTTGTACTTTCACAGGCCATACCTCTATGCCGTCACAGAAGAGGCACATTTTGGGTCCCCTGGAGTCGATGGTATGGTTAGAGTTCATCAATGCGTCTGCTGAGAAGCTTTCAGACCAGCCACCTGTATAGAATTTCCAAAGGGGTTTTGCTTGTTCGGATATGCAAACATGGTAAATACGTAATTCTGCAAAAGTACCTGTCTACATTCAAAGTGTTAAAGGTAAGTAGGTGATTATAACCATTGAAACTGAAGTTAATCACTCATTATGGTCCTGATGTTTAGACCATGAGACCATAAGATATAGGAGCAAAATAAGGCCATTTGGCCCATCGAGTCTGCTCCGCCATTTCATCTTGGCTGATCCATCTCCCTCTTAACCCCAGTCTTCTGTCTTCTCCCTGTAACCCTGACTAATCTAGAACCTATCAACCTCTGCCTTAATGACTTGGGCTTCACATCTGCCTGTGGTAGTGAATTCTACAGATTCCCCACTCTCTCACTAAAGAAATTCTTCCTCATCTTTATTCTAAAAGGACATCACTGTAGTCTGAGGCTGCATCCCCTGGTCTTAGTCTCCCCCACCATAGGAAACATCCTCTCCACATCCACTGTATTGAGGACTTTCAACATTCAACAGGTTTCAATGTTTATACTTTAAGACAAATATACATTATGTGAGGAGAGCAGAATTAGTTTCTCTAGAAAATCCGTAGTGTGAACAAATATCTTTCATATCTTTTAACTACAGCAGTATGGGTCAGATTAGTCAATCATATCAACTCCATCTGGCCATCACCAACAAATTCCTCTCACTGGATCTCCTGCCCCAACTCTTCCCATCTGCCATCCAGACCTCCATCTCTGATAAAGGGTCATGATTTGATATGTCAGCTGTCCTTGTCTCTCCATAGTTGCTGCCTGACTTGTTGAGCTTTTGTTGTAGTTTTCAGTTCCAGCTGTGTTAGTTATCTTGCCATCTGCTCGGATTTACTAGGCTAATCTGTACTGTCACTACATTCTGAGCAACTGAGCCATAACTAGCAACTCTTATTAAATTCAGAATCAGAAATCAGAACTAGAATCAGGTTTAGTATCACGGGCATACGTCGTGAAATCTGTTAATTCTGTGGTAGCAGTACAGTGCATTCATGATAATAGAGAGAAAAAAATATACCTGTACATTAAATAGCTAAATTAAACAAGTAGTGAAAAAATAGGATATAAAAGATAAAGTAGTGAGGTAGTGTTTATGGGTTCGCTGTTCATTTAAAAATCGGATGGCAGAGGGGAAGAAACTGCACCTGATTTGTTGAATGTGTGCCTTCAGGTTCCTGTAATCCTTCCTCATGGTTTTAAAGAGAAGAGGGCATGTCCTAGGTGGTGGAATTCCTTAATGATGGATGCTGCCTTTCTGAGGCACCGCTCCTTGAAGAGGTCCTGGATACCATGGAGGCTCATGCCCATGATGGAGCTGGCTAATTTTGCAAATCTTTGCAGCTTACTGTGATCCTGTGCCATAGCTCTCTCCCCCCCACCCCACCTGCCCATACCAGACAGTGACGCAGTCAGCTAGCATACTCTCCGCACTACATCTGCAGATAGTTGTGAGTGCTTTTGGTGACATACCAATTCTCCTCAAACTCCTAATGAAATATGGCCACTGTCATATCTCATTTATAGCTTCAAACATCCTATTTTATCTCCACTACGTTCTTACTCATCCACAACGATTGTGGTGCTTTGGCTACTGGCATTATCTTCCCAGCTACAACCAAACTGGATTGTCCTCAATCTTAAATACTTTCCGCTATAGGCACCACTTGGTTTGCCATGAAGCCGTTTTATCTTTACAAAGTATCGATCTTTTTCAGTTTTGTACACAGTAACTCTCATTATCTATATGGCAATAACAACTTCATCATCTCTTCCAGATGTGTGGCTGTTTTCATGAGTCACAGCTCTGTGGCATTTTGCCTGAATATTCTCAGTGGCACACTCAGCTGGGGAAAGTGATCAAGAACAATAATTGGGTTATTCTTTCGCTCTGTCACAAATACTCGGGATGTAATTGAATGACAAAACCAGGGAAGGTCACACAAGGGAATATAAAGTTTTTATATTCCTAGAGTATCAACCTCTGTCTCCTGGTGATTTGCAGTCAAGAAAATAAATATTCATCACTGTAATATTGAAAATAACAGAAAGCAATCTGTTTCACAGTCAGTAATAAAATATGGGACGGCACCATTTTATGCCACGTACTGGTAAGTCCCCAGATTCAAGATTGTTTAATGTCATTTTCAGAACACAAGTGTAAAGGAGAACAAAATATTTGCTACTCAGTATCCGATGCAGCACAAAAAAACACACACAATAGGATAAAGAACACAATAATAAATAGAAACAGAATAAATATAAATATATATTATATATAAGATTGATTGTATGTCCATAAAGTGATGCTAGGCACAGGAGTGTCTGTACAGAAGGTGACTGATAGGAAATGGTAAAGTATTAGTCGTCGGGGGTGTGGAGCAGCGGATTAGTGGGTGGAGATGTTGATCAGCTTTACTGCTTGGGGAGCAAAACTGTTTTTGAGTCACTTGGTCCTGGAATGGATGCTACGGATCCTCTTCCCTGACGGGAGAGGTTGAGATCCTTTATGATGTTACTGGCCCTTTCTGTATATACGTCTTTGATGGCAGGTAGGCTGGTGCTGGTGATGCATTGGGCAGTTTCCACAATCTGTTGTGGCATCTTCCTGTCTGCCGCAGTGCAGTTTCTGTATCAATCAGTGATGCAGCTTGTTAGGATGCTCTCTGCTAATCATCTGTAGTAGAAATATAGATATACAAAGTCCATTTCATTATAGCTTCCTCAGAAAATTGGTGAACTTTCTGGACTATGTGGGATGTGCTCTGGGACCATGAATGGTTGTGCGAGACATGCACTTCCAGGAGTTTGTAGCTGCTCACAGTTTCCCCTATGGCGCTGCCATTGTAAGGAGGGTTGTGAATGCTGTAAGTTCTCCTGAAGTCAATAACCAAATCCTTAGTCTTGTTTGCATTGAGGAAGAGGCTATTTGCCTGGCACCAAGCGTCGAGCTCTTCCACTTCCTCTCTGTAGGCCAGCTCATTGTTGTTTGTGATGAGCCCCACCAATGTCGAACGTGACAATGTGATTACCCGGGTGTTTGGCCATGCAGTCGTGTGTGAGCAGGGTGTACAGTGTTATGCACCCATGGGTATCTTGTGCCTGTCACGTGACATGATGTAATTAAGGCTCTGCTGGGCATGATGTAATGGTCTTGTGATGGTGGATTGACGTAATTTTCCCACCAGTGAGAGGTCATGTGATAGTTTTTTTCAACAGGGTATAAAAGGGGTACCCCTCCCTGTGACGCGGGACAGTTCATGATTGAATTCGCCAGTGACTCCGTTCTGCTGCACATTCGATGTTATGACACATTTTTGTTTTAAAGTGGAGTTTTACTTTCTGCCTTAAGTCTCAAAGGTTATTGCCGGCAGTTTTGCTAAAATACTGCAGTTCAGTCCAGTCAGAGAGTGAAGATTTATCGAAGTTTGGGAAACCGAGGAATCCAGGAAAGTTGGTGTTGTCGGCTGTAAAGCAGGTTTGACCTTTTTTAATCTTCCTGCAAGGCATTAGTAACTTGTGTCTAAGATAGCTCCTGCATTTCTGAAAGCAGAAAGAGCTGGACACAGAGTTTTGCCAAGGAAAGGACAGTGCCTTTAAGCCGTTTTATTTCCTTCAATCGTAAATCCTTCGGCAAAGCATACCTCAGCTGGGATCAGCAGTAACGTCACGAAAGAGGATTTTATTAGATAGATAGATAGATAGATAGATACTTTATTCATCCCCATGGGGAATTTCAACATTTTTTCCAATGTCCCATACACTTGTTGTAGCAAAACTAATTACATACAATACTTAACTCAGTAAAAATATGATATGCATCTAAATCACTCTCTCCAAAAGCATTAATAATAGCTTTTAAAAAGTTCTTAAGTAGTTTACTTAAATACACTAAATACAATCAACCCCGGCACCTTAACATATCTTACTCCTGGCGGAAACTTCAAGGAAAGTCTCTCCTAACTGACTGTAAATCATTTTGGACTTTTTTTTTGCAATACTACTTTAAAGAACTGAGTTCGCATTTCTCGGTTTAAGAACTGTTCGAGCTGCTGTAGAGCAGTCGACTTCCGGTTAAATTAGTCGTTTGTTTACTTCTGGGTTTTTTTTTTAGCAGTGTTTAATAAATGTCTTATTTGTTATAAAAAACCTGTCTCAGTTATATATTCACTGTTGCTGGATCATAACAACAGCAATGGACTCAGCACACAGCCCCTGGGGCACCCGTTGTGAGGAACAATTGTGCATCGTGACCATCTGAGACCGTAGACCATTCTGTTGGTAAGCACATTGTTGAGTGTCCAGTGTGGCAGGAATGGAGTATTTGATATGCACCATTATCATCCATTCAAAGAAGGTGATTGGTGTAAGTGGCACTGGACACAAGTTATTTAGTTCTGAAAACGTAGAGGGGATGATGGTGGCTGATTTGAAGCATGTGTGGATAGCAGTCTGTATGGCTGAAGTGTTGAAGATGTCAGTGAGCTGGGATGTACACTCCCTGAGTACTTGGCTGGGATGTTATCTGGCCTGGCTGGCTTACTGTGGCTGACTCTGCACCTTCTTACGTCTGTAGCTGATACAGATAGTGGCTGCTCACTTGGAGACGGGTAGCTATCATGGTCAGTGCTGTGTTGCATACTTCAAAACGTGCATTAAAGTTTTTAGAGGTTCAGGGAGGGTGGTGTCACTGGTACATTTGACGCTGATTTTCCTTGTGTAGTCAGTAATATAACCAGTGAAATATGCTGGACATTGTCATCAGACAGGTGTTTCTGAATTATTTGAGTGTAGGCAGTCTTTTCCTTCTTGATGCCTATGGCGATGACTTGGCTGCACTGAGAGCTCTTTTGTCACCGGACCTGAAGGCAGCATCCTGGGCTTTTAGTAGGGAGTACGCCTCAGTGTTCAGCCAGGGCTTCTGGTTGTGCTGTGAGATGACTGTTCTTGAGGTACCAATGTCATCTACACACTTACTGATGTAGCTGATCACAGATGGGGCGTATTCCTCCAGGTCGGTGTCTTCTCCATTTGTTGTGACCTCCTTCAACATCTGCCAGTTCATCCATCAAAACAGTCCCGAAGCATAGAGATTGCCTCATTAGGCCATACACTGATGGTCCTCTTGATTGGTTTCTCCATTTTCAGTAGCAGTAAGGATGCTGGGATTAACGTTATGGAGGCGTAGTCAGAGGGACCAAGATGAGGGATAGGATGTATTTTTAAATACTGCATCTGTTTGTATAAGCATGGTCCGATCTGTTATTCTCCTGGTGGCCATGCTGGAATTTGTGTAAAATGTCGAGCAGGTTAACATGATTGAAGTCTTTGCAATTATGAAGAGATGAACTGGATACCTGTTTTAGGGAGCTGGTGAGCTGGTGATATTGTAAAGGTCTCCCACTGTGACCTTGCTGTTCGCACTTGGTTGGTATGGTTTGGTGGCTGGGGTGGGGGGTGGTTGGTGGTGGGTGGGGGACGTAGACAGTGGTGATGATTCCAGGATACAATGGCTTGTCATATGAAGAGTGTTTGATGGCTCTGGGCCTGTATTCACTGGAATTCAGAAGAATAAGGGGTGTCCTCATTGAAACTTATCAAATGATGAAAGCCTCGATAGAGTGGATGTTTCCTATGGTGGGAGAGTCTAAGACTATAGGACATGGCCTCAGAATAGAGGGGTGTCCTTTTAGAACAGATTTGAGGGGCTATTTCTTAAGCCAGAGAGTGGTGAATCAGTGGAATTCTTTGCCACAGGCAGACGTGGAGGCCAAGTCTTCATGTATATTTAAGGCAGAGGTTGATAAATTCTTGATTGGCCAGGGCATGAAGGGATGTAGGAAAGATGGCAGGAGATTGGTATTGAGTGGGAAATGAATTAGCCATGATGAAATGGCAGAGCGGACTTAATGGGTCAAATGGTTTAAATCTGCTCTATGGACTTACGTTCTACTGAACACAACAGTAAACGTCCTGATCAGGTAATGCGTCCGGCATTTAATTGTAATATGTTCAATTGCCCCATGTCAATTTTCCCAGGTAAATGAGAAAACAACTCCCAATCTTCTTTGAGCTTTACCTTGGTATTGTTAATATCCAGTTGAACTGAGGCCTTGGCCTGACGTCTCATTCACATATTGGTGCCTCTGAGCGCTGTGAGGAACCTGAGAGGAACTTCAAGCCAATATCCTCTGACTTATTTCAATGGAAGTGCTACAAGTAAAAGCAAGCTGACAGCATGATTAGTGATAACAAATCAGCCATGATGGAATGGCAGAGCAGACCCAATGGTTTAACAGCTTAATGTTCCTCTCATGTCTTCTGATCCTATTAAGTATATAAAGGATAAAAGAGAGTTGAGGGTAGGGCCGATAGAAAATGATGCTGGAGGTAGTATAATGAGAGATGCAGAGATGGCAGAGGAACTGAAAGCTTATTTTTCATCAGTCTTCACAGTGGAAGACTCCTGCAGTATACCGGACATTTCAGAGCACCAAGGAAGTGAAGTATGTGAAGCTTAATGGTCTGAGGGTGGATAATTCTCCTGGATCTGATGGTAGGCAACCTCTGATTCTGAAGGAAGTAGCTGGAGAGATTGCGGTGGGAATAACAATGAACTCTCAAGAATCAATAGATTCTGGCATTGTACCGATGACTGGAAAATTGCATATATCACACCGCTATTTATGAAGGGTGGGAGGCAGCAGAAAGGAAACTACAGACCTGTTATCCAGACATCAGTATTTGGGAATTTGTTGGAATCGATTGTTATGGGTGAGGTTATGGAATACCTGGTGGCACATGACAATATAGGCCAAAGCCGGCATGGTTTCCTGAAAGGAAAATCCTGCCTGACTAATCTACTGCAATTTTTTGAGGAAATTGCAAGCAGGGTAGACAAAGGAGATGTAGTAGATGTAGTGTACTTGGATTTTCAGAAGGCCTTTAACAAGGTGCTGCACATGAGGCTGCTTAGCAAGATAAGAGCCCATGGAATTACAGGCAAGTTACTAGGATGGTTGGAGCATTGGCTGATCAGCAGAAAACAGGGAGTGGCAATAAAGGGATTTTATTCTGGCCGGCTGCCGGTTACCAATGGAGTTTTACAGTGGTCGGTGTTGGGACCATTGCTTTTTACAATATAAGTCAATGATTTAGACTATGGAATTAATGGATTTGTGGCTAAATTTGCTGATGATACAAAGATAGGTGGATGAGTGGGTAGTATTGAAGAAACAGAGATACTGCAGAGAGACTTCGATAGTTTAGGGAAATGGACAAAGAAGTGGCAAATGAAATACAATGTTGAAAAGTTTATGGTCATTCACTTTGGTGGAAGAAATAAACAGGTAGATTATTATTTAGATGGGGAGAGAATTCAAAATGCAGAGATGCAAAGGGACTTGGAAGCTCTTGGGCAAGATACCCTAAAGGTTAACCTCCAGGTTGAGTCGATTGTGACAAAGGCGAATGCAATGTTGGCATTCATTTCTAGAGGTGTAGAGCAGGGATGTGATGTAGAGGCTCTATACGGCACTCGTGAGACCACACTTGGAGTATTGGGTGCAGTTTTGGGCTCCTTATTTTAGAAAGGATATACTGACATTGGAGAAGGTTCAGAGAAGATTCACGAGAATGACTCCAGGAATGAAGGGGTTACCATATGAGGAACATCTGGCAGCTCTTGGGCTGTATTCCCTGGAGTTCAGCAGAATGAGGGAGATCTCATAGAAACTTTCTGAATGTTGAAAGGCCTGAACAGATTAGATATGGCAATGTCATTTCTCATGGTAGGGGAGTCTAGGACAAGAGGGCATGACTTCAGGATTGAAGGATGTCCATTTAGAACAGAGATGTGGATAAATTACTTTAGTCAGAGGGTGGTAAATCTGTGGAATTTGTTGCCATGAGCAGCTGTGGAGACCAAGTGATTGGGTGCATTTAAGGCAGAGATAGATAGGCTCTTGATTAGCCAGGGTATCAAATGATGTGGGGAGAGGGCAGAGGAGTGGGGATGACTGGATGAATTGGATCAGCCCAAGATTGATGGGCTGAATGGCCTACTTTTGCTCCTATATCTTATGGTCTTAGGATCACAGATAAAATATAAAGTCTTGATGAAAGAGAAACGTAAGGTTCGAATGCTGGAGACCAGAAACTACAGAGAAGAACACATTAAGTTATGCCAACTATCATGATCTAGGTGGATTATCCCTAATATGATGCACATCTCAACAAAACAGACTATTGGGAACAACAGGAGCTGCTTAAACCTACCATGATGAAGGGTCTGTACTGTGATGATCTGTTCAATGGTCTTTGAATGACACTACAGTTATAGCAAGACTGTAGTACAGGGATTCCCAAACTAGGGTCCACAGAGCTCTTGGTTAATGGCAGGGGTTCATGACATTAAAAAAAGGTTGGGAACCCTTGCTGTAGAGGAATGACACCACATGGAAGAACATACTGTAGAGGAAGGATATACTGCACAGTGGAAAGGACAACACTGGAAGTTTCAAACGTTCATTTTATTGTTAAAGTGTGCATGTGCAATACAACTCTTGATATTCGTCTTCTCCAGGTAGCCATGAAATACAGAAAAGCCATCAACCACCTCCCTACACGAAAAGGGAAAAGAAACAAAACTGGAAGGTATGACACCATTAGTAGAAAGTAACTTGTTTATTTGGTATTTCAGCAACCCCTCTAATCCTTTCCGCCTCTCCCCCCAGGCGTGAGGGTTCTGAACTCCCTGTCACCACCCAGGTCTCATCACATAGAAGAGCATTACACCATTTGTTTTTTAATGTGTCGTAAATGTACCTTATGCTAAATGTCAACCTTCTGAAATATACCTTACTATTTAACTTATTAGTGATAATGCTACTTCATGTGTTGTGTGTGAGTTGTATGTACTGTGTTGTGCAACCTTGGCCCAGAGGAACACTGTTTTATTTACGGTATACTGTTGTATAGGGTCAAATCACAATAAAGGTGAACTTGAACTTTATTTCCTCTAGTGGTCACAGTGTTCCATTTATAAATTCACTGAGTTTTTCATCGATGGGCGCGGTAAAGGAACTACAGTGAGAGGAATTTGGTCGATGAGATGAGAATTTTTTGCTTTTTAACAGCTGGTTTGTATATTCATTCTGCTGATGGATCTTGATTTGCCTGTCACTGACACAGCTTGCTAACCTCCAGGATAACAAGCTCATCTTCAGATTACACTAAGTGCTGGCCAGTTGACAGTTCACACGTGTTGAGTTGGACATGGGTACACTGTGTACCAGAAGCATGCTCATTTGTGAGGTCACTCATAAATAGATGTAGCTTATCATGATTATGTTCAGTGCCAAAGATGAAACCATTTACGAGGTGCTTAACCAGCAAGTAATTCATCTCTTTCCCTGAATTGTTACCATGATGCAGAATTTCGTGGAATGACAGCTCTGAGCTTTCTGTTGAAGGCTTTTACAGCGTTTTACAGTAAGGCTTCCACAACTCTGGATGCCCGTAAGTTCCCTGGTAATTTTTAAAAGAGTACATGGTGAGGCTAAATAGAATTTGGAACATGGGCATGTTAAGGTTAAAGGGAGCAGGGGTAGTGGGCCTGGTGAGTTGAAGAGAAGTGAGGGAACTTTGAACTCAAGAGCTTAAAGGGAACTGGGGTGTTAAGACCATAAGACATACGAGCAGAATTAGGTCATTAGGTCCATCAGATCTGCCCCACCATTCCATAATGGTTGATTTATTATCCCTCTCAACCCCATTATCCTGCCTGTTCACCATACTCTTTGACACGCTCAATAATCAAGAACCCTTCAACCTTCGCTTTAAATATACTCAATGATTTGGCCTCCACTGATGTCTGTGGAAATGAACTCCACCCTTTCTCCATCCTCTGGCTAAAAAGATTCTATGTAAAAATACATTAATTGCAAATGTCATCATACTACCATGTGATACATGTGTACCTCGCTTAAAGATATGGCAAAGCTACATATGCATTCCCAGATGCCCGTGATTTTCTTTGAACTAGTTTAAAGTTTTGAATTTACAAAACATAACACTATCTCAGGTCATGTAAATGCAAAATCTGTTCGAACTTGGACAGACAAAGACCCAGGGACTGATTAGGAACAGTCACCATGACTTTTTGCAAGGTAAATCTGTTCAGGGTTTTTTTGGAGATGTAACCAAGAGGATTGGCGTGGGTAGGGTAGTGGATGTTGTGTGCATGGAGCTCAGCAAAGCCTTTGATGAGGTCCCACATGGAAGGCTGATCTGGAAGCTGAGATTGCATAGGATCCAGGGGAGATGACTAAGGATTGGCTTGATGGTAGAAAACAGAGCCTGAAGATGCAAACCTCAAGTTTCAACAACAGCCTCTTCCCCGCTGCCACCTACTTCTTAACACTACCTCAAATGATTAATTTTCACTCAGTCTTGCACTAACATCATGGAGTTTAGTTCGGTGTATCATGCAAACAATCTATAATGAATGTTAACTTATGTTTGCCCTCACCTTGTACTGTGCTGCTGCGACACAAAACAAACTTTCATGGCATTTACACCCTGTGTATGTTTGTTTGTGGGAACAATAAAATGGAACTTATAAGGATGATGGTAGACAGTTGTTTTTAGGAATGGAAGTCTGTGACTTGTAATGTGGCCCAGGAGTCAGTGCTAGGACCATCGTTGTTCCTCTATATAAATGACTTGGAAGAGAATGTAACTAATAGTTACTTTGCAGCTGGTTTCATAGACAGTAAAGAAAGGTATCAGAATTGATTTTAACGTCACTGGCATTATAGCCGAGTGGAGGTGTAATGATATCGGCACCGGGCTTCGGTACGAGTGGTCCTCGGTTTGAATCCAGCCAGCTCCTTGCTTCCAGCCTTTCTGGGATGAGCGTTGAGCTAACAACTTGACCTCAAAGCAGAGAAATGTTAAAGAAATGGTAAGGCATGTCCCGATGCACCGGTGAGGGAGGGGATATATATATAGCAGGCTCTGGGGAGTGCCGTAGAACAGAAGGGCATAGGATTACAAGCACATACAAGTCATAAGTTAAAATAGGTTGACACAGGTCAAGATAGGACAAAGCCAGCATGTTTTCCTTAATCTTGCCTGACAAACTTGTTGAAATTCTTTGAGGAGGTTACTAGTAGGATAGACAAAGGGGATGTAGTGGATGTTGTATATTTGGTCTTTCAGAAGCCTTTGACAAGGTGCCACACATGAGGCTGCTTACCAAGTTAAGAGCCTATGGTAATACAGAAAAGTTACTGCCACGGTTAGGGCATTGGCTGATTGGTAGGAGGCAGCAAGTGGGAATAAAACAATCCTTTTCCGGTTGGCTGCCAGTGACTATATAACCACCTAACAATTACAGCATGGAAACAGGCCCTCTTGGCCCTTCTAGTCCGTGCCGAACACTTACTCTCACCTAGTCCCACCAACCTGCACTCAGCCCATAACCCTCCATTCCTTTCCTGTCCATATACCGATTCATTTTTTTTTTAATGACGAAATCCAACCTGCCTCTACCACTTCTACTGGAAGCTTGTTCCACACAGCTAGCACTCTCTGAGTAAAGAAGTTCCCCCTCGTGTTACCTCTAAACTTTTGCCCCTTTTGCCCCTACTCTCAATGGAAAAAGCCTATCCACGTCAACTCTATCTATCCCCCTCATAATTTTAAATACCTCTATCAAGTCCCCCCTCAACTTTATACGCTCTAAAGAATAAAGACCTAACTTGTTCAACAGTGGTGTTCTGCAGAGACCGGTGTTGGGATCGCTTCTTGTTATGCTGGATATCAATGATTTAAATGATGGCTTTGTTGCCATGTTTGCAGATGATATGAAGATTGGTGGAGAAGATTGGTGTTGGTCTTCAACAGTCAGGACTCGAAGTGCTGAAAACTATGTTGCATTTGTACAAGACACTATTGAGGGTACACCTGGAGTATTGTGTACAGTTTTAGTTACCAGGTTATAAGAAAAACATAATAATGTGCGAAAAAGTGCAAAGAAGATTTAGAAGAATGTTGCCAGGGCCAGAGTTAAAGGGAAGGTTTGGCCCTTATTCCTTTGAGCGTAGGAGATTGAGGGGTGTGCGAATCCATGGAGCCATAGAAAGGGTAAATGAACACAGTATTTTGAAACGGGATCTAGTGCTTCACTCAGAGTATTTTATTCACAGAGGAAGGGAATTATTAGCAGCCATTGTTTTGAAGTAAGAGGTGAAAGATTTAAAAGGGACCAGAGGGGCAATTTCTTCACACAGATATTGGCACGTATATGGAGTGAGCTGTCAGAGGAAGTGGTCAAGGTCAATAACAACACTTAGAAGACCTTTGAACAGGTACATTGGATAGGAAAGGTTGAGAGGGATATGTGCTATACACAGACAAATGCGACTAAATTTGATGCTCATTTTGGCCACCATGAATAAGTAGGGCTGAAGGGCTTGATTCCATGGTGCATTACCCTATGACTCAAGAACTGCCAGTGATATGAGAATAATGGAACTGCAGGAATAAAATGCGCAGGAAGCTCACAGGGATGTAGCCAGGAATGGAGAATTACATTGAAGAGCTAGGAGTGCCGAAGACCAAAAGAAGCCCATTGTAAATGAGGCCTAGTCAAGGTAAACAGGTCGGCATACCAAGAAGTTTGGAACATGTTTAAACAAAATTTGTGAATGATTGAGGTGGTCAGGAAACATTTAAACTTTGCGTCTTTATATTTGTGTATTCCCAAGCAATTTCTGTACGCTTGAAAGACATTTACCAACAAGGAAATTAAGAATGCTGAGAAAATACGTTGCTTTATTTTAGGAATCTAAGCATTGCCTGTGCATACATGACTCACTGGACTTAATATTACTTGTCAGCATTCTAACTACTCCCATTATATACTCTGTGGCCACATTATTAGGTACCTCTTGTACCTAGGAAGTGGCCACTGAGTGTATGTTCAAAGGTCCAATTTAATGTCAGGGAAATGTATACAATATACATCTTGAAATGCTTTTTCTTCGCAACCATCCACAAAAACAAAGGAGTGCCCCGAAGAATGAACGACAGTTGAACGTTGGAACCCCAAAGTTCTCCCTAGCTCCCCTCCCCCACGCAAGTGGCAGCGAGCAACAATCCCCCCTCCCCCACCAGCAAAAAAAAGTCACCGAGCGCTCAGACGTGAGCAAAGCAATAGCAAAGACACAGACTTGCAGTTACCCCAAAGACTTGGCGTTTCACCCGGTATACAACATACCACAGGCCATCTTTCTTCCTAATGAGGGAGAAGGAGGTGTCTCCGCTGTTTCTGTGGTATTCTGCTGCTGTATCCCATCCACTTCAAGGTTCAACATGTTGTGCGTTCAGAGATGCTCCTCTGCACACTATTGTTGTAACACACGGTTATTTGAATTCCTGTCACCTTTCTGTCAGCTTGAACCAGTCTGGTCATTCTCCTCTGACCTCTGTCATTAACAAGGCATTTTCACCCGCAGAACTGCAGTTCCATAAGACACAGGAGCAGAATTAGGCCATTCAGCCCATTGAGACCGCTCCGCCATTCCATCATAGCTGATCCTGAATCCCACTCAACCCCATACACCTGCCTTCTTGCCATATCCTTTTGATGCCCTGACTGGAAACAATCAACTTCCGCCTTAAATATATCCACAGACCTGGCCTTCACCACAGTCTGTGGCAGACCATTTCCACAGATTCACTACTCTCTAGCTAAAAAAAGTCCTCCTTACCTCTTTTCTATAAGGTTGCCCCTCAATTTTGAGACTCTGCCCTCTAATTCTGGATACCTTCACCATAGGAAACATCCTCTCCACATCCACCATTTCTAGTCCTTTCAACCTTTGGTAGGTTTCAATGGCATCCCCCTGCATTTTTCTAAAATTCCAGTGAGTATGGGACCAAAGCTGCCAAATGCTTTTCATATATTAACCCCTTCATTGCCAGAACCATCCTCGTGAACCTCCTCTGGACTCTCTCCAATGACAACACATCCTTCGGAGATATGGGTCCCAAAACTGTTGACAATACTCCAAGTGCAGCCTGACCAGTGTCTTATAAAGGCTCAGCATTATATCCTTGCTTTTATATTCTACTCCCCTTGAAATAAATGCTAACATTGCATTTGCCTTCTTTACCACAGACTCAACCTGTAAATGAATCTTACTCAGAGTCTTGCACAAGGATTCCTAAGCCCCTCTGCACCTATGATGTTTGAATCTTCTCTCCATTTAGATAATAGTCTGTACTATTGTTCCTTTTACCAAACTGCATTATCATACATTTCTCAACACTCTATTCCACCTGCCACTTTTTTGCCCAATTCTTCCAATTTGTCTAAGTCCTGTTGCAATGGCATTGCTTCCTCAGCACTACCTATCACTCCACCTATCTTGGTATCATCTGCAAACTTTGCCACAAAGCCATGAATTCCATTATCCAAATTATTGACAAACAATGTGAAAAGTAGCGGTCTCAATACTGACCCCCGAGGAACACCACTACCCACTGGCAGCCAACCAGCAAAGGCTCCCTTTTATTCCCACTCACTGCCTCCTGCCTGCCAGCCATTCCTCTATCCATGCCAGAATCTCTCCTGCAACACCATAGGATTTTATCTTGTTCAGCAGCCTCGTGTGTGGCACCTCATCAAACACCTTCTGAAAATCCAAGTAAATGACATCCACTGCCTCTCCTTTGTCCTCTCTGCTTGTTTCTTCCTTGAATAATTCTAACAAATTCGTCAGGCAAGATTTCCCTTTACAGAAACCATGCTGACTTTGACTTATTTTATTATTAGTCTTTAAGTACCCTGAAACTTTATCCTGAATAATAGACTCCAACACTTTTCCAAGCCCCGAGGTCAGGCCAACTGGCCTATAATTTTCTTTCTTTTGCCTTCCTCCCTTTTTAAAGTGTGGAGTGACATTTGCAATCTTCTAGTCATCCAGGACCATGCCAGAATCAAGCGATTCTTGAAGGATTGTGTCCAATGCATCCATTATCTATTCAGCAACCTCTGTCAGGACTCTGGGAATGTAGTCCAGCTGGTTCAGGTGACTTATCCACCTGGCAATTTTCCTTTGTAACAGCAATGGTCCTCACTCCTGCTCTCTGACACTCAAGGTCTCTTGCATGCTCCTAGTGTCTTCCACAGCGAAGACAGGTGCAAAGTAGCCATTAAGTTCATCTGCCAATTCTTTGTCCCCCATTACTACCTTGCCAGCATCATTTTCCAGTAGTCTAATATCACCTCCCATTTACTTTTTATGTAACTGAAAAAAACTTTCAGTATCCTGCTTTATACTATTGCTTAGTCTGCCCTCATATTTAATCTTTTTCCTTCTTATAGCATTTTTAGTTGCCGTCTTTTGGGATTTTAAAAGTTTCCCAGTCATCCAACTTCCCACTCACTTTTGCTACCTTATATGCCCTTTCCTTGGCTTTTGTGCAGTCCTGATCTTCTTTTATCTACCCCTGCCATGTGAGAACTTCTTCCCCTGTGGGATATATCTATCCTGCTCCTTGTGAACTATTCCCAGAAACTTCAGCCACCTCAGCTCTGCCAGCATCCTCCTCCAATCCATCCGGGCAAGCTCCTCCCTCATGCCTCTTGTAACTCCCTTCATTCCAATTTCATACTGACACATCTGATGTGTACTTCTCCTTGTCAAATTGCGGTATGAATTCTATCATATTATTATATATATATTATCCAAATTGTTCCTTTACATTAAGCTCCCTAATAAAATCTGGGTTATTACACAACACCCAATCTAAGATAATCTTTCCCCAAGTAGGCTCAACCGCAAGCTGCTCTACGTAGCCACCTCATAGGCATTCAACAACTTTCCTCTCTTGTGATCTGACACCAACCTGATTTTCCCAATGCCCTTGCACATTGGAGTTCCCTATTACAATTGTGTCATTACTCTAAATACATGCCACCTCCCTTTGCAATCTCAACCCTACACCTTGGCTATCATTTGAAGGCCTATATATGATTCCCATAAGGAGTTTTTTTTTTTAACCCTTGCAGTTTCTTAACTCCATCCACAAAGATTCATCATTTTCTGACCCTATGTCACCTCTTTCTAAAGATGTAATTCCATCTCTTACCAACAGAGCCACACCACTGCCTATGCCTTCCTGCCCGTCCTTTCGATACAAAGTATATCCTTTGTATCATGCTTACTGGATTTATTTTTTTGTTTTTCCTCCTTTCTCTGTAAACCCTACAGATAGCTGTGTGTAAAAATTCCAGCAGATCAGCAGTTTTTGAGATTCTCAATCCACCCTGTCTGGCACCAACAATTATTCCATAGTCAAAGTCACTTGGATCACATTTCTTCCCCATTCTGACATTTGGTCTGAACCACAAATGAACGTCTTGACCATGTCTGTATGTTTTTTGTTCATTGAGTTGCTGCCACATGATTGGCTGATTAAATATTTGCATTAATGAGCAGGTGTACCAGTGTACCTAATAAACTGGCCAATGAGTGTATCTTTCATTTTGATCTCTATGATGATACTATAATTTCTACTGCTTCCCTGATCTTCAATTATGTTCGCACTCTCGTGCCTCCATATTTTTTGCATAAGTCTACTTAATTTTAAGCCTGCCATTGCTTCCCCATGAATTTTGACAGGTTTGTTGATTTTCAACAAAATGGTACAATAGAACATGCCACATACCACATTTCATTGCTTTTCTCAAACTATGTTATGTTTAAATTTGGAAAAAATTAGAAGTGTCATATATGACCCTTCTATTAAATTGGAAAAGACTTGGAGGCCATTTATTCAATATTTTCATATGATGTAATTTGACCCTGTTCCAATCCTATTTTTTTTCTGTTTCTGATTATATACACGTAGAGAGGATTGGAGTTGATGACGCTGACGAGTCTTTGCCTTTTCTTAGATACTATAAACAGCCCATGTTTTTTTCCTTTTTTTTTAGTTAGTGGTTAGTTTGCTAGTTCTTGTTTTCTGGGGTAATTTTTTTCCTTCTTTTTCTGTTTTTTTTTCATATCGATATACCGAGTTTTTTTTTGTCTTGTTCATATTGTACTCGTATCATGTGTGATTTGGGATGACTTAACTATATTGCACTTATTGTTTATGTATCCTTTTATGTTCATTGTAATTTTGTAATCCCAATGATTATGTATCAATCTTACGATGTTGATATTAATAAAAAGATTGAAAAAGAAAGAACATGCAGTTTGCATACTTTCAATTAAAATTGCACCAGTTAAAAGAATTAAGTGAATGTGATCCATCAAAGGAGAGCAGTGGTTGGTATAATGCTATTAGAGCATATTTTCCTCCAGGTGCTCTGGTGTCCTTCCACATTCCGAAGGCTTACAGGGTTTTAGGTGAATTGGCCACATGGTGGTAATTGGGCAGCACTGGCTTGTGGAGCCGGAAGGTCCTGTTACCATGCAGTACCCCTAAATAAATAAATGCTTTTTTAAACAGATGATTTAGTCAAAGTAAATGTTATCAAAGCACTTATTTTAAAATACTTAACTTTTAAATAACTAAATTAGTCTGGATTTTTTTTTCATCTTAGTCTCTGTTACTTTGACCACAAAATCCTACTGAACTGGCGTGGATAACTTCACCCGCCACAAGCCTAAACTGATTCCACAACCTGCTGACTCATTTTCAAGGAATCTGCGACTCATGGTCTCAGTATTCATAAAACAGCCATAGACAACAGGTGTTATTCCTAATCAGTGACTTCAAAAAATTCTTTCCAGCTGGAAGTATGTATTAGATGAATTCCACTTCCCTCAGTGTTTGACTCACACTGCTGCAGAGCGTGGTTTTTCAAGGGAAAATCCATCATCGAACTTCTCCATCATCTGAGCCATGCCATCCTCTCACGGCTACCACTGGGCAGAAGGTACAGAAGCCTGAAGTCCCACACATTCAGGTCCAGCTACTTCCCTTCAACCATTCAGTTCTTGGGTGAACCAACACAAATAATCACTGTGGCGGTATACCAACACCATAATCACTTTGACCACTTTGCGCAAGAACAGACTTAGCTTTTTTTTTTGGATCTAATTGTGTTCTTTTGTAAAATAGTCAATAATTTATGTTTAATTTAAACTTTTCTTGACATGTTTCTGATGCTGATACAATCAAGTTTTCAATTGCACCTGTGCGTGCATGTCCCAATGAGCGCATCTTAAAAAAGATTACGAAGGTTAGCTTTATTTTTCACACGTACGTGGAAACATTGAAACTTAGAGTGAAATGCATTGTTTGGTGTTAACAACCAACATAGCCTGAGGATTGTGCTGGGACAGTCCGCAATGTTCAACAGGCTTCCAGCACCAGCAGAGCTTGCCCACAATTCACTAACCCTAATGGTACATCTTTAGAAAGTGGGAGGGAACCAGAGTACCCTCAGAAAGCCCACTCAGTAAAGGGCAGAACATGGCAACTCTTGGAAGACAGTGCGGGAACTGAATCCAAATCAGTGACCGCTACAGCTGCAAAGCCATGCACTAACCAATACACTACCAGATCTGCCTCTCGACTCTCTGCTTGGGAGTCTCTGGAAAACAAGCCCTTTCATATAGCTCATTATCGTATTAGTGTGTAGTATCCTTTCCTGCTTTTATCTGCATTCTGGTGTTGCTGTTCCCACTAGAAACCTGGCGTCAATGGAAACAATCCAACCGCACAGAGTAATGGTGCAGCTGACCATCGACACGATCAGGCGTATAAGGAATATTTGAGTCATCTGCTCTCTCTGACCAAAGTTGTGTGATGTGACTGGTAAATCAGACTCAAGATTTATAAAGGAAAATAAAATAATTGAAGATGTGTTCGGCAAAAGAACAGCTCTACTTTTAAGAGTAGAAGTTGGAAATATTGAGCCCTTCAGTTGGCATTAGTGAAGAGAGAAACCTGATGAGGGTCTTGGCCTGAAATATCAACTCTTTATTCCTTTCCATAGATGCTGCCAGACCTGTAGAGTTCCTCCAGCAAAATGTGTAGGTCATTCTTGATTTCCTGCATCTGTAGAATGTCTTGTGTTCTTACATCAGAACTCAATCCAAACAGTGAAAACCCAATCTATTCATTATTGAAAAATGTGGCTGGCTTCTACCCCACTTCCTTTCCAGTTCTGATGAGGGGTCTTCGCCCAAAACTTTGACTGTTTATTTTCCTCCATAGACGATGCCTGACCTACCGAGCTCAAAATTCCCAGCATCTGCAGAATCTCTTGTTTCTAAGTTACTCCATTCACATTTACGCACAATGTAAATTTCACTTCCTCCCGAGCTTTGGGAACACTTTCAGATTCAGGCAATACAGTGAAACTCCAATCATTTGCTATCCAGGAATCCTAATGGCTCAATATATGGCATACATATGATGTTTGCCCCCTCCCTTGCCACTCACAAATAATAACATCACAAAATGCAGATGACATAACATTAGGAGGTGGTGTTAACAGTGAAGAAGGCTATCATAGGTCACAAGGGCTTCATGATCAGCTGGAGAAGTGGGCCGAGGAGCAGCTAATGGATGTCAGTGCAGTTAAGTGTGAGGTGATGCATTTTAAAAAGTCAAACTAGTGTCAGATTTATACTATGAACAGTAGGGCACTAGGAAGTATAATGGGCCAGAAGGACTTAGGAGCTCTAAGGTACAGTTGATTGAAAGCAGCATCACATGCAGACATGGTGCTGAAAAAAGCTTTTAGCACAGTGGCCTGAAGAAAATGAACCTCACGGTATTATTCGGTGACATGTATGTCCTTTGATTATAAATTTACTTTGAACTTTGGCCTTAACCAGCAGGCACAGGAAGGGCTTCTTCCCTGAGGCTGTGACCCTGCTGAACCTCACATCACGGCACTAAGCAGTATTGCACCCATATTGTACTGTCTCAGTACTTTTATATTTGTGCGCTGTAGCACTTACTTTTCATTCAATTATTTTGTAAATAACACTATTCTTTGCATTTCTGGTTAGATGCTAACTGCATTTCATTTGGCTTTGTACCTGTACTTGGCACAATGACAATAAAGTTGAATCTAATCTAATCTATTTCATTGGTGTACTCAACATAAATTGAACATTACGTTGGAGTTGTATGCCATTGGTGAGGGTACACTTGGAATATTGTGTACATTTTTGATCATTCCATTATAGAAAAAAACATAGATAAACTGGAAAGAGAGTGTAGAAGATTTATGAGAGTATTGAAGACCAGAGGGTCTGAGTTATAGGGAGAGAGAGGTTGGCCAGGCCTTGTCTTTTTTTTTTAAAACTTGGATTGTAGGAGAATGAGGGGCGACATCACAGAAGTGTTCAAAATTGAGATAGGAGGATGGGAACAGTCTTTCCCTAGAATAGGGGAATACAAAGCTCAGGGGCATAATTTCAGGGTGAGAGGGGAAAGACTTCAGAAGGAATCTGAGAGACAACATTTTCATGCAAAAGGTGGTAAATATATGGAACAAACTGCAAGAGAAAGTGGTTGAGGCAGGTACAATACTATCATTTAAGAAGCACTAGGATCCATATACGGAGGAGTGGGGCTTAGAGGGATATGGTCTAAACACAGGAAATTGGGATTAGCTGGGTAGGCACCATGGTCAGTATAGACTTGTTGGGCCGAAGGGCCTATATCTCTGTTGTATTCCTCAATGACTCCATCAAATTCACTAAAGGTATGAAGAAGAATCTCTTTAACCAAAGGATGAATAATAAATCAATCATTATTGGAATGGAGGAGCAGTCTTGATAGACCTAATGAACTAATTCGACTCCTATGTCTTATGGTCTTAAAACCTCAGTTCCCTTTAAACTCTGTGCAGTCATAGTACCCTCACTTCTCTTCAACGCACCAGGCTCACCACCCCTGCTCCCTTTATCCTTAACATGCCACAGCTCCCAATTCCATTTAACCTCATCATGTACCTTTGTAAAAATTAGCAGGGGACTTCCGAGCATCCAGGGTTGTAGAAGTTTTACTGAAACACACTGTGCATTACCCACATGAAAGCCTTCAACAGAAAGCTCAGAGATGTCAGTTCATGATATCCTGCATCATAGTAACTATTCACGGAAAGAGATAAAATACAAACGTTTGTACTTGCTGATTAAGCAACTCAATAAATGGTTTCATCTTTGGCACTGAACATAATAATGATAAGCTACATCTATTTATGTGTGACCTCACAAATGAGCATGCTTCTGGTACACAGTGTACCCATGTCCAACTCAACACGTGTGAACTGTCAACTGGCCAGCACTTAGTGTAATCTGAAGATGAGCTTGTTATCCTGTAGGTTAGCAAGCTGTGTCAGTGACAGGCAAATCAAGATACATCAGCAGAATAAATATACAAACCAGCTGTTAACAAGCAAAAGATCTTCATCTCATCTACCAAATTCCTCTCACTGTAGTTCCTTTACTGCGCCCATTGATGAAAAACTCAGTGATTTTGTAAATAGTACACACTGTGACCAGAGGAAATAAATTTCAAGTTCACTTTTATTGTCATTTGATCCTATACATTATATCTTAAATAAAACGTCCAATATTGCCCTTTCCAGTGGAGAGGTAGATCCTGCCTCTACGTTATGTCCTTCCCTGTGGTGTTGTTCCTCTACAGCAAGGATTTCCAACCTTTTTAACGTCACGAACTCCTACCACTAACCGAGAGGTCTGTGGACCCCAGGTTAGGAATCCTGGCACCACAGTCTTGCTATAACTGTAGGGTAATTCATTGACCATTGAGCGGTTCACCACAGCACAGACCCTTCATCACAGTAAGTTACAGCAGCTCCTGTTGTTTCTAATAGTCTGTTTTGTTGAGATGTGCATCATATTAGGGATAATCCACTTAGATCATGATAGTTGGCATAACCTAATGTGTTCTTCTCTTTAGTTTCTGGTCTCCAGCATTCGAACCTTATGATTCTCTTTCATCAAGGCTTGATATTTTATTTGTTCATAAGATCAGAAGCCAAGGGAGGAGCATCAGGCCATTCAGCCCTTTGAGTCAGGTCCATCATGATCTGTTATCCCTTATCATGCTGTCAGCTTCCTATTACTTGCAACACATCCATGGAAATAAGTCAGAAGATATTGGCTTGAAGATCCTCACAATGCTCAGAGGCACCACTATGTGAATGAGACATCAGGTCAAGGCCTCAGTTCAACTGGATATTAACTTTACCAAGAAAATTAGGAGTGGATTTCCCATTTACCTGGAATGACCTGGGGCAATTGAACACATTACAGTTAAATGCCAGACACATTACCTGATCAAGATGTTTACTGTTACGTTCATTAGACCCCAAGATATAGGAGCAGAATTAGATCATTTAACCCATTAAGTCTGCTCTGCCCTTTCATCATGGCTGTTCCATTTCCCTCTCAGTACCAATTCTCCTGCCTTCTTCTGCATCCCATTATGCCTTAGCCAATCAAGAATTTATCAACCTCTGCCTTAAGTATACATAAAGACGTGATCTCCACAGCTGCCTGTGGCAAAGAATGCCACAGATTCACCGCTCTCTGGCTTAAGAAATACCTCCTCATCTCCTTTTAAAAAGGATGCCCCTCTATTCTGAGGCCATGTCTTCTGGTCTTAGACAATCCCGAAACATCCTCTCCACCTCCACTCTGTTGAGACCTCTCATCAGAATGAGGTCAGCCCTCATTCTTCTGAATTCCAGTGAATACAGGTCCAGGGTCATCAAACCTTCTTCATATGAATAGCCATTAAATCCTGGAATCATTACCACTGTCTACATTCCCTACCTGCCCCCCACCCCAACAACTGAGTGCAAACAGCAAGCTCCCACTGGGAGACCTTTACAGTATCACCAGTTCTCTGAAACAAGCATCCAGGTCATCTCCTCATAATTGCAGAGACTTCAATCATGTTAACCTGTTGGACATTTTACACAAATTCCAGCATGGTCACCTGGAGAATAATAGACCAGACCATGCTTAATCAAACAGATGCAGTATTTAAAAATCTATCCCACACTTCATCTTGGTCTCTCTGACTACTCCTCCATAACGTTAATCCCAGCATCCTTACCGCTACTGAAAATGGAGAATCGAGTCAAGAGGACCATCAGTGTACGGCCTAATGAGGCAATCTCTATGCTTCAGGGCTGTTTTGATGGACAAATTGGCAAATGTTGAAGGAGGTCACAACAAATGGAGAAGACACAGACCTGGAGGAATATGTCCCATCTGTGATCAGCTACATCAGTAAGTGTGTAGATGACATTGGTACCTGAAGAACAGACATCTCACAGCACAACCAGAAGCCCTGGCTGAACACTGAGGTGTACTCCCTACTAAAAGCCCAGGATGCTGCCTTCAGGTCCGGTGACAAAAGAGCTCTCAGTGCAGCCAAGTCATCGCCATAGGCATCAAGAAGGAAAAGACTGCCCACGCTCAAATAATTCAGGAACACCTGTCTGATGACAATGTCTGGTTTTGACATTAAATTACATCCTGAGTAGTTATGACAGAGTGAAAGAATAACCCAATTATTGTTCTTGATCACCTTCCCCAGCTGAGTGTGCCACTGAGAATATTCAGGCAAAATACCACAGAGCTGTGACTCATGAAAACAGCCACACATTTGGAAGAGATGAAGTTCTTACTGTTCTACCACCCGGGACATGTCCTCTTCTCATCGCTAACATTAGGAAGGAGGCACAGGAGCCCGAAGACACACACTCAGTGATTCAGGTACAGTTTCTACCCCTCTGCCCTCCGATTTTTGAATGGACATTGAACCCATGAACACTACCTCACTACTTGTCAGGGAGCTGGAGCATGGATCCAACTGCTGACCCAGTACTGTGCACAGTGATGTTAATTGAGTAACAAATCCCAAGTGTAAACAAAGTCTGCGTCAAAGTACAGCCAGAAATCTCCAAAAAGCAGAACTGGGAAACAGGCAGAGTTGATATTCAGACGGGCAGAGTACAGATATAAATGCTAGAAAGGCTCAGGAAAATTCACTGGCACAATCTAGCAACAAACAGGTGAAAACACAGGACTGAAATACACTGAGCAATAAACAGAGAGGCAGATCATAGGTGGAGCACAATGAGATACAGGCGGCAGCAGTACAGGTAATAATGAGAAACAGGTGAGAGACGGAGTACTCAGTAATACAGGGGCCGGCGTAGAGCAGGAGAGGGGACAGGAGCTCATGGCAATACAAAACCACAGACTGACAGCTAGGGGGAAACACACAAAAAGACAGAGTTCAACTGGAGGTACCGACAGTACCCCCCACAGATGCCACTGAGCATCACGGCAGGTAGAGCTGGGTGCTGGCGATGAAAGTCCCCGATGAAGGAGGGTTCCAGGATGTTACAGGCAGGGACTGTAGGACTGTAGCCCTCTCAGTCCACAAAGTTCTGGAGGCCACGGCCCTGGTGACGAACATCCCGCGGTCGTCGCACCGTGAAGGCCTCTGACCCATCGATGAGCCGTGGGGGAGGAGGGGTTTGGGGACAGGACACGGGTGGCTCATAAAAGGCTTGATACAGGACTCATTGAAGGTTGGATGAATACAGCAGAGAGTGGAGGGGAGCTTGAGACGGACGGCAGCAGGGCTGATGACTTTAGCAATGGGAGCGGGGCCAATGAAGTGAGGGGTGAGCTTGCAGGAATCCACCATGAGGGGCAGTTCTTGGGTTGAAAGCCACACAGACCGTCCCTGGCAGTAACGTGAGGCCTTGGAGCGATGGCGGTCAGCTTGATGCCTGATCCTAGCAGAGACACGGAGAAGGGCAGAGCGAGTGCGCCTCCATGTCCGCCGACAATGGCGGATGAACGCCTCGGCAGATGGAACACCAAACTCCTCCTCCTGGGCAGGAAACAGTGGAGTTTGGTAGCAAAGGCAGCACTCGAAAAGGGACAGACCGGTGGATGTGGATGGATGAGAGTTTATGGTGTACTCGGCCCAGGGTAGCTGCTGACTCCACGCGGAGGGGTTCTGGGAGACCAGACACTGCAATATAGTCTCTAGCTGTTGGTTGGCCGCTCGGTCTGGCCATTGGTCTGTGGGTGGAATCCTGAAGACAGACTCAGAGGCACCCAGATTACAAAATGCCCTCCAGAAGTTGGATGTGAATTGAGAGCCCCTGTCTGACACAACATCTACAGTTAAACCATGTAATTTAAAAAACATGCAGTACTAGTAATTTGGCTGTTTCTTTGGCCGAGGGGAGTTTAGGTAAAGGAATGAAGTGTACAGACTTAGACAAACGATCAACTACTGAGAATGGTGGTATTACCATCTGATGGGGGAAGACCAGTAACAAAGTCCAGGGTAAAGTGGGACCAGGGTCCTTTGGGGATAGACAGGGGTTGTAACAGACCAGCGGGTGACCAGTTGGAGTTCTTGCCTTGAGCACAGACCGAGCAGGCTGAGACAAAGTTGTTGTCTCCCACGGATGGCCACCAGAACCGCCAAATGATGAAGGCCTGAGTGCGCTTGGTTCCAGGATGACAGGATAACCGGAAAGAATGACCCCACTGCAATACCCGTGAGCGGACAGAGCTGGGAACATAAACACAGTTTGTGGAGCACTGACTCGGGGCTGCCTCGCTCTGCTGAACAGCTCGCACCATGGCTCCAATGTCCCATTGCGCTGCACCCACGAGACAGTAAGCAGGGAAGGTGGCATTGCGTACCTCAGGGGTCTCAGAGGAAGGAAATCTTTGGGAGAGGGCATCAGGTTTTTCATTCCTGGAACTGGGGCAGAAGGACGGTAAAATTGAATCTTGAGATAAACAGGATCAACAGGCTTGACGGGAGTTGAGATGCTTGGCCATGTGAATATATTCCAGATTCTTGTGATCAGTCCAGACTAACAATGGCACCTTTGTTCCCTCCAGCTGATGCCTCCATCCCTCCAGAGCTAGCTTCACAGCCAGCAGCTCCCCGTTTCCAACATCATAATTCCGCTCTGTGGGAGCGAGGCGGTGAGAGAAGGAGGCTCAGGGGTGAACCTTCTCATCCTTGGCCGAGCGCTGAGAGAGAACAGCTCCTACATCAATGTCAGACACATCCACCTCCACACTGAGCTGCCGGTCGGTGTCGGGTTGAATCAGGATGGGGGCAGAGGTGAAACGTTCCTTCAGGTCAGAGAATGCTTTCTCAGCAGCAGGGGGCCAGGAGAATCTGACAGAAGATGAGGTAAGAGCAGTGAGTGGTGCAGCCAGTGTACTGTAATTTCTGGTGAAGCGGCGATAGAAGTTAGCAAAGCCCAAGAAGCATTGCAACACCCGATGAGTCGAGAATTGGAGCCATTCGACCACCACCTTGACCTTCTGTTGGTCCATCTGAATGGAACCGCCTGAAATTACATACCCCAGGAAGGAGACGGTATTGCGATGAAACTCACATTTCTCAGCCTTCACAAAGAGCTGGTTCTCCAGAAGGTGCTGGAGAACTCTACAGACGTGACCTGTGTGCTCAGCAAGGGACTTAGAAAAAAATCAAAATGTCGTCGAGATACACAGAAACAAATTGGTTCAGCATGTCCCTGACAACATCATTTACCAGGGCTTGGAAGATGGCAGGGGCAATGGTGAGATCAAATACTCGTAATGGCCTGAGGTGGTGTTGAAGGCCGTCTTCCACTCGTCCCTTTCGCAGATGCGGGAAAAAATGAGAAAAAAACCCAGCACCAGCAGGGGAGGAAGACGGCCGGATGATGACAGCAGCCAGAGATTCTTGAATGTACTTATTCATGGCTTCTGTTTCGGGTATGGACAGGGAATACAGGCGGCCCCTTGGGGGAAATGTGTCAGGCAAGAGGTCAATGGCGCAATGATATGGAAGTGGCCCGGGACTTACGGAACACAGCGTTGAGATCCATGTATTCGGGAGGGATGGTACTAAGGTCCAGAAATTCCTCGGCGGGGGGGGGGGGGGGGGAAATCTGGGCTTGGAGACATGGGGGTCCGAGCATGGCAGAGGCAGTGGGAGGGACAGAATGGGCTCCAGCCTACAATCTTGCGACTGAGCCAGTCAATGTGGGGGTTGTGTCTGACTAACCTGGGATGGCCCAGGACAATGGAAGCTTGAGAAGAGTCAATAACACAAAGGGTTAACTGTTCATGATGGTTGCCAGATAAACTGAGACTCACCAGGGCCGTGACATGGGTGATGTTAGCCAGTCTCTGACCGTTCAAGGCATTGGCCATTAATAGTGACTGGAGAGCAGCATTAGTCCCCACTGGGCAGCCAAGCCGGAACCGATAAAGCACCTCTCCGCACCAGAATCGACCAAGGTGGAGACTGCTCGCCGTTGGACACCTCACTCCAGAGAAGCAGGTATGAAACTGAGTGGTGTTGAGGAGGACAAGACAGGGGTCACACTCACCAATACTCCTCATCCTACTGGTGAGCACTGGCTTTTTACTGGGCAGGTGGAGAAGAAATGTTCTGATTGGCCACAGTACAGACAGGAGCGGGTGCTGATTCTCCTTCGTCTTTCAGTCAGCATCAAGCGGGTATGGTCAACATGCGTAGCCTCGGGCTCTGGAACAAGAATTGTAGATGGAGGCAAACAGCAGGGCAATATAGACTGATGAGGAGCTTGGAACTCACCGAGAGGCCTCAGGGACCCTCTGGAACCTGATCATTAATGGAGAATGTGTGGAGCAGGTTAAGACCTACAAGTATCTGGGAGTACAGTTAGACGAGAAGCTAGACTGGACTGCCAACACAGATGCCTTGTGCAGGAAGGCGCAGAGTCGACTGTACTTCCTAAGAAGGTTGGCGTCATTCAATGTCTGTAGTGAGATGCTGAAGATGTTCTATAGGTCAGTTGTGGAGAGCGCCCTCTTCTTTGTGGTGGTGTGTTGGGGAGGAAGCATTAAGAAGAGGGACGCCTCACATCTTAATAAGCTGGTAAGGAAGGCGGGCTCTGTCTCCCCAACACGCCACCACAAAGAAGAGGGTGCTCTCCACAACTGACCTATAGAACATCTTCAGCATCTCACTACAGACATTGAATGATGCCAACCTTCTAAGGAAGTACAGTCGACTCTGTGCCTTCCTGCACAAGGCATCTGTGTTAGCAGTCCAGTCTAGCTTCTCGTCTAACTGTACTCCCAGATACTTGTAGGTCTTAACCTGCTCCACACATTCTCCATTAATGATCACTGGCTCCGTATGAGGCCTAGATCTCCTAAAGTCCACCACCATCTCCTTGGTCTTGGTGATATTGAGATGCAGGTAGTTTGAGTTGCACCATATCACAAAGTCCTGTATCAGTTTCCTATACTCCTCCTCCTGTCCATTCCTGACACACCCCACTATGGCCGTGTCGTCAGCGAACTTCTGCACATGGCAGGACTCCGAGTTATATTGGAAGTCTGATGTGTACAGGGTGAACAGGATGTCTCATTAAGCTGAATCACATTAACTCTCTGACCAGGATAAAGGCTTCTGCTCCATTCAACACCGTCCAAAAACCAATTACACATTAAAGGAAGAGAAGAGAAAAAGTTATATAAAAAAACATAGGAATTCTCCTTGGGTCAGTCAAAAACGTTTAAAATACACTGGTTTTCTAGACTGTAGTTATGCTGAAGGCAAAAACTTACCAGAAATGGGGAGTGATCTTGTGCCTACATTTATCCATATAAAATCCCAATTCAGTTTGTGCAAATGTACCTTAGTTTAACAACGCAGTTAGTTATATGTGATGGTGCTGAGGAATAAATTAAAGTACTGATTTTAAAATCTCTTTTAGGTTTTTCTGCTCTCAATTTAGTCGAAAGTACATCCTCTAGTTTGAGACTCCCCTACCAAAGGATATATGGGTTTGTTTATATCTGTGTCTTTATATCTATCTAGCTGGAGGTGTGTGTGTGTGTGTGTGTGTGTGTGTGTGTGTGTGTGTGTGTGTGTGTGTGTGTGTGTGTGTGTGTGTGTGTGTGTGTGTGTGTGTGTGTGTGTGTGTGTGTGTGTGTGTGTGTGTGTGTGTGTGTGTGTGTGTGTGTGTGTGTGTGTACAGTACTGTACAAAAGACTTAGAGATACATATATATAACTAGGCTGCCTAAGACTATTGCACAGTATTGTATTTGTCAAAGTGGAGGGGAGAGCGAGCTTGCAAATCTGGCGGCAGCAAAGGATTTTGGGAATGTCCACGGTGAAGTGCTACAGGAGATGGCAGAGAAGGAGTGCCAGGGGCAGGAGGTGGCACGTGTGAAGATACACCCAGCCCTGAGACACCAGGTAAGGTCATTTGATTCCAAGCAATTGGCTTAATGACCACTGGAGAATGATCCTCTGGTGCTTCCTGCTCCCTCTCCTCTCCCTTTCCCTATTCACAACCATAATTCCCCTCTACTGCCCCCTTCCCAATCTCAGTCCACATTAGAGACCCATATCAGAATCAGGTTTATCATCACTCACATACGTCAGGATTTTTTTTCATGAAAAATACTCCAGAACTGTCTAAAAGTAGCACCTGAGACATTTGCACGTACTGTATATTATATATATTTATATTTATAGAGAGAGAGAGAGAGAGAGATATGAATCTCCAGACTCCTTTCACCTAGCTAACGTGCTCACTTTTAAAGTTGCCTTTTTATCACTATCAAGAAAACAGCTCGCATGGCACTGGTGCGGAAAGATATCTTTAAATAAACTTGCTTGGCTTTGTGTTGCAGAACTAGTTGTCCAGGGGAACAAGTTAATCTTAATGGATTCTTCCTGACCGTGCCTAGCTTCCTGCCGTCCATAACATTTGAAGTCGTGTGTTCACCAAGCTGTCAGCATATGCATCCTGACACTTTTACATGAAAACTGGCCTGAGTGAAGTGTAGATGATTTGTTGCAAGAAAAAATATTTCCATTTAAAAAGTACCTTTAGCAACTTGTCAAACAAAATGTTAGAAGTTCAAAGGAGAGACTGTAGGTACTGAAATCTAGAAAAATAAACAACTGTCCTCTTACTCCATCTATATTGCATTCCCTATCGTATTTATGCCATGGATCAATACCATGAAGCAAATAATTAACAGGCTGTAGGTTGGGAGCCCCTGATCTACAAGATTGGAGTTGGTACTACTGTAGTGGTTTATATCTCAGATAACAATGAGGAAATAACCACAGGAAGGAGATGGACAGCTGAGTGACATGGTGTCATGCTTCCAACTTTTCCCTCAATGTCAGCAAAACAAAAGAGCTGGCCATTGACTTCTGGGGGAAGGGGAGGGGAAGTTGGTAGGGGTGTACATGTTCTAGTCTATATCAATGGTGTTGACGATGATAGGGATGAGAGCTTTTTTTTATTAATTTTTTATGCATTTCTACAATTACTATGACAAAAACCCAACTACAAAATAAAGATTAATACAGTGCAAGATAAACATACAATAATATGGTTCAAAATAATGATGAAAAAGCACCCAAAATAAAGTCATGTAGAGTTAGTATCCACCCCCCCCCACAGAAAAAGAAACTCCAGACCAACCACTGCAAGATGTAAGAAGTATAAATCGGAACATTCAAACACCCAAAACTGTAGATGAAAATAAGAACAAAATATAATAATGCCTACTACCAAGGGAAAAAAAAGCTGAAAGTAAGGAACTGAAAAAAAAAATAATCTGAAGAGAAGTTATGAAAAATCCAAGAAAAGGTCCCCAGACCTTATGAAATTTTATGTCCGAATTAAGAAGTGAGTAGTGAATTTTTTCAAGATCTAAACAGGACATAATATCATTGAGCCATTGAGCATGCGTGGGTGGGGCAACATCTCTCCACCTAAGAAGAATTAAATGTCTAGCCAAAAGAGAAGCAAAAGATAATGTTCCACGTTTAGTCGGACTCAAATGTATATCCGTCTCTCCCAAGGTACCAAAAAGAGCAGTCAGAGAGTTAGGTTTTAAGAGGCTATGGGATAAGGTTACGAAAACTTCTCTCTTAAATTTCTCTAGACTAGGACAGGTCCAGTACATATGAATAAGAGAAGCTTTGCCACTTTTACACTTATCACAAACAGGACTAATGTTAGGGTAAAATCGGGACAATTTAGATTTGGGCATGTGGGCCCTATGTACAATCTTAAAATGTAAAAGACAGTGGTGAGCACAAAGAGCACAAACTGACTTGAGAATTGAGTCTCAAACCGCATTAAATAAAGAAACATTTAAGTAATGCTCCCAAGCCGTTCTAATTTTATCAAAGGAGGCATGCCATAAGGGCACTAATTTATCATGAATAAAAGATATTAAGCCTTTACCCAGTGGATTAATAGAAAGAAACAGGTCCACAACATTTTTCTCAGGCATCGCTGGAAAGTTGGGTAATAAAGGATTAATGAAATGTTTGATTTGGAGGTACCTAAAGAAATGGGCATTAGGTTGATTGAACTTAGCAGAAAGTTGTTGAAAAGTTGCAAAATGGTTATCAATGAAAAGATCTTCAAAATGTCTAATGCCCTTTCTATACCAATCATGAAATGTTGAATCGTGCATAGAAGGTAAAAAAAGATGATTATGCAAGAGCAACACAAGTGAATCTGCAGATGCTGGAAATAAACCAAAAAACACGAAATGCTGGCAGAACTCAGCAGGCCAGACAGCATCTATGGGAGGAGGTAATAACGATGTTTCGGGCCGAAACCCTTCATCAGGAGTGAAGTAACATGGGATGGTCGAGGGGGGATAAGAAGTGGGGGGAGGGATAAAGTAGAGAGCTGGGAAGTGATAGGCTGGAGGGAAATGGGCTAGGGGGAAGGTGGAGAATTATGGGAAATAAAAGAGAAAGAAAGGTAGGGCTGGGGGGAGAGATTACAGTGAGGGGGGAAAAAGAGAGAGAAAGAGAACCAGACTAAAATAATAGATAGGGATGGGGGTAAGGGTGGGGGGCAGGGGTATCAACGGAGGTCAGTGTGTTGGATGTTCATGCCGACAGGAAGGAGGCTACCTAGGTGGGAGATAAGGTACTGCTCCATCGACCTGCTTGTGGCCTCATCTTGACGGTAGAGGAGGCCATGGACAGACATGTCGGAGTGGGAGTGGTCTGTGGAATTGAAGTGTGTGGCCACAGGGAGATCCAGCCACTGCTGGAGGACTGAGCGCCGGTGTTTGGTGAAACGGTCTCCCAGTCTGCGGCAGGTCTCCCCAATGTATAAATGGCCATATTGGGAGCACCTGATATCCTTTGAAATGCGATCGCCAGTGGCTCTATAGCCAAATCAAAAAGGAAGGGACTTAAAGGGCATCCTTGACAGGTGCCACGTTTAAGGCTAAAAGACTGGGATTGCTGAGAGTTAGTCAGAACAGAAGCGGTAGGACATAGGCATAACAATTTAATCCAAGAAATAAAAATCTGACTGAGGTCAAATTTTTTCTAAAACCGCAAAAAGATAACTCCACACTACACGATCAAACGCTTTCTCCGCATTAAGAGAAATAATGCTTTCAGGAGTCCCAATTGAAGGTGAGTATAAAATATTGAATAAACACCGTATATTAAAAAAGGAAAGACAATTATTAATAAAACTGGTTTGGTCATTGATAATGGTTAGTCCATTGAAATTTATAAGCTGGAATGTAAAGCGAATGAATCATCCTGTTAAAAGAAGGAAGGTCTTCTCCCATCTTAAGCAACTTAAAGCAGACATTGCCTTCTTGCAAGAAACTCATATTCGTAGTTTCGATAAGTCTCGTCTTATGTCAAGGTGGGTGGGTCAGCATTTTCATTCCTCTTTCCTGGCCAAAGCCAGGGGGGGTTTCTATCCTTATCAATTCAAATGTTCCTTTTGAATTCCACAGTAAGATATCTGATACAAATGGCCGTTTTATTATTGTTTCTGGCAAATTATATAACACTAAGGTAGTATTAGCTAATTTGTATGCTGCTAATTCCGATGATGTCCCGGGATGAGAGCTTCAAAGACCAAATAGTGAACTTCACTAGTAGCCCATCCTGGTACAACCGTGTAGACGTCATGGCAAAGAAATCCCACCAATGACTTTACTTCTCCAGGAGGCGAAAGAAATTTGCCATATTCCCGTCGACCCTTACCAGATTTTATTGATGCACTAGAGAAATCATCCTATCCAGATGCATAACAGCATGGTGAGGCAACTGCATTGCATGTGACCACAAGAAACTATTGAGAGATGTGGGTACAGCTCAGCACTTCACAGAAACCAGCTTACTCTCTATGAATTCTGTCGATACTTCTCACTCCCTCAATAAAGCAACCAGCAGAACCAAACGCCTTGGCTGTCCTGGACATTCCCTCTTCCAGCCTCATCCAACATGCAGAATGTCAAAAAACCCTTCATGAAAACTGGGAAAGAGAACAAACAAGAAAGGTTCAAATTACAGAGAGAATAGACAGGACAGTGGTTATCCTTGATGAAGTGATCCTGCTGTTTACAGTGAAGTCTGGTGGGTAGAGCATTACCGTGACAATTTCAGACTGCACAGTCTATGAACATTCATGGAGTCATGGAGACATATAGTACAGAAAGAGGCCCTTCGATCCTCTGTATCATTACTTACCATCAGTCACCTATTTATTGAAACAAATCCTCTCCAACCCATATTTTCCATTCTTTTCCATCAACCCTCACCCCATGCTTGCTATTTTACCACTTTTGCACAATAGGGACAATATACAGTGAGTAATTAACCTTCTTGCTCACTCTTGGCATGTGAGAGGGAACAGTATCTGCAGGTAACCCATACAGTCACAGGGAGTATCATACTATAAGAGACTGCTTGATGGCCCTGTGCCTGTACTCATCGGAGTTTTAAAGGATAAGGGAGGGTCTCATTGAAACCTACTGAATATTGAAAGGCAGAGACAGAGAGGACGTGGAGAGAATGTTTCCAATACTGGGTGAGTCGAGGACCGGGGGTACAGCCTCACAATTCAAGGTCGTCCATTTAGAACAGAGGTAGAACATAGGTACCATGGTAGCATAGCAGTTAGCTCAATAGCATTACAGCTCGAGGCATTGGAGTCCAATTCCAGTGTCCTCTGTAAGGTGTCTTTATGTACTGGGTAGGATGATTGGAGATTGTGAATTGTCTCATGATAAACTAAGGATTAAATCAGGCTTGTCGGGGGTTGTGGGGCAAAGCAGCTTGAAGGACCGGAAGGGATTATTCAATGCTGTGATTCTGAATAAAAATAAAATTTTAAAAAATAAAAAGAAAGAACATAAACGATCGAAAACTACAGCACAGCACCTTTGGCCCATGATGTTGTGTTGTGCCAATATTTGAACCCATCCTTCCCTCATACATAGACCTCCATTTTCTATCGCTGAGATGAGGAGGTATTTCTTTAGCCAGAGGGTGGAGAATCTGTGGAATTCATTGCCAAGTACAGCTGTCAAGGCCAAGTCACTGGGTATATTTAAAGAGAAGTTTGATAGTCTCTTGATTAGTAATGGCGTCATACGTTTCAGAGAGAAGTCAGGAGTATCAGGTTGAGAGGGATAATATATCAGACGTGATGGAATAGTGGAATAGACTGAATGGGCCAAATGGCCTAATTCCACTCCTATGTTTTTGTTCTTATTGTCAAGGAAGAATGTGCAAACTCTACAAGGACAGCATTAAAGATCCAGAAAGAAACCAATCAATTACTTCCATGATCTTTGATTTTTGCTCCATTGTTGTTGGTGGAATGGGAGAAGAGTTCAGCACTCTAATGGAAAAGAAAAGGAATGTTTCAGTGACAAAGTGTTACACACAACGTGCTGGAAGATCTCAGCAGGTCAAGTAGCATCTATGTATGGTAATAAACAGTCAACGTTTCTGGATGAAACCCTTTATCAGGACTAACAGCAAAGACAAGTTCCCAGGAAGCATACGTGACTGTGTTAACAAGTCTGGGTGAGCACGTGGTTGAAAGTCGGAGAGCAGCAGAGATCACAGTGCAGGAGCAGTGAGAGAGGGTCTTGTAGAACTCCCATCAAAGAGAAGATTTAAACTTTTTAGAGTAAGCATACCTCGAAGAAACTTTGTGGTGAAAAAGTAAATCATAGACACAAGAGATACTGCAGATGCCGGAGTCTTGAGGAAGGGTCTCAGCACGAAACGTCGACTGTTGATTCCCATCCATAGATGCTGCCTGAGCTACTGAGCCCCTCCAGCATTGTGTGCGTTGCTCCAGATCTCCAGCACCTGCAGTACCCCTTATATCAATGAGGAAATGTTCTTTTTGTAACTGGATCCTCTCCAGCCAGGGAGGTTCATATCCCAGACTTCCATTTTAACATTGTGCAGAGCTGAAATCTTATCCTTACTGACACTTAGAAATGCACTGCTCTGCCAAGCACTTTAGCTTTGTAATTTTACGTTGTTCGGGTGAAAATACTTCTGAAAGAGGAAGCGGAACAGACTCTGGTTTCACCTGAGTGATTCCACTGTGGATCTCATGAAGCAGACTGTGCCTGCATTCGCAAGGACTTAGAAGAACGAGGAGTCATCTCAGAGAAACATACAAAGTTAATCCTTGGCTTGGCAAGGTAAAATGCTGGGATGATATTGTTGTTCATTATCATTAATTAAATAATGTTTGCACAGGCAGCCTTGAAGTGTACTTTCTTGAATTTATTCGCAGGCTGGAGTGCTTTGAATCAGGATTCCACTTAAGACTTCAGCCATTCAGAGTGGAGATAAGAAAATTGCTTCACTCAGAGAGAGGTAAAGGTTTGAGATTCCTGCACAGCCTACAGGGCTGTGGAGGCCCAGGCACTGAATGCATTTAAGATAGAGAAAAATCGATAGAGAAACAGAAAATGCTGGTAATGAGTCTCTGAAGGGTTTTGGCACGAATAGTCAACTGTTTCTTGATTTCCATAGGTGCTGCCTGACCTGCTGAGTTCCTCCAGCATTGTGTATGTGTTGCTTTGGATTTCCACCATGAGAGGCAGCATCTATAGAAAGAGATGGTGTGAAAGTTTTGGGTAAGAGACCCTTCGTGTGAACTGGAAGGAGAGGCAGTAAGCTTTTCCTGAGTCATGGTGTGACAAAGCCTGGAAGAAGCTCCTTCAGTCCAATTGTTCATGCTGACCAAGGTGCCCACTGGCGATGATCCCATTTGCCTGCATTTGGCCCATATCCTTTTGAATCTTGCCTCTTCATATACTTGCGCTGTTGCCATTTAAATGTTTTGAAGAAAGGCCCAAAATGTTAACTGGTTGTTCATTTCCAGCCTGACCTGCTGATTTCCTCCAGCATTTTGTGCGGAATTTCTCGTGTTTATCATTTAAACATTGTAGATAATCTTGCTTCTAGCACAACCTCTGGCAACTCATTCCAAATGCCCACTCTTCTTTTGTGAAGATGTTTACCCTCAAGTTACTTTTAAATTATTCCCTTACACGCTAAAGTCATGTCCTCAAGTTTTAGATGACCCCTCCCTAGAAAAAAGACTTTATCAACACCCTTTCTACATCCTTCCTGATTTTATACTCTCTACCACTGTAAGGTCACCCCCTCAGTCCCCAGTATTCCGAGGAAAATAAAGCCATAGTCTCTCCGGTCCCTCCTTATGGCATAAGTCATCCAGCCCCAGTAATATCCACTGAATTTTTTGTGCACCTTTTCCACAAAGAGACAGACAGACAGACTGAAACAGAGAGACAGAGAGAGAGAGAGAGAGAGAGATATCCCCTCCACCCCTTCTATTTATTGTTCCTGTCACTGCACTATAATGCTGTTTACTTTGTAAATGAATGCTGGAATGTATTTATTTAGGCACATTTTACTCCATATCCGTACTTTAACCTCTAATGTTATTTTTATATAGTCCTTTATTTATTGTTGAACGTTGTTGTTTCTTGTTGCACATCACACCCCAGCATATTTCCTGATACATGTAAGTGTACTGTATGTGGAGAATGAAGTTGACCCTTGACTCTTGATGCTTGAGAAGGAGGTTGATTGCTGGAAACAGAAGTACGGACTACATAGTCTGAAGGGAATGCCTTTCCAGAATGCTGGGAAGAGAGGGGAGGTGAAGATATGAGCAAAGGTGAAATCTCATTAAAGGTAACAGAAAGTGCATCAACATATTCACTGCAGAGCCTAGTAGGGTGAAAGGTGAGGACTATGGGAGCTTTATCACCGCTCTGCCCAATAGATAAAGCAGGAATGTGAGGAAGAGCCAAGATGCAGTCAAGAACCCCAATCACAATGGTCATGGAAAGGTCATGATGTAGGAAAAAGGAAAATATCTCCTAGACATCTTGGACTTCAATAGTATTAGTTATTCCATTCTGGAGTCAAGGTCTGGAGCCCCGGATGCAGCTTGCCCTGGGGTTGGAGGCCTGTTTGTGTGTGTATGATGGCGCAGGGGTGAGAAGGTGGTAAAGGAAATTGTTTTGTTGTTGTCTGTTTTAAATTTTGTTGCTGTAGTGGTTGTTGTTTGTACGTTCTGGTGAGCATTGTGGGCACGCTACGTTGATGCCGGAATGTGTGGTGGCATTTGTGGGCTGCCCCCGACACATCGTTGGGTGTTTTGGTTGTTAATGCAAATAAACATGTTTCACTGTACCTGTGATAAATGAATCTGAATCTGAAAAAGGTCTGAATCTCTATATTAAAGGCATCAAGGAACATGGGGGTAGAGCAAAACATGGCTCTGAGCTACAAGTTATAATTTGACCATATGATGGAACAACAGATCAGTAATCAGTTTATTATGGTCACAGGTACACAATACACAACAGATATGTTTACTACTGTCAGTTTATTATCTTTTCATATAATCTTCTCTGAAGTTGTCCCTCCTCTTCATATGAAAGCCAAAAGGAAGTTACAAATTTTGCTCCATTAAATGATGTTGTTTCTGCAATTATCATTCATTTGTTTGATCATTTCTGCCAGAGAACCATCCACCACACTGACTTCACTTTGCTGGCTGTTGACTGACCTGTAGTGGGAGAATTTCATCATTTCCATATCCAAGAGTCTGATCATGAGAGCCTTTACAAGCAACAACTTTAAATAAAAGGAAGACTGCCTGTGGTGAACTACATATACCTGTCCGGACACGCCCCCCTGCTGACTGTTCCTGTGGCTCCTCCCACAGACCCCGGTATAAAGGCGATTGGAGACACAGCCCCGGCCTATATCTCGCCTCACGTCTCCGAGAGTTATTGATGGTGCGCCACTGCCAGAGGTAAACTGTTCATTTATTTTTAGAAAGCCATATGTAAAATGGCTGGGATTAATTAAACAGGATGTAGTTTGTTTATCTGATTGCTAGAATGGTGATGTAGCAGCAAAGAAGCTTACTGTTACAATTTCATTGCAAATTATATTGGCACCAACACAGTAGATAACAGCTAATGAAACAAACGAGAGAAAATCTGCAGATGTTGGATATCCAAACGACACACACAAAATGCTGGAGAAACTCAGCAGGCCAAGCAGCACCTGTGGAAAAGAGAACAGTTGATGTTTTAGGCTGATTCCCTTCGTCAGCAAATGAAACACAGGATTTTCTTGTTGTTCTGCTAAGTGTATTGCATGTCAGTAAGATCTCACTATTCCTCATCTATTTCCATACCTCAATACAGTTTAAACCTTTTATTTAGGTAAATTTGGAAACTTATTAACAGTGCCTATAAAAACTATTCACCCCTTTGGAAGTTTTCATGTTTTATTGTTTAGCAACATTGAATCACAGTGGATTTGGTTGTTTTTTTTGACACTGATCAACAGAAAAGAGTCATTCGTGTATAAGTGAAAACAAATTTCTGAATTAATTACAAATATAATTACAAATTTCTGAATTAATTACAAATATAATTACAAATTAATTATTGTAAATTAATTACAAATTTCTGAATTAATTACAAATATAATTACAAATTAATTATTGTAAATTAATTACAAATTTCTGAATTAATTACAAATATAATTACAAATTAATTATTGTAAATTAATTACAATAATATAAAACACAAAATTATTGATTGCATCAGTATTCACCCCCATCAAGTCAGTATTTAGTAGATGCACCTTTGGCAGCAATTACAGCCTTGAGTCTGTGTGGATAGGTCTCTATCAGCTTTGCACATCTGGACACTGCAATTTTTCCCCATTCTTCTTTACAAAACTGCTCAAGCTCAGTCAGATTACATGGGGATCATGAGTGAACAGTCTTTTTCAAGTCTAGCCACAAATTCTCAATTGGACACTGACTTGCCTACTCCAAAGTTGTTTGTTGTTTAAGCCATTCCTGTGCAGCTTTGGCTTTATGCTTGGTGTCATTGTCTTGCTGGAAAACAAATCTTCTCCCAAGTCATAGTTCTCTTGCAGACTGCAACAGGCTTTCCTCCAAGATTTCCCTGTATTTTGTTGCATTCATTTTACCCTCTAGCTTCACAAGCCTTCCAGGGCCTGCTACAGTGAAGCATCCCCACAGCACGATGCAGCCGCCACCATACTTCACGGTAGGGATGATGTGTTTTGATGATGTGCGGTGTTTGGCTTAAGCCAACATAATGTTTAGTCTGTTGGCCAAAGATCTCAGTTTTGGTTTCATCAGACCATAGACCTTCTTCCAGCTGACTTCAGAGACTCCTACATGCCTTCTGGAAAACCCTAGTTGAGATTTCATGTGTGTTTTTTTTCAACAGTAGCTTTTTCTTTGCCTCGCTCCCATAAAGCTGTCAGTAGTGAAGTACCTGGGCAACAGTTGTTGTATGCGCAGACTCTCCCATCTCTGCCACTGAAGTTTGTAACTCTTCCAGAGTTGTCATACATCGCTTGGTGGCTTCCCTCACTAGTCCCCTTCTTGCATGGTCACTCAGTTTTTGAGGATGGCCTGCTCTTGGCAGATTTACAGCTGTGGCCATATTCTATCCATTTCTTGATGATTGACTTAACTGTACTCCAAGGGATATTCAGTGACTCGGAAATTTTCTTGAATCTATCTCCAGACTTGTGCTTTTCAATAACCTTTGGAGTTGCTTGAAGTGTTCTTTGTCTTCATGGTGTAGCTTTTGTCAGGATACTGACTCACCAGCAGTTGGACCTTTCAGATACAGGTGTATATTTACTACAATCAATTGAATCAGCTTGACTGCACACAAGTTTATAGATAGCTAGGACACCATAACTAACTATCTGACTTCTAAAACCAATTGGCTGCACCATTGAGGATTTGGTGTGTCATATTAAAGGAGGTGAATACTTACGCAATCAGTTATTTTGTGTTTTATATTTGTAATTAATTTAGATCACCCTGTAGAGATCTGTTTTCAGTTTGACATGAAAGGTTCTCTTTTGGTTGATCAGTGTCATAAAAAGCCAAATTGTATCAATTCATTCAATGTTGTAGAAGAACAAGGGTGGTGAATACATTTCTCGGCACTGCAATTAAGTTTTTTTTTAACACAGAGAGTGGCGGCTGTGTGGAATGCCCTGCTAGGGTGGTAGCAGAAGCAGATACATTGGGGATATTTTAAAGAGTGTTAGATGGGCACATGGATGATAGAAAAATGGAGGACTATGTAGGAGGGAAGGGTTAGATTAATCTTAGATTAGGTTGAAAGGCTGGCATAACATTATGGGCCAGGGGACCTGTACTGTGCTGAAATGTACATTGTTCTATGTTTGATTACATTTGTAAAATTGTCTGATCCACAGTTAAGTACAGTAAGAAAGGCTTAACCAAATTTTATCCCATCAAAGTTCAAAGTACATTTATTGTCAAGATCAGAATCAGAATCAGAATCAGACTTTAATCGCCAAGTACCTATGCACATACAAGGAATTTACTTCCGGCAGATGTTGTCTCTCTGCTCATAACAATAATAATGATAAATATAAATGAAAATATAGATTATACATACAGGTAGTGCAATCACCATATAGATATCACCATATACTACCCTATGATTCCTTTTCTTGAAGGCATTCACAGTAGAACAAAGAAACACAATAGAATCAATGAAAAACTACTCACAAAGACTGACAAGCAACTGATGTGTAAAAGACAAACTGTACAAATACAATAAAGAAATAATAATAATAATAAACTGATAAGTAAATAAATAATACTAAGAACATGAGTTGTAAAGTCTTTGAAAGTGCATCTGTAGGTTGTGTTCGGTGTTCATTTCAGTGCTGAGCTGAGTGGGTATTGAAGTTTCCATACCAGCCTGTGCAGCAACCAGTCCGGATAAGCTCCACGGTGTGACTATAGAAGCTTGCCAAAGTTTTCGATGACATGCTGAATTTGCATAAGCTTTGAATGGCACTTACGAGCTGATCCCAGGACAAACCCTCCGAAACAGTAATGCCGGGGAATTTAAAGGTACTGACACTTTCCATCTCCAATCCCCTAATGAGACCATAAGACCATAAAATATAGGAGAAGAATTAGGCCATTCAGCACATCGAGTCTGCTCCTATATTTCAACGTGGCTGATCCATTTTCCCTCTCTATCCTATTCTCCTGTTTACTCCCCGTAACCTTTCACATCCTAACTAATCCATAACCTATCAACCTCCATCTTGAATGCACCGACAGCTGCCTGTGGCAATGAATTTCACAGACTCACCAGGCTCTGGATAAAGAAATTCCTCCACATCTCCGTTCTAAATGGACATCCCTCTATTCTGAAGATGTGTCCTGTGGTGCTAGACTCCCCTACTAAACATCCTCTCCACATCCACCTCATATGGTCAGGACGAAGGATCTCGGCCCGAAATGTTGATGGTGCTTCTTCCTATAGATGCTGCCTGACCTGCTGTGTTCCACCAGCATTTTATGTGTGTTGTTTGAATTTCCAGCATCTGCAGATTTCCTCATGTTTACACCTTATATGGGTCTGTTTCAATGAGATACGCCCTCTTTTAAATTTTAAATTACAGTGGGTACAGGCCTAGAGCCATCAAACATTCCTCACATGGTAACCCTTTCATTCCTGGAATCATTCTTGTGAACCTCCTCTGAAAATTCTTCAATGTTAGCACATCCTTTCTTAGATAAGGGGCCCAAAACTGTTCAGAATACTCCAAGCATGGTCTGACCAATGCTTTATAAATCTTCAGCATGAAATTCTTGCTCTTACATTATAGTCTTCTTGAAAAGAATGCTAACATTGCCTTTGCCTTTGTTATCACTGATTCAACCTGCAAATTAACCTTTAGGGAACCCCGCACAAGGATTCCCAAGTCCCTTTTGCACCTCAGAGTATTGAATTTTCTGCCCAGTTAGAAAATAGTGTATCTCTACCATAATGCATTCCTCACACTGTATTCCATCTGCCACTTCTTTGCCCGTTCACCTAATCTGTCTAAGTCCTTCTGCAGCCTTCCTGCTTCCTCAACACCAGCTGCCCCTCCACCTATCTCCATATTGTCCACAAACCTGGTCACAAAACCATCAATCCATCATCCAAATCACTGACATATAACATAAAAAGAAGTGGTCCCAACACTGACCCTTGCAGAACATCACTAGTGACCTGAAACCATCTGGTGTTATGTTGGATCCCAAAATCAGGAGTGATTCATGGTCCTCCATTTTCTCCCTCCAAAAGTCAATAGTCAGCTCTTTGGTTTTGCTGATGTTGAGTGAGAGGTTGTTGTTGTGACACCACTAAAGAGCCTTATCCATCTGGCCCCCATTGATCATCAGGACTTACAACTCATTCTTAAATGGAAATCCATAACTGCAGATGATGGAAACATAACAGTTATAAACAAAAAAAATCTGTAAATAGTGATCAATTTAGGCTGTATCTATGGAGGGAGAAACAGAATAGTTCCTGAAGTGGGAGTGTTGCCGAGCATAGGTAGCCTGGACTTCAGCTAAATGGTTTCCTGGAAGTGAAGTCACTTACAGACAGGGCAGTTAAGGAGGCTTTTGACACTCTGGCCTTCATCCGTCAGGGCACTAAGTATAGTCAGGAGTTTATCTTGCAGTTGTACAAGATGTTGCTGTGGCTGCTTTTGTATTACTGTGTTCAGGTTTGGTCACCATGCCAGTTCAAGAACCATGGGGCCATGTTGTAGCTCTAGGAAACTCTGGTGAGACCACACCTGGAATGTTGTCTTCAGTTCAGGCCACCTCATCATCAGAAGGACGTGGAAGCTTTATAGAGTGTGCAGAGGAGATTCACAAGGAATGCTGCCTGGATTTGAGAGCATGTCTTATGTGGGTACTTTGAGTGAGTAAGGGGTGTTCTCTTCGGAGCAAACAGGTGATTTGGTAGAGGTCTGCAAGGTAAGAAGAGGCATAGATATTTGAAGGGAAGTACAAGGGGAATGTCAGAAATAGGTTATTTACACTGAGAGTGGGAGGTGCATGGTACATGTTTCCAGAGGTGGTGGTAGAGGCTAATACAGCAGGGACACTTAAGAGACTCTTAGATAAGCATATGGATGAAAGAAAAATTTAGGAATCTGTGAGAGAGAAGGGTTAGATTGTTCGTAGAGTAGGTTTAAAAGATTACTGCATACAGTACATCAGGAAGCTCCTTATTGACTACTGCTTGGCCTTCAACACTATCACCCCCTCAAAACTAATCAAGATGGTTCAAGACCTTGACCTCAACATCTCCTTGTGCAATTGGATCCTTGCAGACCCAGTCGATCTGGATTGGCAACAACATCTCCTCCACAATGTCCATCAGCGCAGGTGCACCACAGGGCTTTGTGCATAGCCCTTGCTCTACTGGCTTTTCACTTATGACTGTGAGGGCAGGTGCAGTTCCTGTACCACTTCAGTTTGCTGAAGACACCACTGCTGTGGCCACATCAAAGGTGGTGATGAATCAGCATATAGGAGGGAGATTGAAAATCTGGATGAGCAGTGCCACAATAACAACATCTCACTCAATGTCAGCAAGAGTAAAGAGCTGATTTTTGACTTCAGGACGAGGAAACTGGAGGTCCCTGAGCCAGTCCTCATCAGCTGATCAGAAGCATCATCAACTTAAAATTCCACTGTGTTATCATTTTAGAGAATCTATCTTGGGCACAGCACATAAGTGCAATTATGAAGAGAGCACGGTGGTGAGTCTACTTCCTTAGAAGTTTGTGAAGATTCCACATGACATCTAAAACTTTGACAAACTTCTACAGATGTGTGGTGGAGAGTTTATGACTGTTTGCATCACAGCCTAGTATGAAAACACCTATGCCCTTGAATGGTAAACCCAACAAAAAGTTGTGGATACAACACAGTCCATCATGGGTAAGGTCCTCTCTACCACTGAACGCACCTACATGGAGTGCTGTCACAGGAAAGCACCATCCATCATCAAGGACCCCTACCATCCAGACCATGCTGTCTTCTCGCTGCTGCCATCAGGAAGGTGGTACAGGAGCCTCAGAAACCCCACTGCCAGGTTCAGGAACAGTTATTATTCATCAACCATCAAGTTGCCTTGAACTTTGAAAAAGGTTGGCACAGCATCGTTGGCTGAAGGGCTGATATTGTGCTGTACTATTCTATGTTCTATGTTTGTTTATTGGATAGATGTTATTAAACTGGAAAGAGTGCTGAAAATATTTACAAAGATGTTGCTAGGGACAGAATATATAGGCTGGGACTTTTCCTTGAAGTGCTGGAGATGAGGGGTGATATCTTATGAAGGTGTATAAAATCATGGATAATGTAGATAGAATGAACATACAGTCTTTTTTTCAAGGATTGGGGAATAAAGTATGAGTGGGTATGAGTTTAAGACCGTAAGACCATAAGATATAGGGGGAGAATTAGGCCACTTGGCTCAAGGAGTCTGCTCCATCATTTCATTATGGCTGATCCACTTTCCCTCTCAACCCCAATCTCCTGCCTTCCCCCTGTATCCCTTCACATGCTGGCTCATCCAGAATGTATCAATCTCTGCCTTAAATATACCCAATGACTTGGACTCCACAGCCACCTGTGGCAACAAATTCCACAGATTTGCCTCTCTTTGGCTCAAGAAATTACTCATTTTCTCAGTTCTAAAAGGACACCCCTCTATTTTGAGGCCTTCCAACTTTCGATATGTTTCAAAGAGGTCATCCTTCATTCATCTGATTTCCAGTGAGTAGAAGCTAAGAGCCACCAAACGCTTCTCTTCTGACAAGCCTTTCACTCCTGGAATAATTTTTGTGAACCTCTTTTGAACTCTCTCCAATGCCAGCTCATCTTTTCTTAGACAAGGGGCCTAAAATTGCTCACAATATTCCAAGTATGATCTGACCACTGCCTTATAAAGCCTCAGCATTACATCTTTGCTTTTATATTCTAGTTCTCTCAAAATGAATGCTAACATCATTTTTGCCTTTCTAGATAGATAGATAGATAGATACTTTATTAATCCCCATGGGGAAATTCAACATTTTTTTCCAATGTCCCATACATTTGTTTTAGCAAAACTAATTACATACAATACTTAACTCAGTTAAGTTAAAAGTTAAATACTTTTCTCACCACAGGCTCAGCCTGCAAATTAACCTTTAGGGAATGAGGACTCCCAAGTCTCTTTGCATCACAGGTTTTTTGAATTTCCTGTCCGTTTAGAAAATTGTTTACCTCTTTATTTCTTTTACCAAACTGCATGACCATACACTTCCTGACACGGAGTTCTACCTGCCACTTCTTTGTCCATTCTCCTCATCTGTCTAAGTCCTTCTGTAGCCTTTCTATTTCCTCAAAACTACTGGCCCCTGCACCTATCTTTGCATTGTCCACAAACTTAAACACAAAGCTATCAATTCTGTCATCAAAGTCAATGACATATAAAAAAAATCAGTCCCAGCACAGATCCTTGCAGAACACTACTAGTCACCAGCAGTCAATCAGAAAAGGCCCCCTTTATTCTCACTCCTTCCTTCTGGCCAATCAGCCACTGCTTTATCCATGCTAGTATCTTTCCTGTAAACTGCCAGCTTGTTAAGCTACCTCATATGTGGCACCTTGCAAAGGCCTTCTGAAAATCCAAGTACACAACAAAAACTGATTATCCTTTGTCTATCCTGTTTCTTATTTCTTCAAAGAACTTCAACAGATTTGTCAGGCAAGATTTTCCCTGAAAGAACCATGCATCTCCAAGAACCTGAAACCATATCTTTAACAATCGACTCCAACATCGTTCCAACCATTGAAGTCAGACTAACTGGCCTATAATTTCCTTTCTTCTGCCTCTCTCTCTCTTTGAAGAGTGGAGTGACTTTTGAAATTTTCCATTCCTTCAGAACCATTCCCAAATCAATTGATTTGTGAAAGATCAGTTCTTATCCTCCACAATTTGATCAGACACCTCTTTCAGAGCCCCAGGGTATACCATCTGGTCCAGGTAATTTATCTATCTTCAGACCTTTCAGTTTCCCAAGAAACTTCTCCTTAGTAATAGCAGCTTCACACACTTCAGCCCTTTGACACACTTGAACTTCCACCATACTGCAAGTGTCTTTCACAGTAAAGACTGATGCAAAATATTTATTCAGTTCATCCACCATTTCCTTGTCAATGAATCACTCCCTCTCCAGCATCATTTCCCAGTGGTTTGATATCTACTCTTGCGTCTTTTACACTTAATGTATCTGAAAAAACTTTTGGTATCCTCTTTAATATTATTAGCTAGCTTACTTTTGTATTCCATTTTTTCCCTCTTTATAACTTTTTTGTTGCCTTTGTTGGTTCTAAACACTTCCCAGTCCTCTAACTTTCCACTACTATATGTCCTCTCCTCAGCTTTTATGTTGGCTTTGACTTCTCTTGTCAGGCACTGTTGTGTCTTCCTGCCTTTAGGATACTTCTTCCTATAACATATAACTATATAACAATTACAGCACGGAAACAGGCCATCTCAGACCTTCTAGTCTGTGCTGAACGCTTACTCTCACTTAGTCCCACCGAATATAAACCTACTTCCTCTATGAGATGTATATATCCTGTGCCTTCTAAATTACTCCCCAAAGTTTCAGCCATTGCTGCTCTGTTGTCATCCCTGTCAGTGTTCTTCTCCAATCAATTCTGACCAGCTCCTAGCTCGTGCTTCCGTAATTCCCTTTACTCCGCTGTAACAATGATACATCTGACTTTAGCTTCTCCTTCTCAAACTGAAGGGCGAATTCTAGCATATTATGATCACTTACCCCCTAGGAATGCACACAAAATGCTGGAGGAACTCAGCAGGCCAGGCAGCATCTGTGGAAAAAAAGTACAGTCGACGTTTTGGGCCGAAACCCTTCAGCAAGACTGGAGAAAAAGCGCTGAGGAGTAGATTTAAAAGGTGGGGGTGTGGGGGGAGAGAGAAACACCAGGTGATAGGTGAGACCTGGAGGGGGGAGGGATGAAGTAAAGAGCAGGGAAGTTGACTGGTGAAGGAGACAGAAGGCCATGGAAGAAAAAAAAGGGGGTGAGGAGCACCAGAGGGAGGCGATGGGCAGGCAAGAAGATAAGGTGAGAAAAGGAAAAGGGGATGAGAAATTGTGATAGGAGGTGGGAGGCTCTACCAAAAGTTTGAGAAGTCAATGTTGATGCCATCAGGTTGGAGGCTAACCAGACGGAATATAAGGTGTTTTTCCTCCTCTTTACTACCACATCTTTATTACTGTTTGGCAGTTCATATGTAACTCACATCAGGTCTTTTTACCTTTGCAGTTCCTTAGCTCTACCCGCAATGATTCAGTAGCTTCTAACACTATGTCACCTTTTTCTAACGATTTGATTTCATTTTGTTACCAACAGAGGCACACCACCACCTCTGCTGACCTGCCCGTCCTTTGCGTCCAATGTGTAGCTTGGACATTAATCTCCCAGCTATAATCTTCCAGCCACGATTCAGCGAATTCCTCAACATCATATATGCCGATCGATAATAGTGCTAGAATTTCATCTACCTTATTCTTCATGCTGCGCTCAGTGAAATATTCACCCTTTTCGATTTTGTCCACCCTTTACATTGCAACTCATCCTGCTGGCTGCAAGTTTGCCCTAAAATCAGCCTTTCCTTGCTAGAAGTCTCACTACACACCGCCTCTGTTTGTAAATCTATAAAGTCATTCTCAGCACTGTCACTCCAGTTCCCATCCCCCTGCCAAGTTAGCTTACAGCCTCCCAAACAGCTCCAGCAAATCTGCCCAAGAATATTGGTGAAATAAGAAAGATTTAATAGGAAACTGAGGGGCAACATTTTTTTATGCAGAGGATGGTCAGTTTATGGAACCAGCTGCCAGAGAAAATGGCTGAGGCAGGTGCAATATATTGACAACAATTAAAAGGCACAGGGATGTGAAGGATTTGGGGGGATATGGGCCAATCTCAGGCAAGTGGAAATGGCTGGGATGGACATTTTGGTCATCATTATTTTAAACAAATTAAATTTTAATCAGTGATCTGCAGAGGACAACTGCAATACAGCAGGATGTCTTACTGAGGCTCTTGCGTTCAGCGACGAGGGAGCATCGCCAGTTAGGCAGCAGTTGTAAAGTCGCTCAATCACCTTCAAGCCCCCAACACTTCACTGCCGGCAGCTCGGCGGCTGAATGTTTAACAGTGATGAGCAGACAAGTGTCTCTTCATGGTCAATGACATTATTGCAACTTTGCATGCTAGAAGAACAACTTAAAACACAGAACCTTCTGAAGCAGAAAGAATTATAAGTTGTACGCCTGGGGAAAATGAAGAGGAGACGTTCCTCTGTGGAGCATGGGCATTAACAATAGCAATACACTTGGATGACAATGACCTCCCATAGGGGGACCTATGCCAGGGCCACCTCACCATGCCATGTCAGATAAGGTGAGTTTTCTTTTTTGATTGACAAACTAATAACTTCTGACACTGACCGTATGTTGTTAACCATATAACCATATAACAATCACAGCACGGAACCAGGCCATTCCGGCCCTCCTAGTCCGTGCCGAACTCTTAATCTCACCTAGTCTCACCTACCCGCACTCAGCACATAACCCTCCACTCCTTTCCTGTCCATATACCTATCCAATTTTACCTTAAATGACACAACTGAACTGGCCTCTACTACTTCTACAGGAAGCTCATTCCACACAGCTATCACTCTCTGAGTAAAGAAATACCCCCTCGTGTTTCCCTTAAACTTTTGCCCCCTAACTCTCAAATCATGTCCTCTCGTTTGAATCTCCCCTACTCTCAATGGAAACAGCCTATTCATGTCAACTCTATCTATCCCTCTCAACATTTTAAATACCTCGATCAAATCCCTCCTCAACCTTCTACGCTCCAATGAATAGAGACCTAACTTGTTCAACCTTTCTCTGTAACTTAAGTGCTGAAACCCAGGTAATATCCTAGTAAATCGTCTCTGCACTCTCTCTAATTTATTGATATCTTTCCTATAATTCAGTGACCAGAACTGTACACAATATTCCAAATTTGGCCTTACCAATGCCTTGTATAATTTTAACATTACATCCCAACTTCTGTACTCAATGCTCTGATTTATAAAGGCCAGCGTTCCAAAAGCCTTCTTCACCACCCTATCTACATGAGACTCCACCTTCAGGGAACTATGCACTGTTATTCCTAGATCTCTCTGTTCCACTGCATTCCTCAATGCCCTACCATTTACCCTGTATGTTCTATTTGGATTATTCCTGCCAAAATGTAGAACCTCACACTTCTCAGCATTAAACTCCATCTGCCAACGTTCAGCCCATTCTTCTAACCGGCATAAATCTCCCTGCAAGCTTTGAAAACCCACCTCATTATCCACAACACCTCCTACTTTAGTATCATCAGCATACTTACTAATCCAATTTACCACCCCATCATCCAGATCATTTATGTATATTACAAACAACATTGGGCCCAAAACAGATCCCTGAGGCACCCCGCTAGTCACCGGCCTCCATCCCGATAAACAATTATCCACCACTACTCTCTGGCATCTCCCATCTAGCCACTGTTGAATCCATTTTATTACTCCAGCATTAATACCTAACGACTGATCCTTCTTAACTAACCTTCCATGTGGAACTTTGTCAAAGGCCTTGCTGAAGTCCAAATAGACTACATCCACTGCCTTACCCTCGTCAACATTCCTCGTAACTACTTCAAAAAATTCAATAAGGTTTGTCAAACATGACCTTCCATGCACAAATCCATGCTGGCTACTCCTAATCAGATCCTGTCTATCCAGATAATTATAAATACTATCTCTAAGAATACTTTCCATTAATTTACCCACCACTGATATCAAACTGACAGGTCTATAATTGCCAGGCTTACTTCTAGAACCCTTTTTAAACAATGGAACCACATGAGCAATACGCCAATCCTCCGGCACAATCCCCATTTCTAATGACATCTGAAAGATCTCTGTCAGAGCTCCTGCTATCTCTACACAAATTTCCCTCAAGGTCCTGGGGAATATCCTGTCAGGATCCGGAGATTTATCCACTTTTAAATTTCTTAAAAGCGCCAGTATTTCCACCTCTTTAATTGTCATAGGTTCCATAACTTCCTTACTCGTTTCCCACACCTTACACCATTCAATATCCTTCTCCTTAGTGAATACCGAAGAGAAGAAATCGTTCAAAATCTCTCCCATCTCCTTCGGCTCCACACATAGCTGACCACCCTGATTCTCTAAGGGACCAATTTTATCCCTCACTATCCTCTTGCTTTTAATATAACTGTAGAAGCCTTTCGGATTTACTTCCACCTTATTTGCCAAACCAAACTCGTAACTTCTTTTAGCTTTTCTAATCTCTTTCTTAAGTTTCCTTTTACATTCTTAAATCACTGGCTTTGATCGTTCATGTTTTAATCATTAAGTAAAACATCACTGCTTTCTTCAATGTTTCCTTCCCACTCGTAAATGCAGTTATCTGTGGCTCAGTGTTCATACAGGCGGCCAGATTTTTCTCTACAAACACCTGGGCGTTGTTCTTAGCCACCTCCATGTTGGAGTAGGTTACTAAGGCAGCGGAGATACACAGGAAACCTCCTCCATGGAAAAGATTCTTTATCCCTCATGTCTCAAGTCTAACAACATCTACAGTGTGAAAACAAGAGCCCTCCACAGCGTGGACTAGTTGTTCCGAAAGACCTGTATCTACCCTGTCTGACACTCGGACTCTCTGACTGTGACCTTCCTCAGATGGATGAGGAAAGATAATTAACCCTATAATGTTACCTCTGATTACATCTTCACATATACTTCCTGGCTGGTTGAATATTTACAGAGTTTACTGTTTATTTTGCAGATAATCTTCTCTCCTTAAGTTATTTAATTGTTAATTTTTCCAGATCATAGTGCTTGCCTGTTATAACTCAGACCAGGCTAGGCTGGACAACCACAGTGTGTAAACCAGAGTCCTCCACAGTGTGGACCAGTTGTTCTGAAAGTCCTGTATCTGCCCTGTATGACACTCGGACTCACTGACTATGATCTCTCCTCAGAGCGTACGATGATAGATAATTAACCTTATAATGTTAACTTTGCCTACCTTTTCACACACACTTCCTGGTGGTTGAACAGAGTTTACTGTTTATTTTGCAGATAATCTTTTCTCCTTAAGTTACTTAATTGTTAATTTTTTTCCAGACAATAGTGTTTGCCTGTTTTTATTTAGACCAGAGAGTCTGTATAGCTGGGCAGACTGAAAAAGTGTGTTCCAGCAAGGAGGCTTACTAAACTGACTCAGTTACACCAAACACGATGAAATCTGCAGATGCTGGAAATTCAAGCAACACACACACAAAATGCTGGTATTTTTCCTTCTCCAGCTCTGTATCCCTTTTGCCAATCACCTTTCCAGCTCTTAACTGCACCCCACCCCCTGCGGTCTTCTCCTATCATTTCGCATTTCCCCCTTCCCCTCCTACTTTCAAATCTATTACTATCTTTCCTTTCAGTTAATCCTGACGAAGGGTCTCGGCCCGAAACATCGACTGCGCTTCTCCTTATAGATGCTGCCTGGCCTGCTGCGTTCCACCAGCATTTTGTGTGAGTTGCTTCAGTTACACCAGTTCTGTCTGGAGGAATGGAGCAAAATTCCAGCAACTTATTATGAGAAGTTTGTGGAAGGCTAGCCAAAACGTTTGACCCAAGTTAAACAGTTTAACGGCAATGCTACCAAATGCTAACAAAGTGTATGTAAACTTCTGAGCCACTGGAATAGTGATGAAAGAAAAATAAAGCTGAAATAAATCAATCATTCTACTATTATTCTGACATTTCACATACTTAAAATAAAGTGGTGATCCTAACTGACCTAAGACAGGGATTGTTCTCTGGGATTAAATGTCAGGAATTGTGAAAAACTGAGCTTAAATGTATTTGGTTAAGGTGTATGTAGATCTCTGACTTCACCTGTACCCGATGATACTAAACATGATTCTGATTTGAAGGACCAGTGCTGGACCCTCCTGATCGTCTGAGAGAAAGAAATTCACTTTATCTCTGTATTCAGTTTACGAGTCCTTGCTTTTAAATGGCAATCTTCTGATCCAGATGCTCTCAGAAGAGGAAATATCTTCTCCACATCCATGTCAAGACCTCTCAGGATCCTAAGTGCTTCAGCCAAGTGCCCTTTCACTCTCCTGCAGTCAGCAGAGACAAGTCTATCTTGACTGCCATTTCCTTGTAAGATAACTCACCCATTTCAGGTCAAGTGAAGCTCCTCAGAACTGCTTCCAATACATAAGCATCCCTCCTTCAGAAAGGAGATCAGTACAGTACACTGTATTCCAGTTGCGGTCTCACCAATCCCCTGCAGAATTGAAGCGTTATTATCTCTTTCCTTTGCCATTAATTTTTTCCGAGTATGAATGATTACATTCTGTTATTTTTCCTTAATAACTAATTGTATCTGCATTCTGTCTTTTTGTAAATGATGTATTAGGATGCACAGAGCCCTCACTGTCTCTGAGTACTACAACCTCACACTATTTAGATAGTCCTCCAGCTCAGTGGCTCACCCTGGTCTCGAACACGTGGCCATTGTAGTTCTTCCGGGAACTCATCCGCCCTGACTGGTGATTTTACCAACGAGCTCCTCTGCCCAAATGTGCCATGTTAACACCAATTTCTCACATCGTTTAGCCCGCCAGCTGAAACGGTGTACCAGGGTGTGTCACTTGGAGGCAGATGTGAGAGATTTAGGAGATGGATGGGGACCAGTGATGCCTGTCCACCCTACTAGGTAAAGTGCAGCTGGCAGACAACAAAGATACCACCTCTATCCTGAGCCCCCTGCACCCCATGTGGGGAGATAGCCAGTATAAAATGGTGGGGTTGTTACCGTAACGGTATTGTTACTGTAATTTGCCAAACAAATCACTGGCTTTAGTGGTTCATATTTTAATCATAAGTGAAACTTCACTGTCTTCCTCAACGTTTCCTTCCCATTTGTAAATGCATATTATCTGTGGCTCAGTGTTCACACAGGCAGCCAGATTTTTCTCTACAAAGGCCTGGGCATTGTTCTTGGCCACCTCCATGTTGGGGCAGGTTACTAAGGCAGCAGAGGTATATAGGAAGCCACCTCCATGGAAAAGATTCTTTATCCCTCACATTTCAGGTCTGACGACATCTACAGTGTGAAAACAAGAGCCCTCCACAGCGTGGACTAGTTGTTCCGAAAGACCTGCATCTGCTCTGTCTGACACTCGGACTCTCTGACTGTGACCTTCCTCAGATGGATGAGGAAAGATAATTAGTCTTATAATGTTACCTCTGCCTACCTCTTCACACATAATTCCTGGCTGGTTGAATATTTACAGAGTTTACTGTTTATCTTGCAGATAATTTCTTTCTCCTTAAGTTACTTAATTGTTAATTTTTCCAGATCATAGTGCTTGCCTGTTATAACTCAGACCAGAGAGCCTGTCTGAGGAAAATAATGAAACTCTCTGTAGCTTTTTCATTACAGCTCCTGTCCAGCAGGAGTACAAAGATACCGACATATGAACAAATGAACTAAGAGCAGGATTAGTTTTCTCAGCTGCCTTAAGGATATTCAAATTCTCTACTTTCTCTGACATTTGTAGCAGCTTCTTCCCCTCCGCCATTTGACTTCTGAATCAACAGTGAACTAATGTACATTACCTCACTGTTTTTTCTCTCTTTTTGCACTACTTAATTAATGTATTTCTTATATCTATCTCTCATTGTAATTTATAGTGTTTTACATTATGAATTGCACAGTACAGCTGCCACAAAACATCAAATTTCATGACATACCCGATGATATTAAACGTGATTCTGATTTGAAGAAACGGTGCTGGACCCTCCTGATCGTCTGAGAGAAAGAAATTCACTTTATCTCTGTATTCTGCTTATGAGTCCTTGCTTTTAAATTGCAATCTTTTGTTCCAGATGCTCTCAGAAGAGGAAATATCTTCTGCACATCCATCACGTCATGATCTCTTAGGATCCTAAGTGCTTCAGCCAAGTGCCCTTTCACTCTCCTGCAGTCAGCAGAGACAATATCTTGACTGCCATTTCCTTGTAAGATAACTCACCCATTTCAGGTCAAGTGAAGCTCCTCAGAACTGCTTCCAATACATAAGCATCCCTCCTTCAGAAAGGAGATCAGTACAGTACACTGTATTCCAGTTGCGGTCTCACCAATCCCCTGCAGAATTGAAGCGTTATTATCTCTTTCCTTTGCCATTAATTTTTTCCGAGTATGAATGATTACATTCTGTTATTTTTCCTTAATAACTAATTGTATCTGCATTCTGTCTTTTTGTAAATGATGTATTAGGATGCACAGAGCCCTCACTGTCTCTGAGTACTACAACCTCACACTATTTAGATAGTGCCCTCTATTTTTGGCCAATTTCACAATATCTCTTATTGTGCTCCATTTGTCAGATCTTTGCCAAATCACATGATATATCCCTACCTATTTATAGTCTGTTTACATTTTGAAAGAGGAAGCATCCATAATTAAGTTCAAAGATCAATGCTGACAGCAAATTTATTGTCAACATACATATATATTACCACATACTGCTTTGATATTCATCTCCTTGCAGGTATTCACAGGAAAACAATGAAATCTATGAAAATGCACACACAGTCAAAGAGTGACAAGCGACCAATGTGCAAGATTAGACAAACTGTACAAATAAAAATAAATAAATCAAACTGAGAAGATGAGTTGTGGAGTCCTTGAAAGTAAGTCCATAAGTTGTGGAATTAGCTCAGTGTTGAGGTGAGTAAAGTTATCCATGCTGGTTCAGGAGCCTGATAGTTGAGGGGTAATAACTGTTTCTGAACCCGGTGGTGTGGGACGTACGGCTTCTGTACCTCCTGCCCATTAGCAGCAGCAAGAAGAGAGCCATGCCTGAATAGCGAGGAGTCCTTGTAGTTGGTTGATGCTTCTTTGTGGCAGCACTGTTTGCAGATTTGCTCAACGGTGGGCGAGTGGGTCAGTGCCTTTCTCTGGAAACATCCTTGTCAATTTCCTACAGACTGAGGAGGAACAATGTTGGTGAGCCAAAGGGCACAAAGAACTTGACCTGATAGACTTCTTTTTTTCCAAAAGTCAACTGTAAGCTAGTAGTTTCATAGTGTAACACAGAAAATGCTGGAGAAACTCAGTGGGTCAGGTAACATCAATCGAGGCAAATGTACCTGGTTGAGAATCTTTTTCAGGACTGGAAAGCAACTGGGGAGTTTCGATTCAGTTCAGATTCCACAACATGCTTATGGGTGGGATGGGTGCTTTCACGTGTCCTGAGCTAGTTAGGCTTGGCGGCACCCATCCCTCTCCAGGCCAGACCTCAGCCGATGTCCTCCAGCTCAGTGGCTCACCCTGGTCTCGAACACGTGGCCATTGTAGTTCTTCCGGGAACTCATCCGCCCTGACTGGTGATTTTACCAACGAGCTCCTCTGCCCAAATGTGCCATGTTAACACCAATTTCTCACATCGTTTAGCCCGCCAGCTGAAACGGTGTACCAGGGTGTGTCACTTGGAGGCAGATGTGAGAGATTTAGGAGATGGATGGGGACCAGTGATGCCTGTCCACCCTACTAGGTAAAGTGCAGCTGGCAGACAACAAAGATACCACCTCTATCCTGAGCCCCCTGCACCCCATGTGGGGAGATAGCCAGTATAAAATGGTGGGGTTGTTACCGTAACGGTATTGTTACTGTAATTTGCCAAACAAATCACTGGCTTTAGTGGTTCATATTTTAATCATAAGTGAAACTTCACTGTCTTCCTCAACGTTTCCTTCCCATTTGTAAATGCATATTATCTGTGGCTCAGTGTTCACACAGGCAGCCAGATTTTTCTCTACAAAGGCCTGGGCATTGTTCTTGGCCACCTCCATGTTGGGGCAGGTTACTAAGGCAGCAGAGGTATATAGGAAGCCACCTCCATGGAAAAGATTCTTTATCCCTCACATTTCAGGTCTGTCGACATCTACAGTGTGAAAACAAGAGCCCTCCACAGCGTGGACTAGTTGTTCCGAAAGACCTGCATCTGCTCTGTCTGACACTCGGACTCTCTGACTGTGACCTTCCTCAGATGGATGAGGAAAGATAATTAGTCTTATAATGTTACCTCTGCCTACCTCTTCACACATAATTCCTGGCTGGTTGAATATTTACAGAGTTTACTGTTTATCTTGCAGATAATTTCTTTCTCCTTAAGTTACTTAATTGTTAATTTTTCCAGATCATAGTGCTTGCCTGTTATAACTCAGACCAGAGAGCCTGTATATCCCTGAGGAAAATAATGAAACTCTCTGTAGCTTTTTCATTACAGCTCCTGTCCAGCAGGAGTACAAAGATACCGACATATGAACAAATGAACTAAGAGCAGGATTAGTTTTCTCAGCTGCCTTAAGGATATTCAAATTCTCTACTTTCTCTGACATTTGTAGCAGCTTCTTCCCCTCCGCCATTTGACTTCTGAATCAACAGTGAACTAATGTACATTACCTCACTATTTTTTCTCTTTTTGCACTACTTAATTAATGTATTTCTTATATCTATCTCTCATTGTAATTTATAGTGTTTTACATTATGAATTGCACAGTACAGCTGCCACAAAACATCAAATTGCATGACATACCCGATGATATTAAACGTGATTCTGATTTGAAGAAACGGTGCTGGACCCTCCTGATCGTCTGAGAGAAAGAAATTCACTTTATCTCTGTATTCTGCTTATGAGTCCTTGCTTTTAAATTGCAATCTTTTGTTCCAGATGCTCTCAGAAGAGGAAATATCTTCTGCACATCCATCACGTCATGATCTCTTAGGATCCTAAGTGCTTCAGCCAAGTGCCCTTTCACTCTCCTGCGGTCAGCAGAGACAAGTCTATCTTGACTGCCATTTCCTTGTAAGATAACTCACCCATTTCAGGTCAAGTGAAGCTCCTCAGAACTGCTTCCAATACATAAGCATCCCTCCTTCAGAAAGGAGATCAGTACAGTACACTGTATTCCAGTTGCGGTCTCACCAATCCCCTGCAGAATTGAAGCGTTATTATCTCTTTCCTTTGCCATTAATTTTTTCCGAGTATGAATGATTACATTCTGTTATTTTTCCTTAATAACTAATTGTATCTGCATTCTGTCTTTTTGTAAATGATGTATTAGGATGCACAGAGCCCTCACTGTCTCTGAGTACTACAACCTCACACTATTTAGATAGTGCCCTCTATTTTTGGCCAATTTCACAATATCTCTTATTGTGCTCCATTTGTCAAATCTTCGCCAAGTCACATGACATACCGCTGTGGGTGACCCCACCAGTAGCATAGCTCCAGATGGCATCGCTCTCAGGATCTCAGAACCACACAGGCTTCTCCACCACGACAAGGTGACAATCCACAGAGAAGCCATCAGGACTGGGAAGAAAGGTAAGAGACAGCCAGCATAAAATAGTTGGAGGAGGGTTGCAACAAGTGCTGGCAGTTGATAGGTGGATCCATGTGGGAGGGGTATCAGACAGGAGGAGGGAAAGAGTGGGGATGATGGAAGAACCTGGGAGATGGCATTGATATTGGCTTCTTGTCAAATTGTATTTAAATTCCACAGCCACTGGACATGGATTCAAACTTATGCCTTGAGAGAATAGAATTTTGGATCAAGATCCCAGTAATTAATCATTATGTCATAATAATCATTACTTTATAGGATTTGTTTCTTAAGAACTGTAAGGCCAGTGAATGGTTAAAATGATTTCCATGCTGGAGTGTCTTAAATCATTAGGCTCCAACCATTTCTTGACCCAAATAAATTTCTCAAACTCACCCAAGCTTTGTCATTGGAAATGATAAACCAAATTCTATTCAACTGCTTCTTTGCACTGGAAGATGATCAAACAGATTTGCCGAACAGACCTCCAGATTCAAAAAAAGAATTCCAGAACTAATTGTTCTAAGAAATGTGATTTTGTGCAACCCACTGAGCCACCTTTGTTGCTGAAAAATCACTCTCCTTCTGTGTATGGATAAAAAAGTGCAGAAACTTCGGGTGAGCTTCGGACCGCATGTTTGAGTGCAGCTCATAACTCCCTGAAAAGAGAAACACAAGTGGTTAGGATACTAAATAAAGAACGCAGCACTGCTGATTTCATTTGTGAGGTAACTGAGTATAAAAGTTGGCAAGCTGTGTGGAATTTGTATAAAACTTCGCTTAGGCCACATTGATAGTATTGTGTGTAGTTCTGGTTCTGATAAGTGGTCAGCAACCTGAAAAAACTCTTGTTTTCTTCCCTCTGTACAATGTCCTGTGTATGTTACTCAAAATGGCTTCTTTGGTTTGTTAAGAGTAGGAATGCTTCTTTGTCTGATAAGTGTTTCTCTCGCAGTTGTTTAGCTTTAGACTTGCTGATATGGGGATTGTATTCATTTGTTAACCAATGGGGAATGTTATTTTGTCTTGTGAGGCTGGGGGCTTGGGGGGTTTTTGCGGGTTTTCAGCAGAGTCGGGAAGAAGACGCTGGGGAAAGTGGACGTGCGCTGCACTGCTTGGTTGACCACCGGGGGTGGTCCCAGGTGCGAAGACGGGGAGGTCGGAGGAAAGTGACGAGGGGTCGAATGGTTCGATGGTTGAGCTCCAACGATGTGCACTAAACTGACTGAACTTTGATAAGTTGGCGCTGATGCACCATCAATAACTCACTCTGAGACGTAAGAAGCGAGATATCGGCTTTTATTGACTGGAAGAATGAACAACACTACATCCTGGAGAATGAGGCTGGGCTCAGGCCTCAATCGCCTTTATACAGGGGTCTGTGGGAGGAGCCACAGAAGCAGTCCAGACAAGTATATGTAGTTCACCACAGGCGCCTTTTGCTTTTTCTTTTCTTTCATATATATTGTATTGCCTAGTACTCTTTTAGTTTTAGTAAACTCTTTAAAGTGTATTTCATAACAGTATCTGGTGTAAATTTGATACTGTGTGCGTGCGCAAGGCATAAACTTGATTCCCACAGCACCTGCGTGTATGGGAGGTGGGGGTGGTGTGTGGCTGGATCTCATTTTCCCCTAGACATATACCAGCCTGTTGGGTGAGTGTTACACCTCCACAGAAACAGCCGGACCTGCTGAGTGTTACCATCATTTTCTGGTTTTATTTCACACATTCCAACTTATGAACTTGTTTTTTGATGACCTCACTCAGCCTGTTCATTTTACCCTGGCTGCTGAAATCCCCATGTGTGCCTCTACTATCACCAAGTTAGCCTCTAAAGTCCTGCAGACTGACCTCTATCATTGAAACAAACAATCTGCTGGAAGAACACAATGTGTTGATCAGCACCCGTGGGAGGAGATGTATTGTCGATGTTTTGGGTCTCAACCTTGCATCAAGGCAGGAAAATTGCCAATTCCTTTCTTCTCAGAGATGATGCTGGACCCACTGAGTTCCTCCAACACAATGTCTGTCTAACATCTGCAGTTTCTTGTGTGTCTCTCATTGTATTCAAAACTGCGCTGCCAATTTGCACTTGTGTGCAGAATCATATTCATCCATCCCACATGGTTTGAGACCTTATTAACTACTGGTTTAAATAAACGAACATCTGTTTGTCACTGTCGTGAAATAATCACCCTCTCCCTATCTCTATAAGCTAAAACAGTAACAGTGGTGATGTGTTGTATTTGATATGTTAAGCCAGGCCAGGACTTAAACTGGAAACAGCAGGGCCCTGGAAAGAGTTGAACAACAGAGAGACTTCTGTGTACAAATAGATAGTTCTCTGACAGAGGCTGAAAGTGGTTGACAGGGTGGTGAAGAATGAATTGGGTGTGCTTGCAGTCACTGCTCTGGGTGCTGAGTACAAGGCTTGGGATGTCATGATGCAACAGCGCAAGACATTGATGCTCTGAACTTGGAGCATTGTGTGCGGTTCTGGTTGCCCGGCTACAAGAAGGAAGTCAATAAACAGGCAAGGGTGCAGAAAAGATTCATAAGCATGTTAGCAGGATTGTAGGAGTTGAAGAGTCATAAAGTTATCCAGCATGGAAATAGGACTTTCAGTCTCTGTAGCTTTTTCATTACAGCTCCTGTTCAGCAGGAGTACAAACATACTGACATATGAACAAATGAACTAAGAGCAGGATTAGTTTTCTCAGCTGCCTTAAGGATATTCAAATTCTCTACTTTCTCTGACATTTGTAGCAGCTTCTTCCCCTCCGCCATTTGACTTCTGAATCAACAGTGAACTAATGTACATTACCTCACTATTTTTTCTCTCTTTTTGCACTACTTAATTAATGTATTTCTTATATCTATGTCTCATTGTAATTTATAGTGTTTTACATTATGAATTGCACAGTACAGCTGCCACAAGACAGCAAATTGCATGACATACCCAAAGATACTAAACGTGATTCTGATTTAAAGGAACAGTGCTGGATCCTCCTGATCCTCTGAGAGAAAGAAATTCACTTTATCTCTGCTTCAGCCGAGCGGAGTCAAAGGATATGGGGAGAAGGCAGGAACGGGGATTGTGGATGATCAGCCACGATCACATTGAATGGTGATGCTGTCTCAAAGGGCCGAATGGTCTACTCCTGCACCTATTGTCTATTGTATTCAGTTTACGAGTCCTTGCTATTAAATTATGATCTTTTATTCCAGGTGCTCTCAGAAGAGGAAATATCTTCTGCACATCCATCACGTCAAGACCTCTCAGGATCCGAAACAACACACACAAAATGCTGGTGGAACGCAGCAGGCCAGGCAGCATCTATAGGGAGAAGTACTGTTGACGTTTCGGGCCGAGACCCTTCGTCAGGACTAACTGAAAGGAAAGATAGTAAGAGATTTGAAAGTAGGAGGGGAAGGGGGAAATGCGAAGTGATAGGAGAAGACCGGAGGGGGTGGGGTGGAGCTGAGAGCTGGAAAGGTGATTGGCAAAAGGGATACAATGCTGGAGAAGGGAAAGGGTCATGGGATGGGAGGCCTAGGGAGAAGGAAAGAGGGGAGGGGAGCACCAGAGGGAGATGGAGAACAGGCAGAGTGATCGGCAGAAAGAGAGAAAAAAAAGTGGAGGAAAAAACTAAATATATCAGTGATGGGGTAAGAAGGGGAGGGGGCATTAACGGACACATTCTAAGAAAGGATATATGGCTGTAATAGCGGGTCTGGGTCAAAATATGATTGAAAAGTTGAAGGGCCGAAGAAATTATAGATGGGGAGCAGTGAGAGAGGGTTTCACTGAACTCCCGTCGAAGAGAAGATTTAAACTTCTTCATTGTAGGCATCACTGGCAGAGACTTTGCAGTAATGAATTTAAAAGCAAACATGAGGAAATCTGCAGATGCTGGTAATTTAAGCAACACACACAAAATGCTGGTGGAACGCAGCAGGCCAGGCAGCATCTATAGGGAGAAGCACTGTCGACGTTTCGGTAAGTGCTGTCCCATTTGGCCTATAACACTGGACCACAAATTTGTTCAGAAGTACCCCACTCAACCTCAGTGGAAAAAGCCTGCTTGCATTTACCCCATCTATATCCCTCATAATTTTGTGTACTCCTGTCAAATCTCTCAATCTCACTGGAAAACAATTTTTTTTGAAAGTACTGCTTCCACAGAATTTTTTTTTTGTTTATGATAAACCACTTGAAGCTGAATGTAAATATAATTTCAGACTTCTTGTATAACGTAGGAATGTTGAGAAACCAGAAATTAACTTTTATTGAATATAATGCATTTAATTACATAACGGTACTGATGCTTTGCAATAGTACAATTAAGCAAAAAATGTTTTGTTGATGATTTTCATTTGTACTCAGTGTCTGAGGCTTCTTGCTTAAGTGTCCAACAAAAATTAGCCAGCATTGATGAATTCCAGTTGCCCTGATACCGTTTCTCCATGACTGAATGAAACCTTTCACCGTGCTCGTCACTGACAGCAACAAGATTCGCAGGGGAGAAGTCTAAATGGGAATGTAATGAACATGAGAAGCCCAGGCTTTGTCTTGGTCTCCAATTTTACTCTTAAAGTAGAATTCATAGGCTTGCTTAGTAAGAGGAGTCATGCTCTCTCTTGAAATTGAAGCATATAGCTGCCACAAATATAACAGAAAGTATTGGTGAGACATTTTGCTATCACAAGTACTTCTGAAAATGCAATTACTTTTATTACAATGAGTACGCACAAGACGCTCTGCATGTAGAGCATGCACATTAATGTGATCAGAAACCAACGTACATGTAAACACAATGCACAGAACGGTGTGTGCCTTCCTAAAACCTGTCTTGCCTTGCAGTACCTGTCCCGTCTAAACATGCCCAGGCATGCCTGGGACAAGATAGAAAACTTTTCAGCTTATGTTGTGGACAACATTTTAATTGACTTGAATTATGAACTGAAATAAAAAATACAGGCGATTACCAAAAATGCGTATGATAGGGAAATTTCATGGCAATTTTCATGATCAGCAGCTCAAAATCTATGAGGTACACCCAAAAGTATTCAGGAGGTAAAATCTTTGTTGTCCATTTAACCTTCTGAACCTTTACAATCCTAGTACCTGTCCAATTATCTTTTGAAACTGTTTATAGTACCTACCTTGAGTCATAAGTAGTGACTGGATATGCTGGGGCTTTTTTCCCTGGAGCAAAGAAGGCTTGAAGGGTAACCTTATAGAGGGATATAAAATTCACGAGGGTCATAGACGAAGTGAGTATCTACTGGATAGCCATTTCCCATGGCTAGGGCAGTCTAAAACTATAGGATATAGGTTTGAGATAAGGAAAAGATTTATAGTGGACCTGAGCGGTAACCTTTGTATAAAGAAAGTAGAGGTTATATGGAATGAATTGCCAGAAGAACTGGTAGAACGGGATCATAGACTCTTCATTAGCACTTATTCTCCTCCATAGATACTGACTGACCTGCTGAGTTCCTCCAGCATTGTGTGTTGCTCAAGATTTCTACAATATAGGAAAGTTTCAATGAGGTATGTAATCAAGTGGTACTAGTTCAGACAGAGAATTTGGTTAACATGGGCGAGTTGGATTGAAGAGCCTGTTTCATTTCTGTATAACTCTATGACTGAACTCTTCATGACAGTTGGGCTTCTCAAATTAAACCACATGACAACGTCATCAACAGATGCAGTTCTGAGGAGGAATTTATGCAGTCAGAAGGTGCTGAATGTGTGGAATTCATTGCCATGGACATCTGTAGACCACAAGTCATGGGGTATATTTAAAGTGGAGGTTGACAGGTTCCTGATTTGTAAGGGTTTCAAAGGTTATGGAGAGTAGGCAGAAGAATGCATTGAGAAGGATAATAAATAAGCTGACTAGATAGGCTGAATGCTTTTCCATTTTTGGTCTTTGTTATGATCCAAGTTTTAGCTTTGAAATTTATTTTCCAACCTTTCCCTGTTACATTTATAGAACACGTTACCAAGTTTTTCCAGAGATCTTTCACAGCTCTTAGGACTCAATTTAAAATTGTGTTTAATAGATGGGGCTTGCGGTCTCCTAGTTTGCTTTTATTACAGTTGGTTCTTATTAACATTTAGCCAAATTGTCATTTTAAAAACTTCAGCACTGAGGCAGTAGATTTAGATTCTAGAGATACTGAAAATGCTAGAAATCTAGAGCAACAGACACAAAATGCTGGAGCAACTCAGCAAGTTGTTGATGTATGGATCTATTTTCTTTAGAGCAATTACCACCTCCTCCTGCACTACATATGATCTGTTGCCTACACATGTGTATTATTCTCTCTCCTTCACTGCAATGTGAATACACCAGTTAAAGCCATCTCCCACGAGTGTGCTGTTATTTAATTAATATGTAGTTGTCCACAGTCACAACAATCATCATCATTATGTGCCCTGTTATGTGGCATAGGCGACCACGGTCTTCCATCTGTCTTTAATCTAAGAAGTTCTAATAAGCCGTATCTATGCAGGGGAATGAATACTGATGAAGGACCTCGGCCTGAACCTTTAACTGATTATTCCTCTACAGATGCTGTCTGACCTGCTGAGTTCCTCCAATGTTTTGTATTACACTCTAGTGAAGTTGCTTTGAAACAGTAATGATAGCAACATGTGCACATTTAAACTTATTAAGTTTTTACCAGGTCAATAATGGAACAGTGTAAACTAACATGACCTGTAAACACACAATAACCCGAATGCCATCTTTGAAAGTCACATGTAAAACTCTTAAATAAAGTAAGTGATAATATGACTTTGGGCCATCTGAGCAAGCTGGCCGTTCTGCTGTCTCTGAAGGAATTTGCTGTGGTTGAGAAAGAGGTTTCAAATAGAGTATGCAGTCTTGTGGTGTAGCTCGAACCCATGATCAGCTCAATTACTCACCGATCTTGCTGATTAAAGCATCAAGCAAGGTTAAAATCAATTAAGCCAAGAACAGAAGGCGAGTGGGTCTTCGGCACCGTATGCCCAGCTTGACTGATCTCCCTCTCTGTCTAGCTTGCTGCTGCCAGAGGAAGGTACAGGAGTCTTGGGCAAGGTTTGTGGATTGAGCTCATTTTTAGAGGACTCTGCAGTTCATATTATGTGTGTTTCTGGTTACTCATTTTTTATTGCCATTTTACACGATTTTGATCAGGGCGGGCTGGCCCCGCTGCTGTCACGGTCCCTTCTGGCACCTGGCTATCTTCCTCAGGAATTGGGCCTCAATCACCTCGTTTAGTTCCCAGTCATTCCCAGGTTCCGCTAACTACAAACACCTGTTTTCCATCAGCAAATGCAGTAGAAAAGCCCTGTGACCACAACAAGGTGTTGCCAGTTCATGGTTGGCTTGTGTGTGAGTAACCTCGTTCCATGGTTCTTAGGACTATCAGTTCTAAGTCTAGCATCATTCCTGAATTCTCTACTAAAACCAAGACTCCGGGTAAAGACTCCCTTGGCATCCATTCCACACTCACTATGACCGTAATTCCTCTCAACTCGGCCTCCGCGCCTGTGTTCAGCACTTGGGTTCGTTCCACCGCCACGTCATTGCGACAGCTGCCTGTAGTCAACTAATGACACAGCGCTAAAATGAACTGAACTGAATTCATCTGAACATTCCTAGAGTGCTTCAAGGACTCTGTAGCTTGATGTTTAATATTCTGTGTGTAATTCGCTCATTTTTTTGCTCTTTGGGTAACTCTTTTGTCTTTTGCGCATTTGATATTTCATTTGAATGGGTTCCATTGTGTTTTTTTTCTTGTTTCATGATTGTCTGTGGAGGATAAGTCTCAGGGTTGTATACTGCATGCATAATTTGATAATAAATGTACTTTGAATCTTTGAAATTCTGCAAGGTTGCCCCTTGCTCCAGGCATGCAGTTTCATTAATTATAAAAGCTTGCTTTGGAGGGTGTTTTCCATTTTTATGTCTGTAAGATCAGATGTTCAAGGCCCAATGATAAAGCATCAAGTCCAACCTCATTGAAACAAAAGGGCCCAGAACAGATTACTACTCTAAACACTCAGAAGTATACTGCATGGATACAGTCCCTTTGGCCCATCTGTTCCATGCTGACCAAGATTATATTCGTTTATGTACCGAGGTACAGTGAAAAACTTTCTTCTTCAGGTCATCTATACAGATCATTTCATCACTTCAGTGCATCGAGGTAGTACAAGGCAAAACAATAACAGAATGCAGAATAAAGTATTACATTTGCAGAAAAAGTACAGTGCAGATAGACATTTCAGGAAGGGTAAGATGAAGGAACATATACCAATCCTCATAGAGGGATCAGAAGTGGACAGAGTGAGCAGTTTCAAGTTCCTGGGTGTCAAGATCTCTGAGGACCTAACCTGGTCCCAACATTTTGATGCAGCTACAAAGAAGGAAAGACAGCATCTATACTTCATTAAGGGTATGAATAGATGAGGTAGGTCAACAAAAACACTCAAAAACTTCTATAAATGTCCCATGGAGAGCATTCTGACAGGCTGCATCACTGTCTGGTATGGGGGAGTGTTACTGCACAGGACTGAAAGAAGCTGCAGAGGATCATAAGTTAACAAATTTCACGACACTTGCCAGTGATAATAAACCTGATTTTGATTCTGGCTGATTTATTATCCCTCTCAACCTCATTCTCCTGCCATCTCCCCATAATCTTTGATGTCCTTACTAATCAAGAACCTATCAATCTTGGCTTTAAGTATACCCAATAACATTACCTCTGTGGCAATAAATTCCACAGATTTACCACCTTTTGGCCAAAAAAATCTTTTCCTCATCTCTGTTCAAAATGGATGTCCATCACTTCTGAGGCTGTGTCCTCTGTCCCGAGACTCCTCACAACAGGAAACATCCTCTCCACATGCACTTTATCCAGACAATTCAATATTCAATAAGTTGCAATGAGATCCCTCCTCACTCTTCTAAACTCCAGCAATTACAGGCCTAGAGCTGTCAAACACTCCTGGGATCATTCTCATGAACCTCCTCCAGATCCTCTCAAATGCCAGTACACCTATTCTTAGATAAGGGTCCCAGGACTCCAAGTGTGGTCTAACCAAAGTTTTAAAAAGCCTCAGCATTACAGCTTTGTTTTTGTCTTCTAGTCAAAATGAATGCTAACATTGCATTTGCCTTCCTTACCACTGATTCAACCTGCAAGTTAACCTTTAGGGAATCCTGCTCAAGGACTCCCAGGTACCTCTGCACTTCTGAGTTTTGAATGTTCTTCCCGTTTAGAAAACAATCCGCACGTTTATTTCTGGTGCCAAAATGAATAAGAGTGCGCTTCCTTACATTTCATTCCATCTGCCACTTGTTTGTCCATTCCCAAAATCTTGTCAAAGGCCTTCCAAAAATCCAAATAAACAACGTCTGCTGATTCTCCTATGTCTACCCTGCCTATTATTTCCTCTAAGAGTTCCAACAGATTTGTCAAGCAAGATTTCTTCTTTGGAAAAGCATGCTGGCTTTGGCTTATTTTATCATATGCCTCCAGCTACCCTAAAACATTTTTCCGGCAACTGAAGGCAGATTAACTGGCCCATCATTTTCTTCCTTCTGCTTCCAACCCTCCTTAAAAAGAGTGGAGTGACATTTGCAATTTTCCAGTCCTCAAGTATCAGGTGATTCTGGTAAAACCATTACTAATATCTTCACAACCTCTTCAGCTACCTCCTTCAGACCCCTGATGTGTTGTCCATCTGGTCCAGATTACTTATCTATCATCATGCTTTTCAGTTTCCCAAGCACTTTCTCCTTAGTAATAGCAACATTCACTCACTTCTGCCCTCTGACAATCTCAAATTTCTATCATATTGCAAGTGTCTTCAACAATAGAGACTGAAGCAAAATACTTCTTAAATTCCTCCATCATTTCTTTGTCCCCCAATATGACCTCTCCAGTATCATTTTTGAGCAGTCCTACATCCACTCTCATCTCTCTTTTACTCTTTATATATCTGAGAAAAACCTTTTTGTATGTTGCTTTATCTTATTGGCTATTTTACCTTCATTTTTCATCATTTCTCTCCTTATAGCTTTTTAAGTTGCCTTCTGTTGATTTTAAAAAGCTATCCAATCCTTTATCTTCCCACTAATTTTTGTGATATTATATGTCATTTCTTTTATTTCTATTGTCTTTGACTTCTCTTGCCATCCATGGTTACCTCATCATCCCTCCAGAATACTTCTTCAGTACCTTCTGAATTTCTCCCATGAACTCTGGACAGTGGTGTTCTGCTGTCATCCCTGGTGTCCTCTTCCAATCTACTCTGGCCAGCTCCTCTCTCATGCTGCTGTAATTTCCTTTACTCATCTGTATTATTGATACATCTGATTTTATCTTCTCCTTTTCATAATATGATCGCTGCGAATCCTATCATAATATGATCACTGACTCCTAAGGGTTCCTTTACCTCAAGCTTCCTAATCAATCTGGGTCACTACACAACAGAATTTCCTTTTCCCTATGGGGCTCATAAAGCTTCTCTAAAAAGCTATCTCATAGGCATTCTACAAATACCCTTTCTTGGGATCCAGCACCAACTGCACTTACCCAATCTACCTGCATATTGAAACCCCGATGATTATCACATTTCCCTTTTTACACGCCTGTTCTATCTCCTGTTGTAATTGGTAGCCTATATCCTGGCTACTGTTCAGAGGCCTGTATATGACTCCCATCAAGGTCTTTTTCCCTTGCAGTTTCTTAACTCTACCCACAAGGATAATACATCTTCTGATCCTGTGTCACCTCCTTCCAAGGATTGAATTTCATTTTCTACCAAGAGAGCCACCCTATTTCCTCATCCTATCTGCCTATCCTTTGGATACAACCTGTATCCTTGGACGCTAAGCTCCCAACTATAATTTTCTTTGAGCCATGATTCAGAGATGCCCACAATATCATATCTGCTAATCTTTAACTGCACTACAAGATCGTCTACCTTATTCCGTATGCTGTCTGCATTCAAATACAACACTTTCAGTCCTCTATTCAACACCACTTTTGATTTTGTCCCCATGTTCCATTCAATTCATCCCACTGACTACAATTTTGCCCTGTTTTTCCCCACAGTCTTATTACACACTGTATTTAGTTGTACACCAATTGCCCCATCCTGAACCCAATCACACTGTGCACTGATTCCCATCCCCCTGTCAAATTAGTTCAAGCACTCTCGCACATCTCTGGCAAGGATATTGGGCCCCCTTGAGTTCAGGTGTAACCCATCCTATTTGTGCAGGCCGTATCTTTCCCAGAAGCAATCAACAACTCAGAAATCTCAAACCAATTCCTCAGCCACGCATTCATCTGCCAGTGAAGTAGACTGTATGGCCAAGTCTTTCAACATACTGTTTGAGGGGATCATGCAATGATCTTACAACAGTAGGAGAGTGTCTGGTGGTGATACCCCATCTAAGCTAATCCTATTTGCACGTCATTGGTCCCTAACATTTCTAAACCTTCCCAATTCATGTATCTGTCCAGCTGTCTGTTAACATTTGACATTGTACCTGCCTCAAAAACTTCCTCTGAAAGCTCATTCCATTTAGATACCACCGTTTGATAAAAGGCTGCCCTTCAATTTCCTAGCAAAACCTTTTCGCCTCACCTTAAACCTAAGCCTTCTAGTTCAAGAAAAAAGACTGAATGCATTCAGCCAACCTACTCTCCTCATGATTTTACACGCTTAGTAAGATCAAGTCTTAGCCTCCTATATTCCAAGGAATGAAGTTCCAGCCTGCCCAAACTCTCCCCATAGCTCATTCCCTCAAGTCCTGGCAACATCCTTGTAAAGCTTTTCTGCACTCTTTTCATTTTAATAACATCTTTTCCATAGCACGGTGACCAAAACTGAAGACAAGAGTGGCCTCACTAGTACCGAGTACAACTTCACCATTAGCTCCCAATTTTTATACTCAATGGCCTCATTATGAAGGTCAGTGGTTCAAAAGCCTTCTTCAGCAACCTGCCTACCTTCAGTTTCAGGGAAAAACATACTTGTACTCTATGGTCCCTCTGTTTCACATCAAACCTCAGGGCCCTGTCATTCACTGAGAAATCCTAAAGGTCCTAGCTGGAATTGACTTCCCCAAATTCAGCGTCTGGCACTTATCCAAATTCAACTCCATTTGCCAATCCTTGGCCCACTTACTTAGCTGATCAACTCTTATCCATTCAGAATAGTTGGTCTTTACACCTACACTCTTTCTGCATTTAGAACAGACTGGAGATACACCTCAGGTCAGGCAGCAAACGCGAAAGGAGGAGCAGAATGAACACTTCAAGTCAATGTTTCTTCACCAGAACTACCCCACTACTGATGAAGGATCATGTCTTTAAACGACTGAATGCAGTTGCTTCATAAAGTGCCCCCCTACCTGTATTTGGTTTCTCCAGTATTGAGATCAGTATGCAGGGAGGGCCCTTAACATTAGCTAGAAGTCCTCTCATTCACCCCACTATCTCTTTGAACTTGAATGGCACATGGCCAAGTGGCTAAGGTGTTGGTCCAGTGATCTGAAGGTTGCTAGTTCGAGCCTCAGCTGAGGCACTTAACCACACATTACTCTGCGATGACACCGGTGTCAAGCTGTAGTGGCCTATTGCCCTTCCCTTGGACAACATCAGTGGCATGGAGGGGGGAGACTTGCAGCATGGGCAACTGCCGGTCTTCTATAAAACTGGCCCAGGCCTCAGTCAACGTCGAAGTCAATGGACAGCTGAAGAGAGAAGAGAGATCTCTTTGAAACCCCTCCCATCAGGCAGGAAGTACCATAGCATTAGGACAAGGATTATTAGGATAGGAAACATCTTCTTCCCCCAGACTGTGAGATTACATCATACATCAACGCATATGAAGCACCAGTAGCGTTATATTCTTTACTTTTTAACTCATGTCATAAATGCACCTTATACTAAATGTCAGTCTTCTAAAATATAATTTTTTATTTGTTAGTTTATGTATGGTTATATTATTTTCTGTTTGTGCGTGAGTTATATGTACACTGTTGTGCACCTTGGTCCGAAGGAATGTTGTTTTATTTGGCTGTATACATGAGTACGGTTGAACGACAATAAACTTGAACTTGTCTTTGAGACCGACCACTTTCAATTCTCCCATTGCACTCCAACTCTGTCCTCTCTGTCTGTGGTCTTTTGTGTTGCTACTGTGAGGCCTAATGCAACTTAAAGAAACAACATTTCATTTTCCTTCTGGGCATGTTCCAGCCTTTTGGATTCAACATTGAAGTCTACTGTTCTAGGTACTTTATTTCTCTGTCTGTTTGAGCCATTCCTCTGTGATACAGGCTTAAACTCTTTGTTCCTCTTTTGTTTTTCCCTCTGAGTTTAGAGGACATTGACAACCTAATCTGCCAGTTGTCTTTGTGCTCTGCATTTGGCAAATCCCTCACTCTTTTTGTCTCTTATCTCTTTGATCAGATAACTTTGTTTAAATGTATTTATTTATTGAGATCCAGTGCAGAATAGGCCCTTTGAGCCACACCGCCCAACAATCCCCTGATTTAATATGAGCCTAATCGCAGTACAATTTACAATGACCAATTAACCTACCAACCAGTACAGATGAGGGTTACCATTAGGGTAAACGTCTGTAGGCGTTTTTCTCCCCTGTGGTTGGGAGAGACTGGAAATAGAGGTCATAGATTAAGGTGAAATACTTAAGGGGAAATTGAGGGGCAATTTTTTTTCACTCAGAGGGTGGTGCAAGTGCAGAATGAGCTGCCAGCAGTTTTGGAAGCAGCCAGCTGCAGCATTTAAAAGAACTTTGGATAGATGCATGGATGAGAGGTGCATCAAGGGCTATGGATCAAGTGCAGGCTGATGGAACGAGGTAGAAAAACATTTCCATGGACTAGATGGGCTGAATGGTCTGTTTCTATGGTTCTATGACTGTATTACATCTCATCCCCATATCTTACACTATCAGAGACAGCTCCTCCTCCACCACCCTCCCAATAGCTCAGTCAGCTTCTTTTCTCTCCTTCACAGTTTGGACAATGCTAAGCAACACACACAAAGTGCTGGAGGAAGTCAACAGGTCAGGGGAATCAACAGTTGACAACTCAGGCTGAGACTCCTCATCAGGACTGTAGAGATGAACTCTTTCTAGAAATGTTGCCTGACCTGCTGAGTGTGCCGAATATTTTCTGTTTTTAATTCCCCTCCACAGATGCTGCCTGACCGGCTGTGTTTCTTCAGCATTTTGTATATGTTGCTCCCTACAAACTTGCTTTGCAAAGCAGGTGAGGAAGCTCTCTTCTGTGCTGAGCTAAATTCTTGTCAAGTTTTTTTTCTGAACAATGGAATCAGCACCGGGGTGGGGGAAGCATTCCTATCTTCCCGCTTTCTCCTACACATCTGCATCCAACTGCTTTTTTAGGATTTTAAAAAATCGATAGTAGAGTTTGGCATATGGACAATCAAACAGGCAGCAGGAAACGTACAGCAAAACTGCTAGGAGGAAGTGCTGGTGCTGGCTGCTCATTCTGCATGCCCGGCAGAGGCCCAATAAACATTTTCTTTCAATATTTTACACATCCCCTTCAAAATATGTTCATTTTTCAGGATACACAGTAGGTGGTAAAAACAAGGCTTATCTGGTTTATTGCTCATTTCTAAAGCCCTCAAACCATGCAATGTACTCCCTTTTTCATTAATTAGTTCTGGAAGGAGCAGGAGTCATAAACAGGCTGGAATCAGTAAGGATGGGAGATTCTTTCCTGGATGACAATAGTGAACTAGATGGACACTTACAACAACCCAGTAGTTCTTTAAACATTATTAAAAGGGAATTTAGATTATTCTTACAGCGCCTGTAAAAGTTTTTCTCTGGAATGTCATTCATTTAACCCTACCATGACCATATGGAGTTATGCAGCTTCTTGCAAAAGATCCCATGGCAAGGCAATGGCCTTAACCCCACAATAATTTTTACCCAATGTTTGCAGGTATTCTTGAATGAAACGTCAAGGTCAAAACATAGAACATTGAACAGTAGAGCATAATAAGGAGCCTTCGTCCATGATGGTGTGTTGACCTATATAATCTTACTCCATGATCAATCTAACCTTTCCTTCCTACACAGCCCATAACCCTGCTTTAACTTCATCCATGTGCCTATCTAAGAGTCTCCTAAATGTTCCTAACGTATCAGCCTCTAACATTACCCTGGCAGTGCATTCTGGGTACAACACTCTCTGTGTAATAAAATTTCAAAGTTCAATGTAATTTTATTACCAAAGTACATACTGTATACGACACCTGAGATTCATTTTCTTGCAGGCATACACAGCAAATCCAAGAGAGACAGAGAAAGACCACACCCAACCGGATGGACAAACAACAAATGTGCAAAAGACATCACACTGTGTAAAGTGCAAGAGAAATAAAAGAAATAATAATAACAGATAAAAAGCAATAAATATGGAAAACGAGATGAAGAGTCCTTAAACTGAGGCCATAGGTTGTGGGAACAGTTCAGCGATAGGCTGAGTGAAGTTGACTGAAGTTATCCTTAGGAAGTCCAGGATCTAATTGTAGAGGGAGTTTCTGGAGGCCCAGCTCCTGCAACTTCTCAATCAGGATTATGGAAATGATGGTATTAAATGCTGAGCTATAGTCGATGAACAGCATCCTGTTGTTTGTGTTGTTCAGGTGGTCTAAGGCCATGTGGAAAGCCATTGAGGTTGTATCTGCCATTGACCTATTGTGGCCATAGGCAAATTGCAATGGGTCCAGGTCCTTGCTGGGGCAAGAGTTCAGTCTAATCATGACCAACTTCTCAAAGCTTTTCATCACTTTCAATGCTACTGGGCGATAGTTACTAAGGCAGCTCAGATTATTCTTCTTAGGCACTGGTATAATTGTTGCCTTTTTGAAACAAGTGGGAACTTCTGCTTGTAACAGTGAAAGGTTAACAATGTCCTTGAATACTCCCGCAGGTTGGTTGGCACAGATTTTCAGAGCCTTACCAGATACTCCATCAGGACCATCCGCTTTGCGAGGGTTCACTCTCTTTAAAGACATCCTGACATTGGCCTCTGAGATGGAGATCACAAGTCATCAGGTGCAGCAGGGATCTGCACAGCTGTAGTTGTATCTCCCTTTCAAAGCGGGCATAAAAAGTGTTGAGTTCATCTGGTAGTGAAGCATCACTGCCATTCGTGCTATTGGGTTTTGTTTTGTAGGAGGTCATGTCTTGCAAACCCTACCAGAGTTGCGGCATGTTTCCTGTGGCGCCTCCAACCTCATTCAAAATTGTCTCTTCACCCTTGAAATAGCCCTCCGCAAATCATACCTGGTTTTCTGGTACAGACCTGGGAAGCCAGACTTGAATGCCACAGATCTAGCCTTCAGCAGACGACGTACCTCCTAGTTCATCCATGGCTTTAGGTTTGGGAATGTAGTCTTTGTAGGCAAACACTCATCCACACAGGTTTCTATGAAGTTGGTAACAACTGCAGCATACTCATCCAGGTTCGAAGATGAATCCCTGAATACAGTCCAGTCCACCGATTCAAAGCAGTCCTGTAAGTGTTCCTGTGCTTCCCTTGTCCATACCTTCTTGGTCCTCACTACTGATGCTGCAGTCTTCAGTCTCTGCCTATACTCAGGGAGTAGAAGTACAGCCAGGTGGTCAGACTTCCTGAAGTGAGGGCGTGGAATAGCACGGTTGGCATTCTTGATGGTGGTGTAGCAATAGTCCAGTGTGTTGCTTCCTCTAGTATTACATGTGATCTGTTGATGGTAATTACTTAGCGATTTTTTCAGACTGGTCTGGTTAAAATCTCCCAAAATGATGGTGAAGGCGTTAGGGTGCGCTGTTTCGTGCATGTTGATCCCATTGCTCAGATCATCTAAAGCCTGATTGACATTGGCCTGAGGTGGAATGTATACTGCTACCAAAATGATCCTGGAAATCTCCTGTGGCAGGTAAAAAGGACGGCACTTAACTGTGAGATATTCCAGGTCTGGTGAGCAGAATTGGGACAGCACTGATATATCTGTGCACCAAGATGAATTGATCATGAGGCATGCTCCACCACCTCTGCTTCCGAGAGATTTGTTGATCTGAATCGCTGCATCTGGTATGGAAGGGGTTAACCAGGATTCTGTGAAACAAAAGACACACGCGGTCCTAATGTCCCTCTGATTCAACACTCTAGCTCTGAGATTTTCAATTTATTCACCAAAGACTGCACACTTGGCAGCAAGATAGTCAGTATTGGGAGATTAAAACCCCGTCTCCTTAAACGCCTCCTCCGAGATATCCTACATGGGCTATACCATCTACAACCAATGTTGTTTCCGTCAGTTTTAAGCAGTGATAGTTCATTTAAACTCATTAAGACATCAAAGTAAAGGGCAAAACCATTCACAAGAAAAAACAGAAACTACTTTTCACAAGAGGTAATAGTCAAGACTAGTAAGTTTCAAGCTCAGCCCAGTTTTACAGGAAGCTCAATTGCATGAGAGATAGAAATAAAATGCGGACTTCATAAGTCTTCTTGAACATAGAACAGTACTGCACGGGAACAGGTACTACAGCCCACAATGTTGTGCCAGACCAATTAACTTCGTAGACAAGTGGCCAGCTAAACTAATCTCCTCTGCCTACATGATGACCATAACCTTCCATTTGCTTCACATTCAACGCCACCATCTCAGGGAGAGCATTCCAGGCACCTGCTCCACTCTCTGTAAAAAAGACTTGCCCCTCACTTCTCCGTTGAACTTGCCCTCCTGAACCTTAAAAGCATGCCCTCTGCTCCACTGGAGCACTCTAAGAGGCTTTAAAAGCAATATTATGAAACTAAACTCAACAACACTGAGCCAGCAAAAAAAAAGAGATCAGATGATGAGGAGGATATCTCAAGAAGGAATGATTTGTAGGAGAGTGCAGGAAGAGAAGTAGAAAGGTTTACAGGTGAGTTCTAGAGTCAAGGCCTTGCTAGCCAATGAGTAGCTATTATTCATGGAGTGATATCTGGACAGGGTAAGAAACCGGAGTTGCTCTTGAAGAGAGAGGCGTCATAAGAACAGATTGGGCACACTTGGGTTGTTTTCTATGGGGACCAGAGGCTGAAGGGAACCCTGAGAGAAATTTATAATATTATGAGGGGCATAGATTGATTACTCCAGAAAGTGGTGGTTAAGTACTTAATTACTAAATAAATTGGTTTGACACCAAGTTGTGGGCCAAAGGGCCTCTTCTATGCTCTGAGATCTGGAAGTGTTTGTAAAGATGATGAAGTGGGTGGGAGGAGAGACTTTCGATGAGAATCAGCGACACACAGATGCTGACAGATTTGTAAATTGGTTTATTATTGTCATATGTACCAAGGTTTATTTGATTTAGAGATACAACGTGGTAACTGGCCCTTCCAGGCTAATGAGCCAGTGCTGCTCACTTACACCCATGTGACCAATTAACTATTAGCCTGTCCATCTTTGGAATGTGGGAGGTAACTGGAGCACTGGAGAAATCCCATGCGGCTACAGGGCAAATGTATAAACTCCTTACAGGCAGAAGCGGGAATTGAACCCCGATACTGGCACTATAATGAGTGACGCTAACCGCTATGCTATCATGCCAGCCGCAATACAGTAGAAACCACGTCTTGCATACCATTCATATGGATCGGGTAAGATAGGCAGCAGCATTCAGATCTACAGGAAGCTAGGCGAGGGTTATTCAAAAGAACGTGGGAGTTGTGAAATAATGCGCAAAGAAATGCATGCTTCAAGGCTTAAGCCGAAAGTTATCCACTGAGCCAGAGAATAAGTGACTCATCCAGTCATGACTACACATAATGCTTGGCAGAATAGCCTGTTCCACACAGAAGGTCTTATACTGACAGTAAATTTAACTCGCATTAAGCTGCCTTTATTAAAGAAAATACTGGGCGCAGTGAATACCAGTTAGTCACTTAGTGAAATATTACATTCTGGGTTACATTATAAGTTATTTATTGTGGTCCAGGCTTCACTGGAAAATAAAAAGAGCAAGTAAGTTCCAACCGTGAACAGCAGCAGTATTGCTCATGGGCTCTAACTCATTCCTGGCTTTTTTTTTGGAAAAAATGTCACTAGCTGCTGATTTTTCGTGCGTGCTTCTCTGCTTACAAATAAAACCAAGCAGTAGCTTGCATTGATAGCAGGCATTTCCGGATCTGGTTTGGTATCAGATTGTCAAGTCATGCTCATTTCTGCCATGATGATTTATTAACTTACAGTGAAAAATGTTTGGCTAAGCCCTCTTCCAGATTATCTCCTTCTCTCATACTTCCTGCAATCTATGTTCATGGAAACTGAGCCAATGTTATTCTGTCCAAACTAGGACTATGTGGTCAGCTGCCTAATTTCCTTCACTTTATCTTTGTCCACCAAACCAAACCTGTCTCTAGCCCTGACTTTCCATATTCCCTGTATTTTTTGCTTCCTAATTCAGCCTCCAGTCTCCTATTACAAAGAGATAGACTCTTGACATCACAGTCTATCTTAATGTGGCTTTTTCAGCACCCAAACAGTGTTCTAGACCCACCCACCTTCCTGCTGCATTAACAGTGATAGAGTTCCTCTTGTCCTTACCTACCCATGAGTCTCTACATTCTCCATAACTTCCACCATCTCCAAAGGGATCCTACCACCAAACATATCTTTACTGAGCCCCTTCTCTCTGCTTTCTGCAGGGATCACTTTCTCCATGATTCCCTTGTCCAATTGTCCTATCCAATAATATCCCTCCCAGCACTTATCCCTGTAAGTGGCCAAACTGTGATACCTGCCCTTCACTTCCTCTCTCACCTCCATTCCAGCCCCAAACAGTCCCCCCAGGCGAGGCAATTCTCTGCCTGCGAATCTGATGAGGTTGTCTATTGTGTCCAGTGCTCACAATGCAGCCTCCCCGACGTCGCAAATTGTGGGACCACTTCACTGAGCACCTCTGCTCCACCTGCAAAAACTGGAACTTATACGTGGCCAAACGTTTAAAATCTGATTCCCATTTCTGTTCTGTTATTTCAGCTCTCCGGTGTCCTGATGAGGCCACCCTCAGGGTGAAGGAACATCATCTTATATTCCATCTGCGTAGTCTCCAACTTGTTAGCATGAATATCGATTTCTCTTTCCAGTTATAAAAATATCCCCTTCCCCTCCTCTCTTCTCCCTATTCCCCACTCTAGCTTCTTACCTCTTATTACTTCCCCTGGGTCCCCTCCTCCTTCCCTTGCTTCACTCTCCTCTCCTATCAGATTTTTTCCTCTCCAGCCCTTTACCTTTCCCACCTACCTCACTTCACCTATCACCTCCTGGCTATCCTCCTGCTCCTCCACCCCTCCTTTTTATTCCTGTGTTATCTCCCTTTCTTTCCAGTCCTGAAGAAAGGTCCCAGTGCAAAACGTTAGCTGGCCATTCATTTCTAGAGATGTTGCTTGACCTGCCAAGTTCCTCCAGCATTTTGTGTGTGTTGCTTTGGATTTCCAGCATCTGCAGACTTTCTTGTGTTTTTAATTATGGCTTTTTACCCTCTTGATTGCCTACATTGCATTTCCTCTTTAATTTAGAATCAGAATCAGAATAAGGTTTATCACCAGTGAGGCAGGCCAAGAAGTTTGTTGCTTTGACGTGGCAGTACCATGCAGTGCATAGAAAGTTACTATAAATTCCAACAAGGAATCTGTAAAAATAGTGAAAAAAGAGAGCCAAGTTTTGAGGTACTGTAACATTTCATTCTGCATTCTGCTTTTGCTTTTGTTTTTCTGTTCCAATGCACTGATGTAATGAAATGATCTGTTTGGATAGCATACAAAACAAACTTTTTCACTGTACCTCGGTATATGTGACAATAATTAACCAATCTACCACACCTTGAATCCCTTAAATTTCAGATCATTGGCTTACCCTCCACCTGGTCCCCAGTTCAAGTGATGGCATGAATAGTTTCTTTGATTCTCACAGTGGTCTTGACAAACCATGGGACCAAAAATGCTTATGTCGTTGAAGGAGGCCATTTGGTCCCTCATATGTGTGTTGGCCAAGTGTACATAGTGGTTCTGCTTTCCTGGGAAATCTTTATTTAGGTAGCTCCTCCTCTGCAGACACCATCCAATGTAAATAATTCCACCCTGGTAGGCACTGACTAGTTCTTCCATCACATGCAATGTACATTGTAAATGGTTTTCCACCACATGCAAAGTCCATTATAACAAAGCCCAATGATAAATAGATTCTCCACTGTGGGTAATATCCACTGCAGTTTCTTCAGTATAGGCGAGGCCTGTTGTAAATACTTTACTGTGCAAAGGTCCTAAACGCCTGGATATTTTATATAGTTTCAAATGGTATAGTCTGCACAGAGCCCTGATCTCAACATCATGGTGACTGTCTGGGATTGTCCAGAAGGAAGCAAGAAAGCCAAAGTCTGCAGAAGAACTGTGGCAAGTTCTCCAAGATGCTTGGAACAACCTGCTAGCCAATTTTCTTATAAACCTGTACAACCCTAAGGGAATTGGTGCAGTTTTAAAGGCAAAAGGAGGCCACACCCAAATATTGATTTGATTTAATTTAGCTTTTTACTGTTTATAATCGTTATGATATTTAGAAACTTTTCATATCATTAGTTTTGAAAGCATCGTCACTTTGGCTTAGGAGGACCATGGCGCCCAGTGGCGACTCCTTTGCTTGCATCTTCGGAAACAGCTCTATTTCTGTCTTTACTATCTGTATTTTTCCCTTTCAGGGGGCTTTTGAAGACACTGACCTGGAGTTACACGCTGACTTCAGTTCTTTACAGGAATGGGACCCGCTCTTGGGTCTCACCACTGGTCGCTATTCCATATACCAAGGATGTGGCCTAGAAGACTAGTGCACCTTCAGGGTTCTGGGATTTCATGGCTCTGGAGGCGGGCGGACTCGAGGTCGGTGCCTCTGCAGGAAACTGGTGTATCGTGGGAGTACACGGAAGATCGAAAGCAGTGAGCTGGCTGCAGGCTGTGTGCTCAGAGACCCGAGTTCTTTGGGCACAGAGCTCAGAAAAAGTGACGCAACAGACTTTTAAAATCGTAAATCAGCGAGTGGTTTGTTACGTCTCCCCTCTCGCTGTGAAATGGGAACACCTCTTTTTCCCTTATTAGGGAGAGAGAGAGAGAAAGCGAGAGAGAGAGCGCCTGTGGTATGTTGAATACCGGGTGAACGAGTAGTCTTTGGGATACAGCAAGTCTGTGTCTTTATTGATGCTTTGCTGCATGCTTGAGTGCTCAGTGGGAGGGGGTGCTGATGCTTCTTTTGCTGGTGGGGAGGGGGATCATTGTTTTGCTGTTGTTTATGCGTGGGTGGGGGAAGCTGGGAGGGATTTGGGCTTCTAATATTTAACTGTCATTCATTCTTTGGGCCACTCCTCTGATTTTGTGGATGGTTGTGAAGAAAAAGCATTTCAGGATGTATATTGTATACATTTCTCCGATATTAAATGTACCTATGAAACCTTTGAAACCTTTATGATTTTTTTTCAAGTGCTAAGACTTTTGCACAGTAATGTATATCATCTCATATAGGCAATGATGACTGTAGTTAGCACCTCCGTTATAGACAATACCCATTTTAAGTAAGCCCTCCTCTTTATTTTATTCATATTTATTGGTATATTTATTCAATGCCTTTTGCAAATACTTCTGTAGGCAAAATCCAATGTCTCCATTCCAGATTTGTGGATTCTGAAGGGAAAACCAGTTCCAGAGATGGAGCAGTGGGTGACCAAAAGAATAAGCAGGTTGGCACTATATAAATGCACTTCTAATTTGGAAATCTACTTTCAGAAAATTGGTGATGATGTTGATTTGTAATGAGAGTGTTTATAGACCACAACATGATATTGATCACTTACTAATCAAGCAAGATATCATAATGGAATCTAATCCCAATAGGTGGGTGGAGATGCAATTTGGAGTGGGGGGAGGATGCAGTTGGGATGTTTGCCTTCATTTGTTGAGGAATAGAGTATAAGAGCAGAGAGATCTAAGGACAAATTTATAAAACATTGGTTAGGCTGCTCTGTGAGTACTTTGTGCAGGGCTAGTCACCATATTATAGGAAGGATGCAGAGGAGATTCCCAGTGTGTCTAGGATGGAATATTCCAAGTCAAAGAGAGACTGGAGAGGTCAGGCTAGTTTCTCTTGGAGAGAGTACTCTGAGGAGTCACCTGGTAGAAGTGCACAGGAGTATGAGAGCCATCAAAAGGGCAGACACCAAGACACTTTACTCAGTGGCGGAGGTGCCTATGATCGGATGGTATGATTTACATGGTGGCAGAGTCTTTCACAACATACTCTACGACCATAAGACTTAGGAGCTGAATTAGGCCATTTGACCCAAGCGTTTGCTCCACCATTCCATTATGGCTGATCCATTATCTCTCACTCAATCCCATTTCCCTGCCTTCTCCCCATAGCCACTAACAAACTTTATCAATCAAGAATTGATCAATCTCCACTTTAAATATATCCAATGACTTGGCCTCCACAGCAGTCTATGGCAATGAATTCCATGGATTCAACCCCCTGGTGAAATAAATTTCTCCTCATCTCTGCTCTTAAGGGATGTCCTTGTGTTCTGCAGCTGTGCCCTTTAGTCCTAGAAGCCCCTACAATAGTAAGCTTTCTCTTGAGTTCCACTGCATCTAGGCCTTTCAATATTTAAACACAAGAACATCCGCAGATGCTGAAAATCCAAAGCACCACATCCAAAATGCTGGAGAACGGGCAGCATCTTTGGAAAAGAGTAAACAGTCAATATTTCAGGCCAAGACCATTCAATATTTAATAGGTTTCAATGAAAAATCCCCTCATTCTTCTAAACCCCATCAAGTACAGACCCAGAGCCACCAAATGCCCCTCATAAATTAACCCTTTTATTCCTGGAATAATTATTTTGAACCTACCTCTGGACCCTCCCGAATGCCAACATATCCTTTCTTAGATAAGGGGCCAAAATCTGCTCACACTAATCCAAGTGTGGTCTCACCAATGCCTTCAGAAGCCTTAGAATCTAAGAAACATCCGAATGAGCCCTCAAATTGCAAAGCACAGAAGGGCATGGACAATTATTTGGTGACTGTAGATAAATTAAATTGATGGTCAGTATGGGCACAATTGGCTTGGACCCTGATTCTGTGAGGTATGACTTTCTGACTTCTTGACTCTAAGATCATACGTGTAGCCATTCCATTGCCAAAGGAAGGAAACTAGTTGTTCACTTTGGAGTCAGTAATCTTTAATAAAAACTTTCACTCTTTAAGTTGATAAAGAATGAAAACAAAATCATCGCTTTAAGCTGAAATTAATTTATCATGCTTGGAAAGTCTGAAAGGCATTTGGCAAGAAGCCCTACATACTTAAGGTTTTATTCAGTTTGAAGCTCTGTTTGGTTGCTATGTCATGCATGGCCCTGTTTCAGTGTTTACAGCCATTGTGAACAGTGTGGATAAATGAGAATTTTGGCAGTTTTTAAGCCATTTTGAAATTTAATGTCTTCCAGTAATTCCTAGTTCAGTGATCTTGTCTAAACCTGGTAGTGACGTAAAGTGCACTGTTCAGTGCAAGCAACTATTATCAACGTTCAACACTTGGAGTCTTTTGCAATTATAATCAAGACTTTAATTACCCATTAACTTTCCAATATAGCATAGAGGCACAGAGCACTGCAGTGCTGAAGCATACACTTTGGAACATCTAGTGTCTGCTAACCTGGCTTTGCTCGAATGCTATCTGCCTACACCCAAACCAAGAATATCCATGCCCACCTGAGCCATGCACCTAACCAAACTTCTCTTAAAAGTTATCATCAAAACTGCATCCACTACTTCCGCTGGCGGCTTAACCCTTTGAGTTAACAACTTCCCTCTCTGGTTCCTGTTAAATGTTGCCCCAACATAAGCCTATGACTTGTAGCTCTGGTCTCAGCCAACCCAGTGGAAAAAGACTGCCTGCATTCACCCTCCCTATAATTGTGCATACCTCTGTAAGATCTCCCCTCATTTCAGGGAATAAAGTCCTAACCTTATCAACCTATCCCTATAATTCAGCTCCTCAAATCCCAGCAAAATCATTATAAATTTTCTCTGCAAAACACAGAAAATGCTGGTGGAACAGAGCAGGCCAGTCAGCATCTATAGGAAGAAGTACAGTTGATGTTTCGGGCCGAGACCCTTCGTCAGGACTAACTGAAAGAAGGGATAGTAAGAGATTTGAAAGTGAGGGGAGTGGGGGAGATCCGAAATGATAGGAGAAGACCAGAGGGGGTGGGATGAAGCCAAGTGCTGTAAAGTTGATTGGCAAAAGGGATACACAGCTGGAGAAGGGAAAGGATCATTGGACGGGAGGCCTAGGGAGAAAGAAAGGGGGAGGGGAGCACCAGAGGGAGGTGGAGAGCAGGCAAGGAGTGATTGTGAGAGGGACAGAGAATGAAAAAAGTGAGAGAAAAGAAGAAAAAAAGGGGAAAAATAATAAATAAATAAGGGATGGGGTAAGAAGGGGAGGGGGGCATTAACGGAAGTTAGAGAAATCAATGTTCATGCCATCAAGTTGGAGGCTACCTAGACGGTATATAAGGTGTTGTTCCTCCAACCTGAGTGTGGCTTCATCTTGACAGTAGCGGAGGCCATGGATAGACATATCAGAATGGGAATGGGACATGGAATTAAAATGTGTGGCCACTGGGAGATCCAGTGGTGGACAGAGTTTAGGTGTCCAGCGAAACGGTCCCCCAGTCTGCATCGGGTCTCGCCAATATATAGAAGGCCGCACCAGGAGCACCGGACGCAGTATACCACAGCAGCCGACTCACAGGTGAAGTGCTGCCTCACCTGGAAGGACTGTCTGGGGCCCTGAATGGTGGTGAGGGAGGAAGTGTAAGGGCAGGTGTAGCACTTGTTCCACTTACAAGGGCAAGTGCCGGGAGGGAGATCGATGGTGTACTCTTTCAATTCTTTTGACATCTTTCAATTCAATTCTTTTCAAGCTTAGTTGCTATTCAACCATACAAGAATACAACCAAACAAGACAGCGTTACTCCGTGGCCAAAGTGCAGCCGTCACACACAGCACAATATAGGAAGCCCATATTGGTAATACAGCCATGTATGGAAGAGTTCAGACTCGAGCCATCAATCTACAGTCAACCATAGAGCTTGTCTCCTGCCGAGCAAACACTGGGGGCAGCGCCGACTGAACGCCGCACCACGCCACCCCCGCTGGAGCTCACTGGCTCAGGCTCCTCTCTCCTAGCCGTTGTAAACCGGTGACACTGTGGCTAAAAGGCCTAGTCCTCGTATATACAAAATAACAAGCAGACATAGAATTATCAGTAAAATACAAACCCAAAATATATATATTGAAAACCAGTCGATCTCAATAGAGTTCAATAGAGCTGTAGGCAGATGATCAGAAATACACAGAATACTTGAAATTCGGCCTCCCACACTCCAAAGACGTATGGGTGGATCAGTTAAATGGTTCCATGAGTGTAATTGGGTGGCACCAGCTTGATGGACCCAAAGGGCCTGTAACGTGCTGTACCTCTAGATAACTAAAATACTAAACAATAAATAAATGAACATCTCTGCCTCCAGCACTCCTTCAGGAAATGTGTTCCAGATTTCAATTGCACATTGGGTGAAAACATTATTCCTCAAGTCTCTTTTAAATCTCTTAACCCTATTACCTTAACCCTGTGTCCTCCGTAGACACCTCTGATCAGAGACAAAATATCTATTCTACCTATGTCCCAAAAAAAAGTGGAATATATCATTCAGGTCTCACCCCAGGCTCCTCCACTCCAGGGAAAACAAATCCATCTTCTCTCGACTCCTCCTTATATCAATGAATTGGATGACGGAATTGATGACTTGGTGCAACGCACATAACATGTTGGAGGAACTCAGCAGGCCAAGCAGCATCTATGGAAAGAAAGTACAGTTGATGTCTCGGCCGGAAACTTCGACTGCACTTTTTTCCGTAGACGCTGCCTGGCCTGTTGAGCTCCTCCAGCATTTTGCGTGTGTTGCTCGGGTTTCCAGATCTGCAGTTTTTCTCTTGTCGGTGATTTGATGACCTGGTGGTCAACTTTACGGATGATACAGAGGTGAGCAGAGGAGTAGGTAGTGTTGAGGGATCGGAGAAGCTGCAGGAGGAGTTGGACAGATTAGGTGAATGGGCAAAGAAGCAGCAGATGGAATATTGTGTAAGGAAGTGTATGGTCATGCACTTTGGTAGAAGGAATAAAGGTGTAGACTATTTTCTAAAGGGAAGAAAATAAAAATTAAAAAAAATTATGCTAGACATGTAAAAATGAGGTAGGCACATATTTTCACATGATTTGGGAGTGTTCCATGGTTCGTCCATTTTGGTGTAAAGTTCTTGATTTGTTGGGGAATTGGTCGGGTCCTACCCTGCCCTTGTGCCTACAGCCTTGTCTCCTGGGTGATAGGACAATGAGACCTAATGTAAACAATGACAAATTTACTAGTTTAAAGGTGGGTCTCATTGCAGCTGCAAGAATTATATTGAAAAACTGGAAAAAACCCAGATGTCCCACTGTGAAGGAATGGACTGAGGAAATGATTAAGATCTCATCGTATGAATGGCATGTTGGGAAGAATTAACAATGAGGGAAAAGTGAAAGCTGCGTGGGATCAATTTTGGTTGTACGTTAAGTTAAACTTAAATTAGAACTTCTTTCTGTTTCTTAGTTGTATATGTTTTCCTGTCATGGGATGGCTGTGTAAATATGCTGTACTGTATCTGCTCTATGATATGCTGTGCTGCTTTGTAAAATAAGAATAAGTAATAATAAAAATTTAAATTACAAAAAAAAGTCTGAGGTGCAAAGGAACTTGAGAGTACTCATGCAGGATTCCCTGGAGGGTAACTTGTAAGTTGAGTTGGTGGTGAGGAAGACGAATGCAATGTTAGCATTCATTTCGATAGAATTTAAGAGCAAGGATGCTATGCTGAGGCTTTATAAGGCATGGGTCAGATCATACACGGGGTTTTGTGAGCAGTTTTGGGTCCTTTTTCTAAGGAAAAGATGTGCCGGCATTGGAGAAACCCCAGAGGAATTTCACAAGAATGATTTGGGAATGAAAGTGTTAATGTATGAAGAGCATCTGATGGCGCTGGACCTGTACTCGCTGGGGTTTAGAAGAATGAGGGGTGATTTCATTGAAACCTGTCAAATATTGAAAGGCCTCGATGAAGTGGATGTGGAGAGGATGTTACCTGTAGCGGGGGAGTCTAGGACCAGAGGTCACAGCCTCACAATAGAGAGAAGTCCTTTTAAAACAGAAATGAGGAGGAATTTCTTCAGCCAGAGGGTAGTGATTCTGCTGTATACACAGACAATCTGCAGTCACTGAGTGTACTTAAAGTGGAGGCTGATAGGTTCTTAATTAGTAAAGGCATCATAGGTTATGGAAAGAAGGTGGGTGAATAAGGTTGAGAGGAATAATACATCAGCCATAATTAAATGGCAGTGCAGTCTCAATGGTCCGAGAAGACTAATTCTGCTTCTAAAGTCTCATAATTGTAAAGCTACAGTAGCTTGGTGGTTAGCATGTTGCTATTACTGCATGGGGCAGCAGAGTCTGAAGTTCAGTTCCTGCGCAGTCTATGAGCAAGTTTGTACGTTCCTTCCTGTGTGTGGGTGGCTTCGTCTGGGTGCTTCGGTTTCCTCCCACTGTCCAAAGACGTAATGGTTACTGTAGGTTGTCCTGTGATTAGGCTGGGGGAAGTCGGTGGGTTGCTAGGCTGCCCAGCTCAAAGGGATGAAAGGGCAGGTTCCTCACTCTAACTCAATAAGTAAAATAAATAAAGAACAAAATAGGTAAATAAAATACCAGTGGATAAAAGTGTTGAATCACCTCTGCACCTTCTCAAGTGTATTTACATCCAGGGTAATAGAAAATTGTTTTCCCTGTTAATTAATGAAGGTATTAAAAGAACAGGAAAGCTGATGAAGTAATGAAATGACTAATGCCCACTGGCTAGATAGATAGATAGATAGATAGATAAATACTTTATTCATCCCCATGGGGAAATTCAACTTTTTTCCAATGTCCCATACACTTGTTGTAGCAAAACTAATTACATACAATAATTACATACAATAACATTAAGTTCAAGTTTAATTGTTATTCAACTATGCATGGACACCCATGAATACTGCCAAATGAAACAGGGTCAAGAAGCAACAACGCACACAAAATGCTGGTGGAACACAGCAGGCCAGGCAGCATCTACAGGGAGAAGCACTGTTGACGTTTCGGGCTGAGACCCTTCGTCAGAACTCAACCCTGAAGGGTCTCGGCCCGAAACGTTGACAGTGCTTCTCCTTATAGATGCTGCCTGGCCTGCTGTGTTCCACCAGCATTTTGTGTGTGTGTTGCTTGAATTTCCAGCATCTGCAGATTTCCTCGTGTTTGCTCAGGAAGCAACACACGGTATCAACAGCACGAGGCACATATAACGCATATACGACATCAGTAAAATATAGTTGCAAACAAAAGATATGTAGTCCAAGACCCCGAGCCCATGAAAGTTGCAGCAACCTGCATTCAAACACTATATGGCTTGTCTTCAGCTGAGCACCATCTCGAGACAGGATGCCTCACCGCACCGCCACCCCATGCTCTGGTGGAGGGCACTGACTTGGACACCTCTCTCCTGGGCGGCTGTAAACAGGAGACACCGCAGCTTGTGGCCTCGTCCTCACACTGCTTCCCCGCCATCCACTCCTGGTGTCCGCCAACAAATCAATGAATCGGACTTGCAGTGTTCCACATTAACGAGGTCCAACAGGGCTTTGCAGTCACGAGTAAAGCAATTAAGACGATCACTCGCGGTTGGACGGTGCACCGCCTTTGTGAGCCAACTCCTCTGAAGCCTTTCTGATGCAGGCAGCAGCACGATCCGCACCAAGTCTGGCTCCTTCAGTTTCTCCGCCAATGAGAAACTCACTGATGGGGTAGACATGCAGTACTTTAAGTTCTTAAAGTCTAGCAGGATCTTGTGATCATAAAGCATACGATTACAAATGACAATAGCACATTTTTCTGGCCACATAGAAGCTGCTGCAACTGAGCGTGCCATTTTGGTAAGATGGCCACAGTCGCTGTGACTTTTACAGAGCCAGCCAAAGGTGCTATTTCCTTTATCCTCTGGTATCAGTGCCATCTTGACTTATTCATCTTTATCTTATTGAATGGAGAGTGAGAAACCTTTGTCTGTTCTTTGAGATAGGACATCATATCAAAGCAGTACAAAGGGCAATTCCTTGTAAGCACTTGAATCGCCAAAGCATACAGACCAGTTGGTGGAAAGTGAAATTAGTATGGACGGGGCATCAAGGCAGATGCTGGAGGAACTCAGTGGGTCAGACACACTCTGTGGAGGGACATGGATTGTTGACATTTCAAGTCAAGACGTATCTAAGTGAAGGGTCCAAACCCAAGACATTAACTGTCCATTTCTCTCCAGCATTATGCTTATTGCTCCAGAATCCAGTGCCTGCATTCTCTTTTTGTGTCTCTGCTTGGTACAGCTGGGTACTGGATGATCTGTGTGGAGCCTGGCACCTGTTACTATGTTGTATGTTTGACCCTATAGCTCCATTGGGAACACTGGAGTTGAACCTTGAACAATGTACGATTCTTTGGTCCCTCTCATGACCTCAGGACATTCAAATCACACAACCATTGGAGCATTATGAAAGCGTGGTTACTGCCTGCTGCAGTTGAAGGAGTTACAGCAGCTAACGTGGGCACAGCAAAAACCCACAATAAAAAACTTGATAATGAGCAGGACAGCACTTTCAATGTTGGGATAAATATTATTTCAAAACTTAAAAGGAAATACAAAACCAAATACAGATGAAACCCCATTTTTACTGGGTGTTGCTAGAAATGACGTGCTAACAGCCCCTGAACTCCACGGTGAAAAATCCACCTTTCTCAGGCTCTGTACGCCTATGGAGTATATGACTTTGGTCCCGCCAAACCCATGAGAATGGGATGTCTCACCCATCCAAGTTCTGGCTTGTGTGAATACTGTGTAATTTACTGCCCTGTGCAATCACCCACAGCAGAAATAACAGATCCCACACTGCACACAATTATAAAGGAAGTATATTTATGAACGTTAACTTAATCAAAGTGTTAGTAAAGAAAAAAGAAAAAAACCAAAAAGGGCCCATTATAATTAAGCTGTCAAATGTGCACAGGTTGGAGCTCAAATCTTCCAAATGCCATATTCACCCATCCTTGGTTGAGTTCCGTACCTTGGACTCCATTGAATCGATCATTCCCACCGGATTGAATCCTACGGCCGGTTCTCTCCAGCTCTTCTCTCCTCATCTCCCGCCGAACAAAGACCGCAGCCAACCTCAGTGTCCCTCACAAAACCTTTTCCCCGGCATATTCTCAAGAAGCTTCTCCCAGTTCCACTATCCTGATTGGATGACTCCCATTCCTAAGCATCCCTTATCTTTAATGGTAACCCCAACAAGCTGAAAGCATAACAGACTGGTCTTACAGAACTGCTAAAATGAAATATCTGCAGTGTAACAGTAAAAAATATGAATCAAGGCATTCCATAGATACAAAAAGAAATAAAACAGGAGAAAACTCTACATTCTTGGCCCCATTTGGTCAATACATCCGGTCGTATTAACACTTTTCTAAACCATTGCACCACTGTCACTCAAGTGGCCCCCTGGGTGATTTAACGTTCGAGAGCTTTTCCCGCCAGACAGAGCCCTTCAATGTGTTGTCACAGGAGGAGCCCAGATTGTGTTCCTTCCCTTCAGAGCTTCTGCACTGAGATTTGGGCATCTCTCAGCACGTACTCCCGCAGGCCGTAATACGTCAGTCGGTGGCACTCCCTTACCGACACCTTGCAGTGTTGGAGGGCCAGCAAGTGAGGAGGAAGATCCCTGATCTTCTTTAAACTGTTTTATGCCAACCACAGAGATCAGAAAGACAAGGCAGTGCTCCATTGACACAGAAAAAGATGGAATGGAAGAATGAGAGGGGATCACATTGAAACCTACTGAATATTGGAAGGTCTAGACAGAGTGGACACATAGAGGATGTTTCCTATAGCCGGGAATTCTAGAACCAGAGGGCACAGCCTCAGAATTGAGGGATGTCCATTTAGAATGGAAATGAAGAAATATTTCTTCAGGCCGAGGGTGGCAAATTTATGCAAATCTTTGCCACAGAATGCTGTGCAAGCCGTCATTATGTATATTTAAGGTGGAAGTTGATAAGTTCTTGATTATTCAGAGCATCAAAGGTTATGGAGAGAAGGCAGAATAATGGGGTTGAGAGGGATAATAAGTCAGGCATGATGAAATGGCAGAGCAGACTCAATTGGCCGAGTGGCCTATTTCTGCTTCTACACCCTATGGACTTGTGGCTTAAGAGATTCAGAGGCTGTTTTGTGTCTTGGTATCTGGGAGTTGGACTTGAACTCAAAACATTCTACAAAGTTGTGTGCAAACAGAAAGTTGCTGCTTTGTAATTTGTTTCTTTCCTGTGTTGATAATGAACCAGTTCCGGGAAAGAAACTGGAGCACGTATCAAACAGGACCATTTGGAGCCATCCGTTTCCTTAAGTAACACCAGTGTGTCCACCCAATTTGTCACACAAGGCAAAATGAGAAAAGACATAAGAGCCTGCATATGTTGGAAGCTGGAGCAACAGGCAGTCTGCTGTAGGAATGCAGCGTCTGCGGGTCTGTGGAACTTGTTGGCATTTTGGCTCCAATCCCTCTCAGTCCTGATGCAGCATTTCAAACCGAAACTTGGACAATGCCTTTCCTCCCACAGATACTGTTTGATCTCCTGAGTTCCTCCAGCTGCTTATTTGCTGCAAAGGAAAACCAGCTTTGCAGCTACATCATCCAATCATCAAAGGGAAATCAAAGCTTGTCTTCAATGTTTTAAAGTTAACATTTTAAAAATTGAAACAAAATAAAAAAATTTCTTCAATATCCACATTTTATCTTTAATAAATCAATACCATTAAACAGATCTAATGCGAATTAGATTTCCACAGAACCACAGCATAGAAACAGACTCAAAATGCTGGTGAACACAACAGGCCAGGCAGCATCTATAAGAAGAAGCACTGTTGACGTTTCGGGTTGAGACCCTTCGTCATAGAAACAGAACGTTCAGCTCTAACGTTCCTTCTTAATGATTCACACGAAACTCATCCATCATACTTCATTCCATCTACTTCAGTTCCCTTCTGCCACAAGTAATTATTCCGCGTTCCCTTAAATAGATTCCTGCTATTCACCAATCCCTGTGGTTCTTGGTCCTCCAAAAAATTCTGCATGAAATTTAAACTGTGGCAACATAGCTTACTTTCCAGCCACTGTCCGGATGAAGGATCCCAGAATGGATTTCACAGTTTTCTCTGATTATACTTTATGATGTAGAAGTAGGTCTTTCAGTTCTCAGAGCAATCCCATAAGTCCCTCTGTCTTGTGACCTCACCTGTCAATCAATTCACCCAGTTCTCCCATGATCCACCAATGCTCGGGCTAATTTACAGTAACCTATTAACCTACTTACTGATTCCTTAAGGTTGTTATTACTGGGGGTGGTAGTGAGGATAAGCTCCCACTACCCATTAATGTCATGGTCCGGATTGGGTTCCTTTTGTGTTACGGTCCGGACCGTATTTCCCTTTAATTCCCTGTTCTCCTGTGTCCCTTGGGCTTGGTGATTAAAGACAATTTACTCTCGACTGAACTGGCAGCTTATAAGTCTCCGGCTTCAGCCATTTGGAGCAAGAGCGTTATGGAGCGTTAATGAAGTCACCGAAGCTAGTGGGAGCCAAAGTCACCTAGCCGGAGCCAACTAAGTTTCTTGCCGGAGCAAGCCAAATCTCCTCCCGCAGCAAGTGCCAGCAAGCCGCCTTCCCTTGCCGGAGCGGGTCCGGGCAATGTTAACCTGCCAGGGTGAGTCAAGAGCTCCCGCTGCTTGGAGCAAACTTGGGCCCAGTTATAGTACCGTCCATTGTGATGTGGTCTCATATCCAACTCAGTAGGCAGACCGTTTGCCGTTACTCGAGTAGACTGTTGTTTGTGTTGTGTGTATGAGTCCCGGCCCTATGTCCTGTCTCCAAGGAGGAGTCCTGACTCTCTGTAAAGCCCCGGCCCTAAGTCCTGTCCCCAAGGAGGGGTCCCAGCTCTGTGTTCTTTGTTCCTATGCTCAAGTCCTGGCTCTGGTGTTCCAAGTACCAAGTCCTGGCTCTGGTGTTCCAAGTACCAAGTCCTGGCTCTGGTGTTCCAAGTATCAAGTCCTGGCTCTGGTGTTCCAGTTACCAAGTCCTGGCTCTGGTGTTCCAAGTATCAAGTCCTGGCTCTGGTGTTCCAGTTACCAAGTCCTGGCTCTGGTGTTCCAAGTACCAAGTCCTGGCTCTGGTGTTCCAAGTACCATGTCCTGGCTCTGGTGTTCCAAGTACCAAGTCCTGGCTCTGGTGTTCCAGTTACCAAGTCCTGGCTCTGATGTTCCAGTCACCAAGTCCTGGCTCTGGTGTTCCAAGTACCAAGTCCTGGCTCTGGTGTTCCAAGTACCATGTCCTGGCTCTGGTGTTCCAAGTACCAAGTCCTGGCTCTGGTGTTCCAAGTACCAAGTCCTGGCTCTGGTGTTCCAAGTATCAAGTCCTGGCTCTGGTGTTCCAGTTACCAAGTCCTGGCTCTGGTGTTCCAAGTATCAAGTCCTGGCTCTGGTGTTCCAGTTACCAAGTCCTGGCTCTGGTGTTCCAAGTACCAAGTCCTGGCTCTGGTGTTCCAAGTACCATGTCCTGGCTCTGGTGTTCCAAGTACCAAGTCCTGGCTCTGGTGTTCCAAGTACCAAGTCCTGGCTCTGGTGTTCCAAGTATCAAGTCCTGGCTCTGGTGTTCCAGTTACCAAGTCCTGGCTCTGGTGTTCCAAGTATCAAGTCCTGGCTCTGGTGTTCCAGTTACCAAGTCCTGGCTCTGGTGTTCCAAGTACCAAGTCCTGGCTCTGGTGTTCCAAGTACCATGTCCTGGCTCTGGTGTTCCAAGTACCAAGTCCTGGCTCTGGTGTTCCAGTTACCAAGTCCTGGCTCTGATGTTCCAAGTACCAAGTCCTGGCTCTGGTGTTCCAAGTATCAAGTCCTGGCTCTGGTGTTCCAAGTACCAAGTCCTGGCTCTGGTGTTCCAAGTACCAAGTCCTGGTTCTGGTGTTCCAAGTACCAAGTCCTGGCTCTGGTGTTCCAAGTACCAAGTCCTGGCTCTGGTGTTCCAAGTATCAAGTCCTGGCTCTGGTGTTCCAAATACCAAGTCCTGGCTCTGGTGTTCCAAGTATCAAGTCCTGGCTCTGGTGTTCCAAGTACCAAGTCCTGGCTCTGATGTTCCAAGTACCAAGTCCTGGTTCTGGTGTTCCAAGTATCAAGTCCTGGCTCTGGTGTTCCAAGTACCAAGTCCTGGCTCTGGTGTTCCAATTACCAAGTCCTGGCTCTGGTGTTCCAGTTACCAAGTCCTGGCTCTGGTGTTCCAGTTACCAAGTCCTGGCTCCAAGGTTTCAGTATCAAGTTCAAACTCTGAGGACCGTGTTCCGAGCCCTGGCTCTGATCCCCAAGCTCCAAGCCCTAGCCCCCAGACCCCGAGTCCCAGCCTAGACCCGGGCCTGAGTCCTTGTCAATTACACCTATTCCCGCTTCCTCATTGCTCTCCTTGATTTCTCTCTGTTCTATCCTTGCGTCACGGCTCTCCTTGTAAATAGTAATAAACTCTGTTTAGTTAACCTTACAAAAACGTGTCTGTGTCCTCCTCCAGCACCCTTGCTCCTCCATATTGTGACAATTAAGTGCTCCCAATGGTGTCCGCCTCAAATATCTCTGACAACCAGGTCCAGCTCTTTGATTTAGCTACTAAGCCCAGTGGAACCGTTTCTACTGACAGGAGAAGGGGCAAAGGCAGGTTACAGGCGCTGTAAAACCATTCCCTTTGGGGCTCATCAGCCGTGGTTAATACCTTATCTAGGAGAAGGAAAACTCTAATCTCAAACCTCCACTGCCATAGAACCATGGAACCATAGAACATCACAGCACAGAAACAGGCCTTTTGGCCCTTCTTGGCTGTGCCAATCCATTTTTCTGCCTAGTCCCACTGACCTGCACCTGGCCCATATCCCTCCATACACCTCTCATCCATGTACCTGTCCAAGTTTTCCTTAAATATTAAAAGTGAGCTGGCATTTATCACTTCATCTGGCAGCTCATTCCACACTCCCACCCCTCTCTGTGTGAAGAAGCTCCCCCTAATGTTCCCTTTAAACTTTTCCCCCTTCACCCTTAACCCATGTCCTCTGGTTTTTTTCTCCCCTAGCCTCAGTGGAAAAACCTGCTTGCATTCACTCTATCTATACCCATCATAATTTTATATACCTCTATCAAATCTCCCCTCATTCTTTTGCGCTCCAGGGAATAAAGTCCTAACCTATTCAACCTTTCTCTGTAGCTCAGTTTCTCAAGTCCTGGCAACATCCTTGTAAACCTTCTCTGCACTCTTTCAACCTTATTAATATCCTTCCTGTAATTACGTGACTAAAACTGCACACAATACTCCAAATTCGGCCTCACCAATGCCTTATACAACCTCACCATAACATTCCAGCTCTTATACTCAATACTTTGATTTATAAAGGCCAATGTACCAAAAGCTCTCTTTACTACCCTATCTACCTGTGATGCCACTTTCAGGGAATTTTGTATCTGTATTCCTAGATCCCTCTGTTCTACTGCACTCCTCAGTGCCCTACCATTTATCTTGTATGTTCTACCTTGGTTTTTCTTTCCAAAGTGCAATACCTCTCACTTGTCTGTATGAAACTCCATCTGCCATTTTTCAGCCCATTTTTCCAGCTGGCCCAGATCCCTCTGCAAGCTTTGAAAACCTTCCTCAGCTTGTGGCTATAGCCACTCACGGGGAAGGTTTCAGGAGTACACCTGGACAGAAATATCCAGAGCTGGCATCCCGAAGGCAGTATTATCTTGAATTCAATGCTGACTGGTTACGTCCTGCAATGCTGCGGGTGCCAAAATTGCAACGGTCTCTGCCCTTCCTTTGGGTTCATCAGATGGGTGGAGAGGGGGAGCTTGCTAGCTGGGCAATAGTGTGCTCCCCATATCATACTGCCCTGGCTTGTGTATCTAGACAGCTGGAATGCCACATTCATAGTCAACCCTAACAGACTGGGGCCTCAAAATTAACCTACTGGCCAGCATTTTTGTGACAAATAGCTAATGTACAAACTTCATGCTGGAAGCACTAAAGGTCAGGATTAAATCCACATGCTGGAATATGAAAGCAAAGAAGCAAGCTGCAGGAGAGTTTAACAGGTCAGAATCAGAATTGGAATCAGGTTTATTATCACTGATGTATGTCGTAAAATGTCTCTTCGCATTTCACATGGTCACAGGGAGAATGTACAACCTCCTTATAGACGGCATCTGGAATTTGAACCGCAAATCAGCCATACCTGGCACTGTAAAATGTTGGCTAACCACTGTTCTACTGTGGCCACCGTTAACATTGTCATAATGCTGCTAATCTGCATTGAATGGGTTTTGCCACTTGCTAAAGGTTGAATGCTTGACCCTCTGTCTAAGCTTGTGGTGACTGCACATTTGACTCATAGAACATTGGACGGAGAACAATACATCTCAGGGGCAGGCTGTTCGACCCACAATGTTGTGCTAAACTGTAATATAGAACTTAGAACATACAGCAGAACATGAGCATGGAGCATTACAGTACAGAACAGTACAGGCCACTCAGCCCACAATGTTTTGCCAACATTTAAACTACTCTAAGATCAACCTAAACCTTCCCTCCTACATAGCCAACATCTAAGAGTCTCTTAACTGTCCCTCATCACTCTGCCTCTACCACCGCCCCTAGCAGGGTATTCCACATACCCACCACTCTCTGTGTAAAGGACTTACCTCAGACATCCATTTTATTAATTAAATCAGATTTATCAATTAATTAGCTTAGTGATCAAATGCCTATGAAACTAATGCCTTCTACCTACATGAGGATCATATTCTTCCTTTTTATTCACAATCATGTGCCTGTCTAAGAGTCTTTTGAATGCCCCTACCACAGTTGCCCCCACCACTGCACCAGACTGTACATTACAAACACCTACCACTATCCATCTAAAAAAATAGTCCCACACATCACTTCTGCACTCACTCCCACTCACCTTAACTGCACGTCCTTTGGTATTAGTCATTCCAACCCTGAGGTAAAGATACTGTTTTGTCTACTCTCTCTTAGAATCTTATAAACCTCTATCAGATCTTCCCTCCACCTCCATCAGGTTTCCTCTAATCCCGGTAAACCTCTTCTGCACCCTCTCCGAAGCCTGCGAGCCCTTCTGATAATGGGGCAACCCAAAATGAATAAAATGTGACTCCAACCGACATAGCTCTCCGGTCACTGAGGCATGCAAGCCTCCAAATGACGACAAGGTTCAGGTACTCGTGGATACTCCTCAGAGACAAAGAATCCTGCATCATATGTCAGAAATGATCCATATATCGGCCATTTTGTGTTGGCTCCCTGACGATTTCCACCTGAGACCCAGTTTTCTGCCTCTCTCTTTGCCAGTGCCTCACCTTACCATGCCAACTAGACAATGGGTATGTTAGCACTGTTGGTTAAGTTACTGTAATTCAGAAGCCTGGGGTATTGATCAATAAATCAATTAGGTTCCGGAGTAATGCAGAATTTTTTTTTACCATTTATAGTAGTCTAAAATGATCAACTCATCATTCAAATTCCTTTTGAATCAGAATCAGATCAGGTTTAATATCACCGGCATATGTCGTGAAATTTATTAACTTTGCGGCAGCAATACAATGAAATGCGTAATAGTAGAAAAACTTAAATGCAGCACCTATAAAAAGTATTCACCCCCTTGGAAGTTTTCATGTTTTATTGTCTTACAACATTGAATCACAGCGGATTTAATTTGGCTTTTTTGACACTGATCAACAGAAAAGGACTTACGTCAAAGTGAAAACAGATCACTACAAAGTGATCTAAATTAATTATAAATATAAAACACAAAATAATTGATTGCTTAAGTATTCACCAAATGGTTCAGCCAATTGGTTTTAGAAGTCACAAAATTAGTTAAATGGAGATCACCGTGTGCAATTAAGGTGTTTCAATTGGTTGTAGTAAAAATTCACCTGTATCTGGAAGGTCCAACTGCTGGTGAGTCAGTATCCTGGCAAAAACTACACCATGAAGACAAAGGAACGCTCCAAGCAACTCCGCAAAACAGTTATTGAAAAGCACAAGTCAGGATACAAGAAAATTTCCAAGTCACTGAATATCCTTTGGAGCAGTTAAGTCAATCACCAAGAAATAGGAAGAATATGGCAGAGGAACACCTCTTTTTGTGTGAAAGAGGTTCGATCAAAAGTTTATATACACTGCAATAGAAGCCGTTCTTGAGCCTGGAGATATACATTCGTAAGCTTTTGTACCTTCTCCCTGTCAGACGGTGGTGGGGGGGGGGGGGGAGATTAATAATGCTGCCTGCTTTCCCCAAGGCAGTGGCAAGTGTGGACAGAGTCAATGGAAGGCATGATGTGGTCTCGGGCAGAATAGTTCTCATACCAAGCTGTGATGCACCCAGATAGGAAACTTTCTACTGTGCATAATAGCTTCTGCTGAATTGTAAATGTAACATGGTTAACATTACGGGCTGAAGAATTCAAATTCCTTTCAGAGCTGTGGTGTTGAGGCTGGTTGTCCTTGACTGGGATGAAGGAAGTCAAGGAGGCTGATCTGATAAGCCACGGCTATTTCACTGAGAAGTCAGGGTGCATTTCTGGTACTTTATCAGCAGGAGACAGATGTGAAACTGAGATCCAAGGAGCTCACTGCAGATCAGAGGCCGCACACGCCAACCTTGTGCCGTTAAAAAGGCTTAAGGAAAACAGGAAATCCTGTTTGTGCACATGTGGTGAAGTGAAGTGTGAAAGATGACTGCAGATTGGAATGTGCTCTATCAAAGCAGTGTTTTTCACTGTTAATACACAGACGGACCCTGTTGTTAGTTTTAGTTTCAAGGATCCGTTTAATGGTTCCTCAAAAGCAGAACATTAACTGTCTGGTAATATCTGTTTCTTCTGTTTTAATTAATTCATAGAATGTAGCTGACAACATTTATTCCCCAACCCCCCGTTTCCTTCTGAACTTGCCTGCTATCTGCCGTGTAGATTAATGTCAAGAAGCAACATCAATGGGTCTGAAGTTGCAATAAACTGTTATGGCCAGGGGCAGCAGATCTCCTTCCCTTACTGTGACACACATGACACAAGTCCTGATGAAGAGTCTTGGCCCGAAACATCAACTGCTTATATCTTTCCACTGAAGCTGCCTGAACTGCTGACCTCTAGTGGGGAGACTGCCAAGTGAGTGGGGGACAGTTCCTTGTGGACTTTACGCGCCAGTTTTAAAGAGTGTCCGGGGCCTGTTGAGAACTTTATGGGTTAGGATTAGCAAGTTGTGGGCATGTGATGTTGGCATCCAAAGCGTGGTGAGACTTGTGGGCTGCCACCCACCCCCCCCCCCCCCCCAGCACGTCCGTGGACTGTATTGGTTGTTGATGCAAGTTGACACACCTCGCTCTGCGTTTTGATGGTTTGACATACACGTGACAAATAAGTAAAACTAACCCAATCTTCAGAATCAGAATCAGGTTTAATATCATCGGCATATGTCGTGAAATTTGTTAACTTAGCTGCAGTAAAATGCAATACATAATAAGAGAGAAAAACACTGTGGAATACAGTAAGCTGTTCCTGAATCATTGATTGTGTGCCTTCACACTCTGTACCTCTTTCCTGATGGTAACAATGAGAGCAAGGGTGATGGGCGTCCTTAATGATGGATGCCGCTGTTCTGAGGCATTGCTCCTGCAAGTTGTCTTCGATACTATATGGAGGTTAGTGCCATTATTGAGCTGATTAAGTTTACAACTCACTGCAGCTCGATCTCACCCCCAATTAATCTTGACTGTATTAATTTCCCCATTTAAGGGCCTCTCTTGACTGTCAAGCTCTCAAGAAATCATTCTTGCTGTGCATCTCTTGTTGAATGCCTTGTATTTGGATAAAGCATACGTGAGGGTTTTTCCACACTAATGGAAAATATTGTCAAGTAATTGTATACAAGTGAACATAGAGCATGCTTAAATAAACTTTCAAAAAATCCATAGCGCAATTGAAGCACAGACAAGTCATTTCTGGGAACCAGGCTGATATCTATCTATCAATTAACATTGCTAAAATATATAATTTGGCCTTTATCATATTTATCACAGTAGATTGATATTCTCAAAGAAACTTGATGCTGAATGTATCCTGGCTATACGGAAACTCTGGCACTGAAGAAACGGCTGTGGGCTTTTTAAGAGATAGGATCATGGAGACACAGCTGTGGAGTGAAACATCTTGCAAGGAAATTGAACTACACCCATGTGTGGGTGGTTTGTATTTATGCCTTGACATTTTAGCAGGGGTGAAAGGTTGACTTCTTGTTGCTTCTTCAGTTAGACAGCTCAGAAATGCTTCAATTTAATGCTTATCAATCAAGGCACAAAGCAGTGAAAATTAAAAGCTGATCTGCTGCACATGTGTGTACAGGAACGATTTGTGTGTTTGTCAGTGTGAAGTCTATCCTGGCTACTTGCTCAGTACTTCCAAGGAGGCCTCCAATTTCCCAATTATCCATTGGGAATGAAAATAGGTATATCTTTCATGACAATATCACCTTTAACTGCAGTCCTTGCATTAGTTTTCTCTGTCCTAAATCCAGTAAACTCTGAAACTGAAGACGTATAATTGAAATATGCATATCAAAAGTCCTCTGATTTACCTGTGGGGTTAAATCCTCATGGTCCAGAGCAAGATGTGTTACTCAATTGATTGGAGGTCCTACACTTGGGTGGAAACATGTCATTCAGTACTTACTTACTGCCTGTTGTGTTGGCGCGTGGCTAAGTGGTTAAGACGTTTGTCTAGTGATCTGAAGGTCGCTAGTTCGAGCCTTGGCTGAGGCTGTGTCCTTGAGCAAGGCACTTAACCACACATTGCTCTGTGATGACACCAGTGCCAAGCTGTATGGGCCTTAATGCCCTTCCCTTGGACAACATCAGTGGCGTGGAGAGGGAAGACCTGCAGCTTGGGCAACTGCCAGTCTTCCATTTAAAAAAAACCCATCCAGGCTTGTGCCTTGGAAACTTTCCAAGGCGCAAATCCATGGTCTATCAAGACTGCACACTGCCTGTTATGCTGCTAGCGTTTAGGGCAATGGCCCACACACCACTTCCTCTCAGTTTTCACTACTGTCAGTTATGCAAGTTCCGGATGGAGTCTCGGGAGTACCGTTGCTTTCAGATATAGAAGGATTCTTCTTTGCTGTTTCTTTAGCAGTTTTGTTTTTCCAATCAGTGTTCTTAGCCCGGAACTGAAACCCCAGAACTGGAGATCCAGTGGATGCCTTTTGCCTGTCTGCCATGGGTGACCCTACCAAGAGTCAAAGCATAAAGCCATGACTCCAGCCAACGTAGTTCTCCAGGTTGTTGAGGCATGCAAGCCTCCAAACCATGGCGTGGTTTTGGTGCTCCCTAGAGGGCATCATTCAATAGCAAAGGGGAGGTCTTTGAATTGAAACATTGATACTAGTTCTCTTCCCATAGATGTGGCTTGGCCTACAGCACTTTCTGTTTTCATTCAGTAATGCATTCACTGTTCAACAGATTTTGCTCTACTGCAGTGAATGAAATGAGAAAGGGTCAAAGCATTGCCCGAGTTTCTCCCAAAGGGGAACAAAATAAATACTTCCAGTAACAGGAAGCCCCACGGATGTTTGTTCACCTTCTCGTGTCCTCCTGAGCTGTCCAACTTGAAGTGCAAATGGGAGTTGGAATTAGTCCTTGTTACCTCTGATGTGTCATATCCTTGTGGTTTGCAAAGTAATAATGTCTGGTGTGTCATGTCCTATATTAGAGCAGTGGTTTGTGTATTATGGAAAATTACCTTCTTACTAAGAAAATTCCAGTTCTTTTTAATGTACAATACAGTGCAAAAGTCTTAGGCACATATATATAGCTGGAGTGCCTTTTGCACAGTACTGTAATAATTTTATGCATTGCACTGTACTGCTGTTGCAGAAAAAAGATCATGACGTTTGTGAGTGCTAATAAACCTAATTTTGATATGGGTCTCTATTGTGGACTGAGAGTGGGAAGGGAGCAGGGAGAGGGGAATCACGGTCGGGAAAAAGGGAGCAGGAAGCACGAGAGAGACATTCTGTAATGATCAATAGACCAATTATTTGGAATCTCAGAGGTTGGTGTGTCAGCACTGGTACCACCCCCCAACCCCGGCACTCCTCTGCCACCTGACCCACACCTCTCCTGTGATGCTCACCCAGGCATACATATACACACACACCTAAGACTTTTGCATAGCACTGTATGTAAGTTTACAAACACAAACAAAAGCCAGAGTTTCCAGTCTCAATAATACTGCAACATAATGTGACAACCATCTCAGAAATGTTAAAAGGAATTTATCGCCATTTCTTGTGCCTGTGCCTTGCTGTGGTGGGAGAGCTCGTGTGATCTATTAATCCCCAAGAGTTTTGTCTTGCAGAAGGTTGTTCCTCAGAAAGGTTCAAATCATCGTTCACCTGGTATACAACATACCACAGGCTCTCTCTCTCTCCCTAATAAGGGAGAAAGGTGTCTCTGTTTCACAGCGAAAGGGGGGACATAGCAAACAACTCGCTGGTTTACGATATTAAAAGTCCGTTGCATTGCTTTTTCCAAGTTCTGCGCATAAAGATCTCAGGGATCTGGGCATACAGCCAGAGATCTTCCATCTCTAACAACACATCAATCTCCTACAGAGGAACTGACCTTCAATTCCGCCCCCCCCCCCACCCCCCGTCTCCAGTGCCACGAGATCCCGGGCCTCCAAAGGCGAGCAGAGCTGTTAGGCCGAGCCCTTGGCATGCCGAACAACGGCCAGTTGTGAAGCCCCAGGAGCAGTTTCATAACATAATGAGCTCAAGAAGAAAGAACCAGGAGACTACATTACAAAGACTGAATCACTCAACAGAGAAACACAAGGAATTCTAAACTATTAAACGACAATTAACCAATTCAGGTGCTGTAAAACTCATGGAGCCTAGTGCTCTGTGGCTCCCCACACAAATCCAAAAAGCTCATTACAAGAACATATGAAACAACAAAGCAATAACTGTGAAACAATTCTTCCCTCTTCAGTACCCACCCAGATACACTGTAGTCTGACCCCAAGACAGGCCATCTTTGGTACCAACGTCCAGCAGACTCATCGATTTGCAGACATTTGGCCTTGCAGAGATTCATGGACTCAGGACTTTGGCCACTGGGCCTCGACTTCTGGACTTTTCATTGACCTTTGGGGTTCTAAAAAATCTAATCTAGAAAAAAAATCCTAAAAAATAACTGAGCCATCGCCTTGACAAAGACTGCAGCTTCGGCGCCGTCTTGACTGGGAACAGTGTCGATGTTGATCCGTGTGAGGGTCAACAGCAGTGAACAACTCAATGGACAATGAGTGGCGTGAAGACCGACGTGCACAGCATCGAGCGGAAGCCAACACTGGTGTTCAAAATGCATATGCAATGTGGGAGCCAGGGGGCCGAGTTCAGGTCACGGCAGGGTGGAGATGTTACTGCTTACTAGGCCATCTGGGAGCATAACGGCAAAGAGCTGTGGAGGCTGGTCTGGAGTTTCTGGATCACTGCATGTGAGATCTGATGGGGTGAAGAAAATGTGTCTCTGACCTGAATCCGAATGGGCAGAAAGCAGGTAAGTGACTATCACTAGAGAAACTTTCAACTTATTCCCAGCAAGCGATTATTCACATATCATATCGGGAATATATAGAATTGTATATAAAGTCACCTAGTGTCACTCAATGTACATACAATCAGTCTATATACAGTATATAAACTAAACCTATGCATACACTGCCACATATGGAGTTATTTTCAGATTCAGATTCAGATTCAGTTTATTGTCATTTACAAACCACAAATGCGATGCAGTTCCTCCAGAATGATATCACAAAAGCACATGACAAAACAGACTACACCAGAAAATCCACATAATGTTTGGCAATCCCCAATCCAGAGTCCGGAGAGACTGCTGCGTATTAATATTGCACTACCATCTAGCGCATTCCCCAGAAAGGAGCTCCAATCCCACCAGACAAACAAGACCAAAAACTAAAGCTACAAGACCTGCACAAAACACATAGTTATAACATATAATTACAACAGTGCAAACAATAGCATAATTGATAAAAAACAGACCATGGGCACAGTAAAAATAGTCCAAAGATGTTAAAGGACTATAAGTTCAAAAGAAATCACCACACAGTTTCCACAAGTCCCCAGGGTCCTGACAGACTCGCCATCCCACGCCGGTGGCAGAAGGGAATACCCCCGCTATGGACTTCCATGGCACCGCCCGACTCAGCCTCACAGACGCAGCACACAATGAAAGCTCCGTTGAACCCAGCCTCGCAGACGCAGCACACACTGAAAGCGACCTGACTGCAGCGGACTCTAAGTCAGTCGAACCTCCGAGCCAATGACCATCCCCTCTGGCACAGCTTCTCCGAGCACCATCCTCTGCTGAGCGTATTAAGACGGCCCTGCCAACAGCCATCGGCAATGCGACCCCAAGGACTGGGCGCCTGTTCTTCCCAGCAGAGTCCTGGACCTCACAGCAGCAGCAGCAACGAAGAAGGTCTTTCTGGAGATGTTCCCAATGTTCCTCCGTGCTCCCACATCCGTTTTCAATCGATTATGATTGTGCACGGCACTCCTCTTCACAAATAACAGATAATCAGCTCCGGAGTGGCTGCTGCAAGCTGCGTCGCGCCGCCATCTTGGAATCCAAGATTACCCTGTGTTTTTAGAACTGCTTTTATATTTATATTTATTTTGTTTTCTTTGTTTCTCTATGCTTATTGTGTGTTTTTATGCTACATTGGATCCGGAGTAACAATAATTTCATTCCCCTTTATGGTTGCATACTGAGATAAACAATCTTGAATCTTAAATCCTGAGAATTGTTCTTGTTCAACAGCAAAGAGCAAAAATGTTGCCTCTTTAAGAAGACAAGGCTTTGATATTAACATGGATGTGGTGACAAGATCTTCGGGGAACGGTCTGGAGTGAGTCCACATGTAAACATTGTACCAGATGGAGTTCTTGTATTTACTGCTTGTATTCACAAGCTATTCACTGTAGTGATGCATTCTCTACAGTGAATAGCTTGTTTTGCTTACTGTTCATACAGATCAAATCATTGCTCAGTGCACTGAGATACAGAGCCAATAAAAAGTATTCACGCCCTCCCCCTCGGAGGTTTTCATATTTTATTGTTTACAACACTGAGTCACAGAGGACTTAATTTGGCTTTTTTTGACACTGATCAACAGAAAAAGACTCTTTCATGTCAAAGTGAAAACAGATCTCTTCAATGTGATCTAAATTAATTACAAACATAACATACAACATGATCTGATTGCATAAGTATTCACCACCTTTAACGTGACACACAAAATCATCACTGGTGCAGCAATTTGGTTTTAGAAGTCACATAATTGGTTAAATGGAGATCACCTGTATGCAGTCAAGGTGTTTTGATTGATTGTAGTAAAAATACACCTGTATCTGGAAGGTCCAACTGCTGATGAGTCAGTATCCTGGCAAAATTTACACCATGAAGACAAAAGGACACTCCAAGCAACTCTATTAACAGGTTAAAGTCAGTACAGTTAAGTCAATCATCAAGAAATGTAATGAATATAGCACAGTTGTTAATCTGTCTAGAGCAGGCCGTCCTCAGAAACTAAGTGACTGTGCAAAGATATTAGTGAGGGAGGCCACCAAGAAACCTATGATATTGAGGTCATTACAGAGACTTGGATGACTCAGGGGCAGGAACGGCTTCTGAGTGTGCCGGGCTTTAGATGTTTCAAAAAGGACGGAGGGAGGCAAAAGAGGTGGGGGAGTGGCCTGCTAAGTGATAGTATCACGGCTGAGGAAAAGGAGGAAGTCATGGAGGGATTGTCTACTGAGTTATTGTGGGTGGAAGTCAGAAACAGGAACTCTACTGTATGTTTTTTATAGAACCTCCAAATAGTAACAGAGACATTAAGGAGCAGGTAGGGAGACAGATACTGGGACAGTGCAATAATAATAGGGTTGTTGTGATGGGTGATTTTTAACTTTCCGAATATTGACTGGCATCTCCTTAGAGCAAGGGGTTTAGATGTTTGGGAGTTTGTTAGGTGTGTTCAAGAAGGTTTCCTGATGCAATATGTTGATAAGTCAACTAGAGGAGGGGTTGTACTTGATCTGGTATTGGGAAATGAACCTGCTCAGGTGTCAGATCTCTCGGTGAGTGTGCATTTTGGAGGTAGTGATCACAACTCTATCTGCTTTATCATAGCGCTGTGGAGGGATAGGAACAGACAATCTGGGGAAACATTTAATTGGGGTAGGGGGAAATATGATACTATTAGGCAGGAACTTGGGAACATAAATTAGGAGCAGATGTTCTCAGGGAAATGCACGGCAGAAATGTGGCAAATGTTCAGAGAACATATGCATGGCGTTCTGCATGAGTATGTTCCATTGAGGAACGGAAAGGAGGTAGGGTAAAAAAAACATGGTGTACAAAGGATGTAGAAAAATAGAAGTAGTAGAGGCCAGTTCAGTTGTGTCATTTAAGGTAAAATTGGATAGGTATATGGACAGGAAAGGAGTGGAGGGTTATGGGCTGAGTGCGGGTAGGTGGGACTAGGTGAGATTAAGAGTTCGGCACGGACTAGGAGGGCCGGAATGGCCTGTTTCCGTGCTGTGATTGTTATATGATTATATGGTTATATGGTTAAGAAGAAAAGAAAAGCTTATGAAAGTTTCAAGAAACTAGGTGCTGTGAGAGTTCTAGAAAATGACAGGGATACCAGGAAGGAACTCAAGAATGAAATTAGGAGAGCGAGAAGGTGCCATGAGAAGGCCTTGGAGGGCAGGATTAAGGAAAAATCCAAGGCTTTCTATAACTATGTGAAGAGCAAGAGGATGAGCTGTGTAAGAACAGGACCAATCATAAGCGAGAGTAGAACATATGCATGGAGCCGTTGGAGGTAGTGTAGGTACTTAATACTTTGCTTCAGTATTCACCAGTGAAAGGACCTTGGTAATTGTGGGGATGACTTGCAATGGATTGAAATGCTTGAGTGTATAGACATTAAAAAAGAGAATGTGTTGGAGCTTTTGAAAGGTATTAAGTTAGGTAAGTCACTGGGACTGATTGAGATATACCCTAGGCTACTGTGGAAGCAAGGGTGGAGATTGCTGAGCCTCTGATGATGATCTTTGCATTATCAATAGGGACAGGAGAAGTACCAGAGGACTGGAAGGTGGCAAACATTGTTCCCTTGTTCAAGAAAGGGAGTAGAGATAACTCAGAAAATTATAGACTAGTGAGTCTTACTTCAGTGGTTGCCAAGCTGTTGGAGAAGATCCTGTGGCAGGATTTATGAGCATTTGGAGAGACATAATCTCATTAATGATAGTCAGTGTGGCTTTACCAAGGGCAGGTTATGCCTTACGAGCCTGATTGAATTCTTTGAGGTTGTGACAAAACACATTGATGAAGGTAGAGGAGTGGATGCAGTGTATATGGATTTCAGTAAGGCATTTGATAAAGTTCCCCAGGAGATGCTCATTCAGAAAGTAATGAGGCATGGGATCCAAGGAGACCTTGCTTTGTGGATCCAGAATTGTCTTGCCCACAGAAGGCAAAGAGTGGTTGTGGATGGTTCATGGTCTGCATGGAGGACAGTGACCAGTGGTGTTCTGGAGGAACCTGTCTAGGACCCCTGCTCTTTGTGATTTTTATAAATGGATGAGGAAGTAGAAGGGTGGGTTTGCAAGCTTACTGATGATACAAGTTGTGGATAGTCTGGAGGGTTGTCTGGATAGGATGCAGAACTGGACTGAGAAATGGCAGATGGAGTTCAACACAGATAAGTGTGAAGTGGTTCATTTCAGTAGGTCAAATTTGAAGTCAGAACATAATATTAATAGTAAGACTCTTGGCAGTGTGGAGGATCAGCAAGATCTTAGAGTCCATGTCCATGGGACACTCAAAGCTGCTGTTGACACTCAAGGCACAGGTTGACAGTGTTGTTAAGAAGGCGTATGGTGTGTTGACCTTCATCAACTGTGGCATTGAGTTCAAGAGCTATGAGTCTATGTTACAGCTATATAAGAACTTAGTTAGACTCCACTTGGAGTACTGTGTTCAGTTCTGGTCCCCTCATTACAGGAAGGATGTGGATACTACAAAGAGAGTGCAGATGAGACTTACAATGTTACTTGGATTGGAGAGCAGGCCTTATGAGAATAGGATGAGTGAATTTGTCCTTTTCTCCTTGGAGCATTGGAGGATGAGAGGTGACCTGACAGAAGTGTATAAGATGATGAGAGGCATTGATTGAGTGGATAGTCAGAGGCTTTTTTCCCAGGGCTAAAATGGCTAACATGAGGGGGCATTGTTTTAAGGTGCTTAGAAGTAGGTACAAGGGAAACGTCAGAGGTAAGTTTTTCACACAGAGAGTGGTGTATGTGTGGAATCTACTGCCAGCGAAGGTGGTAGAGGCGGATGCATTAGGGGCTTTTAAGATAGGTATGTGGAGCTTAGAAAAATAGAGGGTTATGTGGTAGGGAAATTCTAAGCAGTTTCTAGAGTAGGTTACATCTTTGCACAACATTGTAGGCCAAAGATCCTGTTATGTGCTGTAGATTTCTATGCTTCTATGTAACTCTGGAGGAGTTACAAGCTTCATTGGCTGAGATGGGAGAGACTGCACATACAACAGTTTTGCTGGGTGCTTCACCAGTCACTGCTTCATGAGACAGTGGCAAAGAGAAAGCCACTGTTGGAAAAAAAACTCCCTTGAAATCTCAGCTAGAGTTTGCCAGAAGGGATTTGGGAGACTCTGAAGTCAGCTGGAAGAACGTTCTGTGGTCTGGTGAAACCAAAATTGAGCTTTTTGGGCATCAGACCCACAGCGAGATTTCAGGAGGGACTGCAGTGATCTGTGGAGGAATATCAACAGCGGAGCCTCTGCCTACCTCTCCGTCTTTTCGACCCATTATGTACCCTTGGATGTTGAGTTCCCAACTATGAACTTCTTTCAGCCATGACTCAATGATGCTCACATCATATCTACCAACCTCTAACTGTGCTACAAGATCATCTACTTTATTCCATATACTGCATGCATTAAAGTATACCGTAAGACCTTCTTGCCTGGCCTGCTGTGTTCCACCAGCATTTTGTGTGTGATTCTGTATTTGTCTCTGTTTTTGATTTTGTTCCCATGTTACACTTCAACTCATCCCACTGACTGTAATTTTGCCCTATCATCTGCCTGTCCTTCCTAACAGTCTTAGTGCACTCTGTATCTAGTTCTATACCAACTGCTCCATTCTCAGTCCTATTACTCTGGTTCCCATCCCACTGCAAATGGAGTTTAAAGCACGGCAGCACCTCTACGTTCTTAGAAGTCTGCGAAGGTTCAGCTTGTCATCTAAAACTTTGACATCTTTTATAGACATGAGGTGGAGAGTTTATTGACTGATTGCATCACCCCCTGGTATGGAACCACCAGAGCTCTTCGACAGAAAAGTCTACAAGTAGTGGATATGGCCCAGTCTATCATGGGTAAAGCCCTCTTCACTATTAAGTACACCTACACAGAGCGCTGTTGCAGGAGGTGTGCTGATGCTTATTGTCAATGAGGAGATGTTATTTCCAGTCTGCACTGACTGTGATCTCCTGATGCTATAAGAACAGCACCTGACAAGTGGAACCAAACTGAAGTTGTTGAAGAGTGGAAACGCTGTAAGAGGTTGGTAGATATGATGTGAGCATCATTGAGTCATGACTGAAAGAAGTTCATAGTTGGGAACTCAACATCCAAGGGTACATAATGGATCGAAAAGACGGAGAGGTAGGCAGAGGCTGTGGAGTTATTCTGTAGGTAAAAAATGAAATCATATCTTTAGAAAAAGGTGACATAGGATTGGAAGATGCAGAATCATTGTGGGTAGAGTTTAGAAACTGCGAGGGTGGAACAATGCTGATGGGAGGTAAAACTAAGTCTCCGAACAGTAGCTAGGATGTGGGCTACAAATTACAATGGGAAATCGAAAACGCATGTCAAAAGGGCAATATTACGGCAGTCATGTAGGATTTCAATATGCAGGTAGATTGGGAAAATCAGGTTGGTGCTAGATTCCAAGAGGGGAAATTTGTACACTGCCTATGAGATGGGTTTTTAGAGCAACTCATGGTTAAACCCACTAGCGGAAAGGTTGCTCTAGGTTGGGTGTTGTGTAATGAAACAGATTTGATTAGGCAGCTTAAGTTAAAGGAATCCTTAGGAGGTAGTGATCATAATATGACAGACTTCATCCTGCAGCTTGAGAGGGAGAAGCTAAGGTCAGTTGTATTAGTATTGCAGTGGAGTAAAGGGAATTATTGAGACATCAGAGAGGAGTTGGCCAAATTGATTGGAAGGGGGGTACTAGCAGGGATGACAGCAGTACTGGAGTTTCTAGGAGAAATTTGGCATGCACAGGATTGATAAATCCTTGAGAAGGAGTATTCTAAAGGCAGGATGATGCAACTGTGGCTGAAAGGTGAGTAAAAAAACAAGTTAAAATCCACAATGAGGGCATATAATAAAACAATAATTAGTGGGAATTTAGAGGATTGGGAAGCATTTAAAACTAACAGAAGGCAACTAAAAAACCACTAGGAGGGAGAAAATGAAATATAAAGGTAAGCTAGCCAACAATATCAATGAGTGAAAAATGATTTAGTGGTTTCCTGGCACTTGTGGTGAATAAACTCTTCTCAGGCTATGATCCAAGTATGGTCTGTACCTGGCTGGTAGCCTGAGAAAAGTTTTTTTCGTAATATCAAAAAGGAGACCGGAAGTTGTTTTAAGATATATAAAGAGTAGGAGAGGCGAAAGTAGATATCAGACTGCTGGAAAATGACACTGGAGAGGTAGTAATGGGGGACAAGGGAATGGCGGATGGACTAAATAAATATTTTGCATTCATATTCACTGAGGCATAAACTAGCAGTATGCCAGAAGTTCAAGAGGGTCAGAGGACAGAAATGAGTGAAATTGCTATTATTGGGGAGAATGTGGCTGGGAAGCTGAGAACTCTGAAGGTGGATAAGTCTCTTAGACCAGATGGACTACACCCCAGGCTTCTGAAAACGGTGGCTGAAGCAATTGTGGAGGCTTTAGTAATGACCTTTCAAGAATCAGTTGAATCTGGCATGGTTCCAGAGGAATGGAAAATTACAAATGTCATTCCACTCTTCAAGAAGGGAGAGAAGCAGAAGAAAGGAAATAGTAGTGGAGTTTGCCTGACCTCAGTAGCTGGGAAGATGTTGGAGTCAATTGTTAAGGGTAAACTCTTAGGGCACTTGGAGCCAGATGATAAAATAGGCCAAAACAGGATGGTTTACTTAAACTCTTGCCTGACAAATCTGTTGAAATTTCTGAGGAAATACCGAGCAGGATGGACAAAGGAAAATTGGTGGATGTTGTGTACTTGGATTTTCAGATGGCCTTTGGCACGGGACCATACATGAGTCTGCTTAACAAGATAAGAGCCCATGGCATTACAGGAAAGATACCAGCATGGGTGGAGTGTTGCCTGATTGGCAGGGCGCAAAGAGTGTGAATGAAGGGCGCCTTTCCTGGTTGGCTGCTGGTGACTAGTGCTGTTTCACAGGGATCGGTGTGGGACCACTTCTTTTTACGTTATATGTCAATGATTTGGATGATGGAATTGATGGCTTTGTGGCCATGTTTGTGGACAATATGCAGATAGGTGGAGAGACCGACAGTGTTGAAGAAGCAGGGAAGCTGCGGAAGGACCTAGGCAGATTAGGAAGATGTGTCAGAATGAATATGGTCATGCACTTTGGTAGAAAGAAAAAAAAGACTGTTTTCTAAGCAGGCAGAAAATTCAAAAAATCGGAGGTGCAAAGTCCTTGTGCAGGATTCCCTGAAGTTTAACTTACAAGCTGAGTCAATGGTAAGGAAGGCAAATGCAATGTTAGCTTTCATTTTGAGAAGATTAGAACATAAAAGCAAGGATTTAATAGTGAGGCTTTACAAGACACCAGTGAGACCACAGTTGGAGTATTGTAAGCAGTTTTGGGCTCCTTATTTAAGAAAGTATGTGCTGACATTGGAAAAGGTTCATAGGAGGTTCACGACAGTGATTCCAGGAATGATAAGAATGCCTTCTGAGAAGAGATTGTGTGAGCTCGGGCTTTTCTCTTTGCAGCAAAGGAGGATGAAAGGTGACTTGCAAGATGATAAGAGGCATAGATTGAGAGGACAGCCAGAGACTTTTCCCTGGGGCGGAAATGACAAATACATGGGGGCATAAACATGGTACCATAAGTGATCACAGTTCTAGGGGCAGTCTTTGTATAAACACTGTATCAGCAGGCTGCTGGGTGTAAATGTGGTACCTGGGAAAGTCCCAGTACAAACACTGGGGTGGTCCCAATGGAGACATGGAACCAGAGTGGACCTAATATAAATAGTGAACGCATATCCCAATGTACATTTGATCAGTAAATAAGTGAATCTGAATTGTAATTTTAATGTGTTCAGAAGGAAGTATGGAGGGGCCATTAGGGGGGGTGGTGGAATTACACTGCCAGGGATGGCAGTAGAGGCCGATGCATCAGGGAGAAATAAGAAACTTTTAGATATGCACGTGGATGAAAAAAAAAAGTGGAGTGCTCTGTGGGTAGAAGGGTTAGATTGGGTTAAGGGTTTAGCCTAACTGTGGGCCAAGTACCTCTGTTGTGCTGTACTGTTCTATTTTCCATTAAATTTACTGCATATTTGAAAGCTGTTGTCACAGACAGACGAACTAACCTCCAGTGTCAAATGCTCAGTGATGTGCAGTCACTGTCTTGGAATTTACACCAGCAGGGACTCACAGAAGGCTGGGGGAGAAAAAAGTCCCCAGCTGGGAATTTCCTGGATAATGGACTAGGCTAGTGACCGAGAGTCCCTGACACTCATGGATATTCCAGAGCTGGGGACTTCTTGGGATTTACTCGGAATCAGAGGTACTGTACATTCCCATGAGATCCACCCTGCCCTGAAGGCACATTCATACAGTATGGCATTGATGCTCCTTATCGATTACAGCTCAGCATTTAATATAATCTTTCCCTCAAAGCTACTCGGTGACCTCCAAGACTGGGACCTCAATACCCCACTTGTGCAATTTGATCCTGCAATTCTTCACTTGCAGACCCCAGTCAGTTTGGAATGGCAAAAACATCTCCACAATCTCCATTAACACAGGAGCACCTTGGGGATATGCGCTTAGCCTCCCGCTCTACTCACTTTACACCTCTGACTGTGTGGCTAAGTACAGCTCCAACACCATGTTCAAGTTGACACCACTGTTGTGGGCTGGATCAGAGGAGGTGATGAGTCAGCATACAGGAGGGAGATTGAAAATTCGGCTGAGTGTTGTCATAACAACAATGTCTCAATGTCAACCAGAGCAAAAAACTGACCGTAGACTTCAGGAGAGGAAAACCAGAGGTCCATGAGCCAGTACTCATTGGAGAATCACTGACACTGATCAATTACTTTAAATTCCTAGGTGTCACTAGATCAGAGGACCTCTCATGGACCCATCATATAAATGAAATTGCAAAGAAAGTACGACAGTGCCTCTACTTCCTTAGGGATTTGGTATAACATCAAAAACTTTGCCAGAATTCTATAGATACGTAATGGAAAGTGTATTGACCGGCTGCATTATGGCTTGATATGAGAACACCAATGTCTTTGAATGGAAAATCCTATGAAGGGTAGTGGATTTGGCCCAGTAGATCATGGGTAAAGCCCTCCCAAGCACTGAGCACATTCACATGAACCACTGTTATAGGAAAGCAGCATCCATCATCAAAGATCCTCATCACTCAAGCCATGCTCTTTTCTCACTGCTGCCATCAGGTAGAAAGTACAAGTGCCTCAGGACTTACACCACCAGGTTCTAGAACAGTTACTACCCCTCAACCATCAGGCTCAGAACAAAAGAGGATAACCTCACTCATCCATTGACATGTTCCCACAACCAATGATCTCATCTTAAGGACTCTATCTTTTTATGGTATTTTCTGCTCTCAGTATTTATTGCTATTTATTTATATTTATATTTGCACAGTTTGTTGTCTTCTATGCTCCATTAATCCTTAATTAATTAATGCTTTCATTAATCCAGTTTATGGTTACAATTCTACAGATTTGCTGAGGATGTCTACAGGAAAAAAGAATCTCAGGGTTGTATGTAATTTTTTTTACAGCCAATGAGATTGCAATTTACCCTGGTTGCAACCCTGTTTGACGTTATCATTAACATATGCTTATCAAATGATTTCTGAGCCCTAGAGAGGAAACCATTTGGACGTGAACATTAAAGTTCATGGTGAAGTGAAATTAAAGCTATCTTCAGATTGAGACAAACAAAATATTGAAGTTGAAGCCAATATCTATTAGAAACAGAGATTTGATGATTAGGAGGTCACTGTGGAAATGTGTTAAGGAGTTTCTGCGAATCCTTAAAATAACAAACACAAGAGATTCTGCAGATTCTGGAAATCCGGAGTAACACAGAAAATGTTGGAGGAATAAAGAGTTAATGCTTCGAGCCGAGACCTTTTATCTGGTCCAGAAATGAAGGGGCAAGAAGCTAGAATAAGAAAGTGGAGCAAGGGAGAGGAGGACAACCTGGAAGGTGATCAGTGAGACCAGGTGGGTGGCGGGGGATGGGGATGAAGTGCAAAGCTTGGAGGTTATAGGTGCAAGAAATAAAGTGATGTGAGAATGGACCATGGGAGAAAGTGGAGGAGGAAGCACTCCAGAGGGAAGTGGAGAGAAAGCCTTAAAGCAATTATGTTTACGTGTGGAGATACAGCATGGAATAGGCTCTTGAGGCACTTTGAGCCATCCCACAGCAACCCACCGACTTAACCCTAGCCTAATCATGGGACAGCTTATAATGACCAATGAACCTACCGACTGGTACATCTTTGGACTGTGGGAGGAACCCGGAGCACCCAGAGGAAACCTACATGATCACAGGAAGAATGTACAAACTCCTTACAGGCAGCATCAGGAATTGAACTTGGATCACCTGCACTGTGAAGCATTGTGCTAAGCATTATGCAAGCTTAAATGCTGGAGGAACTCGGTAGGCTAGGGAGTATCTATGGAAAAGAGTAAACAGTCAATGTTTCAGGCTGAACCCTTCTTCAGGACTGAATAAATATTTAAGGTGGTACTGCTGAAACTCAGTGATGACTTACTGGAAACAAACAAAACTACTAACTACTTTATTAATCACACTGTTTTTGGAAAATGATCATTGCAATCAATAGCCTGTAACTTCAGAGTTGAGATTTAAACTCTCTGTTGTGACCTGGCATTTTTGCCGTGTGAACTGGGGTCTTGAAAGTGCGGGATGGTTGTAGCATGGCAGGTATGGCCAAATCGAGGTGGCAGGGCTCAGGCCTGAGAGTGAGGAACAAGCCGACGCTCGACTGATTCAAGTGCCCGGTCAGATTGGAAAGCTAGGGTATGGGCAGAATCGAGGTGGCGGTTCCCGGGCACGAGAGCATATTGAAGTGACAGGGCACAGATCTGAGAGCAAGGAACGACCCGCTGTTTCACCGGTTTCAGCACCGGCCAGATTGAAAAGGTCATAGTGTTGGGGCCAGAGGCGAGTGATGGGCCAGAGTTCAGCTCACTACTCTCGAGGTTTACTTGTCTCTGCGCTGAAATAAGGCTGCGGCCTGCACTTAATGGGCTCCTGGATTGGCTGCGACTGGCTTCATGGCTGTGGACTCACTTGCATGAACTTCAGTTCTGAATGTTATAAGCACTATTTGTTTTCTTTTCTGCACACTGGGTGTTTGACAGTCTTCATTTTTTGAATGGGTTCCATTGGGTTTCTTTGTTTTGTGGCTGCCTGTAAGGAGATGAATATCAAGAATGTATATTGTATACATTGATAATCAATGTACTTTGTAATCTGTGCAAAGCCTTTTAATTTGTACATTTGTAGTCGATACATTAAGTAGCATCAGAATACACTTTAAAACCAAAAGTATTGTTCCCACTCATGTAGCATGCTTCCCCAGCATAACTTCAATATACAGCAATAACTTCAGTATCAGAATCAGGTTTAACACCTCCGCAAGATGCCGTGAGATTTGTTAACCTTGCGGCAGCAGTTCAATAGAGTGCATAACAATGGAGAAAAGACCACGAAGTTTTTAAGATTTTGAGATATTTATTTGTCACGTGTGCGTTGAAACATACAGCAAAACGCTCCATTTGCGTCAATAACCAACGCAATGTCACCATGCCTCTGGCACCGCTATAGCCCTAACCTATACATCTTTGGAATTCCATGCTTCAGGACAATGATATTTCCATGAATGTTACCTGACCTGTTGAAAATTTCCAGCATTTTCTGTTTCTGATTATACCACCTTTTGAATTATTTTTTTTTTTCAAGTGAGAGCCACTGCATGGTACCAGGCTCTTATGGACCAACAAGTTTGTGTCGCTCAATTACACCCATATGACTATTTAGCTTAATAACCGGTATGCCTCTAGAACATGGGAGGAAACTGGAGCACCTAGTGGAACCCCACACGGTCACGAGAGAATGTCTTGCAGGTAGCAACTGGAAATGAACTGGTATTATGATATCGTTATGCTAACCGACATGCTACTGTGTCATCTCATTAATACGTTGATACAAGACTTCTGTCTCAAGTTCATCACTCATGGTGGCCACGAGGGCCTTTGTGCTGAAACAGCCTCTAATCTGCCTTTTGGGATGTATTAAGTTGGGTTCTGTCCCATCAAAGTAATTATTGTAATCATTGTAATTACAATGACAATGGGTTTTGCTGCTACTTCAGCAAAGTGCAAAGTGCAGAAACCACATGATGTATCATCTTGGGATGGTTTCTGGCAATAATATGGAATGAAAAATAGTCAGCTACAGACAAGTGAAGCTCAATTCTGGACTTAGTCATTAGCTGAGGGAATTCGGGAACCAAACTCCTTGCAGTGTTTGTTGACGCATCTGAAAGTCTGAAACACTTTCAGACATTAGATCTGCTTAGTCCAGATAGCAAAGTGATGAGGCTGTTCTTGTCATCGCCTTCAAGTAACAGGAACAGCCCAGCACGTATGTATCATTACAAAGAAGGCATAACAGCACCCTACTTACATAGTATGTCATCTAAAACCTTGATGAAATTCTATAGGTGCATAGTGGAGAGTATCTTAACTGTTTGTATCATGGTCTGGGAAGAGAAAACTTATAAAATTCAAAGTATCAAAATACATGTATAACACAATAATACATGTGCTTTCTCTAAAATAACATCAATAAATTTAAAGTTGCTGCCCTTCTCCACTTCTGATCCTCAGATGAGACCTGGCTCATGAACTTCTAGTTTCCTCCTCCGGTTGATTATTGACTACAATACTGATCCTCGGTCTTGTTGACATTGAGTGAGAGGTTGTTTTTATGGCACCACTCTGCCAGATTTTCAGTCTCCCTCCTATATGCTGATTCGTCACCACCTTTGATTTGGTTAAGGATAGTGGTGTTGTCAGCAAACTTAATTATGACATTAGAGCTATGCTTAGCCTCACAGTCGTAAGTATAAAGCAAGCAGAGCAGGGGACTAAGCACAGAGCCTTGTGGTGCACCTGTGCTGATGGTAATTGTGGCAATATTATTGCCAATCCAAACTGACTGGGGTCTGCAAGTGAGGAAATTGAGGATCTAGTTGCATAAGGAGGTATTGAGGCCTAGGTGTTGTGCCACAAAGAGTTAGGGCTTAATATCTCAAAAGATATACCTATGAGGTGTAAGTCCTCTGATTTTCCCAGGACATCACTGCTGTAGTGGACATAGCCCAGTCCATCACAAGCAAAGCCCTTCCCACCATTGAGCACAGCCACAAGGAGAACAGCCACAAGAAAGCAGTATCCATCATCAAAGTTACCCATTATCCAGGCCGTGCACTCTTCTCACTATTGGCATTGGAAGGAGGTCCAGAAGCCTTATGTCCCACCAGGTTCAGGAACATTTATCAGCCATTTAACCATCAGGCTCCTGAATTAGCTTGGACAACTTGAATCGCCTCAACTCTGAACTGATTCCACAACCAACAGTCTCACTTTGAAGAACTCTACAACTCATGCTCTCAGTATTATTTATTTACTTGTTTGTGTATTTTCACAATTTGTCTTCCTTTGCACTTTGGTTCTTCGTGTGTAATTCTCCATTGACTCTATAGTATTTCTTTGTTCTACTGTGAACGCCCGCAAGCAAGTTAATTTCAAGGTATTATATGGTGACATGCACATACTTTGATAATAAATTTACTTTGAACTATAGAATTTAATTGTTAGATCCCTAGTTTCACCGGGACCACAAGGTTCTAAATTTGGTTGAAGGAGATGAACTTATGAGGTGAGGTGAGGTCCTATCAAGGCAGAACCTGACCAAGTGTAGCATCAAAATGTTCTGGTAGACTTAAAATCAATGGGCATCAGAGGGAAAACACTAAAGTAGTTGGAGTTACAGTTTTCACAAGGATCACTGGAGCTTCATCAACCCACCAGGACATCATTGCTGGAGTTCCTCAGGGCAATGTCCTAGCATATGGAAGCATAGTAATTAGCACAACACTTTACCGGTGACCACGGTTCAATTCCCGCTGTTGCCTGTAAAGAGTTTGTATGTTCTCCTCATAACTGCATGGGTTTTCTCCAGTGCTCCAGTTCCCTCCCACACTCCAAGATACAGTTGGATTAGATTTAGTAAGTTGTGGGCATGCTATGTTGCTACCAGAAGCATGGCAACCCTTGTGGGCTGTACCCAGCACATCCTTGGACCGTGTTGGTTGTTGATGCAAAGCTCTTCACTGTATGTTTCAATGTACATGTGACAAATAAAGCTAATCTTTAGCTTCTTCATGAAGAGATGGAATTACATCTTGAGAAAGAGGTGACATTGGGTCAGAGAATGTTGCATCTTTGTGGGTGGAGTTAAGAAACTGCAAGGGTGAAAAAACATTATGGGAATCATATATAAGCCTCCAAATAGTAGTCAAGATGTGGGGTTGAGATTGCAAAGGGAGCTAGAAAAAGCACGTAACAAATTGTAATGGGGGACTTCAATATGCAAGGGGATTGGGAAAATCAGGTTGGTGTCTGATCACAAGAGAGGGAGTTTATTGAGGGCCTACGAGGTGGGTTTTTAGAGCAACTTGTGCTTGAGCCTACTTGGGGAAAGACTATCTTAGATTGGGTGTTGTGTAATAACCCAGATCTTATTAGTGAACTTAATGTAAAGGAAGCCTTAGGAGGCAGTGATATGATTGAATTCACTTGAGAGGGAGAAGTATAACTTAGACATTCTCAAATGGCGGGGTAGGCCATCATGTCTGACAAGAACTGCATAAAAGCCAAGGAAAGGGCATATAAGGTAGCAAAAGTGAATGGGAAGTTGGATGATTTGGAAGCTTTTAAAATCCAACAAAAGACATATAAAAAAGCTATAAGAAGGGAAAATATGAAATATGAGGGGAAACTAGCCAGTAATATAAAGCGAGATATCAAAAGCTTCTTCAAATATATAGAGAGTAAAAAGGTGGGAGTTAATATCGGACCACTGGAAAATGACACCGATGAGGTAGTAATGGGGGACAAAGAAATGGCAGGTGAATGTAATGGGTACTTTGCATCTATCTTCACTGTGGAAGACACTAGCAGCATGCCAGAGGTCCATGAGTGTCAGGAATCAGGAGTGAGTGCCATTGCTATTACAAAGGAAAAAGTGCTAGACAAACTCAAAGTTCTTAAGGTGGATAAATCACTTGAACCAGATGGACTACATCCTGGAGTTCTGATAGAGGTTGCTGAAGAGATAACAGATGCATTGATCAAGATCTTTCAAGAATCACTTGATTCTGGCTTGGTCCTAGAGGACTGAAAGATTGCAAATGTCACTCCCACTTTAAGAAGGGAAGAAAGGAAATTATAGGCCGGTTAGTCTAACCTCAGAGGCTGGAAAATTGTTGGAATCTATTATTATGGATGAGGTTCTGGGGTACTTGAAGACTAATGATAAAATAAGTTAAAGTCAGCATGGTTTCTGTAAAGGGAAATCTTCCCTGACAAATCTGTTCTTTGAGGAAGTAACAGGCAGAGTGGACACAGGAGAGGCAGTGGATGTCATTTACTTGGATTTTCAGAAGGCATTTGATAAGGTTCTACACATAAAGCTGCACATTTGACCGTTGATTTAATATAATGGGCCCTTTTTGTTTTTTCCTTTCTTTTCTACCAAAAGTCAAATTCACTGATCCTCAGTAAGTTTCAGCACCTTGCTCCATCGAATCACAATCTCCACCGGACCAAATCCTACGACAGGTTCTCTCCATCGTATTCTCTTTTCATCTCCCACCGAACAAAGACCAAAGCTCACATCAGTATCAGGCACAAAAAAAAAACCCCGCTCCCCTGGCCTTCTCTCCTGACTGGCTGGCTCACGTTCCTCAGCACCCATTATCTCTAGCAATAACCCAAACACTGCTTCTACAGAAAGACCATTATATGAACTACCTTTGAACTTTAGCAGTGAAAACCTTTGCCAGGGCATTACACGAAGTTGAGCCATTGTGCCTAGAGTTGCATTGTTTTACTGAAGCAGATCACAAGATCATATGGACCACAGTAGATGTGTATGGCGTAAAAATGAAAACGAATCTGGACACAGGGTCAGCTTTGGCTATAATCCCAGAGGCTGACTACAACAGGCTCCTTTCTAGAAACCATTAGAGAAGACCTCAGTGATGCTAAAGACCTACACAGTTGAAAAATTGTTTCCCAAAGGCAAACTTAAGGTAAATGTGATGTATGCAGTCAGAGCTTTATGCGTTGAAAAGTAGAGGGCCAGCATTTTCAGATTTGAGTGGCTGAGAAAAATGCAACTAGACTGGCACTCAATCTAAACTCTCAGTGTGGCATCAACAGGCAACTGCAACCCAAATGGTGGCACTAACCTGAGGCTAACGCAGCTGTTTAATGTTAATCAGAAGATGTCTGAGAAGGGGATAGATAAACAGATCGCAGGCTTGGCCAAAAGCTGTTCAGGATGCCGGAAAGTTCAAAATGCACCCCCATAGGCACCATTAAATCTCTGGGAGCGGCTATCTTTACCATGGCGAAGAGTACATATTGACTTTGCTGGGCCATTCATGGACTGCTGTGGATGCTCATTTGAAGTGGCTGGAGGTTATACCAATGAAGCCAACCACATCAGCAAAGACTCTCTCCGCTGAGCACTATCTTCGCCAGAAATGGCTTACCAGAACAAACTGTGAGTGACAACGGTTCACAATACACGTCAGAAGTATTCCGACTGTTCATGAAGAAAATTGGCTTCAGGCATTTCAAGTCATCTCCTTACCACCCAGCAATGAATGGGTTAGCTGAAAGGTTTATTCACACCTTCAATAAGTCCATTAAAGCGAAGGACAAGGAGGACACTTCTCTACAACACCAGGTGGACAACTTCCTTTTCATGTATCAGAACCCTGTTCATGCGATGACAACATACAATGCCATTCATGAACAGGAATCTGAGATCTCACATAGCGACCTATAGAGGGAAATGCAAAATACACAGTTCAGCTAGTTGCCAAGTGAAGCAGCTGGGAGCTTTGAGGTTGGACAAGGAGTCCTAGCACGTGATTACTGAGAAGACGACAGGACACCCAGTAGAACAGCTACAAGAACTGGACCACTGATGTACACAGTTGGTGTTGGAGATCAGATGTGGAGGCATCATGTGGACCAGATACTGGATACTCAAACAAAGAGCACACCCGAGTTGACTGAATTCAACAAGATAGACACATTACAGTCACCAGTGATGATGCCACTGATAGCAACATGACACCAGAAACCGAGAACGTTGTCTTAGACAAGACACCTCCCAAACCTGATGCTACTCCATGGGTCCAGAGTTGTGGTGAGAATGTTATCGTTGGCAAGACATCTGCCAAACCTGATGCCACTCCACAGGTCCAGAGGTGCTATCCTGCAAGAAACAGAGGGCCACCCAAAAGACTGAACCTTTAAGTCAAGTCATCACTTTTATTGTCATTTCGACCATAACTGCTGGTACAGTGCATTGTAAAAATGAGACAATATTTTTTTCAGGACCATGGTGTTACATGACACATTACAAAAACTAGATTGAACTATGTAAAAAACAACACAGAAAAAAAAAACTACACTAGACTACAGACCTACCCAGGACTGCATAAAGTGCACAAAACAGTGCAGGCATTACAATAAATAATAAATAAGACAATAGGGCAGTAAGGTGTCAGTCCAGGCTCTGGATATTGAAGAGTCTGATAGCTTTGGGGGAAGAAACTGTTACGTAGTCTGGTCGTGAGAGCCCGAATGCTTCAGTGCCTTTTCCCAGATGGCAGGAGGGAGAAGAGTTTGTATGATGGGTGTGTGGGGTCTTTCATAATGCTGTTTTCTTTGCTGATGTAACGTGTAGTGTAAGTGCCCATAATGGCAGGAAGAGAGACCCCGATGATCTTCTTAGCTGAGCTCACTATCCGCTGCAGGGTCTTGCAATCCGAGATGGTGCAATTTCCGAACCAGGCAGTGATGCAGCTGCTCAGGATGCTCTCAATACAACTCCTGTAGAATGTGATGAGGATGGTGGGGGTGGGGTGGGAGATGGACTTTCCTCAACCTTCACAGAAAGTAGAGACGCTGCTGGGCTTTCTTTGCTATTGAGCTGGTGTTGAGGGACCAGGTGAGATTCTCCGCCAGGTGAACACCAAGAAATTTGGTGCTCTTAACAATCTCTACCGAGGAGCCATTGATGTTCAGCGGGGAGTGGTTGCTCCGTGCCCTCCTGAAGTCAACAACCATCTCTTTTGTTTTGTTCACATTCAGAGACAGGTTGTTGGCTCTGCACCAGTTTGTTAACCGCTGCACCTCCTCTCTGTAAGCTGACTTGTCGTTCTTGCTGATGAGTCCCACCACGGTCGTGTCATCAGCGAACTTGATGATGTGGTTCGAGCTGTGTGTTGCAGCACAGTCATGGGTCAGCAGAGTGAATAGCAGTGGACTGAGCACACAACCCTCGGGGGGGCCCCCGTGCCCAGGGTGATGGTGTTGGAGATGCTGCTCCCTATTCGGACTGACTGAGGTCTCCCAGTCAGGATGTCTAGGATCCAGAATTGTGAAGTTAGTTATAGACCATTATTGTGAAAATATGTCTATTGAAATATGGGTTTATGAAAGGGAAATTCAATGTTTTGTACGTATAGAGTTTCATAATGTATAATCTAAAGAGAAAGGAAGAGTAAGGTATGATCTATTTCCCTTGGAGCAATAAACCCCTCCCCCTTAGCACTACATATTGATGTGTTGTCTGCACATGCCTATTGTTCTTTCTTTCTATCGGCAATGAGAATACACCAGTAAAAGCCATCTCCCATGTGTGCAGACACAACACTTATCGTACCCTTACCTCGCACTGCCCAATTCTACCTCCTACCCAAGATCCACAAACCTGTGAATTCTCTTCTTAATCAAACATCTTAATTTCCCCATTCTGGCCTCTTAACTCTTCTACTCACCTGCACGCCACCTTCCCCTGGTGCCACTCCTTCTTTCCTTTCTGCCACAATCCTATCCCCTCTGCTATCAGTTTCCTTCTTCTCCAGCCCTTTGCCTTTTCCACTCATCTCCTCCCAGCTTCTGACTTCATTCTCCCCTTCCCCACCCACCGGGCTTCACCGAGCTCCTTCAACCTTGTACTCTTCCCCTCCCCCACCTTCTTCCCCCATCCTTCCCAGTCCTGAAGAAGGGTCTCAGTCCAAAACGTTGACCATTTATTCATCGCCATAGATGCTGCCTGACCTGCTGAGGCAGAGCCAGAAGCTTTTTCCCAGGGCTGAAATGGCTAACACAAGGGGGCATAGTTTTAGGGCGCTTAGAAGCAGGTACAGAGGGGATGTCGGGGGTAGGTTTTCCACACACAGAGTAGTGGGTGTGTGGAACGCACTGCCGGCAATGGTGGTGGGGTGGGGTACAATAAGGGTCTTTTAAGAGATTCTTAGATAAGTACATGGAGCTTAGCAAAATAGAGGGCAATGCACTAAGGAAATTCTAGGCAGTTTCTGGTGAAGGTGACATGTTTGCACAACTTTGTGGGCCGAAGGGCCTGTAATGTGCTGTAGATTTCAATGCTCTATGTTCCTATGGTATTTTGTGTGTGTTACCCCGAATTCTGCATCTGCAGAATCTTTGTGTTCAATGGTTCCATTTATCATCAGTATACAACCCGAAATTCTTACTCTTCGCAGACATCCACAAAGCAGAAGGGGGAAAAAAATCCCAAAGAATGAATGACAGAATAAAAACACAAGAACATCAAAGCCCCCTCCCACTCCCACCCATAAGAGGCAGCAAACAGCATCAACCCCCTCTCCCCACTTATTCTAGCAAAAGGCATCAACTTTCCCACCACCCACCAGGCAAAAGCCCCAAAGAGAGACTGTGGTCGACAGTACATCAAAAACTAACCGCCCACTCCAACAATCCGACATCCCACAGATTCCCTGTCACACTAACAAGGAACAGACAACTACTGCTCCTTCCGCAGCAGGTAACAGTCGCTAATTCAATGTTACAGTCGGTCTGAAGCATCGCTTTTTTAAAATTCTGAGTTCCCCAACTCGAGAATCGGCAGCCAACTCTCCCTCACGATCGAGAGAGAGAGAGACCGAGAGCCCGCGATCGATCACCGAGTGCAGAGCCCTCTGACAGCCGCTCCCGCGGCGCTTCCGTTCGGTGAGAATCCGCGTCCACAGAGCCACGCCAAGCCGCACCCAAAAGATGTCCGACTGCAGGCTGAACTTGAACCTGACCGTATTGAAATGCTTGAAAGGCCGCCTGGCGATCTCCGAGAATGGGGAGACTCCTCTGAGCAGAACCGCAGTCTGACTGCCGCTGTAGATCAAAGATCCTGACAGGATACCCAGACACACTGAAAAGGGAAATATAAACATCAGAACAGGAAGCAGTTAATTACTTCGCTGATGGTCTGGGAGAAGTCGCCCTCTGGCGCCATCTTTAGCGCTTGAGATGTTCAGTGATAATTGACTCTTCATCCCCTGTGAAACAATGGGAGCCAAGAAACAGCTTCAATAATGATAAAACATCAATGCGCTCCCCCGATCTCCTTCCATTATGAAGTGTGAACCCTGGAGACAGACCGAATCCTCCCAGGCCAGCTCCCACATCTGCACACCCATCATCTCAAGGGACAAGAGGACTTGGGAATTTGCCACCTTTAGCCTCTTCTGGAATCACGCACACCATTCTGCCTTGGAGGTTTGCCACTGATTCTTTGCAGTTCTGGAAAGTCCCGGGCTGCTAGAATGCATCAGATCAAAAGCTGCAGAGCAAGAATATGGAATAGCACCAGCAAGCCACGGGAAATTTGGGATAGAAAATACTCATCTGCATTCAACTCGCAAACATCTGCGGTTTGATTTAAAACTAAGGCATGTTTGAACAAACTGTCAGCATGAAGGGAGAGAAAAGGGTGGGAGTGGCTTCAACTAGACTACCTGCCCTGAATTAAACAGGGGCCAAAGCCAAGAAAAGACGTAACACAGGCTTGATTGCCCCAGCGTCAAGAAGTTTGAACTGTTCTGAGAGTAAAACCAAACTCTTTGAACACCTCTAGATTGGTTTGAAAAGTTAAACCCCATTTACTCTTTTGTAAGGAAATCAGGCACATTGGTGTTAATTATTCTGCAGTGGGTAAGAAATGGAACACTGCAGGCCAACATGACCAAACATGGCCCCGGAAAATACCATCATTTCTGAAAAAAAATCTGAAATTTAGCAGTCCGTGTTGGGGATATAGAAAAGCTTTACCAGAACCGTAGAAAAGCTCCTCCTGGTGGCAAAACAAAGCAAAGAATTTTCTACTTTAGTTCAACTGTAGAGGGTTTTAATTCCTGCTGCGGGGTTTTATAGTTATCACAAAGTCAGCACTTGTATCTAGCCCTGCCTACCTTACGCACCCTCGTTACTGCTCTTCAAGTTAACTTGGCAAGATCTGTCCCAGGCCAAGCATATAGATGTGATCATGAAGAAGGCATGTCAGAGGTCATACTTCAACAGGAGATTGAGGAGATTTGGTATGCATGTACAGATAGACTATAAAGAGCATCTGACTGGTTGCATCACTGCACAGGATCAAGATGAACTGCAAAAGATAGTAGACTCAGCTACACCATCCAGCACATTTTCAAAAGGCAATGCTTCAAGAAGGCTTCAACTATTCTGAAGGACACGCACCAGCCAGGACGTGTCCTTTTCTCATTTCTGCCCTCAGGGAGGAGGTACAGGAGCCTGAAGGTGTGCACTCTCCAGGCCGTTCAATATTCAATATGTTTCAATACGATCTCCCTTCATTCTTCTGAACTCCAGCCATCAAACGCTCCTCATATGTTAAACCTTTAGTCCCAGAATCAATCTTGTGAACATCGTCTGGACTCTGTCCAAAGCCAGCACATATTTCTTTGATGTCCAATGACAAACTAAGCCACAGAACAGCAAACAAAATATAGAACATGCGATTGAGTGTTAGATGCTCTCTGCTATCATCATATCAATTTTATTTTCTAATCTGTAGATCAAAAATATTTTTGTTTTATTTTATATACATATTTTACTTATATTGGACATCTGCTATATTCAATGAGCACAGGCAAACATTACTGTATTTGCTTCAAACATAAAGATAAGAGAACAACTATGACAACCTCTAATGGTTATACCTGAGAATTAGTTTATTGTTCTAAGGTAATTCATAGTTGATAATTGCATTTATTTCTGCCATCTTATTCCAAGGCTATGCCCCCTGGTTTTAAACTTCGCAACCCTGTTGGTTATAACAGCACCAGAGACCCAGGTTCGATTCCTCTGCTGAGAGTTTGTACATGACCATGTGAGATTCCTCTGGATATTCTGGTTTCCTCCCAGATTCCAGAAACATAATAGGCGAGGAGGTCAGTTGGTCACATAGGTGTAAGTAGGCATTGTCGGCTCGTTGGGCCAGAAAGGCCTGTTACAGTCACAACCTCGGGTCGTTAATCATTGCTTTTGAGGGTTCAAGGTTTTTTTTATCTGGTTTTATTGCTCTCATTCCTTGATTAGAGAATTAATGATCGCTTTGCTTCAGGCAGTGGCTGTTTTGCTTTCCATTAACGCTTGGAAATCCCTTGCAGGAGTTAAGTTTAATAGCTTTGATTTTTTTCCCTGTTGGATTGTTCTAAGGTTTTTGTTTAATTTGGATTTAGTCAGAGGGTTGTTAGCCTGATATTAACTTGTACTCCTGTTTATCGAAGATAGATAGATAGATACTTTATTCATCCCCATGGGGAAATTCAACTTTTTTTTCCAATGTCCCATACACTTGTTGTAGCAAAACTAATTACATACAATACTTAACTCAGTAAAAAATATGATATGCATCTAAATCACTATCTCAAAAAGCATTAATAATAGCTTTTAAAAGGTTCTTAAGTCCTTCTTGTTTTATTGATTTGTCTGATTTTGGGGGTAGTTAGTGGGGGCGCAAATTCTTTCATAACCTGAGTGTATTTAGAGGGGTAATGTTATCCACTTTGTGCTTGGTTGATGTTGATCCTAGCTTGGAGTGTCTCTGACTGTGGTTTTCTGTACTCTGTGTCCTTATATTATTCAAGATTTGATTTAGTTTAATGTTTAATTAATCTCTTAGCTTATCTTTATTATTACAAGGTTTTACTGCACCTGGATCAGAACCATAATTACCATAATTAATGTGTTATGGTACTGTATTTTTAAATAAAATGAGATAAGTAAATAAACTCCACTAAGGAAAACATTCTTCAGTACTTACCCTGTCAATCCCTGTCCAAATCTTATGGGTCAATCGTATCTCACTCCTTTTTGTGTACTCCGATGGTCTTAGGTACAAGTTGCACAGCCTGTTTTCATACGTCGGGTCATACGAGGTTATACTTCACCAGGAGCTTGAGGAGATTTGGTGTGCATGTACAGATAGACTATAAAGAACATCTGACTGGTTGCATCACTGCACAGGATCAAAAGGATCTGCAAAAGATAGTAGACTCAGCTACACCATCCAGCACATTTTCAAAAGGCAATGCTTCAAGAAGGCTTCAACCATTTTGAAGGACACGCACCAGCCAGGACGTGTCCTTTTCTCATTTCTGCCGTCGGGGAGGAGGTACAGGAGCCTGAAGGTGCACACTCAACATTTTAGGAACAGGTTCTTCCACTCTGCCATCAGATTTCTGAACAGTCCATGAACGCCACTCTCTTTTGGCACCGTTTATTTTTGATACATTTCTTATTGTATCCTATAATTTTTTTTAACGTATTGCTCTGTACCGCTGCCACAAAACAATGAATTCCACAACATATGTCAGTGATAGTAAAGCTGTTTCGGATTCTGACATCAGCACTTGACAAAAGTGATCAATGGATTCAAGCAGGGTAATGTGGAGATTAGCACAATTCTATTACAGTGACAGTGATAAGTGACCCAGATTCAATTTCCGCCACTAGCTGTAATGAGCTTGTAGATCATTTCCATGGTCGCATTGGTTTCCTCCCATATTCTGAAGATGTAAGGGTTAGGAATAGTAACTTGTGGGGAGGCTACTTTGGTGCCAAAAAAGCTTGGTGTCATATGCCCTCAGCATATTTACAGACTGTGTTGGTTGTTGGCATAAATGGCTCACTTCATTGCATGTTTTGATGTTTCAATATACATTTTGTTCCTCTGTCTTATTGACTTATGGCTTAGGTGACAAATAAAGCTAATCTTTAAATCTTTTAAATTAGCATGCATTTATTGGACACAATGTATTTCTGACAGCTAGTATCTCAGGTTCTCATATCATGACATTGGTTGTAAAGAGAATCTTCCAACTTGTCTTTAAAATCAGAGATAAAGGATATTACAGCACCGAAAAACTGTTGGCCCTTCAGCCACAATGTTCATAAGACCAGAAGATCCTAAAAAATAGTAGAATTAGGCCTTTTGGCCCATTATGCCTGCTCCATCATTCCATTGTTGGTTAATTTTTTTCCGTCCTAACCCCATTTTCCTGCCTTCTTCCTACAATCTTTGATGCCCTTACTAATCAAGATCCTAGCAATTTCACCTTGCTTTAAATATACCCAATTAATTGGCCTCCCCAGCTGCCTGTGACAATGAATTCCACAGGTTCACCACCCTCTGACTGAAGAAATTCCTCCTCATCTCTGTTCTAAATGGATGTCCCTCTCTGCTGAGGTTGTGCCCTCTGGTCCTAGACTCCTCCCTATTATAGGAAAAATCCTCTCCAGGCCGTTCAATATTCAATATGTTTCAATACGATCTCCCTTCATTCTTCTGAACTCCAGCCATAAAACGCTCCTCATATGTTAAACCTTTAGTCCCAGAAACATTCTTTTGAACATCGTCTGGACTCTGTCCAAAGCCAGCACACCATTTCTTTGATGTCCAATGACAAACTAAACCACAGAACAGCAAACAAACTATAGAACATGTGATTGAGTGTTAGATGCTCTCTGCTATCATCATATCAATTTTATTTTCTAATCTGTAGAGCAAAAATATTTAAAATTTTTATTTTATATACATATTTTACTTATATTGGACATCTGCTATACTTGATGTGCACAGGCAAACATTACCGTATTTGCTTCAACCATAAAGATAACAGAACAACTATGACAACCTCTAATGGTTATACCTGAGAATTAGTTTATTGTTCTAAGGTAATTCATAGTTGATAATTGCATTTATTTCTGCCATCTTATTCCAAGGCTATGCCCCCTGGTTTTAAACTTCGCAACCCTGTTGGTTATAACAGCACCAGAGACCCAGGTTCAATTCCTCTGCTGAGAGTTTGTACATGACCATGTGAGATTCCTCTGGATATTCTGGTTTCCTCCCAGATTCCAGAAACATAATAGGCGAGGAGGTCAGTTGGGCACATAGGTGTAAATAGGCATTGTGGGCTTGTTGGGCCAGAAAGGCCTGTTACAGTCACAACCTCGGGTCCTTAATCATTGCTTTTGAGGGTTCAAGGTTTTTTTTATCTGGTTTTATTGCTCTCATTCCTTGATTAGAGAATTAATGATCGCTTTGCTTCAGGCAGTGACTGTTTTGCTTTCCATTAATGCTTGGAAATCCCTTGCAGGAGTTAAGTTTAATAGCTTTGATTTTTTTCCCTGTTGGATTATTCTAATGTTTTTGTTTAATTTGGATTTAGTCAGAGGGATTTTAGCTTGATATTAACTTGTACTCTTGTTTACCTTCTTGTTTTATTGATTTGTCTGATTTTGGGGGTAGTTAGTGGGGCACAAATTCTTTCATAACCTGAGTGTATTTAGAGGGGTAATGTTATCCACTTTGTGCTTGGTTGATGTTGATCCTAGCTTGGAGTGTCTCTGACTGAGGTTTTCTGTACTCTGTGTCCTTATGTTATTCAAGATTTGATTTAGTTTATTGTTTAATTAAACTCTTAGCTTATCTTTATTATTACAGGGTTTTACTGCACCTGGATCAGAACAATTAATTTGTACTGTATATTTAAATAAAATGAGATAACTAAGTAAACTCCACCAAGGAAAACATTCTTCAGTACTTACCCTGTCAATCCCTGTCCAAATCTTGAGGGTCAATCGTATCTCACTCCTTTGTGTGTGCTCTGATGATCTTAGGTAGAAATTGCACAGCCTTTTGTCATATGCCGGGTCCTTTCATCCCAGGATCATCTGAGTCCATGATGATCTGGTTGAAGGTCACCTCAGGTAGGAGGATCTTCTCCGTAGTCCCCCCAAAGCAAGGATATCCTTCCTTAAATATGTATGCGGCACTCCAGGCGAGGCCTCATCAGGGCTGTGCAACAATGCATCAGACCCTACCTACTTCGACCTTTCATACCCATTGCAATAAAAGTCAACTTTCCAAACATTTCCAGTTCCAGAATGATTCCAGGAGTCAAAGGAGAGGATAGGCTGGAGCAGAGGAGCCCAATGGATGTCTATAATGTGGTGAATAAAATTATGAGAGGCTTGGATAGGGTGAACACATTGTCTTTTTTTTTCTGGAAAAGAGACCAAAAACTTGAGTGACACATGGATTTAAGGTGAGACGGGAAATATTTCAAAGGGTCCTGGGTGGCAATTACCTCCTGTGGGAGGATGGCTAGATTCGGAACAAGCTGTTAGAGTAAGTGTTAGAAGCAGGTACTATAACAACATTTAAAGGAGGTTTAGCTAAGTACGTGGACAGGAAAGTTTCAGAGGGATATGGGCCAAATGCAGACAAATGGGACGAGCTTATGGTCAACATGCATGAGCTGTTTTACACCAACACCAATTATATTAACACACAATATCAAATCTGTGCTGTGATGTGGAATTAGCACCTCTTATCAGCAGTTGTCTCCTTTGTTTTCCTTAATTCATGATCATAAATACTCCTCACTGTCAACACCTATAATTCCTCACGGATAACTTGATACCATCATTATCCCTCACAAGTATTTAGCCTCAATGATAATCGCCAATTAAGCCGTATTCATAGGCCCTGTGTGAAATTTGATATAATTAACTCAACTGACAAGAAAATTTCAATGCTTGCTATAAAGAAGTGGGGACTTGGCTAATTTTAACAAGAAGGCTGGAAATGGATTGATGAGTGATTGACTCACTCATATTAAAGTCTTTAATTGGACGTGTTTGTGAACTTGATAACCATCACCCTAACCATATTTGCCAGCAATGACTCAATTTCTTACATCAGATTAAACTTTATTTCCCATAAAAATAATTAGAACAATAAACCGTGCAATGCCTTTCATGCTTCCTCAATAGTCAAAGTGTAATGTGGTGTTCTATGCAATTCTTTGAAGCCAGAAGGATTTCTGCTACTCTTGAGGTGATACTTCTTGTTGCTCGGTCAAGTCCGACTCTTTGTGACCTCGTAAACCATATGGTCCACAGGGTTTTCATGGCAAGATACGGATTTCCATTGCATGGCCTTTCTTCTGCGCAGATACTGCTGCCGCCCAGGTTGGGCCCCGGCTGGGTTTTGAACTCAGGACCATCTGCCTTGAAGACCAGTGCTGATGCCACTACACCAGCTGATAAACTACTACAATAATTGAGGGGCTTCCTCACCCACCATCCCCAGTAGTGGGAGAAACCCATACCGTGCTCCATACCCTTGCGATGGCTGTGCACGGGGCTTCAGCTCGTACTCCTGCAGCCTGGTTTGCATCCGCTGGCATCCTTGCTCTAAAGACATCTCAATACACCGGCTGACCATCAACTCTCTCATTGCTCCCCGTTGGTACAAAGAACACAGGAGACTGGAACCTGGTGCAAAGGAAGAGAACAAACCGGACGAGCTCAGCTGGCGAGGCGATATCTGCAGAGGGAGCTGGGCAGTCACTGTTTTCATCACAATCCTTCACCTGGGTTGCTGAGGAAGGACGTGCGGTCGAGTCTGTGTGAGAGTGTGATCAGATATTGAGGGGAGCAGTGGAAACAGCAGGAAGGGTTTCATGGAACTCTGTATAAAGTCACTTTGAAGTGGAGCAGTAAAAGGGAGACGAGAGACTGCAAGTACTAGAGTCTGAATGACAAAACTGGAGATAGATACAGGTTTGTACAGTTCATTTAGAAGCTCGTTATTCGAGTTTTCCCTGTTAGTAACTTTCATTGTCATTAGTAATTTTTAATAAATCTCTCTGACGTTGGAGAGATATTACTGAGATAATGAATTATCAACCATGATAAGTGAATTGATCAATTCATTGGTGATTCTGATCTTCTCATTACTCATGACTGTGTAAAAGTCTTAGCACCCCAGCTATATGTATGCTTAAGACTTTTGCACAGATCTGTAGTAATTTTATGCATTGCACTGTACTGCTACCACAAAAAAAAAACAAATTTCATGACATACGACATGAGTGGTGATACGCCTGATTCTGATAAGGTTCTCTATTGTGGACTGAGAGTGGGGGGGAGGGAGGGTGCAGAATGAGGGGAATGATGATTGGAAAAAGGGGCAGGGAGAAGGTAGGGAGTAGGAGAGCACCGGAAAGACATTCTGAAATGATCAGTAAACCAATTGTTTAGAATCAAATTACCTTGCCCACACGCATGCCACCCCCCCCCCACCCCTAGCACTCCTTCTCTGCCCCTTGTCCCACACCCCTTCCATGTCGCTCCACCGCCATTCCCAACATGGTGTGCTCCTGCCAGATTTACAGTCTCGCTCTCCACTGCACGTTGACAAACACAGTGCAAAAGTGTTAGCTATACAGGGCACCCTGGCTCTGTAAAATCTACACCTATAGCTACACCTAGATCTATATCTATGTATGCCTAAGACTTTTGCATAGTACACTCCACCTTTAAACTATTTTCCTCGGTGGTGACCCTATACTATATTGACTAAGATCACTAGTTCAAGTTATCTAAGTTTGATTCTGACCTCCAGTGCTGCCTGTATAGAGTCTGTATGTTCTCACTGTGGCTGTGTGGGTTTCCATTGACTGCTCTGCTCCCTGCACCCACCCCCCGTGGTGACATCACGTGTCACATGTCAGAACGTGATTGGACCAAGTCGGGAGCATGCGCAGAACTGCCAGAATGATCGAGAAGCATGTATGTTCAGCGTGGTTGCTGTTAAATAAAAGTTCTAGTTATGTTCTTCCGGAATATGTGTCTTTATGAGTAACCCACAGTACGTATAAAGAACACAACATGGTGTCAGAAGTCGGTCTGGAAGAATAATTCATTTTGCTAACATGGGAGATGATGGGTATAGATAGAGTGAATGCAAGCAGGCTTTTTCCACTGAGGCCAGGGGAGAAAAAAACCCAGAGGCCATGGGTTAAGGGTGAAGGGAGAAAAGTTTAAAGGGAACATTAGGGGGGGCTTCTTCATGCAGAGAGTGGTGGGAGTGTGGAATGAGCTGCCAGATGAAGTGGTAAATGTGGGCTCACTTTTAACATTTAAGAAAAACTTGGACAGGTACATGGATGAGAGGTGTATGGAGGGATATGGGCCAGGTGCAGGTCAGTGGGACTAGGCAGAAAAATGGTTCGGCACAGCCAAGAAGGGCCAAAAGGCCTGTTTCTGTGCTCTATGGGAGAAGCAAAGATAATCGAAAAAAAAGAGCGCAATCTTTTTCGTTGTTTGCTAACAGCTTAAAGAATAGAAGTTTTGCAACCCCCATCGACACTTCAGCTGACTGGAAATGTAGCTGAAAACTGGAAAAGATCAAAACAGTTTTCTTGAAATTTATTTTTCTGCGATCGACGCAGAAAATAAACCGGAAAAAATGAAATCTGCTATTCTACTGCACATGATTGGGGATGATGCAATTGAGGTATAGAACCATTTCACTTTTGAAAATGGGGATAATTTGAACCTAAAAGTGATAATCGACTAGTTTGAAGCATTTTGTATACCGAAGCGCAAGGTGACATTTGAACGGTCTAAATTCTTTACATGCAAGCAGAAAGCTGGTCAAACGATTGATCAATTTGTTATGGAATTGAAAAACCACAGTAAAACCTGCGAGTTTGCAGAGCTTACAGACTCTCTCATTAAAGACAGAATTGTTTGTGGCATTCTGGTTAATGCTCTGAGAGAAAGACTCTTGAGAGAACCAGATGTAAATTTGGAAAACGCTTTGATTCACTGCAAAGTTTTGGAAACTGTAAAGTCGCAGGCTATAGAGCTTTTTATTGAGAACTGCAGTGTACACGCTGCGAATAACCGCGAACATGTTAGAAAAAATAATGAAACGGCAATGAAACCGGCGGAGAATAGGGCATCATCTGAAAGAAAACACTTTGTGATCGCTGTGAGTGGCAGCACCGACCTAAAAAGTGTCCAACGTATCGGAAAGTGTGCAACAGCTGTGGTAAGGTTAATCATTTTTCACACAGTTGCAGAAGTAGAAAGAATATAAAACAAGTGAAAAAGCAATGGCAGGAGAAGGTTGCCTCAATGCAAGCGATAATGAAAGAGACACTGAGAGAATATGAGATTCAGTTTCATCACCGTCTAGAACAAGAACGCACACAGTGGGCATAGTATAAGGAAGCAGTGGAAAGTGAATTGACTGATCTAAGGAGACGTTTGTCTGAAGGACAAGGGAATGAAATGAGGATACAAGACAAAATGAACACATGGGCACAGAAAGCTACAGTACTTGAAGAAGTACAACCCAGATCATACATGGTCCAAACAGAAGAAGGAGCAGTGTTGAGAAGAAATCGCAAAGACCTCAAGAAAGAGCCAACTTGTGAGTTTCAGTTAACTGATGCAGACCAGACAAAACATGAAAATAACAACGAAACACAAGAACGGTGTGAACCACTTAGAAGGTTTACTCGTGTCCGTAAACCCCCAGAGAGACTGATAGAGATAAGTTAAATTATGTATTTGTTTTGATTAATGTTGCTAATTGTTTTTAAGGAGAGGAAGATGCGGTGATTTCATGTGTCACGTGTCAGAATGTGATTGGACAGAGTTGGGAGGATGTGCAGAACTGACAGAATGATTGAGAAGCTTGTATGTTAAACCTGGTTGCTGTTTGCTGTTAACTAAAAGTTCTAGTTATGTTCTTCCTGAATATGTGTCTTTATGAGTAACCCACAGTACGTATAAACAATACAACACCCCCAACATCTCAAAGATCTACTGGTTAGTAGGTTCATTGCTTCCTGTACATGTATCCTGGTGTCAGTAGGGCGGCAGGGGAATGGGGAGAAGGGAGCTAATGAGCATGTGGGGGGGGGGGCGTAGAGTTGGAAATAGATAGCAGGAAAAATAATAAGACAATCACTTTTCAGAAATAACAACCTTCAGTAAATGCCCCCACCCTTGTGTCCTCCATCACTATTTAAACCTATCCCATACCCAGCATCTTGATGAATGATCTCAACCCAAATATCAGCTGCCTATTTCCTTCTACAGATGTTTTTCACTCCATTGAGTTCCTCCAACATCTTGTTTCCAGATTTTGTCTTGTGTTCCTACATCCAACACCATTGATGTTCCTGTGTTATCATTCACTCAATTTTTGTTTGTATCTAAAGTTAGTGTCATGGCGAAAACCAATGTCTATTGCACTTGTTAAATGACGGGCTACACTTAACTCTTGATGATTATTCAGAGGTGATGTCAGTATTTTTGTCTGAAGCAGTGGTTGCCAAAGTGGCCAATATCGCCTCCCTGGGGTTGACGGTTGGAACAGGGGGCACTTGGTAGCAAAGGGAGCATCTGAGGGATTACATGCTTAATTTTTTAAAATTATTTACTTATTATAAGCATTTGATCCTCAGTGCTTCATACCAGATTACAATGATCACATAATCACCTCATCTCTTGCTATCCCACCGTTCTCTTAGACTTTGCTCGAAGCGCATTATAGTTGTTGAAAAGCAATGTGACACTTCTGTATTTGGTGTATCATGTAAAATCTGGACTGAAGAAATCATGTGATTTTGCACCCGGCCCAGGAATTATTGCCATTCACTACTGTAATACAGTGTAGCTAGTATGATTCCCATACTCTAGTCATACACAAATCCTGTGAATTAGGGTATGTTGTTCAATGCGGTGAAGTTCAGCATCTGCCCTTTCGAATGGTCTTCACTGTATTTCTCTAGCCCACTGCTCAGTTTCTTACTGTCCCACTTTATGTACCTTCAGACCAAAAGTTAGCTTTTGCCTGAGCTATGATAACTTTCCCCTTTATTGATAGCAGTGCTTGAAGTTGGACTTAAACACCAGACTATGGCCATTTTAATCCATAATGAAAATAGCAGAAACAGACCAAACGGAAAATAAATTGGAAAAATACAATAGGTAAAGAACTGATTCTGCCAGCAGTAATGGAGGTTCTGAGTATGGTTTTGCATAAGTCAATAGACCAAATAATTAAAGCAACTCCACTCAGCAAAGACTCTGTTCAAAGGTGAATAGATGAACTGTCTGAGAATGAGGAAGACGTGTTGTGACATACTTAGGGCAACAAAATTTGCTCTGCAATTCGATCAGTCAACTTTGCCAGGAAATAAATCTTTGCTTCTTGGTTATCTGTGCTTAAACTAAATGAAAGCATGGATCAGGAGTTGTTATTTGCAAGGGAACTAGAAACAGATAAAAAGGGGAGTCAATATTTCAGGTTGTTCAGCAGCTTTTCAAAGAGAAGGACATTCTGATCACCAGCATTCTTGCTTGTGCGACAGATGGGGCGCCATCAATGATAGGACGCCACCGGGGGGTTATCACTTTCTTGAAAGATGCTGTACTTAACACATTCAGTGTGTAATTCACAGACAACATCTTGTCACAAAAATCCCAAAGTGATCAGTGGCACAAATCATTAAATACTGCTATCACAGCGGTAAATAAAATCAAGTCGCATTCTCTCAATTCTTGACTATTTCGAGAGCTTTGTATAGAGAATGATGAAGAGTTTGAATGCTTGCTGGTGCAGGCAGAAGTCAGATGGCTCTCAAAAGAAAACTGTCTGAGACCCTTTGTGCACTTTTTTGAAGCTGTGGTAAAATTCTTTGAAGACTCAAATGTTTAATTCAACTCGAGATTGCTTTGACATGTCATTTGTATTTGCCAGAGTTTTTCCTCAAAGTTTAATGAAATCAATCTTTAGTTGCAAGGAAACAGGGTGAATCATTCTAAAGACATATCAGTCCAAGTTAAGCCAACTTATATGCCATCCTGACTTTTTCCACTTTCTGAGCTTCTGAGCTGGAAAAGAAAGAAAGAAAGAAAGAAAAGCAGATGATGATCTCCAATTATGCTGTGTTCACCTGGGTGAGCTGCATAAAGACATGTTGGACAGTTTTTAAGATTGTCTCTCTAAATTGTAAATTTGCTAATAAATCCATTCCTGGACACTTGTAATGAGGCATAAACAGGAAGGATGGTGGGAGAACTAATCTTGCTCCAGAATTACTTTGAGCCAAAGCCAAGATTCAGAAAATCATATGAAGACTTTTGGCTGCAGTTAGAAATCTCTGAACGCTATCCAGCACTGTGGAAAAAGGTCAAGGTGAATGAAATGAATGAATGAATGAATGATATTTATTGTCATTATACATAGATACAATGAAACTCTGTTTGGCTTCCTCTCAGGCAATTAAATAAAGCAGTAGATAAAAACAAGACAGTAATAAAAAAACAATATTAAATAGATAAGTAGCAGAAAATAAGTTACAGCAGCACCAGAATATCACAGTGATGCACAAAGTGCCGTTAGTGCAAGTATTTGAGTCCTTGTGTGTGCTCACAGTTTCAGCCATTGTTCTGTGGGAGTGGTGTGATGGAGGCCACAGCTCTGGGGTAGAAGCTGTTCCTCAGTCAATTTGTTCTGGCTTTTAGTGTCCTGAACCTTTTGCTGGACGGCAGCGGGTCAAGCAGGGAGTTGCCGGGGTGTGTGGTGTCTCTGGTTATGCTGATTGCTTTCCTCCTGAGTCTGCTGGAATAGATGGTGTCCAGTCCTGGAAGCTCCAACCTGACAATTCGCTGGGCCGCCTTCACCATGCGATGCAGGTTTTGTCGCTCAGCGACTGTGCAGCTGGCCTACCACGCTGTGGCGCTGTTGGTCCAGATGGTTTCAATTGTGCTTCTGTAGAAGTTAAGCAACAGCTTTTGTGAGAGTTTGGCCTGTTTCAGCTTTCTGAGGCAGAAGAGTCTTTGTTGTGCCTTTTTTACAAGCAGCGAGATGTTAGTGGTCCATGTCAGCTGTTTTGGCAACATAACTCCAAGGAACTTTAGATTTTCCAGACTTTCCACTACCTCTCCATGTATATGGGGGGGGGGGGGGGTGTGTACTCTGTCCTTTGATCTCCTGAAGTCAATGATCATCTCAATAAAGATGTTCTTTATTGCATTACCAACACAGAACTAGTAGGGTATGGTTTTAGTGCAGTCGCCCAATTTCTTTCAAAGCAACAAAACAAACTGCAAATGACTGAATATGGGGAACTGAGACCCAATCTGAGTGACATTCAACCTGACGTTGAGAGGCTGATATCACGGCACCAAGTCCATCTATCTCATTGAAAGGTGAAAAAGCAATGAAGTAGTCAATAGTTGCACTACTAATGTACACTCTAAAATTGTTGATGAGAATTGTTTTTACTGAAATAAAATAAAGAAATAATTTTATTTTTAGCTTTAAATAGATTTGAATAATTTTTGCAATTATTTGTCATTGCTTTGAATTTGCAATTTCTATTTTCATTCACTGTGCATCATAAATCAAAATTCTTTATGTAACAGCTGGAAGTGAAAGGTCGCTGGGGATGTGGTCTGGGAGCCAAGGGGGAGATAGCTCAAAAGCATTTGGAACCACTGGTTTAAACCATGTGAGTTAAAACAAATGCAAGGCTTATTGAGAAAGTAAGGAGGCATGGGATCCAAGGGGACATTACTTTGTGGATCCAGAACTGGCTTGCCCACAGAAGGCAAAGAGTGGTTGTAGACAGGTCATGTTCTGCATGGAGGTCGGTCACCAGTGGTGTGCCTCAGGGATCTGTTCTGTGACCCCTGCTCTTGGTGATTTTTATAAACGACCTGGATGAAGAAGTGGAGGGATAGATTAGTAAATTTGCTGATGACACAAAGGTTGGTGGTGTTGTGGATAGTGTGGAGGACTGTCAGAGGTTACAACAGGACATTGATAGGATGCAAATTTGGGCTGAGAAGTGGCAGATGGAGTTCAACCCAGGTAAGTGTGAGGTAGTTCATTTTGATAGGTCAAATATGATGGCAGAATATAGTATTAATGGTAAGACACTTGGCAGTGTGGAGGATCAGAGGTATCTCGGGGTCTGAGTCCATAGGACACTCAGTTGCTACGCAGGTTGACTCTATGGTTAAGAAGGCATACGGTGTATTGGCCTTCATCAATCATGGAATTGAATTTAGGAGCCAAGAGGTAATGTTGCAGCTATATAGGATGCTGGTCAGACCCCACTTGGAGTACTGTGCTCAGTTCTGGTCACCTCACTACAGGAAGGTTGTGGAAACCATAGAAAGGGTGCAGAGGAGATTTATAAGGATGTTGCCTGGATTGGGGAGCATGCCTTATGAGAATAGGTTGAGTGAACTCAGCCTTTTCTCCTTAGAGCGATGGAGGATGAGAGGTGACCTGATAGAGGTGTATAAGATAATGAGAGGCATTGATCGAGTGGATAGTCAGAGGCTTTTCCCCAGGGCTGAAATGGCTAGAATGAAAGAGTATAGTTTTAAGGTGCTTGGAAGTAGGTACAGAGGAGATATCAGGGGTAAATTTTTTACGCAGAGAGTGGTAAGTGCGTGGAATGGGCTGCTGCTGGTAGTTGTGGAGGCGGAAATGAAAGGGTCTTTTAAGAGACTCCTGGATGGATACATGGAGCTTCAAAAAATAGAGGGCTATGGGTAAAGCCTAGGTAGTTCTAAGATAGGGCATGTTCGGCACAGCTTTGTTGTGTTGTAGGTTTTCTGTTTCTAAATTAACTGCTATATTCACCTCTAGCTGGAGGGGGAGACAAAGACCATTTGTTGGAGACAAGAGTGCCAACGGAAGATGGACTTTCCAACAATGTAAAGATGCTGGAGGAGCTCAGTGGGTTAGACAGCAACTGTGGACCAGTTCTTGTTCAAAGTGAGAAATTATTTTATTACCTTTCCTTTGAATGGGAGTTAACAGGAAAGTTTATGTGAATTGTACGCAAATCAGCATGTGCGGTACTGTTTTCTAATTGAGATAACAAGGGCTTTCTTTAAATGACCAGCACTTTATTGATTTAATTACTGATTGAATGATTGAGATACATTGTGGAATAGACCCTTCCGGTGCTTCGAGCCGCCCTGCCCAGCAACCCCAGTTTAACCTGAGCCTAATCACGGGATGATTTACAGTGATCAACTAACCTACCAAGCATTGCATCTTTGGACGGAGGGAGGAAACCAGAGCACCTGGAGGAAGCCCATGTCACAGGGAGAATGTAGAAACTCCTTACAGGCAGTGGCGGGAATTGAACCGGTGTCACTAATACTGTAAAGCGTTGTGCTAACCACTATGCTACCCTGCCGCCCCTGCTGCTTATTTCTTAAGGATTTAGTAGGAATGATTCACACCAGGAATCTTTTAGGAATTAGATTCTAATAGGAAGCTTTCTTGAAGAAGGTGGTGAGTATATGGACCGAGCTGTCAGAGGAAGTGGTTGAGGCAGGTACAATAGTAGCACTTAGGAAGTGCTTAGAGAGGTATATGGAGGCGTAGCTATATGGATGGTTGCCATGCTCTGGTTAGGCTGAAGGGACTGGAGTGAGCTGTACTGCTTGATGGCTCTTTCATTCTAACAGAGTGGGATTTGAGGTTCAAAGAGGTGAAGCAATGGTCAATCTGTTGCCTCGGCTATTACTGTGACACGGGTTCAATTCTGAGCTCCGGTCAGAATCTATATGGAGCCTGCATGTTGTCACTGTGCCTGTGTGGGTGTCTCCCCATTCCCCCGCCCCCCCCAGGGTGGTCTGCTTTGCCCCCTCCCCAACATCCTAAAGGCCTGGTTGGCAGGTCAACTGTTTCCCGTGCATGATTCCTGATGTGGAACGGGGAGGAGTAGGGTGATGAGCATGGCAGACAGAACCGCAAACTAAAACACATGCAGTGGCCACTTTATTAGGTACAGGAGTGGGACCGGTGTGGCGATCTGCCTCTGTAGCCCAACCACTCCACGTTTTGGTGGGTTGTGCATTCAGAGATGCTCTTCTGCACACCACTGTTGTGATGGGTGGTTACATGAGTTACTGTCATGTTCCTGTCTGACCATTCTCCTCCGACCTCTCTCATCAACAAGGCGTTTTCACCCACAGGAATGCCATTCATTGGATATTTTCCGTTTACTGCACAATTCTCCATAAGCTCCAGAGACAGTTGTGCATGAAAATCCCAGGAGGTCATCAGTGTCTGCGATACTCAAAACACCACATCTAGCACCAACAATCATTCCAAGGTCAAAGGCACTTCGATTACATTTCTTCCCCATTCTGATGTCTGGTCAAATTAACAACTGAACCCATTGATCATGTCTGCATGCTTTTATGCATTGAGTTGCTACCTCCTGATTGGTTGATTAGATATTTGAATTGCTGAGCGGATGTACAGGTCTACGTAATGAAGAATGGAAATGAATAGGAGAGCTGCCATAGTCTCGATGGGTCAAATGGTCTCCTTTCATATTGTGAGGAAATATGCGATGCGGTTATCTGGAAGCCTTAGTACTGAAGATAGAACAAGGTATTGGTATGCAGGGCTAAATGGCCTCCTTCTATGCTGGAAGTTTCAATAATTCAGTAACAGGCAGGTGACCAATACTGTGAACAGACACGAGACAAAGTCTCGTCTTTCTCGGCCCCACCGTTTCTAAAGTTGGTTCTTCATGTGGTCTTGAGTCCTTCCACTATTTGTAGCCAGACTGCATTAATTGTCCATCTGTAGTCCCCTTGAGAGGGCATCATTGGGAAACACCATCACCCAGGAACTGCCCTCTGCACATGATTCAGGAACAACTTCTTCCCCTCTGTCAACAGATTTCTGAACAGACAAACCCAAGAACACTACCTCACTTTTTTTTTGCTATTGTTCTGCACTACTTATTTACAAAAATTTAGTTTTTAAAAAATACATTTATAGCTTTTTATGTGTTGCACTGTACTGCTACTGCAAAACAGCAAATTTCACGACATATATCAGTGATATTAAACCTGATTTGAAGGTTACATCCTGTTATGAAGGCACATTCTGCTCAGAGCCAAATGTAACCTTCAGAATCAAATTTATTATCACTGATAAATGTTGTGAAAATTCCTACTCTAGCTCACCTCTTATCCCTTCTCTTCTTGCCTGCTCATCAACACCCTCAGGTGTCCCTCCACCTTCCCTTTCTCCCATGGTCCATCCTCCTCTCCTATCATAGTCCTTCATCTTCAGCCCTTTACCTTCTCCACCTATCACCTCCCAGCTTCTCACTTCATCCCCGTCCCCCCACCCACCCACCTACCGCCCCCTCACCTGGTCTCACCTATCACTTGCGAGCTTGTACTCCTTCCCTTTCTGCCACCTTCTCATTCTGTCTTCTCTCCACTTCCCTTCCAGTCCCGATGAAGGCTCTCCCCCGTCCCTCTTGCTCTCCAGTGAGGACATTCACAGTAGCAGGTGCATAAAGAAGGCCTGGACGATCATCGGGGGCAACAGTCGCCCCAACTAAAACTGTTTCAGCTGCTTCCGCCTGGCAAATGGTACCGCAGCATTAAAGCAGGACCAACAGGCTACAGGGCAGCTTCTTTCTACAAGCCATTAGACTTATAAATTCACATGTCTGTACATTGTGATGGAGTCATAGCGCAAGGATTTTTATTCCGTCATGTTGTGGGATGGATTTAAGATATAAATAAATTCAATTTTGAAACAGCGACTGTTTATTCCCCTTCTTAGATGCTGTGTTCCTCCAGCATTTTTTGTGTGTTGCTCTGGATTTTCAGCATCTACAGAGTCTCTTGTGTTCCCGTGTTTTGATATGCTTTGTACAAGTTTTTAATTATCTAGTGTAGTAGAATAAATGGCATATGCTCATTTAGCAGTGACTTATTTATAAAGTAAAGGATGTTGCTGGTCTAACAATATCAAAAGGCAGTGGAGTGTGTAGTGGTTTCAGTAAAACAGCTTGCACAAGAATCTTAGCCGCAAAACAACTTCTCATTTCCTTTCTCAGTTTGTGTTGACTTTCACCCATGTGCCTATTTCTGTGCTTTCCCCTGTCTGTGGTACTTTAAACCACAAATGTTCAACAACAACTTTAATGGGATGTTTTAAACAGAGTGAAAATGTCTGAAGTCTTCTGACAGGACATCAATTGAAGTTCAGCTCAAAGCCACATAGCGTACAGTATGTCATGTGGTCAAAATGGTTTTGACCCAAAGCCACAGAGGGGAAAGGAGATCAATGTGGTTAACTTCTCGGTTTTTTAATTTGCTTTGTCAAAGAACTCTAGGCAGGAAGGTTCATGTGAGTCCTTTGTAAACCAATGTCTTAAAGAATGTGGGACAGGTTCAAGGAAAGAATAAACACAAAGGATTCTGCAGATGCTGGAAATCCAGAGGAACACACCCAAAATACTTGAGAAACTCCTGGGGTTCTGGATGAATGGTTGCAGCCCAAAATGTCGACTGTTTATTCCTGTCCACGGGATCTGCCTGGACCTGCTGAGCTTGTCCAGCATTTTGTGTGTGGGCTTTTCCAGAAGGAAGGTTGGCATTGGATTGCTGGTGGGAGAGGTGGGGAAGGGGATACATGTGAATCCAGAACAAAGGAATGCTTAGACAGATGTGGGGATTGAAAAAGGTCAATAAGAAAGGGGAGATCACTTCATCAAGTCTTTATTTTTATCTGACTCTTGGTCCATGAACAAGCTTGAACTGACTTCTTTGTCCATCTACATTTAGAAATGAAAATTACTGAGGCCAGGCTGTAATTCCACCTTGGCACTGGTGGTGGTGCTGTGGTACCACCTGGTTGCACATTGCTTATGACCTATCTGTACTGCAGTGTAACTCATGATGTGGCAGATCTCTGGAATGATGCAATTATGCAATAAGTAAAAGGAATATGTATTATAGTGCAAATCTTGGTAGAATTTATGATCTAAAACTAAAGAGTGATGCAGCAGAAGTGTGCTGGGCCCATAACCCAAAGGTTGATGGATCGAAACCATTCTCTGCTATATCTCAAACACGGGAAGTCTGCAGATGCTGGAAATCCAAAGCAACACACACAAAATGCAGGAGGACCTCAGAATGTCAGGCAGCATCTATGGAAAAGAGTGAACAGTCGACGTTTCGGGCCAAGACCCTTCTTCGGGACTGTGAAGGAAGGGGGAGTCCTATGGTCCCCTCACCTCTCCTATCAGATTCCTTCTTCTCCAGCCCTTGACCTCTCCAACCCACCTGGCTTCACCTGTCACCTTCCAGCTAGCTTCTTTCCCCTCCCACCACCTTTTTATTCTGTCATCTTCCCCTCTCCTTCTCATTCCCGAAGAAGGGTCTCGGCCCGAAATGCCAGCTGTTTACTAATTTCCACAGATGTTGCCTGACCTGCTGAGTCCCTCCAGTGTCTTCTGTGTGCTGCTCTGCAATATCGCTCTTTTGGGCACTGGTTGAATGCCAAGTTGGTGCGTCCTTTCATTGATCCTGTTCAGGTTATTATTATTCTATTGTGCATTCATTGAGTATCCCTGCAAGAAAATTAACCTCAGGGTTGTATACATATATGTACCTTGTTAATAAATTTACTTTGAACTTTGAACAAGAAGCAGGAGTAGGTGATACACCCCCTCAGTCTACTTGGTTTTCAAAGAAGGTGCTAGAAACCCAAAATTAAAACAGCAGGCTGGAATCACTCAGTAGGTCGTATTCCTCCATTCGAGGCATATGCCCTTCTCTATAATTACATCATCTGTTGATGAGATACATGGAAGCAACTTGATAGAAGCGGGTTGTGCGCTATTTTCCCTCTTCTACTGGGTCATTTGCTCTTCAACTAGATATTCTAAACAATTAAGTAAAACCATGTCACGCAATTGAAATGCTTTTCATTCTCCTTAATGGCATTAGATTTCCAAATCTGTTCTACCTTGCCATCTCTGGTTAGTCAAGTCAAGTCACTTTTTATTGTCATTTCGACCATAACTGCTGGTCCAGTACACAGTAAAAACGAGACAATGTTTTTCAGGACCATGGTGCTACATGAAACAGTACAAAAACTACACTGAGCTACGTAAAAACAACACAGAAAAAAACTACACTAGACTACAGACCTACCCAGGACTGCATAAAGTGCAAAAAACAGTGCAGGCATTACCATAAATAATAGACAAGACAACAAGCACAATAGAGGGCAGTAGGTTGTTGTCAGTCCAGGCTCTGGGTATTGAGGAGTTTGATAGCATGGAGGAAGAAATTGTTACATGGTCTGGTCGTGAGAGGCGGAATGCTACGGTGCCTTTTCCCAGACGGCAGGAGGGAGAGGAGTTTGTATGAGGGGTGTGTGGGGTCCTTCATAATGCTGTTTGCTTTGTGGATGCAGCGTGTATTGTAAATGTCCATAATGGCGGGAAGAGAGACCCCAATGATCTTCTCAGCTGACCTCATTATCTGCTGCAGGGTCTTGCAATCCGAGATGGTGCAATTTCTGAACCAGGCAGTGATGCAGCTGCTCAGGATGCTCTCAACACAACTCCTGTAGAATGTGATGAGGATGGGGGGTGGGTGATGGACTTTCCTCAGCCTTCGAAGAAAGTAGAGATGCTGCTGGGCTTTCTTTGCTATGGAGTTGGTGTTTAGGGACCAGGTGAGATTCTCTGTCAGGAGAACATCAAGAAATTTGGTGCTCTTTACAATCTCTACCGAGGAGCCATTGATGTTCAGCGGGGAGTGGTCGCTCCATGCCCTCCTGAAGACAACAACCATCTCTTTTGTTTTGTTCACATTCAGAGACAGGTTGTTGGTTCTGCACCAGTCCATTAGCCGCTGCACCTCCTCTCTGTAAGCTGACTCGTCGTTCTTGCTGATGAGACCCACCACGGTCGTGTCATCGGTGAACTTGATGATGTGGTTCGAGCTGTGTGTTGCAGCACAGTCGTGGGTCAGCAGAGTGAACAGCAGTGGACTGAGCACGCAACCCTGGGGAGCCCCCGTGCTCAGTGTGATGGTGTTGGAGATGCTGCTCCCGATCCGGACTGACTGAGGTCTCCCAATCAGGAAGTCTAGGATCCAGTAGCAGAGGGAGGTGTTCAGGCCCAGTAGGCTCAGCTTCCCAGTCAGTTTCTGAGGGATGATGTGTTAAATACTGAACTGAAGTCTATGAACAGCATTTGTATGTACGTGTCTTTTTTGTCCAGGTGGGTTAGGGCCAGGTGGAGGGTGGTGGCAATGGCGTCATCTGTTGAGCGGTTGGGACGGTACGCAAACTGCAGGGGGTCCAGTGAGGGGGGCAGCAGGGTCTTGATATGCTTCGTGATGAGCCTCTTGAAACACTTCATGATGATGGATGTGAGTGCAACGGGACGGTAGTCATTAAGGCAGGACACTAAAGACTTCTTTGGCACAGAGTCGATGGTGGCGGCCTTGAAGCACATTGGGACGGCGGCACTGCTCAGGGAGATGTTGAAGATGTCAGTGAGAACATCTGCTAGCTGGTCTGCACATCCTCTGAGCACTCTACCAGGAATGTTGTCTGGTCCAACAGCGTTCCGTGAGTTGACCCTGCACAGGGTTCTTCTCACATCGGCCGCAGTGAGACACAGCAACTGGTCATTTTGAGGAGGCGTGGACTTCCTCGCTGCCACGTCATTTAGTTAGGACTAAATTCCAATGCACAACACACCAATTTCAACAAAGAATGCTTTTGAAATTGACTTCCATTAAATACATGAGATCCTAAGTGTTGTAATGTGAGCATTATAAAAATAAGTTAATACTAATTAGGATAATGCTAATATAGCAATACTCCGACTAGGGGAAACTGTTTGTAGGCAGAGGCTGGTTCTGGGATTGGGAGGTGGTTTTTCTTCCGTTTTTCTTGTCCGGTGTGTGTATAGCTTCTCTGCCACGCAGTAAGGTTCAGCGAAAGCCTCTGTATGTAAGTATCAGTTTTGCCGTCCCAGATAAAGCTGTTCCTTTGGGCATGAAGTTGTCGAGTGGTCCTTTTTCAAAGTAGAAGCTACCACACTAAGGGAAGGAGAAAACCCTCCTCCTTCCCTTTCTTCTATGGTCCACTTTCCTCTCTTATCAGATTCTTTCTTCTCCAACCCTGGACATTTCCCACCCACCTGGCTTCACCCCTCATCTTTTAGCTAGACTCCTTCTCCTCCCCACCCCACCCCCATCTTTTTTATTCTGGCATTGTCCCCTTTCCTTCTCAGTCTAGAAGAAGAGTCTTGGCTCGACACGTCAACTGTTTACTCTTTTCCATAGATGCTACCTACGCTGCTGAGTTCCTCCAGCATTTTGTATGTGTTGCTTTTTGAGATCATAAGAAGTCTGAGTGAAATCTACAACATGCGGGTTTTGTTTCCAGTTATAGTTTTACCTCAGCTTCACGGCTAGGTGGTGACGTGGTTCCATGTTGAGGGAGCTCGAACTTTACTGCCGACGAGATGTGAAACTGCTGGTTCGGAGTGTTTGATGTGTGCTTGTTGGTGTAATTTAAGTGACTCATTCAGAGCTGTGTGGTTTCCTATAGGTTTCACACATTGATAACAATCAGGAAGTTTGATTGTTCAACCGCAGTCGGCAGTCTGGTTCTTGAAGCAAGTGCTTCAGCCTTCTCAGGAAGATCGTGTGGTTCATTTCATCTCTGTGCATTTAGCCCTTTATATTGAAGCAAACCCACGAGGGTCTGCAAGACACAAAAGGCAGAGATCATGCAAGCAATTGAACTAGAAGCTTTATAGAAATCTCTTCACATGGTTGCCAGTAAGCGGTGACATGTATATAGACCTTTACTGTTAGAGCTCCACCCTTTGCCTCACAATCTACCCTGTCATTAACCTTGCACCTTATTTTTGATATGCACTGAACTTTACCTGTAAGTGTAAATCTGTACTCTGCATTTTACAGGCCTGTTGCTGTCCTATGTCTCTGAATAAATGCCAATAAATAAAGATATAAATGTAAATTTTCAGCTCATTATTCTGAGAAACGTGTTATGAATGAAGAAAATGTTGATGCGGTCTGAGAACGTTTTAATCGATTTCTTGTCCAGCACCGCAGTGTTTGCCTGACGTTTACCCCTGGTGAATCAGATCTCCACACGAAGGGCTCAAGTTTCAGAGGATTTATCCCGTTGTAAATTCATCATAAATCTGCCCTCATCAGTGGGAGCTACCTGCATTCAGGGATGACTAATGCAATGCTGTGCAGTTGAAGGAGGAATCAGATGATGCACACGTTATGGCATTGCTGAATCTGCAAGTGACTAGACGGTGGGTGGGAAGTTTGCCCCGGTCTCATTCCTCTGTTCCCTCTGATCTGAAAGATCGGGTCCTCAGCACAATAGATGGGCCCCACTTACCAGTGGCCCCAGTTCTTTCTAGCTGAGATACCAGAAACTAATTATTCCACATTGAATATGCCATGATTAAAAACTCCAAATGATCCATCGACTTTGTCACAGCTTGTAGAGCTGATCAGCCCTGCATGGTAGCCAGCCCAGTCGCGTAGCGGTTAGCCAAACACTGCTACAGCACCAGAGACCGGAGTTCAGTCCTACCGCTGCCTGTAATGAGTTTGCACCTTCTCCCTACGTGGGTTTGTCCTCACATTCCAAAGAGGTATGAGTTAGGGTTAGCGGGCAAGTGCTCAACTCCATCCAGACTCCAGTCCTTCCCGATACGTTCACGGATGTGGCGGGAAACCAGTGCACTAAAGGAAAACTCATGTTGGTTGCAAGGAAAATATACAAAGTCTGCATACAATGCACCAAACTGAACCTGGGTTGTGAAGGTCACCACTCAGCTCCCCCATCCTCGTCTATAACTAAAATGAAAGAACCTGCTTTGACCAGCCTCACCGGCAGCCCATTCGAGATTTCTGCCATCCTATTCAATTGCCTTTGATAAGTAAGTTCAATAAATCACAGGCATGCACATGCATGGTATAAATATCATGAATATTAGCTTGTTGATGCAGCAATACAATTTACATATATTATCATAAATTACGAAATACTTTGATTCTGTGCCCACCATCTCTCCAATGGATCTCAGATCATGTCCGCTCTCTGAGTAACGCTCTCCTGTTTGTTGTTCGCTCAGACAGGGATGGCACGGTCATGTAACAGTTGGTGTGATGCCATCACAATGCCAGCAAGCCGGGTTCAATTCCCGTTGTTGTCTGTAAGGAGTTTGAACGTTCTCCCCATGACTGTGTGTAGGTTTTCTTCAGGTGCTCCAGTTTCCTTCCAGCTTGCAAAGATGTGTAGATCAGTCGGTTAATTGGTCACATGGGTGTAATTGGACAGCACGGGCTGTTGGGTCAGAATGGCCTGATAGCATGCTGTATCTCTAAACTTAAATCTAAAGATAGTTAAATTTGCATTCCCTTTCTGTAAACTGTGTAATAACACCAACAGCTTCCTTCTCATAACTCTACTTAAACCAGTCATGGCCTGGTACATATAGAAACATAGAAAACCTACAGTACAATATAGGCCCTTTGGCCCACAAAGTTGTGCCGAACATGTCCCTATATTAGAAATTACTAGGCTTACACATAGCCCTCTATTTTTCTAAGCTCCATGTACCTATCCAAAACTCTCTTAAAAGACCCTATCATATCCGTCTCCACCACTGTTGCTGGCAGCCCATTCCACGCACTCACCACTCTCTGTGTAAAAAACTTACCCCTGACATCTCCTCTGTACCTGCTCCCCAGCACCTTAAACCTGTGTCCTCTCGTGGTAGCCATTTCAGCCCTGGGAAAAAGCCTCTGACTATCCACACGATCAATGCCTCTCATCATCTTATACACCTCTATCAGGACTCCTCTCATCCTCCGTTGCTCCAAGGAGAAAAGGCCAAGTCCACTCAACCTGTTTCCATAAGGTATGCTCCCCAATCCAGGCAACATCCTTGTAAATCTCGTCTGCACCCTTTCTATGGCTTCCACATCCTTCCTGTAGTGAGGCAACCAGAACTGAGCACAGTACTCCAAGTGGGGTCTGACCAGGGTCCTATATAGCTGCAACATTACCTCTCAGCTCCTAAATTCAATTCCATGATTAATGAAAGCCAATACACCATATGCCTTCTTAACCACTGAGTCAACCTGCGCAGCTGCTTTGAGCATCCTATGGACTTGGACGCCAAGATCCCTCTGATCCTCCACACTGCCAAGAATCTTATCATTAATACTATATTCTGCCATCATATTTGACCTACCAAAATGAACCACTTCACACTTATCTGGGTTGAACTCCGTCTGCCACTTCTCAGATAAGTTTTGCATCCTACCAATGTCCCACTGTAACCTCTGACAGCCCTCCACACGATCCACAACACTTCCAACCTTAGTGTCATCAACAAACTTACTAACCCATCCCTCCACTTCCTCATTGAGGTCAATTATAAAAATCACGATAAGTAAGGGTCCCAGAACAGATCTCTGAGGCAACCCACGGGTCATTAACCTGCATGCAGAATGTGACCCGTTTGCAACTACACTTTGTCTCCTGTGGGCAAGCCAGTTCTGGATCCACAAAGCAATGTCCCCTTGGATCCCATGCCCCCTTACTTTCTCAATAAGCCTTGCATGGGGTACCTTATCAAATGCCTTGCTGAAATCCATATACACAACATCTACTGCTCTTACTTCATCAATGTGTTTAGTCACATCCTCAAACAATTCAATCATTCCATACTTGCCTGGAAATTAGATTTTGCATAAATTAGTTGTGTTGGCTTTATTATCAGTGGCACATCTGGCCACCATCAGACAACAAAATCGGTTAAGAGGACATTTAATGCATTGACCTAGAAAACAGATATGGACAGTTCCTGACAGGATCTGATTGAACTCTCCCAGCTGGTGAACGTCTGTTGAGCGGACTACTGATTCGGGCTTTAAAGGATCTCTCCCCAAGTCAGTTCCAGAGGGGAAAATGCTTGGGGGGGGGGGGGGGGTTTGTGGTTGGAGGTGGGAATGGTGTAATTCTGTGTACGTGTGCGACTCCACTTCTATCTGGCCTGTCAGTCGCATAAGATTAAACACCCGCCGTCATTAATGGTGCAAGCAAGTTCACAAGTATTTTCAGCACTGTAAAGTGAGGCTTACAGGCACTAGGTATAAACATTAAAGTCAGAAATACTTAGAAAATGGTGGCACACTTAGTCGCAGCGGTTTCTCCAGATCCAACAAATGGTGCAAATGTTTGTCCTGCACGTTTTCCTCATGGTTGCAAGACACTGTTCATTTTCATTTAAAAATCTTTTTTATTAATTATTATTGAAGATTAACAAAAAAATGATACATTAAGTCAATATGTCATTATGTCCAATAAGGAATTAAATTAGCAAATAACTGATTAACAAAGCTAAACAATATATCAGTAATAAGAAGAAAAAAATAAAGTGTTAAGAATATTTTTTGAAAGAAAAAGAAGGAAAACAAAAAACCCCTACTAACTAAATAAAACCTACTATCTGTAAAAAAAAACAAATAAACCCCATTGGGAGCACAACCCCAGAGCTATACATCATACAAGCTTCAATAAAAAAACATCAATCCGCCAACTCAAATCCATTTAAAGAAAAATCAGAAGGAAACCATGTTAATTAACTCAAATCAGATGATAGTAGCGGGTGAATGAACCCCACCTTTTCTCAAAACCAAATTGAGGATCAAAAGTTCGACTTCTGATTTTCTCCAAACTAAGACTTAGCAACACCTGAGAGAACCATTGTATCAAAGTAGGAGCAGAAGCATCTTTCCATTTCAACAAAATAGCCCTTCTGGCCAATAATGTAACAAATGCAATTACATTATGGTCTGATGGAGAAATACCATGAATATATTGAGGGATTATACCAAATAAAACTGTCAATTTATTAGGTTGTAAATTCATTTTTTAAACCTTAGAAATTGTAGAGAAAATAGACTTCCAAAAATGTTTCAGTACAGAACACGACCAAAACATATGTGTCAATGTGGCTGTCTCGGTTTTACATCTGTCACACTATCAACATTAGGAAACATTTTGGACAGTCTTGTCAAATAGCAATGATGTACAATTTTGAATTTAATTAAAGAGTGACTGGCACAGATTGAAGAAGAGTTAACCAACTTCAAAATCCGCAACCAATCTTCTGTTATCAGGGACATGTTAAGTTCTCTCTCCCAATCTTGCTTAATCTTAAGTGAAGGGTAATTGTGCTGTTGTAACAATAAATTATAAATTTTCCCAATAAAACTCTTCACAAAGGATTCATTTAAAAAATAATATCTAACAGGTCAGAATCTTGTATATATGGAAAATCACTTAAGCATTTTTGTAAGAAGTGTCTGACCTGAAGATATAGCAGGAAATGTGAATACGAGAGACAGTATTTAGTTACCAATTTCTCAAAAGATATCAATCAGCCATCTTGGAACAGATCCATGAAGGAATAAACTCCTTTAATAAACTTTATTCCTCCAAAGAAGAAAGGAAGGATCACTTATTGAAGGTTTAAATAAATAATTTTGATAAATTAAACTAAAAAGTTTAAATTTTTTGAGATTAAAAAAATTATGAAACTGGAACCAAATTCGTAATGACTGTTTAATCACAGGATATAAATTTAAATTAGTAATTTTGGCCAATTGTACAGGTAGAGAAGCTCCTAATAATGATGTTAAGTGAAACTGTTTCACAGCATTCAATTCCAAATCAGCCAAAGGTGGTCGTTCATCTCTATCAGCCCAATATAACCAAAAACACATATAACGTATATTAATAGCCCAATAATACATTCTCAAATTAGGCAAAGCAAGACCTCCATCTTTTTTTAACTTTTGTAAATGATATTTACCAATTCTTGGTCTTTTATTATTCCAAACAAAAGATGAAATAATAGAATCAACCTGATTGAAAAATTTCTTAGTTAATAAATAGGGATATTTTGAAATACATATAAAAATTTTGGTAAAATCATCATTCCAACTGCATGAATTTGGCCGGCTAACAAAAGTGTAAGTGGATTCCATCTACAAAATAATTGCTTCATAAAATCCACTAAAGGAACCAAATTAGACACTGTTGGACATCAGTAATACAAAATACTGGCAGTCTGGTTCAATAGCAAGACCGACAGCAGAAGGTATAGCCCACCGAAAGGTACGTCGCACTTTATGCCAATTTATCAGTCTTCAGTCTATGAAACTCAGAAACTTGTGCTGATATTATTTTGTGATTATATGTGTTGGATCATAACTATTTGTGGTGTGTATGACCAGACGTGCTGTTTTGCTGTTAGGCTTCAGAGAAACAATGCTTCAGTAGTGAGCTGAACACCAACTTGTCCATCACCCTCGTCCTTCAGGCCTTGATCTTTTAATGCGGCTCAGTGCTTAAGTCAGATAAACATTGGTTCACTTTCTGCTCTCCGGCCTGGGTCCCGCCACATCAACCTGATCCAAAATTTCTACTTGCCTCAAGTTTGCCTCAGCTATGGCCGCCACAGCCACAGCTGCGTTCTCGAGAACTCATTTTGCTGAATCCACCAGGAAACTGCAAAAATGGCAGGTCGTACAGACAGTTCAAAATCACAGCTCCCAAAGGGAAATTGCAGGCCGTGGGTTGCAGTGATCATAGCCCAGAAAATGTGTAATTCAAAGAATCACCCTGTGGTTCTTCCTCCCCTCCCCCTCCTTCTTACTCTGACTCCTCATCTTATTTTTCCAGTCCTAATGAAGGGTCTTGGCCTGAAATGTCGACTTGAACTCTTTTCCATAGATGCTACCTACGCTGCTGAGTTCCTCCAGCATTTTGTATGTGTTGCTTTTTGAGATCATAAGAAGTCTGAGTGAAATCTACAACATGCGGGTTTTGTTTCCAGTTACAGTTTTACCTCAGCCTCACGGCTAGGTGGTGACGTGGTTCCATGTTGAGGGAGCTCGAACTTTACTGCCGACGAGATGTGAAACTGCTGGTTCGGAGTGTTTGATGTGTGCTTGTTGGTGTAATTTAAGTGACTCATTCAGAGCTGTGTGGTTTCCTATAGGTTTCACACATTGATAACAATCAGGAAGTTTGATTGTTCAACCGCAGTCGGCAGTCTGGTTTTTGAAGCAAGTGCTTCAGCCTTCTCAGGAAGATCGTGTGGTTCATTTCATCTCTGTGCATTTAGCCCTTTATATTGAAGCAAACCCACGAGGGTCTGCAAGACACAAAAGGCAGAGATCATGCAAACGATTGAACTAGAAGCTTTATAGAAATCTCTTCACATGGTTGCCAGTAAGCGGTGACATGTATATAGACCTTTACTGTTAGAGCTCCACCCTTTGCCTCACAATCTACCTTGTCAAGGCCCTTGCACCTTATTTTCAATGTGCACTGCACTTTCCCTGTAAATGTAGCATTGTACTCTGTATTTTAGAGTCCCTGTGGATGGCTGTACCTGGGCAGGAACATTGGACAGCTGAATCGTATTTGAGGGGGAAATGAAAAACTCTCCCCAGCTGGCTTCACAGACTTTGCATCAGATAGTCAAGCCATAATTCCATCAGGTATAGGAGCAGAAATTAGCCATTCAGCCCATCAAGTCTGCTTCGTCCTTCAATCACGACTGATTTAGTTTTCCTTCTCAACCCCATTCTCCTGCCTTTTTCCCATAACCTTCTGACTAATCAGGAACCCATCACCCAACTCTTCAAGTATACCCAATGACTTGGCCACCACAGCTGTCTGTGGCAATGAATTTCACTGATTCACCACTACCTAGCTAAAGGAATTCCTCCTCATGCCTGTTCTAAATGCTGTGCCCTCTGGTCCTAGACTTCCCTGCTAACTCCAGCAATCCTTTTAACAAACGGGCAGCACAGTGTAGCAATTACCAGAACACTATTACAATGACACCCACTAGGGTTCAGTCCCACAGCTATCTGTAAGGAGTTTGTATGTTCTCCCTGGGAATGCATGAATTTCCTCCAGGTGCTCTGGTTTCCTCCCACATCCCAAGTTTCTACAGATTAACCGGTCAGATCTGTGTAATTGGGTGATGCCAATACTGGGCCAATAGATCCTGTTGTTCTTCTGCATCTCCACATAAATGTCAATAAATCAAAATATAAATGCAAAATTTCAGCTCATTATTCTGAGAAGTGCGTTATGAATGAAGAAAATGTTGATGCAGTCTGAGAATTATTTAATTGATTCCTTGCCCAGCACCGCAGTGTTTGCCTGACGTTTACTCCTGGTGAATCAGATCTCCACACGAAGGGCTCAAGTTTCAGAGGATTTATCCCGTTGTAAATCATCATAAATCTGCCCTCATCAGTGGGAGCTACCTGCATTCAGGGATGACTAATGCACTGCTGTGCAGTCGAAGGAGGAATCAGATGATGCACAGGTTATGGCATTGCCGAATCTGCGAGTGACTAGATGGCAGGTGGGAAGTTTGCCCCTGATCCCATTCCTCTGCTCCCTCTGATCTGAAAGATCGAGTCCTCAGTACAATAGATGCGCACTTACCAGTGGCTTCATTTCTTATTAGCTGAGATACTAGAAGCTAATTATTCCCAATGGAATATGCCATATTTAAAAACTCCAAATGATGCATCAACTTTGTCACAGTGTGCTTGGATTTCCAGCATCTGCAGATTTTCCTTTGTTTGTAATTAACAGAATAGTTAGTAGTTTTGTTTGTTTGGCTGTAACCTTATCTCACCTGCGCCATCTTTACCTGTTGGTTAAAAAAAATTGTGTTAATCAATCTAATTTCTAAACTCAAAAAGGCAATTGTACTTTAATGCTGTTTAAACGTACAGAGACATGACCTAGCATGAATGCTGTAATTGCTTTAATTCCTCCTGTAAGATGTTATGACTTACTTTTATGATGAATAGATTGACTAAGTTAAAATCCTTCTGTAGTTCTCCTCTGCAGCTGCTGGTCTATGATTAATGCTAATCCAAGTTGCCACATTGTTGTTGGGTCAAGTATGACCCCATGCTAAGTTAGGACAGACAGATAATGTTACATGGACAGACTAAATTATATTTTTGGTCCTCATTTACAGGATTTGGGCTTTTCAGGGGAGCCCAGCACCTACTTCCTCAGTCCAAAGGACTCTGCAATTGTCTGGGTGCAGGAGTCAATAACTGTTGCCTGCAATTAAACATGAGGCAGACAAAGTAAAAGCTCACTTTGTTCATTAAATTATGGTAACAAACTGCATTCTGTTAAAAGAATTAACAATTTGGTAATTTCATGGTCTCATTTACTTACTGCTTGCTACATTGCTACTGCTTGGGGCAGGAATGAAGGTCCTCCAGCTCTGGTGGTATTCAAGGCTTCCTTCATCATGTTGGTTCAAAAACAGTCACTTTCCCCAAGCAGTAAGGCTGATCAACACCTCCACCCATTTACCCCTCCCACCACGCCCCAACCACCACCACTACTTTATCATTTCCTTTCATCACCTTATGTGCGGACAGTCCTGTGCCTAGCGTCAATTTGTGGACATACAATCAATCTACGTATATAAGCGATCTTAAAGATTTATATTTATTGTGCTTTATGTTTGTGTTCCATCAGATCCAGAATAACAATTCTTTTGTTTTCCTTTACACTTGTGTGATGGAAATGACATTAAACAATCTTGAATCTTGAATCTTATGGAGAAAGCTTTAGCAGGTTGGGACTTTATTCATTGGAACGGAGGGAGATGAGGGGTATACGAGAGGTTCTAAAATTATGAGGGGTATAGATACAATGAAAGAGCTCAGTCTTTTTACCAGGATTGGAGAATCGAGAAATAGAGGTCATGGGTTCAGGGCGAGAGGGGAGAAGTTTATTAGAAACCAGAGAGAAGAGGCAGTTATGTTAACAGCACTTAAAAGGAATTTGGACAGGTACGTGGATAGGAGAGGTTTTGATGGGTTTGGGGCAAATGTGACCAGTTGAATCTTGCTCAGCACAGAGCAGTTGGGCTAAAAGGCCTGTTTCCATGATATAAGATTCTATCCTAAACAGGTTTGAAAATTTCAGGATCCATGCACCTCCTTCAACCCCTTTCTCAAAATTGTTCATTCGTTAAGTGCCGTAGGCAATCAAGGTCTTTCCATGGCTATGATTATTCTGGGCAAATTTTTCTATAGAAGTTGTTTGCTATTGCCTTCTTCTGGGCAGAATCTTTACAAGATGGGAGACCCCAGCCATTACCAATACTCCTTAGAGATGGTCTGCCTGACGTCAATGGCCGCATAACCAGGATCTGTGATATGCACCAGCTGCTCATAATAATCCTCCTTAAACTCTAATCTCCCAGCAGGCGGAAGGCACTCAATGCTGGTGATATTAAACATGATTCGGATTTAAGAGAACTTTAGGTAGGCACTGTACGTGGATGGGAGAAATATGGAGGACTATGGTTCGGTGCAGGCTGTTGGGACTTGGCAGAATAACAGTTCAGCATAGACTAGAAGGGCTGAAGGGCCTGTTTGTGTGCTGTACTGCTCTCTGTCTCAATGTTTTTTCACATGAGTATTTTTTAATCAAGTAAGACAGAGTGATAGAGAGCTGGTTGCTTCTTCTGCTCAACTGCATGTACAAGATGGTCCAGTTACCTGATCAACCTACAGAAAGCAGGGCTCTGCATGGAAAGCAATAGGTTTATTTTACACACTGACCTGTTAATGTGATATGAAGCACCTTGAACAATGGGAATCTAAGAAGTTACGATTAAATGCAGACTATCTGGTGAGCTGGAATGTAAGGGCAGCTCTCTGAAAGGCAACAGGCTTCATTCCTGAGTGTTTGAGCAGTTATTGGCACACTGTAGACGCAAGTCAGAACTGGTAACAATGTGTATCTTCTTTCCTTCTTGCCTTTTGCTAAAATCATGGTTCCTGGATATTGGTAGAGGTGTCATTGCAACTACTTTTAACCTTAGAGATACTGCACAATGACAGCCCTTCAGGCCCAATGAATCCCTGCCGCCCAGTCAGACAATGTGAAGTTTAAATCTTCTCTTCGAGGGAGTTCAGTGAAACCCTCTCTCACTGCTCCCCATCTATAATTTCTTCAGCCCTTCAACTTTTCGATCACATTTTGACCCAGGTAGCTTTCCAGCTCTTAGCTTTATCCGTCCCTCTCCTGTCTTCTCCTATCATTTCGGATTTCCCCCTCCCCCCTCCCACTTTCATATCTCTTACCATCTTTTCTCTTAGTTAGTCCTGACGAAGGGTCTCAGTCCGAAACGTCGACTGTACTTCTTCTTACAGATGCTGCCTGGCCTGCTGCGTTCCACCAGCATTTTGTGTGTGTTGACCAATTAAAGTACTAACTTGTTTGCCTATCAGATGAGGGAGGAAACTGGAGCACCTAGAGGAAGCCCGAGTGGTCAGGGGAAAAACAAAAAAAGCTCCTTACAGACAGCGGTGAGAATTGAACCCGAGTTGCTGTCGCTATTTGACAGCCACATTTTCATCACCCTGCCTTTAGAATACCTTCTTCTTTTGATATATTTATCATGTGCCTTCCTAATTGCTCGCAGAAACTCCAGTCGTTGCTGTGCTGCCGTCATCCCTGCCAGGGTCCCCTTCCAATCAACTTTGGCCAGTTCCTTCACTCAACTTTAATACTGATATGTTGACTTTAGCTTCTCTCACGCAAATTGGTGGGTGAATTCTATCATATTATGATCATTGGTCCCCTAAGGCTTCCTTTACCTTATGCTGTCTAATCAATTCCAGTTCATTGCTTAACACCCGACCTAGAATAGTGGATCCCCTAGTGGGCGCAACCTCGAGCTGCTCTAGAAAGCAATCTTGTGGGCACTCTACATATCCCCCTCTTGAGATTCAGCACCAACCTGATTTTCCCAATCTACCTGCATATTGCAATCCCCTTGACTGTCAAAATATTGCCCTTTATACATGCATTTTCTATTTCCCATTGTAATTTGTAGACTACACCCTTACTACTCTTTGGGGGTTTGTATATAACTCCCAAGGGTCTTTTAACCCTTGCAGTTTCTTAGCTTTACCTACAACGATTAAAAGCTTTCTGATCCTAGAACTCCTTTTGAAGGATTTGATTTCATGTTTTGCCGAAAGAGCCATCCGCCTGCTCTGCCTACCTACCTGTCCTTCCAATACAATGTGTACACTTGGATGTTAAGCTCCCAGCTACAATCTTCTTTCAGCCATGATTCAGTCATGCGCGCAACTTCATTCATGCCAACCTGCAACTGTGCTACAAGTTCATCGATCTTATTCCGTACACTGCGAGCATTCAAATATAACACCTTCCACCGTGTGTTCATCCTTTTTGATTTTGTCTCCCTTCTACATTGCAACTCATCCTATTGACTGCAAGTTTGCCCTATTACCAGCCTCTCCTTGCTAGCAGTCTCACTATGCACTGCCCCTGTTTGGAAACTAACTACCCATCATCAGCTCTATCACTCTAGTTCCCATCCCCCTGCCAAATTAGCTTAAACCCTCTTGAACAGCTCTGGTAAGCCCACCCGCAAAGATATTGGTCCTCCTTGGTATAACACCTCCCTTTTCCAGAAGTGATCCCAATGATACAGAAATCTGCACCCCTGCCCCCTGCACCAGTTCGCTCAGCTGTGCATTTATCTCACTGGTGCATGACACAGGCAGCAATCAGGAAATATCCAGGAGATCCTGCTTTTCAGCTTTCTACCTAGCTCCCTAAAATCTCTTTTCAGGACTTCCTCGTCTTTCCTACCTATGTCATTGGTTCCAAACTATACCAAGACCTCTAGCTGCTCACCCTCCCCTTTAGAATGCTATAGACCCAATCTGATACATCCCTGACCCTGGCACCTGGGAAGCAATGTACCAACCAAGTGTCTCTATTACATCCACAGAATCTCGTCTCTATTCCTCTAACTATGGAATCTTCTATCACTACTGCAGTTCTCTTCACCTCTCTTCCCTTCTGAGCCACAGCGCCAGACTCAGTGCCAGAGACCTGGTCCCTTTGGTTCCCCCTGGTTGCTCATCCCTGTTAACAGTATTCAAAATGGTTTATTTATTATTGTGTCATAAAGTGGATAGAGTCCTATCCTCTGCCAAACCAGGTTCTTGGAGGTAGAAGTGGTGGAAACTCTGATAAATTTTGTGAGGAGATCAAATTGACCTCTTGACCAACCAGGATAGCTAGAATTTATTCATAAACCTCTGGACTCCAGTCAGAACTCATGTTTAATTCAGATGGAAGTTTTGAAAATGTTTCCCGATGAAGGGTTTCAGCCCAAAACATCAACACTTTATTCCTTCTTAAACAGTTCCTCCAGCATTTTGTGTGTGTGTTGCTCAAGATTTCCAACATCTGCAGAATCTCCTCTGTTTCTCAGAATGTTTCCCCTTGAGACTTAAGTGTCAGTAGTCAGGTTGCCATGGCAGCACAGGACTATTAGACTGATGGGAGTCATTGTCTTTTGCATTAAATTGCTGCACACTCTCTCTTTTAAATGCATGTATAAAGCTTCACAGGACCATGGGGAAGAAAAGGAGAAGGTAAACCTCTCATGCCCAAGGACCAATTATTTACCCCTGATCATCATAAAATAGATTACCTGATCATGTGGGTTTAATCCATAATCTGAACGAAGTTAAAAGCACGATATGACACAGTACACATTGCGGCAGATCACATATCCCGCCACCGACTCTGCCTGACCCATCCAGTGCTTTGTGTGTTATCTCATCACTATCACATTTGTGTTTCTGGAGGCTGATACTTATCCAAACTGCGTGCTGCATCTTTTGATAATTTGGAACAGTAGCTGCACTTAAAGGTTATCAATTCCCCAAAGTACTTTGGGTGTGCCGAGGTTCTGACAGTTGCTATACAAATCTTACACAAGGGATGCTTTTACATTTTCGTCCTCTGTCAGTATACAAGCAATGAAAAAAAACATTAGCTCAGTTCCATTTCCAAAGTTAAATGTCCCATAACCCATGAATTCACTTTCAAGGACTCTTTATCTCATGTTCTCAATATTTATTATTTACATATTTATCATTATTATTTCTTTCTCTCTGTTGTCTTTTGCACATTGGTTGAACACCCAGTTTAGTGAGGTCATTCACTATGGTTATTATTCTATGGATTTATTGAGTATACCCACAAGAAAATGAATCTCAAGTTTGTATACGGTGACAGATAGGTAATTTGATAATCAATTTACTTTGAACTTTGATTAGAATTCAAATTGATTGTATTATGTGAATTTTATTTTGAATCCTTAGGGTACTCTAAATTCAGAATTAGAATCAGATTTATTATCACTGACATATGACCGATGTTGCCTCTAATTTGTAATGACCAGTGTGCACAAAAATCTTGAGCTGTGAAATTCTTTGCCCAGTGAAAACGTGCACGCACTGAAAAAATTCTTCAATAAAAACAGTATAAATAAGCCAGTTCTAAAATCTGCAGATAAATGATTGCAGACTCCACATTGCCAACACCATCTGCATCAGAAACCGGAAAAGGAAATGTGATTGTGTATGATCGTGAAGTACACTTAACATGCCAACGAGGTAGAGGGTGACAACATTTTGAGTGCAGATTAAATTCCTTTGTGCGCGAGTAGCAAAAGATGTGCACACCCTAGAGGGAACTTTGCACATGATGTAATCTATTGTCCAACAGCAACAGTAGGGTGCAAAGAAATAAAACTTACAAACATAAATAGTGCAAAACCAAAAGGAAACAAATGAAGTAGTGTTCATGGACCGTTCAGAAATCTGATGGTGGAGGGCAAGAAGCTGTTTCTAAAATGTTGAGTTTGGGCCTTCAGGTTCCTGTACCACCTTCCCAAATGATGGTAATGTGAAGAGGACACACCTCAGATGGTGAGGGTTCTTAATGACGTTGCCACCTTCTTGATGACCTGGCTTCTTGAAGATGTCCTCAGTGGTGGGGAGGGTTGTTTTCATGATGGAGATGGCTGAGTCTATAAACCTCTGCAGCTTCTAACAACCCTGGGCATTGGAGCCTCCATACCAGGTTACGATGAATCCAGTCAGCATGCATCCATCTATACCATACATCTATAGAAATTTGGTGTCAAAACAAATCTCCTCAAACACTTAATGAAGTAGAATCACTGGTGTACCCTCATGTTTTTGGATCACGAAAGGACATACAACTGATTATGGTCGTTAAAGAGGGTGGAGCTTAGTGAAAGGGGCGGAGCTTAGTGTTGATGGTGCTAAATGGCCACTCCTTTGTTTGCCCCTTCAGGAAACAGCTTTATTTCTATCTTTGTTTTTTTCCCCTCACTTTCAAGTTTCTTTTGAAGACCCTGACCTGGAGTTACACTCTGATTTGGTTCATTGCGAGAATGGGACCGACTCTCAGGGCCTCATGACTGGCTACCTTTCAATATCCCAAGGACGTGGCCCAGGAGACGAGCGTGCCTTCAGGATGCCGGACTTCCGTGGCTCTGGAGGTGGGCTGATTCAAAACCGGTGCTGCCGACTGATGCGTTGCGGGAGAACATGGAAGATCAGAAGCAACAAGCTTGCTGCTGGCTGTGTGCCCAGAGGCACGGAGCTCTGAAAAGAACAATGCAACAGGCTTTTAACACCATAAATCAGCGAGTTGTTTTGTTATGTCTCCCCTCACTAGAAATAGGAACACCTCTTTCTCCCTTATTAGGGCGAGAGAGAGCCTGTGATTTCTCGAATTCCAGGTGAATGAGTAGTCTTTGGGGTACTGCAAGCCTGTGACTTTATTGATGGTTTGCTGCACGCTTGAGTGCTCGGTGGGGGAACGCCGATAATATTTTGCTGGTGGGGGGGCGTTGTTACCTTGCTGCTGCTTGTGTGTGGGGGGAGCTGAGGGGGGCTTTGGGGTTCTAACATTTAAGTGTCATTCATTCTTCGGGGAACTCCTCTGTTTTTCTGGATGTTTGGGAAGAATAAGATTGTCAGGATGTATATTCTATACATTTCTCTGACATTAAATGTACCTATTAAATCCAAATTTGCAGATCCTGCAAATAGTAAAGACATATACCACAGTGTCACTTCAAGCTATTAGCATTACTAAAGCAAGCAAAGGTCTTATTACTTTCATAATTTAAAATGACCACTTGACACATCTTTGGGATGAGGACAGAGGAGCATCTGCAAACTTCATACAGACATCATGGTCTGCAATGAGCTCTGTAAGACGGCTGCACCATCGTGCCATTCTGCATATTATCCAAGTTTTACAGGCAAGTATGGACCTGCTTTTCATTTTGTTCAGTTTATTGTTGAACTAAGAAACCTGCTTCAAGAGGGAAAGACTTTATTTTTAATTTCTTAATGAAAATAAAATAAAATTCAAAGTTCCAAGTAGATTTATTATCAGAGTGTATATATCACCATATACAGCCCAGAGATTCATTTTCTTCTGGGCATACTCAATAAAGCTATAGAATAATAACCATAACGGAATCAACGAAAGACCGCCCAACTTAACTGGCGTGGAGAAAACAATGTGCAAACTGTGCAAATACAAAAAGAAAGAAATAATAATAATAAATAAATAATCGATAAATATCAAGAACATGGGATGAAGAGTCCTTGAAAGTGAGCCCAGTGGTTATGGGAACAATTCAATGATGGGGCAAGTGAAGGTATCCCCATAGGTTCAACAGCCTGATTTTCTTGAATAATATAGTTCACCCTTTTTAGTTTTCCGACAATTCTGGGTTATGCAACCAACAACACATTTGTCAATTAAATAATACAACTTGGAAGTACTGTGGTAAAATAGTGTTCTTGTGACATTATAATTGCTTACTTGTGAAATAATACTAGGTTAAAATGCAAACAGACACAAAGCAACTTCACAATGCCCCATGAATTTATCATGTCCTAGGGCTGCAGAGCATCCAGTGATCTGATTTACTGATTGTGGCCCGTTAATTAATAATTGGTTAATAAGTCCGGTTTCTCCTTCAGAAGTAAAGGCACCAGGGTACTCACCTTGCGTAATTTATTATTTGTTAGACTCCACTTGATTTTAGTTTAATTCTCTAGTCAGCTAAGCACAGTTCCAGGTCTTCCCCCATGACAGCTACACAAGTAACGTAGAAACTCGAAACCCTACAGTACAGTGCAGTACAGGCCCTTTGTCCCACAATGTTGTGCTGTCTTTTAACCTATTCCAAGATCAATCTACCCCTCTCCTCCTACATAAACCTCCATTTTTTACATTATCCATGTGTGTATCTAAGAGCTTCTTAAATACCCTGGAAGTATCACCACACTGACAGTGCATTCCACCACACCCACCACCCTCTGTGAAAAAAAAACTTACTGCTGACATTCACCCCCCCCCCCCATACATTCCTCCAATCACCTTAAAATTATTCTCTTCATATCATGTTCCCCATGCCCTCCCTGGGGCGCCACGATAATGCAGCTGATAGTGCTTGAGTTGTGGCGTTGGAGTTGGGAATTCAATTCCGATGCCACCTGCAAGAAGTCTGTCCGTGGAATGCCGGAGTTTTCCCCAGGGGCCGCGGTTTCCTCCCAGAGTACCGGTTAGTGAGTTAGTTGGTCATTGTAAATTGTTTTGCGATTAGGCTAGGGTTAAATCCAGGGGTTACTGGGCGGTGCAACTCGAAGGGCCAGAAGGGCCAATTCCGCTTTGTGTCTCTAAATATATAAAAAAAATACTACCCATTTCCAATCTTGGAAAAGCTTTTGGCTGTCCACTCATTTTGTGCACCTCTATCAAGTCACCTGTCAATGTCCTTCGCTCCAAAGAGAAGAACCCTAGCTCGCTCAGACCAACCTCATAAGACATGCTCTCTAATCCAGGCAGCATTTCTTCTGCACCCCCTCTAAAGCTCCCCAGCAAGTATTAGCAAACAGGAAGAATAATGAATGTTAACAAAAAATACTCCAAAATGTTCCTAGCATGTTAATGCAAATATGGGATATCTGAAATAAATTTGACTTGTTCTCTTTCTCTTCATGGTGGCTGCCAGACCTGCAGGGTCTCTCCAGTATTTTCTGTTTTTAACAAAGGATCATAGTATAATTTCACTCTGTTGATAAATTACAATATGGCAGCAGGAGGATATTTGGGGAATAGCAGCTACCACAGCAATATTATTGAAAGAATAGTTTAGTGTGACTGGAGCCATTGCAGGTGAACTTGGTGATGCGAGGCTTAAAGGATCAGGTCTAATACTGATCTTGCACCAGGTGCTGTTATTTTCAAACTGGGCAGTACATAAATCTTGCCTTACGTTCAATGTTACCCTACTGCCGGATAAAATTTCTCTCCCTAACCCACGGGTTCAAATCAATTCAGGAGAATATTTGGCAGTCAGAATGATGAATCACTGACGGAGAAGCCTTAAGTGTGAAATAACAGGATTGCTAACATAGGAGTGAACGAGAATGGCAACACAGAGTTGGTGTTCGAACAACGAGCACACTGGGAGACCAGACAAAGTTGATCTACCCAAACATGATATCAAAACAACTTTATACACCCTTTCTGCACAGGTGATTACACAGAAAATTAATTAATTGAATTTCAATTGTTACGTTTCTCTGCTTGCATCATCACACAGAAGATAGATAGATACTTCATTGATCCCAAAGGAAATTATAGCGTCACAGTAGCATTACAAGTGCTAAGATACACAAATATTAGAAGTAAAAAAGAATGAAATAATAAGTTACCTCAAACAGTCTACCAGGAGGGGATGATCACTTCTCCAGCTATAGATTGACTCACTATAGAGCCTAATGGCTGAGGGTAAGAATGACCTCATATAGCGCTCTTTGGAGCAGCGCAGTTGTCTTAGTCTATTTCTAAAAGTGCTCCTCTTATCAGCCAAGGTAGCCTGCAGAAGGTGAGAAACATTGTCCAAAATTGTCAGGATTTTCTGTAGGAAAACTTAATTAACAATAAAGCTAATAAGACAAAGGAAACTGGCAAAGCACTTCGTTAAAGTGCACATCATAATATTCTGTTCTCAACATGCTGGAGGCTCAGAGAGACAGGCAGCATCTATGGAGGGGAATAAGCAGTCGACGTTTCAAGCCAGGCCTCGTCATCTGGAAGGCTGCTGATGAAGGGTGTTATCCAGAACCCTTCCAGCATCTCTGCAGGATCTCTTGTGATTAATATTCCACTCATTGTCATCAAAGTGTCAGCTCACTTCACCAATAAACTTTGAAGTAAAGTTTAAAGTTAAATTTATTATTGGGGTACATATATGTTACCACATACAACCCTGAGATTCATTTTCCTGCGGGCATACTCAGCAAATGTATAGAACAGTAACTGTAAACAAGTTCAATGAACAACAAACTGCAAATGCAAATAAAAACAAACAGCAGTAAATAATGAGTATGAAATAACAAATTAAGGAGTCCTTAAAGTGAGATTATTGGTTGTGGGAAGAGCAGAAATAGAATGAGTGGAGTCTGGATTGCCTCCAACCTGATAGCATGAACACTGATTTCTCTAACTTCCGTTAATGCCCCTCCTCCCCTTCTTACCCCATCCCTTATTCATTCATTCATTCATTCATTCATTTATTATTTTTCCTTTTTTTTCCCTCTCTCTTTTCTCTCTCTGTCCCTCTCACAATCACTCCTTGCCTGATCTCCACCTCCCTCTGGTGCTCCCCTCTCCCTTTCTTTCTCCCTAGGCCTCCCGTCCCATGATCCTCTTCCTTCTCCAGCTCGGCATCCCTTTTGCCAATCAACTTTCCAGCTCTTAACTTCATCCCTCCCCCTCCTGTCTTCTCCTATCATTTCAGATCTCCCCCTCCCCCTCCTACTTACAAATCTCTTACTATCCCTTCTTTCAGTTAGTCGTGACGAAGGGTCTCAGCCCGAAACGTGGACTGTACTTCTCCCTATAGATGCTGCCTGGCCTGCTGCGTTCCACCAGCACTTTGCTTGAGTGTAGTTATCCTCTTTTATTCAAGAGCCTGATGGTTGAGGGGTAGTAACTGTTCTAGAACCTGGTGGTGCAAGTCCTGAGGCTCCTGCACCTGCTACTGATGGCAGCAGTGAGTAAAGAGCACAGCCTGGTGCTGAGGATCTTTGATGACAGATGCTGCATTTCTATGGCAATGTTTCACGTAGATGTGTTCAGTAGCTGGGAGGACTTTACCTGTGGTGTACTGAGGAGAGTCCACTGCCTTTTAAAGGATTTTTCATTTAAAGCCATTGGGGTTGCCATACCAGGCCATAATGCAGCCAGACAATACACTTTCCACTACATAGCTATAAAATTAGCAAAGGTTTTTGATGACATGCTAAATAATCTCCACAGACTGTCAGGGAAGTAGAGGTGCTGTGATGATTTATTTGCAATTACGTTTATATGATGTGCCAAGGGCAGATCCTCTGGGTTAGTGGCACTGAGGAATTTAAAGTTACTGAACCTCTCCACCTCTGATCCTTCAATGAACTCTGGTTCATGGACCTCTGGTTTCCCTCTCCTGAAGTCTACAATCAGTTCCTTGGTCTTATTGACATTGAGTGAGAGGTTGTTCAACACATACAAACAAGCTGGATGAACTCAGCAGGTCGGGCAGCATCCGTTGAAACGAGCAGTCAACGTTTTGAGTCGAGACCCTTCGTCAGGACTGAAGAAGGAGGGGGCAGGGGCCCCATAAAGAAGGTGGGGGGAGGGTGGAAAACCAATCAGAGGGAGATCAAGGAGTGGGGGAGGGGAAGCAGGGAGGGGATAGGCAGGAGAGGTGAAGAAGGAATGTAAGGGGAAAGCACTATGGGTAGTAGAAGAAGGCAGAATCATGAGAGAGGTGATAGGCAGCTAGAAGAGGAGACAGAGTGAAAGTGGGATGGGGGAATGGAGAGAGAGGGAATTACCGGAAGTTGGAGAATTTGATGTTCATACCAAGGGGCTGGAGACTACTCAGATGGTATATGAGGTGTTGCTCCTCCAACCTGAGTTTGGCCTCATCACGGCAGTAGAGGAGGCCATGTATGGACATATCCGAATGAGAATGTGAAGCAGAGTTGAAGTGGGTGGCAACCGGGAGATCCTGTCTGTTGTGACGGATGGAGCGGAGGTGCTCGATGAAGCAGTCCCCCAATCTGCGTCGGGTCTCGCCGATGTAGAGGAGGCCACACCGGGAGCACCGGATGCAATAGATGACCCCAACAGACTCGCAGGTGAAGTGTTGCCTCACCTGGAAGGACTGTTTGGGGCCCTGAATGGTGGTAAGAGAGGAGATGTAGGGACAGGCGAAAAGCAGAGAGGGGTAGAGAGGGAAAGATGTCCTTAGTGGTAGGGTCCTGTTGAAGGTGGCGGAAGTTGCGGAGGATAATATGCTGGATCCGGAGGCTGGTGGGGTGGTAGGTGAGGACAAGGGGAACACAGTCCCTGTAGTGGTGACGGGAGGATGGGGTGAGGGCCGAAGTGTGGGAAATGGAGGAGATGCGGGTAAGGGCATTGTTGATGACGGCAGAAGGGAAACCATGATTCTTAAAGAAAGAGGACATTTGGGATGTCCTGGAACGGAAAGCCTCATCCTGAGAACAGATGCAGTGGAGACGGAGGAACTGGGAATAGGGAATAGCATTTTTACATTTGGTAGGGTGTGAAGAGGTATAATCAAGATAGTTATGGGAGTCAGTGGGTTTATAGAAGATGTCAGTGGACAGTCTATCTTCAGAGATAGAGACCGAGAGATCGAGAAAGGAGAGAGAAGTTGTTCTGAGAGTGAGAGTGAAAGTGAGAGGTTGTTGTTTTGACACCACTCAGCTAAATTTTCACCCTCCCTCCTGTATGTTGATTCATTACCACCTTTCATGTGGCCCACAACAGTGGTGTCATCAGTGAACTTGTATATGGTGTTGGAGATAAACTTAGCCACACAGTCATAGGAGCTGTACTTAGCCACATGGTCACTGTCCTTGCTACTTTCAACATTTGTCTCCCTTTTAAATTTCTTTATATACAGACTGGAGGAACATGATCCTTCCACAGTCCTCCTTTGGAAATAAGCGTATTGACTGTTGAAGGGGTAGCAACATAAAAAGTTATTAACTAGTAAAATGTAGCTTGTGCTGATGTGGTTAACAGGGAGCCACTGTTAAGGAACAAAGCTGTAACTGCACTAAATTATGGAGGTTTGATGCTTATGTTGTTGCATGTAAAGATTGCTGTGACCAAATTTAGTGTTGGTATTGAAAATATGGGGAAGGCATAATAGGGAGAGGCAAGTGCAAATGATGATGCATTATCGATCAAAGTAAACTTATTATTAAATTTTGTATATGTCATCATATACAACCTGAGGATTCATTTTCTTGCAGGCATTCACATTAGATAGCAGCATACTTGGTTGCAACAGCCTCTCTGGGGCCAACCAAAAGTGCTTTTGTCTTTTTTTTTTACTGTAAAGCAATGCTGGGCATTAATAAATTCAAGTACTGTAGGTCTATCTTATCAGCAAGTTGCTCATTAGCAGAGGGGCTGGACTTGGTGCGGACTGTGTTGCTGCCTGCTACAGAAAGGTGTCAGAACCGATGCGTGAAGGCGGTGTGCAGTCTAAATGCGGGTGACTGCCTTGGACATTTTTCTTGCAATCGCAAGACCCTGTAAAATACTGCAAGTCCAGTTCACACTGGTTTATTGGTGAGACTGATGGTGGGGGAGCTGTGTGGCCTTAGCTGTAGTGAGGTCTAGGCCTCATGCCTTGGGCTTGCCTGTTGCAGGACCGGAGACGCAGGAGGCTGTGTGGCATGGTGTCCGTACTGGATTGGGGGCTGGCCCACCTCAATGGTGCTGTCCTCCAGTGTTTTCTCAACTGAGGACAAGCTGGATTGCGTGTATGCATGTGTATGCTTGTCTGCAGACTACTGAGAACTGCTCGTTCTTGCCGACAACACCCCATCAATGTATATATTTTTGTGTGACTGCGTGTTTGCTGCAATCTTATACGTGGCTTGTGCTGCATATGACTATTAGCATTGTGTTTTGCTACTTGGCCCCGGAAGAACGCTGTTTAGTTTGGTTGTATTCATGGGTATTCATGAATGGTTGAATGACAATTAAACTTGAACTTGAGCAAAGAAATACAATAGTATCAGTGAAAAACTACACACAAACAAATGAACTACTGAAAATCCGTCCTGATGGTTGTATCCTTACTGATGTCAGATTGGAACAAGGCTTTAACCACAATCTTTCAATACTTCTTAAACCTGAGCCCATAGGTATAACATTATACCAGGAAACCTGTTTTTGGGAGCAGCAAGTGCAACACTGTATCATTCAGATTTAGCAAGAAAATGTAAATCATGTATGAATTTATTAGTCTAAAACAAAGAGCATAAAACAACATAGGGTCTTTTTTCCATTGAGTCTGTGTTTATCATGAGGTCAGATTAAACCAATCCCGTGTGCCTGCACATGATCAATTCCTTGAACGTTTGTGTATCTGTTTAAATACCTCTTAAATGACGTTGTAATGCCTGCTTCCACCAACACCCCTTGTAGTGCATTCCAGGGACCTACCACTCATCATCATCATGTGCCATGTTGAATGACCATGATGGTTCTTGGCAAATTTCTTTACAGAAGCGGTTTGTCATTGCCTTCTCGTGGGCAGTGTCAACACTCTTCAGAGGCTGTCTGCCTGGCGTTAGTGGTCGCAAAACCAGGGTTTATGATATGCACCTGCCGCTCATATGACCATCCACCACCTGCTTCCTGGCTTCATGTGACTCTGATTGGGGAAGGTGGGCTAAATAGGTTCTACACCTTGCCCAAGGGTAATCTGCAGGCTAGAAGAGGGAAGGAGCACCTTACACCTCCTTTGGTAGAAGCATATCCCGCCACCTACCACTATCTTTATTTAAAAACTTGCCCTGAAAATCTCTCTTAAATTGTACACCTCTCACCTTAAATCTCAAATTAACCCCCTCTCACATTAAATCTACTGTATGTCCTCCAATATTTGACATTTCTACCCTGGAAAAGAGACTCTGACTATACATTTAGTCTATGCCCCTCTTAATGTTATATACTTCTATAAGATCACCCCTCAGACCATGATACTCCAGAGAAAACAAGATCTCACTTTCTGGTTAATACTTTCTAATCCTGGCAATATCCTTCCCGTTATGAGGCGACCAGAACTGAACACAATATTTCAAATGTGGGCTAAACAAAGTTGACTGTAACTAAATTCTGCAAACTCACACAAACTAAAAACGAAAATACTGGAGATGCTCAAAAGATCAGACAGATACAGAATGAGAGATATCATTAACATTTCAAATCAATGACTTTTGCTTGTGTCCATAGATAATGCGGCCACATGAACAGATTCTGAAGATTTTTAAAATTTATTTTATTTACTAATTGAGATATAGCATAGAATAGGTCCTTCGTGCCATGCCTAGCAATCACCCAATTTAATCCTAGCCTAATCATGGACCAATTTATAATGGCCAATTAACCTACTAACCAGTACATCTTTAGACTGTGGGAGGAAGCTGGATCACTAGAGGAAACCACAGTCGTAGGGAGAGTGTACAAGCTCCTTACAAACAGTGGCGGGAATGGAACCTGGGACGCTGGCACTGTAAAGTTTTGTGCTAACCACTATGCTACTGTGCCGCCTCATTGACCTGAAATTTTAATTCCATTTCTCCCTTCAGTGATAATTTTTTGACTTACTAAGTATTTTCAGTATTTACTGTATTTCAAAGTTCAAAGTAAGTTTATTATCAAAGTGCATAAATGTCAACATATACAACCCTAAGATTCATTGTCTTGTGGGCACGCTCAATAACCTATAGAATAGTAACCATAACTATAAAAGAGAGACTGCACCAACTTGAGCATTCAACCAGTGTGCAAAAGACAGCAAACTGTGCATATACAGAAAGAAAAAAGTAAGAAGAAATAAATAAGCAATCAATATTGAGAACACGAGACGAAGAATTCTTGAAAGCGAATCGATAGGTTGTGGGAACAGTTCAGTGATGGGGTGAATCATTGGTTCAAGAGTCTGATGGCTGAGGGGTAATAACTGTTCCTGAACCTGATGGTGTGAGTCATGAAGCTCCTGTAACTTCTTCCGGATGGCAGCAGTGAGTAGAGAGCCTGTCCTGGGTGGGAGGAGGGGGTTGCTTTTATACTTTCTATATTTCTTTGAATTGAACACCGGGATATTTAGAATATCCCAGTTATAGAATAACATGCAGTTATAGAATAAAAATAATGCTTTAAAAATTTACTACTTTTAAACACTGAAAATCTGCCCTGATGGAAACTTCGGTCGAGCACACTGGCAGATTTTCCAAACTTTTGGGTGTTATTCCAATAGCACACTTTCAATTCACTATTTTTAGATGTTCCACAATGGGTTTAATGGATGGCACTAGGATCTCGCTATGCGGGAAGTAAAATCCCGCTGAGTTTCAGGACAGCATGGAAAACATCGCCCTTTCAGTCAGATATGGATCCACTGCAACTTCCAAACAGCCCGATTATAGAAAAGCAGAGTTTTACTGTGATCCCTTTGGAAGACATCATCAGTTTCAAAAATGGATGGTCAAGTATGTAGATTTACAAGAGACAACTAACTAAAATAATTTACAGCTTTAAAATTCCAATTTGCTTTTTTCAAGATTCCATGCCAAGATTTCTATAAGATTTCATTGAAGAGACAGTCCTTTATCTAAATTAATATGCCTGTAAGGATTAGATATATGATAGCCAATAAGAAATATGAGATATAATGGCTTGTATTAGCTGCCTTAATGGAATTGGAATGCATTCAATACTTCGCCAAAAGGCATTAGATCTGAAACAATTATACTGGTTTCCTTGCAAAAAAATCTCGTTCTATTTAATCTCTTGTGTAATCCTGTTGCTGTATCAGTTTGTATCGACAATGGGGTAGGATAACACTGTAAAAGAAAATTAATGCTTTAAAAATGTACTACTCCAAAAATCTGCTGTTGTGAATTTAGATGCTACACGAAGAGGTAGGCTATCTAGCAAAACAGAATCAGTTTTTGACCATAAGATCATAAGACATAACAGTAGAACAGGCCATTCAGCCCATCGAGTCTGCTCCACCATACCATCATGGCTGATGTACTTTCCCTTTCAATCCAATTCTCCCGCCTTCTTCTTGTAACCTTTGACATCCTTACCAATGAAGAACCTATCAGTCTTAGTTTTAAATATACCCAATGACGTGGTCTCTGTGGCAATGAATTAAACAGATTCATCACCCTCTAGCTAAAGAAATTCCTCCTCAACTCTGTTCTAAATCACAAATGCACCCAGATATTAAAGTTTCAGAACTAAACAGAGAACTTCACAAATTTCCATATCAATCTGCAATGAAGGTTGACTTGTCTAACCTGGTCGATGTTTTGAGGTTGCATAAGTGGCCCAGAATTCAGGTCAGTGGTTAGGCAATGCACTGACAGATAAACTGACTGAGAACTTACTGCAAAGGTCTATCACCTTCTGTGGTGAGAACTTCCCTTCTCTGACCGCAAGGCTGACAAGTGTTAATTGAAGGGGCTTTCCTGGCACCCAACAACTGTTGAATCCGGAAACCAGAAAGTAATACTTGGTTAACAGTTTAGCAGAGTTCAAGGACTTGCGGCTACACAGAGGACTGAAGTAGAAGCTCTGAATGATACATAATCCTTTAGTAAAAAACAAAGAAGGTAGTTGAAATTAATTCATTTACTTTCTCCATCAACTGAATGAGTAGATGTAACAAAGAGTTTTATGATTAGATGTAACAAAGAACATACAATAAATAACACAAGAGATTCTACAGATGTTGGAAATTGGCACAAACAGTGGCTCTTTATTCCTCTCCATAGATGCTGCCTGACCCGGTGAGTTCCTCCAGCATTTAGAGTATGTTGCAATGAAAAACATTAGCTTATTTGACCAGACAGCCTGCCAAACAAAGTTTTGGTTGAGTAGCTCATTTAAAACTTACCTGGACCTTATGAACTAGGTTGAATGGCGTGGTGCAGCAGTGTGTAATACTCCTGCATAGCTTCAGTGACCTGCATTTGAATTTGACCTCAGCTGCTGTCTCTGTGGAGCTTGCCCATTCCTCGATGACTGCATGGTATTCCCATCCATTCTCTGGGCTCCTCCCACAGTGCAAGGTCATGCATATTAGTTGGATAATTGTCTGCTACAGATTAAATATGTGGTAGGAGAAACAGGAGAGAGATGAGCAGCGTGAGAGAGTGAATTGGTTGCGGAGAGTAAGAGGAGGAATGAAACTGGCTCTGACCATCAGAAAAAGTGTTCGGCCGAATGGCCTTCTTTGCCATAAGCAAATATATGAAAAATGTGACAAGATTACATAATTTCTAAACATTTTGAAATATACAAACGTAGAATAATAGAAAAGTACAGCACAAAAACAGGGCCCTCGGTCCAACAAGTCTGAGTCGAACCATTTAAACTGTCTAGTCCCATCGTCCTGCATCAACACCAAAGCTCTCCATATCCCTGCTATTTATGTCCTATCCAAACTCTCTTATACCTTGAAATATGGGTTTATAAGTACCTGAAATTGCATCAGTTCTAGTGACCGCAATGCACAAGGTTGCAAACAATGCAATCTGTGAAAATGCTCTAGATCATTCATGCTTTGCTGCACATGCAGAAACATCTCAACGTTCTGTCGTTGGCAGCATGCAGAGTTACCTTCTTTATCTTTAATGCCAAAATATCTGGGGTCAGTCCTTGCCTTTCACTATGGCACTTAACTCAGCATGTTCTATTCTACATTTTGGCAGGAATAATCCAAATAGAACATACAGGGTAAATGGTAGGGCATTGAGGAATGCAGTGGAACAGAGAGATCTAGGAATAACAGTGCATAGTTCCCTGAAGGTGGAGTCTCATGTAGATAGGGTGGTGAAGAAGGCTTTTGGAACGCTGGCCTTTATAAATCAGAGCATTGAGTACAGAAGTTGGGATGTAATGTTAAAATTGTACAAGGCATTGGTAAGGCCAAATTTGGAATATTGTGTACAGTTCTGGTCATCGAATTATAGGAAAGATATCAATAAATTAGAGAGAGTGCAGAGACGATTTACTAGGATGTTACCTGGGTTTCAGCACTTAAGTTACAGAGAAAGGTTGAACAAGTTAGGTCTCTCTTCATTGGAGCGTAGAAGGTTGAGGGGGGATTTGATCGAGGTATTTAAAATGTTGAGAGGGATAGATAGAGTTGACGTGAATAGGCTGTTTCCATTGAGAGTAGGGGAGATTCAAACGAGAGGACATGATTTGAGAGTTAGGGGGCAAAAGTTTAAGGGAAACACGAGGGGGTATTTCTTTACTCAGAGAGTGATAGCTGTGTGGAATGAGCTTCCTGTAGAAGTAGTAGAGGCCAGTTCAGTTGTGTCATTTAAGGTAAAATTGGGTAGGTATATGGACAGGAAAGGAGTGGAGGGTTATGGGCTGAGTGCGGGTAGGTGGGACTAGGTGAGATTAAGAGTTCGGCACGGACTAGGAGGGCTGGAATGGCCTGTTTCTGTGCTGTGATTGTTATATGGTTATATGGTTATTCCTACTGCTGTCTGTAAGGACGGGGTCTCCTCCTGATGCTCCAGTTTCTTCCCATGTTCAAAGATGTACAGATTAGCAGGTTAATTGGTCACATGGGCGTAATCAGGCGGTGTGGGCTCGTTGGGCCAGAAGGGCTTGTTACTGTGCTTTTTCCTGAAATAACAATAAAAATCATACTAACTTCAAGTCCCAAGCACATCGATGATACCATAGATTCCACTGAAATGTATCTGTGCAACTTCAATCCAATTTTTATCAAAAATCCACAAAATTAAACCACCTTCAAATGTGTACAACAATCCAAGAAATATACAGGTAATGATTGTGTTCTGTTCTTACAGATGTCCAAAGTCAATTTTGTCCAAAAGTCAGAACCTCACAAAAGCAATCTTTATGGTTAATCGTACCTCCACAGTATTGTTATAAATGATATCAAAAGCACATTATACTGATAAGAAAGAATAATTATTAAAATGGGGGGGGACTAGATCTGCAGTTCATAAGCGCAAGCATGTACACATACATTTTGAATTAACAATATTATGAGAGCTTGTTTGTATGTGTGGTGTCCATAAGACGGACATTCTTAACCTGAGGAAAGGCAGTCATTAGCAGTGCTGGAAACGACTGCACATACAATCTCTCTTTCCACCCCCTGAGATTTCTTTTCACCAAGAGGGAAGACTGTTGAGCTCTTGTTCCGACTAATCACTCCAATTTTGCAAGACTATGACAACTTTGCTCCAAAATTGACTTTTATTTCTTCTAATTCTGTTCCTTCTTGTAAAAATTTGTGAATAATTTGTATCATTTTCCATGTGAGTGTTATTTATATGACGTTATGTACCTGTGATGCTGTTGCAAGTCAGTTTGTCATTGTACTATGCATAAATGTACTTGTGCATGCTATATGTCAGTACACTTGACTTTGACTCTAATTTGACCATCAGAAGGTAGACCAATTGACCCCCTATATTATTCCCATGCATAGGGAGGTACCCAGCAAGATTTCTCCTTTTTGTAGAGAGGATTGGATTCAGAACCTCCTACCATAGTAACTGAGGGAAACAGGATGAATACACTTAACTGGAGTTGATGTAGATGAGATGATATGGAAAAGAATAGAGGGGTGTGCTGTTAGCATAGAATGAAGCAAGGTTCTATGGAAGATCAAAACTGGCAAAGACAGCTGGTATGAGTAAACATTTCTGTGTAATTTAATCTTTACTTTTATTCATGAGGACCCCCTTACCACTGCAATGAGGAACTTGGAGAGTTTAGTTTGTAAACGTTGGGTGCAATGGTCAGTATGAATTTGATGGGCCAAATGGCCTTTTCTGTGCTATACTACTCTGGGACTCAAGGTATGAACCACAGTGATTGCTGTGTGCAGAGGTTAGATAATAACCAGTCCCAATGAAGGTCTCACCTTGAAATGTTGACTGTTTATTCCTTGTTATATCTGCTGCTTGACCTGCTGAGTTCCTCGAGCATTTTGTATGTGTTACTCTGAATATCCAGCATCTGCAGAGAATGTCTGTGTTTAGTTAATAAGTAATTCTGTCTTCACTCATCAGTTTGAGCCTTTGTCTTTGGACGGAACCCAAGCCGCACCTTTAGTTTAATGAGCTGTTGTTTTGTACGTTTATATTGTGTGCCCACTTCCCCAACCCTCTTTAAGCTTTCAAGTCATCCTAATCATTCCTCTGCACAGACTTTGTACCCATGGGCACAGGATGTGGGTTCTATTTGTCTGACGCACACTAGAGATTAATAAAGGTAGCTAAAATACAAAAGAAAACTGTCACAGTGACCAAATGCTGAAGCTGTTCCTTCAAAAGCTGTAAAGGGACACCAAGTATTTCAGCAGGACTTCCTGCTTGAACCAGTGCCTTAAGAAGGCAGTAGGTAAATGACGCATTGTGCAGGAGAGAAACATTACCTTCAATCCAGGTGTGCAGATTTTACCAGAGGATTACATTTCTCCCTAATGATTAGTCAGTGGCTGCTTAGGACAGCTAATATGATGGCTTATTGTATCAAAGGGAAGATAATTGTCTGAGACTCAATTTTGGAAGCAGGAGTCATTCTGAAATTCATTCTGAAGGAATGTGGGGTTTACCGGCTTTATTTTCCATCTGAGCAATTGATTTTGTTTAAAGGTAAATGCTCTCGGATACTGATGCCATAATTTAAAAAGCTATTCTTAATTGCACATATCACGAGTTAAGATTTATTAGATTCAGCTTGGCTTCAAGAAGTCTGTGCTTTAGGTTTAATAAATTATATTATTGCATCTTGTGATGCCGGATTTGGAATCAGGTTTATTAACATCGTCTTAAAGACATGAATCTTGTCTCGAAAGTTCTTTAGACCTTTGTATCATTATTCTCATTTTACCTACTGTCCAGCTGTCTGCTTTCCCCTGTCTTTTAGTTTGACCATTTAAATTACTAGTTTTCCCTTTCTAATGAATTGTTCTGAACTTTTCTTCCCATTTCAATTTTTATCAGCTTCCATCAATGTAGAACATAGAACAGTACAGCACTGGAGCAGGCCTGTCAGGCCACAATGTTGTACTGAACTAGTTAAGATGACACCTAATCCTTTCTGTGTGTACATAAGGAGCAGAATTAGACCATTTGGGCCATCGAGTCTGCTTCATCATCATCACGGCTGATCCATTTTCCCTCTCAGCCCTAGTTTCCTGCCTTCTTCTTGTATCCCTTCATGGCCTGACTAGTCAAGAATCTATCAACCTCTGCCTTAAAGATACCCAATGACTTGGCCTCCACAGCGCCCCATGGCAGCAAATTCCACAGATTTATCACTCTCTGGCTAAAGCAATTCCTCCTCCTCTCCATTCTAAAGGGATGCCCCTCTATTCTGAGGCTGTGTCCTCTGGACTTAGAATCCCCTATCATCGGAAACATCCTCTCCACATCCACTCTAACGAGGCCTTTCAATATTTGATAGCTTTCAATGTGGTCTCCCCTCATTCTTCTGAATTTCAGTGAGTCATCAAACACTCCCCACATGACAAGCCTTTCAATCCCAGAATCATTTTTGTGATCTTCCTTTGACCCCTCTCCAATGTCAGCACACCCTTTCTTGGATAAGGGGCTCAGAACTGTTCACAACACTCCAAGTAAAGCCTCTCCAGTTCTTTATAAAACCTCAACATTACATCCTTGCTTTTATATTCTAGTCCTCTCAAATGAATGCTAACATTGCATTTGCCTTCCTCACCACCTACTCAAACTACAAATTAATCTTTAGGGAATCCTGCACAAAGACTCCCAAATCCCTTTGCATTTCAGAATTTTGAATTTTCTCTCCATTTAGAAAATAGCCTATGCTTTTATTTCTTCTACCAAAGTGCATGACCACTTCCTGACACAGTATTCCATCTGCCACTTCTTTGCCCATTCTCCTATCCTGTCTCACTCCTCTATGCTTCCTCAACACCACCTGCCCCTCCACCTATCTTTGTATCATCTGCAAACATGGCCACAAAACCATCAATTCCATTATCCAAATCATTGACATATAATGGAAAATGAAGTGGTCCCAACACAAACCCCTGTGGAACACCACTAGTCACTGGCAGCAACTAAAAAAGGCTCCCTTTATTCCTACTTCTTGCCTCCTGCCAATTAGCCAATGCTCTATCCATACTAGTATATTTCCTGTAATACCATGAGCCTTTAAATTGTTAAGCAGCCTCATGTGTGGCATCTTGTTAAAGGCCTTCTAAAAATCCATGTACCCAACATCCACCGATTCTCCTTTGTCTGTCCTGTACTCTGTAATCTCCCTATTTCCTGAAAACTACCTGCCCCTCCACCTATCTTTGGATCATCTGCAAACTTGGCCAGAAAGCCACCAATTCTGTCATCCAGATCATTGACATAATACGTGGTCCATATCCCTCTATTCTCTGCATATTCACGTGCCTATGTAAGAATCTCGTAAACACCTCTATCATATCCATCCCCACCACAACACCAGCAGTGCATTCTGTGCTCCCACCACTTCATGTGTAAAAGAAAAAAGAACTTGCCCGGTTCACCTCCTTTGAACTTCCCCCTCTCGCATTTAATATATGCCCTTCTTACTTCTACCAATATAATTATGAGGAGTTACTGTATTCCAGTGAACGTATCCCATAAGGAGCAACAACTTGACATGTTCATGCATCCCTATTGTTGCTGGAGGGGATAGGGAGGAGAAACTTTGTTGAGTCAACTTCAAAGTCAAATTTATCATCGAAGTATGTATATGTCACCATATACAACCTTGCCGTTCATTTCCATAAGATATTTACAGGAAAATAAAGAAATATAATAGAATGTTTGAAAGAAACTATAGATAAATAAAGACTGACCAACAACCAATGTGCAAAAAAAAGCTGTGCAAATAAAAAGTATAATGTATACATAAATAACACTGAGAACATAAGTTGTAGAGTACTTGAAAGTGAACATCGTGAACATGCTACCCAGTGGAGTTTAGAAGAAAGAAGGGGTATCTCATTGAGCCTATTGAATACTGAAAGGCCTAGATAGTGTGGATGTGGAAAGGATGTTTCCTATAGTGAGGGGAGCCTAGGACTAGAGGGCACAGGCTTTGAATAGAGGGACGACTTTAGAACAAAGATGAGGAGGAATTTCTCTAGATGGGATAGTGAATCTGTGGAATTCATTATCACAAATGGCTGCGGAGGCCAAGGAATTGGGTATATTTAAAGTGGAGATTGATAGGTTCTTGATTAGTAAGGTTATGAGGAGAAGGCAGGAGAATGGGCTTCAGAGGGATAGTAAATCTGTCATGATGGAATGGTGGTGCGGACTTGATGGGCCAAATGCCCTAAATCAGCTCCTACATCTTATGGTTATAGAGTCCTTGAAAGTGAATACTGAGAACATGAGTTGCAGAGACCTTGAACATGAGACACCCTTGAAAGATCAACAATCTGAGCCATTGGCCTTTGTTTCTCTGAGCACAAATGCAGATGACTTGCTGAATGTTTACGAAGTTTTCCATTTTTAATTTAGATTTCCAGCTTGTGCAGTATTTTACTTTTGAGACAGAGTTATCTTGTTGACACAGAATGAAGCAAAATGACAGAAACATATTTTAGAAGTAAAACAGAATTATGAGCGATACGGACAGGGTAAATAAGAAGCAATCTTTCCCCATTGCAGAGGTATATAAAACCAATGGGAAAAGTCTTTAAAGTGAGCGATAGGAGGTTGAGAGGGGATTAGAGGGAGAATGACTTTTCAGTCAGAGGGTGGTTGCCACCTCAAACTCATTGCCTGAGTGAATGATGGAAACAGTCACTCTCATATTTAAACTATCACTTGGATCGCTGAAGCATACTTTAGAAGGCTATAGATCAAGTGCTGGTAATTCAGAGATGCAGTACAGTGCAAAGCAGGTCCTTCCAACCCACTGAGCCACATTGCCCAGCAACTCAACGGTTTAGCCCTAACTTAATCACAGGGCAATTTACAAATGTCCAACTAACCTACTAATCTTTACATTATGGGAGGAAACTGGACCACCAGGAGAAACCCTTGCACACACAGGAAGAATGAACAATCTTTTTCACAGAGGATGCTAGAATTGATCTCCAAACTCCAACGCCCTGAGCTATAATAGCATTGCACTAACCGATATGCCATTGTGGTACCCCCAAATCTCTTCCCTGATTGGGAATTGAACCTGGGCCATGGGAGTGAGAGCACCAAACCCTAACCACTAGACCAGCAGGGAATCTGAAGGTTCAAAATTAAGATGAGTACTTGATGTACATTGAGTTAATGACCTTGTGCTACATGATTCAATTACTGCACAAGAATAGAATCATAGAAAGTTTGCTAGATTGGAAGGCTTCCAGCCCATCACATCTATTGCAATCAGAAAAAGAGCGACCCAGTTCAAACCGGCTTTCTAGCATTAGGTCTACAGCCTTGCAGATCAAAAAGTTTCCAGTTCTGTGCTGAGGATTTCTCCCTCCATGATTTTTTTGGACCCTTATCACCTCAATGGCTCTAATTCTGTTGTTACTTTCTTTAAATCATTTCCCGTAAGTTTTTGAACTCTCTTCCGGCTGTCTCTGCGTTAAGAATGCCCAACGTATGAACACCTCTACATGTGAATGAACTCTCATAATATTAAATTCATAGATCTAGTATACATACATACATCCTATGAACAGCAGAACCAGTTTCCTTTCTTTCTCTGCTTTTAGTAATTGTTCTTTTTTATCTCTCTTTCTTAACTTTCATATGCTTTTGATGTCATTCATTACGCTATTGTAGAGATATGGTGATCCTATCACATGGGTTCTCAGCCATGGGTTCTTATGCCATGGACCCCAAGTGGTAACTCCTGTCATACCAGGTGATTTTTCTGTATTTTCCAAATTCTGGACAAATTTGAGTTGTGGACTATAAAAATGGAACTTGTTTGTTACTCAGGTTTGTACAATACCCTTCATATTTAATTCATCCAGGTCCCTTTAAGTTTAAGTGAATTGTATAGACCCTGTTGAGACTGACAGACATTTTGTTGAGTCATTGGGATGAAGAATCTGCAAGACAGACATGCATCTTGCTGAGACAGAAAGAGACATCTTGGTAACTAGATAAAAATCATCCAGAAATTGAGACACGTATTTCACACAAAAGCAGAGGGAGGGACATTGGGAATGGGACCCAGAAATACCTTGTTGAGACAGAGTGCACACACAAGGTGCAATTTTTCTCAAATCAAAATAATATCTGGACTGATTTTATCCAAAAATAGATGGTATACCTTAGGAAGTTGTACCAAGTGAGACAGAGATAGGAGAACTGATATTGTCAATATAGTTTTGAGATAATACCGTAAATTCCAAACAATGAAACTGATGGATTTTTGATTTTCTACAGTTATACAGGAGAGGGCTGGCTGGTAGCTCCAAGAATCCAACTTTCACCAAACCTGGGTAGATTTGTACATTCTCTTCCTAACTGCGTGGGTTTATGTTGTGTGATTTAGTTTCCTCCCACGTCCCAAAGAGGAGTTGGTAGGTAAATTGGAATTAAGTTGGTCAAAGGCAAAGGGACTCAAAAAGGAATGGATGGGATGGGCATGTGTAAAAGAGATGTAGGAGTACAAAGTACAGAGAATAGGACAAGTGCTACGAAGACCATAAGACATAGGAGCAGAATTAAGCCATTTGGCCCATTCAGTCTGGTCCACAATTCCATCATGGTTGATTTATTCCTCCTCTCAACCCCATCCTCCTGCCTTCTCCCTGCCACCTTTGACACACTTACTAACCTCCAGCTTAAATATACCCAATGACCTGGCCTCCACAGTTGTTTGTGGAAATTAATTCCACAAATTCACTGAAGGAATTCCTTCTCATCTATGTTCTAAAGTAGAGGTTTTCAATCTTTTTTATGCCACGGACCCCTACCATTAACTGAGGGGTCTGTGGACCCCAGGTTGGGAACCCCCTGTTCTAAAGGGATGTCCTTGTACCCTGAGACTGTGCCCTCTGGTCCCAGACTCAACCACTATGGGAAAAATCCTCTCTATGTCCTTTAAATATTCGGTAGGTTTCGGTGAAACCCCCCCTCATTCTTCTAAACTCCAGTTGAGTACAGCTCCAGAGCCATCAAACACTCCTCATAAGTTAACCCTTTCATTCCTGGGATCATTCTTGAGAACCTCTTCTGGGCTTTCTCCAATACATGCACATCCCTCCTTAGATTCTATTAATCCACTGCAAGCTTACATGGACTCAGTGACCCCAGAGCCTCCTGCCCGTATGTTTAAAGTATGAATTGCTCAGTGTCATAGTGTAATGGAGATACAAGATACTGCAGGTGCTGGAATCTAGAGCAATAATCAATATGCCCGGAGAACTCCACCTCTGTGGGAGGAAAGGAATTGCTGATGTTTAGGGTGGAAACCCTGCGCTAAGTCCTGCACACATGAAAAGACCCTTCAGCCCAACTCATCCCTGCCAACCAAGTTGTCTTTCAGAGCTAGTCCCTGCCTTGGCCCATACCCTCTAAATATTCCGATCCATGCACCTGCCAAATATCTTCTAAATGTGGTACTTGCAGCTGCCTCTCCAGCTTCCTCTGGCAGCTTGTTCCATTAATCCACCATTCCCTCTGCGGGGAAACTTCCTCCCTATGTGCTCCAGTTTTAGAACTTTTTTTCCTTGTGGAAAAATGTGTCCATCCTTATCCATGCCCCTCATTACTTGACATTTCTCTGCAACACACCCATCACCCTCCTTCTCTCTAGGGAAATCGTCCCCACCTATTGGGTCTCTCCTTACAACCTGAGCCTCCGGTCCTGCCAATATACTTCATCACTGAGTCACAGAGCACTACAGCACAGAAACCAGCCCTTTGGCCCATCTAATCCCTGCTAAACTGTTATTCTGCCATCCCATTGACCAGCAGCAACTCTCCATACCCCTCCCATTCATCTACTTATCCAAACTTCATGTTGCAATGGGATCAATAGGCACCAATTCCACTGGCATATTCACACCACCCTCTGAATGAAGAAGTACCCCTTAAATATTTCACCTTTTGCCCTAAACCTATGATCTCTATTTCCACTGGCACCCAAACTCTGGGGGGAGAGAAACTTGCTTGCATTTACCCTGTGAATCCTTTCTGTAAGTTAACCAAAGCGATTTACCAATAAGTATAAAGTTTGGGGCAGGAAGTATGAATTCAACACACAAGAGATTCTGCAGATGTTGGAAATCCAGAGCAACTCACGCCAAACGTTGGAACTCAGCGGGTTAGGCAGCGTCTATACAGGGGAATAAACCCAATCTGGGGTTGAGTCCACTTAAAAGATTTTTGTTAGCAGGAAGGATCCGTGTGGTAAAGTCACAGTTGTATCATACGCTTCATTGCTCTTCTTCTGTGATGATAAAACTTAGATGTTCCTGCAGCGTGAGATTACACGTACCTGTGGCTCTCAGCATCCATAACACACCCCTCCGCGCCACAAGTTGGTCCGATGCCAAAAGATACACAGTGACTCCGGGGAAGCGACCTTCTTCGATCTTCTCGCACTCCGGTCCCGCGTTAACCGGCGTGCCCTGAAGCCTAGGGTCGGGGCATTAATGAAACTATCCCAGCCAGCGCTTACATCGAGAGCAGAACCGGCGGCGGAGAAACCAGAGGGAGGACAGACCCGGCAGTGTTGCTGCAAAGTTTATACCTTTGCGCTCTGAAGTGGGAAAGAAAGCGCAAATGGAATTTAACCTTGCATTTACAATCAAGTTTTAATCAAGCTTCCGGCAGTTGGTGGCAAGGTTTTGGAAGATTTGTTGGTAACTGGTGAATGTATTGGCGGTATGCACAAAGCGTTTAGGTGTTACAACTCTCCGGCGATGCTGAACTGCTCCGAACCGCTGGCTCGCCCCGTCCGCAGGAGCGCTTGGATAGTGAGCGCTCTCTCCCATTACTTCGGCTCGGAGAGCGCCCAGGAGGACAACGAGATCGTGGTTCTCGCCACCGGCACCGACCAGTATCTGCAGGAAATATTCCAGCATTTGAATTACCAGGGAGACGGTCTGGTGTCGGCCGAGGACTTCCGACTACTTTGCTCCGTGTTGGACTTGGTGCGGGACGAGGAGGGTCAGTCGCTGTTGACCGGGCTGCCCGAAGCGGTCACTTTCCGGCAATTTCATGCCAGGCTCTGCGGCTATTTCCACCAGAGAGCCGGCCAGAACCCGGGGAGGCTGCCGGTGGGGAAGGAGACGGAACATATCGAGAGGCAGATCAGCTTGAGGTGCCCCCGGCGGCGGCGGAGGAAGAAATGCGTCTCTTTTGACCTCTCCAAGGGTTGGGTGGAGAACCAAGCGCACGGGACGTCCTGTCCTAACCTCCGAAGTGGACCAGGTCCCGCTGGGGACGGGGAGACGAGTCCCACGTCCCTGGAGCTGGAGAACGCCAGCCTGCGAGAGTTGGTGGAGGATCTCCGAGGCGCCCTGCAGGGCAGCGACGCGCGGTGCCTGGCGCTGCAAGTTGCCCTCCAGAAGGTACGGCTTGGAGTATTGTGTGCAGTTTTGGTCGCCCTATTACAGGAAGGATGTGCAGGCTTTGGAAAGGGGACACAAGAAACAGGAGGAGCGGCCGTTTGGTCCATCGAGCCTGCTCCGCCATTCAATAAGATCGTGGCAGATCTGGCCATGCACTCAACTGCCTCTTACCTCCTTTTCCCCATAATCCTTAATTCCCCTGCTGTGCAAACATCTAACTATATTACATATATTTAATGAGGTATGCTCTCCTGCTTCCCTGGGCAGCGAATTCCACAGATTCCCCACTCCCCGGGAAAAGCATTTCCTCTTCATCTCGGTCCTAAATCTACTCCCCAAATCTTCAGACTATATCCCCTAGTTTTAGTCTTGCCTACCAGTGGAAACAACTTTCTTCCCTCTATCTTATCTATTCCTTTAATAACTTTATATGTTTCTTTAAGGTTTCCTCTTCTGAATTCCAGCAAGTATAATCCCATAGGGAGAGATTCAGTCTTCAGTCTTTCCTCATAGGTTAACTTGCTCATCCATGGAATCAATCTGGTGAACCTCCAATGTATTGCCTCCAAAGCCAACAGGCCCTTCCTGTTCAGTAAATCTGTGCAGAAAATGTTTATCATTTGCTGCCTAGATTAGAGGCTATGAGCCATAAGGGCTGAGGCTGAGGAGGGATCAGACACAATTTTATATAGTCAGAGAGGCTTAGATAGAGTAGACAGTCAATATCTCTTACCCGGGGTGGCAATGTCCAATACTAGAAGATGGGTATTTGGAATGGGGAGGCAGTCTGTTATTTATTTTTAATTTATTGAGATACAGTGTGGAATAGGCCCTTCAAGCCATGCCACCCAGCAACCCCACATTTAACCCTTGCCTAATCATGGGACAATTTACAATGACCAATTAACCTACCAATCAGTACACCTTTGGACTGTGGGAGGAAACCAGAGCACCCGGAGGAAACCCACATGGTCACAGGCAGAACATACAAACTCCTTACAGGCAGCAGCGGGAATTGAACCCTCATTGCTGGTGCTGTAACACGTTGTGCTAACCACTACGCTGCCGTGCCGTGATGGACAACCTATTCACTGAGAGGGTGGCCAGTATATGGAATGAGCTGCCAGAGCAAGTGGTTGAGACAGGTACATTAAGAACTTTGAGAAGATACATGTGCAGGTACATAGATTGGAATGCAAGGGTTTCCAACCTTTTTTTATGCCATAGACCAACATCATTAAACAAGAGGTCTGTGGACTGCAGGTTGGAAACCCTTAGTACAGAGGGATATAGGCTGAACAGAGACAAATGGGACTTCCTTGGATGGGCATCATCCTTGGCATGGGTGAGTTGGGCTGTAGTACCTGTGTTAGTACTGTATGATTCTATGGGCATTTTCTTTATATAGAGAGTGGTAGGGACCTAGAATGGGCTGCCAGGTGTGGTGATGGAAGAAGATAGTTGAAGAGGCTTTTAGATATCTACATGGATATGCAGGGAATGGAGGGCTATGGAACATGTGTAGGAAGAAGAAACTTAGTTTAATTTAGCATTGTGTTCAGCCCAGACATTATGGGCTAAAGTGCCTGTTCCTGTGCTGTACTGTTCTGTGTTTAATATTTGTTGTTCTCTGTGCTAAGGTCTACACCTGGACAGAGCAAGGATCTCCCCGCTGGGCTAAGAGGAGCGAGGCAGTGGAGAGGAGCTGTCCGGGGTTCCGGAGTGTGCTGAGGGAGCTGGAGCTGATCAGGGAGTCGAGGGACGGTCAGATCCAGGAAGCCATGAGGTTCAACCAGCAGCTGGAGGAGGAGCTGAGGCAGGCGCACTGCCTGCTGGCCCAGCGGGAGCAGTCGGCGGCGACGCTCACAGCCTGCGCCACCCAGATCAGGAGGAAGGCGGAAGAAGCCAGCGCACAGCTACGGGGTGCCGTAGAGAAGGTGAGGGAGCTGGAGGTTGGAGCCAAGCAGATCCCCGTTCTACAGAGCAGAGTCCAAGAGCTGGAGCAGGAGTTGGAACAGTACAGGTCAGTGTGAGGGATTACCATCACACAGGATAGAGAAACTAGTTGATGCTGGTGTCTCTGATCTTCTCATAGTAGAGAATTGGACCATCTGGTCCATCAAGTCTCTACCAACTATTAGAGTATCCCCATCAACACCATTATTATATCCCTGCAACTAACCCCTCATTTTCTTCCTCTCTTCCCCTATCTGACTGTCAGCATGACCCCCCTCCTATGTCTGATCTGCCTGCCCTTAAATACTTCATCAACCTGTGGATGGTGAGTTCCACATTGTCATCATCTCCTTTGGGTAATGAGATCTGCATTCCACCAACTACCTGTGACAGTGAATTTCACATTCTCCTTACTCCCTGACAAAGGTTTTTCTTCTGAATTCTTTATCTGAGCCCAGATAAGGGGTTTCAACTGAAAATGGTGACTGGCTATTTCCCTCCAAAGATGCTGCCTGACCACTGATTTTCTCCAGCTTCTTTGTGTCTTCCTTCTGAACTTCCTCTGGACTGTAGGATTGTGGAGAGTGTCTTACCTTGGAGGTATAATAACATTGATGATGAACTGTATACAGAGTCAGATTTCTCCTTTGACCTGTTAGGTTCAAGGTGTGGTGCTTGGGCAGCTGTAGCATTAAGTTCATGAGGCACAGATCATTCAGCCAGTTAGGTCAATGCTGAACCCAAGTTGAGTGATCCTATCATTCCCTCCTCTTCTGCACTCTTTTCGTCCTGCAAATTATTCTCGGCTAGTCTATTCACTTCCATTTGAAATATGATTGACCCTATTTTTATCACTCATACAGCCTGTGGATTCCAGATCATAACCACCTCTTATTAAAACTGTTTTTACTCATTCTCCCCTTGTATCTGTTGTCCAAAATTTTAAATGTGGCCCCTGTCCTTAAATCATCTGTTAATAGAAACTGTTTTCCTCAATTTCTCCTTGCTTAGCTCACCATGATTTTGTTCACCTTTATCATATCTGTTCTCAAGGAAATAACGTAATACCATCTTCTGCACTCTAACATTGTGGGACAAGACCTTATCCCTGGATCCATTCTAGGTGATCAATCTCCTTGTCCTCTCATTGGGACTTCACCTCCTTCCTGATGTCAAGAGTTGGATGCAAAGCCCGAGCTGTAGAGTATCCAGGACTGACAGTTTGAAATCTAGCACAAATTCCAAGGAAGAAACACAAGATTCGTCAGCCATAAAGTTTCAAACCCTGAACTGAGTCTACATTGTCTCACCTGATCCTTCCTAAGCACCAGATGAGAGCGAGGAGCTCAGGTGGGCATACCATCCGGTTATGGTTGCAGTCAGGGGAAGAGATTTCTTGAGACACAGGAGACTGCAAACCAGAATCGGAATCGGAATCAGGTTTAATATCATCAGCATATGTATCAAAACTGCTGGAATCTGGAGAAACACGAAGTCCAACAATACTGTTCGACAACTCAGTTCCTCCAGCGGATTGTTCTTGTTGGAGAGATTTCCTGGTTTTGCTATTTCCAGTGAAGTTCTGAGAAAGTTCTAAAGTTTAACACAGTTTTGATTTAAATAAGAATCTTACACTCAATTGTCACTTTATTAGGTAGCTCCCGTGGTGGCATTGAGTGTAACCTCATGGTGTTCTGCTGCTGTAGCCCATCCACTTCAGGGTTTGACGTGCTGTGCATGTCTCCACACCACTGTCTTAGCACATGCTTATTTGAGTTACTGAACCTTCCTGTCAGCTTGAACCAGTCTGGCCATTCTCCCCTGACTTCTCTCATTAACGAGGCATTTTTGCTCACAGAGCTGCTGCTCAGCGGATGATTTTTGGGTGTTTTTGCACCACTCTTTGTAAGCCCTAGAGCCTGTAGTGTGTGAAAATCCCAGAAGATCAGCAGTTTCCGAGACACACAAGCTACCCCTACTGGCATCAACAATCATTAAATGGCCAAAGTCACTGAGATCACACTTCTTCGCCATTCAGATGTTTGGTCTGAACAAGAAATGAACGTCTTGACCATGACTGCACATGTTTATGCAGTGAATTGCTGCCACGCAATTGGCTAGTCAGATATTTGCATTAACAAAGAGGAGTACATGTGTACTAATATAGTGGTCACTGAGTGCATAGAGTATTGGATTAATACAGCAGAGAAAATGGCCCTTCAGCCCATCGAGCTCATATGAAACGTCATGTATTCATCTATAATAACCAATCTATATGTTTGTACCAAATCTTTGAAAGACCTCCTGACAGAATTACTCCATTTCCCTGACCTGCCCCATGGCTGTGAATATTGTGCTCTTCAAGTCTTTATTCCATCACATTTAAAGGTTATTATTGAGTTAGTTTCCAGCAGCCTTGCAGGAAATGTATTCCAGATCACTGCATTAAAGCAGAATCGGAACCCGAATCTGGTTTATCACTGACACGTCATGAAATTTGTTGTTTGTAGCAGCAGCACAGTACAATACATAAAAATACTGTAAGTTACGATAAGAAGTATATAAAAAAACTAGTGTAAAAACAGATCAAAACAATGAGTTAGTGTTCATAGGTTCAAGGACCATTCAGAAATCTGATGACAGAAGGGAAGAAGCTTTTCCTGAAATGTTGAGTGTTTGTCTTTAAGCTTCTGTACCTCCTTCCTGATGGTAGTAATGAGAAGAGGATATCTCACAAACAATTTTCAGGAGATTAGGTCAGAATGCCAGCTCAAAGTGTTTCTCTGTTTGGGAAAAGTCTCAGGGAATTTGGTCAATCCTGAGTGGACAGTTTGAGAGTTTTTCAGTAGCGGTGAGAGTTTTCGACATTGTGTTATCATTCATCTGGAAATCCTAACTAGCACTTCAAAAATATTTCTCAGCTTCCCTGTTTCCTTAGTGCATGTGATACTTTTGCTAATTTGTTCATCTGATATCAAAGTGGAGTTGAAACCTTGGGTGATTTTGCCTGTGACACTCTTGGAGAAGGCAATTGTAGCCCTATAAACTAGATGAGTTCATCTGAAGCAGGAATTTGTTGGGGTGGTGTGGAAAAACTCTTCATTATCTCATCAATGAGTTGTATGTTCCTGGATATTATCCATCTGTGGATGGTCAGTTCCTGGCCTGGAATCAGCAGGGAAGAGGGAGCTGACTGCCAGGCAGGAGTAAACATTTAGAGGAAGGAAATCAGAAGTACAATTATCTCCATTTATGTTAAATCTTTGAAAGGGCATTTCATGAGGAAAGATATGGGAAGTATACTTGGGGTCAGAGAGTGCGGGAGATACTTCTCAACGTTCCGTATGGGAACCTGGAGCTGTACTGCAGCTAATCTTGACCTCAAGGAAAAGTACAGAGCTTAGGTGGAACAACTGATGTGCAGCTGAATCTTTGACATGATAGAATTGTTAAATGATAAGACCAGTGATTGTGAACCATTGATCTAAAGTTCTCTGTTCAAAACCAATAATGGCAGCTAGGGAATTTAAATTAAATAAATCCAGAATTAAAATCAGGTCTGAGTACTAGTGACCATGTAACTATCTGATTACTGTAAATCCTCTTCTGATACACTGCTGACTTAGAACACAGATCATTACAGCACAGTACGGTTTCAGCCCACAATGGATTGATTTTAACCTACACTAAGATTAATTTAACCCTGAATAGCCTCCATTTTTTTCATCCGTGTGTTTCTTACCCTGGCAGGGTGTCCCATGTACCCACCACTCTCTGTGTAAAAAAATACCTACCTCTGACATTTCCCTCTATTTTCCTCCAATCACCTGAAAATTACGACCCTCATATTAGCCATTTTCACCCCTGGGAAAGAGTTTCTGATTGTCAGCTCGTTTCGTGCCTCTCAGCAACTTGTACACCTCTATCACGTCACCTTTCATCCTCCTTCACTCCTTCACGGAAGGAAATCTGTCATGTTTACCAGATGTGGCCAACGTAGCCAATTCCTACTTATGGAAGGATAGAATTCCTGGAAAATGCTGCATTGGGGGCAATCTTGTAAATAGAAAAGACTGTGTATAATGCATAAATGGTACCATGTACATATACTGTATTATGAGCTAGGGAGCATTTATTGTAGGTTGTAGTGAAACACGTGTCTGGAGCCTGAAAACATGAATCCAAAAGAGTTAACCACAATATTGCAAAAATCTATAAACTGACAGTTGATGAATGCCTGTATGTGGCGGGTACTAAAACTGCCTCTTCAGTGAGGTGCATTTAGGCAGACATGGATAGTAGGTGGGTATTGACAACTATGCCCACATTCTGAGATTGAATGAAGATTCAAAGTCAGGATTATGAGATATGTTGTGAAATTTGTTATGGGGTTAGGAGTTGTTCTTTTATCAGTGACATATCACCCAAGCTCAGTTCTACACAACTCATTCTTGGCTGGAGTTTGGGTGATATGCTTGGAAAAAGCCACCTGCCGATTGGTGAGAGGCTGTGAAAGGAAAATAGAAAGCCATGACCCTTGAAACACGTTGACAGCTGGTTAAATTGTGTCCTCAGTACTGAGCTGAAAACTGTCGAGAAGTTTTGAATTTCATAATCAGTCAAAATGAAAACAATCGGGTGAGATAATGTTGGGTCGGACCCGGCATTAGCATTTGGGCCTTGCTTTTATCTTATAGCTGCTTCAAGCTATGACAGCATGACACTGAACGTTTTCACTGTGGTGCCCTTCTGCAAGGCAAAGAAGGCTGCAAGTGGTGATTGGGCTTCTGGTGAGGTTCCACCTCTATGAATACCTTAGCGTCATAGATTCATAGAGCATAGAAATAGATCCCTCAGCCTATTTGGTCAAAGTTACTGCCTAGTTCCATCAACCTGCTTCTGGACCGTAGTGTTCCATACTCCTCCCATCCTAAAGTCCCATTGACAGCGTGCTGTGGGCAAGAGCATATTTTAAATATTTCTGATGTTTGACAAATCATAAACACAAGAGATTCAGCAGATGCTGAATTATTCCATAGATACTGCCTGACCTGTGAAGTTCCTCCAGCAATTTGTGTGTGTTACTCTGATAATCGGGTTCACTTAACAAAGTTTAAATACATTAAGTAAATAAAAGGTATTGTTTTAAAAAAGAATAAATTCAGATAAAACAGTAAATTAATGTCAATTAAAATATTAAATTACTGCATTAATTAAAGTGTGGAGTGAAGTAACAAAAAAGCCATACATGTTGAAGCAGAACTTTTCTTGTTGATGAAAGTTGTCACTCTCCTTCAGATGACCAGCTTGCTGCTTGTTGCCTGGCCATAAAGCCCAGTGGTCACACGCGAAGTACAACCATCCCTTTACAACGTATGATCTGGGGCCACTCCTGGACTCAGAAATAAGCCATGTGGTGCAGTGGAAGGTTTGACGTGATAAGGTCTAATCTCCAGCATGTCCTCAAACTCCATGGTACAGGGCACATATGTGAAAGTTAAAAGACTACTGAGCGTTGGAAGGGAATTTAAGAATACCTATTCTGTTAAAAAAATTAGATAAAATAGTCAGGGTTAAAGATTAAATATAGAAAAATTAAAACATGAGAACACACTGAAAAGCATTTATTTAAATTAATTAATGTTAATTACTAAGTATATTTAAGTAACTCAATTAATGTAAAAATAAATTACTTGAAACTTGCCATTCTCCCTTACTGTGGGTTCCTCTCCGCTGAACCAGGTCTACCCTGGCTCAGGTCCTGTCAGCAGATTTCACGGGGACAGTGCAGGAAGTTAAAGCTTCACCACTGTAGTCCATGAAGAGCTCAGTGACAAAGCAGAAAAGAGAAACAATCAGAAATACAAAATGAGCATAACTAAGCGAGTGGTCATCTGGCTTTGGAATATCAACCTGGCCGCCTCTGTACCTACATTTGGAAGGATTTGTGGGCAGCACTTCTCAAGCATTATTAATTCTTGGCAGACGGCAAATCTCTGGTTAATCGGTTTTAGTGGCATTAAATGGAGGGGTGATAAAAAATAAATGAGAGTAACTGAGAATCGAAATAGGCTGCAGAGAGTTGTAAACTTTGTCAGCTCCATCATGGGCACTAACCTTCGCTGTATCCAGGACATCTTCAAGGAGCGATGCCACAAATAGGTGGTGTTCATCGTTAGAGACCCCCATCACCCAGGAAGCAAAACTGCTGGAATCTGGAGAAACACGAAGTCCAACAATACTGTTCGACCAACTCAGTTCCTCCAGCAGATTGTTCTTGTTGGAGAGATTTCCTGGTTTTGCTATTTCCAGTGAAGTTCTGAGAAAGTTCTAAAGTTTAACACAGTTTTGATTTAAATAAGAATCTTACACTCAATTGTCACTTTATTAGGTAGCTCCCGTGGTGGCATTGAGTGTAACCTCATGGTGTTCTGCTGCTGTAGCCCATCCACTTCAGGGTTTGACGTGCTGTGCATGTCTCCACACCACTGTCTTAGCACATGCTTATTTGAGTTACTGAACCTTCCTGTCAGCTTGAACCAGTCTGGCCATTCTCCTCTGACCTCTCTCATTAACGAGGCATTTTTGCTCACAGAGCTGCTGCTCAGCGGATGATTTTTGGGTGTTTTTGCACCACTCTTTGTAAGCCCTAGAGCCTATAGTGTGTGAAAATCCCAGAAGATCAGCAGTTTCCGAGACACACAAGCCACCCCTACTGGCATCAACAATCATTAAATGGCCAAAGTCACTGAGATCACACTTCTTCGCCATTCAGATGTTTGGTCTGAACAAGAAATGAACGTCTTGACCATGAATGCACATGTTTATGCAGTGAATTGCTGCCACGCAATTGGCTAGTCAGATATTTGCATTAATAAAGAGGAGTACATGTGTACTAATATAGTGGCCACTGAGTGCATAGAGCATATATGTCAAACTCAAGGCCCGCGGGCCAAATCCGGCCCGCAGTGGAATTATCTTTGGCCCGCGAGATAATATCTAATTACTATTAAAACTGGCCCCAGTAATCGAAGCGCCTATGGCATATGATATGGCTAATGCTGAGTTTATTCAGGTACCAGGTTTTCAGGGTTTTTAGTGTTTATTCGGCAGTCTTGCTCGGCAGTCTTCTTCATAAGAAACGGAATTTGTAAAGTGAAACACTTTGTAGTTATAGCAGAGACTGAGACACATGAGAGCAGGCTGAAAAAACGGAGGCAACGAAAGCTGCATTTGCACATGTCCGACTGATCCGGCCTGCATGAAGCTGCATTTTGCTCAATCCGGCCCGTGACCTAAAATGAGTTTGACACCCCAGCATAGAGTATTGGATTAATACAGCAGAGGAAATGGCCCTTGTCTTGTTCTCATTGCTACCATCAGGGAGGAGGTACAGGAGTCTGAAGGTACATACTCAGCAATTCAAGAACAGCTTCTTCCCTTCTGCCATCTGATTTCTGAATGGACATTGAACCCATGAACACTATCTCAATGCTTTTTATTTCTTCTTTGTGCACTACTTATTTAACTATTTAATATATATACTCTGTAATTCACAGTTTTCTCTATTGTTATGTATTGCATTGTACTGCTGCCACAAAGTTAAACAAATTACACAACAAATGCTGGTGATATTAAACCTGATTCTAATTCTGAGGGATTAAATGAATAGAATAAATTGTGTATAATCAAAAATTAATGTACTGTAGTGATGTTGTAAAGAATTGAATAGAACTAATCCCAAAAGTCAAGTTGGATTCTAACATGCATAGAAGCACTGATTTGCAATCAATCTACATTGTAAGATTCATCTTTGAACAAGGCAGCTCAAAGGCTTAGCTATTTGTCCATGAACCAGACCGTGTTGATGGTTATCATGTGGATCTTTCAAGTGAGTGAAGTGGCTTTAACTTGCCTTGTGTTTTCCAGCAAGCTTTTTGTGGTCACCAGCTGTCTTGTTAAGCTGCTGTTTGCTGCTGTTGAGCTTGTAACACTTCATTAGCGGGCATGAATGAGCTGCTAATGTCAGCACACAGAGACAGCTGAGAGATACACAATGCTGCTAGAACAAGTAGGTGGCTGGCTTGACAAAATCCTGACTAATCTGTTTTAGTTCTGCTACATTGGGTGAAAATATGGAACGGAGAAGGGGGCAGTGGTAGAACAAACTGAGTGGAATAAAATGGAACATAGGGAATTTGAAGTAACTGAATGGAAGTAGTTCATTGTGGTGTTTCAAACTCAGTCGCTGATTTACGAATGAGTTATAAAATATTCCCAAAGGTGCAGAAAGAATATTGCAGCATTTTTATTAAACACAAGGTTTTATTGCTCAGAAATTATGTTTTCCCATCAATAATTGTTTATTGGAATCTTTACCCATGTGTGTGACTTTGGGCTAGGGGGACAGCATGGAAGAGTGAGAGTTAGCACAATCGTATTATAGCGCCAGTGGCCACCGATCAGGGTTTGATTCCTGCTGCTGCTCTCTGTAAGGAGTTTGTATGTTCTCTCCATGTCTTTGCGGGCTTCCTCTAGGTGCTCTGGTTTCCTCCCACATTCCAAAAGGCATATTGGTTAGCATTAGTGAACTGTGGGCTGTCTATATTGGCATCACACAATTTATGGGCCCCCAGCACGATTCTCGTCTGTGTTGATCGTTGGTGCAAAAGAGTGACGCATTTCACTGTATGTTTTGAGGTGCGTGTGACAAATAAAGCTAATCTTTATAGTTCAGTGGTGAGGTAATGTCTCTCACTGTGGTCCTTAAAGTATGTATGCATTAAGGATCTGCTGATCTGTGTGTGGACCCTTCTGCTGCTATTCAAAGAGTCAGACGCCAAGCAATAGTGGTCCAAATGAAAAAGAAACTCAAAGCCTAGTTTAGAATTCTCAAAGGAACTTAAATATACAAATTGTACAATATATTTGAACAGAAATGCATTGTTAAAATGATAGATTTTAGATTCCTGTGATAATGCAAAATGAAGATGAGAACATCCACTTTACATTGATGTACAACTACTAAATATTGAAAATAAATAAAGAGACATTTACAGCTGAGAGGATTACAGCCTGCACCGTGGAAGTGTTTCTTTGGGATCAGAGAGGTTGCCAAGCAGTTTTCATTTTGGTTTAGAAGATTAAAAATTTAATGATGTGTTATGTAACAAAACAAAGATCTGTACTGGAGCGGCAGCTTGATGAGAGGACAGGGTGTTTTTGGAGCACAGGTCTTAAAGTGTCTGGTCCTATTGCCTTTACTGTACCTTGAGGCGTCCTGTTCTTTTCTTTTAATAAAGAGTTGTGGTTGGGTTGTCTGATCCAATCCACTGTGGTCAGATTACTTGCGTTTGTCTAGTTCATACTGGTTTTAGAGTACAAGTCAATCCTTGTAGTGGTTTTACTAAAATGTTGCATCAATTTTAGGTGGGCCTGATGCTGACTCTAGCAATACACCTTTCTATACTCATCACTGAGCTCATCATAGGTCATTTGGTCCTCCGACTTGGTAATAATATTAGACCCATTTCCTTTCACTCCGAGGGTGATGAACCTCTGGAATTCTCTATCCTGAAAAGGCAAGACGACTCAGTTACTAATTTCCCTCAAAACTAAGGTCAACAGCTTTTGGAGGAATCAAGGGACATGGGGGTTGGGGGAGGGCAGGTAAAATGTGACAAGTTAGGTTGGCAAGGATTTTATTGAATGGCAGAGGGTTAAATAGCTTAATCCTGCTCCTATTTATGTTCCTTTTCCACCATTGCATATGCCCCATTGGTATCTTTTGGATGCCCAGTTCCAAGTAGTTAGAGTTACTCTGAATGAATTCCATTTAGTACAATGGCAAAGTCACACAACGTAGTGAAGAGTGCCTTTGGGCTGAATATTCAAAGTTCAAAGTACAGTTATCAAAGTATGTATACATTATACAACCTTGAGATTCGTCACCTTGCAGGCAGCCACAAAGCAAAGAAAGCTCGAAAGAACTCATTAAAATGAAGACCATTAAGCACCCAATGCCCAGAGAGAGAAGAAAACGAATTCCACCAACAATAACTGTAAGCAAGTAGCATTCAGAGCTGGAGTTTTATGAAGCCAGACATCACTGCAGCTGGAGCAGGCAACAGCCACATTTCATCGCTAAGCTGAGTAAATGTTAGAGTCACAGAGTCATATAGCACAGAAGCTGACCCTTTGGCCCCACTGTGTCTATGCCAACCATCAAGTACTTATCTATACTAATCCCATTTAGTTGGTCCTTTGTCAACTATTGTTCAGTAATTTAAGTACTCAACTAGATGTTTCTTAGAAGTTGTGAGAAAATCTTCCTCCATGGTGCGTTCTAGATTTTGACCATTCTCTGAGCAAAAATGCTCTTCCTCCGATCCCCTCTAAATATCTTACTTTTCATCTTAGATTTATCCTCTGCCAATAGACATGTCTGCTGTGGATTGAGGGTCCTTACTAGATGCTCTATGTAGACCTGGCTGATATAATAAAAGGGACTCATATCAAATAAATACGTCCATATTCAGTTTCTAAGCCATTACTGACAGCACCTTTCTTCTTTAATTAAGATCGCAAGGAAGTCAGAGCACAGAGGCCTCTGCTCTGCTGAAACGCTCACAGTTCATCCAGAAGCACTGTGCCTGGAGTCCCTGCCAGCAACAAGCACGGAGATCTCCGGCCGGGAGAGCAGAATCAACTCCAGAGGCCGGGAGTTTCGGCGGAGAGCAGATGAGGCCTTCTCCCTGTAATGAAGGTAATATTGAGGAGGAAAAACTGTCTCTGTGACAAACTAATCAAAAACAACCTTGAGTGAATCTTTGGGTACACAATATGGAAGGAATTAAACCACAGTCACTCCAGAGTTTATAGCAAATGGAATGATCTCACTCACTGGATTATCAGGTTTAGTAGTGGTTCTTACTGACTCCTCACAGAATGTGAAAAATAGTTGTTGTATGTCCCTGCAAATTGGAGGAAGTTGTATGAAGTCTTTCATTTCTGGCAGAATGTGCACCCACTCTTGGGTGATATCTCAGATTTACACTGGTTTGGAGGATTGTGTACCATGCAGATCCAATGTTGTCAATGGCAAATCCTCAGAATTAAATTCAGGTTTATCTCTAACATATGCTGCGAAATGCTGGTAACGTTGTGGCAGTGGTACAGTGCAAGGTATAAAAATAATAAAAAAATACTCTAAGTTACAATGAGAAATGTAAAAAATAAATAGTGCAACAGAGGAGGAGAATAGTGAGTTAGTGTTTGTGGTCCGTTCAGAAATCTGATGGCAATGGGGAAGAAGCGTTTTCCTAAAACGTTGACGTGTGTGTCTTCGGTCTCCTGTACCTTCTCCTTGATGGTAGTAATGCGAAGAAGGCAAGTCCCGGATGGTGAGGGCCCTTGAGGTGGATGCTACCTTTCTGAGGCATTGTCTTTTGAAGATGTCCTTGATAGTGGGGAGGTTGGTACCCATGATGGGGCTGGCTGAGTTTATAACCTCAGCAGTTATCAGAGTCTGTTCCTTCAAGCAGAGACTGTTCAGGGTCATGCAATGTTTGGCAACAAATCTACGCAGGGAGATGATGCAGCTTATCATTTTGCCATCAATTCTGAGAATTATTGCAGGGACTTATTCCCATTGACATAATTCCAGTGTACGGCCAAGTCAGACTGGGTTGCAGGAAAGCATTCACCTAATTCTGCTCTTCCTACAGATAATGAGCGGTTACTGAGAGCAGTGGAAGGCCGGGCAGCTTCTGACGAGGAGGAGGAGGAGGAAGGTTCACCCGAGCAGCAGAGTCAGATGTTGACATTGAATGAAGATGCCTGCAGCAGTGGAGAGTAAGTAAGATTCTCACCGAAAAAACCCCAAGGGAAGGACCGTCCTGATTTTTCTCCACTATGCCCTGCAGACTAAATGGGGACCACGGAACTAGTCCTGATCTACTGGCCTTTAGCGCTTGCAATAACATTGCACCAACACTTTGGGTGCTAATGCTGGATCTGACTTTGTGGTGGGAGAGAATGTCAGCACCCCAGCATTTGAACCAGTCCTTGCACCCCAGTGCCCCCACTCTGTCACCTTCTCTGCCCCCAGTGTACCTTATCCAATCCTGTGCAGAGTCAGGTTTCAGTCCATGGTTAAGTCAAATCTGGAAACAGATGAGTAAATTTTCATGTGCTTGCTAGCATTGAAGAACTTTGCATTTTTGTAGTGACTAGGTGTTAGTCAAAGAGCATAGAAACAGGCCCTTCTGCCCATCTGCCCCCACCTGTACTGGACTGCACAGGAATTTAGTAGGTTTTTGTAGGGTTAAAGTTTCCCAAATGCTTGACACAACCAGAATGTTACCCCTTGCAGAGTAATCTTGCTGTATGTTAGCCATAAGACCATAAGATATAGAAAAAGAATTAGGCCACTTGGCCCATCGAGTCTGCTCCACCATTCCATCTTGGCTCATTGCAGATCCAACCAATCCCATACACCTGCCTTCTTGCCATATCCTTTGATGTTCTGACCGATCAGGAAACAATCAACTTCTGCCATAAGTATATGCACGACTTGGCCTCAACTGCAGTCTGTGGCAGAGCATTTCACAGATTCACTACTCTCTGGCTAAAAAAAAAATAAATTCCTCCTTAACTATATTCTAAAAAGTCCCCCCTCAATTTTGAGGCTGCGCCCTCTAGTTCTGGATAGACCCACCAGAGGAAAAATCCTCTCCACATCCACCTTTCAGCATTTGGTAGGTTTCAATGAGATCCCCAGGCGTTCTTCTAAATTCCATTGAGTACAGGCCCAAAGCTGCCAAACGCTCCTCAAATGTTAACCTCTTCATTCCCAGAATCATCCTTGTGAACCTCCTCTGGACTCTCTCTGATGATAACACATCCTTTCTGAGATATGGGGCCCAAAACTGTTGACAGTACTCCAAGAGTGGCCTGACTAGTGCCTTATACAGGCTCAGCATTATCTGCTTGCATTTATATTCTATTCCCAACATTGCACTTGCCTTCTTTACCACAGACTCAACCTGTAAATTAACCTTCTGGGAGTATTGCACGAGGATTTCTAAGTCCCTTGGCACCTCTGATGTTTGAACCTTCTCCCCATTTGGATAATCGTCCACACTATTGTTCCTTTTACCAAAATGCAATATCATACATTTCGCAACACTGTATTCTATCCACCACATTTTTGTCCATTATTCCAATTTGTCTAAGTCCTGCTGCAAACACATTGCTTCCTCAGCACTACCCACCCCTCTGCCTATCTTCGTACCATCCACAAACTTTGCCAGAAAGCCACCAATTCCATTATCCAAATCATTGTCAAACAATGTGAAAAGTAGCGGTCCTAATATTGACCCCTGAGGAACACCACTAGTCATCTGCAGGCAAGCCAAAATAGCCCCTTTTATTCCCACTCGCAGCCTCCTGCCTGTCAGCCATTCCTCTGTCCATGCCAGTATCTTTTCTGTAACACCATAGGATTTTGTTTTGTTAAGCAACCTTATGTGTAGCATCTTATCAAATGCCTTCTGAAAATCCAAGTAAATTACATCCACTGCTTATCCTTTGTCCTCCTTGTTTGTACTTTGTCGAAGAACATAGAATATAGAACATAGAATAATACATCACATTACAGGCCCTTTGGCCCACAATGTTGTGCTGACCCTCAAACCCTGCCTCCCATATAACCCCCCACATTAAATTCCTCCATACTCTAATAGATTTGTCAGGAAAGATTTTCCTTTATAGAAACCATGCTTACTTTGACTTATTTTGTCATTAGTCTCCAAGTACCTTGGAACCTCATCCTTAATAATAGACTCCAACACTTTACCAACCACTGACTGGCATATAATTTCCTTTCCTTTGACTTTTTCCCTTCTTAAAGAATGGAGTGACATTTGCAATCTTCCAATCCCTTGGGACCATGCCAGAATCAAGTGATTCTTGAAAGATCATGACCAGTGCATCCATTATCTCTTCAGCAACCTCTCTCAGGACACTAGGACGTGCTTCACCTGGTCCAGCTGTCTTACCCAGCTTAAGACCTTTGAGTTTGCCTAGCACTTTTTCCTCTGTAATAATAATGGAACTTACTCCTGTTCCCGGACACCCACGGGCCTCTGGGACACTGCTAGTGTCTTCCACAGTGAAGACGGATGCAAAGTACCCTTTAGGTTCATCTGCCATTTCTTTGTCCCCCACTACGACTTCACCAGCATCATTTTTCAGTGGTCCAATATCAATTCTCACCTCCCTTTACTCTTTATATAACTGAAAAAAATTTAGTATCCTGCTTTATATTATTGGCTAGATTGCCCTCATATTTCCTCCTCCCTTCTTATATCCTTTTTAGTTGCCTTTTGTTGGATTTTAAAAGCTTCCCAATTATCCAACTTCCCACTCACTTTTGCTACCTCATATGCCCTTTCCTTGGCATACAGTCCTTAACTTCCTTTGTCAGCCACGGTTGCCTACTCCTGCCATTTGAGCACTTCTTCTGTGGGACGTATCCATCCTGCGCCTTTGTGAACTATTCCCAGAAAGTTCAGCCACCTCAGCTCTGCCGTCATCCCCAGCAGTATCCCCCTCCAATCTGCCTGGGCAGGCTCCTCCTCCCAGGATAAAAAAAATTTAGTATCCTGCTTTATATTATTGGCTAGATTGCCCTCATATTTCCTCCTCCCTCATGTCTCTGTAATTCCCTTTATTCCATTGTGATACTGATACATCTCAGTTTTGCTTCTCCCTTGCAGTATGAATTCCATCATATAACTGGCTCATAAGGGTTCCTTTACATTACACTCCCTAATAAGATCTGGATTATTACACACACCCAATCTAAGATAGTCTTTCCCCAAGTAGACTCAAGCGTGAGCTGCTTAAAAAAGCCATCTCATAGGCATTCAACTAATTCCGTCTGTTGTGATCTGACACAACTTGATTTTCCCAATCTGCTTGCACATTGAAGTCCTCATTACATTGAAGTCTCTATTCCAGCTCCCTTTGCATTGTCAACCCCATATCTTGGCTACTATTCATCCACCTTATTCCGAATGCTACACATATTTAAATACAGCCCCAATCTCTTGCCTTCTACCCATAACCCTTCATGTTTTAACTTATCGAGAACCTATCCACCTCTGCCTTTAATATAACCAATGACGTGACCTCCACAGCCACCTGTGGCAATGAATTCCACAGATTCACCACTCTCTGGCTGAAAAACTTCATCCTCATCCTCCATTCCAAATAGACACCCCTCTATTCCAAGACTATGTCCTCCGTTTCTAGACTCCCCCACCATTGGAAACATCCTCTCCACATTGACTCTATCAAGGCCTTTTAATAGCATTCAATGAGGTCACCTCTTATTCTTCTGTATTCCAGTGATTACAGGCCAGGAGGCTTCAAACACACTTTATATGATAAGCCTTTCAATCCCAAAATCATTTTCATGAACCCCCTTTGAAACCTCTCCATTGTCAGCACATTCTTTCTAAGATAAGGGGACCAAAGCTGCTCATAATACTCCAAGTGAGACCTCACTACCTTGCGAAGCCTTACCATTACATCCTTGCTTTTATATTCTAGCACCCCCCCCCCCCCCCCCCCCCGTTACAATGTGAATGCATTGTCCAGTCTGCTGTAGATACTTTATTCCCAATATTTATCTCCTGTGGCGATGATGTGAGGCAGGACCACTCTAATGGTTTCTGGAAGGTAATGTTTCAGTTAGGTCAAACAGCTCCTCACCTCTCTGCCCGGTGCCACCTGTTAACTTATGCAGACCATAGTCACTGATATCTCCCACTTCAGTGGTGTCCCACTTTGCTTAAAGCTTCAATGTGCATTTTCTGCTGTAAAACAAGCCAGTCCTCAAATAATCCATCATTAATGTTATTTAATTCCTAAGCTCCAAGACCTGAGTAAGTCTCGATACCTCCTTACTGCCATCCCAGGAGGTAGAAGAACCTTAGGTCACACATCACCAGGTTCAAGAACCGTTATTACAACCAGTGTGAATAACTTCACTTATCTTAACTCTGAACTGATTGCACAACCTATGGACTCACTTTCTAGGACTCTAAAACTCATGTTCTCAGTATTATTTATTTAATTAGTTTATTTTATTTGCATGGTTTGTCTTCTTTTGCACATTGGTTGTTTGTCAGTTTTTGTGTGTAGTTTGTCATTGATTCTATTTATACTTCTTTGTTTCTGCAAGTAAATGAATGCCAGGATAGTATATGACGACACATATGTAATTAGATAATAAATTTAATTTGAACTTTCCTAATTCTGTCCGTCACATCACAATTGCGAGACAGTGCCAATAAATCTGAAGAAGCTCTCAACTCAAAAGTTGACTGCGTCAGATTCATTATAAGAAACATTACAAATGTATACTTGATAGAATGAGTCTGCTCTATTTACTATTACTTTGTTTGGCAAACTGAATCAAAAGCTGGCTTGAGCTCAGGAAAGAATAAAATTCTTCTGTTGCCAAGTGAAACAGTGTTCTTCAAAGAGTAACAGACACAAAGTGCTGGAGGAACGCAGCAGGTCAGTCATAAAGGAATAAAGAGTTGACGTTTTGGGCTGAGACCTTGTCCCAAGGCATCGATCTTTATTCCTCTGATCTGGTGAGTTCCTCCAGCATTTTGGTGTGTGTTGCTCTGGCTTTCCAGCATCTGCAGAATCTCTTGTGTTAATGATTTGCGTTCCTCAAAGAGCAAGGATGTTCTTGGTATCTACACAACAATTATCTGGAACAAATCAATATCACAGCAAGCAGATTGTCTGCTCGTAAATTTTCATTGCTCTTTGTGGAATCTTGCTGTGCTACTTTATTATAATTGTGTTACATTTCAATATAGTTGAGCATTAAAACCCTTTGGGACATCCTAATATGATTAAGCTGTCTAAGAAATATAAATTTATTTAAGACTTTATTAGTATCCTATTAATTCCTAACTTCATTTTAATTACATTCCCAAACCCATGCTGCATGGGGATCTGACAGATGTGAAGGCTATCTCCTTGGGATTAATGCTGCATTCATCTCACTTTCAGTAGGAGTCCCAGTAGCACATTACAACGATTACTGTCTTACAACTGCAGCTGTCGTCACGCAGGGAGAGGTGCTGAGGTCTCCAGGGAAAGGGAGAAGGAACTCGCGGCAGAGCTAAAAAACAAGCAGAGACAAGTGGCTGATCTCCAGGCTGAGGTAGACCAGGTACGGATGCTCAAAGAATCCTGATATCCTGGGGGGGGGCATAATTTTAAGGTGGTTGGAGGAAAGTATAAGGGGGGTGTGTCAGAGGTATCTTTTTACATAGTGAGTGGTGGGTGCATGGAAATTGCAGCCAGGTGTGGTGACAAAGGTAGGTACATCAGGGACATTTACGAGACATTTAAATAGGCATATGGGATGATAGACAAATGGAACCTTGGGACATGGAGTGTGAAGCTATAAGAAAAAGAATTGAATACCTTTAAAGTAATGTGTAAATATGTTCTGCCTCTGTCGCAGGTAAACCTTCTTTCATCTGAAAATAATGAGATAATTAATCCTGTCTCTTATTACAAGAGGGATAAATGAAGAGGTGGAAGAGTTGGAGAGGGAGTGTCAAATTATAGATCCTTGAAAGATGAAACCCAGCACCAGGAGAGAAGCAGTGCAAGTCTAGGAAATGTAGAGTTCAGGTTTTAATTGAAATAAGAGAATGTTGTAAACATTCAGCAGGTCGGATGCCATTCGTGGAGGCAGAAATAAACTCAAAGATTCAATGCCCGATTCTCTCTCCACAGATGCTGCCTGATCTGCTGAGTCTTTTAAGTGTTTTTTAGTTAGTTTTATTTGCATGCCCAGCATAATATTGTTTTGCTTTGGGTAGATGCTAGACTAGAGAGGTTACAGGAACTTGGTCAGGAGGTGAGGCTGGATTTAATCACAAGAATGAATACTTTGCAGATTAAAGGACTCTAGTCCATCTAATACATCACTTTAATTATCCAAACCTGTTCTGAACCCAACCACTCAGGATATGGTTTCTGTTTATAGTCAAAAATGTATATCTAAGGCTTCTGTTGGTTAGAGTTGACCATGAATGATGCGTCATAGCTGTTTAGACAGTATGATATGGAGAGTAATGATTCTATTGCCCATGTAGCAAGCTCCCCCTCTCCATGCAACTGATGAACCCAAAGGAATGGCAGGGACCTTTACAGTTTGGTACCAGCAGCATCGCAGGAGTTGCCCGTCAGCATTGAACTCAGTGTAGGACTGCCTTAGGGACTCCAATTCCAGAATTTTCCCTCAGGGTTTACTTCTGAAGCCTTCCCCTTGAGTGGGCATAGCCACAAGGTAGCGGAGGTGTGAGATCAGAGTTTTCCTTCTGCTAGATGAGCTGACAACCACGGCTGACGAGCACCACCTGCCCAAAGTGACTGATTTTATAGTGTATATAGCGATTGGAATATAAATCAGCATATTGAGCCAAAGAACTTACTGATTTTAGTAATGTCATTAAGTGTGATGTCATTACCTCCTTTGTCTGTCATTGTCAGAGATTATTCATGTACTTCCCTCCCAGGCTATTTTTGCATCATGCTAATGCCCTAAAATGTTGCTTGCCCCCTCTCTAATTCTCCATATCTCCCTAATGCTCTATTTCCTTCATTTCGCTCTTATTGCCACTGCCCCTATGCCCCTATTCCTCTCCAACCAAGTGGGAAATGCATCAACATTCGAGTCCTACACCATTGTTTTGAGGACAAAATTCTTGGCCAGTGCTTCATTGCTACTTAACTGCTTCTTTTTTCCAAACCATTTTTCCTAGACCCGTCAAACTCCATTGAGCATAAGAACACTTTAGTGTCAATTCGCTCTCTTTTTAATAGTGGATATCACCAGTCCATCACAGTCAATCTCCTCCCCACTATTGAGCATATCTTCATTGAGTGTTGTCACAGGAAAGCAGCATCAATCATCAGAGACCCCCACCACCCAGATCGTGCTCTGCTCTCACTACTGCTATCTGGAAGAAGATGCAGGAGCTTCAGGACTCGCACCACCTGGTTCAGGAACAGTTATTACCCTTCAACCATCAGGTTCTTGAACCGGAGGGGATAACTTCACTCAAAACTGTTCCCACAACCTGTGGGAACTTTCAAGGACTCATCATCTCATGTTCTTCATATTTTTTGCTGATTTATTTATTTATTATTTTTTTTTTTAAATTTCTTTTTGTATTTGCACAGTTTGTTGTCATTTGCACACTGACTGTCCGCCCTGTTGGTGCAGTCTTTCATTGATTCTATTATGGTTATTGGATTTATTGAGTATGCCCACAAGAAAATGAATCTCAGGGTTATATGGTGACATATATGTACTTTGATTATAAATTTACTTTGAACTTATCCCAAAGGACACCTCTCTCCCCTTTAATCTCTGTCTCCTTCTAGTGTTTAAATCCCTCACGATATTACTCTAACCCAATCTCCTCTACACCCCTGAAGTTTCACCAGCTCTCCTCCATTAAGGAGTCATGTCATCATCATCACCCTAGACCCTAAGTTAAGGAATTCCACCCGTCATTTCCTGCACCCCTTCCTCCGGGGAGGCAACCCTAGTCATTGGTTGATCAGTAACACTCGCATGACTGCTCCCTCATCAGTCTGATGAAATATTTTGTTTTTTAATATACTGTATATTCATTACAAATTGTTTTTGTGAAGGAAGATAAGCAGTCTTGTTTGGACAGGATTTGACACACCTCTATTCAGTACAAGGTTTTGCAAGCCTGAATTCCTGTCTTTATTTGTTCAGCTTATGTCAACACCATTAGCTAGTAATTTTGTTTGGTTCTGAATTTAATCGCTGTCTTTGAAATGCTTGCATTTACATTTATCCCCTGGCTATAGAGTACTGTGCAAGTCTTAGGCACATATAAATAGCTAGGGTGCCCAAGACTTTTGCAGCATGGAGCAGAGGGTGAGTTTGTCAATCTGAAGGATACTGGGAATGGCAATGGTTTAGTGCTGTGGGAGAGGTGTGGGGCAGCTCACAGAGAAGGGGTGTCATTTGCGGGGGTGGGGGGTGGTGTTGGTTCAGGGGGTGGCATTTACGGGGGGGGGGGGTGGTGTTGGTTCAGGGGGTGGCCCTGAGACACTAAGCAAGGTAATTTGATTCCAAAAAATTGGTTTATTGATAATTGCAATATCTCTCTCTAACACTTTCTACTCCCTCCCCTCACCTTTCCTCTTTTCCCAAACTTGATTCCCCTCTCCCTGCCCCCATTCCACTCTCAGTCCACAATAGAGACCCATATCAGAATCAGGTTTATCATTACTCACATATGTCATGGAATTTGTTTTTTTGTGGCAGCAGAACAGTGCAATAAATAAAAATACTACAGTACTGTGCAAAAGTCTTAGGCACCCTAGCTATATTCATCTGCCTAAGTCTTTTGCACAGTACTGTATTGACACATGTAGTACATCAGCTTTATGGTCCCTTTGGGTAGAGCATCCTGGAAACTGTAGACTATGGACTGGAAGAATACAATAGAAAAGGGACAGGAGTAAGCCATTGAGCCCATCAAGCCTATTTTGCCATTCAATATGATTGAGACGGATCTGCCCCAGACCCTGTATGCTCCTCTCTGCTAGTCAGAACCAGCACCGTTTAATATCACCGGCACACGTCATGAAATTTGTTGATTTTGTGGCAGTACAATGCAATACATAATAGAGAAAAAAATGCAAATTACAGTAAGTTTATATAAAATAGTTAAATAAGTGGTGCAAAAATAGAAATAAAAAATTAGAGAGGTAGTGTTCATGGGTTTAATGTTCATTCAGCGATCAGTTGGCAGAGGGGAAGAAGCCCTTCCTGAATTGTTGAGTGTGTGCCTTCAGGCTTCTGTAGCTCCTTCCTGATGGTAACTATGAGAAGCGGGCATGACCTTGGTGATGGGGTCCTTAGTAATTGATGCCACCTTTTTGAGACATCGCTCCTTGAAGATACCCTGGATACTCTGCAGGCTATTGCCCATTTGTGGAGCTGACTAAGTTTACAACTCTCTGCAGCTTACTTCGACCCTGTGCAGTCACACCCCCCATGTCAGATTGTAATGCAGCCAGTTAGATTGCTCTTCGTGGTATATCTGTAGAAATCTTCAAGTGTTCTCGGAGACTCCTCAGTTTCCTGATCTTTCAAAAATTGTTATCCCTCCAAAGGTTTGGACTCCCCATCCCTCTGGGTTGGAAGGTTCCAGAAGTTCAGGGATGGAGATACTGTGGAATCAGAGAGATTTGAAACAAAGATCAGAACAAATACAGTATAAAAGGCTGTTTTTGTCTTTCCCCTGCTTGACTGTTCAATGCTCAGATCTTCTCTCATTGTCTATATGAGCACTATATAGCACTAAGCCACTTGCCTTGGCCAACATAGATACATGGAGTCATACAGCACAAAAGCAGGCTCTTTGGATCAGCTTGTCCATGCCAACTGAGAGGCCTATCTAGGGTGGCCCTATTTACCCATGTTTACCCACATCCCTCTAAAACTTATTTTGTGCTTAATGGCTTTATACATGTGTAATGGGCTTCACAGAATGCAGAGCCAACTTACAACATTGCAAATGTTTTCTGTCCTCAGGCATGCCCCACTCTTTCTGCTCTACATACCTATCGTGTTAATCCTTCAACACAGTAACCTGTGGACACCACAGTAGCACGTAGCAGTTAGCGCGAAGCTACTGCTGCTTGGGGCATTGGGGAGTTCAATTCCAGCATCCTCTCTAAGAAGATTTGCACATCCTTTCCGTGGAGTGCGAGGGTTTCCTCTGGGTGCTCCAGTTTCCTCCCACAATCCAAAGTCATACTGGTTATTGAGTTAATTGGTTATTGTCAATCGTCCTGTGGTTAGGCTAGGGTTAAATAGGGGAGTTGCTGGATGGTGAAGCTCAGTGGGCTAGAAGGGCCTATTTGCACAGTATCCCTAACTAGAATAAGTAAATATCTAGGGCCTTCCATTTTCCTACCCAGTGCAGGCAAATGGGACTAAAATGGATGGGTATTTTGGCCAATGTGGACCAAATGAGGTAAGTGACCTGTTTTTATGCTGTATGACTCTATGACTCTAACTCTGGCTCTCAGAACCAGATCACTGTACATTTGGCCATCTCTCAACAGTCTCCCATGGACAGCACTGTGTGTCTTTCAAATCAGACCCAAAATGTCTGTTCCTGCCGGACACGGCACTATTTTATTGAAGTGCAGGAGAGGTCTCTTGCCCATCCAGCAAGCAAATTAAACATATCACCTGGGCATTCCTCGACTGCTGTTCCTGCGTGTTTACTGTGCTGAGAATTGCTTCATTATGACTGCACTTCAAAAGGACACAAGTGCTTCGTGATTTTGAAAGGTGCTACTTAAATGGAAATCCTGCTTCCATAGATTAATGTAGAAGGAACTTATTCATTGAATCAACACAGAAATGGGCCCTTTTGTCCCATCTTATCCATACCTATCCACACTAATCCCATTTGCCTTATAGGCAAATGTCCTTCAACATCTTTTCTATCCAAGTACCCCTCCAAATGCCTTTTGAATCTGTCGCCACTATCTCCATCTGGCAGCTTATTCCAGATGGCCATAACACATAGGAGTTGAATATTTAGTCCACCGAGTCTGCTTCACCATTTACTAATGACTGATTTATTATTCCTCTCAACTCTATTCTCCTGCCTTCTCCCCGTAACCTTTGATGCCCTTACTAACACGAACCTATCAAACTCTGCTTTAAGTATAATCAACAATCTGGCCTTCACAGCAGTCTGCGGCAATGAATTCCACAGATTCACTATGCCACAGTTTTACTTTAAATTTCTCCCCTCTTTGCTTAAATGTATGCTCTCTGGTTCCATGCCCTGGGATAAAGAATGGAGCTTTCTATCCTACCTATACCCCTCCCCCCATAATTTTATAAAACTTTATGATGTTGAACTTCAGCCTCCTATATTCCAAGGAGAATAAACCAGCCTACATAATCTCTCTTCATAGCTTAGGCCTCCATTCCAGGGTACATACTGGTGAATCTCTTCTGAAATCTCTCTATTGTCGCCACCTTCTTCCTGCAGCGTGGTAAGCAAAACACCACACAGCACTTCAAGTGTGGTCTAACCAATGTTTAATTGAACTGGAACATCATGTTTCAACTCATACCTCAGCCAATGAAAGCAAACATGTTCGCCTTACTTTATTCAGTTAACCTTAGTAAATACTTCTTATGAAGTGTTTATCCATTTCTCTTCTGAAAGTTTTATTTCCACTGCTTTGACATGCAGCACATAAACAAGGTTTCCTCATTTCCCTCAGAGTCATGAGTTTTAACCCTCTCCTCTGGTTCTCTATCTTTCTGCCTTGGGGGTTGCCAACTCCTTATTTGCTTTGCCCAGAAACCTTCCTGAGTTTAACCCCTCTTCTGTCCCTCTCCCATGCCCTGGAGGAATGTTCAAGCTCCTCCAGCCCCTGTGAGGAACTTCAAGTGACTGTAGTCCTGGTCTGAGCTGCACCCCTTCCTTTGCAGTTAGCCTGTTCAATGACAAAGGAGCTTCAGCTGAAGGGGGAGGAGGTGGAGATGCTGCGGATGGAAGTGCAGATGGTTGAAGCCGATCGTGTGAGACTCTCACTGGTGGAGGAGAAGCTGACCGATGTCCTACAGCTTTTGCAACAGCTGCGACTGCTGGTAATTATCTCTGACCTTCCCAGAAGAATATCTCCTGTTAACTTGATCAAATTCGTGTCGGTAGGATTAGATTAAATCCTTCAGGGGGTTCCTCTCCTGAAGGACATTTCATCTCATTTGTGCTGGCAGATTGTGTGTTTTAACCTTCATTAAAGACTGATCATTCCCCTCCCTCTGTCAGGTTTGTGATTCTGTTTCAAACCCAGGACCAGTCTCAGTTAGTTTGCAATACAGAGGATGGATACAGAGAAGTGTGGGTGCGTAGCCTATGATTGTAAGCAGAAGGAAACCCAATTAATAAACTACCTCTCATTCCGCAGCCTTTAGAGAGGGTGCAGAGGACACTTACCAGGATGAGGCCTGGATTAGAAAGCATGTTTTATGAGGATAAGTTGAGTGAGTCAGGGCTTTTATCTCTGGAGAGAAGGAAGATGAGAGGTGACCTGACAGAGGTATACAAGATGATAAGAAGCCTAGATCAAGCGTACAGCCAAATACTTTTACCCAGGGTGGAAATGGTTAATACAAGGGGGCATAATTTAAAGTGTTGGGAGGAAAGTATTGAGGGAATGAGAGGTAGGTGCTTCAAATATGCTGCTTGGTGTGATGGTGGAGGCAGATACATTATGAACATTTACAGAGAGTCTTGGATTGAAAGAAGGATGAAGGAGAAATAGAGGACTATATGTGAAGGAAGGGGTAGATTGATCTTGGAATAGGTTAAAAGGTTGGCACAAGATCCTGGGCTAAAGGGCCTTTACTGTGCTATCCTTTCCTGCATTCTGTGCAATCCTAGTTGAGAAACAGGACCTATCACCCATTGAGACATATTTTAGTTTTCCAGATTTGGTTCAAGTCCAGAATAATTGCAGATTCAAATAAGAATATTTACAGCATTTGCCATTTTTATTACAGGTTCTCAGAATTCACATCGCTTTTGCAAAGTTGCATACTGATTTTGCTTCTGCTGGTAACACCTCCGTAAGAATGAAATTAATTGGATTAATTGAACGACTGCAGCAGATAAAATAGGCTGAATATCTTTGCCTTCATAGGACGAGGCTTAGAATAAAGGGATCAAGATCAGGATTCAGGTTTATTTGTCGTGTGTACATCAAAACATACAATGATATAAGATGTTTGCATTACCAGCCAACACAACCGAGAGTGTTCTGGGAGCAGCCCACAAGTGTCGCTACACGTTCTGATGCCAACATAACATGCCCACAATGCTCGGCAGAACCACATGGAACACAACAGAAACAAAACAGAACAAGAAACAAAAAAAAAGCAAAACAAGCCCCTTTCCTCTATCCCACTCACCTGTATACACAATACTCTAACCACCAGGAAAGGCCATCTTCTTTGGCCTACAGCCTCCCGCGGACTTGGAGTTAGACTCAAATTGGGTGTCACATTGCAATTTTTCAAAACACTGATGAAATCACACTTAGAATATTAAGTACATTTCTGGCCCCCACTCTAGGGGAAGGATGTGGTTGTAATTGAGAGATTGCAGAAGAGGGTCACAAGGATATTCCCAGGGATGTAGATATGTAGTTACAAAGAGAGGTTGGATAGACTGGGTTTATTCTTACTGCAACAAAGGAGGATGTTTGTAAAAATATGAAGGACTTAGATACATAGAGAGGATACATAGATATTTATCATGGAAATCCTAGAAAATTAAAAAGAAACTTCAGCTGGTGGAAGACTGAAAACAAGCAGAAATCGCTCGGCTGATCACTCAGCCTCTATGGCAGGAGTTCCCAACCTTTTTTATGCCATGCAACCCTACTATTAACTGAGGGGTCAGTGGACCTAAGGTTGGGAACCCCTGATCCTTGGAGAGGGAACGTTAACATTTCAGGTTGAAGATTCATCAAATGCACCAGAATCTGGTGGAAGATCTTAGATCAAAAAACTGACTCTGCTTCTCGTTCCACAGACGCTGCCTTGCCTGTTTTTCAGAATTTCGTGATTTTATTACAATGTACACTGTGTCTGAGTGCAGTCCCTTCCTGTATGAACACAATTAGACTTTTGGTTTTAATTTTGGATCACAGTATGTGTTTTGCTAATTCATCCACAAGAGTGGTAATAGCTTATGTGTGTTGTATCTTCTGTAAAACAGATCAAAGTGCTTCAGTGCTTCCCAGAATGTTGTCAAATTTAACAAAAAAATCCATAAAACGCAGATAACCAAGAATTGTTTTAAGTTGCATTATAAAGGTGGAAAAGGAGTTGCAGAGTTTGGAATGGAAAGGGGCCTAGGTACTGGAGACTTGTACCAACACAGAGTGACAAAACTCAGTGATCTAAGCACAGAAGGAACTTTAGGAAATTGACTATGGTCTATGCTGGATCTCACCGCTACAGCGAAGGGACTGTCAGCAGGTGGTTCTCGGTTACCACGTGGCAGGATATGTGTCAATTCAGCCACTGCAACTGAAGACGGGTGGAATTTTCAGAGATTGTTTGAGATTCAAGGTATTGATTTTTCTCTTATTTTGATCCTTAAGTTACATCTCTCCACCACGTTCAAATGCAGGGTTCCATTTACAATACTGTGCAAAAGTCTTGGGCACATATATATAGCTAGGGTGCCTAAGATTTTTGCACAGTACTGAGCAGGAAGCGAGCTAGTAAATTTGGCAGGAGCAAAAGATGTTGGGAATGACGAGGGTGGAGTGCCGCAGGAGGGGTGTGGAACAGTTGGCAGAGAAGGAGTGACGGCGGGAAATGGTGTGGGTACAGACACACCCAGCCCTGAGACACCAGGCAAGGTCATTTGATTCCAAAAAATATGCTTATTGATCATTACGGAATGTCTCCCACTCCCTCTTCTCTCTCTTCCCTTCGTCCCAACCATGATTCTCCTCTCCTTGCCCCATTCCCACTCTCAGTCCATGATAGAGACCTATATCAGAATCAGGCTTATCATCACTCACATACTTAGTCATGAAATTTGTTTTTTTTTTTGTGTGGCAGCAGTAGAGTGCAGTAGAGTGCAGAGTTTAACATCGGTAGCTGAGCGAAGGGCGCTGAGTAGGCTACGGTCAATTATGGAAAACCCTGAACATCCTCTACATAGCACCATCCAGAGACAGAGAAGCAGTTTCAGTGACAGGTTACTGTCGATGCAATGCTCCTCAGACAGGATGAAGAGGTCAATACTCCCCAATGCCATTAGGCTTTAAAATTCAACTGCCAGGACTTAAGAACTTTTTTTAAAGCTATTATTAATGCTTTTTGAGTTAGTGATTTAGATGCATATCATATTATTACTGAGTTAAGTATTGTATATAATGAGTTTTTGCTACAACAAGTGTATGGGACATTGGAAAAAAATGTTGAATTTCCCCATGGGGATGAATAAAGTATCTATCTATCTATCTATCTACACAAAACTATTACAGTACTGTTTAAAGATCCCAGGCACCGTACCTATATACTGCAAAGTACTGCAGGTATTTCTGCCTCCTTATTTTGGTGCTGGTAGTTCTGTCAGAGTCAATGGACATAAGTGATGTCAGAGCTCTGACTTCCTAATGTTCCCATCCCTCTTCCTTAGCATGGATACCTTATATTCCAAATTGTATTTTCCCTTTATTTTGCCTATAGAGTATATCAAGACGAGCATTGGGAAAGATCTTATTGAACACTTTGGACATCTGTTACAGCGGAGGACAAGGTGAGCAGGTTACAGCAGTGAGTCAATTTGCAATGCAGAGACAGCTGGTTCAATTTCTACTTCCGTTAACATTTTTTGTTACGTCTTGTTTTACAGTAATGATGGCCTCCTTGGACATGTTGAATGTGCTCCACAAGGAGTTGGTGTCCTGTGAATTGCTGGACAAAAATTCCTCTCAAAGAGAGACTCAACAGGTCATGAAAAACTCACTTGTGATAACGTGTTAAGGTCAAGAAAGTGGTAGACTTCCAACTGTTTATTTGTTGTGCAGATGCTTTCAACATTAATAGCAAGAGGTCAATGAAGATATAAGCACTCAGAAGATGACCTGTTGGCCATCAGAGGCTAGTCAGCTGCTGTGGAGATATCCAAAATCAGAAGTAATTTTCACATTACCAGGGACATTGCCTGACACTTTACTCTCCCACGATAAATGTCTGCAGAACTATTCCCTGTCAAAGGTGAACAAGGGCTGACTAATGAAGAAGGAAAGGACTCGTAAATCCCTGGGATAGCCAAGAGAATTTTTTTGCAAGCCATTCAACCTGTCTTGTTGTCAAATAGGACAACAGAAGTTCAACTTCAAAGTGAATTTATTATCAAAGTACGTATATGTCACCATATACTACCCTGAGATTCATTTTCTTATGGGCATTCACAGCAGAACAAAGAAATAAAATAGAGTCACAATATTCTGCACAGCAAGATTTACAGAGTTGCTAGTTAATCAAGCTGATTGAGGTTGAGGGTAAGTTACGGAACCAGAGAGACAAACCATTCATTGCCTTCTGTTTCTTATCCACCTGAACAGACTGATGCTGCTTTCAATTAATGCCTTTGTCACATGCTGGGACCTCTGGCAGTTCAAGGCTCTTAATCAAGCAGAACTGAACTGGAGGTTCAGTTAACGATTTGGATGAAGGCATAGAAAATAACATCAGCAAATTTGCTGATGATACTAAGCTGGGTGGCAGTGTGACGTGATGAGGATGTTAGGAGAATTCAGGGTGACTTGGATAGGCTGGGTGAGTGGGCAGATACTTGGCAGATGGCGTTTAATGTGAATAAGTGTGAGGTTATCCACTTTGGCAGTAAGAACAGGAAGGCAGATTATTATCTGAACGGTGTAGAGTTGGGTAAGGGAGAAATACAAAGAGATCTCGGAGTCCTTGTTCATCAGTCACTGAAGGTGAATGAGCAAGTGCAGCAGGCAGTGAAGAAGGCTAATAGAATGTTGGCCTTTATTACAAAGGGAATTGAGTACAAGAGCAAGGAAATCCTCTTGCATTTGTACAGAGCCCTGGTGAGACCACACCTGGAATATTGTGTACAGTTTTGGTCTCCAGGGTTAAGGAAGGACATCCTGGCGGTAGAGGAAGTGCAGCGTAGATTCACGAGGTTAATTCCTGGGATGTCTGGACTGTCTTACGCAGAGAGGTTAGAGAAACTGGGCTTGTACACGCTGGAATTAAGGAGATTGAGAGGGGATCTGATTGAAACATATATTAAGGGATTGGACAAGATAGAGGCAGGAAATATGTTCCAGATGCTGGGAGAGTCCAGTACCAGAGGGCATAGTTTGAGAATAAGGGGTAGGTCATTTAGGACAGAGCTAAGGAAAATCTTCTTCTCCCAGAGAGTTGTGGGGGTCTGGAATGCACTGCCTCGGAAGGTAGTGGAGGCCAATTCTCTGGATGCTTTCACGAAGGAGCTAGATAGGTATCTTATGGATAGGGGAATCAAGGGATATGGGGACAAGGCAGGAACTGGGTATTGATAGTAATTGATCAGCCATGATCTCAAAATGGCAGTGCAGGCTCGAAGGGCCGAATGGTCTACTTCTGCACCTATTGTCTATTGTCTATTGAACTGAAATATCCGCATTGATTGTGATCACAGATCTTGAAATGGACCTCATTTAATTAATGTTCTACATTATTTACCCTAGAATAAATAGGTCATAGAGTCATACACACTAAATTTCCTAATGCTATATTAAACTGTATTGTCCTTGTGTTTAAAAGATAGTTTTAATGTCTGTAGTTGCATCATTTACAGTGTCTGTTTATCTAATGGGCCCTAATTCTGATTCACACTAGTTTCTCAGACATTTTACTGTCCAATTTTGCACAAAGAACAATTATTTTTAAAAAATATAGTTTCTACTGGTGGATGAAGCTAGTTATTTATTATAGTTACTACTCTGAGGTATGATGCATGTTATGTTTATCACAGGGTGTTTGTGAATGGGTTTATACAGCAAAGAATAAAAAATGAAAGAAAAACTTGAAAGAATTTGATGCTCTTAGCATCTAGTAGTGTCAAATGGACCGTGTGCGTGCACACTGACAAAGCTGTGAAGTGTAAATGGGCTTGGGAAATGGCACCTGGATTAAAACATCCATTTCACATTGAGGTTGATTGAGCAGAAGCAAGGCATTTCTGTCTTGCAGTACAGTTTAGTTGGGGAATAGACTTTTGCATCACAAACAGCCATTTGGAGCAAATGGCAGCAGAAACCACTTTTGAGAGATTTGTGGAGTTCACCACCTGTCTCAAAAGATCAGACTGAAACCGAGTCAATGTTGATAAATTTTATGCTGGAAGTTGATAGAGGAACCAGTAAAGGGGGAGGGGGTGTTTTCAGAACAGGAGAGAACATAACAAGGACGTTATCTGGATTGGGGAGCACATCTTATGAGGATAGGTTGAGTGAACTCGGCCTTTTCTCCTTGGAGCGACGGAGGATGAGAGGTGACCTGATAGAAGTGTATTAGATGATGATAGGCATTGATCGTGTGGATAGTCAGAGGCTTTTTCCCAGGGCTGAAATGGTTGCCACAAGAGGACACAGATTTAAGGTGCTGGGGAGTAGGTACAGAGGAGATGTCAGGGGTAAGTTTTTTACTCAGAGAGTGGTGAGTGCGTGGAATGGGCTGCCAGCAAAGGTGGTGGAGGCAGATACGATAGAGGTTTGTAGGAAACTTCTGGATAGGTACATGGAGCTTAGAAAAATAGAGGGCTGTAGGTAAGCCTAGTAATTTCTAGGGTAGTGACATGTTCGGCACAACCTTGTGGGCCGAAGGGCCTGTATTGTGCTGTAGCTTTTCTATGTTTCTGTAACACAGTGCAGGCTTTTATATATAAAATATTTTATATATAAAATACATAAACTTCACTATGATCAATCTAACGCTTCCCTCCGACACAAATTTCTTCCATCCATGCGCCGATCTAAGAGTCTCTGAAATGTCCCTGTTGTATCAGCCTCTACTATCACCCCGGCAATGCGTTCCAGGCACCTACCACTTTCTGTAAAAACAACACTACCTTTGAAATCCCCCCTAATTTTCCCTCCACTCACTTTAAATGTTTGTCCAGTGGAATTGGTAATTGCCACCCTGGGAAAAAGACACTGGCTGTCCACTCTAGTTATGCCTCACATAATCTTAAACACCTCTATCAAGCTGCCTCTTATCCTCCTTCACGCCAAAGGGAAAATTCCTAGATCACCCAACCTTTGCTCTAATTCAGGCAGCATCCTATCTAAGTGTCCACATCCTTCCTATAAACGAGGTAACCAGAAATGAACAGAATATACTAAGCTTGGAGCTTTATAGAGCTGCAACATTACCTAGTGGCTCTTGAACTCAATCTCCCACCTAATAAAGGCCAGCATACCATATGCTTTCTTAAACATCTTTCAACTTGTGGCAACTTTGAGGAATCCATGGATCTGGACCCAGATGTCTCTGTTCATCCACACTGCTAAGAACTCTGCATTAATGAAGTACTGTGCCTTTACATTCAATCTTCTAAAGTGTATCACTTCAATGCTTTTCTGGGTTAAACTCCATCTGCCACTTCTCTACCTAGCTCTGCATTCTGTCTATATCCTGTTGTAACCCATGACAACCATCTACACCATGCACAGCACCTCCAACCTTGTGTTATCTGCAAATTCTCTAACTCATCCCTCCACTTTCTCATCCAAGTCATTTATAAAAATGACGAAGAGATGGGGTGGGGGGGTCACAGAACAGATACCAGCAGAACACCACAAGTCTAGACCTCCAGGCAGAATATGCTCTATCTATTAACCTCATGTGGGCAAGCTAAGTCTGAATCAATGCAATGAAATTTCCATAGATTCCATGCCGACTCACTTTCTGGATGAAATTGAACCAATATAGTTATACCTCTGGGAACGTACTGTGTACGCATTGACTATTTGTATGATGAAAGAAAGCTACGACTTTGTTCCCTCACTTGAAAGAATCATATCAGCACAGACTGGTTGGGCCAAACGGCCTGATCTTGTGCTAAATCATTACTGTAATTTTTGTATTGTGACTTCAATGACTAGAGGATTTCACAGTCTGGCAGTTCACAGTTCCTCATTCATTCTGAGCCATGTCCTATGACATAGGCCAGTGTTTTCCAACCTTTTTTGGCCTAATGCCCCCCTAAAGCACTTTCATACTTGCCAATGCCCCTCTTGGCACAAAATACTTTCCAGTGGCCCCATAGTCTAAAAACCTGCTAACATGAGAAAAATGATTCTGCTTTAAATTTTTATTTGCCTTTTAATACCTAGCTTACACAGTACCTGTGTGCTGTACAGCAGCTTCAGTATCAATGAGATCCTTGAGCTTGATGGGTTTTCGCAAGAGTTGAAGTATCTGGTTCAAGTTGTGACAGCAAAAGCCTGAGGTTCCCACACGTACCAATGTCCAAGTGGTTTCTGTTTTTTGTGACTGGTTTGCTGCACTAAAGCCTCTTTCAACAAGGCGGGGGGGGGGGGGGATAGAAATGCAACAAAGAGCAGTTTGGCTCTTCTCCAAAGACCAGGAAACTTTGTATGACAGCACATGCCACAAAAGCTGCCATTTTTGAAAAGCATTTTTGTTTCTTCTTCATTTCGAATTTTGATCATTTCTTCTTGCAAGCTCTCTTCCTGTTCTTCCACCTTGCAAAGAAATGGGTTAATTACCCAGTCTGGAATTTCCAGATTGTTCAAATCCTTGAACTGATTCTGAAAATCTTTCTTCAGTGATTGCAGATGTAAGCAGTAGTCTTCCAAATCACCATCTGTCCAAGAGAGTGCCATACTTTCCATGCAAGAAAACTGAGAATATTCTTCCCCTAATGCTTTGCTTATATATTTCCAATAAAAGTGGACTGCACTTTTTGCCTGGATTAAATTGAAATCTTCACCCTTGTGGTTTCATATTTAGAATGTCCATTTTGTCATACAGATCCGCTAGGTATGCCACATCTCCACGTAAAAGTTCAATCTTGTCAACTTTGAGCAAAAATTCAATCACATTGTCAAAAAGATCAAAGAAACATTTTAATCAGCAGCCTTTTGACAGCCAATGCACTTCAATGTGAAGAAGCAAGTGTTCAAACTCCTCATCATTATCTTGACAAAACTGGTGAAATATTCTGCTATTTAATGGATGAGCTTTAATTTTGTTGATAGCAGACATTACAAGAGTCCTGCTTGGGGGAAAAAAGTCACTGGTTGAGGTTTCTGGCTGTGAGATGTTGACGATTAATTACACAACGGATTGCAAACAGACCTGGAATCTCTTTTTTCAGAAATGCCACTAAACCAGCATGGAGACCTGTCATATATGGTGCTCCATCTGTTGCACAAGAAATCATGTTCCTAATCAGAATACTTTTATCCTCAATATACATTTTGAGCTCGTCATAGATTCATTCTCCATTGATAATTGTTTTTATCTTTTTACAGAAGAGAATCTCTTCATAAACATTCCATTTTTGATAAACTGTACATATGCCATTAGCAATGCCTCACTGACTGGCACAGTTGACTCATCCAGTTGCATCCCTAATTCTGTGCATAGTTGACACTCAGTATCTTCACTCATTTCATCAAAACAATGAGCTACAGAGTTATTACTCAGCGGAATTGATTTTAAAATACTGGTATCCATTTTGAGAACTGTGGTGAGCACTTTTGATTCAGCGGGCATTATTAATCTTTCAACAATTGTATGAGATTTTCCACACTTTGCTATCATTTTGGAAGTGTTATAAGAAGCAATGAGACCACTGTCAGGATCATTTTTATCTTTCATGGCAAATGGCTTGAGCGTACAATGCTTTTCAAATGCTTCTTTCATCTTTTGGAACCGAGTAGCCTTTTCAGGGTGTCTTTTATGGATGTGTTCCTGCAAATTTGATCGTTTCATGGCTTCATTAGACAGTACAGTATTACAAATAAGACACATGGGGGGGTAAACACGAAGTACAGTACAGATGCTGTGGTCAAATCAACATGTACAAACAAGCTGGAGGAGCTCAGCAGGTCAGGCAGCATCTGTGGAAACGAACAGTCAACGTTTCGGGCCGAGAACCTTCATCGAGTCCTGACAAAGTGTCTCGGCCGGAAACGTTGACTGTTTGTTTCCACCGATGCTGCCCGACCTGCTGAGTTCCTCCAGACATATGGGGGGGTTGTTAATCTGATGGGAACAGAATAAAACCATACTCCAGGTATTTAACATTGTATTGATGCACTTTCTGTAGTCTCTGTTTCTCAACAGGGTTAGAATTCAAGGCTTCACTGCCTTCAGGCTCATAGAGATCGTGCCTTACAGATTTATCCATTAAAATAATGCGCTACATTAAAATAAAAAATTAGCACAAATTTAGAATGCCTATCGGATGTTGATGATGGCAGCAAGTTGACACGGATGGAACGATGGTAGCGGCATGCAAAGCTGCGGCGAGGCGAAGATGAAGATGATCACAACAGCGAAATTTGCATTGACAAGGATTCAGATTTGAATCTGAATGTTAGTTGGGATAGAGCTGGTGTTTGGCAAGCTACATTTATGCTATTGCTGCTTGCATGATTGACCAATCACAGAAGGTCTCATAAAAATGGTTCTTGATCACACATATGAAGCCAAAGTTGGTAAGGTTGGATCGGATTGCCGAGTTTCAGACGCATTGTGACACCGTGTGCTCACCACCTGCAGAGCTTTGGTTCTTCCTGTGTTCTAGTACATCATCCTTTTTTTTTCCAGAAGTGCCTCCTCTACTAACAGTCAGTTAAGTCTCGTGCCTTAAGTTAGGGTGCCACTTACCACTCCTGCCAAGAATCTTGAATGCCCCCTGACAGCTTCTATTTCCTATATCACCTGTTGGGAACTGCTGACATAGGTTATCATGGTCTTTCCATGACTATGTTCGTTATCAGCAAATTTTTCTAAAGTTGATTGCCATTGCCTTCTTGTCTTTACAAGATGGGTGACCCCAGCCATTATCAATACTCTTCAGAGATTCTCTGCCTGGCGTCAATGATCGCATAACCTGGATTTGTGATATGCACCAGTTGCTCCCACAGTTTCACATGACCCTGATCAGGGTGGCTAAGTGCGTGCTACAACTTGCTCAAGGGTGACCTGCAGGCTACTGGTGGGAAGGAACACCTTATACCTTCTTTGGTACAAAGGCATCTCCACCCTGCTACCTAGAATTCACAATGCCTTCCCGAAATCGTTAAAGTAACCATTCTACCAGTCACATGAGTTAGTCCATTTTACTTAGTAAGTTGCATGAGCTTCCACAATCAATACAACATTTGGAGGTGAGTATGGGATATCCACGACATAAACCCAGAATCCCAAGCTGAAACTTTGGAACACACACAAAATGCTGGAGGAACTCAGCAGGTCAGGCAGCATCTATGTGTAACACCCTGGTAAAGGTTTCACTGCTAACGTAATGGTCTTTCTGTAGAAGCAGTGTTAGTGATAATGGGTGCTTTGGAATGTGAGCCATCCAATGAGGGGAGTGCGTTTTTGTGTTGTGTGCCTGACGCTGGTGTGAGCTGGGTCTTTTGTTCGGTGGGATATGAAGGGAGAAGATGCGGGTGAGAAAAGGCCATAGAATTCAGTCGGGCGCGGGGCCATGATTCGATGAAGCCTGGGGAGATCGAATGGAGGATCGGGGAAGGAGAAACTGTGAGCTCCAACTTGTGCGCATTAGACTGTTTCATTAACATGGGCCCTTTTCTTCTTTTTTGCTTTTTCTTCTCTAACTCTTTAGTCAAATTAAGAATTATAAATCTATTTGCAAGTTTAATTGTGTGTGGTGTACTGTCTGTTATTTCATGGTACCTATTCATAACAGGGTAATGAATCACGCAGCATCAATACAAACCGGGGGTTTCCGGGCGGGCTTGCTCCTCAATTTCATACATTTGCTGGGGCCGGAGATCGTCTTCCCTAGACTTGTGCAGCCGATGGAACCAGAGCATTTCATATGGAAAAGAGCACAGTCAACATTTCAGGAACATTGGTCTCCACAGGCTGGAAATAAGGCTTCACTTCTTCAATCTTCTGAACCAGAGGCTGAGACCTACTGCTAAGCCAAAGGCAAGAGTTTATGAGCTCCCACTGTAAATACTGCAAGCCACACGACTGCAGCAATTGAGTCTCAGTCAGCAGCTACACATCTATACCTATGATTCTCCCATCTGCCCTGTTAGAGGAGAAAGGGCAATGGAGAAATGGTGTTTTAGAAGCATGGGGGTTTGAATTTGCTTCAGGCACTCTTGGGCCAATATGGGAGCCCCACACACAGCACTGTCAACATGGTGTTCCCAAAGTTGGCTCAGTCTTGGCCCACACACAGGGTGCTGACAACGTGGTGTTCCCAAAGCTCAGAGCAAAACTGGCTCAAAGCTGGGCACCTGGCTGCATGCAAGTATTTCAGATTTAGTTATCGCATGTACTTGGAAACATATAGAGAAATGTGTAATTTGCATTAACAACCAACATACCCAACAATGTGCTGGGGGCAGCCTGCAAGTGTTGCCACATGTTCTGGCACAAACTTAGCATGCCCGCAATGTGCATCAGAACAACACAGCACACAACAAAGAAGGACCAAGCCACAACAGCAAAGCAAGCCTTCTTCTCCCTCTAACGGCCACCCACCCACACAGCCCTTAATCGAAGGATGGGATCCATCCTGGATCCTGGATTTGCAGTCACTGGGCTTTGTTCTTGAGTTATTTCTGGCAGCCAGGCCACTTTATTTGCAGAAAGAACAGCTCTGAGCTACATAACAAGACCATAAGATATAGGAGCAGAAGTAGGTCATCCAGCCCATCGAGTCTGCTCCACCATTCAATCATGGCTGATCCAAATCTTCCAGTCATCCCCACTCCCCTGCCTTCTCCCCATACCCTTTGATGCCCTGGCTAATCAAGAACCTGTATCTCTGTCTTCAATGCACCCAATGACATGGCCTCCACAGCCACTCGTGGCAACAAATTCCACAGATTTGCCACGTTCTGACTAAAGTAATTTCTCCGCATCTCTGTTCTAAATGAACATCCTTCAATCCTGAAGTCGAGTCCTCTTCAGGCTTCTACTTCGCAAAAGTACAAGAGGGGTCAGTGGAGGTGGAGGAGGCAGGCACATCTTCATCTGGTATGAGGGGAGGAGGCACCGCACAAGATTGAAATAAGCTGCAGAAAGTTCTAAACTCAGTCAGTTCCATTGTACACACTAGCATCCCTAGCATCCAGAACATCTTCAAGGAGCAATCAAAGAAGCAACGTTCATCATTTAAGACACCCATCATCCAGGAAATGCCCTCTTCTCATTGTTACCATTAGGGAGGAGGTATGATACACAAATGGTACGAGAACACATAGTCAATGATTCAGGAACAACTTCTTCACCTCTGCTGTCAGATGGACATTGAACCCATGAACACTACCTCTACTTTTTTTCTCTCTTTTTACACTACTTAATTAACTTTTTAATATATATACTTCTCACTGTAATTTGCAGTTTTTATTATTGTGTATTGCAATGTACTGCCGCTGCATAACATCAGATTTGATGACATATACCAGTAATTTTAAACCTGATTCTCATTCTGATTTGATTGCAACATTAAAGATAAGTTTGCATAAGAATATGAATGGGAGAGGTATGGAGGGCTACGGTCCAGATGCAGGTCGATGGGCTCAGAAAACAGTTCATTGTGGACTAGATGGGCCAAAGGGCCTGTTCTGTGATGTAGTAATCTATGATTCTTTCCTTCTCTGATGAAGGTTCTTTCACCCGAAACACTGACTCTTTCTCTTCCCAGATACAACCTGACCTGCTGAGAAATTCCAGCACTTTCTGTTTTGATGTTAGGCTTCTCATTTATTTATGCAAGGAATCCAGAGACCCTTATGAGGTGAATGTGTACAGTGAACATTTGATTCCTAAATTAATTAGTTTGGCACAACATTGTGGGCCGAAGTTCCTGTTCCTGTACTAAAATGTTCTATGTTTTGCGTATTATCACCTGAACCTTTGCCACCATAAAGGGGAACTAATTCTATCCATGAACAGGCACAGTATTTTGGGGGCAGATCTCACTTCACCAGATTCATGAACTGTTACGACTCTATAACCATCAGTCTCCTAAACTCAGCATAACGCAGAACTGATTCTAAAAGCCTTACTGTCACAGATTTTTTCCAACTCACGTTTTCATTGTTATTTTTTCCTTGTTTGCACAGTTTGTCATCTTTGTTTATGAATGATTTTGTGTAGATCCTTGCTTGCTTGGGCCTTTAGCTTCCTGTGGAGCATAGACCATTGATGACCTCTCATCTCCATTGTCCTCTGAAGTCGATGATATGGTTGGAGTTCATCAGTGCTTCTGCAATCCATTGCATCCACTGTACAGGAGATTGGCTGATACAGCTTCACATGAGCCCTGTTGGCCAGCTTTACTCATTTCCACCTCTCACAACAGGAACGTAGGGTTGGACTGTGGTACACTTGTGTAGATTCTGTTGTATCCTTTTTCCTGTAAATACTGCCAAGAAAATTAATCTCACGGTATTATATGGCAACATATGTGCAATTTGATAATATATTTATTTTGAACTTGGAATGTAGCTAGTTCGGGAAGTTCATCCAGTGAGTATATGAGCCAGAAAAAGAAGAGTTGTCTGGATTTCATTTCTGGTGAATGCTAGGTTCTGACAATTTATCCTGCTAATCCATACTGGAAGTTATTCAAATGTGGCTCAAACGCTTGGAGGTGAAAGTGCCTTGACCCCTACAATTGAATACCAAATTGCCAGTGATCATTGCTTACTTGAGACTACTTGGAGAGTATTGGATTACTCAACAAAGAGTCAACATGTAAGTGGGGAATATTTGACAAGGGGATTTCAACAAACCAAAAAACACTGTTCTCAAACAAAAATCTGTCATCTAACAGGTCTTCAAAGCCAGACTATCATTACCAGGAGCCAAGGACATAGTTCTACAAACAAACTACATAACCATTGCTTGGAGGCAGGCAATAATTAGATCAGGAACCTACACCTGGTGTATGTTTTTGGATTGGTTGCTTCTTCTCCACTTCCTTCCCCCTTATTGCAATTTATCTGGAGCCAGCTCCTACATGGACTGACAGTGGAGGTGATAACATATTCTTTGACTGTGAGAAGCTTTGACAGCTGTAAGCCAACACCAAAGGCAGCGCTGATCACATCTGACAGCAACCAAGGGCATCCAATCCACTAAAGCTCGCAAGAGAGTATAAGGCTTTAATCAGGTTTCATCAGCTTATTTAAATTCATGAGGCTTTGGTGGCCTGGTTTTGATTTTTACTGGGAAATTGTGATAATCTTCTCTCTGCTGAAAACTCTTGGCAAGGAGTGGGCCTTGGAACTTGCTGAGAAGTCTGCATTGTACAGAGATTGCAGGGGAGAAACTTCTCTTAAACATTGAAATCAAAATCACTTCCACCATTTGAACTGGTAGCTCGTTCCACATTTTCACAACCCTCTGAGTGAAGAGGGTTTCCCTCATGTTCTCCTTAAATATTTCACTTTTCACCCTCAACTCATTACCTACAGTTGTAGTCCCACCCAACCTCAGGGAAAAAAAACATCCTATCTATACCCCTCATAATTTTGTATACCTCTATCAAATCTCCCCTCATTCTTCTACATTCTAGGGAATAAAGTTGTAATCTATTCAGTCTTATAACTCAGGTCCACCAGTCCTGGCAACATCCTTGTAAATTTTCTCTGTTTTCTTTCAGTCTTATTTACATCTGTCCTGTAGGTGACCAAAACTACACACAATACTCTTAATTAGGCCTCAACAATGTCTTAAACAACTTCAACATAACATCCCATCTCCTGTACTCAATATGTTGACCTACGAAGGCCAATGTTCTCAAAAACTTTCTTTACCATCCTGTCCATCTGTGACTCCACATTCAATGAATTATGGACCTGTATCTCTCCCAAAGTGCAACACCTTACACTTGTCTGGGTTAAATATCATCTACCATTTTTCAGCCCATTCTTCCAGCTGTCCAGATCTCACTGTAAACTTTGATAGTCTTGATGTTGAGGATTTGATTGAGGAGCTTCTCTCTCTCTCCCCTCCCTCCACCCCTACCTTTCCCTCTCTCTCGCCCTCGACCTCTTTACTTCTCTCTTTCTACCACTCTCTCTCTACCTCTCTCTCTCTCTCTCTCTCTCTCTCCTCTCTCTCTCTCTCTCTCTCTCTCTCTCTCACTCTCTCTCTCTCACACACACATGCACATGCTCACTCACTCACTCACTCATTGTCTGGTCACACAGCTCCACTGTGGTTGCTGCCCAGTAAGCCGGCTGTCCGAGTGAGGCCACTGACCTTTGAAGTACTCTGTAATGATGGCTACAGCGAAGCTACCCAGTTACACCATTGTCTACGTATTCCAACTTCATAGTGATAAGGAGCAGCCTGTAAAGTAGCCAGATTCAAGTGGTGTGACTCCTGCTACAGAAAAGCTAAAGCTTCTCGAATAATATAGAAGCAGCCATGCCACAATTAAGAGCAATAATTGCTGAAAAATTACACATACATATAAAAATACAACCAAGCATAGGAGATTTAATCTACAAGAAAAATACAAGGAAATTAACAATTCTACAACCTAACCCAACATCACTTGACCTTATGATTTAGGCACCAAGATACAATAGTGCAGGTAAAGGTCCTTGAATTATTAGGGAACTATGCACTGAGACTATGCAGGATCGTTCTATATACATTTGATACGCTGTATTTCCCCAATGTGAATTTAAAAGTCTATTCATACCAGGTCCAATATATATGACCTTCTGATCTCCTTAGTTTTAATTGGATTTCTCTGTTCAGGTGGGTGCTCGTATTCCATAATCCCAACTAAGAGATTAAGTTTGAAGAGGAATACGTCAGAAGAGCAAGGAGGAAAGCTCTGAGAGGAGTGCTTTGCCTCTGCAGGAGTGTGGACTTGCAAGACTTTGGAGGCGCAGCACAGAAGCTGGTAGACCACCCAACCTCTCATCGCGAACCAGCTTCCTTTCTCTTCATCCGAAGGGTTCCCTTTCTCTTTTGCGCTGGAACCAACAGAAGATTCAGAGATGGGTAGTGGAGCGAGTGCAGAGGACAAGGAGCTAGCCAAGAGGTCAAAAGAACTGGAAAAGAAACTCCAGGAGGATGCAGAGAAGGAAGCCAGAACAGTGAAATTGCTGCTTCTAGGTAATTCAGACATCTGAGAAAAGTGGAAAGCTTTTGTATTAATAAAAGTGAATTTATAATTTATGTAAATTTTAGTTTGATTAAACAAAGCTATGCTAGTTTACTAATCTTTATTTAAATGAATTTCAGTTTAAACCCAAGCAACTCACACAAAATGCTGGAGGAACTCAGCAGGTCAGGCAGCATCTATGGAAAAGAGAAAACAGTCAACGGTTCAGGCTGAGACCCTTCTTCAGGACTCATTAAGTGTCCTGGCTTGAACCGTTAACTGTTTACTCTTTTCCATGGATGCTGCCTGGTTTGCTGACTTCCTCCAGCATTTTGTGTGAGTTGCTTCGATTTCCAGCAACTGCAGATTTTCTCGTTTGTTTTTTTTTCCCGTTTAAACCCTGTGGGGTTAACTCCTGAAACAAATCTTTAAAGAGGGTAGAATGAGGGAGGAAATTAAATCAAGAAATTGCTGTTTATGTAGTGAGTTAAGCTATCCAATGTAGAAAAGACACCAGGTAACACACAATTATTACACCAAACTATTCAGGACACATGACAATGTGTTGAAATAAATGGATTAAGAAGAAAACTTGGAGTATTTGAAAACAAGAACATGCTTTCATCTAATGCCTGTCACATTAAAAGGTTTTATGAGAAATTATGTGACCTTAAAGTGTCATCACCATTCTAATTTTGGAAGCCTAGTACCCGATTGCTACGTATGGTCACATGCTCTATAGAGGTGACTCTGAATTATAAATGTTGACTCATTGTTAAAGCAGTAACATCTGCTTGAAAGGGTAGATCAGGACTTGGCTTTAAATTTCACCAAAAAATCCAAAGAAAGACCAAAAAATCTCTCAGGACAGACAATTTGACGGTGTGCTCAAAACAATCGTTCAAAGTTTTAAAATACCTTCAGGATTTGGGGTTGGGATAAAAAGAGACAGAGCAAGAGGTTGCATTAAATCCCAACAAAACACTGTTTCAGTTGAGACTGAAGCATCAGATCTAGTTCAGGTGTCTGCTGGAAGAGATGAAGCCCTTAGAGTCTGCAATAAAAGGCTAGTAAAATGGAGTTGTGAGAAGACGAATTTCAGAGTTGTGTACTGCATACGTAATCTATGAACCTTTGAACCTTTTAAGGGACAGATGGGTCCGAGGAGCTAGAGTTGCTAGCCTTAGAAAAGAGAAGATTCCAAGATATAATAAACCCAAGAGATTCTGCAGTTGCTGGAAATTCAGAACAACACACACAAAATATCAGAACGCAGCAGATCAGGCTGCATCTATGAAGAGGAATAAACAGTCAAAGCTTCAGGCCAAGACCCTTCATCAGGACTAGAAAGGAAAGGGGAAGAAGCCAGAATAATAAGGTGGGAGGAGGGAATGGTTTTAAGCCTGCAGTGTTAAGTGAAACTAGCTGAGGGGGAAGTGGGTGTGTGGTCTCACCTATCACCTATATATTAAAGTTGATTGACAAGTAACTAGGGGTGTCAAGTGGAAATACACAGGGAATGTTTCAAAATGAAATTAGGGGAGAGAGAGAGAGAGGAAGGGGAGAGAGAGAGGGAGGGGGAGGGGGAGGGGAGAGAGTGAGAGAGAAAGAGAGAGAGAGATTGATTGATTGATTGATTTACAGGGCCTCAGGGGAAAATCAGTAAGTGAGACTCGATGGATTGTTCTTGCAAAGAACTATTAGACAAATGACTTTCTAAGTGAGACTCTAAACCACAATCTATTGATTCAGAAGCCAGTTTGCTGAGGCCTACTGAGGCTTTTGCATTTGCACTGAAACACTTTGTGGTCATGCTTCCTCTGTGGTTTCTCGGAGTCCTTTGATCGGCCAACATGTAAATATTTCATTAACTAATTGCTGCAACTCCCTCAATTTATTTGAATGAACTAAACTCAGCGAATCAGGAACAACATTTTCCCCTCTGTCACCCGATTTCTAAATGGACATTGAACCCATGAACGCTACAAAGTTTTTATTTTTAACTTCTGTTTTTGCGCAACTTATTTAGTTTAATTTATTTGCTTCCTGTAATTCACGGCTTTTTCTCCTATATTATCATGAATTGCATTGTACTGCCACAAAGTTAACAAATTTCACGACAAATGCTGGTGATATAAGAACTGATTCAGATTCTACCTGGTCTCCAATCTATTTATAGAATATATTTAAACTGTTTAGCAGGTTTGTTTAGTGAAGGTCATAATCTGATATCTTTTCACTGCCTCTTGTCTTGTTACATCCAAAGCTGTTTGATTTATTGTGACAGTCTTTGTCCTGCAAGTCCCAAGACCAATAACCTTTGTCTTGTGGTTCTTTTACCAATGAGATCTGTACTTTAACCACATCCTCTCGAGTACTAACTGCTGTTCAAGTTGCTAATTGCATTGGAGGAAGAATCACACTCTCCACGGAGAGACAAAACAGACCCACAATATTAGTGATGTAAGGTTATGTGGGCATCACTTGCAAGAGCAGCAATTACTTTTGATTTCTAATTCTAACCATCAGTTACACTCAGTGACCAATTTATTAGATACAGATAACTGTCTGCTTGTGATTGCAAATATCTAATCAGCCAATCGTGTGGCAGCAACTGGATGCGTGATATGGTCAAGAGGTTCAATGTTGTTCAGACCAAACATCAGAATGGATAAGAAATGTGATCTAAGTGAAATTTACCATGGAATGATCATTATTGACTGATGGGTTGGTTTGAGTATCTCAGAACTTGCTGTTCTCCTGGGCGTTCCATGCATAACTCTCTAAAGTTTACAGAGAATGGCATGAAAATGAAAAACAAAATCCAGTGAATGGCATTTCTGTGGATGGAAATGTTTTGTTAATGAGAGAGGGCGGAGAAAGTTGGCCAGACTGGTGCAAGCTGACAGGAAGACAACAGTAATTCCAATAACCACATGTTACAACAGTGGTGTGCAGAAGAGCATCTCTGAATGCACAACATATTGAACTTTGAAGAGGCTGGGCCACAGCAGCAGAAAATTCACTCAGTGGCCACTTTAGTAGATAAAGGAGGTACCTAAAAATGGGGCCACTGGGTGTACTTCTATAAACACTGTAGTGCATGGGATGAAGGTGCACCCATCATTACTAATGGGGAGAGAATTCCAGAATTCGGGCTCAGTAACAAATAAGGAAGGGTTAGTGATATGTTTGCATCACACGCAAAATGCTGGAGGGAATCAGCTGGGCGTGCAGCATCTAGGGAGAAGAATAAACAGTCAATATTTTGGGCCATCTCTATCAGGACTGGAAAGGAAGGAGAAAGGAACCAGAATCAAAAGCTGGGGGTGGAATCAGAAGCTGGCAGATGATAGGCAAAGAGGGGGAAGGTGAAAGAGTAGGAATGAAGTGAGGAGCTGGGAGGTGATAGGTGGAAAAGGTAAAGGGTTGAAGAAGAAGGAATCTGATAGGAGAATGGACATGGGAGAAACAGAAGGAGGAGGGGCACCAGAGTAGGTGATAGGCAGGTGAGGAAAAGAACAGGGGTAAGAAGAGAGCTAGAATTAGGAATGGAAAAGGAGAGAAGGGGAGGGGGAAGACATTACTGGAAGTTAAAGAAATTTATTCTCATGCTTGGAAATCAGGATTTTGTGTGAGTTGAAGGGGTACCGCAAGAGGTTGTACTCTCTTGTGCCCACTAGTCTTGTCTTTCTTTAATGTGACTCTGAGGCTCTGAGATGGAGCTTTGGCAAATTACTGCAAGGCTTTGATCACCATTTAATTACACTGAACATCAGGTTTTTCAGTAGTCTGTTCGGATCTCACCCTTTCACTCATGCTAAGAATTCAGTCACCAAGACTCATTGCACTCTAGACCAGGAGCTTCCATGGGAGCCTCCTGCTTGGCTTGTTAAACTTGCTGGGATATTAATTTTTTGGGAAGTACAACCACTGAGTTTTGGACTGAGGCACAGTTGTCCAAAGTGTGGGTTGGGGAAGGTAAATGAGATTCAAGTAGATTATTGGAACAATTGAAGGAACACACAAACACACTCACTGTAGATGTGCAGACAGTCCCCGTGTTTCATAAGGGATCTATTGCTGAGAAGTTCCCATTTGCCAGTTTCTCTGCAAATCAGAAACATTCACTTTCTATAGTTACCCATATCCTAACACACTGAATACACACACTATAACTATTTAACTTCACTGAATAGTTACCCTAACACCACCCAAATTAAACTAATGAAATATGTTGTTCTCAGTCATTATCGAACACCACAAAGTATTTTATTATTATGACTATCTTGCAAATAGGGTGGAGGGGTGGAGATACGTCTTTACCAAAGGATTTCTAAAGCGCCTTTCCCTCCACAGCCTACAGGTCATTCTTCGGTAGGAATTAACATCTGCTTAGCCCCACGATCAGGATCATGTGAAGCCGTGGCAACAGGGGGTGGATTGTCGTATGAGCAGTTGAAACATATCACAAGTCCTGGTTATGCAACCACTGACAGGCAATCTCTGAAGAGTATTGATAATGGCTGGGGTCACCCATCTTGTAACGACACTGCCCAGAAGAAGACAATGGCAAACAACTTCTCTAGGAAAATTTGCCGAGAACAATAATGGTCATGGAAAGACTATGGTCACCCACTGTCATAGAGCACAGCACATAACGAATTAAAATGCTTTAAAAATGTATGGAAGAATTTCTATAAGATTGGATATCCTTAAGTTAGATCATCCCTAACCAGGAAGCCCTTGTATTTATCATTTGAAACAGATTCTCACGTGAATACACTTTGATGGGGATGGGTCCAAGGATTTCAAAGGCATGTACAAGCATTAAAAAAGACTCCTTGAGCATGATTTGTGTCTCCAAGGAAGAGATCAGCCATGATCCTATTTAATAATTAAACAGGTAAAGGTGTGTGGGAGGAGGGTTCACATATTTCTGTTTATTTTTCTTATTGTCTTCAATACACCCCTGATATCACTCCACTATCCTACAAATTCTGACCACTTTATTCATTTTGAATACATTCTCCATACATTTCCAGCCATTTTAACATCTGGATAGTGATAAACTGCTACAGTTTTCTCTTGACTTCCGCACTACCAGAATCTAAAGATCTTAAGTTTAAAGACAGCCGATTAGAACTTAAATTGATTCTGGAAACAATAATCTCATAGCAGGAGCAGCTTATGACTAAAGAACAGACGTGTGTATGCTGGAAGTGAAACTCTTGTCACACAGTACAAGACTCAAACTGAAAAGAAAAGCCTGGTCAGACGTCAAGACAACACGTTTGAAAGTACTCGGGTTTCTGCACATGACCTTAAAGTTTACATGATTTCTTTAGCCAGAGAGCAGTGAATCTGTGATACTGGGATATATCCTAGGATGCACTGGGACACATTATTAGTGATGCAACCTGGATCATCAGGTGTTTTGGGTCTTCCAACATCAGACACCCTCACCCGGGTGACCCATCCAAGGTCGATTTGACCCTGGCTTGTGTCCCAGTAGCATTGGTCCACGAGACACACCTCTTGATCCACAGCCATCTGGAGTGGAATTCATTGTCAGCAGACTCTGTGGAGGTCAAGTCATTGGTCATAGACTCCTCCAAGTCAGTGAAGAGCAAGGAAGTCTAGGGCCAGAAGGCACAGCCTCAGAATAGAAGGAAGATTTTTATTTAGCCAGTGGAGGCTAAGTCGTTGGATATATTTAAGATGGAGGTGGATAGATTCTTGATTAGTAAGGGTGCCAAAGATTACCAGGGAGAAGGCAGGAAAATGGGGTTGAGAGGGATTATAAATCAGCCATGATGGAATGTCAGACTAGACTCAAATGACCTAATTCTGCTCCTATGTATTATAGTGATTGTCAGAAAGAACCTGTAGCCTCACAGACATGTATAGGGTGGATCCTTTGCTATTCAAGCAAGTTGTTGGCTTCCATCAACAAAATCTGACACTCTGACAGGAGTGAGACGTTGTTGCAAACTGCCACAGGATAAATTAGTGGCACGCACAGAAGCAACATGAATAAAAAAAAATTGTATCTACCCTGCACTTTTTATGTCCCAGGATAATTTAGAGCAACTGAAGTACTTCAGGACTGGCATCTCCATTGCAATGTATGCAGCCAAGCTTCCAGAAACACCAAGATGGTAAATGGCCAAGAAACTTTTGTTTACAGGATACAGCTTAGCCAGAACTTTATAATCAATATATTATTACATTAAGTTATTATTTAATGTATGAAGGGTCCCGAGGAAGGGTCTTGGCCTGAAACGTCAACTAAACGCTGGTCCAGATAGACTGGAAAGGCAGGGTGTCGGGATCGGAGGCGAGAGTTGGGCTGGTTTTGCTCGCTCTTCTGCAAGGTTCACTTCTCTCCCCGTGGTGCTGAGATTAGAACAGATACTGAGGCTTTAAGCCTATCCCAGGCTGCTCTGAGGATTTGGTTCTAAGGACTCAATTTGGTTCAGAATGCTGTTGCTCGCTTCTGTTGTTGACGTAATTTGTGGGTTTTTTTCTCCTCTGCGCATTGGGGATTGGTCTTTTTTTTTAATCGGGTTCTTTCAGGTTTCTTACTTTGTAGCTGCCTGGAAGCAGACAAGATTGTATAATTGATACATACTTTGATAATAAATGTACTTTAAATCTTTATTCCTCTCCATAGATGCTGCCTGACCTGCTGAGTTCCTTCAGCATTGTGTGTGTGTGTGTGTGTGTGTGTGTGTGTGTGTGTTACTCTGGATTTCTAGCATCTGCGGAATCTCTTGTGTTCATCATTTCTTAAAATTTATTATATAAATAATAATTATTAGGTACTTCTGTATTTTATTCCAAAATTACTTGAAGAGTTCGAGAACTAGGATATCCAACACAAACTCCAGTGAATTAGAAGCAAGTCAGAAATGAACCAGAGGAAGGGACAAATGGTGGCAAATGGAACTCAAGTAGCTAAGTAAATGAGATTTTTTGGACACAAATTCCATCTCTAGCTTTCAATTCATCCAGCAAATTCAATTTAAAAACTCATTAAACCAGTGCGAGTACTTACATGCACCAATTAGCAATGTTGATTTTATTTGTACACTGCCCCTAACAGGTATAAATATAGGAATGCCATCTGGTTCACTATTGCTCTCAAGGGCATGAAATCTGCTGTGCTCATTTGGTCTGCTACTTGTGACTCCAGACCCACAGCAAGGCCCTCTGGAGTAGTCCAGAGCTGCAATGGTCAAAAATTGTAAGGATAGAGCAAGAATGGCTCATCCAGCATTAGCTTGGAACTAGCCAACCTATAGACCTGTATGCCTTTCTTTCAATGAGCACATTGATGGTGTAATGCATGACTAACGGAGCTGCTGCCTCACATCTCCAGCCAGCCCGGTTCAATCCTGACTTCTGGTTCTGTCTGGGTAGTGTCTGCACGTCATCTCTGTGTGGACCTCCACTGGGTGATTTGGATTCCTCCCACATCTGAAGGACGTGCATATTGGTAGGTTAATTCATCATCATCATTATGTGCATTACGTGGGTGATTATGGTCCTTCTGTGACCATTATTATCCTTGGCAAATTCTTCTACAGAAATGGTTTGCCATTTCCTTCTTCTGGGCAGTGTCTTTACAAAACAGGTGACCCCAGCAATTATCAATACACTTCAGAGACTGTCTGCCTGGTGTCAGTGCTTCCATAACCAGGACTTGTGATATGCACCAGCTGCTCATATGACCATCTACCACCTGCTCCCATGGCTTCACGTGACCCTGATTTTGGGGGGGGGGGGTGCTAACCAGGTGTGACACCTTGCCTAAGGGTAGCAGAGGGAAGAAGTGCCTTACACCTCCTTTGGTAGAATCATTTCTCTACCCTGTCACCCAAAGAAAGAATTATTTCAGTTATTGGACAAATATTGTGGTGTACAATTTGGTAAACTGATTTCAGAAGAGGAATGCAAGTTGAATAAGACAGCAGAACAATATTATGAATGGTGCCAACAAAATTGCTACAACATTGACTGTATAAATGTGGCAGGACAATAAAAGCAAATGGGAAGCATGGAGAAAACTAGGACAAAGATGTAGGACATATGGGAGGAAGAAAGTGAATAGAAAGACAAGTTGGATGTAAGTTCTCTCTTCCTTTGCTATTTACTTACTTTTAAAGGTTTAATACTCCTTTATCCAATATTGATGTATTACTTCAGACCACGCACAATTCTGTAACACACCATGTAAAATCACTCTCCTATGCTTTACTGTGATAGCTTAAATCTCCCCCTGGTTGCAAGAACAGGAAAACAGATCATTATCTGAACAGTGGCCGATTAGGAAAAGGGGAGATGCAACGATTCCTGGGTGTCATTGTACACCAGTCATTGAGGGTGGGCATGCAGGTGCAGCAGGCGGTGAAAAAGGCAAATGTTATGTTGGCATTCATAGCAAAAGGATTTGAGTAAAGGAGCAGGGAGGTTCTACTGCAGTTGTACAAGGCCTTGGTGAGAACGCACCTAGAATATTGTGTGCAGTTTTGGTCCCCTAATCTGAGGAAAGACATTCTTGCCATAGAGGGAGTACAGAGAAGGTTCACCAGATTGATTCCTGGGATGGCAGGACTTTCATATGAAGAAAGACTGGATAGACTAGGCTTATACTCACTGGAATTTAGAAGATGAGGGGGGATCTTATTGAAACGTATAAAGTTCTAAAGGGATTGGACAGGCTAGATGCAGGAAGATTGTTTCCGATGTTGGGGAAGTGCAGAATGAGGGGTCACAGTTTAAGGATAAAGGGGAAGCCTTTTAGGACCGAGATGAGGAAAAACTTCTTCACACAGAGAGTGGTGAATCTGTGGAATTCTCTGCCACAGGAAACAGTTGAGGCCGGTTCATTGGCTATATTTAAGAGGAAGTTAGATATAGCCCTTGTGGCTAAAGGGATCAGGGGGTATGGAGAGAAAGCAGGTACAGGGTTCTGAGCTGGATGATCAGCCATGATCATACTGAATGGCGGTGCAGGCTCAAAGGGCCGAATGGCCTACTCCTGCACCTATTTTCTATGTTTCTATGTTTCTAAGAGTCCACCCCAACAAGCTCGCTGGTCTGATGTGTGCCGACTGACGCTTGCTTCAGATTGACAGCTACTTGCCTTCTGGTATCAGGCAGCTTCCAGAGGCTGGTTACATTTAAACAACTTCACTTATTACTTCAGGGAGCTGGTCCACGGCAATGGGTACAGGATGTCCACTGAATGGAACTGGACACCACAACAGCGTAACGGTCAGCTTGATGCTATTACAGCTCGCAGTTCAGAGTTCAATTCTGACGCTGCCTGTGCGAGAGTTCGTATGTTCTCCCCCTGACCACGTGGGTTTCCTGTGGGTGCTCCGATTTCCCCCCACAGTCTGAAGTTGTACTGGTTAGTAGGTTAATTGGTCATTGGTCAAGCGAATGTTAATTGGTCATTAAATAGGTGGGTTGCTGGGCGGGGCAACCCAGTGGGCCGGAAAGGCCTATTCCATGCTGTATCTTGAAATAAATAGACAATTAGATGTGGATTTTCTAACCATTGTCTGAAAATGAGAGATTTAAATGGGAGCAGGGAAAATAGAGGGATTAAGTTAGAAGGTCCTGATGAAGGTTTGCAGCCCAAAATGTCACCTCTTTATTCCTTTCCGTAGATGCTGTCTAGCTTGCTGAGTTCCTTCAGCATTTTATATGTGTTAGTCTGGATTTCCAGCACCTGCAGAATCTCTTATGATTAGATTAGAAAGGATCAGTTCAGAGTTCAAAGTTCAAAGTAAATATATTATCAAAGTGCATAGGTATATGCTACTGTATTCTACCTTGTGATTTATTCTCTTGCAAGAAGAAAATACAACAGAATTTTACAAAAAAAATATATACAAGTAGCTGTTTTCTACAGCTTGTAGTTTTCACCCTGCATTGGCCAATGGAGCTACACCTGACAGTTGCGATCTTTTTCACATACCAGATGGGCTCATCGTGGAGTAACATCCACTGAAGCCATAGCTCAAACTCCACCCTTCTCCACCATGTGCTTGCCATGGTAACCATGTTGACGTCACCTGCTGACTGCTTCTGGACGGCGGCAGCAGGCTTTGCCTTTCAGTCCACTGGTGTTCAACAGAGATGGCCAAGGCTTGGTGTGTCCAAGAGATTTGGGGTTCACAAGCTGAGCCAGTGCTTATTTACCCATTCCAGATTGTCTGTGAGAAGGTGGCAGTTAGATGTGCCTTCCTGAACCGCTGCAGGCCTTGAGGTTTGGCTAGACACACAATGCTGTCAGGGAGGGAGTGCTGGGATTTTGAATTAGATGATGAATTGGCAATAACACTCAGTGGCCACTTTATTAGGTACATCTGTACATGTTCCTGTTAGTGCAAATATTAAATCGGCCAATCATGTGGCAGCAACTCAACGCACAACGGCATGCAGACAAGGCAATGTATTCAAGTGCGTATTTGAATTTCTGAAAAGCATTAAACTTTGAAATTATTTGAGATTTTTTTGGGGGGGAGGAGTTTAATGGGTATCCTGTCTCTTTGCTCTACACTTCAACGCAGTAGGTGGTGGCAATGCACCTTATGTTGGTCTGCAACCTTCACTAAACTTTACAAGAAGAACAAAAGGTGCAGCTGTTGTACAGATCAAATATCAAAATGGGGAAGAAATGTGATCTAAGTGACTTTGACCGTGGAATAATTCTTGGTGCCAGATGGGGTTGTTTGAGTATCTCAGAAACTGCTGATCCCCTGGATTGTTATGCACAACAGTCTCTGGAGTTTACAGAGAATAGCATAAAAAAAACTAAAAAGCAGAGACGGTGAGTGGCAGCTCTGTGAGCGAAAATGGCTTGTTTTCAAGAAATGTCAGAGGAGAATGGCCAGACTGGTTCAAGCTGACCGGAAGGTGACAGAAGCTCCAATATCCGTGCATTACAATAGTGGTGTGCAGAAAGCACCATGGTAATGTAGTAGTTAGCGCAATGTTATTTCAGCTTGGGAACCTTTGGGGTTCGAAGTTCAATTCCATGCTGTCTGCAATGTGCCTCCGCATGTCCTCCCCGTGGAATGCGTGTGTTTCCTCTGGGTGCTCCGGTTTTCTCCCACAATCGAAAGACCTACCGGTTGATAGGTTAATTAGTCACTGTAAATTGTCCCGTGATTACGCTAGGATTAAATCGGAGGATTGCTGAGCTGCATGGCTCGAAGATCCAGCAGGCCTATTCTGCACTGTAGCTCAATAAATAAATAAATTGTCCCATGATCATGTTAGGGTTACTCGGGTTGTAGAGTTGCTGGACAGCGTGGCTCACAAGGTTGTATCACCAAAATAACAAATGAAGAGCATCTCAAGCTTGAAGTGGATGGGCTACAGCAGCAAAAGTCCACCAAAATACAAAATGCACTCAGTGGCCATTGTATTAGGAGCAGACGGTCACTAATAAAGTGACGGTTGAGTGTATTCCAAGTCAGGTCAGGATCTGGTTGGGAGGGCAGCTTTCAGTTGTGGTGTATCCATGCTTTTGCTGACCTCGTCCTTCGAGTTGGTAATGGTGGTTGGTTTGGAAAGTGCTGCATTAGGAATCCGCCTTTAAACTTGTGAAGAGGAGAGATTGACTAAACTGGGCCTGCATTCTCTAGGGTTTAGGAGAATGAGAGGTGGCCACACGAAAAATGGAAGGCTAATGGAATGTTGGCCTTTATTACAAAGGGAATTGAGTACAAGAGCAAGGAAATCCTTTTGCATTTGGTACAGGGCCCTGGTGAGACCACAGCTGGAGAACTGTGTACAGTTTTGGTCTCCAGGGTTAAGGAAGGACATCCTGGCTATAGAGGAAGTGCAGCGTAGATTCACAAGGTTAATTCCTGGGATGTCCGGACTGTCTTACGCAGAGAGGTTAGAGAGACTGGGCTTGTACAAGCTGGAATTAAGGAGATTGAGAGGGGATCTGATTGCAACATATAAGATTATTAAGGGATTGGACAAGACAGAGGCAGGAAATATGTTCCAGATGCTGGGAGAGTCCAGTATCAGAGGGCATGGTTTGAGAATAAGGGGTAGGTCATTTAGGACAGAGTTAAGGAAAAACTTCTTCTCCCAGAGAGTCGTGGGGGTCTGGAATGCACTGCCTCAGAAGGCAGTGGAGGCCAATTCTCTGGATGCTTTCAAGAAGGAGCTAGATAGGTATCATATGGATAGGGGAATCAAGGGATATGGGGACAAGGCAGGAACCAGGTATTGATAGTAGATGATCAGCCATGATCTCAGAATGGTGGTGCAGGCTCGAAGGGCCAAATGGTCTACTTCTGCACCTATTGTCTATTGTCTATAAAACTTACAGTTCCATCAGGATACTGCAGGGAGACTCTTTCCCCTGACTGAGGAGTTGTGAACTGAAGATTCCAGTCTCAGTAAAAAGGGGTAGGTGGTGTGGGGTCATTTCTTCTCTCAAAGGGCTATGAGCCTTTAAAGATCTCTGCTCAGCAAGGCTGTAAAGGCTCAGTCATTGGACTCGCTCAGAGATTCATAGATCTCCGGAGGTTAAAAGTAGCAGAAGATGAGGGGAGGACATTGCAGGAGAATCAAGCTGAGATAATCAGCCACAATCGTGTTAAATGGCAGAGAAGGATTGAGGACCAAGGTGGGTGACTCCTGTTCCTCATTTTTATGTTCTTTGTGCACGCTCTGCCATCACAGGTAAATGTAATGTAGTTATACATCATGGACACAGGCTTTTGGCCCATCGAGTCTGCTGTGCATAAAAGACCACTAGACCAACAGACACAGGAGCAGAATTAGGCTCTGCCATTCCGTCATAGCTGATTTATTATCCAACTCAGCCCATTCTCTTGCCTTCTCCCTGTAACCTTTGACACCCTACTAATCAAGCACCCAACAGCCTGTGCTTTAAATATACCCAATGATTTGGCTTCTATAGCTGTCTGTAGCAATGGATTCCAAGGATTCTCCACCCTCTGGCTAAAGAAATTTATTCTTATCATTGTTCTAAATGCATGTGTCCCTGTTCTGAGGCTGTGCACTCTGGTCCTAGACTCCTCCACTATTCAAAAAAAAATCCTCTCTACATCCACGACATCTAGGCCTTTCAATGAGATCCCCCCCCCCCCCCCCGCTTTCATTCTTCCAAACTCCAGTGAGTGCAGGCACAGAGCCATTTAATGCTCTTCATACGTCAACCCTTTCATTCCTGGAATCATTCTCGTGACCTCCTCTGGACCCTCTGCAGTGCTGGCACATCCCGTCTTCAGTAAGTGGCCCAAAACTGCTCAGAGTACTCCACATGCGGTCTGGCTGACGCCTTAAAAAGCCTCAGCATTACTCAGCTCTAGTTTGGCAAACACCGCAACATCAAATCTTTGCTTTTATATTCTAGTCCTCTTAAAATGAATGCTAACATTGCATTTGCCTTCCTCACCTCCGACTCAACCTGCAAGTTAACCTTCAGGGATTCCTGTTCGAGGACCTCCAAATTCCTTTGCACCTCTGATTTTACGATAGGCACCCATTACACTAATCCTACAATTGCCCCATTTTATTCTCCATACTTGCCCCGTCAGCCCTAGGCCAGATTGTACCACTCACCTCCACATTAGAGGCCGTTTACAGCAGGAAAATTATCCATCCTTGGGATGAAATTGGAACAGATGGAAGACATCCTCATGGTAACAAAAGTGAACGTTCAATCTCCACACAGACCATGCCCGAGGTGAGGTTTGAAACTGGGTCGCTGAACCTGTGAAGGAGCAGGAATATTATCTGCACCGTTCATTCTGTTTTTAAAAAAATTATTTTTCTCAAAAATAAAATGTATATTATATATACATAAAAGAAAACAAAGTACATGGCTTACTTTACACCATTATGTCATCAGGAGTACACGTGCATAGTGCTGTCAAGCTAAATATTCATAGAGACATCAATTTTTGTATATTGTATGTATAAAATCTAAAAGTACATTTCAAATGTTTGAAAGGCTGTTTCACAGGGCCCAGACCTCAGTATTGAGTGATTTTTTTTTTACATTTCAAAAATAAAGACTTTATATTTGATGAAAAATGTACAGAAAAGAAGAAACAGAGAAAAAGATAAAATGTTTATGTTCATGGTTGGGAATTCAGCAGTGAAAACTTTAATGAGAAAAGGACGTAAAGATAGCGTAGTGCATATATTTTATTATGGTTGTTATTCTTTTATGGATTTAGTTATGTTTTGTAACTTCAAACATTAAACTCATTCAAAGAAAGACACAGGAGTCTGAAAATGTGGGTGTAACTTTGTCTTTAAACGAGGTGCACTTGTATCACATGGTAGCTTGATGACATATGCAGTTAACATATTTTTACATATAACCCATAATGAATTATTTAAACATACAAGAATGCTTAATCAAACAATATATATATATATATATATATATATACACATGATAACTCAAACATTACTTACATATTAAATACAAAACAGATTTATTAAGTATGCCCACAAGTAATTGAACCTTAGGGTTGTATATGGCGACATATTTATATAATTTGATAATATATTTACTTTGAACTATTGCTGCCACCACGTGGGCGCCATAGAAACACAGAAAACCTACAGCACAATACAGGCCCTTTGGCCCACAATGCTGTGCTGAACATGTACTTACTTTAAAAATTACCTTGGGCTACCCATGGCCCTCTATTTTTCTAAGTTCCATGTATCTATCCAGGAATCTCTTAAAAGACCCTATTGTATCCATCTCTAACACCATTGGAGGCAGCCCATTCAATGCACTCACCACTCTCTGCGTAAAAAAGCTTACCCCTGTCATCTCCTCTGTACCTGCTCCCCAACACCTTAAAACTGTGCCCTCTCATGTTAGCCATTTCAGCCCTGGGAAAAAACCTCTAACTATCCACATGATCAATGCCTCTCATCATCTTATACACCTCTGTCAGGTCACCTCTTATCCTCCATCACTCCAAGGAGAAAAGGCTGAGTTCACTCAACCTATTCTCATAAGGCATGCTCCCCAGTCCAGGCAACATCCTTGTAAATCTCCTCTGCACCCTTTCTATGGCCTCCACATCCTTTCTGTGGTGAGGCGAACAGAACTGAGCACAGTACTCCAAGGGGGTCTGACCTGGGGTCCTATATAGCTGCAACATTAGCTCTCAGCTCCTAAATTCAATTCCACGATTGATGAAGGCCAATGCACTGTACGCCTTCTTAACCACAGAGTCAACCTGTGCAGCTTCTTTGAGTGTCTTATGGACTCAGACCCCAAGATCCCTCTGATCCTCCACACTACCAGGAGTCTTACCATTAATACTATATTCTGCCATTATATTTGACCTACCAAAATGAACCACCCCATACTTTTCTGGGTTGAACTCCACCTGCCACTTCTCAGCCCAGTTTTGCATCCTATCGATGTCCCGACCCCCAACCTTTGTATCATCAGCAAAATTACCTACCCATCCCTCCACCTCCTCATCCAGGTCATTTATAAAAATCATGAAAAGAAGGGGTCCCAGAACAGATCCCTGAGGCACTCCACTGGTCACCGACCTCCATGCAGAATATGACCCGTCTACAACTACTCTTTACCTTCTGTGCGCAAGCCAGTTCTGGATCCACAAAGCAAGGTCACCTTGGATCCCATGCCTCCTTACTTTCTCAATAAGCCTTGCATGGGGTACCTTATCACATGCCTTGCTGAAATCCATTTACATTACATCTACTGCTCTACCTTCATCAATGTGCTTAGTCACATCCTCAGAAAATTCAATCAGGCTAGTAAGGCATGACCTGCCTTTGACAAAGCCATGCTGACTATTCCTAATCATATTTTCATTAGCTCCCTGAGGTAGGTGATACACCTTTTGATTGTTCGAGGGGCTTCTCCCACCCAACTCAACCCACCATATTGTGTAGCACAAGGAGCAAGACTGCTGTCTTTTGCACAGATGCTTAGTGTTGGCCGAATCGAGCTTCAGTGTGTCCCTCAGCATGTCCTCCTGCGGCCTGGACTGAGCCAGTCTTGTGGATATCTCCCTGAGCTGGATGACCAACAAGTTTCAGGCAGACCAAAGGGTCTGCTGGGTCCCCCATTTTCTTCTTGCACTTTCACTGCACCCACAGCTAAAGAGCGTTTCTCTGAGTTTACTTCCCGTCACTTTAAAGCTGTTTCATTCTGCGAAATGGTGATGATGTGCTTTTGAGGAGTTGTTACCGTCGCAGCATGAAAAAAGCAGAAGCTAATTTGCAGGAGGTGATCTTGCAAAAAGAAGTGATAATAACCAGGAGATTGACTTCTGTTGCGTTCAATGTGCGATAAATATTATAGTTGCGAATTTGAAGAAACTTGCTGTTTAAAATGCACTGGCTACAAACCTAGTCTATCATCAGAAACAATCAAGACACATACCTGTTGCCAGAATGACATCTCTTCGTTTAACTTCTCTTAGCAGCTCTCTCTGTAGATCATCAATCCGAATATATCAGTTCATGGCTCGATGCTTTTGTTTGGCAATTGCCCTAGGAAATGTTTAGTGATGTATTACTGTAGTAATGATACATACTCAATTTGATTTATAAATCTGCTTCAAGCAATTTACAGCTTGTTCTGATCCAACCACATTGACATCACAACCAAGAAATCTTACCAGCCTCGGGAGGTTAAAGAAATTTGGCACATACTCTTTGACTATCACCAGTTTTTAATCAATGCATCCTATCCAGATTTATCACCGGTTGGTATAGCAACTGCTCTGCATATGACCACATGAAACTGTAGACACAGCTCAACACATCACAGAAACCATCCTCCTCTCTACGGACACTATCGACAATTCTCACTGCCTCAGTAAAGCAGCCGGCATAATCCAAATCATACAAAAGCATGAAAGGCAGCTTCTATCCCACTGTTATAAGACTATTGAATGATTCCCTAGTACCATTAGATAGACTTTTGACATACTATCTACCTCATCGTGACCTTGCACCTTACTCTTCACCTGCACTGCACTTTCTCAACACTTCATCCTGCATTCTGCTTTGTGTTACTCTGTACCACCTCTTGTTGCAATGAATCGGTCTGTACGAGCAAGAATTTCACTGTGCGTCAGCACATGTAACAATAATAAGCACAGGAGATTCTGCGGTTGCTGGAAATCCAGAGCAACACACACAAAATGCTGCAGGAGCTCAGCGAGTCAGGCAGCTTCTATGGAGGGGAGCATGTTTTGAGCCGAGACCTTCATCAGGAGCTAAAAGGAAGGGCGCAGAAGGCAGAATAAGGTAGTGGTAGGAGGGGAAAGCGTACAAGCTGGCAGGTGATAGGTGAGGCTGAAAGTGGGTGCACTGGGAAGAGGGATGAATAATTTTTAAAATGTATTATTTGGACTATTTCTCCTCCTTTGCACTTTGGATATTTATCAGTCTTTGTTTAGTATAATATTTCATATATTCTATTATATTTCTTTATCTTCCTGAAAATGTCTATAAGGAAATGAATCTCAAGGTACTATATGGTGACATGTATGTATTTTGATAATAACTTTACTTTGAACTTTTTGAACTTTGATGGAGTAAGAAGCTGGGAGGTGATAGGTGGAAGAGGCTGAAGAAGAAGGAATCTAATTCTGCACATAGATCATTTATTGGGATCTAATCTTCATCCTCTGACTCCCCCCCCCACCCACTCACCTTAATATATATTTCCTGCACCCCCTCTTAAGCCTTTACACCTTTCCTGAGTTTTGGGATGCAGAATTCATGGCATTATTTCAGCAGTCATTACACCAGTACATATATGTACTTCTGTGTATGACAATAAACTATTGACTTTTTCAGACCAATAAACACTCATCAGTGGGGGTGTCTAGGACCAGAGGGCACAGCCTCAGAATAGAAGGATGTCCCTTGAGAACAGAGATGAGGAGGAACTTCTTAGATACAGGATGGCGAATCTGTGAAATTCATTGCCAGCAACGGCTGTGAAGGCCATCATTGGGTATATTTAAACTGGAAGCTAATGGGTTCTTGATTAGTAAAGCTGACAAAGGTTACTGGGAAAAGGAATGGGGTTGAGAGTGAAAATAAATTAACCAGGACGGAATGGCAGAGCAGATTCGATGGGTTGAATGGCCTCAATCGGTTTGTATGTCTTATGGTCTTATGACTTCCTTGTCTTTCTGCTCTGTGAATTTATTTATAAAGTCCAGGATCAGATTCTTCTTAAGAATAAATAATTTGTACAGTGAACGCAAGGTTCCTGTCTCAGCAGCTCACTAAAGTAGAAAAAAGAACCGATTGTACCAACCAGAAGGCCGTGCACATTTTCAGAGGTCATTTACTTTGTATGCAGCCAGGAGCAAACCTCCTTACTGTCTAACTTTGGAAGGCAGCAAGGTCATTCCACCATTGATGTGTGTATTTAAGATGGTGTGGCCTCTGAAGACTGCGATGTACCACTGTTGCACTATATTACACTGATCTCAGCTGAAGCAGATTGTGCAGTAAGACTTATCTGAGGGAACTGGGGGATTTGTCGTGAGAGGTGCTTTAGGGGAGACCGTGGCAGCATATTGTCTCTGTCAGATCAGCTCCTTATCCGCTAAAGGGATTTCTGCTGGGAACGAGGAGCTTAACCTGCCAGCTCAGAATAAAGAGTAAAATATTTAATCAGTAAATACCACTGATAAGCCAAACAGGAGAGCTTTGGAAAGCCTGTTTGTCATTCAGTTTTCCTTCAAATCCACTTCTATCGTAAGCAAAATGTTGAAGGAGGCAGATGCTTCCTGACAGAGACTACCCAAAGAACTTCTCCTCATGTCTCTGAAAGATGACCTGTAGCCAGACCACCGGAGACTGCACTGACCCCTCCCTCATTGGCTCAATCTTTATCAGTCCAGTCCATCTCCCATTGGAAGTTTCTGCATATTGCCACTACAAAGACCATAAAACCATAAGATACAGAGGCAGAATTAGGCTATTTGGCTCATCGAGTCTGCTCTGCCATTTCATCATGGCTGATCCATTTCCCTCTCCGCCCCAATCTCCTGCCTTCGTGCCCCGACTAATCAAGAATCTATCAATCTGTGCCTTAAATATACCCAATGACCTGGCCTCCACAGTCGCCCGTGGAAAAAAGTTCCACAGATTCACCACTCACTGGCAAATAACTTCCTCCTCATCTCCATTCTAAATGGACGTCCCTCTATCCTGAGGCTATGCCCACTCACCCACCATTGGGAGCATCTTCTCCCCATCCACTCTGTTGAAGTCTTTCAACATTTGATGTTGAAAGCTCACATCTCGGCCAAGATGCTAGGGCCGGCCTGGGAGCAACAGACAACCATAATTGAGAAATCGGGGTTGAGAACAATGCATTCCTCATACCAGCCTCTCACTATCGAGGACATCGTCAAAAGGTGTAGGAAACTTCAGCAAGCCATATAACTCATCTATCCTCTTCTAGCCCACTAGGCTTTCAAGCTATCAATGAGATTGGTTGCCAACTGAATCCAATGCAATCTGAGCAAATCAGTATTTTGTACATTAGGTTAAGTTGTGAATGACATTGAATTTCAGGAATGTCTGGCTTGCTTTATACTGCTGGAAAATTCCTATTAAAATTAAATTAATTTGAAAGGCACGCACTTTACATCAAAAAAACAGATGGTGGAAAAAAATGAGGCATTCCAAATGTTTTTATATTAGACCGTATTACTGATCATCCCCGGTGAATGATTCATTCCAGTCTTGCTGCATTATTTAAGGCAAGACAGTGACTATATTTCATTAAGAATTTGGGGATGTTTGGAATGTCACCTAAAACACTCAAAAATTTCTACAGATGTAATGTAAAGAGCATTCTGACTGGCTGCATCATCATCTGGTATGGGGGGAGCATGGGACTACTGCACAGGATCGAAGTAAGTTGCAGAGAATAGTAAAATTAGTCAGCTCCATCATAGGCACTAGCCACCTTAGTATCAAGGAGCAATGCCTCTGAAAGGCAGTGTGCCTCATTAAGGACCCCCACCACCCAGGACATGCCCCCTTCTCACTGTTACCATCAGAAAGGAGGTACAGAAGCCTGAAGGTACATATTCTTTCTCTTTGCCATCCAGTTTCTAAATGGATATTGAAACCATGAACTCTACCTCACTACTTTTTTTTAATTTCTATTTTTGCACTACTTATTTTAATTTAACTATTTTATTTATATATATAATTGTACTTACATACTGTAATTCACAGCTTATTTCTATATTATCATGTATTGCATTGAACTGCTGCTGTAAAGTTAATAAATTTCATGACATGTGCTGGTGATATTAAACCTGATTCTGCTTCTGATACTGAAGTCATTAATTTATTAGATGCAGACATTATTGACCATACCAGCATTTATTGTCCACTCCTAACTACTGCCTCTGCGTTGAGGTGGTAGTTATGAGGTAATCACATTGGAGGGTTTACTGTCAGAACAGAGCGGGGTAAGGGTGGAAGGCTGCAAAGCAAAAATCCTCAGGTACAAGAGACAAGATAGAAACAACACACCGTGACCAGTTTATTAGTCGTCACCTGTACCTAACAAAGTGGGCGTTCTGTGTACGTTGTAGCATATCTACTTCAAGGTTCAATATGTTTAGCGTTCAGATGTGCTCTTACGCACATCACTATTGCAATGTGTGGTTATTTGAGTTCCTGCTGTCTTCCTGTCAGCTTGAACTAGTCTGGCCACTCTCCTCTGACCTCTCTCATTTGTAAGGCATTTTTGCTCGCTTGTTGCTTGCACAACTCCCTAGAGACTGCTGTGCATGAAAATCCCAGGAGATCAGCAATTTCTGAGATACTCAAACTGCTCCATCTGGCATTAAGTCACTTACTGTAGAACACATTACTTTCCCACTTTGATGTTTGGCCTGAGCAGCAACTGAACCTTTTGACCACATCTGCGTGCTTTTATCCATTGAATTGCAGCTACTTGATTTCAGAGTGTAATTGGGTTTTTAATGCTCTCGCAAGTGATAATTTCTGTTAACAAATCTATTAAAATATATATTTTATGCAGTAGTTGGAGTGTAATTCCCTCAGATAAGTATTTCAAAACACCATAGTTGACTATGTTCCAATTTCCTCCACATCCTGAAGACGTGTGGGCTAGTGGTTTAATTGCCCACTGTACAATGTCCCTAGTGGTAGATACTGAGGGGAATTGGGGGCGGGGGAGTCTAGGGAGAATAAAAAATAGGTCAGTGTAGGATTCATGTAAGTGAGTCCAGGATGATTGACAATGGCTCAGTGGACAAATGGGCTGTATAAATCTATGAATTTCTATGAAATATTAAACCAATGTATTTACATTTTAGATGATCATTTGATTTTGCATCTGCTTCTAATCTTGGATTTCTAGAAACTGCAGCATCTCTTGTTTATATGCACATGTCTTCCCCACCCCCCCAATACACTTTGGCTCCCCTAACTCCCTCCTGAACTCCTGTGCTCCCCTCAGCCCTCATACTCCTCTGCTCTGCTCATGTTCTAATCTTAATTTTCATGCTTAAAAATACATTTGCTAAAAAAGGATGAGCTCTTTCTACCCTACATTTTGTGACAATTCTTCAACGTGATTGGCTGCTTACGTTGCAAGACTCTGCGGAGCCACCAGAATATTAACTGTGGTCACGGAAATGGAAACCATAGCAAAGGGATCACTAGATCTTCATGCTTCTCTCTCTTCGTGGTCTTTAATGATTGCCTTGGTTTCACAACTGACTGCAAAACATGACTCATTCTGATTTCACCACAGGAAAGGGGCAGGGGTTGGGTTTACGGGAAATTCTCCTCTCTTCCACAGCTTCATGATGGACACGCTGGTAGCTGTCCATCAAATGACATTTGATGTTGTACAGGCAATACAAATTACATATTTAATTTTAGAGTGGAGAGCCTGATATTTTTATTGGATATGCTTCCTTCAATTCAGTATTCCCTTGTTGAGTGATAAATCGGCCAATCTCCAAACAAGAGTGGAAATTTGGCTTTGTGGTTTGCCAGGACACAGATGTAACACTTCGGATACTAGCCTTTTATAAGCAAGGATACTTAACTCTACCTGTGCCAGTACTAGGAAGATACTTCTGGAACCGAAAGAGAGGAAAATAATAGGACCATTTTTTATCAGCTATTTCTGCAAAATACACAGCAGGATAACAGTTTTACAACAGCTTGGTGTTGTACTATTCACAACAAGAGATGTTAATGATTGTGGGAAAGAAAATATTCTTCCATTGGTAGCAGTGATTTTCAAAGCTTCCTTGAAGAAATGCAACATGCCCACCAATATCTGCTACATGATCGTTCAAAGTGGAGAAGGAGTATTTAGGATGACTCCACAAGGCAAAGCCTGGAGTTTGAGCAGAGCAGAGGAGTATGAGGGCTGAGGGGAGGACAGGAGTTCAGGAGGGAGTTAGGGGAGCAGAAGTGTATTGGGGTGGGGGGGGAGAGACATGTTTGTATAGTATAGACAAGAGATTCTGCAGTTTCTAGAAATCCAAAGCAACAAACACAAAATGCTGGAGGAGCTCTGCAGGTCAGGCAGCAGAGGAATAAACAGTCAACATTTCACACCAAGAACCTTCACCGGTGGTTTCTTATGCGTATTTTGATTATGCATTATGCCTGTCTGAGCATTGGAAGTTTCCTGGTTAATTGCTTCAAAGATGTTTGTGGGAGCTTGCTAAGTACAGATCTGCTATCTCGGTTCCACATGCATTAAAGAAAATCTCATTGGTTGGAAAGCAATCCAGCGTGCAGAGAAGGAGAAATAAATTTATTCCTCATGTTCTGATATAATTTAATGTAGCCTTAGCTAATGTACACCTTAGCAAGTAGGATTTGTATTATATAGAGCCCCTTATTACGTAATAAAACCTGTTGCAGGAACTTTGCAGAAATGTTTACAGACAGAACTTGGCACCAGGTCACAGAAGAAGATTGTAATACAGGGAAAGGAGCAGATTTCTCATATATCTCTAAAGGAGGAGGAAGAGACAGAGAGAGAACACGGAGAGTGCTGGATGCATGGAACGCCTGGCATGGGTGATGGTAAAGGCAGATACATTAGGGGCATTTAAGAAATTCTTTTGGAAGGACAAATCAAAGTAGGACATACACAGTAAATGGTAGGGCACTGAGGAGTGTGGAGGAACAAAGGGATTTGGGAGTTCAGATACATAATTCCCTGAAAGTGGCGTCACAGGTAGACAGGGTTGTAAAAAAGGCTTTTGGCATCCTGGCATTCATAAATCAAAGTATTGAGTATAGGAGTTGGGATGTTATGGTGAGGTTGTATAAGACATTGGTGAGGCCAAATTTGGAGTATTGTGTGCAGTTCTGGTCACTTAACTATAGGAAGGATATCAGTAAGATTGAAAGAGTGCAGAGAAGATTTACTAGGATGTTGCCAGGTCTTCAGGAGTTGAGTTACAGGGAAAAATTGAACAGGTTAGGACTTTATTCCTTGGAGCTAGAAGAATGAGGGGGGATTTGATAAAGATTTACAAAATTATGAGGGGTAATGGCCTGTTTTCTGTGTTGTAGTGTTCTATGGTTCTAGACAGGCAGATGGATGATAGAAAAATGGAAGGCTATATTGGAGGGAAGGGTTAGATTGATCTTAAATGATCATCACAACATTCTGGACTGGAACACCTATACTGTGCTGTCTAATAGAACATAGTGCAAAAAAAACATGTAGGGACAACTATAATCACGGTTGCAAAGGAGGAGATATTTGGAGGAACATAGATACCTTAAATGCTTGTAGTGCTGACGGAGATCATAGATAATAAGATCGTAGAATATGGAAAAGATGGGAGGGGAAAGATGGGGGGCTTTGGGGTTCTAACATTTAACTGTCAAACATTAGGGGTCATTTACTTAACTTACAGTTAAAGAATCTTACTGAAGCTTAGTTCACGGGCATCAGATTCATATATTGCGTGAGAACCAGACCATCACAGCACAGGAGCTCAACTTAGCGTTAGATTATTTTCCAAGACCTAGTCCAAATTGGCTCATGAAACTTTAGCAAACATTTGGTCTAATCACATGACACTATGGTTAAGCAAGGTTGGAGCTTTAAAGCAACAATCACCTAATAAAGACAGAGTACAAAGCTCTATACTTCTGCTCTCTAAAATATTTTCTTTAATTCAAAGTAATTGTACTCTACACTGGTCATTAGCTTCTGATGATTATATACACACTTCCCCTGTAATATTGTTCCTCAGATGGGTTGGTTTGAAACAGGAGAGAGGTGCTCTTGAACACACAGGTTATTCAATCTTCAATGATCATCGTGGACAGAGAGTGGGGTAGGGAAAATAATTTTGGAAGAGAATCCTAAGAAGGAAAACTAAATCCAAATGTCTAGACATCCTGCTTCCCATCTTTGGCATGGGAAACTGAATAAAAGGAAGTTCTCTCTACTGCACTGTTTATTGCCAGGGTTTTGTAAAATTCATTCTTTCTATTTCCGGATGTCCACTAGTTTTTTTTAGTACTCGTGTGAGGAGCCAGTTCTGATGTTTACAATAGTTTTGCAATAATTCTAACATTTTCCAATATCTACTGGACTATCCCTGAATGTACTGCAAGATTGTTGATACCCAATGCCCACACAACAGCGATTCTTCAGACTTGACATAATGTTGTCAACTTCTGAAGCTGTTATATGGAGCAATTCGTATCATTAGGCAAATATATTCAAAACCCATTGAAGGTTTGCTTGTCTATCCTCTGGTTTCATCAGACCATAAGATATAGGAGCAGAATTAGGCCATTTGGCCCATCGAGTCCACTCCACCATTTCTTTATGTCTGATGCAATTTTCCTCTCGGCCCCAATCTCCTGCCTTCTCTCTGTATCCTATCATGCCCTGACCAATCAAGAATCTATCAACATTTGCCTTAAATATACTTAAAGACTTGACCTCCACATCTACCTGTGGCAACTAATTCCACAGATTCACCACTCTCTGGCTAAAGAAATTCCTCCTCGTCTCCATTCTAAAAGGATGCCCCTCTATTCTGCGGCTGTTTCCTCTGGTCCTGGACTCTCACACCTTTGGAAACATCCTCACCACTTTCATTCATCAAGGCCTTTCACCATTAGTTAGGTTTTAATGAGGTCACCCCTCATTCTTCTGAATTCCAGTGAATAGAGGCCCAGAGCCATCAGACGCTCTTCATATGACAAGCCATTCAATCCTGGAATCTTTATCGTGACCCTCCTTTGAACCCTCTTCAGTGTCAGTACATCCTTTCCAAGATAAGGGGCCCAAACAATACTCCAAGTGGGGCCTCACCAGTGCTTTATAAAGTCCCAACATTGCATCCTTGCTTTTATATTCTAATTGTCTTGAAATGAGTGCTCACATTGCATTTGCCTTCCTCACCACAAACTCAACCTGCAAGTTAACCTTTAAAGAATCCTACACAAGGACTCCCAAACCCTTTGGGCCTCAGTTTTTTGTATTTTCTCTCCACTTAGAGAACAGTCAACCCTTTTATTTCTTCTACCAAAGTGCATGATCATACATTTCCCAACACTGTATTCCATCTGCCACTTCTTTGCACATTCTCCTAATCTGTCTAGTTTCTTCTGTGGCCTCCCTATTCCTCGACACTACCTGCCCCTCCGCCTATTTTTGTATCATCTGCAAACATTCAGGATCATTCAGAGATGGCCAGCCCTTTGGCAGAAGTGAGCACCCACGATGATTATTTTTCAGCCAAAAGATTGGTTAGATTGGTGGTACCACTCATCAACTATTGGAAGTTTGCTCCTTTTCAAGGTGGTTGGCCACATTGTTTGACTAATTCAGACTCTGGTGGCAGAACTTTGGAGATCCAATGGTCCCTAACTCTTCCTGTTCCCTCCTTGTAAATGGTCTCTTAACTTTAGAAAACAGACCTATATTTAAAAAAGATCACAACTCAGACTGCATGGTGAAAAGTCAATATGCACAGCATTAAACATTTTTTAAAATGCTGCAGGTACCGGAAATCTGAAATAAAATCAAAACTTGCTGCAAACCCTCAGCTGGTTGGGCAGCATACGTGTAAAGAGAAATCGAGTTCCTGTTGCAGGGCAGAGATCTTTTGCAACTTCGATAGGGCACTTTGAAGAGTCGGTGAATGAAGCTACCACCACGTTCTTTTTCAGGACAGGATTTTATACAATCTCTTAGAGATGTCAAACTCACCACATTGGCCAGTTTCTCATCTCAGGAATTCTTATTGTATATGAAGGACCTTGTAACCTTCAGAGTGTATTCTAAGGCTTTGGGACAGTGGAGAGAGGGGGAGGGGGAGAGGTTCGAAACCTAGATCTGAGGGGAGAGGGGAACATTTTTTCAGAATAAGTATGTCCATTCAAGAGGAGAAATTCCTCTTGATCTTCTTAAGCCCATCACACCTTCTGGGGCATAGCCAACAGCTGCTCACCAGAGTCCTCTGTCCTGAGTCCTTAAAGGTTGGTTGGCCCTGTGACTTCTGCTTTCACCACATGACTTCATACAGTAGGTCTTCCAGGCGAAGGTCCTTCCTCTCCCAGAGAAGAGGCCTTAGGAGCTTCTGTTGGTGTTTCTGTAGCTCGGTGTTTTTACGGAATGGAGTTGCTAGCCTCGTGCCCAACCCTTCTCCTTTCACAGCTAGGCTTGGGACGGTCCATGGTGCCGTTGAGGAGAAACACCCCTCCCAATCCCCCCTCAGAAATATTAGAGGATTAATTTTTCGGGGGGGGGGTGATTCTCTACCTCAAAGGGGTTTGGAGGCTAAGTTATTTTATATGTTCAAGAACAAGAAAGATCTCTTATTCTTATGGAATCAATGATTACAAAGAACAGACAGGAGAGTTGAACTGAGGCCAGTGTTAGAAATGCCATGATTTTATTGAATGATATAACGTGGTTGAGCAGCCGTTTGGCATTCTACTTCTTTTGGGCCACTGTTCCTTACAATAACAACTGCCTTTCAATCTTTCAGGAGCTGGTGAATCAGGAAAAAGCACCATTGTCAAACAGATGAAGTAAGTGCAGCTTTACTCCTTTTAAAAAGATCTAAAAGTTTACTCATTTCACTGACATGAGCCCACAGTTTATAAAACAGCACTGCAGTGTTAAAATAGCACTCCAAATGCCAACACACGTGTACCATTTTTTTCTTGCTTCCTGCTGCAATCACTTGTCACTTACACAGCTGTCATATTGGTATGTAACAGCGTCTGCAGACAAACTGTGAGTGCACGTTTCCTCCCAATTGTAGAAGATTCAGTTTATAAATTCATTCTCACAGGCAGTTCTGCGCAACACTAACCTTTAGCTGGTAACTACAGGAAAGTAGAACCACCCTCATCTGTATAAAAGCAATTGAATGGATCATCCTCATAAGTATAAAGCTCTTCTGTTTTCTCAAATGGTATTGTCACACACACGCACACACACACACACACACACACACACACACACACACACACACACACACACACACACACACACACACACACACACACACACACACACACACACACACACACACACACACACACACACACACACACACACACATTACATGGTTTCAAACTCTGTCAAGTCTTTGTGCGTTCCTTTGGATGATTCTGACCAAGGGAACATTATTGCCTCCAGAGTGTAAATACACTTTATTGCACATTGACTGTGGAACACTAGTTCCATCACTGAGAATATCCAGAAGCAACTCTAATACACTCAGTGTACAGAGAGTGCATTAAAACCATGAGAACAGAAAGTTACATAGATAGATAGATACTTCATTGATCCCAAGGAAAATTACAATGTCACAGTAGCATTACAAGTCCACAAGTATACAAATATTAGAAAAGAAATACGAAGGAATAAAAATAAGTTAGCTCAAACAGTCTAACAGGAAGGCGCCATCATTACTCTGGCTACAAGTTGATTCATTATAGAGCCTAATGGCCAAAGGTAAGAATGACCTCATATAGCGCTCTTTGGAGCAGCACAGTTGTCTTAGTCTATTACTAAAAGTGCTCCTCTGTTCAGCCAAGGTGTCACACAGAGGGTGAGAAACATTGTCCAGAATTGTCAGGATTTCCCGTAGGGTCCTTTGTCCTACTACAGACTCCGGTGTGTCCAGTTTGACTCCTGTAACAGAACCAGCCTTTCTAATCAGTTTATTGAGCCTGCTGGCATCACCTGTGCTGATGCCATTGCCCCAGCTCACCACTGCGTGGAAGATTGTACTGGTGACAACAGACAGGTAGAACATGTGAAGGAAAGGCCTGCATACTCCAAAGAACATACTGTAAATCCTGAAATGAATAATTAACACCAAACAATTTATTCTTGTAGAATCATCCACCAAGATGGTTATTCAAAGGAAGAATGTTTAGCCTTCATATCCATCATCAATGGCAATATCCTTCAGTCTATCCTGGCCATCGTTCGAGCCATGTCCACCCTTGGGATTGACTATGGAAATACAGCAAATGCGGTAAGAAAACATCCTACTTCAAAAATATTGACAAGGAATCCTTCAGAAACTTAAGTGTGTTGACAAGAATAGTGAATTAGATTCAATGGCACATTGGATGTTGTAAAATTACAGCTCACACTTGTTACTATATGTTCAACATCTTAGTATTATTCAGGCATACCATTATGATTTCATTGTACTCGGGAATTTCTGGTATCCCAGAGGGTTCAAGGTTCAAAATTCAAATGAATGTATTATTAAAGTGCATATATGTCACTATATACAACCTTGAGAGTCATTTTCTTCCAGGCATGCTCAGTAAATCCATAATAGAATAATAACTATAAGAGAACCAATGAAAGTGCATGCTGTTAGAGGGAATGAAGCATGCTGTTAGAGGGAATGGTTGATGCAGGTACAATAACATCATTTAGAAAGCACTTGGACAGATACATAGATAGAGAAGGTTTGAGCAGGGGATCCCAATCTCCTTTTATGCCATGGATCAATCCTATTAAGCAAGGTGTCTGTAGACCCCAGGTTGGGAACACTTGGTTCAGAAGGTTATTGGCCAAACATGGTCACATGGGATCAGCTTCGATGGACATCTTGTTTGGCATGAATTGATTAGGCTGAAGGGCTTGTTTCTGTACTCTATGATCCTATGACTCTATGAGTCTCTCTATCGGGGTCTCTCCTCCTGCCGTTACGGATATTTACACTAACACGCTGCATCCGCAAAGCAAACAACATTATGAAGGACCCCACACACTCCTCATACAAACTTTTCTCCCTCCTGCCATCTGGGAAAAGGCACCGAAGCATTTGGACTCTCACGACCAGACTGTGTAACATTTTCTTCCCCCAAGCTATCAGACTCCTCAATACCCAGAGCCTGGACTGACACCTTACTGCCCTATTGTCTTGTTTATTATTTATTGTAATGCCTGCACTGTTTTGTGCAATTTATGCAGTCCTGGGTAGGTCCGTAGTCTAGTGTAGTTTTTTCTTCCTGTGTTGTTTTTACGTAGTTCAGTGTAGTTTTTGTACTGTGTCATGTAACACCATGGTCCTGAAAAACGTTGTCTCATTTTTACTGTGTATTGTACCAGCAGTTATGGTTGAAATGACGATAAAAAGTGACTTGACTTGACTTGAGTGACTACTAGGGAAGCAGGGCCTTCAGCCCACTGAGTCCATACCGACTCATTTATACTAATCCCAATTTTTGCCCCACATTCTTATCAATTCCCCCCCGATTGGAACTAATCACTTACGCGCTGAGTAATTTCCAGTGGCCAGTTAACCCGCCATGCTGTAATTCTTTGGGATGCAGGAGGAAAGCATTCCATGCGGCAGCAGGGAGAGTGCACTGACTCAGGGTGGGAACTGACAGAGCTGCTTTGTGTTCGGATGCATTGAACGTATCATTTTCAAAATTGGCAATAAGGATTAAACAGGATATTTCTTTCAGGAATAAGATTTGTTTAGCTTTCAGTAGACAAGTAAATTTCAAACCTGAAACAGCCCAATGGCCAGAAAAAAATCAGCATCTAATATAATGCATGTCAAGGTGACTATAACTTGTACTTCAACTGCATGGGATCAGTAAGACATAGAATCGGAATTAAGCCATTCGGCCCATCAAGTCTTTGCCACCATTTGATCATTGCTGCTTTATTTTCTCTCTCAGCCCCTTTCTCATTCCTTCTCCCTTTGACACCCTTACTGATCAAGAACCTATTAACCCCTGCTTTAACTGTACCCAATGACTTGACTCCACAGCTGCCTGTGGCAATGAATTCCACAGATTTATAGATTCAGAAAGGTTCAAAGTACATTTATTATCCAAGTATGTATACAGAATATGTCTCTGAGGTTTGTCCGGCCACTGGCAACCACGGAACAAAGTAACACCGTAGAACCATAGAACTAGAACACTACAGCACAGTACAGGCCCTTCAGCCATCCATGTTGTGCTGACCCATATAATCCTTAACAAAAAAGTACTAAACCCACACTACCCCATAAACCCTCCATTTTTCTTTCATCCATGTGCCTGTCCAAGAGGCTCTTAAATACCCCTAATGTTCTAGCCTCCACCACCATCCCTGGCAAGTCATTCCAGGCACTCACAACCCTCTGTGTAAAAAACTTACCCCTGATGTCTCCCCTAAACTTCCCTCCCTTAATTTTGTACATATGCCCTCTGGTGTTTGCTATTGGTGCCCCGGGAAACAGGTACTGACTATCCACCCTATCTATGCCTCTCATAATCTTGTAGACCTCTATCAAGTCCCCTCTCATTCTTCTACGCTCCAAAGAGAAAAGTCCCAGCTCTGCTAATATTGCTTCATATGACTTGTTCTCCAATCCAGGCAACATCCTGGTAAATCTCCTCTGCACCCTCTCCATAGCTTCCACATCCTTCCTATAATGAGGTGACCAGAACTGAACACAATACTCTAAGTGCGGTCTCACTGTGTTCAAGAAAACATCAAACACCCAATGCGCAAAGAAAGAGCAACTGCACGAACAGCAAAAAGCAAGCAAACAGCCCAAGTAGAATATGAAACATCAAACCAGGGGTCCAGTAGTATTCAGTTCAATGTCGCACCACTAGCCCACCACCCTCTGGTTTAAGAAATTCCTCCTTTAATACTACCCTTGAGCCTAGGACTGAATGTGCACTTTTTCGTTCCAGAAGAGAGGAAGGGATCTTCTCTGTTCTCATCTGTAGCTGCTGGGACAGACAAGCTGCTGAAAACCATACTGTCTCAAGCAAAACTGGGAAGAAAGGCCTTAATGAATTTTAACTGGTTGCACCGATGAGTGTACCAGCTCACTCCCATGGTTCAGTGGCACATTTGTATCAACCAGGTGGAGGCACTGCAGACACTGTCACACTTCGAGATGGATTGCCGGACAGGGCCAGTATGATAGGAGTTTGGGAAAGATGCTGCTGGTTTGTAGAACAGTGGAATCTAAGCCGTGTGCAGTCAGTTGAAAGGCGCTGAAGTTCAAGCAGGCATTTGATACTGTCCAGGCAAGAGAGACAACAGTTAATCACACAGCCGGATTTGCAAAGTAATCCAGTGTAGGCCCAGGGGGGCTTAGCTAAAGATAAAGGAGATTAGTTTTATTTGTCACATGTACGTTGAAACTTACAGTGAGGTGTGTTGTTTGTGTCAGACGAACATTGTCCAAAGCCATGCCGGCTGGTTGGCATTGCTTCTGGCCTCTGCATAGCATATCCACAATTTACTAACCCCAATCCACACGCCTTTTTGGAAAGTGTGAGGAAACTGGAGCTATCAGAGGAAACTCGTGCAGTTACGGGGGGTGGGGGGGGGGAACACACATTTAAATTCCGTACAGACGGCGGTAAGAATTGTGCTGTAAAGTGTTACACTAACCACTACTCTACTTCAGCATCTCCTGACTTTGCCAGATTCCTCCACGGGAATGGAATGAAGTGTGTGCTCAATCCTATGAAACCCAGTCTCTAGCCTTTTGCTGGAAAAGCAGTTCAGACCCAGAAAGATTTATTGAAAAAGACAGAAGAAAGTGAAGCTCAAACTTATTTTCATATGCTTTCTCCACAAGGACACCCACACAATGACAGGAGGGACACCTGCTGAACTTTCAATGGGCAAAATGGAAATAAAACAGCGGGTAGAGCTACTGACCCCCAGCTCCAGTGACTCAGATTTAGACCCAAGCTCTGTTCTTCCTGGAACCTTGTAGATTGCTCCCCAGATGTTCCAATTTCCTCCCACATCCCGGAGATGTGAGGGGTCATAGGTTAACCTGTCACTATAAACTGAGTAGTACATAGGATAGTGGAAGAGTTCCTGGGGGGGGGTTCATGGAAATATGTGGAGAACAAAAAGTGAGTGGTGTAGGATTATTATACAGCACTGTGCAGAAGATGAGGTATATTATATACGGTACCTATGGGGCCTAAAACTTTTGCAATGTACTATATTTGTCAAAGTGGAGCAAAGGGTGAGTTGGTAAACCTGGCAGGAACAAAGGATGTTGGGAGTAGAACAGGGTGGGAGGGATGTGGAACAGGGCGGAAGGGATTTGGAACAGGGCGGGAGGGATGTGGAACAGGGCGGGAGGGATTTGGAACAGGGCAGGAGGGATTTAGAACAGGTGACAGAGCAGGAGTGCCAGGGGTGGGTGTTGCACTGGTGCAGACACACCTTGAGCTGAGACACCAGGCAAAGTCATTTGATTCCAAACAATTGGTTTATTGATCATTACGGAATTTCTCTCTGGTGCTTCCCACTCCCTTCCCTCTTCCTTCCCTTTTTCCCAACCGTGATTCCTCTCTCCCTGCCCTCTTCCCACTCTCAGTAAATAATAGAGACCAATATCAGAATCAGGTTTATCATCACTCACATATGTCACTCACATATTCTTTTTTTTGCCATAGGAATGCAATGCAATGCATAAAATTACTACAGTACCATGCAAGAGTCTTAGGCACTATAAATATATTTTTTTTACACACAGTACTGTGAATGCGTGTTTGATGTCCAGTATAGACTTGTTGGGCTGAAGGATCTGTTTTTGAGCTGTGCAACTCTGCAATTCTTTAATACCCTGCCAGGGCTCAGTGCTGGAGGGAACTCGGCAAGTCAGGCAGCATCTGTGGAAGGGAATACGCAGTCAACATTTCAGACCGGTACCTTTCATCATGACCAGAAAGGAAAGGGGAAGTTGCCAGAGTAAGAAGGTGTGGGAAGAAAGGGAAGGAGTACACACTGGAAACTGGCAAGAAAGCGGTGGGAAGGGAAGGAGTACAAGCTGGCTGCTGATAGGTGATACCAGTGAAGGGGAAGATGTGAGTGTGGGGATGAAGAGGATGAAGTGAGATGCTGGGAGGTGAAAGGTGGAAGGACTGAAGAAGAAGAAATCCTGTAGAGCCCATGATTGTAGTTTTGAATTAGCTCACCATGTACCTATGCATAATGACACCTGAGGAATCCATCTACTGAGGCACAGCACACTGATCTACTGGACTAGTCTTATCTGGGTATAAGCGTTTGCCTGCAGTGTCACTGGAATTCTTACCCTCCTGATCCAGTTTTCAATGAGCCATGGCTGACGCTTCTCTGATTCCCAGAGTGTTAACAACCTGAAACACTAACTCTGTTTCTCTCCCCACTGATGCTACCTGACCAACTGGGTATTTCCAGTACCTTCTGCTTTTATTTCTGATTTCCAGCATCTACAACATTTTGGGCTTCACTTGTAACCGTTTCAGTCAAGTTTATTGCCATTCAACCATACACATGTATACAGCCAAATGAAACATTGTTCCTCTGGGACCAAGGAGAAAAGCACTGTACACACAGTTTAGTCACACACAGCTCACAGAGTTACAATGAAGTACAATACAATCACAAAATAGTATTAGCACAAGTCCCCGCTGAGAGGCATGGCCTGAAGATTAATGGTGCATGGGAAGTTGACCTGGAGCCATGTTTCTATAAGAGTGAGCACACAGCAGTTTCTCATTTCACACCGAGTCAGTTGCAGATAAAGGTAATTCAATTTGTTTTCCAGGGAGAGAATGTTAGAGAACATTGATGGATAATGCCATAACGTTAGTTGCATTCTAACTTTTCACTTTAATTTTCTTTTATAAATAAGCCTTGTTTGTCTTGGAATAACTTTGGAACAGATGAAAGACAGCGGGGTACATATATATTCATGCTTGCCTTTATAATTAATGCCAATCTAGCAGCATATGCTTGTTGAATGTTGCTTATTAAATTTATTTTTTTTGATTTGAATGGGACCAATGCTAATTCACATTTGCTACAGTATTTCTCGAGTCTAGTGCTTGCAACTGAGTGTGGATTCGCACCCAACTGTGTTCAGTGATTTCAGGCTGCTCGATATCATCACACACCAAATGCACCTCATGTTGGAAGTGCTTGGATAGCTTACATCCTTAATTTGATTGGCATTTGTGTTTTCCAGGATGCTGGAAGACAGCTGTTTAATCTTGCAGATTCCATCGAGGAGGGAACCATGCCGAAGGAGCTGGTGGACGTCATAAAGAAGCTGTGGGATGACGCCGGGATTCAGGCTTGCTTCGAGAGAGCGGCAGAGTATCAACTCAATGATTCCGCTTCCTAGTATGTTCAACCCACTCATTAATGCTAGGTTTGGTATTGCTACCAGCCGCGTCATCGGATAAAAACAATAATTTCTCTACTTTTCTAGCTGGATTCAACCCTTTCTTTAAATGCTTATATCCATTAAAATAGCAAAGTCAGATATATTCACTTGGTAGCCACTTAATTATATATACCAGTACACCTGCTTGTTAATGCAAATATCTAATCAGCTAGTCATGTGGTAGCAACTTAATGAATAAAAGCATACAGACATGGTCAAGAGGTTCAGCTGTTGTTCAGAACAAACATCAGAATGGAGAAGAAATGTGATCTGAGTGACTGATGGTGAAATGGTTGTTGATGCCAGATGGGGTGGTTTGTGTACCTCAGAAACTGCTGCTCCCCTGAGATTTTTACACACTGCTGTCTCTACACTTTACAGCGAATGGTGCGACAAACAAAAAACAATCTGGTGAGTGACAAACAAAAAACAATCAGTTCTACGGGTAAAAACGCCCTATCAATGAGAGAGGTCAGAGGAGAATGGCCAGACTGGTTCAAGTTGATAGTAAGGAAACAGTAACTCAAATAACAGTGGTGAGCAGAAGAGCATTCCCTGAAAGCACAACATGTCAATCTTGACGTGGATGGCTACAGAAGCAGAAGACCATGAAAATACAAGCAAGAGGTACCTAATAAATGCCCACTGATTGCGATACAATCTCCTATTTAATTTCACTCATCATTTCTGGATTCTTTTTTAAATAAATGAATAGAAAGAGAACACACCTTCCATGAATAACATTCTTTTCCCTGTTATGTTGATGCTTTGTACCTCATGTGATAACCAATAATTCATTTATGCTAACTTTTGAGAGTTACAAAGTCTTAGAGTCATCCGGCACAGACAAGCTCCTTTGGCCCTTTGTGCTCATACTGCCCATTGTACCTATCAACACTGATACCAGTTACCCGCGTTAGGTCCATAGCCCTCTGTGCCTTCATAATTCCAGTGCGTCTCTAAGTGCTTCTTAAACGTTTTAGTAAATCTGTCTCCTCTAGCGCCTCTTCAAGCAGCACATGTGGGATTGAGTTTAGGAGCCGAGAGGTAATGTTGCAGCCATATAGGACCCTGGTCAGATCCCACTTGGAGTACTGTGCTCAATTCTGGTCGCCTTACTTTAGGAAGGATGTGGAAACCATAGAAAGGGTGCAGAGGAGTCTTACAAAAGATGTTGCCTGGGTTGGGGAGCATGCCTTATGAGAATAGGTTGAGTGAACTCGGCCTTTTCTCCTCAGAGCGACGGAGGATGAGAGGTGACCTGATAGAGGTGTATAAGATGATGAGAGGCATTGATTGTGTGGGTAGTCAGAGGCTTTTTCCCAGGGCTGAAATGGCTAGCATGAGAGGGCAGAGTTTTAAGAAGCTGGGGAGTACGTACGGAGGAGATGTCGGGGTAAAGTTTTTTAAGCAAATAGTGATGAGTGCTTGGAATGGGCTGCCAGTGACGGTGGTGGAGGAGGATATGATACGACCTTTTAAGAGACTCCTGGATAGGTACATGGAGCTCAGTAAAATAGAGGGCTATGGGTAACCCTAGGTAATTTCTAAGGTAAGGACATGTTTGGCACAGCATTGTGGGCTGAAGGGCCTGTATCGTGCTGTAGGTTTTCTGTTTCTATTCCAGATTCCAACATCTGTGTGAAACAAGCTCCTTTCCAATCTGTTCTAAACCTCCTACTTCTCAACTTAACCTGAGTCTTCTTTTTGCCACCCGCACTATGGGAAAAAAGGTATTTTCCATCTATCTTATTCACCCTCTCCTTAATTTAAACCTATCACGTCATTCCTCAGGGTCCTCTGCTGCAAGGAGAACAAGATTGCGTCTGTATCCAGGACTTGCCCTCTTTTCATTACTACCAACAGAGAGAATGTACAGAAGCCTGAAGACGCACACTCAATATTTTAAGAGCTTCTTCTCCTCCACCAACAGATTTCTGAACAAATAATGACCCCATGAACCCTACCTCACTAGTTTTGCTCTTTCAGCTCTACTTACTTAATGTATTCTTAACATTTCTTACTGTAATTTATAGTTATTTTTATGCATTGCACTGTCCTGCTGCTGCAAAATAACTAATTTCACGACAGATGTCAATGATATTAAACCTTATGTTGATTCTGTCCGGTCTATCCGCATAAACAGAAGGTTCCAATCCAGACATCATCCTGGTGACTTTTCTTTGCTCCCTCTCCAGGGCAAACACATCTTACCCCACAGTGCTTCACGTACAAGCACAAAAAGCATGATCATGCACAGATGATAAGATTATTTTCTCTCTCCTGTTAATCGAGCTCCCCTCTGCCAAACACCCACACGCTCACACATACAGTTTGCCTTTTAGCGACAGACATAAGCCAATGGCAGAAGTGGGGCAGATGGAGGCACTAAAGTGACTGGTGTTGTTTGGGCAATTCTTTTCAATTAGACCTTTCTCTTTACTGTCAAGAAGCGGAGAAGTTATTTGCCAGTTCTAATGACTTTCAGTGTTGAGTACAGCTTGGGGCGTGAAAATCGACACCTCTGGTCATGCTGGTAATGAATGTAATTTAATGTACACTAATACAGCATAGCTAAACTATTGAATCAAAATATATAGGAACATAAGTGATGGTGTGGGGCTGGGGAAGGATTTGCATAAAGCTGATTTAAGTGTGAAAATTATGTGATTTCCTTTTTATTTGAAGGAGCATTTTTAGTTGAGGTTGTATACAACATTGGTGAGGCCTAATTTTTAGGATTCAAAGTACATTCATTTTCAAAGAACGTATAAATGATACAACCTTGAGATTTGTCTGCTTATAGGCAGCCACAAAGCAAGAAACCCGAAAGATAGATAGATAGATAGATGGATAGATAGATACTTTATTCATCCCCATGGGGAAATTCAACTTTTTTTCCTAATTTTAAAAAAAGACCAACACCCAATACGCAGAGAAAGAGGAATAAAAACACAAATCATGCAGACAATAAAAGCAAGCAACAGCAACCCGAACCAGGTTGAGTCCAGAGCCTGGAGCAGCCTGAGTAGGCCCATGGCTTCAGTTTCAGCTCAGCACACAACAGGGCAAATCCCCGCGAAGCTCGCAAACACGGAGCACATGGTAGCTGGAGCTGTCTCACAGCCTCGGTGCCACAGAGAGAGGTGTAAACACGGAGGAGCAAGAGGAATTGGCCTGACCCTCACCTCCAGTCCTGACACCCTGCCTTTTCAGTCCATCTGGGCCAGTGGATAAATTGTCCAAACACCAGGTTGTCCCCCGCACTAGGACCTGGTTTTAGGAGCATTGTGTTCAGTTCTGGTCACCTACCTACAGGAAAGATATCAATAAGATTGAAAGAGTCCAGAGAAAATTTACAAGGATGCTGCCTGGACTTGAGGACCTGAGTTAGAAGGAAAGCTTGAATAGACTAGGACTTCATTCCCAAGAGTGTAGGAGAATGAGGGGAGCATTGATAGAGGTATACAAAATTATGAAGGGTATCGATTGGCTAAACGCAAGCAGGCCTTTTCCACTGAGGTGGAGTGAGACTAGAAAAGGAGGTCATGGGTTAAGGGTGAAAAGTGAAACGTTTTAAAGGAATCTGAGGAATCTTCACTCAAGGGGAGGTGAGAGTGTGGAACGAGCTTCCAAGTCCAAGTGGTGGATGTGCATTAGATTTCAACGTTTAAGAGAATTTTGGATAGGATGGAAGGGGCACTGAGGGCAATGGTCCAGGTGAAGGTCGATAGAACTAGGCAGCATAACAGTATGACATGGACTAGTTTCTGTGCTGTAATGTCTTATGACTGTATAATGTAAGATGTTAATATGTCAAACCAATAAGTAGATTTACTTTTCCTGATACCGGAACTTGTAGAAAATATGTTCCAGTTAACAAATGATGTCTTAAAGTCGATCTATTTTTAATTTAAATAAACCCAGTAGAATCAAAGAGCAGGATAGGGGTGACCCTGTTTCAAAGCTTGTCATTAATTTAACAGAGCTCACAGTAAACTGAAGGACCTAAAAGCCTAGAAATTCAATCACAGAACTTTTCTTCTGTGCATCATCCATCAGAAACTTTTTTTATTTTTCCCCTGGAGTGAAACATGAAACGGGTATTTTGCTCCACACTAATGGCACTGGAAATTCGGAGTGCTTCAGGAACTGGAGAAACTATTGTATCATCAATTACTTTTTAACCCATCGTGACATGAGGCACCCTCTCAACCAACACCACCGCCCCCCGTCTCCCTCACACTAAAACTAACCGATCGCCCACCCAGAAAACAGCAGCTAGACCATCAAACCACTAATCCCAAATCCCCCTCCACACAAAAAACAATAACATCAAACACCCAACACCCTCTCTCTCTCTCTCTCTCTCACTCTCTCTCTCTCTCTCTGTCTGTCTCACACACACACTTACTTTAATAATTCAGACTCACCTGTTATAATCTAGAATTTCTTCCTTGGATTATAAACGTCCCAAAACCCAACACAAATGAATGAATTACAAACACACAAAGTTGTCTATGACATCACCTTTAAGTCACTTATATACCTTACACTTTTAAGCAATTTTCCATTTCCGAAATACAATTTCCATAAACTCTAGAGTGGACCAACAATCTAGAAGATCATCTGTGAGTAGAAAGAGGAATAGTTGACATTTTGGGTCAAAACCTGCATGAGGACAATCCTGATCCTAATCAGGACAGGACTGATGCAGGGTTGCAGTCTAAAGTGTAATCATTCCGTTCAAAGTTTACTCCACCCCCACCCACAGATGGTGCTTGGTCTGCTGAGATTCTCCAGTGTATAGTTGTTGTTCCAGGTTCCATCATCCACAGTCGCCTACGTGTTTAGACTGACACTTGCTTGGAAATCAAGTTCCAGTGGAGTTTCTTCTTTCACCAGATGCCGGTGTTCTGGGGTGTGGGGTGTTCACAGTTTGAATAAATTAAAATAAGCCATTGTGCAGTAATACCTTCTCCATTGTACCTTTAATAATCTCAAGCTCTCTCAAAGTAATTCACAGTTAATTAATCATTTCAAGTGCCTTCTTTGCTTTTGCCAAGTGATTAGTGCTAGGTTACACACTGAGAGAGTAATGACCAGATAATAGGTCCCTTTACTGCTGTTGATTGAATATAAATCTTGGCCAGGACATCTCCTGGAGTTAGTGCTGACAAGACAGATGGATGCCTGGTTTGATACATCTTACAGAAGCTGGAAGTCCTTGCAGTGTGGCATTCGGGATCAGATTGCCTTCATTCCACCTCCACTGTACAGTGGCTAGGGGCTATTGATTTAGGGGTAAGATTGGTGACATCAGCACCGAGGTTCCTACAAAGTGCATCTGCACGAGATACAATCTTCAGAGAATTAGAACATGTTTGAGGTTCTGATGGTTTCACCCTGTTTGCCCAAACTCGCCCCGTAGTAAAGAACTGAATAAAAGCCCATATATACTTCAGGTGAGAGAGATTTTTTAAAGAGAGCAACACACACAACATGCTGGAGGAATGGTCCTGAGGAAGGGTCACGGTTCAAAACCTCAGCTGTATAGATAGAGAGATACTTTATTGACCCCAAAAGAAGTTAGTGTCACAGTAACAAGTGTATAGATATACAAATATTAGAAAAGTTAGAAAGAATAAAAAAATATTAATTTCCATAGATGGTGCCTGATTTGCTGAGTTCATACAGCTTTTTGTGTGTGGTGCTTCTGATTTCCAGCATATGGCAGAATTTCTTGTGTTTATACTTTACAGAAAGATTAGCTTTATTTGTCACGTCTACTTTGAAGCCGTGAAATGCATCGTTTGTGTCAAATCAAATTGTGCTGGGCAGCCTGCAAGTGTTTCCATGCTTTTGGTACAAACATCACATGCCCACAACTCGATAACCCTAACCATACATCTTTTGGAATGTGGGAAGAAACCAGAGCACCCGAGGGAATCTCTCGTGGTCATGCGGAGAACGAACAAGCTCCCCACAGGCAGCGGCAGGAATTGAATCCCAGTCGATGACCGCTGGCGTTGTAAAGCTTTGTGCTGACCGCTATGTACAGTGCCGCCAAACAGCTACAGTTGAACATGAAGAGGTTTTCCAGACAAATGCCGTGTCTGTAATTGAAGCATAGAAACATAGTAAGCCTACAGCACAAGACAGGCCCCCTCGGCCCATAATGCTGTGCCAAACACATACTAACATTTGAACATTTAACTTCACCAGGTATTATTAAAAAGTGTGACTTTTATTTTCACCAGCTACTTGAACAACTTGGATAGAATCACTGCTCCTGGCTTCATTCCAAACGAACAAGATGTCTTGCGGTCCAGAGTTAAGACCACTGGTATTATTGAAGAACAGTTCTCTTGCCAGGATCTGAATTTCAGGTAAGGGCTGGGCAATCTTGCCATTTATCTTCAGCTCCTGCAAATTGATGGCTATTGCTCCTGATTGACCAACAGTGGCAGAGCTCAAATGGATCCCAAAAGTACACAAAGATCCAGGCTGATAAATTGCTCTGCAGAAGTTCACAGCCTCTAACCAGTCCTTTTCAGTCTTTGTTTATCTTGTCAGTCTTTGTTTATGTATCATTTTTCTTAAATTCTATTGTATGATTTATGTTCCTGTAAATGCTTGCAAGATAGGGATATACACAAACTTTGATAATAAGTTCACTTTGACTTTGACTTCGAACCATCCAGCTTCTTGTGTAAGCCAAGACATTTTTAGTGAGATTAACCTTGCAGCATTCTAATCCATATTAAATAGACTTCAATGCACTAACCCTAAACTTGACTGCTGAGAAGTTCCATCTTTTATAAATAATTTGTCCATGGTTTTAATCTTGAAATCTGTAAGCATAAACATTACTCTTTTCAAAATGAAGGGATGTTTGTGTTGGAGAATATAATTTCCCAGAAACTGGAGCCACATAGCAATGTGTTTTTAATTGAACTTTGATTTAGTCTGGAATAAATCACATTTGCAATCATTCTGGGTTGGTAGACTGAGTGTGGCACTTCCTGTGGTCAATCATGCTTGGGATCCAATGAGTCAGCGCCACATGGGTTGACATCATTCCTTTGCAGTGTTCCCATTGCAGCACCCTGTCCCAGGGGTGCCCGCCCCAAAACACCCCTGGAGAAAATCAAGACAGGGTGTGCCATATGTAAGTGGATCCCAAATACTTTGGCCGTCCCATTATGAACATCTCTAGATGCCTACCCATCTCCTCTGATCCCCTGTAAGATTATCCTCCATGTTTTCACTACCTTCATCCCCTTTCTCATAGAATTTAGCCCATTTTAGGGTGCACTGGAATTTCTAGGCAAATTTGTTCTTTGCAGGAGCCTAAAGGCAGCCTGGTAGCATAGTGGTTATCACAATACCTTACAGTACCAGCGACCCGGGTTCAACTCCTACCACTGCCCGTAAGGAGTTTGTATGTTATCCCCATGACCGCATGAACTTCCTCTGGTTTTCTCCCACAGTCCAAGGACATACCAGTTGGTCATTGTAAATTGTCCCGTGATTAAATTGGGGGATTGCTGGGTGGTACGACTCAAAGGGTTTGAAGGACCTACTCTGCTATCTCAATAAATAAATAAAACTAAGAATTAGATTATGTCATGTGCAACTTGGAACCACAGGTGAGAGCTGAGTATCCAGAGGGGATCAAAGGTGAGTGAGATGCCCCAGAAAGGACACGATTAACTGGACTCTAACAAAGTGCACTCGTGCATCAGTCGCACTTTATTTCCTTGTGCACACAGAGAACAGTTCAGCTCCCATCACTAAACTGCTTAGACACTTGAAAAAAGGAAATGGCATTTTATACAGAAGTGGACTAGTTAGATACAGATATTGATCCAAAAGAAACCTGGTATACTTCAGAATCCTGTATTTGTTTTTTTAAATACTAAACATAATTACAATGGATTTCAAGTATAAATAACCATTTAAAGACTAATATCATTTAGAATTAGTAAAATAATTGTCCAATAGGAAGTGAAAATCTGCAGATGCTGGAAATCCGAGCAACACACACAAAATGCTGGAGGAACTCAGCAGGTCAGGCAGCATCTACGGAAAAGAGTACAGTCGACTTTTTGGGCCCAATAGTAAGTGTTACCCGATATATCCTGATACCTTTATGATCCCAAGGTTCTCTGGAAGTCAAGAATGAGGCATCAACCTTACTGCTTATGATGATTTTAAGTGTTACAGGAGTAGAAAATGGATAAGAAAAAGGAGCCAAGAGAACAAAGAAAAAGGAAAAAGAAGTCGTGGCATTCTCATACCCAGACTAGAGATAACAAAATGCCTGTGATAACAATTAACCTATAAAACAGCCAGACTCAAGTGATTTAGCACTTACTACTGAAAATTAAGAAGTTTCTAGAAAAATATAGAAGCAACTGTATCGTAATTACTGGAATTACTGTATATGTATGTATATACAGTAGGTGGTTATATAAAAATGCGAGCAAGCATAGAAAAGTTAAATTCCAAGAGAAGTACAAGGAAATTCTATATCCCAATCCAACATGCCCAATAACCCTTTGTCTTTTCTTGGCATGGTTGGTGACCTTGGTTCCTCGGCTTGAACAGGATGGCTACACGAAGGAGAGTTGGGCTTTCAAGGGCCATGTTCAGCCTGGGTGACTGCACTCTGTCTGCGTACAGTCTTTGTCAGTTTATCATCTTGTCTCTTGCTTTACTGAACTTGCTCTCACAGAATAGGCTGTACAAAGTGTCCGCCAGCACACCACTTTAACGCTTCTTGCTGCTATTTCCACAAAACCTACCAATCCACACACCTTTAGGATGTGGGAGGAATCCGAGGCACCTGGTGGAAACCCGTGCAGTTACAGGGAGAGCGCACAGACTCCACACAGTCTGGACCAGAGGTCAGGGTTGAACCCGTTTCACGGAGCTGTGAAGAAAACCAGTTTAACTGTGCCACTCCATAAAAATTAAATAAACAATTCAGCAAATAAACAGGTCCCCATCGCCCACGACATGCCCTCTTCTCATTGCTACCATCAGGAAGGAGGTATTGGAGCCTGAAGTCACACACTCAATGAATTAGGAACAGCTTCTCTGCAATTGGATTTCTGAATGGATATTGAACCCATGAACACTACTTCACTACACTTCTATTTCTATTTTTGCACTACTTTTTAATTTAACTATTTAATATATATACTTACTGTAATTCATGTTTTTTCTATTAGAACCATAGAACACTACAGCACAGTACAGGCCCTTCAGCCCTCCATGTTGTGCCGACCCATGTAATCCTTAAAAAAAGTACTAAACCCACACTACCCCATAACCCTCCATTTTTCTTTCATCCATGTGCCTGTCCAAGAGGCTCTTAAATACCCCTAATGTTTTAGCCTCCACCACCATCCCTGGGAAGTCATTCCAGGCACTCACAACCCTCTGTGTAAAAAACTTACCCCTGGTATCTCCCCTAAACTTCCCTCCCTTAATTTTGTACCTATGCCCTCTGGTGTTAGCTATTGGTGCCCTGGGAAACTGACTATCCACCCTATCTATGCCTCTCATAATCTTGTAGACCTCTATCAAGTCCCCTCTCATTCTTCTACACTCCAAAGAGAAAAGTCCCAGCTCTGCTACCCTTGCTTCATATGATTTGTTCTCCAATCCAGGCAACATCCTGGTAAATCTCCTCTGCACCCTCTCCATGGCTTCCACATCCTTCCTATAATGAGGTGACCAGAATTGAACACAATACTCTAAGTGTGGTCTCACCAGAGATTTGTAGAGTTGCAACATGACCTCTCTACTCTTGAACTCAATCCTCCTGTTAGTGAAGCCTAGCAACCCATAGGCCTTCTTAACTACCCTATCAACCTGTGCAGTGACCTTGAGGGATGTATGGATTTGAACCCCAAGGTCCCTTTGTTCATCCACACTCTTAAGTAGCTGACTATTAATCCTGTATTCAGTCTTCTATATTTATATAAGTATATGTAATTATATACTACATTGTACTGCAGCCACAAACACAAATTTCATGATATATGCCGATGATATTAAACCTGATTCTGACATTTAATTAAACTTTTTAAATATATTCTTATTACTGTAATTTATATTTTTTATTATTACGTAATGCAATGTACTGCTCCGTATAGCAACAAATTTCACAACATATGCCAGTGATGTTAAATCTGATTCTTTCCAACTATTATCATAATAGATTCCAAATGAAACTGAATTGTGATTTATGACTGTGTCCCTCTCCCACTGTTCTTGAAACATCTTTCTGCTCCGATCTCAGGATGTTTGACGTTGGTGGGCAGAGGTCGGAACGGAAGAAATGGATCCACTGTTTCGAGGGAGTTACCTGTATTATCTTCTGTGGTGCCCTCAGTGCTTATGACATGGTGTTGGTGGAAGATGATGAAGTGGTATGTAATTCTAAACCTGCGCCATGAAAACAAATAATCACACAACAATATTTTTAAAGCACTGGCGTAATTGGTTTCTGATCTAATTCCTCACGAGGTCAGAGCAAATGCTGAGATAATGAGATTAATGGATTTCTTCCGCATCAGGAAGTATTACAAATGTGATCCTTCAAATGAATGGCCAAGGTTCTTGTTGGCAAACATAAGAAGATACTTCGGGATGATCGAATCTTAGAAAGCTTATCGAATGGATGGAGGGCATTTGGCCTACAGTCAATGCTAGCTAATGAAGGGCTTTCAGCTCTGGGTCCACAGCCCTGCTTTTCACAACTCCTCAAGCCTTCTTTGAAGGTATAGAAGGTATCTGCCTCTGCCAAACATTCTCCACCTCTCCTCTAATTCTTACAGTTGCTTTAAGTCAGTGCCTGTTTGTTTTGATCCTTCTGCTACGGGGAATAGGTCCTTCCTATTTACTCAGTTTGGATCCTGCTTGACTTCACACACCTCTGTACAGTCTCCACTATCCTTCCACTGTTCCACATCAATATTCTGGTTCAGCCATTCTTTCCCTGTAGCGAAATGCCCTGCCAACATCCTTGTAAAACCCCTTTACACTCTCTTACTTTGTAGCAGTGATTCAGATTAATTTACTGCCTTTTACACCAGACTGCAATGAACCTCCTTGTTTGCATGAAGTTCGCAGAGTAGACGGTGTAACATACAAAATGCTGGGGGAGCTCAGCAGGTCAGGTAGCATATATGGATATGAATAAATAGTTGATGTTTTGGGCTGGAGGCCATGGACTGACATGTCAGAACAGGAATGGGAATGGGAATGAAAGTGTTTGACCACTGGGAAGTTCCACTTTTGGCAGATGGGGCAGAAGTGCTTGACAAAGAGATTCCCCAATTTCCAATGGGTCTCATCAATGTTGAGTAGGCCACATCAGGAGCACTGGACTTAATAGATAGGTGATTCACCCCAGCAGATTCATAGGTGAAGTGTTGCCTCACCTGGAAGGGCTGTTTGAGGACCTGAATGGAGGTGAGGGAGGAAGTAAGTTGGCAGGTGTGGCACTTTGGCCTTATGCAGGGATAAGTACCAGGAGGGAGATTAGTGCAGAGGGATGAATGGACAAGGAGTCATGGAGGGTACAATTCCTGTGGAAAGTGGAGCGAATGAGAGATATGTTTGGTGGCAGGCACCCTTTGGAGATGGCAGAAGTTGTGGAGGATGTTAGATACAAGGACAAGAGGAGCTCTATCACTGTTAAGGCGATGGGAAGATGGTGTGAGCGCGGACGTTCAGGAAATGGAGGAGATGTGGATGAGGGCAGCATCAATGGTAGAGGAAGGGAAACCTGTTCTTTGAAGAAGGAAATCTGCATCTTGGGAACAGATGCAGCAAAAATGAAGGAAATGAGAAAAGGGAATAGCATTTTTACAGGAGGCAGGTTGGGAAGAGGTATAGTTTTGATGAAACTATTATACTTCCTGAAGTAGTGCAAGCTTACAGTAGGAAAGTATAATCTGAGGTGAGTTTTGTTCTGTGTAGCTAGATTGCATTTACCACAGGGTAATGTCAACCTATGTGCGACCCTGATCTTGCCTCATTAACACACTTCAGCTTGTTACTGAAAAAAGCTGGATTTAATTTAGTTTGACGTCCTTATGTGATTATGTCGGGTACATTCAGTGTGATAGCTGAATTGTCGTGATTGGGCCTCATTTGAGAGAACATTGCTTGCGTGATCGGAATGTTCAATGACTCATTTAGTGCTTTCCCTGACTGCAGTGCAGAACGCCAAGGACAGATTAGCTTCAGTGGTCACTGGGATCGCATGAAGGCAATTTGTCACAACTAAACCCAATATGGTAAACCGGCCACTCAATGGAAAGCCTCGGAGAGATATTCCACAGCTATAATATGTTGTCAGTCTTCTACCATCTACACTACTGTGAATTGAAAACAATACTACTGTACATTATAGAAAATGTTGATTGCATATGAATTCACTAATATTCAGTTCAAAGCTTCACAGTCAAGGCATCTATTATTTGAATTTTCATTATTTACCTGTGGAAGGCCACATCTCAGCTTGTGAACAGTAGAACAAGGAATAAGGAGGTCCACTGGGAACATCGAAAAGGCAGGGGTCGTGAATTGAAGACAGAGGCTGAAAAGGGCAGGCTTTCCTGGGATTAGAGGACTGTGTTGGGCAAAAGGAGTGTTTGGCTGTTGTTGCTTGGCGTTTTCTGTTCTGTTCTGCTGAGCATGACGGGCATGCCATGTTGGCATTGGAATGTGTGACAACACTTGCGGGCTGCCCCCAGCACATCCTTGGCTGTGTAGGCTGTTAACACAAATGACACGGTTCTCTGTGTGGTTCGATGTACAGGTGAGAAAAAAATCTGGGTCTGAGTCACTTTGGGATGCATATTGAACTTTATAAGGAAACCATCACCATCATTATGTGTCGTGTTGTATGATGTGGGCGATCGTGGTCATGATTTAATCTGTTTACTGAGTGAGGGATCGTTCCCTTCATGCTGTTGCTCTATCCATGACCATGATTGTTCTTGGCAAATTTTACAGAAGTGGTTTGCCATTACCTTCTTCTGGGCAGTGTCCTTACAAGACGAATGACCCCCATTATCAATGCTCTTCAGTGATTGTCTACCTGACATCAGTGGGGGGATAACCAAGACTTGTGATATGCACCATCTGTTCATACGGCCATCCATCACCTGCTCCCATGGCTTCACATGACCCTAACCCTGGGGCTATCAGGTGCTATACCTTGCCCAAGGATGATCTCCAGGCTAGCAGAGGGAAGGAGCGCCTTACACTTCATTTGATAGAGACATATCTCCAACCCATTACCCGCTTATTAGGAAAGCCTGCTCAGTTTAATATTCTCAGCTTTCAATCTCCCAGCAAACTACTGATGCAAAACCTCACCATCCTGTTAGCTAGGGAAATGAGCATAGAAACAGGTCCTTCAGCCCATCTGGTCCATGCTGGTCATTAAGTGTCTATCAAATCCTGTAGTCTGTAGACTCCTACCTTCACGCTCTTACCTAAGAGCATAGAATGTAGAGTCTTAGAGCACTGCAGTACAGAATCAGGCCCTTTGGCCCATCTAGTACATGCCAACCTGTTTTTCCTGTCAAGTCCATCTACCGACACCCGGACCATAGCCTCCACACCCCTCTTATCAGTGTTCTTCTCCAAATATCTTACAAAAGTTACAATTGAACTTGCATCTACCACTTCTGCTGACAGCTCACTCTACAGTGGCACCATGTCTGAGAGAAGAGGTTCTCCTTTAGATTCACTTAAGTATCTCATCTTTCACCCTAAGCCAGAGGTTCCCAACTTTTTTATGCCATGGACCCCTACCATTAGCTGAGGGACCCCAGGTTGAGAACCCCTGCCCTAAACCTATGACTTTTAGTATTGGTCTCACCCAACCCCAGGGGAAAGAGTCTGCAAGTGTTTATGCTACAAATACCCCTCAATTTTGTATACTTCTATCAAATCTTCCCTCATTCTCTTATGCTCCATGAATAAAGTCCTAACCTATTGAACCTTTCCCAACTCAAGTCCTCAAGTCCCAGCAATGTCCTTGTAAAATTTCCCTGTATGCTTTCAAGATTATTGATATCTTTCCTACAGGTAGATGACCAGAATTGCACACAATATTTCAAATTTGACCTCATGACTTCTTATATAACTTCAGCATAATATCCCAACTCTGTACTCAATGCTTTGATTTATGAAGGCCAATATGTCAAAAGCTCCCATTTATGACCCAAACTATCTGTGATACTACCTCCAAGAAATTATGGAAAGGCTCCCAGGATCCTTTGTCCTACCACATACCTCAACACCCTACCATTCACTGTGTAGGTCCTGCTATTGTTTGTCCCGCCACAGTGCCACACCTCACACATGTCTGCATTAAATTCCATCTGCTATTTTTCAGCCCATTTTCCAGCTGGTCCAGATCTTTGATAGCCTCCCCTGTTCTCCATGACATCCCTAATCTTGGTGCCATCCACAAATTTGCTGATCCAGTTTACCAAATTTTTGTCTAAATCATTAATATAGGTGACAAACAACAATGAACCCACATTGATCCCTGTGGTACACCATAGTCACAGGGCTTCAGTCAGGGAGGCAACATCTACAGCACCCTTTGGCTTCACTCGCTGACTATGCTGTCGCTAACTTACTATTTCATCCTGAATACCAAGTGACTTAACCTTCTGAACCAGCCTCCCATATGAGACTTTGTCAAAGTCCATGTTGGTAACATTCACTGCCTTTCCTTCATTAACCATCCTCATAATCTCCTCAAAAATCTCCAGCTGTGGTCTCACCAGTAACTTGCACAGATGTAACATGACAACCCAGCTCTTGTACTGCATAATTACAAGAAGTTCAGCAGATGCTGGAAACCTAAAGCAACACAAACAAAATGTTGGAGGAACTCAGCAGGTCAGGCAGCATCTATGGAAATGAACAGTCAACATTTCGGGCTGTGACACTGCTTCAGGACTGGAAAGGAAGGGGGAAGACCCAGAATAAAAAGGTGGAGGGAGGGGAAGAAGGATAACTAGAAGGTGATAGGTAAAGCCAGGTGGTTGGGAAAGGGAAAGGGCTGGAGAGCAAGGAATCTGAGAGGAAAGAAGAGTGGACCATAGGAGAAAAGGAAGGAGGAGAAGAGTTAAGAGGCCAGAATGGGGAATAGAAGAAGAGGGGAGGGGTAGGGGATTTTTTAACCTGAAGGAGAAATAGATATTCATGCCATCAGGTTGGAGGCTACCCAGATAGTATATAAGGTGTTGCTTCTCCACCCCGAGGATGACCTCATCTTGGCGTGAGAGGAGGCCATGGACTGACATGTTGGAACAGAAATGGGAATTGGAATTAAAATGTTTGGTCACCTGGAAGTTCCACTTTTGATGGATGGAGTGGAGGTGCTTAATGAAACAGTCCCCCTGTTTACGACGGGTCTCACCAATGTAGAGGAGGCTGCATTGGAAGCACCAGATATAATAGCAGATTTGCAGATGAAGTATTCCCTCACCTGGAAGGACTATTTGGAGCGCTGAATGGAGGCGAGGGAGGAGGTGAATAGGCAGGTTAAGCAATTATGCCACTTGCAGGGATAAGTGCCAAGAGGGAGATTAATGGTGAGGGACAAATGGACAAGGGAATCACGGAGGAAGCAATCATAGCAGAAAGCATGCCCTGACTGATGAAGGCAAGCATACCAAATGCTCTCTTCAAAGTTCAAAGTAGATTTACTATATATGTATACTGTATACAACTTTGAGATTTGTCTTCTTACAGTTAGCCGCAAAACAAGAAACAAAATGAAACCCATTAAAAAAAACAGACAGCAAAAGAATCAAACACTCAATGTGTAAAAAAAAGAACAAATCACGCAAACAATATAAAATAAACAAAAAAGCACAGAACATGAACCTTAGAGACATCGAAAGTGAGTCCACAGCCGTAGAGCTGAGACAAGTGAAGCTGGTGCAGGAGCCCAATGGTTGCAGGCCACAGCCACGGAGTCAGTTCAGTGTTCTGCCAGTTCAGTTCTTCACCACTCTGTCTACATACGTTACTACTTTTAGGGCAATACGTACTCGTAGTCCTAGGTCTGTTTGTTTCTACGACATTTTCTAGGTCCCTATCATTCACTATGTAAGTCTTGCCCCTGGTTTAACTTCCCAAAAATGCAACACAGTGTTCTTGTCTGAGTTCAATGCCTTTGCCAAGCAGAGAGGCTCAACTGAGTTTCCGTTGGATTAGGTCCCTGAATGTTTCCACATAACCACAATTTATGGCACTCAGACACCCCAGCTTCTTTCATTATGCAGAACTTACGAGCCTGCAATGCACAGAGTAGTTAGCCCACAGCTTGGCTGCATACAGAATCACACTGCTCTGAAAGGGATGAAGTGGATATTGGTGCATTGTTACTGGAACTGGACAATTTTGCAGTTGAAGTCATTGAGTTCTAAAGTCATACAGCATGGCTTTGGCCAAACTCCACCACGTTGACCAAGACTCCCAGTCAAAGCAATGAGAAAACATTTGGAACAGAGGAGGCTGAGGGAGACTTAACCGGGGTGTATAAAATTATGATGGGCCCAGATAATAAGTAGGACCTGAAATGTTAGCTCTGATTTCCTTTCCAGAGATGCTGTCCGGCCCATTGAATATTTTCAGCATTTTCTGTCTTTGTTTCTGGCACCATTTCCCTGAGCTACAGGGTCGTAAAACAAAGGGCTTAGATGTTAAGTGATCAGTTAGAAGGATGTAAATGGTGATAAGGGTGTTTATGGAATTTACTGCCTGAAAGGGAAGAAGCAGATCCCTCCACACACTAAACTAATACTTGGATATGTACTGGAGTACACTGTCCCGTGACTGACTTCAAGTCCCTAAACTCTGAATTTCCTCTATATTTCCCCTCCTACGATCTCCTTCTTTTAAATGTTGCACGGTGTGTGTTTCAGTTGCCTGTATCCCCTTATGTGGCTGGTAACAAACTTTGATTGATAACTCTCCTGCGAAGAGACCCTGGCATGACCCTGGTGGAGCAGACTTGATGGGCCAAATTACCTACTTTTGCTCTTATGTCTTATAGTCTTATGTTAAGGTGCCATAAAATGACAAGTTGCTATTGCTTGACAGTACTCAAAGACCTGATCCATTTACAACTGCTAGTTGCCAATCAGTCAGCAGCCACCTGATTAGGCACACCTGTACACTTGCTTGTTAATGCAAATATCTAATCATCCAATCATGTGGCAGCAACTCAAATAAGAGTATGGAGACATGGTCAAGGGGGCCAGTTGTTGTTCTGACCGAACATCAGAATGGGGATGAAATGTAATCTAAGTAATTTTGACCATGAAATGATCAAAGTTGGTCATTTGATCATCGGTGCCAGATGGGGTGGTTTGAGTATCTCAGAAACTGCTGATCTCCTGGGATTTTCTTACACAACGGCCTCAGGAGCTTACAGAGAAAGGTGCGAGAAACAAAAAAAAAGAGGTATGAACACCTAGTTAATGACAGAGGTTGGTGGAGAATGGCCAAACTGCTTTAAGCTGAGAGGAAGGTGACAGTAACTCAAAAAAAATGTGTTACAACAGTGGTGTGGAGAAGAACATCTATGAACATACAACATGTCGAACCTTCAAGTGGATGGGCTACAGAAACAGAAGACCATAAACATACACTCAGTGGCCTCTTTATTAGGTACAGGAGGAACCTAATAAAGTGGCCACTGAGTGTAGGTCATCTCTACCCAATTCTAGTTGGCGGCTTCAGGGTCATTCAAAGTGGAGCAGAATAAACCTTTCAATCAGCATTTAATTCAAGAGATTGAAGGTAGAATACAGAACTTCAGAGAAGGTTGAACAATCAACGGGAAGTTGTAAATCCTCCCTCAACATCTTTCTGTGACACATTTCTCACTTGCCCAACCCCTGTGGGACTAGGTAATAATTGGTACTTCTAAAACTCACTTCTAGCTCTGTCGTCAGCTTTAAATTTGCAAATGTACTTAACTCTTAACAAACCAAGTGCTTTAATCCTACATCCAGAACACTTATTTTTAAGTTTGCTGCTGGAAAATAAAGGGATAGAAAATCCTTCATTTTATAAAGGCATATGTCAGGAAATTATAATCTCTGGTTTAACCTCAGCTGTCATTGCATCCCGTTCTGTGCATTGCTCTCTATGAAGATGCAAGGTCTTTGTGAGGATGTGGGGTAGGTTAATTCAAGTGTCAGTAAGGATGAGACATATTGAATATCTGGAGGGTTAGGATAAAATGGAAATATTCTATTAGAGTAGCGTTAATGGAGGGCTTTGACTGAGTAACTACAAAGAAACTGTTTTCACTTAACAATAGGTACAGACTTAAAATAAGCATCACCAAAAAAGTGGAAAAATTAAGGTAAAATAAAAATATTGAGCTGACGTAAATGCACTGCCTATATACGCAGTAGGAGCAAATTTAGTGCTAATTTTCAAAAATGTATTAGATGGCTTCTTGAAAAGGGAAAATAATTTATGAGGAAAGAGCAGGGATTATTCTAAAAGCTGATCGTGTGCTGCATAATTTGTGGAGAAGAACTTGCCTCTGCATTATTACAAAATTGTGCTCTAGTGCCAGACCACAAATGGAGCAGATGAGGGGAAAATTAAACGAGGTCTCACATTTAACAGGTAAAGTGATGTTGAGATGCAACAGTGAGAGATGAACAAGGAATATGTTTTTAAAAATTTAATTTACAATTTGATATCTAATCTTTTCTACCACCATGTTTATACTTCCTGCAAGTTCCTTCTCACCGATCTTCCTCCCACAGCAGTACCTTTCATCCCTTGAAATCAGTTATATTATTAAATCGATTGCTGCATGTAAAGCAAGTTCCAAATCCTAACTAAAGCATACCCATTTGAGGAGTTAGGTGTATTCAGAGAAAATATTTGGGATTGGGTTAGGTTAACTGTACAATAGCAGAGGCTCAGTACATTTTATAGGTCACTTTGCTTTTCTAATTATCAACTCTGTTCTGACCACTGCAGTGTTATCCTGAAGAAATCAATAACATGTGCTATATTTGCAGCATAAGCACAAGGGATTCTGTAGATGCTGGAAATCCAGAGTAGCATGCACAAAATGCTGGAGGAACTCAGCAGGTCAGGTAGCATCTATGGAGTGGAATAGAATTGACATTTAGGTGGAGACCCTTCATCCTCTCCATAGATGCTGTCTGACCTGCTGAGTTCCTCCACCACTTTGTGTGTTACTTTATATTTACAACAAATGGGCACGTGTTGTGCATGGAAATTACAATTTCCAGGGTTCAGGCTGGTTTTGGGTTGACTACAGTTGAGCTGCATTTTAATGTTAGACTCACATAGGCCTCCATCCCTGTGTAAGGAAGTTTCTCCTTCCTCCAAAATTTAGCAAATATGAACAGGACAAAGTGATACTGTTTTATCATCTCTGCTCTTTTCCCACAAGAACCGAATGCACGAGAGTCTCCATCTCTTCAACAGTATCTGCAACCACAGGTACTTTGCAGCCACCTCCATTGTACTCTTCCTGAATAAGAAGGATCTATTCGAGGAAAAAATCAAAAAAGTTCATTTGAGCATCTGCTTCCCAGACTACGATGGTACTTTTTATTTCATTCCATACTTCTTAGTAGGAAATGTGACAATAGATTGAGGAATGATTTCAAATAGCTATCATTTACTAATCATTCCCAATCCAGTTAATTGTTTAAACGGCCTGACCACATTTGTTTCAAGGGAACTATTGCTGATCTAGCTTGTACCCGCCTTCTGTACTATGAATTGAAACACAGCGGCACACACCAGTGCAACTGATTTGCTCTCAATTCCCCACTGACTGTTAACTCAAAACTTCTTGAACAGTGGGGTAGGACTGATTATGTATCTAATCCTTTGCTTTACATCAGCTAGTGTAACTAGATTAATCTAGGTACACCGAGACATCTAGTGACCTAGATTAAAAGTCACTGTGGGTAAATGTTTACGTTTTAAATTAATTTTTGGTTATTTAATATATCTCTAAGTAAAATCATTTCAATATTTGAAATCATTTTTATATTTTTAATTACCTACACTGCTGGCATTCTATCTCTGTCCATCCCTGGTCATCTTCTCTACTGTGCCCTACTTTAATTATTTAAATCTATTTGAATGCATCTTTTTCACTAATATTCTGCTGTCAGAGGATGTCAGACATTCTGTGAGTGGAGCCTCAGTATTGGCCACCTGAGACTGGGTCACTGCAGATCTCACCAACTCATCCATATGTACAGGTCGATCTAAGGCCGACTGGAGTCTTTAGAAAAGCATGACAGGCCAGGATGGAGAAATGTTAACACTAGACTAAATCCCTGATTGCTTTGACCTGCACGTGCTCTGCACCATTTTTGTGTTAAAATAAAGTGGTCGCGTCACTTAGATCGTTGCTCTGTCACGTGTGATCTTGTCTGTCATTTTTCACACACCATGCATCGATGTTGTTCATTGTATGTAAGGTTCACTGCCCTCCAATTCTAGGTCCCAATACGTACGAAGATGCCGGCAATTACATCAAGGCCCAATTCCTGGATCTCAACATGCGAAAAGATGTCAAAGAAATCTATGCACACATGACATGTGCGACTGACACTCAAAATGTCAAGTTTGTTTTCGATGCTGTGAAAGACATCATCATTAAAGAAAATCTTAAAGATTGTGGACTTTTCTAAACACGGGAGCTTTAATCCATTATCAGGTATGTTGGTACGCACTGTTGAAATATTTAGTATCTTCAGTTACTGTCCTGATAAGTTTGCATCTTAAAATGGTATGTTCACAAATAGAAGATTGAGAATAATCTCTGCGTGTTAATGATTATGTTCCCTTTTGTACACATGCACATAGCAATCTGAAATATTAAGTTACTGACTTTTAGCTAAGCTATATGTGGTCTATCAGTTTAAAAAAAAATTATTTAGAGAAGGGTTCCCAACTTGGGGTCCACAGACAAAAATTATTGGATATGGTTCAGTCTCATGGGTAAAGCCCTCACCACCATTGAGCACGCCTACATGAAACATTGCTGTTGGAAAGCAGCATCAATCATCAAGGACCCTCACACCCAGGATGGGCTCACTTCTCCTTGCTGCTATGAGGAAGAATGTACAGGAACCTCAGAACTTGTGATCAGATTCAGGAACTGTTATTATCCTTCAACCATCAAGCTCTTGAACCAAAGGGAATAACATTATTCAACTTCAGTTGCCCCATCATTGAAATACTTCCACAAACCTATGGATTCACTTTCTAGGACTCTTAATTTCCCATTCTCAATAGTTATTGCTTACTTACTTACTATTATTATTCCTTTCTTTTTATATTTGCACAGTGGTTGCTTGTCAATCCTGTTAGGTACGGTCTTTCATTGATTTTATTATGCCTCTTTTATTTACTGTGACTGCCCAAGAAAAAGAATCTCAGGGTTGTATATATGTAGCTTGATAATAAATTTACTTTGAACTTTGATGTAGCATAATGCAAAAAATGATGCAAAAATGCAATAAGCATTAAGAACACAATAAAATACAATACATATAAATTCATATACAGACTGATTGTACATAAAATGATGCTAAGTACAAGAGTATCTGTATATAAGGTGACTGACAGGAAATAAAGTAGTAGTGGGGAGTGTGGTTGTGTGAAAGTGTTGGTCAGTCTGATGGCTTGGGGTAAGTAAGACTGCTGATGCTTTTCTATAGCCTCTTCCTTGATGGAAATGGACAAACAATTGGTGAACAGGGTGAAAAGAATCAAACCTATCCTCCTGGTCATAATTACCTCCAGTTCTGGAACTTGAATATTGCATAAGGTTTCTAACCTCTGGCTCCATGTAATGTCCATATCATAACAAAGAGTCTGGAGATATTGGAGTAATTTCCTTTGAAACCAGCTGGGTACCCTCCCTGCTCTGAGTGGGCTATGATAGTGCATGTAACTTGCTGCATTCTATTCTGGTGAAATTACCTTGTTTTTATTGGAGTAAGCTCTGTGGTTTCCAAGTCTCCTGCTCTGCAGACTGTGGCCAGTTATTCCGTATCGCTCGCTTACTCTGAAGGTTATCCTCCCCTTGAACTGAAGCGATTCTTTTGTTAGCAATTTTCCACTGATGCTGTAAATTGGAACGTTCCACAATTTTGAAGCAGTATTGATGAAAGAGAGGTGTTCTTAACAACTCAGGATTGCTGAGCCAAATTTTGGAAGAAGTTTAATATGCATTGTTACAATAAAGCAAATTTCTGTTCTTGTAATCCATCTTTTCTATTTAAAGCTGTTGCTTACCCTGCTGTATGTCTCCATTTTACTGCTAAAATGTTTGTTCATTTGATTTATCTTAAAACTGGAAACCTAATATGCTCTCTTTTCTCCTCAGGATCCTTGGGCTCTGGCTTTACAGATTTCTAATTAAGCATGCATCAGAACAATGATTGATTCTGCATGAAAACTCCCTTTAACAGACCATTTAATCATAACAGTTAAACAAGCAGCAAAGTAGCTTGATGTAATTCACTGGGCGTACTATATTATTTTTCACCATTATTAAACCCAGCTAATGTCTGTCTTGGTTAAAGAAGAATCTTCTGGATCTTTCAATCACTGGTTTAGGAATTTTAAGATCTTGAGTTGGCTTTATCACAAATAATCACCCCTTTTGCTTTTATTTAAACCAATAATGGAATGGAATAATATAAAATAGATGCTACAATCCTCCATCACTTATGTTATCTATCTGTGTTTATAAATAAATTGTTTGATGATATGTATTTACCGGTAGTTTACTATGGTAGTTTGGTTATACATTTAATTCACTTGAATTAATTCTACTATTCAGGTGAATTACTGGTTCACCCCTAAAGACCTACAACAAATGGTATCATACGTACTCATGTTTTAAGTACAGGTATTGTTTAACAAATTTTTAAAAAATTTAAAAAAAATTGAAAATGCTGAGTATTAGTGACACTGTCAATCCTGGCACCTATCCCATTATGTGTTAAAACTAGAAGTAAGCTCAGTTTTATGCACAAGCAAAATATAGAATAAAAATGTGGGCATGATTGTTAACATTTCACCCCTCAGGTTCACCTTTATTCTCATAGGCAAATATACACAGGGTTTAGATGCCATGAAATTATTTGGCCTTTTGTAGCAGCAGCACAGTACAAGTGATGTGGCATTTGCAATGGATTTAAGGGAAGTTGTTTGCATCAATGTGAATATTAGTTATTATTCACTGTAAAATACCCTTCAAATATTGTTTTATAGCACAATGCAAAATGAGTTTTTAATGTAAAAGTTGTAACTAAAGTCCAGAATAGTATCTGGTCCTTACAATTGTTTGTAAATCAATGCCATAGACAATTATTTTATATCTTCCATAGAGTTTATTTATTTCATAATGGTGTCCAAATTTTTATTAGCTGTGCATGGTCTATTAAAGCTAATGTGAAAGTTGTTTTTTGTTTTCTGTAGGAATTTTTCAAAGTGATTAATTAGCCAGCTCATGGACAACATGTGATCTTGGAAATCTTTGTGGGTAGCTTTCTTGTAAGTCAGCAATAAATAGTATTTTGGATTCCTACTAGTTTTGCCCTACAGATGTTGAATGTTGTTAACATTTTCCATTCCAGTTTGGATGTCCAGTATTTTGCTTCTTTCTTAATATTCAACACCCTATCTTGTATAGCATAAACCTTAACTTTATTTCATAAATTAAATTTTAACATTTCCGAGTGTTGCTACTAGTCCAACATTTGAAGATCACCTGTGGATAACATTAATTGCAAAGAAATTTTGTTTAAATGCATTTAAAAATATAGAAGAATATGACTGATGTCAATAATATTTATTGTGGCAGGTTTAAAATGCATTTTAAGAATTATAAAAAACTAATTCCAAATACATATCTCTTTATATTTGTGATAATCTTATTCTATTTCATGAAACTGTGTCAGAGCTAGTGAAGCTGCTGTCTCACAAGTCACATAAGCTGGCTTCAGTGAGCACCCTGAGTTAAGCATCAGGTCATTGCATGTATGGGTTGCCCCAAGTGCTCTGATTTTCTCCTACTTCCAAAAACTGCAGTTTGGTAAGGTTAAAAATCAATTTTCTTGCAGACATTTACAGAAGAACAAAACAATAGAATCAATGGAAAAGAACTAGACTGAAAGTCAACCAGTGCAAGTGGAAAAATAATGGTTATAAATATATAATAGTGAAAACATGAGTTGTAGAATCCTTGAAAGTGATGGGAATGGATGAAATAATGGTAGCATAGTGTAGGTTTATAGTGCCGTGAAACAGAAACGTCTATAAATAGGTAGAATATGTTGGTTAGAAAGGCATGTTGGATACTATTATTAGCAAGGCACAGAAAGCATGAATATATGATTTAGGCAGTTGGAAAACTTTTCAGTTCAAACTTCAGGAAATCATAATTATTTTGAACTTGAATAATGAAGATCAAGAGAGGGTGCATTAGGGTTCATTAATTAAGTTGCACAAAAAAGGATGAAAATAAAGTCAAGGGAAAGTTTTCATTGTCTCAGAGCTCAAAAAGATTAACTACAAACTTTATGACTAAACTTTTGCTTTGATGAAGTAATAGATTCACAAAGTGAACAATGAAATTGAGTTAAAATTCCTACTGGGAAAACTCAGCTTATATTGAATTGAAACAACACACACAAAATGCTGGTGGGACACAGCAGGCCAGGCAGCATCTATAAGGAGAAGCACTGTCGACGTTTCAGGCCGAGACCCTTTGACCTGCCTGGCCTGCTGTGTCCCACCAGCATTTTGTGTGTGTTGTTTGAATTTCCAGCATCTGCAGATTTCCTTGTGTTTGTGCTTATATTGAATTGAATTGGCTTTACTTCTTAATTTCTTCACGTACATGAGCAAAGATCTTTAAGTTATGTCTCTGTCTGAATGTGCAATGAACAGTCTATAGTAATAAATTGTATTAATTTGTATTAAATAGTGCGTACAACAGTGCAGTCATTATAGCATAGAAGAACAATTGTATCAGTGTGAATTAATCAGTCCGAATTAATCAGTCCGATGGCCTGGTGAAGAAGCTGTCCCAGAGCCTGTTAGTCCTGGCTTTAAAGCTGCAGTACCATTTCCCCGATGGTAGCAGCTGGAAGTTTGAGGTTGGGGCGTCTTGGATCCCCAATGATCCTTCAGGCCCTTTTTATGCACCTGTTTCTGTAACCGTCCTGAATAGTGGGAAGTTCACATCTACAAACTTGCTGGGCTGTCCACACCACTCTCTGCAAAATTCTGAGATTGAGTGAAGTACAGTTCCCATACCAGGCAGTGATGCAGCCAGTCAGGATGCTCTCAATTGTGCCCCTGGAGAAAGTCCGTAGGATTTGGGGACTCATGCCAAACTTTTTCAGCTGTCTGAGGTTGTTTTCTTCACCACACAGCCAGTATGAACAGACCATGTGAGATCCTCGGTATGTGTACACCGAGGAACCAAAAGCTGTTCACCCTCTCAACCCCAGATCCATTGACGTTAATAGGGGTTAGCCTGTCTCCATTCCTCCTGCAGTTCACAAACAGCTCCTTTGTTTTTGTGACATTATGGGAGAGGTTGTTTTCTTGACATCACTGTGTCAGGGTGATGACTTCTCTGTAGGTTGTCTCTTTATTATTTGAGATAAGGCCAATGAATATAGTATTGTCAGCAAATTTAATTAGCAGATTGGAGCTGTGGGTCCAATAGTCATCTTTCCATAAGTGTGTTCATATTCAGTTATTAGATATCCATGATTTTTGTATACTCAGATTTGGGGTCCTTGGTACTTTTTTTTGCTGAAAAATATTATTAAAAAAAAAGGACAGCTCATCCAGAGGTAGTGTGATTTTAAATTAGGAATGTTTCCATACTGAAACAGTCAAAACAAGAATCCAATGATAATCCTGAACTTGTATCCCCCATTTAAAGTATATAAAGTATAAAGTATTTAAAATTATCACTATTCACAATTAGTATTTGTACAAACAAGACTCATTAGTCACATTCCAAGAGCAGCATTTTCAGCAGAAACTTCTCATTAGGTGAAACCACTACTCAGTAGATATATTGAATAAAACTGACAGAATTGCAGTTTGACAATTTTATAAATTGCTGAGGCACCACCTTGAAGCTACTACTTCTGAGTGGACAATCAATATTTTGGATGATTCTAAGAAACACTAGAAAATACTAGTTAAAGAAACTGATCAAATAATCAAACTAGCTATCACCAGTATTAAAGCATAGTGAGGTATTACCAAGATAAACACCTGACAGAATATAGAGTAAAAGGCAAAGGAGAGTCAATGGATGTTGTCTACTTGAATTTCAGGTTTTAACAAGATGCTGTATGAGGCTGCTAAATAAAGCAGGAACACCTTTCATATTCCAGGAAAAATACTAGCTTGGATAGAAGAATGGCTGACTGACCTTTTCTGATTGACTGTGGTGACTATTGGTGTTCTGTAGGGGTTGGTGATGGGTCCGCTTCTTTTCACATTAATGATCTGCATGACAGAGTTGAAGGCTTTGCAACTAAATTCACAGATGATACCAGTTGAAAGCAACAAAGTAGCAGTTTTTTTAAATACACAAAATGTTAGGCCATATATTGTAAGCTTTAGATTTTTTTTTCCGATTCTAGCCCATACATCTTTTTAGGCCTCACTGTTGTAGCAGCAGTACCTTGTAAATACCATCTAAATTTGTCAAAGTAGTAAAACTATTCACCTCAAAAGTATAAAGGTCATATGAGCATCTGGTTTTCTGCAAAATATCCGATGAATCCTTTTATTGTACAAATCATCAATTTATATTTTGTAAATAAAGCTGGATTTACTTCATCCATTATCCACATCTAAAAATCCTGACATCATCTGAATCAGCCACATGGATAATTCTAAATAAAATATCCCCCAAAACATGGACATATAGACTGCTGTGATTTTATTTCTCAGATTTTAGCAAATGATTAACAGCACTCACTGATTCAATATTCAATTGAAATCAAAGGTCTCCCAAATACATGGGTAATTTCTTCTCTGCATTTTCTCCTGCAAATTTGATGCTGAACAAAACCAAGGTCTGAGAGGCTGCATAGAGTTTTGAGAATATTAACTGCATACTATACAAAGGATGGAAATAATAAACCTGGGCCATTTTGAAGCCACGGCGTTGCTTTTGCTAACATTAGAAGCACTAGTTTCCTTCCCCCTCCAAATCTCACAACTACCTCTGGTTATAACATGAGCATCGATGTCCATTGGGTAATAATGTTGTTGGGATAAGTAACCTTGCAGTGATGAAAAACTTCCACACAATTCACTAAAGTGCTTTACTTTCTATGATTTTATTTCATGTTGTGGTTTACATGGCAGTGCTGCATTATAAAAATAATCAAGTGATAGAAGTATCATGCCACTTCACACATCACAACTAAAATCTTCCAAATTCTTTATGAGCTGGCTGTTTCTATTAAAATTCTGGAACAAACAGGAGGAATTGATGAATTCAAAATCAAATTCCACATTGCAGTCCCTGCATTCACAAAAAATCCCAAACAAAAGCAGTAAGGTAGAGCAGCATAGTGGGCATTTATTTAATCAAATTGGTCAATTCATTCAGAAAGTTTGGCCCGATCTTAGCCCTGAAGTATGTCATATTTGGCAAATCGAACAATGGATAACACTTAAATTCTCAGTGGCATTGCTTAATTCTAAACAAATACTGGATCACATCACTATATTTTGCTGATCATAACACTGATTTACAAATGGACAAATATTTTACATTAACTTTGGCAGACAAAGTGTGCTCTGCAGAACAGTTCTCTCTTTCTGGGCAGATTCATCAGTTCCACCAAAGAGCTTGAATTTCACATATGGTTAAAGGTCTTGAGAATAAGCAAATGACTATTTGTAGCAAAACAAGTTCCAACAATTCATGGTATAAAATACATAAAATATATATCTGGCAACAAATGAACATCAGAACACTTAATGAAATGGCACCCAGAGAAATCCAATGGTCAAATATTTCATCAACACTTGGTTAATCAACAGAAATATAAAAAGATGTTCGAAAGAAAAACTATGAACATATCTTTCTTGAATACATGGGGGGGGGGGTGCTGGATCAATTCAGACATGTACTTATTTGTTCAGACCAAAAGGCGATTTTAAAAACTGTCCTTAAAACAATTAATATCAAACAACCATCTTGCATGCAGTTTTGACTCATGACATCAGTCACATCTCTTCAGGGTTTCTTTCATTTTGGCAGGTAGCATAACCAGGGAATAAGATGATCCTCTTGCAGGCTTTCTTCAATATTAACAAAAACCTTTAACAAAAAAATAATTCTGTTCAGTTTGAAATCAAGAGAATAAAGAGAAAAAAAATCAAGCCGTGCATTCAGCATGCTTTATTTGAAAAAGTTTGATAATTTCCAGCTCTCGTTCTATTTACTTCCAATGCATCAATATAATGCTTGCAAGTAGCAAGCTTGCTGTCAGCTCAAATCTCTCACCTGGGCATGCTGTCAATATGTTTCAGTACAATCCACATTCCTTCAAATTATTTTTGATGATGACATCTGTCACTGCATCAAATACAAACTGCACATTTTTCGTATCTGTGGCACATGTGAAATGGGTATAGATCTCCTTGGTTTCTTTCCGTCTGTTCAGATCTTCAAAGTGGCACTGAATATATGCTGCAGCTTCTTCATAAGTATTGGATCCTGGTTAAATAATAAGTGACTGGTTTATTTTTAATCAGGTTGGAACAGAGGAAGAAATATTAAAATATATAATACAAAGATTTACTATTAAAAATTGCGAGAAGCCTTGCCAGTAACTAACTCACTGCTATCTGCCATTCAACAAAGTTTAGGTGGATCAACAAAAACCACATGAAACAACAAGGCACTTATCCTTGTAAGCAGAACAAGTGCTACACCTGCCCTTACACTTCCTCCCTCGCCACCATTCAGGGCCCCAGACAGTCCTTCCAGGAGAGGCGACACTTCACCTTGAGTCGGCTGGTGTGATGTACTGTGTCCGGTGCTCCCGGTGTGGCCTTCTATATATTGGTGAGACCTGACACAGACTGGGAGACCATTTCGCTGAACACCTATGCTCTGTCCGCCAGAGAAAGCAGGATCTCCCAGTGGCCACACATTTTAATTCCTCGTCCCATTCCCATTCTGATATGTCAATCCATGGCTTCCTCTACTGTCAAGGTGAAGCCACACTCAGGTTGGAGGAACAACACCTTATATTCCGTTTGGGTAGCCTCCAACCTAATAGCATGAACATTAATTTCTCTAACTTCCATTAATGCCCCTTCTTACCCCATCCCTTATTTATCTATTCCCCCCTTTTTCCCTCTCACAATCACTCCTTGCCTGCTCTCCATCTTACTCTGGTCCTCCCCTCCCCCTTTCTTTCTCCCTCAGCCTCCCATCCCATGATCCTCCCCCTTCTCCAGCTGTGTCCCTTTTGCCAATCAACTTTCCAGCTCTTAGCTTCATCCCTCCCCCTCCTGTCTTCTCCTATCATTTCAGATCTCCCCCTCTCAAATCTCTTCTTTCAGTTAGTCCTGACAAAGGGTATCGGCCCAAAATGTTGACTGTACTTCTTCCTATAGGTGCTGCCTGGCCTGCCTGTGTTCCACCAGCATTTTGTGTGTGTTGCATGAAAATGCACTGTCATGATATACTAATGAAATCACACATTGTAGACAACTAAATCTAGCTTCGATCAAAACATTTCTAAATCAAGAAGCTAGTACTACCTGCATATTCTGGATAACATATTGTTAGAGGACTTCTCTTAATCTTCTCTTCAAATAGATCTTTTTTGTTCAGGAACAGAATAATAGACGTATCTGTAAACCATTTGTTGTTGCAGATGCTATCAAAAAGTTTCATGCTCTCATGCATTCGGTTCTGTGGGGATAAAATGCTTGCACATTAAAATATACAATGCAGAGATCATTTTAATCCTTTTCTTGGTTAACTTACTAAACAAAATCCATTGAATTTGTTTGAAAATGTTACTTGCTAAAATATCACACTAAAATTAGACCAAACATTTCTTTAGAAATAGGTACATTTTGTTTTAAATTTAGTCTTTTGTCTCCCCACTTCCTCACGGACCATGTAAAATTCAGAGAATTCCCAAACCATGTACAATTCTATCTCCTAGCATTATAAGAAATACCCAACAGCTGCTGAACAGAAACTTGACATGTGTGGGCAAAAAAATCTGGCTGCTGAGAGGGTGCTAAAATTACAGGTAGTCTCTCTGAGACAGCCGATTCCAGGCTGACATTGCCGACTGAGGCACTGTGGGAGATGGAACATCAGGATTTTGCAGATGTCTGGATGGAGGTCATTGTAGTCGAGCAATTGCACACTCTCCCTCTCTTGATGGGGGGCGGGGGAAGAAAGAGTTTGCTATTGATTCTCGAGTCGGTAATCTTGGAATAAAAAGTGACTATAACCATTGTAACAGCAACTGTCAGTCTTCCCTTTTGCTGGGAAATTGGGTGTTATCTCTCCGTCGTGTTATTGAGAGATGGAGAGGGCCTGTGGCATGTCTAACTGTTGGGTAAACAATCGCTTTTTCCGACGGTAGACCATCGCCTCTCTCTGGGTGCTTTGCTGTTGCCGGGTGGGTGGTGGGCACAATACTTTTTGCTGAAGTGAGCAGGGGAGGCGGAAGTTGATGCTTGTGTGGAGGAGGGCGTAGGGGGCTTTGGGGTTCTAACGTTTTTCTGATATTCATTCTTTTGGGGTTCTGTTTTAAGTGGATGTCTGCAAAAACAAGTATTTCAGGTGTGTACTGTATACATTCTCCGATAATAAAAGAAACAATTTTAACCATTTGTAAGTGTATTATGTAACAAGTTCTGAACTAAAAGTAAAGGTTTAAAGTGTTAATCGCCAAATTACTGCTCAAGCTGTATGTAAATTGACATACAAACAGGCAGATCATTGGTCATTGGTTACAATGGTCATTGATCTGAAAAATTAACTTTGTTCCTCTCTTGAGATCCATCTGATCTGCCATGTACTTCCAATATTTATCTTTCATTTCTACTTACAACACCATTTGTTTCGCTTTTTACAAAAAAGCAAATCAGGCCAAAAAAATGTAACATCTTTTTAGAAAAAAGGGGAGACAAACCAATGGAATTAGGAATAACAATGACAGTAGGAAAAAGGGACTCAAATACAGCAAATATCAAATTCACATGGATCAAGATAATAAAGAATTAGAAAAATAGATTCAACCACTGACATTACAGTGATATGACATTGGGAGAAGATGAATAATGAGATAAGACCACAAGATCATAAGATATAGGAGCAGAATTAGGCCAATTGGCTCATTGAATGTGCTCCACTATATCATGGCTGATCCAATTTTCCTCTCAGCCTTAATCTTCTGCCTTCTCCCCATATACCTTCATGCCCTGACCAAACAAGAATCTATCAACCTCTGCCTTAAATATACTGTACATAAAGACTTGGCCTCCACAGCTGCTTGTGGAAAAGTAGTCCACAGATTCATGACTCTGACTAAAGAAATTTCTTGTCTCCATTCTAAAATGACATTCCTCTATCCTGAGGCTCTGACCTCTGGTCTTGGACTCTCCCGCCATAGGCAACATCCTCTCCACATCCACTCTATAAAGGCCTTTCACCATTCAATAGGTTTCAATGAGATCACCCTTCATTCTTCGGAATTCCCACTCTTCCAGCTTCCCAAATGATCTGGAGTTTATCCATTTCCAGCTCCCACTCCTTAATGCAGATATTTAAAATCCAAAAAGGGAATAAAAACTAAACCAAAGTTAAAAACCAACATCACAAGAGCTGCCCAACCCATGGATTACATCAATGCATTTTTAAAGAAGCTATTTCTACTCTTTAGAAATACGCTTACTGCCACAGAATGGCTAACACATTCTCTATATTTAAGAATGGGAACAACATGTATTGAGAAAAATTGCAGACCAGTTATCCTTACAGTGGTAAGCAAAATAATGAATTGATGCTACATCGGATATGTACATGCATAGTCAGCATGGGCTTCAACAGAGGATTTTGAAAGCATTTACTTTTTTGCAAATACTATTTATAAATAACCACTGATTTAATTTTGGAATTGAAAACTGTTACAGATATTGTCAAGCTGGAGAGCAATAGTTATGTATAAAGGTGCACTGCAACAGGGGCAGAACAGTTGTTAGCACAATGATTTACAGCACCGTTGACCCAGGTGCATTTCCCACCTCTGCCTACAAGAAGTTTGTACGTTCTTCCTACCACCCAGTGGATTTCCTCTGGGTACTCTGGTTTTTTCCCACAGCCCAAAGATGTACCAGTTAGTAAGCTAACTGGTTGTTGTAAATTGTCCTATGATTAGGTTAGGATTAAATCAGGGGATTGCTGGGCGGTGCAGCTTGATGGGCTAGAAGGGCTATTCTGCTCTGCATCTCAAAAAAATAAATAAATATTACAAGAGGACATTTATGCACTTGCAGGATTGGCAGACAAGGTCAAACAGATAAATGCAAGATTGTTCCACTTTGGGTGGATGAATAATTAGGACTCATTACCTAGAAGGAGCAAGTGTAAGCAAGAAAAGGAACAAAAAAAGGATGTCGGGGAGTTGATACACATATTACAAAGTCAAATGTTGTTTGCATTATTTTGAAAGGACACAGAGACGGTGGAGAAGGTACAGGAAGATAGTAAAGATACTAACAGAAATGAGAGAGTTTGCAATCAAAAAAGGATGAACATGCTGAAAGGAGAGAAGGCCAAGAAGTCACACCTTATTCTTCCAATAAAAGTAACATTCAGGAATTCCAATATGCCTTTACAATATGGAACTAATTGCCCCAGGGAGTAGTTGAAGTATGTAAAACAGATGCAAGCGAGGGGAAATGGAAAAAAGTATGTGTGATACAAGAATAAAGATCTTGCATTGTAGATCTTGATGAGAAAGAGAAGCTCAAGTACAACATCAACTTAAGCATGGACTAATTAGGCAAAATACAAACGTTTGTACTTGCAGGCTTAAAAATGGGGTATAATTGTGATCTCCTAAAATAAAAAGGAGAATGATTTTACTTTTCTTCATGGGTCAATGAATTAAGTATGTAGTAGAAAATTTGCCATTTCCTTTGCCTTTAATATGGACAACTTACATTATAAAAATCATCAAGACTGGTTTTGATCAGAGATTTGAGATCCCAAGAATATAGGAGATCCCTAATATAGATACACCCTATCCTCGTTATATGCGTCTTCAATGTGGATTCAGTTTTTCGAGGAATCTATTTCTACCAACGTTTCTTTATATACTTCCAAAACTGTCAGTTATTTGGGGAGCACTGCTTTCCCGCCAATACAAGTCATGTGCGCACGCCTCACAGTCGGGATGAGAAGTATCGCTTTCCTGCAAATACAAGTCAGGTGCGCGCACTTCACAAACTCACTCCCGCCAGTCTCACGTTGGTTTTGGCAAGGTGTGGATGTGCGATCTTGTGCTCTTGCGTTTTATCCATGGTGCAGTGATTTTGTGCTTAAAATATTTAACTAAGCGTCCGATGTCATGTCCTGGGCCATCAGCTGAGCGGCAGAGAACCGCTTTAAACTTGTAAAAAAAGTTGGAAATTATAAACAGCGCCAGCATCAGGTGAAAGTAACTCAGCTTTGGGACGCTACTGCCGGGAACAGAATCTTGCCTTTAAAGTTCTTTTGTTGCTTGACAATGTGCCAGCCCATTCTAAACATTTGGACAGCATTCATCCCAACATAAAAGTGTGTTTCCTGCCGCCTAAAACAACATTGCTGATTCAACCACTCAACCAAAGTGTGATCCACATTCAAGGCGTTTTTTTTTTAAACGGCGAACTCTCTCTCAGGTGCTGCAAGCAACAGACGATTTTGAAAATCCCGGGAGTTTACCAACAGTGAGGGAATGGTGAAAGTTGGAACACTTGGCACAAATGGCGATGGACATGGACCCAAGTTTAGAATGGAGTCAGCATTTCAGTCGTTCCCCGCCGTCAACCCATCTTCCCTACAAGTAAATTTATGCTGAAAAACAAAATGTTGCCAAACAAACAATCCTCACCACTTTCTTCAAACCGGTGTCATTATCTGCTGCCGGCAGTTCTAAGAGTTCTGAGTGTTCCTTCACCCCTTGCTGTGCTGGATAGGATCCTGACGACCACAACCATCCACTTTATCCATGTAAAGCTGCCCAACACTACAACAACCACTCATCTCTCAAGAGTGAATACACCTGCCACTGTTGGTGAGTACACCCTAGTACGTTAACTTTCTATGATTTATTACATTGAATATTACCTTAAATTGATGACATATAATACGAATGTTGCCTTGTGGTACTGCTGTTCTGTCGTATTGGTATGAAAATGTCAATAAATTACAGATAAAACAGTTAGGAAGCCTTCTGGAACACATCACTATTTTCTCAAATTAAATACTCACATTATGTGTTTTCACATTATGCGTCGACTGCGAGGACTGTATCCCTCGCATATAACGAGGATAGGGTGTACATTTAAACTTAATTTTGGCTCTTTATACACAATAAATCACTCAAATAAATTTACATTTTATTTATATAAATACCCGTGGTACTATCCACAGTGCAGAATTTAGTTTCAAAGTTCTGTGTACTCAAATCACAACAGCAATATCTTAAAATATACAACTTTAGCACAACACTTAGAATATAAAATCTATTCATATTTTGTAATCTTTTTAGATCACAAAAATCACTGAGTTACCCTAATACACATTTATTATTCTATTATTAAAATACATCAAATGTTACCAACCTCGCCTTTGTTAAGTCAGAATTCGATTTCTTCTTTTAAATTATCACCTTTAAAGTATTATTTTTTGAGAAACTGATGCCATTTGGATCTTGATATGCATTAAAAGGAATTAAGTTCTTCACTCAGCATGTGGTATAATCTACATTCATTTCTGAAGTGTATTTTCTTTCTAAATGATAGGATTTTAAATTGCCCAAGTGCTTTTTAGAATCCTAAAACTGGAGTTCTTTTAACCCTAAGTTCTGTATCACCTCATGCATTTCTGATTATATATAGCCCTTTTTACTCTTCATACAAGCTGCCCATTATCTGTAAGGCGATTAGTTGTACAAGATCAGTTGATACACCAAGAATTATTGTTGCTTTCCTGATTAAGAGCAATGTTTTAAATGCATGTCCTTAGTATTTCTAAACAGTCAATTCAGCCACTTTAATAAGTACCCTTGTAAACTAAAGTGAAATTTCATAGCACTCAATTTTAGCATTTACACAATGTCACAGCCAATTTGCAAAATCCTTTAAAGACAGAGTCTTAGATTTTCAGCATCTGCAGATTTTCTCTTGTTTGTGATAAGACAATCTTGGCTGACTCTGCTGGAAAATGGATATATTAATTAGAATACAAAAGGTACGCACCATTTCCTCATCTTCAGCAAGTACAAGATCGTAATCACTGAGTGCCACGCAGAATATTATTGCAGTTACACCTTCAAAGCAGTGAATCCACTTTTTTCGTTCCGATCTTTGTCCTCCTACATCAAACATCCTTAGACAATGATAATATTAGATTTTTTAATGCAACAAATAAAAACAATTAATATTTTGATCTCAGAAAAAAAATTAACTCAAACACCAGGAGTTAACAGGGCATTGATGCACTTGAATACTTTAGAACACATGCTGCAAGTTTATATACTGCAATCATAATACAATCCTTACAGCTCATTGGAATTCTATGCAATACACTCCAAAGCTGAATATACAAGGAAACTTTTATCTTGAAATTCTTTTATAATGATTCCATACTGAAAGTATTTATTGCCATCCTGATACTGTACTAGAGTAATCTTAACGTGTTACATTTGGGAAAGGAGATTTAAACTAACTTGAGGCAATTCTATATTTATGTAGGATCTTGATCATGCTTAGCTCAATTAAATTGGCAAGGCTCCTGGAAGAAATAAGTTAAAAGAGTAGAGCTGGTCCTTAGTTTCATAAAAGGGACAATACAGATGAAAGGAACTTCTATAAAACATGAGCTCAGTCACGATTATAGTAGTACGTCCAATTCTGGTACTAAACTTCAGGGAGATGCAAAAAGTTTTCCCAAAAAAAAGTGCAGAAGAAATGATTTTCTTCAGTGCAGGATTTTAACTAATGGACAGACTACAGAAGCTGGGTTTGTTTTGTTTTTTTAAGAGCGTCAGAATTTGATTGGAATTGTTGAAAGTTACAAAAAATATAGATAGTAGATAGAGGAAAATTATTCCTCTTGCTGTAGGGTTTAAGAAACAGAATGTGTCTAATGCAGTTATGTAGGAAAAGAACCAAACATCTCGTGTTAGTTTTGTCTGGTTCTGCTTGAAATGCAATGCCAGATGTAGAAGGTACCAGACTCAACAGTAGCATTCCACATGAACTCAAATACTTGAAAGGAAAGAATGTGCAGAGTTGGGGGGAGAGAATGAGAACCAGTGGTAAGGTTTTAATTGAGTATGCATGCTCTACTTCCATGTTGTAACCAAACTTCGGCTGTTGGGGAGAGGGGAGCGCTTTTTAAAAGACAGTTCAGAAGAATAGAAGTTGCAATGTGCTTACAGGTCAAGTAGACACCAGTTTGGTTACCATTCTATAAATGCAATTGCTCTAACAAAGCAAAATTCCAATCATTTAAGTCAAAAGCATCTTGTAAAAGTTCTAAAATTATGCCATGAAAACTTTAATGAAATGCCTAGCCCCAAGGTGACAAGATATTCAGAAAAGGAACTGCTGCAGGTTGTTATTTAATTTCAGTTTTTTAAATTTATAATTGATGTTTTTTTCCTGTCACTCTTTTCATCCAGTTTCCTGATGTCACAAGGCAATAATTTTCAGGTTTGCAAAGGTGCCCTAATTCAAATGTAAATTATATTTTTTCACAGGATAGTTTGCTTCTTTAAAATATGATTAACTGTGGACAGTTGCAGTTTTGATGGTTCTCCTATTTCCCTCTAGTTATTTCTGGATCTCCTGAATACTCAATTATCTTTGTATCATTAATTATAAAAGGCAAGTCTGATAGGACATGGTCTTTTCCCATTCAATGATTTCTCCATACATTGGGTGGGCTGTCAGTTGTCTACCCAATGCATTACAAATGGTTGCACAATACATATGCTTAACCTGGCAAGGATTTATTTTCAAACATTAAATGCCACAATCAGCTTTTGTTATAATATGGTCCCCTACTGGTAATTTTGCTTTAAAAAAAATCCTGCCTCTTTAGGATACCCTCTAATTTAACTACTTCTATGTGTTACTCCTTTGTTATTCATTCTTCTACTTTTTTCCTTTCTCTCATGAAAAGATAATCCAATACGTTTGGAGCCCTGGCCAAGACACTTATCATTACGTATCATTTAGCCTGATCAGGAGTAAAAATAAAATTAGCCTCATTATGAAAAGTACCAGAGTGGCAAAGTCTAGTCTGGTTATAGTTACAATGACAGTTAAAGAATAATCAGGATCAACATGACGCAGTATGACCCAAGGAAAGCTACATTTATGGTTGATAATAATGTACACTGTGATTAAGAACAATATTACTCACTTAAAATATAGCTCTTTGAAGGTAAAGTGCGTCTCCACTATACCCGTGGTTTTTACTCTGGTCCTCAAGACATCTTGTTGAGTTGGGATGTAGCTTTGTAAGGATATTCTATCCACATCATTCAAATAACTAAAAACAAATTAAGTAAACAAAATCAAAACCAACTCCCACCATTAATTCTGCGCTTCCAAGCACCAGTTACTTTCCAATTTGATCAGCATTAATTGCAGAGAATATGCGCTGATGAAATCTTTAAGTGGTGAGACAAAATGCAACACTCCACCAAATGAATCAACAAAGCTGGTACTAATTAGCCAAAAGTCAGTAAGATAAACAGTTGTGGATCCTGGGAAATTCATCCACATTGATCAAAAGAGGATGCACTTTAGATTCAAATGAGACCTGGCAGGGGACTGTTATGCAAAATGTAGAACCTATTTGCGGTACCATATCCTTCCATCAGATTATATAAACTACAAGTGTGAAAGACTCACTTAATACAGAAATTCCTGTGCATCTTAACAGATGCTTTAAGTGTTCACTTTAATTGACTTCAAGAGATAAATAGCTATAGCTATTCACTTGAATTATCATTATCATTACTCCATTTCTAGATAATTATTTATTTAAACTTGCAGCATGGAACAGGCCCTTCCAGCCCAGTGAACCACACTGCACAGTAACCCATCTATTTAGCCCTAGCCTAATTACAGGACAATTTACAATGAACAATAAGCCTACTCACCAGTAAGCCTTTGGAATGTGGGAGGAAACCCACACACTCATGGAAAGAACACACAAATTTTCTTAAAGAGTTTAACTCTGGTGCCCTGAGCAGTAATAATGTTCCACTAACTGCTACATTATTGTGGCGCTCTATCTTCAAAATTAAGGAAAGGTAGTTTTTTAAAAAAAAGATTAAGTACTTGTTCATGTTATGATTTTCAAAATATTTTTCAGAACAGCAAGTTCCTTATAACACTTGCTGCTTCTACCTCTGATGAAACTGACAACACATTATTAAATGATACTCATCTGAGTTTCATTTATTTGCAGCTCTGCTATTATAGTTAGAGCTGCTAATGGTGCCAATGCTTCATGGTAATTTACACATCAGAGTCAACCACTTATAGCTGTTAAACAGTGGAGTGAAACTGACTTTCAGTAACCAACATTACTTATCAAATTAAGTGCACCATTATTATACACAAAATAAAACTTCAGGTGAAATGGCAATCAAAAAGATAGGCTCTGATTAACCAAATATAATAAAACAAGGCAATTTGGAAACTAACTAGTTTGTGCTTTGGAGCAACCATCATCTGTCTCTGGAAAGGTGGTCAATGAGTTAAAAACTACTTAAAGATTTTACAAAATTCGCAAAGGATGTTCAAGGTACATAGCTAATGACTTTTAAAATATAGCAAACACAACAGTCAGCACAAACAGCAAAACTGCAAGAATAAGCTAGACAGTTTTTGTTTTTAGCTATCTATGAAAGAACATTGGCCAAGAGATCAAGTCCAATGGGGTTGGGATATGGTAGACTAAAGTGTGAAAATAGGTGGCTCCAGACACTTCAACATGGAGAGATCATGATTAAAGTATAATCTAAGCAGTATTCATATTCTGAATAAAAGCAACAAGACTAGTAAGCAGATTTACAAACTTCAAACAGATGGGAGCTGGCTGTTATTCACTCTCAAAGGTAATCAAGACTTGTTTAATCTTTATCAGGTGGATGTAATAAATACCAAAGGGTGAACACAACAGTAAATTATCTGTGAAGAAGTGGCTAATATTTTGGCTGTAAAACTTACTATGATGCAGAGTCATTCAGTTGATATTCTCTTGATCTACCAAAACAAGCCTGAACACCACTATCTTGCCACAACCGTTTGATAACTCCTGCTAATTCTGCTGTCATGATCCCTTCCTCTGTAGACCCTGCTAGGATAAACAATTGGCGAGCATCATCCTAGATACAAACAAAATGCTTTAAGGTGACAGGAAATTTCTCAAGCACATATTACTCAAGTTCATTTGAACAATTGAATAAATATTTTCTTTTTATATTATTCAATATAACATACCACAGAACAGCAAAATGTATTTGCTAAATTAATTGTACACCTTCAGGCAATATTTAAAAAATTAAACTTGTGGCCAAAAAAAGTTAATGACAAAATGGTAACAATAATATATCTTTCCCCCAGTGGCATGATTGCAAAAACTCAGGCTTTGAGTGCCTAAATATATAACGGCCAACCTCTAGATTTGGTCAAGTAATACCAACTGTCGATATTTAACCTCGCTTCAGTTGCCCATAAAATATTAATTACAAATTGTGCTAATTTGAAAGCCTCAAGGAGAAAATTGAATGGTGCCATCATTAATTTATCCAATACTTTAAGAATAATTCATTTCTGTTCCTAAATTTATGGATGCAGCTAGAAAACACAATATTTCTAACAACTTTTTGGAAGGTGGAAATTAGAGTTTTTCTCATTATACCCTAGAAATTACCAGCAGTTTTCTCCTTTTCATAGTTTAGATTCACTCCTGAGTAAGATTTCAAAGCTGCTGTTCTCTGGCACCATAGCAAAAGTACCATTATTTATACAGTGAGTGTCAGCAATCTACTTGATTACAGTAAACAAAATGACAGCTTGATTGCACCTTCACAATCAAGCCATGTCCTCCATACATGTGCTCCCATTAAGACATTTTAAATGCAGAAAACAAAGATACTTTTAGTATACTTTCCCCAAGATCATCAAAAATACAGCTATAATATTAATTTTACAGTATGCATCCCCAAAGTACTTCAGTTCATTAGTGCAAAAGAATATATTAAAGAAACTCACAGCTCTTGATGGGTCTCCAAAATCAACCTTCAACCGTCCCATAGCCCTGATGATAGCAATAATAGACTGAATTGTATTGCTGTAAACTACTGCTTTATATTGTTTGCACTCCTCTTCAGAGTACCCATCTTCATGAATGATTCTGCAACAGAAAGGGGCAGAAAAGTTGATAATAAAAAAGTAACAAATGTTTACCACATTACTGACAATTTTACAACAAAAATATACTAATATCCAACAAACCAGATCATATACAAGCAATCTTATCTGAATAATTATGAAACATTTAACTATCTGTTTTGTAGGTCTCCATTTAAAATTAACTAGCTATGGTGAATAAAAGAGGGCTTTGAATGTTAATATCTGCTTCCAGTTAGATAACATGCAGCTATCATAATAAAATAATTTATAGATAAAATCTTTTCTTCTATCTCATTGGATAACACATTTTGGAACTCTCTCAATATAAGAGCACATAGCATAGATACTACTTCCTCTCCAAGGACTCCTGTTTAATCTTGCAAATAGTGGAAACATTTGAAAACCAATCAATAAAACTTTAGAAACAAAAGAACATAGTGTATTAATCAGAATCCCTTATGCTCACAGAAAATTTGTAAAATTTTTTATCAAGCTTGAAACTATAATAAACTTGGGAACAAATTCACAATACGTGATATCAGAATCATTTATAATGTGCAACTATATTACTCATCAAATCAAAACAGAATACAAAATACAAAGCATTTCAAAATAGTGTTAGAGATACACAAGTACTACTAAATCCACATTTATCCTGAAGCTGATATCAATTTGGACAGCAAGACAGTCTACATTTAATTGTGGACTTTGTTGTTAAATTATCACACAACCAAGGTCAAAAACTCAGATGAAACTGGTTTACTCACTTCATTTGTTTCACAATGGTACTTTTGCCAGATTCTCCAGCACCTGCAAATAAAAAAATGCAAGTACTGAGTTGTGGCAGTAGTTACAAGTCTTTGTGACTATCATCAAGCACTTTATTTTGTTTAGCATTATTAAAGTACACATTTCAAATACTTGGGGCTTATGAGATAATGGAACCAGACAAGGAAGACAGATGGAACTAGGTGGAGAAGCAGAATAGGAAAGGTGAACTGGGCAAGGGAGGGGGGTTAAAAAAAAAAGGTACAGATATATGATGGTTATGAGTCTTTATAATAAAAGGGATGGAAGAGGTGAAAAAAAGGGAAAGGAGAGTAATGAGAATGGGAAAGGAACACAGAAGGGTATATTTATCCAAAACTGCAAAATTCAATGTTCGTGCCATTAGGCTGCAGGCTACCTCAATGGAATACGAAATGCTATTCTAGTTTGTATTTGCCTCACCATGGCATGGAGAAAACCATAGATAGATTGGTGTGGCAATGGTAAGGAGAGATGAAATTATATGTCGAGTAGCTCAAGATAGCTATTGTGGATAGTAGTGGTCTCCAACTACCAGTCCACAAAGCATGTGCTACTGGGCCGCAAGGAAACTATATGATTTGGCGGTATAAAACAATATGAGTCAGCTGCACCTTTCCTCATTCCGTCACGCCCACTGTTGAACTTGAACGCGACCCTAATGCGAGGTCATTACCCACACGAGGTCACCAGTCCGTCATTAACCTACAACTACTTGATGAGTAAAAAACAAACATCGCTTGAGTTTCTTTGGAAGAGGTGGTAGAGGACATAAAAGGCCTAACGATGATGATAACGCAGAGACAGCAAAAAAAAAAGAAAGCTTCCCTCAACAGAAAATACGAGTCGTACATAAAATATGGCTTTAATGTGACTGGTGACTTGCACACTCCAAGCCCCCTGTGTGTGATATGTGGAGACAAGCTGTCTAGTGAGAGAATGAAGCCCTCAAAACTGCTTTGGCACCTTGAGTCCAAGCATACTGCACTTAAAGACAAACCCGTTAAGTTTTTTTGAGCAGAAAAAACGTGAGCAGGCGGGACAGAAGCAAGTGCTGAGAGCCACCACCTCCACAAATGCTGCTGCTTTGAGAGCATCATACTTAGTGGCTAGCCGTATTGCTAAGGCTAAGAAGCCTTTCATTGTTAATGAAGAATTCATTCTGCTTGCTGCCAAGTACATGTGCCGTGAACTGTTGGGAGAAGCTGCAGCTAACAAGATGGCACAGATTTCTCTTTCAGCTACCAGTTTCAAGGAGGATCGATGACACAGCAGAGGACATCGAAGCACAGCTGTTGGAATGGCTTAATGAGTCACCATGGTATGCTATCCAGGTCGATGAGTCTACCGATGTTGACAACAAGGCAATAACTGCCGGTTTATGTGCAATATATATTTCAAGATGATGTGCACGAGGATATATTGTGTGCGCTACTGCTGCCAACTAACACAACATAACAGAACTATTCAAGTCTTTGAATGACTACGTCAGGCAAACTGGACTGTGTTGGAATATGCACAGATGGGGCTGTAGCTATGACTGGTTGGCTGTCTGGTTTCACTACCCGAGTCAAAGAGGTTGCTCCTGAATGCCAGTCTACACACGGTCATACACAGGGAAATGCTGGCTAGCTGAAAAATTTCACCTGATCTTAACAGTGCATTGAGTGACATTGTTGAAGTTATCAATCACATCAAAGCAAAAACCCTTAACTCATGTCTGTTTGAGCAGCTTTGCAAGGAAATGGATGCAGAGCACAAATACCTTCTCTTACACCCTGAAGTCAAGTGGCTATCAAGGGGGAGAGCCCTGGCCAGGGTTTTTGAGTTAAGAGAGCCGCTACAGAAATTTATTTCAGGAAAAAAGTCACCACTGGCAGCACACTTCAATGACAAGGAGTGGATAGCAAAACTCGCTTACCTGTGTGACATCTTCAATCTGCTCAATGAACTCAATTTGTCACTTCAGGGGAGAATGACAACTGTCTCCAAGTTGGCAGATAAAGTGTCTGCTTTCAAAGCCAAACTGGAACTGTGGGGATGGCAAGTGGACAGGGGCATATTTGACATGTTCCCAAAATCAGCTGGGATTTTGGGAGAGACTAAGGCTGCACCGTCCTTCTCACAGCTGGTGCGCGATCACCTATCTTCGCAGTCGACAGAATTAGAGCATTACTTCCCAACCGCAAATGATCCAAGACATGCAAAGGAATAGGTCAATTGTGAATGTCCCCGGTGAATCATTCATGTCAGCGCGGGAAGAAGATCAACTCCTTGAGCTTGCAAATGACAGTGGGCTGAAAAGTATGTTTGACATAACATCTCTGCCGGCATTCTGGATCAAAGTCAAGGCTTAATATCCTGAGATAGCCACAAAAGCACCGAAAACATTTGCTTCCATTTCCAACATCATATCTCTGCAAAGCGGGGTTTTCTGCAATGAATGCAACAAAAACTAAATTGCGGAATAGACTGGACATAAGGAACCCCCTTCGAGTATCGCTGTCTCCCCTCACCCCTCGATGGGACCATCTTGTTGCAGGGAAACAAGCCCAGGGCTCCCACTGATTCAGCAATATTGGTGTGTGGCAATGATTTTATATGTTCATATGAGGAAAATATGCGCTGCATGTTTAATATCCAAACGTTACTTAAAATGTTATGATGCTATTGACTTATAAGTGACTTATAATTGACTTATCACTATATTCATGCGAGGAAAATATGCGCTGTGTTTAATATTAAATGCGTTAGATAAACCACTTTAGAAACAAAATTGAGTGTATTAGCCACTTATAAGTGACTTATAGTTAACTTATCATCTATATTCCGGTTGAGATAAACACCCTCACCGGTGGCTGGTCCGCAAGAATATTGTCAATATTAAACTGGTCCGCAGTGCAAAAAAAGGTTGGTGACCCCTGGTGTATAGAGTGCAGTTGCTCTACCAATTGGTCGCATCAATGTAGAGGAAGCCACACTGTGAGCATCAAATGTAATAGACCACACTGGAGGGAATGCACATAAATCTGTCTTACATGGAAGGGCAATTTAAACCCCTTAATGGTGACAAGGAAGTTAATGAAGGGACAAGTATTGCACCCCCTACAGTACAGGACAAAGTGCCAAGAGATGGGGAAACGTGGGCAGAAGAGGATGAGATTATACTGGAGTTGCTAGAAGGGTCAAAAGTTGATAAGCTGAATGTAGCGGCTAGTGGAGCAAAAGATGGAGGTGCGAGTGTTTGTGGCGAGAAAATGGCTGGGCTTTTGTTCCAGAAAGTGGGTACACAGGACAACATATGGTTTCCAAAACCTTAAAATCATGCTAAAGCAGTTTATAGCAAATCAAGTTGTTGACTGTGCTAATCTTTAAAAGGAACACCCAGTTCAAAAAACTGAAACAAGTTGAAAATCAGATCACTGCAAATACTGGAAATCTGTTGAACTATGTCAGTGAATAGAGAAGCAGTTTGTAGTTTCTTCTACTGCTGATTTATTTCCAAATTTGGTCTGAGCCTGTCCACATGGCAAAAGTCAGATAAGGCTCACACAGCACAACTTAGACTTTACCCAAATGGTTTTCTAAGAACTTAACCAAAGTCCCAAAAAGAACAATGGCGAATGAGCATAAAAATCTTATTTATTTGCAACCTTGACAAATTTGTGTCCATTAGGACACAAGGAAGACATCCAGTTGAGGCTTCAATTTCATGTTTCTGCCAACTTTTCTTTAAAAAAGCACCTGAATATTTCAGTACTTCTGATAGTATAATTGTTCAAATCTATGGAATGATAATGAAGATCAGTCTTCTGACTCAGGTCACTGAGCCAGGATTAGCAGCAGGAAAACAGACATGTTTAACTTTCTATCTGATCACTGACACATGGTGTGTGCTGTTCAAAGCATTTTGTCAAATTTCTCACCTACTGAATGAAACTGAAGGAAATATTTTGAATTATATGTTTCTTTTTGCTAAAGGGATACTGCCTGACAAGCTATACTTAAAAGAAACTGCCAACATAATTCTCATGTTGTGTAAGAAATGTTACTTTGCTAACTGTGCGGTTCCCCAAAATAGGGAAACTGACCTTTCAGAGAACTCAACTACAGCATTTTTCTAATATTTATTTTTATAATTCTTGAGTACATTGTGAACTATTTTCCAGAGGGAATGCAATGTCTACCCATTTGTTAGCTGCAAAACATTCCAGAAAATGCTTAACATAAAGTTTCAACTGTGTCCTTTATAAATGTAAAACAAACTGGACATTATTTTAGATTTTAAAACCGCATACAAGATACAGCTGGTGTCAATATTCTGAAATGCAAATTAAAATTGGGCCAAGACAAAATGCAATGCATATACAGAGAGAACGGTTAAGCATTTGCTTAAGTTTAACTTGCCGATTTTCTGTTCCAGTTAAAGAGAGATTAAAGTGTTAAAGAATAAAAGAATCAATGTTTAACTGTGGTAATTACAACTGTAACAAAAACTGACAGATCAAAATGAGTCAAGTGCAGCTTACTACCAATACTTATTCCAGAAAGACAGAAGTGCCACGGGTAGCATTAAAGTCCTCTTCCCCCACCCTACTTCAAGTGTGGCATCTGTACAGATGCAACGACGAACAAAACTTGTTTAGTAGACAAGTAGGGATGTTGCATTCCAAAAAGTGGTTTAGAGACAACCTTATTATTAAAGCTTATCTAACAACTCATCTGAATTAATTATAGTACCTATAGGCAACTCCATACTGCAATTAACAAATCCTACTATATTTCTAAATTTGTGAATAAATAATGAGTCATCTCTCCCTAATGATGGGATACATTTTGCCTAGATATAAGCTATTTAAGTATAGGGAAGAGATTTGCATCAGTGTTTGCATATGTCACTGTGATTAGTACTCTAACATGTTAGAAAGCAGGCTGTGAAATACACATTATTATTTGTGGCTGAAGATCGACTCTTTCAGCTTCACAAAACAAGTTAATTTGCAAACTTTCACATTCCTGCCACTGTATCTATAGTTGCTTTGTTTCCTGTTACACAACAATATTATCTTTTCTGCAAGAAATACTTAATCCTCCCCATGACCAACCTCTCAAATCACTTCAAGAATATATATGAGTGCTACCAGATAGCCCTTGAGGCACTCACTCTGCTCTTCTTGGACAATGGTATGATTTATGCCATTTTGAATCAAGTGGGAACTTTCAGTTACAACAGTGAGAGGCTGATAGGCACAGGTTTTCAGTTCCTTGCCAGATACACCTCTGTGGTCTGATTCTTGCACTATTTATTGTAATTTATAGTATTTTTTGTGTCTTGCACTATACAGCTGCCTCAAAGCAACAAATTCCACCACATGTTGGTGGTAACAAAGCTGATTTTGATTTTAAACAATTTCATAGGTGCTTCTACTGCATTCTGCCGAATGCTACTCTTTCCAGAATATAATCAAAAATGATCAAAAAACTAACATCACACTTCCTTGAAGGAGAAGCTACAACTGGAAGAGTTCTCATGTTTGCAATTATGCTCCTACAGTGCCTTTTGTACATGGAAAACACTATAGCCATAACACTACAGTGGTGGAAGAACTGGATGATAAGGTATGCTGATCAACTGGCTGGAGTGTTTGCCTGTGTTAAACTCTCACTTTGGCAGTCTGAGGTACCCACCTGCTTCAACTATACGTGGTTCAGAAGAATGTGGAAATCTGTCTCAATTACTATCCAGTAGCACTTACATCCACTCTAATGAAGCGCTTTGAGAGGTTGGTGATAAAACATACCAAATCCTGCCTGTGACGAGACTGGGATCACTGCAATTTTCTACCGTCACAACAGGTTGACAGCAGATGCCATTTCATTGTGCTTCACAACCCTGGAACATCTGGACAGCAAAGAGGCATACATCGAGATGTTCTTCATTGAATACAGCTTAGTATTCAATACCATCACCCCCTCAAAACTAATCAATAAGCTTCAAGACCTTGGCCTCAATATCCCCTTGTGCAGTTGGATCCTTGATTTGCTCACTTGCAGACCAGTCAGTTTGGATTGGCAATAACATCTCTTCCACAATCTCCATCAGCAAAGGTGTAGCACAAGGCTGTGTACTTAGCCCTCACTCTACTCACCTATAAGTGAGGGGCTAAACACAGCTCCAATGCCATATTTAAGTTTTCTGACAACGCCACTGTTGTTTTCCAAAATCAAAGGTGGTGATAAATTAGCATATAGGAGGGAGTTTAAAAATCTGGTTTTGTGGTGCCACAACAACTTCTCACTCAATGTCAGGAAGACAAAGTAACTGACTATTGGCTTCAAGGGGAGGAAACCAGAGGTTCATGAGCCAGTCCTCATTGCGTGATCAGAGGTAGAGATGGTCAACCGCTTTAAATTCTTTGGTGTTATCACTTTTGAGGATCTATCCTGGGCCCAGCACACTGTACCCACAAAGCTAGCAGTATTGTGAAGGACCCCACACACCCCTCACACAAACTCTTCTCCCTCCCGCCATCTGGCAAAAGGTACCGAAGCATTCAGACTCTCACAACCAGACTGTGCAACAGTTTCTTCCCCCAAGCCATCAGACTCCTCAATACCCAGAGTCTAGACTGACATCTATATCATTTATTATTATATTGTAATTTGTCCTCTACTGTGCCTATTGTCTTGTTTATTAATTATTGTACTGCCCTGCACTGTTTTGTGCACTTTATGTAGTCTTGTGCAGGTCTGTAGACTAGTGCAGTTTTTATGTTGTTTTATGTAGTCTAGTGTAGCCTTGTGCTGTCTCACATAGTCTAGTGTAGTTTGTTTCATCTTTACTGTGTACTATACCAGCAGCTTACGGTCGAAATGACAATAAACTTGACTTGACTTGAAAATAAAAGCATGGCAGTGCCTCTACTTTCTTAGAAGTTTGTGAAGATTTGTTATGTCATCTAAAACTTAGACAAACTTCTATAGATGTGTGGTGGAGAGCACATTGACTGGTTGCATCACAGCCTGGTATGAAAACACCACAGCACTTGAACAACAAATCCTACATAAAGCAGTGGATACGGCCCAGTTCATCATGGGTATCAATTTGTCTTCCCAACTAATGAGTACTGTAGTAGGAAAGCAGCATCCAAAGTTTCCCTCCATCCAGACCATGCTCTCTTCTCACTGTTGTCATAAGGAAGGTGGTACATCAGCTTCAGGACTCACAGCACCAGGTTCAGGAACAATTATTACCCCTCAACCATGAGACTCTTAAGGAACCTGAGGGGATAACTTCACTCGCACAACTTCAACTTCCCATAATAAGGACTCTGCACCTTGTTCTTGACAATCAGCTCCTTGGTCTTGCTGCAATTGAGTAAGAGGTTGTTGTTGTGGCACCACTCAGTCAGATTTTCAATCTCTCTCCTATATGCTGATATGTTATTGCCTTTGATTCTGGGACATTGTTCCATGTCATTTTAATAAAAACTAAAATCACTGCATGCATATTGCTAGGAACTATCAATTGAAAGTGGAGAAAAATAACAAAATCTTACATGCAAATAATTACAAGCAAAGAGCTGCATCAATTTGTTGTTTTTCAAATTGAAAAATAACAAATTTTTTACTGATCTAATTAAATACGACAAGCATGAGAACATGTTTAATATCTTACAAATATAATTCCTTACTTTGTTATTCATGGGATATACACATTACTGCGTTTAATGCTCATCCCTAAACTGCCTAGAGACTATTTCAAATAAGAATCAACCACTTAGTGGGGCCAGAGTCACATTAAAGCCAATGATGAGATTTGAACTCAAATTTACAAATTATCCTCTAACAGAAAATTATTTTTATAAAAGCATTATTTTTCTTCAGGTGTCCTCCTTCATTTCCTGCCTATACTGAATTACATTGATGAATTAAGTCCAAATCATAAGATCTGAGCAGAGTAGCTCAGCACAGAAGAGGGGCAGTGCATGTTGGTATTGGCGAGAGAGGAAGTGACCACAGATGAGTCATTTATTAGTTGATTGTTCTGTAAAAATTTGACCTGTGAGGTTCAAATGTACTTCTAAAGTTCCCTTCAAATCTACCTCTTACGTAAGTAATTATTAAATGAGCCATTAATGACCAATATCCCAGAAAGAACATTTGTGTCAGGTGTTTGGGGGTGGAGCAGGGGAGAGGAAGGAGATGCAAAAGGTAATTTTGTGTTATTATATTTATTCTCCATCTCACAAATTAGTTCACATGAAGATTGTTTCATTTCTGTACACAAATGAGAAGTACACTCACAAAATGGTGCAAGGAGTGAATGGAACCTTATATGTAACCTAAAACAGCTCTAAACCCAAGAAGAGCATGTTGAAATTTAGTTTCACAAGGAAGCCTCCTTTTTATAAATGCCATTAACAAACCATTTTCATCATAATGAAACCAAATTTCCTTCCGCAACACTAATATAAGGATGTAATCTTTTAGCAAGGATATTTCAACATCATGAAAATCATTCACATTTAAAATGTAAAATTTATTAGTTCAGCTAGTATTGATCATAGATTGTTGCTTTCTAGTTTTCATTTCAACTTCTAAAGCCACAGCTTTGAGCAACTTTCTTGTGAATACATCCAAGCCATTTTTAATATTAATTTTTCTTAGCTGTTTCAAAATAGTGGGACATGATTACATGATCAGATTAATGCTGACACACAGAATATATTTTCATCATTGATAAAACATTCAAAATATCAATAGGCTATAAGAGTAAGCTTTTAAAAAAAATTAAAGTGAACAAGGTGAAGCTTTCAGATCGACAATACAAAGAAACACAGGATTAATGAATAAATACTATGAGTTCCACCATTGGATTGGTTATACATCACTTTGAACTTATTTTAATAAGCACTTTTTCAGGCAAGCCAGTTTTTTCTTTCCAAAACTGATACAAGGTACATTTCATAAAGTCAAATTTATACAGTGGGGGAAATGGTCAGCTGAATTAAAATATAAAATCTTCAAACTCAATGTAATCCTATAAATACCCTTGACCAAAATAATAAATGGACCAAAAATAAACCAATCAATCCATTCTGTATTATCTTCAACCAAAAACGGTCAACTGCTAGATGTATTGCAAGTTTTCAGCATTTTCAATGTCTCCCCTAAATCAACCCAAAAGGTGAGTTTTTCATTAAAATATATTTGCATGTTTTATCTATGTTCTGCAGCAATTAATTAACCAGCCTCTAACTTTGTCCCACTGTTCTCAAAAAGAGCTGGTAAATTGTACAAAACGTGTCACAAATCAGGGAGACAAATGCTACAAAATATGGCCATCTCAATGTGGTGCTCATAAAATGCTACGCCAGAGCATTTTAAACATCCCAAGGACTAGACTGGAGGATAAAGTTGTCCAAATCCAACTAATGAGCAGGTGCTACATCTTCACCGACTTTGATGCTAACCCAGATGCCTTACACATGCTGCAGCCCACCTTAAAACTGTGGGCTGATTATCAGTCACAACATCATTTGAACTCCTACATTCAGGAGGTAAGTGAGGAACAAAAGACAAATTGAAGCAGACAAAATATTTAATGCACAATATTTTAAACAAGGGGCTTGTTTTGTTGTTGTTGCTAATGTTGCTCTGCTTAAAATTGTGGGCATATTACTTCAGCACCAGAATGTGGGGCGGCACTTGCCATCAGGTTGTGTTGGTTGTCAATGCAAACCATACACTTCACTGTACCTATGATGAATACATAAATTTGTATCTTAATTCTCAAACCCTCTCCCAACAACTATTCTTCCTGACTGCTGACTTTGATAGCATTACACTTGTCTGCAAATTAGGCATTCATTGTTCTTCCTTTGGTTTCAAGATGCTGAAATATTACCCACGAGTTATAATCATCTGAATCTCAACATTCTTGCCATAGAAGGAGTACAGAGAAGGTTCACCAGATTGATTCCTGGGATGGCAGGACTTTCACATGAAGAAAGACTGGATCGACTAGGCTTATACTCGCTGGTATTTAGAAGATTGAGGGGGGATCTTATTGAAACGTATAAAATTCTAAAGGAATTGGACAGGCTAGATGCAAGAAGATTGTTTCCGATGTTGGGGAAGTCCAGAACGAGGGGTCACAGTTTAAGGATGAAGGGGAAGCCTTTTAGGACTGAGATGAGGAAAAACTTCTTCACACAGAGAGTGGTGAATCTGTGGAATTCTCTGCCACAGGAAACAGTTGAGGCCGGTTCATTGGCTATATTTAAGAAGAAGTTACCGGTAGATATGGCCCTTGTGGCTAAAGGGATCAGGGGGTATGGAGAGAAAGCAGGTACAGGGTTCTGAGTTGGATGATCAGCCATGATCATACTGAATGGTGGTGCAGGCTCGAAGGGCCGAATGGCCTACTCCTGCACCTATTTTCTATGTTTCTATTCAGCAGCTATATAGATCTCTATTCCCGATTTCCATCTCTCAATTCTTGAAGTTATAAACAGGTCATAGAATAGTGACACATTCCTTGCAAAACTACGCCCTTTGAAGTCTAAATGTGTGTGAAGCTTGTAAAATCAAACATTCACAGATGTTTTGTCAGAACTTCATTAGAATAATTCAATCATCAGCATCCAAACTTGTATGTTATCTCAGATGACCTGCGTTTGTAAATGGCCCGATGAGTAAATGCATGATTTTAAAAAACATACCCAATTCATATCACCAAATACGAATAGCTCAAATATGTAATCAAAAACTGTTGTCGACTTCAAGATTTTTTAAAATAGCTTTGATAAATAATTATTCCAACTCCTATTACACAACTTGCTCTGCAGGACTTGCCAGCAAATACTCTGTAAATAGTCTGTAGTTATACACAGCTTGTGACCAAATCCAGTTTAAAGATTTCATTCAGTTTTACCTCAGAATTACTGGCCCTTTAGTACACACATTGATTTTCACTTTAATGTCTCAAATCCAGTGAAGTTGACTGCAAACCCCATCTCGCCTATCTCAACTGATAATCATCATTAGCTCTATTGTTTCTACCCTAGTCAATGTGCATTTCACTTTACACCACCACTGGTGGCTGTATAAATAACCTAATCTAAACCTACTTAATGCCAAAACACACTGTTCCAACTTTAAAATCCTACCTTCGACCTCATTTTTGATAGTTCCCATGACTACAAAGTTCAAACAAAATGTATTACCAAAGTACATATATGTCAGCATATACAATCCTAAGTCATTTTTTGCGAGCACACTCAATAATTCCATAATAGAATAACCATAATGAAAGACATGGATGTTCAACTAGCATGCTAAAAACAAACTGCGCAAATACAAAGAGAGAAATCGAAATAATAAATAAGCAATATATAGAGAACATGAGATGAAAAGTTCTTCAAGGAGAGTCCATAGGTTGAGAGAACATTTCAATGAAGGAACATGAAGTTGTCCCCTTTGGTTCAAGAACCTGATGGTTGAAAGGTAGTAACCTCCTAAGGCTCCTGTATCTTTTTTCCGATGACACCAGGGTGGTGGGGGTCTCTGATGATGGATACCACTTTTCTGTGACAGTGTTTCATGTAGATATGCTCATTGGTTGGGTGGGCTACACCCATGATAGACTGGGCCATATCCACTACTCTTTTGTAGGATTTTTCATTCAAGGGCATTGGTGTTTCCATATCAGGCTGTGATGCAACCAGTCAATATACTCTCTATCATACATCTACAGAAGTTTGTCAAAGCTTCAGTGGTCGTGCTGAATCTTCACAAACTCCTAAGGAAGTACAGGAGCAGCCATGCTTTCCTCATAACTGCCTTTATGTGCTGGGTCTATGACAAGCCCCTGAAAAGATAACATTGAGGAATTTAAAGTTGCTGACCTTCTCCAAATCTGCTTCTCCACTGAGGACTAGTTCAGGGACCTTTGAATTCCCCCTCCTGAAGTCAATAACCAGCTCCTTGGTCTTGCTGACATTAAGAGGTTGTTGCGTGGCACCACTCAGCCAGATTTTCAATCTCCCTCCTACATGTTGATTCAGCCTACGTTAGCAGAGTTGAATATGGCACTGGAGCTGTGCTTAGCCACACAGTTGTATGTGTAAACAAGCAGCGTGGGGGCTAAGCACACAGCCTTGTGGTGCACCCATGCTGATAGAGATTGTGGAGATGTTGTTACCAATCTGAACTGATTGCATCCTGCAAGAGAGGAAATAAGGATCTAACTGCACAAGGGTGTATTGAGGCCAAGGTCTTGAAGCTTATTGATTAGTTTTGAGGGGACTACAGTATTGCCAAGCTGTAGTCGATAAAGAGCATCCTGATGTATGCATCTTTGCTGTCTGGATAGTCCAGGGTTGAGTGAAAAGCCAATGAATTGCATCTACTGTGGACCTGCTACAAATTAGAGCAGATCCAAGTCACTTCTCAGACAGGATATGTTTCATTACCAACCTCTCAAAACACTTCACTGTGGATGCAAGTGCTACTAGGGAAATAGTCATTGATCCAAACACCTACTCAAAAATCCCAAATTTAATTTGCACAGGTCAACACTAAATTATCCACAAAGGTCAGCCATGTTAAGTGGGTTGTTGCATATTATGTGTCAGGAAGTTACAGGTTCACTTCAAATCCAGCCCAACACTTCAGCACAGCACTGAAGAGGGATAGCAGCTTTTCTCAAAGTGGAGCTAGTCAGAGGGTGACAAAGATCGCACAGCATTATTCTCAAAGAGCAGGAAGCTCTTGCCAAAGTACATCACTAAAACTAGATTACCTAGTCAATATCAATATCACACTGCTGTCAGTAAACTCGATGTATGCAGTCTGCCATCACAGTGGTGCATAAATATCTTGTTAGCCTGAAATGGAATACAAGAGGTTCCAAAGAAATAACTTTCTGTAATAGCCAAAACAGCTGCCTTCTGCTTAACCAGCAAGATTTGCTCAGAACCAAAGCCAACACAAAGAATGTAACTGCAGTAACTAAGACTTTGCACAGACAATCCTCAACCAAACCATTACAATACAGAAGCTGATTTCTGCTTCACTGCCAACTCTGAGCTATCCAGCCAATGCCATTCCCTCACAATCTTGCTACAGCTAAGCAAGTTGTTTTCCTTTAGGTGCTTATAAAGGGTCCCTTTTAAAAGCACTACATAGGTCGCAAGTACTGGTTTTATATTTTGTTTTAGAGAACCAGCTCACTGTAGCTCTACAGATGCATTTTAGAAGTATTCTAGTCAACCTTGACCACACCAGCTCTCGGACTTTGAAATCACTTAAAAAAACTGTTATGACCAGAATGGTGACAGCATTCCAGTGTAGGCCAAACTGTTTCCTACAGATTTAAAATAATTTGAAAATCTGAGGGAAAGGTTATGATATAATTGCTCAGGATGTCGTGATGCAACTGTTCAAGTTGCTGAACAGACATCACTTAGAAACATTGCGAGCAGCTCTGGCTGCACAACTATAGGAAGCATGTCACTGAGTTGAAAAGAGTGCAGAAAAGATTTTCCAGGTCTGGGCTTTTTTTGCCCTAGAACATAGGGAACTGAGGGACGACCTTAGACACTTATTAAATCATCAGTAGCATAGACAAACTCAGTCTTATCCCCCATTTTAAAGCTAGAGGGCAAATTTAAGATAACAGGGGAAATATTTTTTTTCAATACAGGACGTTTTTTTTCCATACAGCATGGTGGAGATATAGAACAAGTAGTAGTACAGGTGGCCACAAATGCAATGCTAAAGAAGTATTTGAATATGTATATATGGATAGGAAAGATACAGAAGAGTTCTGGGCTAATGAGATTAACTTTGATAGACATATGGTCAGTATGGACGAGCTGGGCCAAAGGGTCTGTTCCCAGTGGTGCCTCAATCTGTGTTTCAAAGCTTCTTCCCGATCAATTAAAAAAAAACCTTGGGATTTTGTAGAATTAATTTCCCACGACCGGGAAGCCAGCCTCCACGGACAGCGCCCCCTGCAGTACAGGAAGCCACGCCTCAGAGGACGGGACAGGCGCAATCCCAGTGCAACTAACTCCCTCCCACCCCTGCACAGGACGGTATCCCCGACTACCCCTCCCCGATGCGACCGCTTCCCGGCGGCAAGTGTTTACCAAGCAGCAGCAGCTTGACCTCCCGGGACGACTTCTCTCCGTCTTCGCGCAGGTTGCGGTCGATCATCTTGCTCCTGGCCATCGCCGCCTTGTCCTCTGCGCTCATGGTGCAGCCCATGGCGGCAACTGGCAGCCCTCTCTCCCCGAGGGAGGGAGGGTGAGTTGAGAAGGCTGCGGATCGGGCGCGGGGAGAAGAGGCTGCCGGCGACTTTCCACCGGACCCCGGAGCTTCCTTCCTTCACCCGCTGCCCCCGGACCGCGGGGCGAAGGCGCGACTTCCCTCACGGAAATGACAAATCCCGTGTGGGAGCCGAGCAACCGGCCGGCCGGGAAGTTCGGCCGCCGAGTAGCTGCTTGCCCGCAACCGGACTCCAGCACCTCAACCGTTGGCGGTTTAAACCCGACCGCTCGCCACGAGCCCTGACAGTTAGCGTTTGAAAACGGAAACCCTGCCCTTTTCTGACCTCACGTCCGGTCGCGCAGCAGGATCTGCGCTTTGCACTGTGGGAGATGTAGTTCCGATTTAGAAGGCACAAGAGGCTGCTGATGCTGAAAATCAGGAGCGACCTGCGAAGGTGCTCAGTGGGTCAGGCTGCATCTGGTGAGGAAAACAGAAGTCAACATTTCACGTTGGTACCCTTTAGCTGGACTGAGAGACAGAGGAGATAGTATGCAGTTGTAGTTGGTGTTCAGTTTATCACCGTTTACAACAATCTGCTGGAGGAAGTTTGCAGGTCAGTCAACATCTTTTGGAGGAAAGCAACTGTCGCCGTGTTAGAACGAGAACCTGCGTCAGGACTCATATTCCAGCATCTGCAGTCTCTTGTGTTAGCTCTGTAGTTTATTTTTGTCAGCCCTGCCCATTCCTCTAAAATGTCCACACACACCTCGACCTGCTGAGTTCTTCCTTCAGATTATTTGTTGATCTAGATATTCCAGCACCTTCGGTCTCTAGTGTCTCTTCTGCCGTTCCTCTGTGTGATTTCTCTTTTCAGTTTAGTTTATTGCCGTGTACACCAGGGTGTAATGAAATTCCTTCCTCCAGTAAGTCCACGGCAAACAGCACAAACATGCTAATAAACACAATGACAAATGCAAAACGGTGCACCTTCAACTAACCCTTCCATCTTTCTTGCTCCATTCTCCCTTCACGCACTCTCCCCTGCCTCCATCCTTTCATTACCTCCCCTGCCTGCTGTTTTCCTTTTCCTATTGTTACACGTGGGGCAAACAATTTCTCATTTAAAGCCAGGACTGATAGCAACCCTAATTGCAATAATTCTCATCCATTTCGCCCCTGAGTTATTGGTCTAGTATGGACCACCTCAGGTTAAATGGCTTACTGTGTGTCAGAATCAGGTTTATTATCATTGATATATGTCAGGAAAATTGCTGTTTGTGGCAGTAGTAGAGGGCAATACATAGAAATGACTATAAACTACAATAAGAACAAATAGAGATGAAAATAGTGAGTTAGTGTTCCAGAGTTTGCAATTTTTTCTGCAGTAGCCCATGATAACAAAGCAAAAATGTGGTATAAAATGAAATCTTTATTAAAGTTCAAAGTAAATTTATTATCAAAGTACGTATATACAACCCCAAGATTTATTTTCTTGCAGGCATACTCAATAAATCCATAATAGAATAATAACCATAACAGAATCAATGAAAGATTGCACGAACTTGGGCATTCAACCAGTGTGCAAAAGACAACAAACTGTGCAAATACAAACAGAAAATAATAATAATAATAGTACATAAAGTACAAGAACATGAGATGAAGAATCCTTGAAAGTGAGGTTGTGGGAACATTTCAATAGTGAAGTGAAGTTGAATGAAGTTATCCCCTTTGCTATGATCCATTTTATATTGTTCGTCTTCATCCAAGATGACCCAGTAGAAATTGCTTGTTTAGTTGCTGAGATCCCGCCTACTCCACAATTACACCTCAGTGAAGTAGGCAGTGAAGTTTGATTTTACATGTGAATGAGGCAGTAAATACACATGTAAAATGCTTGGCCCCAAGGTATCAGTTATTCGAGGTATGCCTACCCTGAAGCAGTTTAATTCTTCTCATTTGGTCTTACTCAGCATCAATACAACCAAAGAATTGATTGTGGACTTCAGAAAGGGTAAGACGAGGGGACAGTCCTTATTGAGGGATCAGAAGTGGAAAGAGTGAGCAAATTCAAACTCCTGGCTGTCAATATTTCCAAGGATCTAACCTGGACCCAACCTATCAAAGAAGGCTTGACAGCAGCTATATTTCTTTAAGAGTTTGAGAAGATTTGATGTGTCACCAAAAACACTCAAAATTTCTACAGAGGTATAGTGGAGAGCATTCTGACTGGTTGGTATGGGGGTTGGAAGGTGTCCACTGCACAGGAATGAAGTAAACTGCAGAGAGTTGTAAACTTAGTCAGCTCCATCACAAGCACTAGCCTCCAAAGGATCCAGGACATCTTCAGGGAGTGATGCCTCAAAAAGGCGGCATCCATCATTAAGGACCCCCATCACTCAGGTCATGCCCCCTCATCATTACTACCATCAGGAGTTGGTAAAGAAGCCTGAAGGCATGTACTCAATGATTCAGGAACAACTTCTTCCCCTCTGCCATCTGATTTCTGAATGGATATTGAACCCATGACAACAAATTCCACGACATATGAGGGTGATATTAAACCTGATTCTGATTGACAGGAGTTTAGCGATACCCTCTCCCACAGCTTCCCCTCTGTGAACTCTGCTGCTCCCCGACTCTTCCGGCAAGTGCTTACCTATCACCTGTCGGCATGTAATACTTCCACCTTCTTATTGTGGCTTCTTTCCTTTTCCTCTTCAGTCCTGATGAAGGGTGTCTGTCCAAAGCGTCGACTGTTCATTCCCCTCCAGAGGTGTTGCCTGACTTGTTGAGTTCCATCAGCGTTTTGTGTGCACTGCCTGGGATATCATTTCTAGAGGTCCTTGGGCAGTGCTGCAGGCAAACGGTCACCAACAGCTTCAGCAATAACCTTTAAGATGTCGAAATAGTTGGTCATGATTAGACAATGTTCAATCCTATTTACCTCAGCAAATGGAGTCCATGCTTGCTTGAGACCACAGCTGGAGTATTGTGTGCAGTTTTGGTCCCCTAATCTGAGGAAAGACATTCTTGCCATAGAGGGAGTACAAAGAAGGTTCACCAGATTGATTCCTGGGATGGCAGGACTTTCATATGAAGAAAGACTGCATCGACTAGGCTTATACTCGCTGGAATTTAGAAGATTGAGGGGGGATCTTATTGAAACGTATAAAATTCTAAAGGGATTGGATAGGCTAGATGCAGGAAGATTGTTTCTGATGTTGGGGGAGTCCAGAACAATGGGTCACAGTTTAAGGATAAAGGGGAAGCCTTTTAGGATTGAGATGAGGAAAAACTTCTTCACGCCGAGAGTGGTGAATCTGTGTAGTTCTCTGCCACAGGAAACAGTTGAGGTCAGTTCATTGGCTATATTTAAGAGGGAGTTAGATATGGCTCTTGTGGCTAAAGGGATCAGGGGGTATGGAGAGAAAGCAGGTACAGGGTTCTGAGTTGGATGATCAGCCATGATAATACCGAATGGCGGTGCAGGCTCGAAGGGCTGAATGGCCTACTCCTGCACCTATTTCCTATGTTTCTATGTTTGCAGCAAAACTCAGACAAGATTCAGGACAAGAGTCAACTAACTGTCATGTCTTAAGTCTGCCAGGCAAAGATCATGTCCAGCAAGAGTAATGCCTAACTCAATTCACCAGAAACCCAATTTGAACGTGATTATAGGAACAGGGCAGAAGCTGGGGAGACAGCAGAGAGTCGGTCACCTCCCAAAGTCTTTCCACTGTTTACAAGGTCCACCTCAAGAATATAAAGAAATGTTTTCCACTTGCCTGGATTTTGGGCACAGCATGGGGAGTTAGGGGGTCAGGTTAGGGTTTAGGGCCAGGAATGAGAGGTCAGGAACAGTAAATGAAGAATCGGGGTGACATGTTAGTGTGGTGGTTAGCACAAAACTTTATAATGCCAGCTGAAAGATGAAAACCCGCCACTGTCTGCAAGGAGTTTGTACGTTCTCACTATACCTGCATGGGTTTCCTCCTAGCACTCCAGTTTCCTTCCACATTCCAAAGGCGTACAGATAGGCAACACTTGTCGACTGCCCAGGACAATCAATCCATTGATTTGATTTGATGAAGTGACACATTTCACTATATTTTTAAATGTACATGTGACAAATAAAGCTAATCTTAAAAAAAAAATCTTATCCAGAGACAAGGTCAGTGGTTGGGGCACAGTGTTTGCATTGGTACTGATATCATGGGTCTGGGAGTTTCAGTGATCATTTGGAAGCTGATTATTCATTCCAGTCTCATTTTCCTTCTCTCTTAAATGTGCATGTGAGAGATGTCTCTCTCAGACACCTAGGAGTACCACAGTCAATGAGACAATGGTCAAATTCTGCAGATTCTGGAGTAACAAGCACAAAATGCTGCTGCAGGAACTCAGCAGATGTTGATATTTCAGCCAAGACCCTTCTTCATGACTATAATGGTCATAACTATCATGTCAGATTGGTTGTTGAGTGAGGTCTGAGGAGCTAAACCTGACAGATTCAGCAGTTAGATTGCCACAAGATCTTTCTTGATGCGGCCTCTAGCAAGCTGCACAGGCAGCTGGAACATTAAGTGAACACACAGGGTGGGTTATGACCCTTTTGCCTACTATGAGCCAGAATTTCATAAAGTACCAGAAACCACTTGGTCAAATCTGCAAGATCCCCAGGACTGGAATTGGAACTTATGGAACATTACCAAGCCAGGGGAAGTCACGAGTAAGTATCATTTTGGAGCCTGGGACAGAGGAGAGAAAGTTGAGACAGAGCCAACCTTGGTATTAAGCTTCAAAATGCAACAGCAGAGAAGGGGATTGGAGGAAGCGGTTTACCACTGAGGTTTCATGACGAATAGTAATAAAGTTATTTCATCAAATTGCCAAACGGGTCATGTGCACCTCTTGAGCCTGCAGCCTTGAGATTAGATTGAACTTTGCAAGTTCTGTTCTGGATCCATAAAGAATAAAGTCATTGTCTAATTTTATCCCTAATCTTGTCTCAAAGCATTGAGTTTTGTTGCACTGTGGTTCTACTATTGCTGGTTAACCCTTCTGCAACCTTAGGATCCTTCCTCTCTTTGAACTTCAGATGTTAATGTTACCTGCAGAATAAACCTAGAAGTACCTATACATGGTGAGGTGGGGTGGGAATACGACTCTACCAAAGGAGGTGTAAGGCATTCCTCTCTCTGCTAGCCTGCAGGTTACCTTTGGGCAAAGTGTAGCACCTGATTAACTCCCGATCAGACTCGTGAAGCCATGAAAGCTGGTGGTGGATGCCCGTATGAGCAGCTGGTGCACATTACAAGTCCTGGTTAGGTGACCACTGAAGCCAGTCTGTGAAGTGTTTGATAATTGCTGGGGTCATTCACCCAATTTGTAAAGACGGAAGAAGGCAATGGCAAACCAATTCTGTAGAAAAATTGCCAAGAAAAGGTATGGTTTTGACAAATAGAAGCCCATGATCTCCCATGTCATATGGCACGGCACTTAATAACGATGAATACCTATACATTTTTCTAACATCAGTGACTGGAACCAATAATGAGCAGCTTTACCCTGTCCAATTTACAGAGAATAACCTTAATTGTTCTTACTGCAGCCAAGATGAAATCATTCAGTGTACCCTGAGGCAGGAGTGGAACTCAGGGCCCCTCTGGTCTAAATGATTTAGTTTCACTTGGGAACAAACTAAAACCATACATTATGCAGAATGGGTTGTTATTTCAACTTCTCTGGTTACACTTCAGCAATTTTTTAGGAAGTTCAGAGAAACATACAGTAAATGTTTGAACAAAACCACAATCCGTTACTGTTAATGCTCTACTTTGTTAGCACATCATGGCAGTTTGAATTATGAAAGGAAGAATAAACAAGGAATAACAAACATTTCATTATTGTGTAACATCTCAAAATCCTCTATAGCTAATGGAATAAACATCTAAGATGTTGTCTACTTTGTCATTCAGAAAGCATGACTTCCCCGAGAATTATCACCTTGTGGTTGAGAGGCTGGTGAGCTTCTGAGATCCGGAGAACGATGCTGTCTGGCTCTAGGAGTACTCATGGCAGAAAGGTCAAGGGGGAGGTTCCAGACAAACAGTGACCCAAGCAAGACCTCAGTGGTGGAGCTGGCAGAAGACGAAGACACATTACGACAACAGTGAAGGTGGAAGAAGGCTGCGGCAGTGAAGTCCCTTGTCGTCTTGCACGCCAAGTCACCGGACCCTGACCACGATCTGTCAAAGTCTGTGCATCAGACTCACCACGTTAAACAAAATCACCTACAGGCATTCTCCTTTAAAGGAATTCACCCTAACATCCCGATGATGTGGATCCAGATCAGCGTCTCCAGCCTCCTGAGGACCCATGAATAGGCACCCCTTCGGAAGACATCATACTTGGCCCAAGTGATCTCACAACTATGCATGATAACCCACTTCTTTTTAAGAGAAAAATGGATTTGGTTGCTGATCTGAAATTAATACGCAATTTATATACAATCAGAGGCCTCTTTATTAGGTACACCCATACACCTGCGTGTTGTTGCAAATATCTAATTAGCCAATCACACCGCAGCAACTCAGTGCATATAAGCAAGCAGTCATGGTCAAGAGGTCAGTTGCTCAGGCCAAACATCAGAAGGGGGAAGAAATATGATCTAAGTGACTGACTATTCAATGATTTTTTGGTGCCACGTGGGATGGTTTGAGTATCTCAGAAACTGCTGATCTGGGATTGTCATACACAGCAGTCGCTAATCTTCACAGAGAGCAGTGTGCAAAACAAAAAAAAGTCCAGTCAGTTGCAGTTCTGTGGGTGGAAACACTTTGTTGTTGAGAGGAGTAATATGCACAAAATGCTGGAGGAACTCAGCAGGACAGGCAGCATCTATGAAAAAAGGTAAACAGTCAACGTTTTAGATGAAGTCCTTTATCTGGACTCCAGCATCTGCAGATTTTCTTTCGTTTGTTAACACAGTAGAATGGGCAGACTGGTTCAAGCTGACAGAGAAGTGACAGTGACACAAATAAGCATGCATTACTATAGTAACATGCAGAAAAGCATCTTCGAACACAAATGTTGAACCTTGAAGTGGATGGGCTACAGCAGCAGGTGATCACACCGGCTACCTAATTAAGTGGCCATTGAGTGTAAGTAGTTTTTTTTCACAATGTATACAATAGACCGCTTCATCGAGAGACCCGTTGTAAATTGGGGGACCGCTTCGTCAAGCACCTCTGCTCCATCCTTCTAAAGTGGAACTGCCCAGTGGCGGAACATTTTAATTTCGGTTTCCATTCCATTTGGACATGTTGGTCCTTGGCCTCATCTTGTGATATGTTAAGGAGCAATACCTTGTATTCCATCTAGTTAGCGTCCATCCTGATGGCACGAATATCAATTTCTCCTTCCGGTAAATAAATTTTTCCCTCCCCCTCTCCTCTTCTATTCCTCCCTCTGGCCCCTTACCTTTTCTCGCCTGCCTATCACCTCCTCCTGGTGCTCCTCTCCCTTTCTCCTATGGTCCACTCTCCTCTCCTAGTCAAAAAGTAAACAGTATGTGCAACTGGTGCTTCATACGTATGAGACCTGGGTGATGGCAGGGAGTTCAGTCGTTTCATTGCCATGCGAAAGGAGCTGGTTCCTATCCTAACAGTCTTTGTACTAATACTATGGTACCTCCTGCCTGATGGTAGGGGATCAAAGAGATTGTTGGATGGATGGGAGGGGTCATTAACAATGCTAAGAAGCTGCATATGCAGCATTCCTGATAGATATGGATGAGTGGAAGAGAGACCCTGATGATCCTCTCAGCAGTCCTTGCAATCCTTTGTAGGGTCTTTCTGTCAGATGCCTTGTAATTCCTGTACCAAACGATGATGCAGCTGGTCAGAATACTCAGTGGTGTTTCTGTAAGAATATTGGTTACAATGGTGGTGGGGTGACAATAGACAATAGGTGCAGAAGTAGACAATTCGGCCCTTCGAGCCTGCACTGCCATTTTGAGATCATGGCTGATCCATCTACTATCAGTACCCGGTTCCTGCCTTGTCCCCATATCCCTTGATTCCCCTATCCATAAGATACCTATCTAGCTCCTTCTTGAAAGCATCCAGAGAATTGGCCTCCACTACCTTCCGAGGCAGTGCATTCCAGACCCCCACAACTCTCTGGGAGAAGAAGTTTTTCCTTAACTCTGTCCTAAATGACCTACCCCTTATTCTCAAACCATGCCCTCTGGTACTGGACTCTCCCAGCATCTGGAACATATTTCCTGCCTCTATCTTGTCCAATCCCTTAATAATCTTATATGTTTCAATCAGATCCCCTCTCAATCTCCTTAATTCCAGTGTGTACAAGCCCAGTCTCTCTAACCTCTCTGCGTAAGACAGTCCAGACATCCCAGGAATTAACCTCGTGAATCTACGCTGCACTTCCTCTACAGCCAGGATGTCCTTCCTTAACCCTGGAGACCAAAACTGTACACAATACTCCAGGTGTGGTCTCACCAGGGCTCTGTACAAATGCAAGAGGATTTCCTTGCTCTTGTACTCAATTCCCTTTGTAATAAAGGCCAACATTCCATTAGCCTTCTTCACTGCCTGCTGCACTTGCTCATTCACCTTCAGTGACTGATGAATAAGGACTCCTAGATCTCTTTGTATTTCTCCCTTACCTAACTCTACACCGTTCAGATCTGCCTTCCTGTTCTTACTCCCAAAGTGGATAACCTCACACTTATTCACATTAAACGTCATCTGCCAAGTATCTGCCCACTCACCCAGCCTATCCAAGTCACCCTGAATTCTCCTAATATCCTCATCACATGTCACACTGCCACCCAGCTTAGTATCATCAGCAAATTTGCTGATGTTATTCTCAATGCCTTCATCTAAATCAATGATGTAAATTGTAAACAGCTGTGGTCCCAATACCGAGCCCAGTGGCACCCCACTAATCACCACCTGCCATTCCGAGAAACACCCATTCACCGCTACCCTTTGCTTTCTATCTGCCAACCGGTTTTGTCAATGACTTCCCCCGATGCCCTGAGCTTTGATTTTACCCACCAGTCTCCTATGTGGGACCTTATCAAATGCCTTCTGAAAATCGAGGTACACTACATCCACTGGATCTCCCCCGTCTAACTTCCTGGTTACATCCTCGAAAAACTCAGACAGATTAGTCAAGCATGATTTACCCTTGGTAAATCCATGCTGGCTCGGCTCAATCCTATCACTGCTATCTAGATATGCCACTATTTCATCCTTAATAATGGACTCTAGCATCTTCCCCACCACCGATGTCAGGCTGACAGGTCGATAGTTCTCTGTTTTCTCCCTCCCTCCTTTCTTAGAAAGTGGGATAACATTAGCCATTCTCCAATCCTCAGGAACTGATCCTGAATCTAAGGAACATTGGAAAATGATTACCAATGCATCTGCAATTTCCAGGGCCACCTCCTTTAGTACCCTAGGATGCAGACCATCTGGACCTGGGGATTTGTCAGCCTTCAGTCCCATCAGTCTACTCATCACCGTTTCCTTCCTAATGTCAATCTGTTTCATTTCCTCTGATACCCTATGTCCTTGGCCCATCCATACATCTGGGAGATTGCTTGTGTCTTCCTTAGTGAAAACAGATCTAAAGTACTCATTAAATTCTTCTGCCAGTTCTCTGTTTCCCATAACAATTTCACCCAATTCATTCTTCAAGGGCCCAACATTGTTCTTAACTATCTTCTTTCTCTTCACATACCTAAAAAAGCTTTTGCTATCTTCCTTTATATTCCTGGCTAGCTTGCGTTTGTACCTCATTTTTTCTCCCCGTATTGGTGGTGTATGGGGGAACCTCGCTCACCTCAATCTCTTCAGAGACTGGAGACACTGCTGTGCTTTCTTGGCTAAAGAGGTGGTGTTGCGGGATTAGATGAGATCACCTGCTATGTGCACTCCCTGAAACTTGGTGCTTCTAATTCTTTCTATAGAGGAGTACTTATGTGCAGTGAGACGTGGTCACTCTGCACCTTCTTAAAGTCCACAATCATCTCTTAAGTTTTGCCCACGTTGAGACTCAAGTTGTGCTTGATCATTCTATCAGCTGCTCTACCTCCTCTGTACCGTCTCATCATCGTCGTTGATGAGGCCAACCACTGTTGTGTCATTAGTGAACTTGATGATTTGGTTAGAACTGAATCTAGCAGTACAGTCATGCATCAGCATCAGGCTGAGAATGCAGCCCTGTGAGGTGCTGGTGATGGAGCTGGAGATGTTGCTTCCAACATGGACTGACTGTGATCTTTCTGTCTGGAAGTCCAATATCCAGTTACAGAGAAAGGTGTTGAGACCCAACGAGGACAGTTTACCGACCAGATTCTGACGCATGATCATACTAAATGCTGAGCTGAAGTCAGTAAACAGCATCCTGATGTACGAGGCACCATTTTCCAGATGGGACAGGATGGAGAGGAGTGCAGAGACTATGGCATCATCAGTGGACCGATTTGAGTGATAAGCAAACTGGAAAGGGTCCAATGTAGGAAGAAGACGGGATTTATTGTGATTGATTAAATCCCATCCAGATCCAGACCTGCTGAGCTGAGGAAGTGGTAGTTGGGAGAAGTCAGAAACTGAAAGAATGAAGGCAACTGTAATTACAGCTTGCTAAATTTGCATTTAAGGTTTAATTATACACATAACTACCTAAAGTTTATTATAGAATTTTTCTAAAGAAATGAATTTTATAACGTTGATTGAATTCTATATTGGTTCTTTGTTCTAATTTTGCTTCAGTCTGACTTAGCTTGTTTTGACTGCATATGTGTAATCAAATATCACCCTGCAAATACTAATATTATATGAATCATTGCATGGTAATGTCCAGACATTATTGTACAGTTTATCATTTTCAATCAGTCACCAGTGAAGCTAAGTATCCTTACACTTCTGGAAAATGCTTTCTACAGAAATATCATATCTATCAGTCTCTGGATGGCTGATGAGACTGTCATAATAGTAGAATTCCAGAATAGTTATAGCACAGAAAGAGAACATTTCTATCATCCTTACCAGCTTCTGTTAGAGCAATCCAGTCCATTACGTTTCCCCACAGTTGGAGTTGGAAATATCGTTAGTTCCTTATGTGCACACGACGCGTATGACGTGGGTGATCATGGTCTTTCCATGACAATGATTGTTCTTTCCAAAATTTTCCATAGGAGTGGTTTGCCATTGCCTTCTTCTGAGTAGTGTCTTTACAAGACAGGTGACCCCAGCCATCATCAATACTCTTCAGAGATTGTCTGCCTGGTGTCAGTGGTCATATAACCAGGACTTGTGATATGACCAACCACCACCTGCTCCCTTGGCACCACAGGTGCTACACCTTGCCCAAGGGCGACCTGCAGGCTAGTGGAGGGAAAGAGCACCTTACACCTCCTTTGGTAGAGACGTATCTCCACTCCACCACCCCATTATTTATCAGAGTAATTTATTAAGAGGTTACATTATTGTCTGTATCCAGAAGTTTGTGGATAGAGGCTCCAATTCAGTAACTTTTGACTGAGATTTAAATGTAAGCTGAACTTGCTTCTCTGTTCAAGATAATAGATCCCAAGGAATACTCTGAGCAAGAGAATCCTCCCAATGATATAACCAACATAGGTAACTGGTACTAGTTATGTTGGGCTGAAAGGCCTGGTTCCGTGCTGTATAATTCTATGAATATGTTGCAGAGGTTCAGAGTCAAATATCAAAGTAGGCTGAGTTTGGCACTCTTGCCTTTGAGGTACAGGATTGTGGGTTCAGGCACAATCCCTAAAATATGAGCATGTAATCCAACCTGGCTGTTCTGCTCAACACTGGACAATCACTGAAAACAAAAGCACTGTTTATGAGATGAGACATTAAACAGCGGGTTCCCAATCTTTCTTTATGCCATGGACCGATACCTTTAAGCAAGGAGTTGTAGTCGTTGGGAACCCCAGCATGAAACCCTATTAGATGAACATAACTACTACATTGACTCAGGCCTAGGGGGCCGGCGTTGGGCAATATAAATCAAACTTCAAAGGCATTACTTTTAGGAAAGGCAGTGAGTTCTGGTGGAATCTTGGTCAGTATTTCATCCCTCAAACCACATCTCTAAATATTATCAGGTTGTTCTGGCTGAGGGACACTGCATTTGCAAAATGACAGGAGTATTTTCATTTTTGTAACAATGCTTCAAGTATACTGAAATAGAATATTGCTCAACATGCTCAGCAGGTCAGGCAGAATCTGAGGAAGAAGAGGGTTAACATTTCAGGATGAAAGCCCTTCATCTGAATCACCTGCCTTTTAAATTGACAACACCCTTAGTTAATAATTGGAGATTTTTGCAAAGATAATCAATTTGTTCCATAATCAAATGAAAGCCTGTGCTCTGAAATATGTAAGAAAATCTGCAGATGCTGGAAATCCAAAACAACACACACAAAATGCTGGAGGAACTCAGCAGGTCAGGCAGCATCTATGGAAAAGAGTAGAGTCAATGTTTTGGGCCGAGTTCCTTCTTCAGCACTGCTTGTAGTCCTGATGAAGGGCCTTGGCCTGAAACATCGACTGTTTAATCTTTTCCACAGATGCTACCTAGCCTTCAGAGTTCCTCCAGCATTTTGTATGTGTTTCTCTGACATGTTACTGGTTAACCTTTATTTTTAATTGATAAGGTATATAATCGCAGATTAGGTTATTACTTCTGATAAGAATGTATAATTTTCCAACGCCTGAAGACTGTAGAAAGCTCCTGTTGGTTTATTCTGCTGATAAAACAGTCATGCTTCTGTCAACCCTGGCTGGGGTTATGCTACATTACAGTACTAGATATTGTTCATATAAAGTCACATTCTGGTTTGTAAGGAATGGGTAGGGTGAAAATATAGCATATGTGCAAAGTCTAACACTTGTCCACATATCAACTACTTAGTGATATTGAGTTGAGTGACTCATAATTTGCAAAACTAAGAGTATCAGAGGCGATCCTGTCAGAAACGATTCTATTCATAGTAAACCAGAGACCTCTTCCATGTTCTGATCAGCCTACATCAACAACGCAGATTAACTCTTTACTTCATTGAATATCTTTGCACCTTGGCTGGGTGTGAAGTGATTGTTATATTTAGAGATTTCACAAAGGTTAATTGTTAATTAACTAAAACATTCTGTACGTATAGTCAGTTTTCTCCTTGAAATGGTTTGAAAAACAGTCAAGTCTTTTCAACACACGCAAAATGCTGGAGTCAAAGTCTTTTGTCTTCTTCTTAGGCCTATCACCCTTCCTGCAACATAGGCCACCAACAGCAGCTTGCCAGAGTAGCCCAGGTGTAGCCCATCCTTTTGGTATCATTCCTCTCCCAGGGATCAGGTCTTAGGAGCTTCTGTTGGCATTTCCTCATCTGCAGACTCCAATCAGTTTGGATTGGCAACAACATCTCCTCCACGATTACTACCAGCACAAGAGCAGCATAAGGTAGTGTGCTTGGCCTGCTGCTCTTTTCACTTTACATTTATGATCATGAAGCTAAGCACAACTCCAGTGCTTTACTTCCAGGTTCTTACAGGTTGGAGTTGATAGCCCCATGCCTAACCATCCTCCTTCCACAACTAGGCTTGGGACCGTCCATGGCAGAGTTAAAGTCTCTTGTAGTCCAACGCAATTTAATTCAACATCAACATTCCAACTAAAGCACTCTGCAACTGTATTTTGCTCATTTCATTATAACAGAAATGTCAATAGTACTTTGATTTTCATGTTAAATTAGGAACTGTTGTCTGGTTTTTCAAAAGCATCGGCATAATTTATCTATTATTATATTGATTTTGTTTTCATTGTAGTTGTATGTTGACAGCTTGATAATTTTTTCTCCATGATACAAAATTGAAATTCAGAGGTGAATATATTACACTGATGTGGTAAGAACTTGTTCCAGTCAAATTCTTCTGCAAGATGTATTGATCTCTAATGAGTAAATTAATAATGGTATATATTTTTTCTGTTTTTACTCAATACATCCTTGTGTAACTGAATCCTTGATTTCCTCACAGTCTGTTCAGATTGGCAACACCTCCTCCACAATCTCTATTAGCACGGGTGCACTACAAGGCTATGCATTTAATCCCCTGCTCTACTCGCTTTACACTTATGACTGTGAGGTTAGGTGCAACTCCAATGCCATAGTGAAGTTTGCTGATGACAGCACTGTCATTGGCTGAATCAAAGGTGGTGACGAATCAGCATATATGCGGGAGATCAAAAATCTGGCTGAATGGTGTCCCAACAGCAACTTCTCACTCAATATCAGCAAGACCAAGGAGTTGATTATTGAAGTCAGATGGAGGAAACTGGAGATCTGTGAGCTAATCCTCATCAGGAGGTCTGAGGCGGAGGGGGTCATCAACTTTAAATTTCTTGGTGTTATTATTTCAAATGATCTATCCTGGGTCCAGTGCCATTACAAATATAGCAAGGCAATGCTTCTGCTTTCTTAAAAGTTAGTGAAGATTCAGCATGTCATCTGAAATTCTGACAAATTTCAATTGATGTGCAGTGGAGAGTATGCTGACTGGAATGGAAACACCAATGCCCTTGAATGGAAGAGCCTACAAAAAGTAGTGGATACAGCCCAGTCCATCACGGGTAAATCCTCCACACCTTTGTACACATCTACACGGAGTGCTGTCGCTGGAATGCAGCATCCATCATCAAAGTCCTCCACCAACCAGGCCATGTTCCCTTCTCACTGCTTCTATCAGGAAGGTGGTACAGGAGCATCAGAGCCCACTCACCAAGTTCAGCAACAGTTATTATCCCTTAACCATCAGGCTCTTGAACTCTTGAATCACTACTCAACTCACTCACCCACCCCATCACTGAATTGTTGCCACAACCCATGGGCTCATTTTCAAGGACACTTCATCTCATGTTCTTGATATTTATTGCTTATTTATTATTATTATTAATTCTTTATTTTTGTATTTGCACAGTTTGCACATTGGTCCAGTCTTTCATTGATTCTATTGCGTTTCTTGTATTTACTGTGAATGCCCACAAGAAACACACACACACACACACACACACACACACACACACACACACACACACACACACACACACACACACACACACACACACACACACACACACACACACACACACACACACACACACACACACACACACACTCACTCACTCACTCACTCACTCTCCAGGTAGTGAAGGCAAAGGTGTTGTTCAATGTGCGCACGAACACTTTCCTAAAGTGAAAGGATTATTTTTGAATGTCAAGTTTCCCTTCAGCTAACTCTTGCAGAGGGCATGATAACTGGGGAATGTGCTTGATAAGCATTGAGAAGAGAAAAAAGCCTGCTGCATTTTCACTGTGTTGAATTGGAGGCCCATCATGCTATCTCCTGTTCTAATACATTGTATACTAGGATCTCTGAAATTTCCCAGCTCTGTTGGTCTCCTCTGGGACAACACAGTTGGGTAATGTTTGGTGTAATAATGCTGGTGATGTAAATTCAACTCTGTTACTGTCTGTAAGGAGTATGTATGATTCTGTATGTCTTTGTCGGTTTCCTTTGGATGTTCCAGTTTCCTCCTACATTCTAGTGGTCTGTGAGTTATTACCGGTAGGTTAATTGGTCACATGGGTGTAATTGTGTGGCATGAGCTGATTGGGCTGGAAGGGCTTGTTACCTTGCTGTATCTCCAAATAAATAAATCAATCAAAATAAATAAATATTCTGCTTAATCTCCCTTTGTATGACTTGGAAAAATCAGATTTCAAGATAAAGCTAACAAGCAATAGAAAACCAGATAATAAGAGTTTATATACATAATTAAAACAGCGTTTTTGAGGTGAAACAGCAAATAAAATGCTAGGGTAACTCTGCTGTTCAGGGAGCATCTGTGGAGAGAAACAGACAGTCAGCCTTTCGGATCAAGATCCTTCATTGTTCAGGTCCAGAAGAATCACCTTGACCTAAGCATTGATTGTCCATTCTTTCACCACAGATGCAGCCTGACTCACTGGAATCCTCCAGCATTATATTTGTTACTCCTTATCTGCAGTTCCTTGTATTATGACACAAAGCTGGATCTGGTGCACCATGCTGATATGGTGCGGGCTGCTTACAAAACTTCTAAATTTACTTTTTCAGAATTACTCTCACAGCAGTCTGCAGCCTGCAATTTCCCTGTAAGCAATGTACTTTCAAACTGTCTTAATGAACAAGCAATTTCATGATCTTCTCAAGGATTCGGCAGACTTAACACTCAGCATGATTGTATGGCACCTTTAAGCTGACGAAGGTATGTCACCCTGGCTGGAAAAGGGGGAGGGGGGAGGACTCCAAGCCAGACTGAAGCACCAAGAAATGCAAGTTTCCCTAGCCAGCATGTTGTTAACAAATATACATTCACTGGAGAATAAGATTGATGACTTAAGGACAAAATTGCTGTTTCGGAAGGAAATGAGGATATGTTGCGTTCTCTGTTTCACATAGATATGACTCGCTCCAGACATGCTGAGTACATTGCTAAAACCCAGACGCTTCTCAATACACAGGATGGACTGGACTGCTGATTTGGAGAAGGCAAAATGAAGGGGTTTATGCTTCATGATTAACTCTTCGTGGTGCTCAGCTGTAGTGGTCTTGCCACACTTTTATTCCCCTGACCTGGAACATCTAAAGACTGTTCTACTTGTCTAGGGAGTTATCCTCCATGATCTTGACTGCAGTTTACGTAACGCCAAAAGCCGACTTCAATCAAGCACTCAAGATATTGAATGCTGCCATCACCAAACAAGAAACAGTTCACCCTTACGCATTTGAAATCATAGTCAAGGACCTTCAATCTGGTTTGTTTGAAGAAATCTCTGCCCAATTATTAACAGCATATAAATGGCAGCACCAGGGGTCCCAAAACATTTGACCACTTCTGTACTATGATTAGAAATGCCTACTTAGACTGCATTTTGGGAAATCTGATCCCTTGGCTATCCTCCTCTTACCTGGACACAAGCAGAGGCTAAAAAGCAAGGTTCCAGAGTTAAGGACAAAAAAGACATGGTTGCAGAGGAGAGCTACAGTGGGGTTGCTTTGAGTCAGTGGACTGTGCTGTGGTCAAAGATTCATTAGAGGATCTGAATGAATACACCCTGGTTGCCACAGACTTTATAAAAGCAGCTGTAGACGAGTGTGTCCCCGCAAAATCATACAGAGTCTTCCCCAACCAGAACCCCTGGATGAACCATGAAATTCACAATCTGCTGAGTCCCATATTAGTGGCATTTAGGCCTGGCAACTAAGTAAGATACAAGAGATCCAGGTACGATCTCCAGAAAGCCATCTCTTTTGCAAAGTGGCAATTCCATATCAAACTTAAATCACTGAATGTTGATTGACAGCTCTGGCAGGGCTTGTGTGCTATTACCTCCTACAAAGTGAAATCCAGTGACATAGGTGTCAACAATGCTTCACTCCCAGATGGGGTCAATGTCTTCTATGCTCACTTTGACCATCAAACCCTGGAGGAACCTTCACAAACTCTCACAGCCCCCGATGACCCTGTAATTTCAGTCCCTGAGGCTGATGTGAGAGCATCCATCAGGAGGGTGAACCCATGGAAGCATCTGGCCCACGTACTGGCTGAAAGCTCTCTGTTGATCAACTGGCTGGAATGTTCACGGTATCTTTAACCCCATGCTTTGGCAGGCTGAGGTACCCTCCTGCTTCAAGCAGGCTTCAGATATACTGGTGTCTAAGAAGAACGTGGTAACCTGCCTCAGTTACTATTGTCCAATAGCATTTGAAGTTCTTCGACAGGTTGATGATGATTTCCTTATTTGCAGACCACAGTCAGTTTGGATTGGCAACAACATCTTTTCCACACTCTGTCAACACAGATGTAGCACAGGGCTGTGAGCTTAGCCCCCTGCTCTACTCATTTCATTCTTATGACTGCGAGGTTAAGTACAGCTCCAATGCCATGTTTAAGTTTACTGACGACATCACTGTTGTTGGCCGAGTCAAAGGTGGCAATGAGTCAGCATATAGGAGGGAGATTGAAAATCTGGCTGAGTGGTGCCACAACAACAGCCTCTCACTCAATGTCAGCAAGACCAAGGAGCTGATTATTCTCTTCAAGAGGAGGAAACCAGAGGTCCATGAGCCAGTCCTCATCAGAAGTCAGAGGTGGGGTGGGGGGGGGGGGGTGAGAAATCAACAACTTTAAATATCTCATTGTTATAATTTCAAAGGATTTGTGCTGGTCCCAGCATGTTAAGACAACCACAAGGAAAGCACGTTGGTGTCTCTACTTCTTGAGAAGTTTGTGAAAATTTGGTGTGATATATAAAACGATGACTAACTTCTATAGATGTGCGATGAAGAATCTATTGACTGGTTGCATTATGGCCTAGTATGGAAATACCAATGCCATTGAACAGAAAATCCTAAAAAAGTAATGGATATGACCCAGAATATCACGGGTAAAGCCCTCCCCCCACTGAGCACATGTACTCATCAGAGACCCCCACCACTCAGGTCATACTCTCTTCTCACTGCTGCTATCAGGAAGAAGTTACAGGAGCCTAAGGACCCACACCACCAGGTTCAGCACAGTTACTACCCATGAACCATCAGGCTCTTGAACCAGAGGGGATAACTTCACTGGGCTTCACTCACTCCATCACTGAACTGCTCCCACAACCTATGGACTCACTTTTAAGGACTCTTCATCTCATGTTCTTAATATTTTTGTTTTTTTTAATTTGCACAGATTTTTGGGTGCTGTTTTTCATCAATTCTATTGTTTCTTGGATTTACTGTGCATGATTGCAAGAAAATGAATGTCAGGCTTAGATATAGTGACATATATGTACTTTGATAATAAATTTACTTACTTATTTATCAACATGATCCTACAGAAAGAGATGCTATGGAATTAATAATAGAAAACAAGGAGGCAATTGTTGAATTAATCAAGTATTTTTCATCTATCTTCATCATAGAGGATACAAAAAACATTACAGTAACATCTGTTATTTGGGGATGAGAAGGAGAAGAGAAGCTCGTAAGCTTAGAGTGACTGGAAAAGAGTGACTTAGCCAATGGCAGGAGCTATGGACCGACAAGCCTCTGAGTCCTGGAGCACTTAATCCTAAAACATCGTAAAAAGTTATCAGTGACATACTTAATACGTAGTTTCAATTTTCCAGATTTCTCTAAATTCAGGGGAGGTTCCTTTAAATTGCAAAAGAGCAAGAGGAGCTCCTTTGTTCAAAAGATGAGAATCAGGAAACTACAGGGGAATTAACTTCACATGTGTCATAAGGAAACTGTCAGAATTATCCCAACATTGGAAGTATTTACATAAGGCTTTGCCTCGAAAAGGCAACATCTATAATCAAAAGATTCTCACCATCTGGGCCATGCGATCATTTTGTTGCTACCATTGGGAAGGAAGTACAGAAGCCTGAAGTTCCACACCACTAGGTTGAAGAACAGCTACTTCCCTTCAGCCATTTATTTTAGCAAACCTGCACAACCCTATTCACTATCTCAGTATAGCAACAAATACCCTACACTCAATGAACATTTTTTTGTTCAAAATATGTTCTTCGTTATATAATTTGTAACTAGTTTATGTTTTTGTTGAGAATGTTGTATACATGTGGCTGTGATGCTGCTGGAAGTAGGTTTTTCATCACATCTGGTTTTACATGTGCTTATGACAATAAACCTGACTTTGACCTAGAGACTTTATAGCAGATCATTTAGAAAAAAGCCATTTTAATCGTGCTTTTCACATTGTGTTCTGAAAAGTTTGATCCAATTATTGGAGCTCTTTGAAGAAATAACATGTTCTGTGAATAAAAAGGATGACTAGAAGAGCTATATTTAGTTTTCTAGAAGGCATTTGATAAGACTTTGCCAAAGGTTATTTCAGAAAATCAAAGCTCATGAGGTAGAAAGCAACATTTTGACATGGATGTCACACAACTAGTTATTCTGATATAAGTTGGAATGGCTGATATTTAACCCAAGTTCCAAAATATCTGCATTCAGATAACAGGAAAGTATTTTACAATTGGAAGGACTAAAATAATCAATGATCTTTATACTTAAATTTGCAGATCTCAATCAGGAGATCTCACTGCATTATTAAGATCTTTTCCGTACTTGGAACTAGATTCATACATCTAGGGTCCAGTTTCAGGACATTAACTGTAATTTTTGAGTTGCATACTGCAAATACACTGCTGTTGGTTAAAGGCTATAATTTTTAACTTGCCCAATTTGTGTACACTTTGAGATATTGTTCAGGATTATAGGTGCATGAAAGGTAAGGTTTCATTAGCTTGGGAATTACCAACCTTTTTTATGCCATTGACCAACACTTTTAAGCAAGGGATCTGTGGATCCCAGGTTGGGAACCCCTACATTAGCTGGACTGTTAAAGGAAGATGAGCACAATAGATTATGCAGATGCTGGAAATCCAGAGTAACATCTCTCTCTCTCTCTCACACACACACACACACACACACACACACACACACACACACACACACACACACACACACACACACACACACACACACACACACACACACACAATGCTGGAGGGAACTTGGCAAGTTAGGCAGCATCTAGAGAGAGGAATAAAGAGTCAACATTTCAGAGCAAGACCTTTCATCAGGACACTGATTCTCGCTCTATATTTGTCTCCATAGATGCTAGCTGATTTGCTCAGGCCCTCCAGCATTGTGTGTGTTACTAAAGTAAGCTGTGTTCTGGCTTTGTCAGCAATATCTTTGGTGTACTTTCACAGTGAGGTAGTATGGTTATGACCTAACGTACACATTTCAACTAATTAAAGGTTACTGATCCTCTTGTGAAATTATATATATATATATATATATAAACTACCGGTACATACCCAAGAACTTTGAATTCGCACTTCTGGTGACAGCTCTGACTCACCGTGGTCGAGTGGGCTTTAGTACCCAAATAATAGTCTTCCTTATCTGCATCAATTTCCATATATAACTTCCTATCTCATGTGGCATGCAATTTTCAGCATTTACTGCCACCATTATTTATAACCACATATAATTTCATCAACCATCTGTGGGAGTGAGTCAAATTTATGCCCAGTTATCAAAAAGCAACAGATTTTAAAAACCGGCCTCAACTGGCTCTTTAGCAGCAGTACAAACAGCTCCGGTCTCAAAATTGCTTTCCTTCCTATTTATGTAAGCAGCATTTATTTTTAGGTTATTTATAAATTTTAAATCTAAAATTGATTGGTCTTTTTAAATTAAAAATCTATCTTTAATGGGCAGCGTCTTTACAAGATGACTACAGCCATTATCAATACTCTTCAGAGAGTGTCTGACTGGTGTCAGTGGTCACATAACCAGCCTTGTGATATGCACCAGCTATTCATACGACCATCCACCACCTGCTCCCATAGCTTCATGTGACCCTGATCAGAGGGCTAAGCAGGTTCTACATCTTGCACAAAGATGTCCTGCAGGCTAGTGGAGGGAAGGACGCCTTACACTTCCTTTGGTAGAGATGTATCTCCACCCAACTACCCCACCACACTGTCCAGAAGAAGGTAATGGCAAACCATTTCTGTGGAAAACTTTGCCAAGAACAATCATGGTCATTGACCATGATCACCTACATCATACAACACGACATATAATGATGATGACAATGATATTTAGTGGAAAGGAAATAGGATTAGATCAAAACTGACCATGACACAGTGTTGTGTTTGTTATTGAGGAATAGTACAGAGCACACCAGGATGCCAGCAGGCAGGATACTCAATTGAAATTTATTGATAACCCTGCCTGCAAAAAATGTGAACTCCTTCCATATGTGAGTGGTCAACTGACTGCCATAGGAATAACACTATTAACTACCACTGCATCTCCCCTTCTTGAAAAAAGTAGGTATGTGCCTCTTGTTTAAGATAAGATAAGATAAAACTTTATTTATCCCGAAGGAAGTTATTGTTGCAAGGTTGCTCAATCAGAAATATAAACTTTAAAATACAAAATTTAACCATTGAGGTATGAAAAAGAATACAAAATGTGCATTAGAAAAGTAATAGTTCAATATACAGATTGGCAATGAAACCATACACATATACTTAAGGAGGAGGAGCTGGAGCGTCTTATAGCCACAGGGAGAAAGGATCTCCTGTGGCGTTCAGTGGTGCACCTGGGTGGAATCATTCTGTTACTAAAGATGCACCTCTGTTTGTCCAGTATGTTATGGAGGGGGTGAGAAGGATTGTCTATAATGCTCCGTAGCTTCTGCAGCATCCTCCTCTCAGACACAACCATCAGGGAATCCAGTTCTACCTCCAGAGCAGATTATAGAACTGCATTGAAATCATAGTCACTGATATCGAGTGATTCAGTTCACTTTACTCATAACTTATGCTCCTTACATAGATAGATAGATAGATAGATACTTTATTCATCCCCATGGGGAAATTCAACTTTTTTTCCAATGTCCCATACACTTGTTGTAGCAAAACTAATTACATACAATACTTAACTCAGTAAAAAAATATGATATGCATCTAAATCACCATCTCAAAAAGCATTAATAATAGCTTTTAAAAAGTTCTTAAGTCCTGGCGGTAGAATTGTAAAGCCTAATGGCATTGGGGAGTATTGATCTCTTCATCCTGTCTGAGGAGCATTGCATCGATAGTAACCTGTCACTGAAACTGCTTCTCTGTCTCTGGATGGTGCTATGTAGAGGATGTTCAGAGTTATCCATAATTGACCGTAGCCTACTCAGCGCCCTTCGCTCAGCTACCGATGTTAAACTCTCCAGTACTTTGCCCACGACAGAGCCCGCCTTCCTTACCAGCTTATTAAGACGTGAGGCGTCCCTCTTCTTAATGCTTCCTCCCCAACACGCCACCACAAAGAAGAGGGCGCTCTCCACAACTGACCTATAGAACATCTTCAGCATCTCACTACAGACATTGAATGACGCCAACCTTCTTAGGAAGTACATTTGACTCTGTGCCTTCCTGCACAAGGCATCTGTGTTGGCAGTCCAGTCAAGCTTCTCGTCTAACTGTACTCCCAGATACTTGTAGGTCTTAACCTGCTCCACACATTCTCCATTAATGATCACTGGCTCCATATGAGGCCTAGATCTCCTAAAGTCCACCACCATCTCCTTGGTCTTGGTGATATTGAGACGCAGGTAGTTTGAGTTGCACCATATCACAAAGTCCTGTATCAGTTTCCTATACTCCTCCTCCTGTCCATTCCTGACACACCCCACTATGGCCGTGTCATCAGCGAACTTCTGCACATGGCAGGACTCTGAGTTATATTGGAAGTCTGATGTGTACAGGGTGAACAGGACCGGAGAGAGTACGGTTCCCTGCGGCGCCCCTGTGCTGCTGACCACCGTGTCAGACCTACAGTCTCCCAACCGCACATACTGAGGTCTATCTGTCAAGTAGTCCACTATCCAATCCACCATGTGAGAGTCTACTCCCATCTCCGTTAGTTTGTGCCTTAAGATCTTGGGCTGGATGGTGTTAAAGGCACTAGAGAAGTCAAGGAATGTAATCCTCACAGCACAACTGACCCCCTCTAGGTGAGACAGTGATTTGTGCAGCAAATACGTGATAGCATACCCTAATTGCCAACATTATAAATGTCTTTCTCTTTGTTTTTAATGATCTCTCTCTTTTTTTCTTTATTCACTAATTCCCTTTTTTTAAGAACAGTCTCATTTTGTGAAATGTTTTCGGCATCAGAACTCTTTAAAAATAAAACACTAAATCCAAAGGAGGGCAGGGAGTTTGACCGACTACTCCAACTTCCCTGCTGTCTCTGTGTCTCTGTGCATTTCCCCAGGCTCGTGGCCCACAGATTATTACAATGTGTCCTCTTTTGGGTGTCGCTTGAAAGCATTGCCAAGCAACCCTGGCCATTTCTCAGCCCATGCCTCATGGCGCATACAGTTAGCAAACTAGCACAGGCTGTTCAGGTTGATAAGCCTCTGGATATTTTTCATAGATATATGCGAACAAGAACCATCTTACTGTAAATTCATCCTTGTTGAGGTTCTCACTTGGACTATAGCACCAATTCATCGACAGTCGATTCCACTTCTGACAGCATCTTGTGTTTGTTATTGAGGGATAGTGCAGAGCACACCAGGACACCAGCATGCAGGATACTCAACTGGACTTCATTGACAACCCTGCTTGTACACTATGTGAACTCTTCCTATGTGGGAGTAACTAACTGAGTGGCATAGGAATAACACTACTAACTACCACTACACACAGTAGCCTGGCAGTTAGTGCAATGCTTTACGTTGCTGTCTGCAAGGAGATTTTATGTTCTCCCTGTGAATGCATATATTTCCTTTGTGTGCTCCCATGTCCTCTCACATTCCAGAGATGTATGGGTTAGGGTTAGCGAGTTGTGGGCATACTATGTTGGCGCCCAAAGCATGGTGACACTCGCGGGCTTCACCCAGCGCATATTCAGACTATGTGGTTCATTCATGCATAATGCAAGACATAAATTACAATAAGAAGATAGTGTAAAAAGAGAGCAAAATATCAAGGTAATGTTCATGGTTTCATAGACATTCATGGACTTATTGAATGGATGTACAGGCTCTACCAGTTAGCTATCCTATTACTATGTCTTAGAATAAATTAATTAATTTAACTTAAAGTGGTTGGCAGATTTAATAAATAAACCTACATTTTTTTCCTAAAATGTCAAAATACACTAGGAGAGCAGACTATTGGGACATCAACTATACATTAAGAGAGTGTGGCAATAGATTCAGATGGGGAAGATGAGCTGGAAGTCGGAGGATGTTTCTGAGATTGGTGCAGTGCCAGGAGTTGGGGTGCCAATGGGTAAAGGTAAGTATTTAACTTATCTTGCAGGTCTTCCTCATACGTACTATGGGAATATGACCTTGATGATCCAGGAGTATGCAATGCTAGATGCATCCAGGATACCATGGTTTAAGTTAGTCAGCAATGTTGCAAAAGCAGCATGGGAAATAATGGTATTTATTTTATTCATTTGTTTTTTATTTTATTTTTATGCAAAAAGTGTGTAAAATATTTTGTGTGCCCTGTGACATGGAAATCATCTCAAGGACCTCAAAACTAATTCGTGATAAGAAATGTTCTATCAATATTTGTGACAGAAGGAAATCCACCCAGGGACATGTTGACAACATGCTGAAAACCTCTGATACAATAAATCTGAAATACAGAAAGAATATGGAAACTCATAGCAGGCTCAAAAGAATCTGTTAGGGGAGAAACAGAGTTAATATGTCAAGCCGATGATGAGGCTCTTTGTCATTTCCTATTTCATCTCAGACAACATGCTACCAATTTGTCTTTCTAATGTGCAGTAGATTGCAATTCTATCCACTTCAATATTTTATTCATCACGTTCTGTAGCTTCTGAGCTGCTTCAGAATTCCAGTCTGCTTTAGCTTGGCCGTCATCTGCAAATCTGCCACATTGCATTTTCTTTCTGAATTCACATCATTTTTGCAAACTGCAACACCAAGCTCTAGTGTGAAGTGACACAAGAGCATAGCAGTTAGTGTAACGCTATATATTGCCAGCGATCTGGGTTCAATTCCCTCCACTGTCCGTAATGAGTTTATACGGTCACCTCATGATTGTGTGAATTTCCTCTGGGTGCTCTGGTTTCCTCCCACATTCCAAAGATGTATGGGTTAGCAGGTTCATTGGGTGTAATTGGGCAGTGTGGACTCATAAAGCCAGAAGAGCTTGTTACTGTGCTGTATCTCTAAATAAAATTAAATAAATAAATAAAAATGAATGGGCTTTTGACCTAAAATATCTACAGTTCCTTTCCCTCCACAGATGTTGCCTGACCTTCTGAAATCTTCCACAGATCTTATTTTGCACCAATCTCCATTTCTTCTTTCCATTCTGAACTGGCTCTAATTAGTACATACTGGTATGCTCATCTTGAGTTCACTTTTAATCTACTCCATATAGCTTCATGTGGCTTTTTGTAAATCTCTTTGGCACTCTCAGTATATCCCAGATTGCCATCTTGTACCCACTATGAAGATTGGTTTTGAAAGGCACAAATCATATTCACTGTTTGTGTGAAAATCTACAGCTAATTATTTAAGTGTTTTTTTTAGTTTGCAGTCATATTTATTTTAGTTGGTATGTGGGATGCGGATGTCTCTGGCCAAGGCAGTACTTAATACTGTCAATAATTGCTCTTCCAAAGTGGTGAGTCACCTATGTGCAGTATTGTAAGAGTGAACAAACCAAGGCTCTTTAAAGCCCAGTGAGAACGGTATTATCAGAGCCCTGTGTTTTTTTTCTCATAATATGTCTGAATGACAGTGAAGGAATATTTGCAAATTAGGTTGGTGGGTGACTTGGAGCAGTACATAGAGGTGATGCCATAACCACATGCATGCTCTCCTTATCATTCTATAAGAAGTAGAAGTAACAGATCTGGGAAGTGTTGTCAAAAAAGTTTTGATGAGTTTCTGCAAAGCCTTCTGTAAATGGCACATACTGTTGAATGGTCTCGTTGTTGATAAAATATGTTGATTAGATGTGCAATTTTTATTGATAAACCATAGAAAGCAGAACATGGAAGATAGAAATCTACAGCACATTATAGACCCTTTGGCCCATAATGTTGTGCCGGCCACGTAACCTACTCTAGAAACTACCTAGATTTACCTTACTGCACAGTCCTCTATTTTTCTAAGCTCCATCTAACTATCTAAGAATCTCTTAATAGACCCTATTGAATCCACCACCACGCACCCACCACTCTCTGTAAGAAAAATTTACCCCTGAACGTCCCTTCTGTATCTACTTCCAAGCACCTTAAAACAATGCCCCTCATGTTAGCCATTTCAGCCATGAAAAATTCTATCTGGATATATCACAGCTTGGTATGACTACTGCTTTGCCTATTACTGCAAAAGAGTTGTGGACATAGCTCAGCACAGCACAGAAACAAACCTCCCTTTCATAGACTCTACACTTCTTGCTGCTTCCTTAAATCTGCCTACATAAAAACCCACCCACCCCAGACATTCTCTCCTCTCCACTCTCCCATTGGATAGAAGGTACAAAAGCCTGAAAGCATCTACCACCACAGTCAAAGACAGCTTTTACCTTTTGTTATAAGGCTGTTGAATGGTTCCCTAGTATGATAAGATAGAACTTTAACAATCAACCTTGTTATGATTTTGCACCTTGCTGTCTACCTGCACTGTACTTTCTCTGTAATTGTTACACTTTATTCTGAATTCTGTTATTGTTTTATCTTGTTCTACCTCAACATGCTACGTAATGATTTGATCTGCATGAACACTATGCAAGACAAGCATTTCACTGTACCTCAGTACATGTGACATTAATAAGCCAATACCAATTCTAATTCCAAGATGGATTTTCAACCTCACAATCTGTTCCATTGTGACCCTGCACCTTATTGTCTGCCTGTGTAGAGTAATGTAGTTGGTGGGAATATACATAATTCACAGGCACTGACATTGATTTGGGGTTCACTTTAAGAGGCTTTTCTGATGTGATGACATAATTATGTGATTACTTTTACCACGCTTTGTGTTCAGTGCTTGGATTACAATAAATGAGTTGCTATGGTTTTTCTTAAACTTAAAATGCCTCTGCTGTTTCATATGTGAAAGCCTACACCTGCATTGCAATTCTATAGAAATGGTTTGCCACTGCCTTCTTCTGGGCAGTGTCTTTACAAGATGGGTGATCCCAGCCATTAGCAATACTCTTCAGAGACTGTCTGCCTGGCATCAGTGGTCACATAACCAGGGCTTGTGATATGGTACGACCATCCACCACCTGCTCCCGTAGCTTCATGTGACCTTAAGCAAGTGCTACACCTTGCCCAAGGATGACCTGCAGGCTATTGGAGGGAAGGAGCACTTTACACCTCCCTTGGTAGAGACGTATCTTTACACCGCCATCCAAACTGTCTCAATATAGCTGATGTAGTTAAATGATTTGTCTGAGTGGCAGGCACCATGAGGTTTTTTACCTCAGTACATATGACATTAATAAACCAATTTACTAATTTTACTGATAATGGGGGAAAGTGGATGTATGTTGGTGGATGAGTTGTCAATGAAGTGGAATTCCTTATCCTTAGATTACCAAAATCACAGGGTAGTTTTGATTCTAACAATTACATGCAATTCTATAGGATAAAAGTGACAAAGAAGCCCAGTGAGCTCAACCAGTACCTGCCAGCATACATACACTGTGATGATGGACTTGGATGTAGCAGATAGAGTTTAATGTGGAAAAATATGCAGTCTTGGTAGAAAAAAAGGACAGAAAATGTATTTTTTAAATAAAAGGAGCTAAATGGTATTATTTTCAGAAGAGATTTAAGTGATCTACAGTGGAGAATGTGCAAGGGGGATGGTACATTAGATTTTATAGCTGGATAATATTAGATATGTCTTATTGAAAATATATTGCGTGGTGGTGAAATCATACCTGCAATATTGTGTTCAGGACAGATATTCAGACTGAGGGGGCCATAATTATGGGAATAACTTCCCTTTCCTCTCAGGCTTGAGTCGATGTTATCATCATTCCCTTTCCTCCCACTCTTTAATTTCTGAATTGAAGCGAGCTAGCTCTCTGTTTTGCAATTCGATCCCTTGTTGCTCATGCTCTTACCTTATTAGTCAATCATGAAGCATCTTAATGATGTCCTTTAAAATTATATATAAATTATATCTGGTGCTTCACTGCTGCCTGCTCTTTCAACTGCCTCTAAGAAACCTGGTTAAGCAAGATGAGAATGAGGGGACATTTCATAGCTCTACATATAAAATGGAGAATTTTGATAATGATTTGCTGGGATGGACCTGTAATAGATTTCCTCCACTTTGTATTAAAAGGCAGCCAACAAGTGTAAAGCCGTTGTGGAAATGCACTCGGTCTCCAATGGTTTCATATTCTGCGTCATGTTGCTTGTAGAAATGCCGAGACACAGTTATCACTGTCCTGGTGTTCTTTACTGCCAGCAGTGGCGTCTGCTGTCTGCTCATTTATATCTCCCCAGGTATCACTAAGTTTTCCTCTATGTCTATCTTGTAAAGGAAATCGGTTCTGATTATATCACAGTGGTGTCACAGTTTGAAAAAACATTATACTACCTTGCTTATTGGTAGAAATAGGATTTGTAATACAGATTAGACTGACATCTGTACTTGCCAAATTCTTTACTATTAGCTACAAAGTAGAACTAAAGCAACATTTACTTAAGAAAGTTAATGAATAGCATGTCATTTTGAGTGATGTGATTTAGTGCAATTTTAACAAATTTCATGACATATGCTGCTGATATTAAACTGGATTCTGATTTTGATGTTATTTAATTCCCAGCAGTAAATCAGGTTCTTCCTTGGAATGAATTGCAATACTTCACTTCCAGGCTGTTCTTAGCAACAAAGTCCACTGATGCAATTATCCCATAATTTCTCATCGTGATGGCAGACCATGCGAATACAGTAGGCTTTAACTGTTGTTATTGAACACCTCTCACAAACTACTCTCACTGCACCAATCTGATCTGGGCCAGATGGGCGTAGGCTTCTCAATCTACAAGGGGTAAAGTGGGAAGCAAACTTTGCTTTCATCAAAGTTGTTAGTGAAGTTTACACTTTTTGAAATATAGGCATTCATGATAGTTAAACTGAATGATTAAATGACAATTTATAGACATACTGTAAATGCTTAAAATATTTATATAATGATTTTACAGGTGCTACACCTTACCCAAGGGTGAGCTACTGGCTAGCTAGTGGAGGGAAGATGTGCTTTACACTTCATTTGATAGAGACATATCTTTACCCCATTACCCACCTGTTTACTCTAATTGCAAAAATAGGCAATAAAAATTAATATAGGTTAAAGTGAACTAACTTCAAGTTTACAGTAAAATGTCTCTTGGCTGATTAACTCCATCTGTTGAATTTTGTGAGTATTGCAGTGAAATTAATTTCAAAATCCAAATATAGCCTCTGACTTCAGACTTTTCCTGAGCTTTGCTTTTGTGGGGTAGTAATATTCTTGGAAGAAACTCCAAGTTATCTCAAAACATTCAGAAGCATCTTTATTAAAGGAATATCATTCTGTAAATATGTGCAGCTATTTAATATTACTAGAGATGTAGACAGATAATTACAGCAAAACAATTTTAAATTTGAACATGTGACTAAATTTATATGGAATATGATGCATTTTAATGATTGATTTTCATAGATTCTTGTTTCAACCATTGAACATTTTCCAGTTCTCAAGAAGTATGGCAATTTTGAAATGATCAGAATCAGAATTAGAATCAAAATCGGAATCAGGTTTAATATCACTGGTATATGTCATGAAATTTGTTATTATGCAGTTGCAGTACTTTGCAATACATAATAAAAACTGTAAGTCACAGTAAATAAATATATATAATGATGGAAGTTCAGGTAAAGGAAAAAGGAAGATTACTTCTTTCCTATTGTCTTCCTCCTAATTGGGAAATGAGACTTAGGAAGTTTAAGTATTGTGTGTGACAGCTTCACCGCATCTGTAATCATATACAAAGCACTAGTGTCCTTGGAGACAATTTGTTTCTTCAGAAGCTCTAGAGAATACTGCTCGAGTTACTGGAGTGGAGAGCCATATCAGATAGATCCTGGAAAAATGGTGCTAAGATGCCGACTAACATCCCTCTGGGGTTCTCAAAATGTTTGTTCAATCATTCCATTGATCAGGGCCAAGTGCTATTGTGGTCACTGATTAAATGGACTCTGGAACTCGAGCTCATTCCTCAATCACACTTTATTTACTTGTGCACAAGTAGAAGTCTGAATAGCACAGAGAAATGCCAATTTTGTACAGAATTGATTAATTGGTCATAAATATTGACCAATTGGTAACCTTGTGTATATTCAAATTGCTTATTTGCATGATCAATCACGAATCACACTACAACAGTATAAGTTTTAATAACCAATATAATCTACTCATTAAAAGCCAATAATACTTTAGAATTAGTAGAGTATGAAATAAAGTTGCTCTAAACTCCTTCATTTGTATCCTTGTCTTGGGATGCCAAATAGCTTTGGTTCTGTGCTGTGCAAAGGGAAGCTATTCTCTTCAAAGACTTTTCCTCAAAGGCCTCATTTGCCTGGGTTGACAGCACACTATCTGTAACCTGGACATTATCTTAACCATTGCCTTGCTGTAACTTCTACACTGTGTTCAAGTGTCTCCTTACAATACAGAAGTCAAAGAACATGTAATTTTATGTTCAGTCACTATTGAGACACAGGGAGATAAAGTGAGGGTGAAGGGATGTAATAGTGGCCTGAAGTAGAGGAGATCATGTAGTATAGTTGGGCTGGATAGATCACAGAAATATATAATTAATAAAGCTAGAGATCAGTTTGACAAGGTAGATGAGAATTTGTATCTGGAGGTGTTGTCTGACCAAGAGTCTGTGTACATTATTGGGCAAGAAATCATGCAAGTGATGGATCAATGCAATGGTGCCTTTTGGATCCAAACAACAGCATTTGAATGTGCGATTTATCAAAAATGCAAAGTATGAGACTGCATGAAGATGTGTCTTCCTGGAACAAATGCCTACAAATGTGGCTGAACTTTTCTTGGTCTAGTGCCACTGAAAGATTCTTCTTCACTGTAGGTTCACATCCTTCCCTAACAATGGAGAAGTTACATCAGGGCCAGAAACTCAGTCTTCTCCTTTTCCACTTTTCTGGTGTTGCTTTCTCAATGGGTTTGCTTTAACACACTCCCAGCCTGACAACAGAAACCAGCCTCCAAACAGCAGAGTATACCACAGTTAGCAGAGAATGCCATAGTTCCACTCTGCACTAAGTGTGTGGCTTTTGCCAGTAAATGTTTCCAGTGGTGAAGGATATTGATTTTTTGCTTGCATGAAGCTGTAAGTAAGCAAGCTCTGGTCCAAACCACTGAAAACAAACACTGCTAATTTTTTCTTCAACATAATAACCGCTTTTGGCTCCTTCTGCTCTTACAAACATACCGGCTTAAGTATTAGACAGGGCAGTAAGCCATTCAAACCTGTTCCATCATTTACTAAGCTCATGGTAAGTAAGACTTCAAGGTGGATTGAATCAATATGTCAATAAACCATGGGAAACTCGGCTGTGTATTGCTTGATTTTACTTACATAAATATTTATAAGTTGGAACTCCTGAACATAGGTGGAAACAAGAACTTCTGCTTCATTGATTGCTCCTGATGGGACTATTGCATTGCCTCATTGGATATCTTGAGTGTCCTGTCACTGAAGAGCAGAAGTTCCCAACCTGGGGTTCATAGAGCGCTTGCTTAATGGTATTGGTCCATGCAATAAAAAAGGTTAGAATCGCCTGGTGCAGACTGATAAAGATGCTCTTTGAAGGAGATTGCGAGTACTAGCTGATTTCCTTATTTTATTGAACTGATTTAAATGTATTTAGATGCATTTCAGAATCAGAATCAGTTTTAATATCACTGGCATAAGTCGTGAAATTTGTTAATTTTGTGGCAACAGTACATTGAAATATATAATAATAGAGAAAAATCTGTGAATCACATTATGAATACATATATTAAATAGTTAAATTAAATAATAAGTGCAAAAAAAAGAAATAAAAAAGTAGAGAGGTAGTGTTCAAGCTTTCAATATCCATTTAGAAATCAGATGGCTCCTCGGTAGAGATTGTAAAGAGCACCAAATTTCTTGGTGTTCACCTGACGGAGAATCTCACCTGGTCCCTCAACACCAGCTCCATAGCAAAGAAAGCCCAGCAGCATCTCTACTTTTTGCAAAGGCTGAGGAAAGTCCATCTCCCACCCCCCATCCTCATCACATTCTACAGGGGTTGTATCGAGAGCATCCTGAGCAGCTGCATCACTGCCTGGTTTGGAAATTGCACCATCTTGGATCGCAAGACCCTGCAGTGGATAGTGAGGTCGGCTGAGAAGATCATCGGGGTCTCTCTTCCCGCCATCATGGACATTTACACTACACGCTGCATCCGCAAAGGAAACAGCATTATGAAGGACCCCATGCACCCCTCATACAATCTCTTCTCCCTCCTGCCGTCTGGGAAAAGGCTCCAAAGCATTCGGGCTCTCATGACCAGACTATATAACAGTTTCTTCCCCCAAGCTATCAGACTCAATACCCGAAGCCTGGACTGACACCTTGCCCTACTGTCCTGCTTATTATTTATTGTAATGCCTGCACTGTTTTTGTACACTTTATGCAGTCCAGTGTAGGTCTGTAGTCTAGTATAGCTTTCTCTGTGTTTTTTTTTATTACGTAGTTCAGTCTAGTTTTTTGTACTGTGTCATGTAAACCATGGTCCTGAAAAACGTTGTCTCATTTTTACTATACACTGTACCAGCAGTTATGGTCGAAATGACAATAAAAGTTGACTTGACTTGAGATGACTGAGGAAGAAGCTTTTGAATATAGCACTTCATGTAAAGTAATTTTCTTTCAAGCATTTAGCGGTATGGTAGCGTAGTGGTTAGCACAACGGTTTACAGTACCAGAGACTCAGGTTTAATTTCCACCACTGCCTGTAAGGAGTTTGTATGTACTTCCTGAGACCGCATGGGTTTCCTCCCACAGTCCATTTTGGTAGGTTAATTGGCCATTGTGAATTTTCCTGTGATCGGGCTAAGATTAAATTGGAGGATTGCTGGGTGACATGGCTCGAAGGTCTGGAAGGGCCTATTCTATACTCTATCTCAAAAAATAAATAAAATAAATTTCTATAGCATTAACAGCTTTTAATTTTTAATTCTTTCAAGTATTGTCTATTGAGCGTGAATAGCAGTCCAGCTCTTTAGTGGCTTGCTATTGTCTTCTGTATCAAGATGGAGTGATAAACATTGTTTTGCATGCCATCCAGATAGATCATTCCAGTCAAAAATTTATCAAGGTAGTACAAAGGGAAATGCAAAATGTAGTGTTACATTTACTGAGAACGTACAGTGCAGATAAATAAATAGGATCCACGAGCCACAATGAGGTAGACAGAGAAATCAATTCAATTCAATTCAAATCAAGTTTAATTGTCATTCAACCATGCATGAATACAGCCAAACGAGACAGCGTTACTCCAGGACCAATGTGCCAATAGTCACACGCAGTACCAATAGTCACACACAGTACAAAGCACACTTAGCACATACAAATAGCAAGCATATGTATCTTATACACCTGATAGAGGTGTATAAGATGATGAGAGGCATTGATTGTGTGGATAGTCGGAGGCTTTTTCGCAGGGCTGAAATGGTTGACACAAGAGGACACAGGTTTAAGGTGCTGGGGAGCAGGTACAGAGGAGATATCAGGGGTAAGTTTTTTACTCAAAGAGTGGTGAGTGCGTGGAATGGGCTGCCAGCAACAGTGGTAGAGGCAGATATGATAGGGTCTTTTAAGAGACTTTTAGATAGGTACATGGAGTTTAGTAAAATAGAGGGCTATAGGTAAGCCTAGTAATTTCTAAGGTAGGAAATTGTTCGGCACGACCTTGTGGGTCAAAGGGCCTGTATTGTGCTATAGGTTTTCTATGTTTCTATATACTAACATTTATCAAAGATAATTATATTTACTCAATGTACAGATGTGTTAAACTCAGTTGGGAATCATGCAGTTTGTAACAAAATCCTTTTTCGTATCTGTAATGCACTGCTGCTGCTGCTGCAAAAAGCTAATTTTTGTGACATTTATACCCTGGGTATGTATGCCTATGACAATAATCTTGAATCTGACCTTGAATTTGAAAGTTTGAGTAACATAGTGTGTATTGTTCGACTAAAGCAACTTGATTCTGCATATCAGTCTCACACTGATTAATCAGGATTGTAGCTATGCCATTGTCTCAGTAAGGGCTCCACTGAACTAAATGCAATTCCAAGTTAGAAGTCATGTAATTAGAAATTGAGAGAGTGGGAAAGGGGCTTGTTTTGCTGCTTTTGATCTGTTTTGTTGTTGTGGTCATTGTTGCTGCTTGTGTTGTTCTGCAGAACATTGTTGGCATGCTATGTTGGTGCTGGAATGTGTGGGGACAGTTGTGGCCTGTCGCTAGCACATCCTTGGCTGTGTTGGTTGTTCATGCAGATGGTGCATTTCACCATATGCTTTGATGTACGTGATAAATAAATCTGAATCTGATCTGAGAGTACTTGGACTGCTCAGGAGGTGAATTACTTGGTTGTCGTGAAGAGTCAAACTTCAGTTCTGCTTTTTTGTACTCACCTTGGCCTTGAATGTTTTCAAACAGTCATGAGAAGTTTATAAGGAGATGGTTCACCATTATAACTATGGCACACCACTTATACAAATTCTGCAGATTGTTCACAAATCCATTCTCCTTTCTGGCTCCCCTCTTCCCTTCTCCCTCTGCTACCCCTCCTGCTTCACTTTCTTCCATGGTCCACTATCCTCTCCTATCAGATTCCTTCTTCAGCCCACTATCTTTTTTACCTATCATCTCCCAGCTTCTCACTTCATCCTATCTCCTCCCCTAACCACCTTCATTTCGGCTCACCAGGTTTCACCTATCACTTTCCAGCTTGTACTCCATCCTCTTCACCCACTTTCTTACTCTGGCTTCTGCTCCCTTCCTTTCCATACTGAGACGAAGAGTCTCAGTATGAAAAATTGACTATTTATTCTCCTCCACTGATATTGCATGACTTGCTGAGTATATTGCGCAAATCAAAACTGATGAGAATGTTTGTTGTAAATTTGAGTAATCTTGTTTATATATTGGTTGGTTAAGCATTCTTGTTCTTTAAATAATTTATTACGGGTTATATATACAAATACATGAATTACATATATCATTACACTATCATGTGATATGTGCTTAAAGTGAACCAGAAGTTAGTCCTACATTTTAGACTCCTATGTCTTCCTTTAAGTTAGTTTAATGTTTTGAAGTTACAAAACATAATGTTATTTACTTGAGGGTTCAGAATGTATAAAATGTATGCATTTCTGTAGACACTTCTGAAATGTACTTTTCTGGTTAAATACATGGTTATAGATTGGATTGTCTATTCCTGTTCTTGTATTTCTGTCACCTCCACATCTTAATTCTTGGAGAACAGTGAGTCTGTCCTCAAGATTGAAGGGTCATGCTTTTTTAATGTTATTTCAAGTACACATGTGTAAAGGAGAACAAAATAATTGTTACTCTGGATGCAATGCAGTACAAAAAAAACACAGTAAGGTAAAGAATACAATAATAAAAAAAAATATATAAATACATAAGATAGCTTATATACATAGATTATATGTACATGCAGTGACACTAGGTACAGGAGTGCGTGTACACAAGATGACTCTGACAGTGAGTGATAAAGTGCTGGTGGTGGAGTGGGTTAGAGCATGAAGTAATTGATCAGCCTTATTGCTTGTCTAGGAGTGAAACCATGAACCTCCTTGCTTAAAGAGCCTGAATTTGTCTTGGCTGTTTGTCCTGCATACTCCTTTTGAGATTGGGTTTTGAGGAGATCCAAGTGTGAGCACAAGGGATGACCCAGGAACAGCACAGCTGGTAAGTTGTTGGTTGTGGAGTATGCTGCATTGCAACATGCAAGGAGGAATTTGGCTACATTCCGATTCAGTGTGGTGTGTCCTGCTGACATTGCTCGGAGTGCATTCTTTAGATTCTAGCCAAGCTATTTGTAGCTGGGTGGTATGGTGCAGATGTAATATGTTTTATTCCATTTATTTTCTGGAATGGTTGAAACTGTTCGACAACAAACTGTGGTTCATTGTCACTGACTAAGTGAAAATGGCCAGCACTATCATGAGGGATCACACCCCCCACTCTGCTTATGGACTACTTGTCTCATTTCCATCAGGGAGGTGGCTACGTAGCATCCACACCAGGACCATCAGGCTCAAAAACAGTCAATTTCCCCAATGTGGGGATGAGGTTATGTTGCTCTAAGCGAATTCTTCCGGTGGGGCCCAGGTCCTAATGCAAGGCATGCTCTGCTGTTTTTAACCTCTATTAACCTCTAACCTCTAACCCAGAAAGGCTGGAAGGGCAATGTGTCGGGACTGGAAGAAAGGCTCAGGCCAATTTTTCTCACTCTTATACGATATTCACTTCTCTCTCCATGGTGCTGAGGCTGTGAGATGGCCCCAGCTGTTGTGCTTTGTGTTTGTGAGCTTCGCAGCAATTTGCCCCACTAATATGGTGAACTGAGACTGAGGCTTAGGGCCTGCTCTGGGGATTTGGATCAAAGGACTCTATTTGCTTCAGAATGCTGCTGCTCGCTTCTATTGTTTGCATGATTTGTGCTTTTTCTCTTTCTCTGTTCATTGGGTGTTGGTCTCTTTTAAAATTTGGTTTTTTTGGGTTTCTTGCTTTATGGCTGCCTGTAAGAAGACAAATCCAAATGTAGTTTGAATCTTTATAGAGAGTAGAACAGAGAGATTTGCATGCATCTTTGAGGTGATCTTGTGTTGATAGATGGTGACAAAGAGACGTTATTACCTATCCTCAGTGCAATTCATCTGTCTGTTATAATAAAAACATTATCCGCATTTTAACTGTTTCTCCATTCATAGTGACTACACTAATTGATTTAGTACTTCTTAACCATCACAGAACAGTGGTTGGTAAACATAGATGAATATTTTTGGCTAAGGATTTTGGCCTACTGCAATCTTTAAAACACACATAATAATAGTTGTGCATGTGTTTTGGGGTAATTTGTCCCACTTTCAGCGGTAACTCTGCCCACTGGGAAACTGGGATGGGCACACTCCCAAGAGTGATTCTCTTCAGTATCATCCTCAGTGTTATCTGCTCACATGAAAGCACTCATTTCTTCATTAACAACTGAAGTTAGTGCAAAAACATTCAGTCTGCCACCTTCCCATTCACTCATATTAGAAACTGTAATGTTTTCAATATTTCAGTAATATTTGAATAATTAAGTATTGCTTGATTAAGTATGCTTTGTTTGCATAATTTATTATTGTTTATATGTAAGAAGTACGTGAAGAGCTTATATCATCATGCCACCATGTCATATGAAAGTGCCTCAATAATGAAAAACTAAGTAGATAAAGCATGTCCCGGCTCCCGTGTTTTTCTTTCAATTAGATTCTGAAGGTACAAAACATAACAGTGACATTGAGGAAGTTTTAAAATGAACCCAAGATGACTACCTATCTGTTGAAATACAGCTTGCTTTTGTTCTGAAGGGGAGAGAGACATTCAAGTGAAAGAAGTGCAGGGCATTTCTTTTCAGAAGGGGAACAAAAGGTTTGAGTTAAAAAAGGCAGTAAATGGACAAAATTAACAAGCAACAAGTATGGCAATGGTTCAGAAACTCTTTATCTCGTTCTCAATATTTTTTGCTTATTTATTTATTATTATTATTACTTCTTCTATTTGCATAATTTGTTGTCTTCTGAATTTGGTTGAAAGCCCTAGTTGAGTGTCTTTCATTGATTCTGTTATAATTATTATTCTATCGATTTGTTGCGTATGCCCACAAGAAAATGAATCTCAGGGTTGTATATGGTGACATATATACTGTATGTACTTTCACAATAAAACTTTGAACTTGGAACTTTAAAAAAAGCCGAAATGGCTGGTGACATTGGAAAGATAGAAGTGTTCGATTGCACAACAGATTACTGGATGATGTATACTGAATGAACTGAGAAGTATTTTGAAGCAAATGAAATAACCAATAAAACAAGTGCCAGCATAGCTGAGTACAATAGGTAGAAAAACATACAGAATGCTTAGAAGTTTATGTGCTTCAACCAAACTAACCAAAATGAGCATTGCTGATATCACGAATGTAATGCAGGAACATTTAGAACTGAAACCTTTGATGAAATGCAAATTGAAAATCTTCCTATAAAGGAAGAGATGATCCAAACAGAAATCAGAAAAGACCCCAACTGTCTCAGTTCCACATTGCAATATAAAATGGCTGGAATGTGCAGTATAAATTCCAGTTGCCCCATTTTTACCAGTGCAAGGATGAACTTGACCTTCACAAGGTTTGCTTTAGATGGGGATTGAGAGTTTTATAATCCAAGCTGAAAGCTAAAGTATTGGATGAGCTACATGTCGGTCATCTAGGCATAGTCAAAATGAAAGCTTTATCTGATGGCCTGGGATAGATCGACAGATCAAGCAGCTTGCCATTCACTGTTTGGGATGCCAACATGTCCAGAAGATGCCAAGAGCAGGACCCTCCATCCTTGGGAATGGCATGCTTTGCCCTGGCAGATGATTCATGTTGACAGACCATTCATTGGCACAAATTTCTTGATAGTAGTGGATGCGGCTACACAGTGTCCAGAGATGTTCCCAAAAGCCTCCACTACAGCCTCATACACTGTCGATGTGTTGAGAAGCCTCTTCTCAAGCACTGGTGGTCCAGAACACTTAGTCAGTGACAATGGACCACAGTTTGTTGTGGAACAGTTTCAAACATTTCTGAAAATAAATGGAATAAAACATATTACATCTGCATCATACCACCCAGCTACAAATGGCTTGGCTAGAATCTAAAGAATGCACTCCAAGCAATGTCAGCAGGACACACCACACTGAATCGGAATGTAGCCAAATTCCTCCTTGCATGTTGCAATGCAGCATACTCCACAACCAACAACTTACCAGTAAGACAATGGCATGCTCAGATGCAGCAGCCCCTCTGGGGCCAACCAAAGGTCTTTTTGTATTATATAAATGCCTTTTTTACAATTGTAAGGCAATACTGGGCATTTAGAACTTCAATTACTTGAAGCCTACCTCAGTGAGTTACTAGTTGGGGGAGCTAGACTTGGTGTGGACCATGTTGCAGTGTGCTGCAAAAAGGGGTTGGAGTCAATGCAGAAAGGAGGTGTTCAGACTAACTGAGAGTGATTGTCTTGAACATTTTTCTTATGAACACAAGACACTGTTGGATACTGGTAATGTAAGATACTGCAAGTTCAGTTTACTGGTTTGTTGGAAAGACCAATGGCATGGGAATTACATGGCCTTGGTTGTAGCAATGACTTTGTCTCAGGCTTCCCTGTTGCCGCAGTCCAGGAGGCAAGACAGCAGAGACGATATGGCATGATGTCTATGCTGGATTGGGATTGGCCATCCCGTTGGTGCTGCTCTTTGGTGGTCACTCAATGGAATGCAAGCTGGATTGTGGACTGCTGAGAACTGCTTGTCCTTGCTGACAACACCCATGCACCATCATTGTATGGGATATTTTACTTAGGAACTTGAGCTATATTATAATTTTTGTGCGACTGTATGTTTACTGCTATCTTTTATGTGCTACTTGTTCCTTGTGCTTTGTATGACTGTTGGTGTTGTGTTTTGCACCTTGGCCCTGGAGGAACACTGTTTCGTTTGGTTGTATCCATGCATGTTCATGTATGGTTGAATGATTAAACTTGAACTTGAGGTACATCATCTAAAAATCTCAGTGCTGATGCAGGGTCTTGATTTAAGATGTCAACCATCTCTTTGCCTCCACAGGTGCAATCTGACCTGCTGAGTTCCTCTAATGGTTTGTTTCTCACTGTAGATTGCAACATCTGCATTCTCTTGTGTATCCAAATCTTGCACTATGTTGGTAAACATGTGCGAATGTAGGTGACCCAAGGGAGATCCATTTTGCACTCCCTCATTGAATCTGATGGATTACTGATTTGTTTGTGCAACAGATCAGTTCAGTGTGTCTATCTGCCAGCAACAGCTTTTCACCAGAGATTCAATGCTTTATCCAGTCTCTCAGTGGTTTGCGGTTATTTTGAGCATATCGTAAGCACCAGAAAATCTGCAGATGCTGGAAATCCAAAGCAACGCATACAAAATGCTGGAGGAACTCGGGAGGTCAGGTGGCATCTGTGGAAGTGAATAGACAGTTGACGTCTTGGGCTGAGACCCTGCTTCAGGACTGAGAAGGAAAGGGTAAGGTGCCAGAATAAAAACATGGGGGGGGGGTGTAAGGTGACAAGCTGGAAGGTAATTGGTGAAGCTGGGTGGGTGGAAAAGGTCAACGGCTGGAAAAGGAATTTAATAGGAGAGGAGAGTGGGCCATAGGAGAAAGAGAAGAGGGGACCCAGGGGGAAGTAGTAGGCAAGTGAGAAGGGTTAATATGTCAAAATGGGGAATAGAGGAAAAGGGAAGGGGTGTTTTTTAACCAGAAGGAGAAGTCGATAATCATGCCATTGGGTTAGAGGCTACCCAGATGGAATATAAATTGTTGCTCCTCCACCCTGAGGGTAGTCTCAAAAGGAGGCCATGGACCGACACGTTGGAACGGGAATGGAAATCGGAAAATTAAAGTGTTTGGCCACTGGGCAGGTCCACTTCTGGTAGGTGGAGCAGAGGTGCTCTCCAAAGTGGGCCCCCCCAATTTCCAATGGGTCTCACCAATGTAGAGGAGGCTGCATTGGACACAATAGATGACTCCAGAGCATATGTCTGGGTGTGTGAGTGATATAGCAGGGGATGGGGCTTGTGTCCTGATACAGTGAGTGAATGGATCTCTCTGCCCTGTGTATACTCCTTCCTCCAGGGCAGCCATCTATACAGTTATAATGGTGCAGCAGCCACAATTTTCATGGGCAGACTCCATTGAGATCTGCACTGATAAAACTAAAGTGCACTACAACGAGGAAACTTGGTTCACAAGTGCATTTGTAAATGTCCCCTGAATGCACACAGGGTTACAGCAACAAATAATGGTGAATTCTGATTTCTAGGCATCCATCTGATCAGATTAGTTTATTTCATTACACCAGGGTGCAATGAAATTCCTTGCTCACGTAAAGTTCACAAGACAGAACAGCAACTAGTGCTAAACACTGGAATGGTTCAAAGTATGGCAGTGCAAACTGAACTTGTGCAGAAAGAAATGGTGAAGCGATGATGGTGGAAGAGGTCGAATTAAGAGTTTGAGAACTGGTAGCACCACCAGGAAGGGCTGTGACAGAGGCAGTTCATTCAAAAGTCTGACAGTAGTGGTGAAGAAAATGCTCTTGAGTCTGGTAGCTGAGATTTTAAGCTCCTGTGTCTTTTCATTCAGATTCAGATTCATTTATCACATGTATATTGAAATATGCAGTGAAATGCATTGTTTGCATTAACAACCAACAGAACCTAAGGATGCTCTGGGCGCATCCCTCAACTATTGCCTCACTTTCTGGTACTAATACAGCATGCCCTTGATAATAGAAGAGAGAAAAGGGAATGGCCAGAGTGGTGGGCATTGGTGACGATACTGTTAGACTTCCTAGTGCAACACAGCGTGAAGATGGGTTTGTATGGAAGGAATTGACAAGCCTGTGATGGACTGGGCAGTGTTTACCAATCTCTGCAGGTTTCAATGGTCCAGAGTAGAACAGTTACCATATCAAGCTGAAATCTATAAAGAGAAAGGAAGGACTTAAAGGTTCAAAGAGCGAGTATTGGTTGATAATAATCATTAAAGAATCAAAAATGTTTGACTACATCAGAAAGATTGACGAGTTTAATTACACATTAGGTAAGACACACAAAATGTTGGAGGAACACAGCAGGCCGGACAGCATCTACGGAAAAAAAGTCCTGTCGGCGCTTCAGGCTGAAACCCTTCAGTAGGACTGTATCCAGCATTTTGTGTGTGTTGCTCAGATTTACAGCATCTGCAAATTTTCTCTTGTTTATATAATTGGCTCAGAAACTGAGAAATTGGAACAGTATTTTGAAGCAAATGAAATGGCCAATGAGAAATGAGTGCCAGTTTTACTGAGTGCATTGGGTTTAAAGTGTTACGTTCCCCAGTAACCGGGTAACTTACCAGCAAAGATAGATAGGTCCGCTGAAGCCTGGTGCTACTATTTTCAAACGTTTTTATTTATAAAGGGGCACAAACGTATGGTTAATACAAAACATTCAGATCATATACGTCGTCACAACTCAATCTAAAGCACAGGTATAGTAATAATCAATCAGAAATAAGCTCTATCATTGTCTAGGGGTAATGTATATATTGTTCGCTGTATATCTGAAAGTCTCTTGCGGCCACTGCAGTTCCACCAGCTGCCGTCTGTTGTGGTGTCGCGTTGGTGCACTTTTGTTAGAAAGAGAGAGATTGAATGAAACATTTACCCGACAGGTTTTCCAACCTGTAGGAGTTCGTCGGAAGTCTCGTTGGGGAATGGACTCTCATCTGTGGCCTCCCCTGTAGCTAGGCCGTTCTTCCGTGGTGAGGCCGCCAATCCCAGGCAAGGAAAAGACGCACACGAACCCCACCACCGGCTGTCGCTATCAAAACGCTGTCGCAGGATTTCTAGCGTGTCTTCTGGTGCGTCTGTCGCCCTGCCTCGGCAGCCCACCTTTTATCTGGACTGGCAGGGTTGTAGATGTCCATCAGGGTGGGGGGGCGAGGCAATCCTTCCCCCATCACCCATCTCACATGGCCCTGAGAGTTTGCACGTAGGCCAGTTCCTAATTCCACAAAGGTGTCTCCCAAGACAATGGCTATGTCTGAGGCTTTTGTCTTGTTGAGCGACCAGCCCATGTAAGGCTCTCTCTCTCTTGCGATTCTCACAAAGGAGGGGGCTGAGGTCATGACAAAAGGCATACAGTTTGCTTCAAAGTTTGACGGCTCCAACCAAACCACCAGAAATGAACTTTGCTTAGATTGTCAAAGTGATGCACAAATACTTAGAATTGAAGTTATTGCTGATTGCAGAGTGCTTTAGGTTTCATAAATGGAATCAAAAGGAAGGGGAGTGCATTTCAGCATACTTGGCTGAATTGAAGAGATTGTCTGAGCATTGTCAGATGCACTGAGATTGTTTTGTTTATGGAATCTTAAAAGAAAGCATTCAAAAACGGTTCCCAACTTACATTTGAAAGAACAGTTTAAACTGCTGTTTCAATGGAAGCCACAGGTAGACAATTGAGTTGCAGTCAGGAATGAAAGTGAGCTTGATCAAAATTGCAGCATCTAAACGGAAACTGCCTTGGCTGAACAAATTATGTTACTCTTGAGGCAGGGGCTCCCATTCACAGAACAAATGCGGATGTAAAGGTGAAACTTGCAGAAAATGCAATGAAGTAGGACATATACAAAGGGAATGTCAGGCTGCCAAAAATAAATGGACTGCATGGAGAAGAGAAAAACATCAAAAGTCAAGTTGCAATTTCAAAAAGAGCACTAATCTACATGCTGTTGATGAAGGATCTGATAATGATGAGGCTGACACAAGACTGTATAGCCTTGAGATTTATTATATGAAAACTAACAATAGACAAGCATGCAATACACAGAAAATTCTGGAGGAACTTAATGCTGATGAAGGGCTTTGGCCCAAAATGTCAGCTGTTTACTCTTTTCCACAGGTGCTGCTGAGCTCCTCCAGCATTTTGTGTGTAATGCTTGGATTTCCAACATCTGCAGATTTCTCATGTTTTTGAATAGACAAGCAATTTGGCTGACACCAGAAGTGAACAGCAAATTAAGTAAAATGGAATTAGACACTGGTTGAGCAGTTTCAGTCATTCCACGAAATGAGTTTGAATGGTATTTCCAAGATACTAAACTGAAGTCTGCAGATATTCAATTAAGAGCTTGTTCTGAGGAAATGATAAATCCTGTGGGAATGACATTCATAACAGTGAAATACAACAAACTAAGTTTAGCTCTTATGTGGTAAAAACAGAAGGGCCAGCATTGTGGGGACGTGATTGGCTGAGACAACTACAATTTGATAGGATAACCATACAATTTGCATGCCACATCCCCTGCAATCAAGTCAAATGAAAGTGAATTAAAAAAGATACTAGATGCTGTCACAACTGTCTTCATGTCGAACACCATGAACCCAAGAGGACAAACATGTTGGTGCCAATCTCTGTGCCACTGGATGGAAAGCATATTGGACCAAGGAAGGACCATGCTGCTCAGGGGAATTGTGAAAGTGATGAAAGCATTGCCAACTACAACATTTTTTGTAGTCAACTTATCTGAGATAGCTTCTGATATGTTAATTGGCAGCTGGAAGAGAGCTGGGAGCTTCAGGAAAGTTGCAAGCATTCGGCTTTTGTGAGTATAAAACAGAACCTATTCTGCGTGCATTAAGTAGAAGACTAAAAGGTGTTTGCAAAAGCAGCTGCAATGACCAAAGCCCAGCTGGATGGATGGAAGGCCAAAAAGAAAGAGAAATATGAAAACAGAGGATTCATCAGATGATGTTGTGGATCAGGAAACCAAGAGAAGAGATCGGATCAGAAAGGGAGCAATAGAAAGATTAATAAGATAATACTAGTGAATTAAATGCACCCTCCCAAGAACAAGGTACACAAGCTAGAAGCTGGAAGAAGAAGAAGAAAGGTGTCCAGAGCTGTCAGAACCATTTCCTGCAGTCTCAGAATCAACTCCTACAACCACCAAGAAGGAGGCTTCAGAACCTCAGATTGTTTTCACAGCCATGTCTCACCTGCTAAGCAGGTTGACCTCCTTTATCAAGAAAGACATTATCCCGCAAAAGCAAGACATCCTCCACAGTGATTTAATCTTTAAGCCTGAATGGGATAAATTAAAAATTACTATGCCATTGATATCTGTATACAGTAGTGTTATTATATAATATACTGATTATATAATTGAGATGCATTCTATATTAAGTTAGAATTTATAGCTAAGCAGGAAGTAGTGTTGTGTATTTCATATATTTCAGTAATATCTGAGTAATATTGCAAATATCTTGTTGATTAAGCATCCTTGTCTGTTTAAATAATTATGGGTTATATGTACAAACCCCATTTCCAGAAAAGTGGGATATTTTCCAAAATGCAATAAAAACAAAAATCTGTGATATGTTAATTCACGTGAACCTTTATTTAACTGACAAAAGTACAAAGAAAAGACTTTCAATAGTTTTACTGACCAACTTAATTGTATTTTGTAAATATACACAAATTTAGAATTTGATGGCTGCAACACACTCAACAAAAGTTACGACGGAGACGAAAGTTACATCAACTTTCCTTTTAATAACACTTTTTAATCGTTTTGGAACTGAGGATACTAATTGGAGTAGATTTGCAATTGGAAATTTTGTCCATTCTTGCTTGATATAAGAATTCAGCTGCTCAACAGTCCGTGGTCTCCGTTGTCTGATTCTCCTCTTCATGATGCACCATACATTTTCAATAGGAGATAGATCTGGACTGGCAGCAGGCCAGTCAAGCACACGCACTCTGTGTCTACAAAGCCATGCTGTTGTAGCCCGTGCAGAATGTGGTCTGGCATTGTCCTGCTGAAATAAGCATGGACGTCCCGGGAAGAGACGTCACCTTGATGGCAACATATGTCTCTCTAAAATCCTAATATATGCCTCAGAGTCAGTGATACCTTCACATACATGCAACTCACCCATGCTGTGGGCACTGATGCACCCCCATACCATCACAGATGCTGGCTTTTGCACCTTTCGCTGATAACAATTGTTACGGATTCAGGCAACAATAAACATATGAGTTAGGCAGGGGTCTATAAAACAAATAACACATTTATTAAACACTGAAAACAAACCCCCCAAAAGTAAACAAATCACTGACATAACCGGAAATCAGCTGCTGTTCAGCAGCCTAAACAGTTCTTAAAGCAATGAAGCTTAAACAGTTCTTAAAGCAATGAAGCTTAAACAGTTCTTAAAGCGATGTTGCAAAAACGGTTCTTTAAAGTAGTATTGCCAAAAGTTCAAAATGCTCACAGTCCATTTAAGGGAGAGACTTTTTAAGACGATTTAAATTCTCTTTCACGTCGTGTTGCTTCGGTTCCTAAATCGAACTTTTCCCACGAAGAATTTACGTAACAAAACGAAACGGCTTAAAGGCACTGACCTTTCCTTTACAACACTGTTCTCAATCCTTTCTGATATTTCACAGGGATTAACACGAAAACAATCAACGAATTCCTTCCGAATAAGGATCAAACAAGGTCGAACCTGTTTCACCATCGAAATTGATTCTCCTCGATCTTTAACTCCCGAACTCCGATCTTCACTCTCCACTGATTCTCAACTAGCAGTATTGTAAAGAAACTGCTGGCAATGACCTTTTAAACTTTAGGCATTAGATAAAGCTTCATCTTTCAACTAAACTGCGTCATAACATTAAATCACGCAGTAGCATGAAGTCAACATGGCAAATCCAGCCACGAACTGCCCCTCCTCACAGGGAGGGGTCCTCCTTTTATACCCTGTAAAAAAAACCTGTCACATGACCTCTACTGGCGGGAAAATGATGTCACTCCACCATCACAAGACCATTACCTCAAGTCCAGTATAGCTTCAATCCCAGTCACGTGACAAGGGTACCACTGTCATGTCACGGGTACGTAACACAATCAGGATGGTCGTTTTCATCTTTGACACGGAGAACTCGACACCCGTTTTTTCCGAAAACTAGCTGAAATGTGGACTCATCTGACCACAGCACACAGTTCCACAGTCTTTCGGTCCATCTGAGATGAGCTCGGGCCCAGAGAACTCGCCGGCGTTTCTGCATAGAGTTGATGTATGGCTTCCTCCTTGCGTAATACAGTTTCAAGTTGCATTTCTGGATGCAGCAATGGACTATGTTAAGTGACAATGGTTTTCTGAAGTACTCCTGAGCCCAGGTGGCTATAATTGTCACAGTAGCATGACGGTTTCTTAGGCAGTGCTGCCTGAGGGCTCGAAGATCACACGCATTCAATAGTGGTTTCCGACCTTGCCCTTTACACACTGAGATGTCTCTGAGTTCTCTGAATCTTTTCACCATATTATGTACTGTAGATGTTGAAAGACCTAAATTCTCTGCAATCTTGTGTTGGGAAATGTTCCTTTTGAACTGACTAACAATTCTCTCATGAATTTTGGCACAAAGGGGTGAGCCACGACCCATCCTTGCTTGCAAAGACTGAGCCTTTGACGGATGCTGCTTTTATACCCAGACATGATACCTCACCTGCTACCAATTAGCCTGCTTAATGTGGAGTCTTCCAAACCGGTGTTACTTGAATATTCTGTGCACTTTTCAATCTTATTTTAACTCTGTCCCAACTTTTGTTGAATGTGTTGCAGCCATCAAATTCTAAATTTGTGTATATTTACAAAGTTGGTCAGTAAAACTATTGAAAATCTTTTCTTTGTACTTTTGTCAGTTAAATAAATGTTCATGTGAATTAACATATCACAGATTTTGTGATAGCATACCACAGGTTGAATAAACACTTTTGAATATAGTACCACCAGACTCCAACGGATTTTTCTTTCTCTGCTGGTTAGACACCCAGTTACGGGGTACGTAACAATACATTGTATTCACTTAATAAATGTCCTTTATGAGTCAACATTAATTAAATTCTTCTGATTTGAGGTCCTGATAATGTTTCCTCATTTAATCTACTGTACAAACAAATCTGAGAGTTGAGAGCCAGGTGACAGCTAACAAGTACTGGCCTGATCTTTGCAAGCACAACTATGTGAATTCTAACTAAAACACACAAAATCCTGGAGGAACTCAGCAAGTCAGGCCGTGTCTATGGAAATGGTAGTTGACATTTCAGGCTGAGGTCCTTCTTCAGGAGTGAGAAGGGGGATGATGCCAGAATAAAAAGGTAGGGCAGGTGGAGGGGAAGCAGGCTAGCTAGAAGATGGTAAGTGAAGCAGGTGGGTGGGAAAGGTCCAGGGCTGAAGATGAAAGAATCTGATAGGAGAAGAAAATGAACTATAGGAGAAAGGTCTCCTTCCCTTATGATCTCACCTATTTTATGGCAGTCAGTTACAAAAGCATTCTGTGTTGAAACTGGTGTGTTGTGCATTGGAATTTTGTCCTAACCAGAGATGACAAGATAGAACAGATTTGGAAATCTAATGCCATTCAGGAGAATGAACAGCATTTCAATTGTGTGACATGGTTTTACTTACTTGTTTAGAATAATTAGTTGAAGATCAAATAAACCAGTAGAGGAGGAAAAAAAGCACACAACCTCCTTTAATCATGTTCCTCCATGAATCTCATAGACAGATGATGTAATTATAGAGAAGAACATATGCCTCATATGGAGGAATGCTACTATTGAATGTTTCTAGCCTGCTGTTTTACTTTTGGGTTTCTAGCACCTTCTTTGAAAACCATCTGAGGTGGTGTATCATCTACTTCTGCTTCTAGTTCAAAGTCTAAAGTAAATTTTTTATCAAAGTACACATTGAATGACCTGGATAGAGTGAATGTGGAGGCCAGGTTATTGGATAGACATACAGGGGAGGTTGATAGGTTCTTGATTAGTCAGGGCATCAAAGTTATGGGGGAAGGCAAGAGAATAGGGTTGAGAGCAGTAATAAATCGGCTATGATGGAATGGTAGAGCAGACTTGATGGGCCAGATGGCCTAATCTTGCTTCTTTGGTTTTGACTGCTTTAAGAAAATCCCAGAGATTGAATGTGATCTATTGGGATGCATGAAGTTTCATTCTCAACTACACCAAATGGATAAACTACTTACTAACATCAGGAGTTACTATTAACAAACCCTAAGTTCTTTTAGTAGTTCAATAGAGTGAAAAAGTTTGATTCTTTCAATCGTTTATTTAAAGTTTAAACAAAAGACAACTGTTAAGTGTCACGGTCCAGAACGTTGATTCCTCATAGTCTCCTAATTCGCTTTTCCTGTGTTCTCCCGGTCTCCTTGATTGCGGCATACCTGATTCTCATCTAAACCTGCAGCATAAATACCCCGGCTTTGCATCCACTCATTGCCAGATCGTTGTTTCAGCCAGTGTGATAATTCACGTTCCCGGCCGCTTAGGATTGTGTATTCTAAGTTTTGTTTCAGTACTGAGATTTGCCTGTGTTAACTCTGTCTCTCCATGTCAAGATAAGTATTGCCTGCTGCCTGCCTTTCCGTTCATTCTCCTGCTTGCCTTTCAGCTCCAGCCACGCTCATGCCCTCGTCTGCATCCCGACTCTATCTTCGTGCCAGTGTTCTGTGCTTTGGGTTCACCCATTCTATGCATCAGAACAATCTGGCCACCATGGACCCAACGGACACAACGCCATTCAACAAGCCTTCGCCAGCCAGGGTTCCCTACTGGGACAGCACAACCAACTCCTCCAGGAGGGAATGGAGAATCTCCATTCCCTGTCTGCTCACGTCACGCAGATCGGTAACCAGCTGGACTAGGTCTCCAATCATAACACTCAACCCACTCCTGGAACCCAGCTTAGCCAGCCCAGACAGCCTGTAGCGGCAACCCCCCCACCAAACTTCACCAACACCCCCGCTCAGAGATCCTCATGTACCAGAGCCGGAGTAGAACGTGGGAGATTTGGGGAAGTTCCAGGGTTTCCTCCTTCAGTGCTCCCTGGTGTTTGAACAGCAGTCGTTGACTTACTCCACAGATAAGTCTAAAATTCCTTATGTCATGGGGTTGTTACGGGGGAGCAAATTAGCGTGGGCCACAGCAGTTTGGGACAACCAACTGGATATCTGCTCCTCCTTTGCCAGTTTTATTGTGGAGAAGAGAAAAGTCTTCGATCACCCCGTCCGTGATAAAGACGCCAAGTGCCTACTCATTCAGGGCTCCTGCAGTGTTGCTGAATATTCAGTGGAGTTCAGGATGTTAGCAGCCAACTTGGGGTAGAACGATGAGTCACTCCAGGGGGTATTTCTGAATGGACTCAGCGTCCTGGTGAAGGATGAGTTGGCCGCGAGAAACAATGCTGACACTCTGGATTACCTGATCTCCCTGGCCACCCAGTTGGACAATCGCCTCTGAGAGCACCATAGAGAGAGAACTGGTCGTCCACCACCTTTGGTCACTTCTCGACATTCTTTACCGCCTCCTGCCAGAGCAAGCTTCTCTCCTCCTTCTGCACCCCGAGTAGCTCCCAGCAGTGCCACTTCGACCGCTCCGGGAGAGGAACCCATACAGCTGGGGTGGACCCAGCTTTCTCCCGCTGAACATCTCCGGAGAATGAGCAGACAAGTATCTATATTGCGGTCAGTCTGGCCACTTCCTTGCCTCCTGCCCCCTTTGGCCAAAAGGGAGTTCTCACCAGTAGCGAGGGGACTCTGGTGACCCAGAAAACCTTCCCTTTCATCCCCCGACCCTGAATGCAGCTTCAAGCCACTCTGTGTCACAACCAACAGCCCTTGCCTCTGCAAGCGTTAGTGGACTCCAGCGCAGAGGGAAACTTCATGGATGAAAATCTAGCCCTCCAAGTCGGTATTCCTCGTGAGCCTCTGTCTACCCCCCGGATGCCCAGGCGCTAGACGGTAGACTCCTGGCCCAAGTCACGCACTGCACGGAACCCCTGCTTCTCCTTCTCTCCGGAAACCAACGGTCAGCTCACTACACCCATGCATCGACTACCGTTGCCTGAACAACATTACCATAAAGAATAAGTATCCCTTGCGCCTTGTCAGCTCTGCATTCGAGCCCCTTCATGGAGCCCCAGTTTTCACTAAATTGGACTTGTGGAATGCCTTGTCACCTGGTCAGGATAAGGGAGGGAGATGGATGGAAGACAGCCTTTAACACCCCCTCGACCAGTTTGAATACAGTCAGCCCTCCTTATCCACGAGGAATTGGTTCCAGGACCCCTTGCGGATACCAAAAAACGCAGATGCTCAAGTCCCTTATTTAACCTGTCTCAGTGAGGTGGTTTTTAGGACCCAGCGGAATCCTGGACTTTATTTAATCTGTCTCAGTGCGGTGGACGTTAGGACCCAGCGGTGGAGCTCTGAATTCGCAGTGTTTCTGTTCACGAAAGTAATCACAATCACAATTGAAAATAAAGTGGAAATAAAGTGATCGGAAAAAGGTGAAACACCGTTGGCCATTGGAAAAGCGTTAGGCTACAGTTGCTCAATGATCAGAACAGTTTTAAAGGAGAAAGTGAGAAAGGTCCTGCCCCGATGAAAGCTACAATTATTGCTAAGCAACACAGTGGTTTAATTATTGAAATACATATGTTTCTTAAGTGTTTTATTATACATAGTATGGTAAAATATGGACTATATACTAAGACAAACGTTTGACTAACTGACACTAAATAATACCAGATGTACCTATTCCGACTTACTTGGTAAGAAAACTTATGTTTTTTTAAATTCCGATCCAAGATAACCTACACCAGGGCCAACTGTACCTGGTGATGCCTTTCGGCTTGACCAACGCTCCCGCAGTGTTCCAGGCTCTGGTCAACAACGTCCATAGGGACTTTATCAACTGATTTGTTTTTGTTTATCTGGACGATATCCTAATCTTCTCCCGTAACCTCCAGGAGCACACGCACCATGTCTGCCAGATTCTTCAGAGGCTTTTGGAGAACAAATTATTTGTTAAGGCAGTTTCCTGGGGTACATCATTGAGAGTGGGCAGGTGAGGGCAGATCTCGAAAAGATCCGGGTGGTGGCAGAGTGCCCCAAACCCATGATGCTTGAACAACTCCAGCAATTTCTAGGATTCACCAATTTCTACTGTCGCTTCATAGGGACTTCAGCTGGGTGGCAGCGCCCCTTACTCAGCTCACTCTCCTGCGACCTCCTTCCACTGGACTCCCGAAGCAGACTCAGCCTTATCAGAGCTTAAGAGGCGTTTCACCTCCGCTCCCATCCTGGTCCAGCCTGACCCATCTTGCCAGTTCATAGATGAAGTGGACGCCTCCGACACTGGGCTGGGGGCGGTCCTCTCTATTGCTCCGGCCCAGACCAAAAGCTCCATCCCTGCGCCTTCTTCTCTCGCTGTCTATCCCTGCTGAACGGAACTACGACATTGGGAACCGTGAGTTGCTGGCCGTCAAACTTGCCTTGGAGGAGTGGAGGCACTGGCTGGAGGGAGCAGAACACCCATTCATCGTTTGGACAGATCATGAGAACCTGGCATACATTCAGACAGCTAAACGCCTTAACACCCGCCAAGCCCGTTGGGCACTGTTTTTTGGCTGCTTCAATTTCATCCTCACCTACCATCCTGGTTCCAAGATCGTGAAGCCAGATGCTGTGTCTCATCAGTATATCTCCGAGGAGGACCCTTCCAATCCTGATTCCATCTTTCCACCATCCTGTGCATGGCTGCCCTCACCTGGGAGATCGAGTCTGCAGTTAGAGAGGCCCAACAGACTCAACCTGACCCAGGCAATCGTCCCTTTGTCCCTGACTCTGTCCGTTCTCAGGTTCTCCAGTGGGGGCATACTTCCCGGTTCACCTGCCATCCTGGAATCGGTCAAACCCTGTCCCTTTTCAAGCAACATTTCTGGTGGCCCACCATAGATGCTGACACTCGCTCCTTTGTATCCGCCTGCGCAGCTGCATCACTGCCTGGTTTGGAAATTGCACCATCTTGGATCGCAAGACCGTGCAGCGGATAGTGAGGTCATCTGAGAAGATCATCGGGGTCTCTCTTCCCACCATTATGAACATTTACACAACACGCTGCATCTGCAAAGCAAATAGCATTATGAAGGACACCACACACCCCTCATCCAAACTCTTCTCCCTCCTGCTGTCTGGGAAAAGGCTCCGAAGCATTCTGGCTCTCACGACCAGACTATGTAACAGTTTCTTCCCCCAAGCTATCAGATTCCTCAATACCCAGAGCCTGGACTGACACCTTACTGCCCTATTGTCTTGTTTATTATTTATTGTAATGCTTGCACTGTTTTGTGCACTTTATGCAGTCCTGGGTAGGTCTGTAGTCTAGTGTAGATTTTTTTTTCTGTGTTGTTTTTTACGTAGTTCAGTCTAGTTTTTGTACTGTGTCATGTAATACCATGGTCCTGAAAAAATGTTGTCTCATTTTTACTATGTGCTGTACCAGCAGTTATGGTCGAAATTACAATAAAAAGTGACTTGACTTGACGTACTGTGTGTGCTCATGGAAAAGCCTCCCACTGGCCACCTGCTGGGCTGTTTTGTCCCCTACCTGTCCCTGGCCGCCCTTGGTCCCACATAGCTCTCAATTTCGTCACTGGACTACCCCCTTCACATGGTAACACAGCTATACTCACCGTGGTGGACTGTTTTTCCAAAGCCGTGCACTTCATAGCCCTTCCCAAACTCCCTACAGTCTGTGAAACACTTGTTGTCCAACACATCTACTGCCTTCATGGAATTCCCTCTGACATAATTTCTGACCGGGGCCCCCAAGTTATCTCCCAAGTCTGGAACTCCTTTTGTCAAGCCCCGAAGCTTCAGCAAGTCTGTCTTTTGGTTTCCATCCACAGACTAACAGTCAGATGGAGTGAGCCAATCAGGCCTTGGAAGCAGCACTGCGCTGCATTTCCACCAGTAACCTGTCATCCTGGAGCACGCATCTCACTTGGATTGAGAATGTCCACAACTCCCTGACCAGCGCCACCACTGGTATGTCCCCTAGGCTATCAACCCCCTCTGTTTCCTGCCCATGAAGACGACATTGCTGTGCCTTCAGTTCAGGACCTTCTCTGCTGGAGCCGCAAGGTCTGGAAGTCCTTCATCTTAGACTCGTCCCTCATCCATGACTTCCATTGTGACAAGCCTGGTGGTTCGCTTGGAGGCTCCTGTTGAGTGGTGGGGTGGGGGGGGGGGGGTATTGTCACGGTCCTGACCATTGATTCCTCATATTCTCCTAATTCCCTTTTCCCTATATCCTCCCGGGCTCCTTGATTGTGACACACCTGATTCTCATCCAAACCTGCAGCATAAATACCCCGGCTTTGTGTCCACTCATCGCCAGATTGTTTTTTGCAGCAAGTGTGGTAATTCAAATTCCCGGCCGTTTAGGATTGTGCATTCTAAGTTTTGTTTCAGTACTGAGGTTTGCCTATGTTAACTCTGTCTCTCCACGTCAAGAGAAGCATTGCCTGCCGCCTGCCTTTCTGTTCATCCTCCTGTTTGCCATTCAGCTCCAGCCATGTTCGTGCCCTCGTCTGTATCCCAACTCTATCTCCGAGCCAGTGTCCTGCATTTGGGTTCACTCGTTCTATGCATAACTAAGCAGACAAAGTTACAGTGATACCAAGCAGACGAGAGGCGTGAAATTAAAGATATTCCATAGCTTCAGTATTGCAGTTTTGAAAAATCTTTATAATCCAGATAACAAAAATTCCTTAAAGACAAATGAATTAAAATGCTACACAATTATAACGTATTATGTGCTAACATTTAGCCAATTAAAAAATGAAAAGGTGTAATAAACCAATAAGTAACTGCTATATCACTTTCTGCCAGCAAGTGGGGATGAATCACCACATATCGTGAAACATGAGTTTGTTAAAGATACAAATTGTTGAAAATATAAATTATGTCAGTTAAAAAGAACCTACAAGTAAAACTATGATTTTGGTCTTGCATTAATTCAACTAATATCTTATAAAAATTACAACTAGAGTTTAAAAAGAAGAATTTTAATTGATTTATTAGTTATTGAAACATACAACAACAACCACCTCAGGCATTTGAATCCATAGAACAGCATTTAATAGAGTAAAATGGTCTTAAGCAGTTCACAGCCATGGTAGGCTTAAAAATTGGTGCTTGTGCAATGAAAAGAAAACATTGTGAAAAGGTGCCATGCGATTGAGACCAAGGTAAGTGACATGTTGGAAATGGAATGATAAAACAAAAGTTACTGTCTTGAAGTATGGTAACATTTTTTCACCTTCATGAAGTTAACAATTGAATGATAACAGAGGTTAATTCTCCACAAATGAGAAAGCTGCACAAAGTGGGAAGAAGAATGAATATTTGATCTTTGTGTAAAATTCCAGCACAATCTGTGTGATCCAGAAGCCTTCACTTTACCTTATAGATCAATCTTTGAGGGTCTGATTCATCAGGTTTCTGTAAAAGGCAACGATCAAATCATTAGACTCATCGACACTGGGAACTCTGCTTTAGAGTTGTTATTGGAGCTTGGACTCCAATATATTCACATCAAACATTCTGCACATTTACAGTGTGTCAACATCTTGTTAATATCACCTGCAAATATCTTTGGATTGACCATTGGATAAGAAAAGTTAAATGTGTTTAACTGTCTTTCCTCAAATGAAAAGAATATTTGAAAGCAAATTCCACTGATGTCCATAAGCCTACCTTAGTTTCTCTTGTGAACAACATGACTGAACTCGTGCAGATCATTAGGAGAGTGAAGAGTAGCCAATGACTCACTTTTCATACCTTGAAACTGAGCAAAGACGAAGAGATACAGAATTGATGAGATGAAACGAGATGGCTTTGTGTTTGAAATATTTACCTCCTGTCTTCTTTGTGGAGTGTGTAACGTTGAATCAGGTTCATGGGTCTGGCAAGTGAGACAGAAAACACTGGCTGTAAATAAATATGTTAATCATTTTTTTTTACAAACAAAAATTCTACCAAATATTCATGTTCCCAAGTTACAGAAACTACAAAGTTGAATCTACAAACACACTTAGCTAAAAGTGCATGCAAAGCATACCTGCCCAATGGTTATGTGCACCACTTGCCTTAAACAAAGGAAGAAAGAGCCAACCTCTTCCATGTGCTCTTTTATACCCAGGATATTTGACACTGGACACCAGGCCGTTTGCCAATGGGAAAAGCAGCTGCAGTTTCTAAACTAACTAATCAGGATGGAAGCAGCTTTTGACAATCAGAATAAGCCCCCCCACAGGACACACCACCCCTCGAAAGTTACAACACCATGCGATCCAACCCTTGTGACGATAAGGATGACCTTTGTGAATTCTCTGCTAAGTTACATACAAAACACAGCACAATACAATATCATCCCCCAGTACACTACAGTCGTCCACCAGCTTCCCTGTGCCCCAAAAGGCCAGCAGCCCCACCCCAGAGTGTAATAACTAATAAGCTGCTTTCTAAACTAACCAATCACGAAGGAAGCGACTTCCAGCAATCAGAATAAGCCACACCTGCCGCTGGACAGAGTGGAGCAAGGCAAATAACAGAGCTAGAGTAGCAGTTCATCTAGAGGAGTTAATTAATGTTTACTGAGGGTGTGGGGGGCAACTGGTGATCATCAGATACAGACCTAATCACTGGGACTTGGTCACAAACAAATTAGATCTTTGAATTAGAAACTGCAAAGTGAAAAATCAGTTTAGGAATGATAGAGAAGTTGATAACGAAGTGCCTCCATGATACCGAAATATCATCAAAAATCTGATCACAAAAATATCATTATTCTCTGGACAACTGTAGATATAGGGAAATTTCATTAAAAATTTTTTATAGGACTCACTCACAACAGAATGTGTGAAATGCCAATAAGTGACTTTGTAAATTGGGGAAACAATGGGGTAAATCAATCGGGGCAATGAAATGACCACAAAATGTAATTATGATGATAAAAAAGATGGAACCATTTAGGAATAATATCAAATACTTTCAAGACAATGGCAACATCTTTCATTGTGGTTGTTTGTTGATTCTATTATGGTTATTGTATTTACTGAGTATGCCCACATGTAAATGTATCCCAGGGTTGTAAATGGTGACATACATATACTTACATAATAAATGGACTTTGAAATTTGAAATCTTTTCTTCAATTCATCCAGCTCAATGCCATTTCTTCTTCAGCAGAGAACCAAAACTGAACATAATACTCCAAGTATCATCTCATCAATTGTCTTGAACCACTGCAACATCACCTTCCAACTGCTCTACTTTGACTGATGCCAAAAGCCTTCTTCACTACCCTGTCTACCTCAGACTCCACTTTCAGGGAACCATGTACCTGAGTCACAGTCAGTGTTTGTGAAATGTCTGAGTGAGATCTTATGTCACCTCTCCATAGAAGGCTTCGACACATGTTCTGGAAGATAATATTCATATAGATAGATAGATAGATAGATAGATAGATAGATACTTTATTCATCCCCATGGGGAAATTCAACTTTTTTTTCCAATGTCCCATACACTTGTTGTAGCAAAACTAATTACATACAATACTTAACTCAGTAAAAATATGATATGCATCTAAATCACTATCTCAAAAAGCATTAATAATAGCTTTTTAAAAGTTCTTAAGTCCTGGCGGTTGAATTGTAAAGCCTAATGGCATTGGGGAGTATTGACCTCTTCATCCTGTCTGAGGAGCATTGCATCGATAGTAACCTGTCGCTGAAACTGCTTCTCTGTCTCTGGATGGTGCTATGTAGAGGATGTTCAGAGTTTTCCATAATTGACCGTAGCCTACTCAGCGCCCTTCGCTCAGCTACCGATGTTAAACTCTCCAGCACTTTGCCCACGACAGAGTCCGCCTTCCTTACCAGCTTATTAAGACGTGAGGCGTCCCTCTTCTTAATGCTTCCTCCCCAACACGCCACCACAAAGAAGAGGGCGCTCTCCACAACTGACCTATAGAACATCTTCAGCATCTCACTACAGACATTGAATGACGCCAACCTTTACAATATACAGTGCTGTGCAAAAGTCTTAGGGAAGTGTAAAATAATTCTGTAAAGTAAAGATGCTTTCAAAAATAATGATATGAAAAGCTAACTATCAAAGAAAAGTAAACAGTAAAAAGCTAAATCAAATCGATATTTGGGTGTGACTACCCTCTGCCTTTAAAAGTTAATCAATTCTTTAGGTACACTATTGGGCAGTTCTGTGAGAAAATTAGCCGGTAGGTTGTTCCAATCTACTTGGAGAACTTGCCACAGCTCTTCTGCAGAATCTGACTGTTTCATTTGCTTCTATCTTTCCAGGTATTCCCAAGACGGCCTCGATAATGTTGAGATCAGGGCTCTATGGAGACCATACCACATGAGACCATATAAAACACCTAGCGTGCCCAAGACTTCTGCACAGTACTGTAGTGGATGCCCAGTGGAAAGCCTCATGGGCTTTCTCTGTGTTGTACGACTCTGGGATCATGTGATTCTATTATACAACAGCTTGATGTGAAACCTGAAGCTTAAAGAAGATTTATTATTAAAGTACATATATGTCACCATATTCAACCCTGGGGTTCATTTTCTTGTGGGCATACTCAATAAATCTATAGAATAATAACCACAACAGATTCAATGAAGACCGCCCAACCAGAGCATTCAACCAGAGTGCAGAAGACAACAAACTATGCAAAAGGAAAAAGAAGAAAGAGAAATAATAAATAAAGAAACAAAAAATACCGAGGGCATGAGATGAAGAATCCTTAAAGTGAGTCCATTGGTTGTGGGAACATTTCAATGATGAGACAAGTGAAGTTGAGTGAAGTTATCCCTTTTGTTTATCCATTATCCATGCCAATAATCTACTTCCAAAATAAATACTAATATTAATTTTCATGTCTAAGTCAGTACAGAATATTCAGAGAGGTTGATTTATCTTGGAGTCTCAGGTTTAAAACATGTAAGAGAGCATTGGTTCTACTACTGGTTATAGAACTGTGAACAATATTCTCAAAGGCATTCAGTACAAGGAAATAAAATTGTAATTTCCCCTTAATTATCCCTCATACAGGAGCAGGACCAATCATAGCATCAGTAATGAGAACATTGTACCTTTAAGCAGAACTGGATCAAATGATTTACCTCACAGTTGGTTCTACTGGAATATTTTGATATGAATATCCACAACCTGTTGAGGCAAGGAAAGAAAATTCAGTCTCATATGTTTTCAAAGTGCTGTCAAGCAAGAGTACATGAGTAACATGTGGAAACTCATTCTTTGAGTAAAGGGCTGATTGGTTACATGAAGGCCAGCTCTAGGAGATCTGCTGTTGGGGTCACAACACTCACCAGAGGGATGAACACTGAGTGCATGTGGACATATTGGGCTAAGTACGATTGTTGATAATGTTGAAGTTTCAGGGTGAGACCCTTTCTGATGAAGGATCTTGGCCTGAAATGTTTACAGTTTATTCCTTTCCATAGATGCTGCCTGACCTGCTGAGCTTCTCCAGCATTTTGTGTGTTTCAAAGGTACATTTAATGTCAGAGAATTGTATGCAATATACATCCTGAAATTTATTCTCTTCGCAACCATCCACGAAAACAGAGGAGTGCCCCCAAAGAATGAATGACAGTTAAATGTTAGAACCCCAAAGCCCCCCCCACAGCTCCCCCCTCACGCGTAAGCAGCAGCAAAGCAATGACCCCCCCCCCCCCCCATCTTGTTGCTCTTGTTGTTCATCATCTACAGAATCACTTCTGTTCCTGTTCTAATATTGGTCAGACAAACATTATTAAACATCAGAGTTATACAGTATGGGAACAGGCCCTTCAGCTCAACTCAGTCACACTGATGAGTGTGTTTAACTGATTTGGTCTCACTTGCCTGCATTTAGCCCACATCCCTTTTCCAGAAATGTTTTAAAATCTTTTTATGTTATCCATCTCTACCAATTCATGCAGTAATTTGTTCCAGATTCCCCCCCCCCCCCCACTTTCAGTGTAATAAATGTGTCCTTCAGGACCCTTTTGTATATAACATAGAACAATACAACACAACATGTCCCTTTGGCCGATGATGTTATGCCAGCCTTAAACCTACTCCATGATCAACTTAATCCTTCCACATAACCATCCATGTGCCAGTCTAAGAGTCCCTTAAATATACCTGTTATATTAGGCAGCATCAGATAAATCTCCTCCACAACACCTAAAGCTCCACATCCGTCCTGTAAAGAGTTGACAGGAAATGAACACTATTGTCCAAGTGTGGACTAACCAGAGTTTTATAGAGCTGTAACATTACCTCATGGCTCTTGACTTCAAGACTCCGATTAATGAAAGCCAACAAAACATTCACCTTCTTCACCATTCTATCAACTTGCATGTTACCTTTGAAGGATATTTGGGTTTGGATCCCAATCTCTTGTCAATAACATTGTACTCTGCCTTCAAATTTCATCTTCCAAAATGCATGGCTTCATACTTTTCCAGCTAGAACTCCATCCACTACTTCTCAGCCCAGCTCTGCATCCTGTCAATGTCCCATTGTAACCTATGACAAACTTCTACACTCTCCACTGCACCGCCAACATTTGTGTACTCTGCAAACATGTTAAGCAATCCTTCCACTTCTTCTGACAACTCCTTTACTAAAATCACAAAGGACAGAGATTCCAGAACAGGCTTTCATTTATCAGAGGATTGAGATCAAGAGTCATGAGATAATTGTGCAATACTAGTGGTCACCACATCCTGGCAGAATACATTACCTACTACCACCATCTGACTTCTGTGAGCAAACCAATTTCAATTGTTAGAGCATCTCAAATGACAAGGCATAGTAACAAGATTAGAATTGAGTAATTTAAAATTAGATGAACAGGAACTTCTTCACAATCCTTGGAGTTCTCCACCTGGAAGGTTGTGGAGGCTGTATCTGTGGGGATACTTGAACAAAAAACTAGATTTTTTTTGATATAGTTCAGGGAATGGAAAACTGTGTGAAAATGGCACAGAATAGCGGAGAAGGCCTGGTATAGATCAGCCAGGATTATATTGAATAATGGAGTAGTCTTCAGAGACCAGCCAACCAGTAGTGCCCATTCTTCCAGAGTTCTTACACTAACTGCATGTGGTTCAGCCTGTGGTCTCCCTATTCTCCATGAAACAAACCACTGGAAACCATTTACAAATCCAAAAGGAGCGAGTTTGGGCATTTGCTGTTTTTCAAAGATGAGAAATCTCAGACAGCGACCAGAAACATCAGCCATTTGGATACAACGTTACCATACTCAGCAAGACAGGATACTCTCTGGTATAAGACTCACTAATCAGCTACTGAACATGACATGTCATTCTCTGCAAGATTTGTCACAGCGGAGACAGAATATTTAAGAAATGCTTGAATATAGCCTTAAGAACATAGATTAGCACTCACACTCCACTAACTCACCCCTCCACAAAACCCACCACCGGTACTTTATCAGTTCATATCAGCCACCTGAGTTACAAGCACAATTGTGCCTAGTGGTGCTTTATGAACATGCAATCAATGTAGATAAACTGTCTTATGTATTTATATTTGTTGTGTTACTTTATTATTGTGATCTATATCTTATTGTGTTTTTTGTGCTGCATCAGATCCAGAGTAACAATTATTTTTTTCTCCTTACACTTGAATATTGGAAAGAACTTTATACAATCTTGAATCTTGCAAACAGTACATTATACTCCATCAATTACCCTAATGATTCACAGCCTCCACCACTTACCAGTGCCACTAAATCGAATCACAAGACTGCAATTGTCTCCTCTGTTGTAGATGGACACATTCACTATTTCACTAGACTTTGCTCCATGAGTATTTGAGGCCATGCAGTAATATTGATGGTGTTGGTGTTTGAAGGATTGACAATGTAGATCCAGTTTACTGTTTTCAGAGATCTTTGAATCCACAGATGAGATGTTTTCATACCATGTGTATTAAATGGGAAGGGATTCCTGGACAGTGACTCTGAGCCCCCACCACACGAGACATTTGCAGGAAGGAGAGAGAAATTGAAGCACAGGAACAGATACTGGTTCTGTGGAAAAAAATCAGTGAACATCAGAAAATCAATAAAGATTTCAGCAACTCTGCATCTCAGCCAGAGCCTACAGGTGGTTGTCTCACCTTTAAGTCCATGTGCCTCTGCATCCTCCCAGATGCCTGAACCGCCACATCTGCCATCATCCCAAAACACAGCGAGAATCCAGATCAGGACAGCAGTGATGATACTGAGGATGTGATGTGTTAGTGTGAAAATCAGCATCTCTCTCAGCAGCAAGGAGACAGTCTCCAGTGGTGTTTGAAAAAAATCAATGCAAATATTGTTTTATGGTGAGAGGTGGGCAATTTAAAGGAGATTTGTGAGACAAGTTCTTTAGCTACAATGAACGTGGTGACTGCCTGTCAGGTGAATAGGTGGAACAGATATAACAGCAATATTTAAAAGGCATTTAGACTAACCCGCAAAAGTTAGGCATTGGAATGATTATGGACAATTGTAGGCAGATGGAATTAGCTTAGACTGACATCATAAGACATAGGAGTAGAATTAGGCCATTTGGCCTATTGAGTTTGCACTGCCACTCAATAATGTTGATATATTTTCCCTCTCAAACCCATTCTGCTGCCTTCTCTGTGAAACCTTTGATATCCTTACTAATCAAGAACCTATCAACCTCCACTTTAAATATACCAATAACTTGTCTTCCACAGCCTTCTGTGGCAATGAAATCCACAGAATCATCACCCTCTGGCTAAAGAAATTTCTGCTCTGCTATGTTTAAAGAGAATGTCCTTCTGTTCTGAGTCTTTTTCATTCCAGTTTAGACTCCTCCACTGCTGGAAACATACTGTCCGTGTATACTCTAGCCTATATATGTCAAACTCAAGGCCCGCGGGCCAAATCCGGCCCGCGGTGGAATTATCTTTGGCCCGTGAGATAATATCTAATTACTATTAAAGCTGGCCCCAGTAATCGAAGCGCCTATGGCGTATGATATGGCTAATGCTGAGTTTATTCAGATACCAGGTTTTCAGGGTTTTTAGTGTTTATTCGGCAGTCTTGCTCGGCATTCTTCTTCATAAGAAACGGAATTTGTAAAGTGAAACACTTTGTAGTTATAGCAGAGACTGAGACACATGAGAGCAGGCTGAAAAAACGGAGGCAACGAAAGCTGCGTTTGCACGCGTCCGACTGATCCGGCCCGCATGAAGCTGCATTTTGCTCAATCCGGCCTGTGACCTAAAATGAGTTTGACACCCCTGCGGTCTAGCCTTTCAATATGCTGTAGGTTTGATGAGATCCCAGCTCATTCTTCTAGTGAGAAAAGGCTCGGTGCTATCTAATGTATCTCATATTAACCCTTTCAGTCCAGGGAACATGTTCAATGGAACCACGATGGGCTGAAAGGCATTCTGTTCTGGCTGTTCCATGTTCAATCTTCTTCTGTAGTTCCATTGCTGTATTTTCCATATGGGAATGAGAGAGAAAGGGAGAGAAAATATCCCTGGGGTGTGGTTGATGTGCACTTCTCTGTGATAGTAGGATTATTGGCTTTAGTATGAATGCAAACCTCTGACAGGGTGACATTTCATACAGTTCGGAGTCAGGAAAATGTGCTGAACCTCCCGCTGGAAATCGGTGTCCAGTCAGTGGGATGGACAACATGAATAGGATTTCCTGACCCCTGCCCACTCAGCACAGGGTTCTTGCACTTCTGCTGAGCCTCAGTATATTCCTGCTGCCCTGACACTTCCCAGACAAAACATGAATCAGACATTTCGGTGAAAACATCAAGTCAATCAATGAGAAACCTACTGTCAGGTACGTGTAGATACACGTCAAACACTGGATGATTATCAGATGTTGTAATTCCACATCTGTAAATTCCTGTATCATTAGAGACAAGATTCTTAATAATTACCGTACAGTAAATATTCCCTGGGTTGTGTTATCTCTGATTGCCATTCTTCCATACTGCTCATTTGTCCCATTTGTATTCACTAACGATGTGCACTGGTGACCCCGCATGCGGCACAAATACTTTGTGTGAACGGTACATTGGTGCATAGTGACAATCGATTGTGATCGCTCTTCCCACAACTCCTCACTTTATCTTCTGCCTATTAAGCACCTGAAGCTGAGCGAGAAGTTATCAGAAAATAGACAGCTAAAATCAAATTTACACAAGATTATATAATGTCATTTCCTGTAGACAAGTGTAAAGGAGAACAAAATCATTGTTACTCTGGATCTGATGGAGAACAAAAAAAACCCACAAAATATAAAGAATACAAAGCCACAGTTTTGTCATCTTGCCTTCAGAATATTTCTTCCTCTTTGGGATATATATACAGAAAGTTTGTGAACCTTGTAGAATTCTCTCTTATTTCTTCATAAATATTATCTAAAATGTGATTAGATCTTCACTAAGTCCTAAAACTAGATAGAGAACCCAATTAAATAAATAAAAGAAAAATGTCATACTTGTTCATTTATTTATTGAGAAAAATGATCCAATATTACATGTATTTGTTGGAAAAAGTATGTGAACATTTGTGGGATAACGGAATTAAAGGGAAACAAGGAGTCAACGGTCTGGATCGTGACGCAAACTAGATAAATTTAAAGGGAACCCAATCCGGACCATGACACAGGGCACCTCTACAACCCACCTCTCCAGTCTCATCTCAATGATTGGAACACCTAACTTCAAATAGTTTTCGTAGAAGGCATTACCCCCAAAAAATACGTGTAATATTGGATCATTTTTCTCAATAAGTAAATAAATAAATGAATAACTATAATGTCTGTGTAATATTACTTTAATTGCATTCTGTTTGTCTAGTTTTGAAGACTTGATCACATTTTAGGTCATATTTATGTTGAAGTAGAGAAAATTCTTCAGGGTTCATGAACTTTCTAGTACCATTGTATCCTGTGCCTTCCGAGTTGCTTCCAGAAATTCCAGCCTTTGCTGCTTTGCTGTCTGCTCTGCCAGCGTTGTTTTCCAATCAGTTCTGGTAAAATCCCCTCTTATGCCTCTCTAATTCCCTTTACTCCACTGTAACACTGATACTTCTGACTTTACCTTTTCCTTATCAAAATTCAGGGTGAATTGGATCATATTATGATCACTTGCTCCTAAAGGTTATTTTACTCCAAGCTCTGCTATCAATTCTGGTTCATTGGACAACACCCACTCCAGAATAGCTGATCCTCTAGTGGGCTCAACCACGAGGTCCTCCAAAAAGCAATCTCTTAGGCATTTGAGAAATGCTCCCTATTGGAATCCAGCACCAACCTCATTTTCCCAATCTAATGGCATATTGAAAATCACCCCATGACTATTGTAACATTGTCCCTTTGGCATTCACTTTTTCTCTCTCATGGTAATTTGTAGACCTCATTCTTCCTACTGTTGGGTGTCTGTAAACAACTCCCATCAGGGCCTTTTTACCCTTGCAGTGCCTGAGCTCTATCCATAATGATTCAACATTTTCCGATACCATGTCACCTCTTTCTAATCATTTGATTTAATTTTTGGCCAACAGAGCAATGCTACCCCTTCTGCCTTCCAGCCTGTCCTTTTGATACAATGTGTGTCCTTGGATATTAAGCTCCCAACTATAATCTTTTTTCAGCTATGATTCAGTGATGCCTACAACATCATACTTGCCCATTTGCAGCTTTAAGTTCATCTACCTTATTCCGTATACTGCGCGCATTCAAATATAACACCTTCATCCTCATTACACATTGCCTCTGTTTGTAAATGATACATTGTATAGCATGAGTGCTGATTCTATTGCATCAGTCACTGCTGTCATCTGTGTAACGTTCACTCTCTGTGAAGGATGTGGCTAGAATTTGTTTTTTTTTTAAAAACTCATCTTACAAAACAGAATATAGAGAAGTAACAACAGATGCTAATCATTGATCTATTGCTCTAGTCTCTTCCTGCATTGCCCCATCACTTCTTAGAAAACTTCTCAACAAACATGGTTCAATATGCTAATCAGCAGAGAAACAAAACACCTTCAGCAAAACTACTTTGTTTCAGCAACTAGATCACTGAGCAACAAGAACAATTTGGGGAAGTGACAAGGTCATTTAACCTTTGTGTTTAAATCTAATCACAATCCTGTGCATGCCTGAAAATACCATGGTGGGATCATAAAATGTTTTCCAGTCAGTTGCTGGCAAGTTATCCAAGAACTGAGGCTTTATAAGGTATTGGCCAGACTGCACTTGGAATATGGTGAACAGTTTTGGAACCCCTATCTATAGGAGGGTGTGCTGTATTTGGAGAGGGTCTAGAGGAGGTTCATGAGAATGATCACAGGAATGAATGGGTTAATGTTTGGAGTGTTTGATGGTTCTGGGCCTGTACTCACTGGAGTTTAGAAGAATGGGGGTGGGGCAGGTGTTTCTCATTGAAATCTCTCACTTCATTTCATCAAAGTGCATTATGATAGGTCAGCAATCATGCACTTTATCAAAGTTCAGAAAGTACCATGATAAGTTTATTATCAAAGTACGTTAATGTCACCATATGCTACCCAGAAATTCATTTTCTTGCAGGCATTCAAAGTAGAACAAAGAAATACAACAGAATCAATGACAAACACACAAAAATATGGAGAAACAAACAATTTGCAGAGAAAGACAAACTGTGCAAATACAATAAATAAATATATAATACTGAGAACATGACTTGGAGAATCTTTGAAAGTGAATCCATAGGTTGTGTTCAGTGATACCTCAACACTGAAATTGACTGAAGTTATACCCCCTAATTCAGGAGCCTGATAGCTACACTGTTCTTGAACCTGTTGGCATGGGACCTGAGGATCTGGTACCTCCTTCCCATTGGCAGCAGTCAAATATAATTGAATTATTAAATATGCAATAGTTTCCAATAGCTGAGGAGCCTAGGAGCAAAGGACCCAGTTTCACATTAGAAGGATGACCCTTTAGATCAGAGATGAAGAGGAAATTCCTTAGCCAGAGGGTAGTGAATCTGTGAAATTCATTGCCACAGGTGGCTGTGGAGGCCAAGACATTGGGTATATTTAAAGTGGAAGTTGAGAGGTTCTTGATTCACAAGTGCATCAAAGGTTATGGGGAGAAGGCAGGAGAATAGGAGAATAATAAATCAGCTATGATAGAATGGCAGAGCAAACTTGATGGTCTGAATGACCTATTCCTGCTCCTATGTTTATGGTCTTATGGTCCTGACTCCATCAATAAAATCGAGGAACCTGTATCGATCTGGTCACCATGTAAAAAGTTTCATTCTCAACTAAAACCAAAAGGATAACACTTATTAACACTTTATAAATAATCAGTTAAAATTCTTATTTATTCATTCTTGGAACATACAGCACCCTCAGGTATTTCAATGGATAAAAGAGAGTTTAATAGAGTAAAATGGTCTTAAGCAGTTCTCAGCCATGATAGGGTTAAAAAATTGTTACTGGGGCAATAAAATGAAAACATTGCAAAAAGGTGCCATAATGTTGAGGTCATTGGGGGTGACCTGTTGGAAGTGGAATTCTAAACAAAAAAAAGTCACTGTCTTGAAGTATGGTAACATTTTTTTCACCTTAATGAAGCTAACAATTGAATGACAAGAGAGGTCAACTCTCTACAAATGATAAAAGTTACACAAAGTAGAAAGAAGTACAAGTACAATTGTGTTCAATTCTGGTCACCTCATTATTGGAAGGATGTGGAAGCTATGGAGAGGGTGCAGAGGAGATTTACCAGGATGTTGCCTGGTTTGGAGATCAAGTCATATGAAGCAAGGTTAGCAGGGGTGGGACTTTTCTCTTTGGAGTGTAGAAGAATGAGAGGGGACTCGATAGAGGTCTACAAGATTATAAGAGGGATAGATAGGGTGGATAGTCAGTACCTGTTTCCCAGGGCACCAATAGCAAACACCAGAGGGCATATGTACAAAATTAAGGGAGGGAAGTTTAGGGGAGACATCAGGGGTAATTTATTTATTTATTTTATACACAGAGGATTGTGAGTGCCTGGAATGACTTGCCAGGGATGGTGGTGGAGTCTAAAACATTAGGGATATTTAGGAGCCTCTTGGGCAGGCACATGGATGAAAGAAAAATGGAGGGTTATGGGGTAGTGTGGGTTTAGTACTTTTTTAAATGATTATATGGGTCGGCAAAACATGGAGGGCTGAAGGGCCTGTACTGTAGTGTTCTAAGTATATGATCTTGCAAAACTTCAGCACAGTCTCTGTGATCCAGAAGTCTTCACTTTACCTTATGGTCCAGTCTGGTTCATCATGTCTCTGTAAAAGGCAATGGTCAAGTCATCAGACCCCTCGACACTGGAAACTCTACTTTTGAGATGGACTCCAATAATTTCACATCAAGCATTCTGCACACATATCATCTGCATCTGCAGATCTGCAAAGAACTTTGGATTGGGCATTCGATAAGAAAAGTTAAATGTATTTAAATGTCTTCCTTCAAGTGATCAGGATATTTGAAAGCAAATTCCATTGAGGTCCATAAACCTACCTAAATTTCTCTTGTGAACCATGTGACTGAAAAAGTGCCAATCATCAGCAGAGTGAAGAGCAGCCAACGAACCACCTTCCATATCATGAAACTGACCAAAGGGGAAGAGGCACAGAACGGATGAGATGAAACAAAATGGCTTTGTATTTGAAACATTTACCTCCTGTTTCCTCTGTAACCTTAGAGGATTGGAGCAAGGTAAATAAGCAGAGCCAGAGGAGTTCAACCAGAAGAGTAAACTAGCAGTTTACTGAGCAGTGGGGTGGGGGAGGGGAACAACCTTTGATCATCAGTTACAGGCACATAATCACTGTGACTTCGTCATGTACAAATAATGCCTTTGAGATAGAAAGTACAAAGTGAAAATGGAATTAGGAATGATAGAGAATTTAATAATGAAGTGCAGAGTTGCCTTTATGATACTGAAATGTCATTGGAGGAACCGGACACAACTGTAAGGTACGTGCCACACAGGACATGAATTCATTTCATTGTCACTATCAGAGAGGAGGTAGAGGAAGGAGTATGAAGACATACACTCAATGTTTTAGGAACAGATTCTTCCCCTCTGCTGTCAGATTCCTGAAAGCACAATGAACCAACCCATGAAGACTGCCTCATTTTTTTTTGCTTTTTTTTTGCACTACTTATTTCTTATTGTAATTTATATTTTTTATGTATTGCACTGTATTGCTGCCACAATACCTCAAATTTCATGGCCTGTGCCAGTGATATTAAACCTGATTCTGATTCTGTGAGGAAGACAGAAATTGAGACCATGTAGGTAGACTGGAAATACAATGAATGATGCATGACTGAATATAGAACTGAGAAGAACAACCATTGGCAATCAAAAATATCTCATTATTCCCTGAACTATATTGGGCAAAGGGAAATTCAGTTCAACAGTTTCAAAACAGAAGATCACAATAGAAGATCTGAAATACCAATGAGAGACTTTGTATATTGGGAAAAGAATGGGGTAAATCAATCAGGGCAATGAAAATGGCCAGAATAAAATGCACTTATGATGATAAGAAAGTAGGAACCATGTAGGAATAAAAGCAAATTATTTCAAAACAATGGCGACATCTTTCATTGTAGTCATTCATTGATTCAATTATGGTTATTGAAATTACTGAGTATGCCCACATGAAAACAAATCTCAGGGTTGTATACGGTGATATATATGTCCTTTGAAAACTTTTCTACAATTCATCCAGTTCAATAACATCTCTTCTTTAGCAGAGTACCAAAGCTGAACACAATACTCCAAGTGTTATCGCACCAATTGTCTTGTACAACTGCAACATTACCTTTCAACTTGTCTAGTCTGACTGATGCCAAATCCCTTCTTCACTACCCTGTCGACTCTGACTCCACTTTCAGGAGTGTACCTGAATTCCAAGATCCCATCGTTCTTTAACACTTCCCAGGGCCTGACCAATCACTGTAAAAACCCTACTTGATTTGACTTTTGAAAATGCAAAATTTTGCACTTTTCTGAATTAAACTCCATTTGCTACCCCTCAGCACAAATACCCAGTTGATCAGGATCTTGTGTAATTCTTCAAAATCCTATTTACTGTCTGAGTGTCATCTACAAATTACACATTTGTTTCTGCAATTACTGTTGTTGAGATATTGGCCAACCCTGTAGGTTATTACCTTATTGCTCTACTTGCCATGTTGGAGTCAGTGAATATTGAAGCAAGGGGAAGCAGCATCCTGGGGTTTGGCAAACTCACAAACATAACTCATCTCACACCATGGAATGAGGTTAATGACAGAGGAGTTATGGAGAATACCTCATGACAACCCCTTCGGGTGTCACAAATGATTCTTATTTCTTAAGGACAAACATTATGAGAGGAGACCAGGCTTGCTTTTCATTGAGCATTGTGGCTAAGAGTGGATATGACTGAGATATGTAAAATTAGGAGATGTTCAAGTTAGATAGACGACAGCAAACTTTCCCATTCTCAGAGATGAATAAAGCTAGATGACATAGGGATTTGAATGGATTTTTTTTACCCAGAGACTGGTAGAAACAGAGTCACAGTCAGTGTTTGTGAAGTGTCTGAATGAGATCTTAAGTCACAACTCCATAGAAGGCTTTGTGTCTTGTGCTGGAAGATAGGGTTTATATACAGTAGTGTGAAAAATCTTAGGAATGTGTAAAATAGTTGTGTCAAGTAAAGATGCTTTCAAAAATAATTAATCTTTTTCCCAATGGTAGCAATGAGAAGAGGGAATGTCCTGGTCGGGGTCCTTAATGATGGATGCCACCTTTCTAAGGCACTGCTCCTTAAAGATGTCTTTAAAACTGTATCAATTCTGTTAAGTAGACTGTCATGCAGTTTTATAAGAAAATCAGCTTGTAGGTTGTTCCAAGCATGTTGGAGAACTTACCACAGTTCTTCTGCATACCTTAGCTATCTCAGTTGCTTCTGTCTCTCCAGGCAATCCACACAGCCTCGATGTTGTGTTCAGGGCTCTGTGGAGGCCAGACCATCTGAAACCATATAACAATTGAAGGTGCGCAAGACACTTGCACAGTACAGTAGATGCATGCGCATTGGAATGACATTTGGTCTTTGGCTGTGTTGTACAACTCTGGGACCGTATGAATCTGTTACACAACAGCAGGATATGAACCCTGAAGCTTAAAGTTCAAAGTAGATTTATTATCAAAGTACATATATGTCACCATATACAACTCTGAGATTCATTTTCTTGTGGGCATACTCAATAAAGCTAGAGATTAATAACCACATAGAATCAATGGAAGACCACCAGTGTTCAACCAGAGTGCAGAAAACAACAAACAGTGCAAATAGCAAAATAAGAAATAATAATTAATAAATAAGCAAAAAAATATGAAGGACATGGAGTCCTTGAAAGTGAGTCAATTGGTTGTGAGAACATTTCAATGATGGAGCAAATTAAGTTGAGTGAAGTTATCCCTTGTGTTTATCCATTATTCATTCCAATAATCTACTTCCAAAATAAAAACTAACATCAACTTTGATGTCCAAGTTATTACAGAATATTTAGAAAGATTAATTTATCTTGGAGTCTTGGGCTTAAAACATGTAGTAGAGCATTGGTTGTATGACTGGTTGCAGAACTGAAAGTCATAATCTCGCAGGCATTCAGTATAATAAAGCTGAAATTTACCCTTTAATTATCTCTCATGTAGGAGCAGGGCCAATCATAGCACCAGCAATGAGAACATTGTACATTTAAACAGAACTGGATTAAGTGATTTACCTTGCAGTTGACACTGTTTTAAATGTTTCACATGAATTTTCATGCCCTGTTGAGGCAAGGAAAGAAAATTCAGTCTCATGTGTTTCCAGATGCGGCCAAGAAAGTATACACGATTGACAGATGGATATTGATTCCTTGAGTAAAAGGCTGATTGGTTACATGGAGGGGAGTAATTTCTGTTTCTTGTGCATATTGAACACGGATGTTGATGGGGGAGTTACGTGGTTTGAATTGGTGGGATTGCAAACCCTATTTAATCCTATGCAGACAGAAGTGAAAGTTGCAGCCAGGCAACTGACATGTGCCAGCTCTGGGAGATCTGCTGTTGGTGTCACATTGCCCACCAGAGGGACAAACACAGCTCTGTACTGAGTGCACGTGGAGATGTTGGACAAAGACCTCTGGTTAACATGGGGCTACCGAACAAGAGTGACAGCTCACTGGTAGTTCAAAAAGCAAGAATTTCAACTGAAAATATCACTAGAAAATCTTTTCAAGGTAAATTGCTTCAAGTTATCACTGCAAATGGTGAGGAGGCAAGCGATGGTGAGGCAAGTTCAAGAGGTTAAGCCATTATAGTATGTTACAGAATTGATGCAGATGGAGTGAGCCATTCGGAGAGTAGAAGTCAGGGCAGTGGAGTTCCGATGCCCGTACAACTGACCCAGGGGCAAGCCTTATACCTACTCCGTAATCAATCTAACCTTTCCCCCTACACAGCACACAGCCATCCATGTGCCCATCTAAGAGTCCTTAAACATCCCTGATACATTTGGCAGCATCACCATAAATCTCCTCTGCACCCTGTAAGGTTTCCACATCCTTCCCATAATGAGGTGACCAGAAATGAACACAGTACTCCATGTGTGCAGTAACCGGTATTTTTTGCGCTGTAACATTACCTCGAGGCTCTCGGCTTCAATACTCCGATGAATGAAGGCGAACACAGCATGTGCCTTCTTCATCATCCAATCAACTTGCCTGTCAACTTTGAAGGATATTTGGGTTTCAACCCCAACATCATGCCATTATCCTTATACTCTGCCTTCAAGTTTCATCTTCCAAAATGTATTACTTCACAGTCTTCCAGGCAGAGCTCCGTCTGCCACTTCTTAGCCCAGCTCGGCATGTTGTAAGCTTTGACAATCTTAAACACTCCACGCTGCATCACCAACATTTCTGTTCTGGGCAAATATGTGAAGCAACCTTTCCACTTCCTCAGTCAAGCCCCTTTATAGAAAGCACAAAGGACAGGTGTCCCTGAAAAGGAGAGGCCTTCATTAATCAGAGGATTGAGAACAAGAGCCAACAGGTAGTTGTGTAATACCACTGGTCACCACCCCTTGACAGAATGCACTCTTTCTATGGCCATCCTCTGCTTTCCGTGGGCAAACCAGTTTCACGTATTAGAGTATCTTAAATGAGGACACATATTATCAAAATTCGGATCGGGTAATTTAAAAATTAGATACATAGAAACTTCTGTTGAATCTTATTGTGTTTTTTCATACTGCCTTGGATCTGGGATAACAATTATTTAGTTCTCTGTACATTTGTGTACTGGAAATAAATTAAGCAATCTTGAATCTTGAAAACAGTACATTATACTCAATCAATCATCCTAATGATTCACAGCCTCCACCACTTACCAGTGCCAGTGAATCAAATCACAAGACTCGAATTGCCTCCTCTGTTGTAGTTGGACACAGTCACTATTTCACTAGACTTTGCTCCATGAGTATTCAAGGCTATGCAGTAATATTGATGGTGTTGGTGTTCAAAGGATTGACAACGTAGATCCAATTTACTGTTTTCAGAGATCTTTGAATCCATAGATGAGATGTTTTCATACCATGTGTATTGAATGGGAAGGGATCCCATTGTAGACTCACAGGACACTGACACAGAGCCCCCAACACGAGACATTTGCAGGAGACAGATATCGAAGCACAGGAACAGACACCGGTTGTCTGTGAAACTACTAAATATTCAGACATTGAATGAATATTGGAAAATCAAACACTTCTGCCACTTTATAAGATACACCTGTTTACCTGCTTGTTAATACAAATAGCTAATTAGCTGATCATGTGGCAGCAATTCAGTCCATAAAACAATGCAGACATAGTAAAGAAGTTTGGTTATTGTTCAGGCCAAACATCATAATGAGGAAGAAGTGTATTAAGTTGACTTTGACTGTGGAATGATAGTTGGTGCTAGACCGTGTGGTTTGAGTATCTCAGAAAGTGCTAATCTCCTGGGATTTTCTTGCACAAATATCTTCAGAATTTACAGAGAATGGTACAAAAAACAAGAAATATCCAGGCAGCAGTAATTTTGTGAGCAAAATTGCCTTGTTAATGAGAGAGGTCAGAGTACGGAAGAAATGTGGCAAATGTTCAGGGGATATTTGTGTAGAGTTTTGTATAGGTACGTTCCAATGAGACAGGGAAGTTATGGTAAGGTACAAGAACCATGGCGTACAAAGGCTGTAATAAGTCTAGTCAAGAAGAAAAGAAAAGCTTGCAAAATATTCAGAGATCTGGGTAATGTTAGAGATCTAGAAGATTATAAGGCTACCAAGAAGGAGCCTAGAAAGGAAATTAGGAGAGCCAGAAGGGGACATGAGAAGGCCTTGGTGAGCAGGATTAAGGAAAACTCCAAGGCATTCTACAAGAATGTGAAGAGCAAGAGGATAAGACGTGAAAGAATAGGACCTATCAAGTGTGACAGTGGGAAAGAAAGTATGGAACCGAAGGAAATAGCAGAGGTACTTAATGAATACTTAAGTATTCACTATGGAAAAGGATCTTGGTGATCGTAGTGATGACCTGCAGTGGATTAAAAAGCTTGAGAATGGAGATATTAAGAAAGAGGATGTGCTGGAGATTTTGGAAGCATCAAGTTGGCATAAGTCGCCAGAACCAGATGAGATGTACCCCAGGCTACTGTGGGAGGCAAGGGGGGAGATTGCTGAGCTGCTGACGATGATCTTTGAATCATCAATGGGGATGGGTGAGGTTCCGGAGGATTGGGGGTTGCAGATATTGTACTTTTATTCAAGAAAGTGGTAGAGATAGCCCAGGAAATTATAGACCAGTGAGTCTTTCTTCAGTGGTTGGTAAGTTGATGGAGAAGATCCTGAGAGGCAGGATTTATGAACATTTGGAGAGGTATAATATGATTAGGAATAGTCAGCATAGCTTTGTCAAGGGCAGGTCGTGCCTTATGAGCCTGACTGAATTTTTGAGGATGTGACTAAACACATTGAAGGTAGAGCAGTAGATCTAGTGTATATGGATTTCAGCAAGGCATTTGATAAGGTACCCCATGCAAGGCTTATTGAGAAAGTAATGAGGCATGGGATCCAAGGGGACATTGCTTTGTGGATCCAGAACAAGCTTGCCCACAGAAGGCAAAGAGTGCTTGTAGACCTCCATATAGGCCAGTGACCAATGGTGTGCCTCAGGGATCTGTTCTGGGACCCTTACTCTTCATGATTTTTAAAAATGACCTGGATAAGGAAGTGGAGTGATGGGTTAGTAAGTTTGCTGATGACACAAAGGTTGGGGGTGTTGTGGATAGTGTGGAGGGCTGTCAGAGGTTACAGCAAGACATTGATAAGATGCAAAACTGGGCTGAGAAGTGGCAGATGGAGTTCAACCTAGTTAAGTGTGAAGTGGTTCATTTTGGTAGGTCAAATATGATTGCAGAATATAGTATTAATGGTAAGACTCTTGGCAGTGTGGAGGATCAGAGGGATCTTGGGGTCCAAGTCCATAGGACGTTCAAAGCCACTGTGCAGGTTGACGCTGTGGTCGAGAAGGCATATGGTGTATTGGCCTTCAGTAAACATGGAAGTGAATTTGGGAGCTGAGAGGTAATGTTGCAGCTATATAGGACCCTGGTCAGACCCCACTTGGAGTGCTGTGTTCAGTTCTGGTTGCCTCACTACAGGAAAGATGAAGAAGCCATAAAAAGGGTGCAGAGGAGATTTACAAGGATGTTGCCTGGATTGGGGAACATGCCTTATGAAGACAGGTTGAGTGAACCCTGCCTTTTCTCCTTGGAGTGACAGAGGATGAGAGGTGACCTGATAGAGGTGTACAAGATGATGAGAGGCTTTGATTGTGTGGGTATTCGGAGGCTTTTTCCCAGGACTGGAATGGTTGCCACAAGAGGACACAGGTTTAAGGTGCTGGGGAGTAGGTACAGAGGAGATGTTAGGGATAAGTTTTTTACACCATAAGTGGTGAGTGCATGGAACGGGCTGCTGGCAACGGTGGTGGAGGTGGATACAATAGGGTTTTTTAAGAGACTTTTGGATAGGTACATGGAGCTTAGAAAAATAGAGGGTTATCAGTAATTTCTAAGGTAGGGACATGTTTAGCACAACTCTGTGGGCTGAAGGGTTTTCTATGCAGTAGGTTTTCTATGTTTCTATGTTTCTGCGAATGACCGGAGTGGTTGAAGCTGACAGAAAGATAACAGGAATTCAAATTACCACATGTTATGACATTGGTGTGCAGAAGAGCATCTGAAAGCACAACATATCAAACCTTGAAGTGAATGGGTTACAGCAGCAGAAGGCCATAAACATACACTCAGAAGCCACGCTTTTGTGTTCAAAACGCAGCATCTTGTGAGATATTTGTCACGTGCTTGATAACTTTCAGGAGAAAATGCAATTGTGACTGGGTTCAGTGACCTGGCTGTGGAGAGGGAAGGATTTGGCACTGATATTAATGCAGACAGAGTGAGGGATGGACAGGGACTAGACAAAGGTCTTGTATTGTGTATTGAGACTGAGGGGGATGAGGCAATTGCTGTTCTTCAGACACATGCATGAGATGGGCATTTCCCCATTCAAAAAGCTTAATCTCAGGTCCAGCATTTCATCACTCCTCAGGACATCTAACACTCTGATTCTTCCCAGAGTAAGCACGAATGAGACATTTATTTTATCAAAGGTGCAAAGTCAATCCCTGAGAAACCTACCATCAGATACTTGTAAATGTACATTAAACATTGGATCGGCACCTGGTGTTGTAATTCCACAGCTGTACCTTCCTGTATCTCAGAGCGAAGATCCTTTATAGTAACACTAAATATTCCCTGTTCTGGGTTATCTGTGATTGACACTCGTCCACTCCATCCATGTTACCCATTTGTTTCCACTAAAACTAAACATTGTTGATTCCATCCATGGCACCAATACTTTGTGTGTAAGTGGTACTTTGCTTCATAGTAACAATCGATTGTGATCACTCTTCCACAACTCCTCTTAATTTCTCCTTTGCCCATAATGCACCTGAAACTGAGGGAGGCATTTTCAGATTTGAAGAGAAAAGAACAACTTAATGGAAACAAGTAACTTTGAAAATTACGGTAAAAACATGTCCAGGTCATATTCAGCTTGTGGACCATGAGCTAAGTTGAGTGAAGTACAAGGCTCAAGAATTCTGTTGTTTTTGAAAACATTGACAGTAAGATCCATTTGGAGCCTGTTAAAATGATCTGGTACCTTGTTACCAGCCTCTATGACTTCACTTGTTTTCACAACAGTACTCACAGATGCTGTCTCTGTATTATGATAAGGCTTTATCATGTTTATGTGTACCACTTGTCTAGTCTTCCTTCGATCGTGAGTCCTCACAACATAATTCAAAGAGTCAATTTTCTTAATTATCTGGTATGGTCCACTAAATTTCGCTTGAAGGGGGTTGGTCAGGAGGGGGAGCAGAACCAGAACCTTATCTTCAACATGATACATCTGTTCTCTAGCTTTTCTGTCATACCAGACCTTCATTTTCCTCTGAGAGTTCTGCAAATTCTGCTATGCAAGGTCACAAATCTTGTTAAGTCTAGCTCTAAATGACAAAACATAATTGAGCACGCTGACACACACCTCCTGATTAGACCACTGTTCTCTGAGTAAGGTTAAGGGTCTTCTAGCCCTGTGACTGAAAACAAGTTCAAATGGGCTAAACCCTAACAATTCTTGAATCGAGTCTCTGATAGCAAATAAAAATAAATACACACCTTCACCCCAGTCTTTTCTATTTTCCACATAGTATGTTTTAATCATGGTCTTAAGAGTGGAACCTTTCCAAGGCTCTCTGGGACTCTGGGTGATATGCAGACAATACAATTTACTTAGCTCCCTATTCACCAACTATCTGCCAGAATGTTCTCAAAGTGAAGTTACTACCTTGGTCAGATTGAGTCTCTCTGGGCAGACCAACTAGTGTGAAAAACTTGATGAGAGCTTCTACCGCAGTCTTAGCCTTAATATTTCAGGGAGGAACCGCTTCAGGAACCTAGACACAGCACACATAATTGTTAACAAATACTGATGGCCAGCTGTAGTCTTTGGCAATGGGCCAACACAATCCACTATGACCCTAGAAAAAGTTTCACCAAAAGCAGGTATCAGCCTAAGTGGTGCCACTGGAATGGCCTGATTAGGTTTCCCCACAACTTGACAAGTGTGACAGGCCCTGCAAAAACTCATAACATCTTTTCTTAAATTAGGCCAGTAGAATTCCTTCATAATCCTTTGCACTGTCTTGCTCACTCCAAAATGTCCACCTAAAGGCATATTATGAGCCATGTTTAAAATCTCAGCCCTGTAAGCTTTCAGAACCATAACTTGGTGCTCAATAGCCCAAACCTCACTTGCAGGCACAGTAGGTGATCTCCACTTCCTTATTAACACCCCGTCCTTAAGATAATAGCCTACTGACTCCCTCTGAACCTCATCCTTGAGAGAGATATCTCCTTTAATGTAGCAATCTCTGGATCTTGGTTATGTTCTGCTATAAATTAATTCCTGGACAACGACAAACCTCTCTCATCCACCTTACTACCCAAGCCCTACTGAAACATGGAAGGTAGAAAAGTCTCTGATAAATCATCATGATTTGAAACCCTGACCTCAGAATCCCGCTGTCGCGAGCTATCTGCATCAGCAGACTTTTTGGACATGCTTCAGGTTACTGAATCAGTATCCATGTGTGGGTCATCAGCAACAGGCTTGCTTGTTAGCTGCACTGCTGAATAAACATCCCCACCTGCAAGTTTGTTATCAAGCAATATATCAATATTGTCTATCGGTAATTCAGATTGTACCCGTATCTTAACAGGTCATGATACCAATTCGCATTTCAGAATTACCTCACGCAAAGGCATGGACTCAGTCCCCTTTACAATACCTTTGATAATATTTACTTCATCAGTTTTTGTCTCATCACTGAATTCCAAAACACTGTCCAATATTAGTGACTGAGAAGTTCTAGTATCTCGCCAGATTTTCACTGGAACCGGGGTTGACCCCTCCTTTATAGACATAAACCCATTTGAGATAAACCACTCAAATCCTTCTCACGCTCGGTCAGACCCCTCCTTCCTTAGCGGTGTCTCAACCGACTGAACACAAGCATTTGGGATTGTTTCCTTTGCTTTTCCTTTTTCTCTTTTCAGAGCAAAACAACTAGCCACCACATGACCAGGCTTCTTACAAAAGTGACATGTAAAGCTGTAAAACTTTCCTTTTGACTTCTTTCCTTCCTCCTTACTTTTGTCACTAGTTCCCAACTTACTTTCTGCTTTAACCTGTGGGTTATCCTTGTTATCTCTGTTACTCTTTTGGTAGCTTTTACTTGGGAAAAACGTAACCTTATGGGTTAAGGCCATACTTCTCTGCTAACCTAGCAGACTCTGAAAGGGTCTCAGCCTCTTTCTCATCCTCCCTCTTTAATTTTCCTATCCGAAGCTGAACCTCAGCCTTAGTAGGTTTACTTTCAACAAACATTTCCCACACATCCTCTTCAAACGCTCCCTTGGATATATAATGCTCCGCTATTAATGCCTGAATTATGCCTTCCTCATTCTAGTGGTCACCTTAAGTTTTAACTTATGAGCAATTCCCAACAGCACATCCCTCTTAGCATCATCCAATGCTTAAGGGAATGGTCCCACCAGAAACTTACCAACCTTAATCTCCATTGCTGCTAATTTTCTATTCAAGCAAATTGAAAGGAATTTTCCCCAATCAAATCAACTGTTAATCACTCAACTAAGCCCCCAAGAATTTCAAATGGTTCCCAACAATTTGTTCATATCCCGGACGAGCCCCCAATTTTGTTGTGTACCCCGTAACAGGTTAAAAGAACCAGCAGAGTTTGAACACACTTGGAGTCTGGTTTTGATATAAATAAAAACACTGTTTATTATTAGCTATGTAAATCAGTAATATAAAACCAGATAAATCAAACTGGTTAGCAGAGTTTATGCATATAGAAATGTATAAATATAAAACCCCAAACTTCTTCAAGCTTAGGTGGTAATTGATACAGTCTTATGATGGTATAAGAATGAAGTCAGTTCAGTTCATGATATTCAGTTGAGTAGATTTGAGGAGAGAGAGAGAGCTGATCTGTTTTCCCAGTAAGCCGATGCCATCGATTCTTTCCACATTGTCTTCTGAGGTCCTGTTAAAGTCATTGACTGTGATCACACAAAAGGGCACCATCTTCATTCAGTAAAGCTATCAACCCAAGGGTTAAACACACCAATAGCCTTCCACCAGTTACCTCCTTTCCACACTGCGAGCAAACCCCACCCTTTCGTGGGCATTCAGAGCTCATCCAGTGTCTATTTCTTCTGTGTGTCTTGTGTGTCTGTCTGAAAAGCCAGCTGACCTTGTATATATCCCAAACATGCTGAACGCCAGCTGTCCATTATATAGCTCCGCCCTTCCGTAACCATGGCAACTCACGAGCTGTTCGGAGCTCTCTCTTCCTTTCTGAATCAGTGTACACCCACTCTCTCTCTTTTTAAAGGCACAGTCTTTGATGAATAAACCTTAGGATCTCATCACACAAGCAACAACAGATGTTCTAAGCTGAAGCAGAAATAAAAGGCTGGAGGTGTCCTGAAGCAGGGGATTAATCTGAAATGTTGATCATGGACTCCCGAAGTTCATCCAGAAGGTTTATTTCTGCTTGATTTAAAATGTTAGGAACACTTTGGGGAATTGTTTATGGTGAGTAGTTAATGATGGAAATGTAAACAGCCCACATTGAGTGTTATTGTGAGTGTAAGTAGGAAGTTCCACCACCCCTAGTCCAGCCCAGAGGAGAGTTTGATGGCTCTGGGTCTGTAATCACTGGAGTTTAGATGGATGGGGAAGTTTTGGTGTAAGGTGGCACTGCTGAAGGCAAGAGACTAATCTCCTGCTGTTAATGAAACAAAGAAAGGAACAAAATACTTCATTAATAACACTTTTGCTGTAAATATTTCTGGTAAATGAGCGCTGAAACGATGAGGAGGTGAGTGAAAGTGAGGCGGAGTCGAGGATCAAAGTGTGTGGCGGAGAGGCAAAGTTGGGGTGAGATTGAGGCACCTTCAAGGCAATGTCAATTCTAGTGGAGCAAAGCAAAATCAGAATGGAAGAGGGACGGATTTGAGGCCCATCCGCCGAGAGTGAGGTTTGATTGATCTAAGTGCCGAGCCAATTTGGAACAGTCAGATATGAGCTGAAACATGATTGGTGGGGTCCAGGTCCAAAGCATATCGATGCAGCAGGGGCGAGTCTCAGAATGAGGAATGACCCGATATTCAGACAATTTAAACACTGGGCCAGATGGATTGAAAAGGCAGAGTATCAGGACCAGAGGTGTGTGCGGGCTGGTTCTGTTTGCTGATCCATCACGTTTACTCTGCTCTATGCTGCACTGAGGGTGAGGCTGTAGTCTGTCCTGGCAGTTCCGGGCTTCATGTCTGTGTGCTCCATAATGTTAAAACACTGCTATGCGCTGTAATGAGGTTGAGGCTGTGGCCTGCTCCGGGCTTCATTCTAAATGCTAGTTGCTTACTTTTATTGTTTGCACCATTTCTTTATTTCTCTCTCTCTGCACATTGGGTGTGTTTATTGGTCTTTTATTTAAGGGTTCTTTTGGGTATCTTTGTTTTGTGGCTGCCTGTAAGGAGATGAACCACACGGTTGTATGCACAATGTATATGCACTTTGGTAATAAATGTACTTTGAACTTTGAACGTTTGTACTTTGGGACCTATTGAAAGGCTGTGATAGAGTGGATGTGGAAAGGATATTTCCTTTAGTAAGGGAGCCTAAGACCAAAGGGCACAGCTGCAGAATACAAGGGCATTCCTTTAGATCAGAGATGAGGAAGAATTCCTTTAGCCAGATGGTGCTGAATCTGTGGAATTCACTGCCACAGGCAGTTGTGGAGGCCAAGCTATCAGATATATTTGTGTTCTTTGCCATTCATTTACCTCTTTGCATTGTTTCTCAGCTCTTTATTTAGTTTGCTGAGTATTTGTATGTTTATTTGTACTTTAAAATTAGTGATATTTAGAATTAAGACTGCTTGTCATTCTTGACTCCCAGAAGAAGCCAAAAGATCAGAAAATAAACAAATCCATTAGAGGAGAATGGCCAGACTGGGTCAAGCTGACAGGAAGGTGACAGTAACTCAAATAAACATGCATTACAACAGTGGTGTGCAGAAAAGCACCATTCAATGCACAACACGCTGAACCTTGAAGAGAATGGGCTACAGTAGTAGGAGCCCACAAACATATATTCACTGACCTTTTTATTAGGTACAGGAGGTACCTAATATGTAATACACCAGCAAGACAAAGATGGGGAAATAAACAGCACAGACTTCAGTAAGCAATTTCCCTAATAAGTAACATAAGTTGCCGGTGAAGAGTCCTGTGCAGTACTGGGAGAGAAAGGATTCTGTCTGGGCTTTGCAGGTTGACTTTGAAAGTTGATATCTGCATAGATGATGGTCTCCTCAGCAGTAACAGAGTGTACAGCTCTTGATTTTCTTTTATGTTTCATATTTGCATACACAATTTCATTTTCATTGTTAGCTGACTGGGCAGCAGCCTTGTTGTTTTGACCATGGTGTACATCTGCATAAATGACATTTTCTTCCAATATGGACATTTCCTGAAATAAAAAATTAAATTCCAAGATCTATTGTATGCATGATGAGTGTGAAAGGTGAAGGTGTGAAAGGTTGCAGGAAGGAGGCAGGAACATGGGATGAGATGGTAGAGGGATAGAGCAGTATAATGGGCAAAATGGCTTAATTCTGCTCCTATACTTTATGATTTTATAGTCTTAAGTTCCTGGACTTTTACAATTATCTATCTTATGTTTATAGCTCGGGTTCTATTCTCATCTGTAAGTGTAAACACCTTCACTATCCTATAAAACAATTGGATAGTCTTGCAAACATCTACCAGATAACCCTTAGTTTTCTCTCTTTAAATAATCCCTGATCCTTTCAATCCTTCAATTTTCCATACCGATTGATAACATCTTATGACTCAGTGGCTGTGATCCTTACTGATGACCTGCTACTAAATGTAGAGCAACAGCATGTCGATTTACAACACCAACACTCTAAACTAGTCCTAGGTGTTTCACACTGGCTCAGTGAGAGAAGAGGTTGTGAATTTGGGCAAATTACAAAGCCCAATAGTTTACAGACAAAATGGTTTATCATAGCAGGTAAATTGATCTCATGGGTGTAATTGGGTAGCTCGTGGACCAGAAGGACCTGTTTCTCTGCTGTATCCCTAATGAACAAAAGTTAAGAGGACAGAATTGCAGGAGTTCGGGGATTTGTGGGATTTGCCTAGGTTGTGGGATTTGGGCAGTGGAAGCTACTGACATTGGTGGTGGGATTCAGAGACTGGAGGATGCACAAGAGGAAGATACAGTTCTCTGAGGGTACAGCTCTTTGAGGGAAAGTGTTGCCCACAGTCTCCACCTTGCAGTTACTTTTGGGAAAGTGAAAAGCAACTGATGAAATTGAGAAAACAATTGAAGCTCTTTGATAAGATTCACCCTAATTCTTCAATTAGGAAAAAGATAAATCAATTGGGATATTTTAATCAGAATATAATATTAACAAGCAAGCTGAAAACTGTGGAAAATATCACAAATAATATTGTTGATAACAGACTGAAGAGACAATTGAATATTCATACTGGTGTCAGGATTGAGGGGTAGAGTGAGAAAGTGGGTGGGTGAGGTCAGCACAGGGAGAACATAGAAGCTCCTTCCAGACAGGAGAGGAACTGAACCCAGGTCACTGGCACTGTAATAGTGTTACGCTAATCGCTACCCTACTGTGTCACCCCCGATTTATTATTCTGAATAGACCTGCCCTTTTTTTTTCTGATTTCACATCAGACTTTGAGACTCAGAGGGAATGTACAAAATGTAAACTGTAAAGTCATTGAACCCAAAGACAGATTTACACAATTAGGTGTTCCATCTCTAAAGGTAGAGAAAGGACCAGTCTCACTTTTCACCTTTCAGTAACGTAATAAAGACTGAAGCCCTTTGAAGATTAGTCATGTAAGGTATTACGGATAGACTGAAGGAAAAGCTGGATGAGCACGAGAGCAAGGGACCAATAACTGGAAGGATATGCTGATGGGATACAATAAGAGGAGTGTTCGGATGTTTGTGTAAAATCTTAATACTGGACTGTACTAAGGGGAATTAATGATATGTAAACTCCCATGTAATCCAACTTTTAAACATTCTGAAGCATTCAGACAACTTATACTTCATATCCATACCTGGGTATCATTGTTGCCTTTTCTGAGAGATGTTTTGGGCTTCAATTCTGGAAAATACAACATTACTGCTTACAATTCCGTGTGTGTTATGGACATAAACATTTATTTATTTGTTTGTTTGTTTGTTTATTTATTTATTTATTGATACAGCACAGAGTTGGTTGGCCCTTGCAATCTTTGAGCTTCACCACTCCAGCAACCCCCAACAAACCAGATTAACCTGAACCTAATCACGGGACATTTCCACTGACCAATTAACCTACCTGGTACGTCTTTGGACAGTGAGAAGAAACTGGAGGACCCGGAGTGTATCCATGCATCCCACAGGGAGGACATACATTGAGTGCTTTCTGAACGGCACTGGAATTGAACTGCAAACTCCGGAATGCCCCGAGCTGTAAGAGCTTCGTGTGAACCATTATGTTACCATGGCCCCCATACTGAATGTCAGAACCACAGGAACCCAGGCTGCAACACAATAATTATTCTCCACACAGAGCAAACCTCTGTTTTGGTTACTGCACAATGTTCAGAATGACCATAAGACATAGGAGCAGAATTAGGCCATTTGGCCCATCGAATCTGCACCGCCATTCATTCATGGTTGATCCTTTTCTCCTTCCTCAACCCCATTCCCCAGCCTTCTCCCATAACCTTTGATGCTGTGTCCAATCAAGAACTCTTCCATCACTGCCTTAAATACACTCAATGACTTGACTTCCACAGATGCGTGTGGTATCAAATTCCACAAATTCACCACATTCTGGCTAAAGAAAATTCTCCGCATCTCTATTTTAAATGGGCGCCCCTCTATTCTGAGGCTGGGCCTTCTTGTCCACCATGGGAGACATCTACTCTGTCTTCTAGGCCTTTCAACGTTCGAAGGGTTTAATAAGATCCCTACTCATCCTTCTAAATTCCAATGAGTACAGACCCAGAGCCATTGAACATTCCTCGTATGGTAACCCTTCCATTCCTGGAATCACCCTTGTGAACCTTCTCTGGATCCTCTCCAATGCCAGCACATCTTTTCTTAGCTAAGGAACCGAAAACTGTTCAAAATACTCTAGTTGAGGCCTCAGCAGTTCTTTACAAAGCCTCAGTATCACATTTCTGCTCTTGTATTCTCAACCTCTGGAAATGAATGCTGACTTTGCATTTGCCTTCCTCATCACTGACTCAACGTGCAAGTTAACCTTTAGGTTGTTCTGCACAAGGACTCCCAAGTCCTTTTGCATCTCAGAGTTTTGGATGTTCTCCCCATTTGGAAAACAGTCTTTACATTTATTTATACTACTCGAATGCATGACCATGCATTTTCCAACACTGTATTTCATTTGCCACTTTCTTGCCTAATCTCCTCATCTGTCTAAATTCTTCTGCAGCCTACCTGTTTCCTCAACATTACCTGCCCCTCCAATCTTTGTATTATCTGCAAACTACGCAACAAAGCCATCTATTCATTCATCTAAATCATTGGTATACAGCTTAAAATAAGCAGTAATAACACTGACCCTTGCGGAACACCACTAGTCACTGTGTTCTGCTCCCGTCCAAATGCCCGCGAAGCTCTCCTTTTAAACAAGTGTCGCTGACCTGTGAGAAACCTTGTCACTGTGCTCTGCTCCTGCTGCTGACTGGGTCTCCAGAAAGGATCATATTCTTTCACCTTCCACCTGCTCTACCATCTTTGGATATTGTAATAAGGATTTCAGATCTGAAATTTAAATTTTCTTTTTATCGCTACAAATTCTGTCTGATTTACTGAGCATTTCCATCATTGTGTGTGTGTGTTTAGAGAATATTTCTCCTTCACTATATGATGGAGCAGATTACCTGACAATACTCACACAGTCCCATGAACATCTCATTGATCTCTCCAGAGCTCTGTAGCAGATTGTCCCTCAGGAAGAAGGAACAAACTGCCCAAAATAAAAAAAAAAGCATCTCATTTTCCAACTGGCCATAAAACCTCTTTGCAAATTTAACACTGAGGTCAACAATTTCATCTGTTTTCTCACCAGGTCCCATCCTCAATGAAATGTCATCGATGAAGATATCACATTTCAAAGCCCATCCATCTTTAAATCTTCATTAATCCTATTACCACCCATCTTTTGCCTCACCCGTCATCTCTTCTGACATGCCTTGTAGTCTATCAGAAACCCTCTCTTTTGTGCTTCCTTCTATACTACCTGTGCACCTCAAGACTTGTTATCGCTCACATTTTCCAGTTCTGATGTAAGGTCGTTGCCTTGAAGGATCAGCTGTTCCTCTCCCCACAGCTGCCATCTGACATGCTGAGCATTCCCAGCAATTTTCTGCCAATATCTCAGGTATTGATCATTGAGAGAATTTTTCTTTGGAAAAGAATTTAGTCCTTTTTTTGCAGAACTTTGCAATAAACAGTGACTACGCTGAATGTAATTGGTTTGTTGTAGAGAGAGAGAGAAAAGACAGGAAATACATCATGTTATCATAATTTTCAACCAACGAGGTGTATTCCATCAGCTGATCATTTGGAGTCTGCAGGGGCTTTATTTTCCAAGTGATCAATCCCATTTCCTCATCTAATTATAACCCACAGATGATCACTGTACTCACAGTCCTCTTTACTGGTTTAGAAAGTCTATTTAAGAAACACAAGATTACTTAGTTATTTATGTATTTATTTGTACATTTATTTAGTGGTGCAGTGATGAGTAAGCCCTTCTGACCCTTCAAGCCATGCCAACACAGCAACCCCTGACAAACCCGATCAGCCTGAACCAAATCACAGGACAATTTACAACAACCAATTAACCTACGTGGTACGTCTTTGGACTGCGGGAGGAAACCAGAGCAACAGGAGAAAACCCAGGCATTCCACAGGGAGGATGTACAAACTCCTTACAGAATGGCACTGGAATTGAACTCTGAACTCCAAAATGCCCCGAGCTGTAATTGCTTCGCGCTACCCTCCCCGCCACTGTGGTGCCCATCTCAGGATCATCCCAACAAAGCAGACCCATGAGTTAATCTACAGCAACTTTGTCCAATAAGAGCAGGGAATTTTCTCCCGTAATATGCACTGAGTGGTAGATAGGTAAAAGATACATCTGATTTTTTTTTAGAATTACACAAGAGAATGATTTTACACATACATTGCCCAAAAGATTGCATTTAATTGCAGGCTGTACTGAGGAAGAGCGCATTGAATACACTTTCAAATACAACAGCTAATTCCCAAAATGGAGTACAACAGGTGAGACCATCTTAATCTTTCTTCTACCCAGCCTCTTGGTTCCCTGCCATTCCACACCTGAGGTGAGATTCCATCGCCAGATGTTTTGGGAATAATGGAGTCACCAGGTTACAGTGGAAACAACACCATTCATTCATGTGTTGTAAATCAACACATTGGCACTCTAATCCTGGCTTTTTGTTGACTGCAACCAAATCAAGTTCCTTAAGATTCAGCAGCTAGCTATCATATTCATCATGAAATATGAAAGGAAAAAAGAAACCTACCCCTGTTTTTTGTCTTCAGGTAACAAAGTAGACAAATGGCAAGTAGTATGAGTAGAATCCCAATGACACTGAACACAGTTGTGTAAGTGGTTCTGTGGTAAAGAATAGGAAAGGGTCAGTTCTGGTTCACCATTCATTCTTGGCCATTTGTAAAATCTGACATTTACACAGCACTTTTCAGGATATCTGCAGCTCAGAAAATCAACATTAGACACTGTTGACAATGTGGGAACTTGCAACAGCCAATCTGCTTACAGCAAAGTCTCAAAAGCAGAAATGTGATCATGACCAATGATAATGATGTTGGTTGAAGACTAACTATTGTCCAGGCCATTTAGGAACACTTCCAGTACTTAGAGAAATAACTTGAAGTGTGTTGTCCTCAGCCTGCAGTTCAGCAGGGAATTTGCCTTGCTGAGACTTTCTCTGCTGTGGCACCAATGGTAAAGAAGCATTGCAAGAGTTTGCAAGTACAATTCAACTTATATTATGGGATATAGTTAGTTTGAACTGTCATAGTAAACACTACAGGGAGCACCCTCTGAATCATGGAAAATGGAGGAATTTATTCTAATTTCTTCATTACGGATATAACACAGCAGTGTGATGTAAACATGACACCATTTCCATTCCAGTGCAGATCAGGAGAGTTCAGGAATGGCATGTTCCTGTAAGGGTGAAGTGCAAGACAGGCAGGATTAGGAAATCCTGGTTGACAAGGGATATTGAGATACTGGTCAGGAAAAACAAGGCATTTAACAGGTATAGGCAGCTGGGATCAAATGAATCCCTTGAGGAATATATGAGATGTAGGTTTACAATTAGAAGAGATCAGGAAAGCAAATAGAGGATATGAGATAATTCAAGCAGATAAGTTAAAAGAGAATTCTGAGAGATTTACAAGTCTATTAAAAGGAAAAGAGTGTTGAGGGAGAGATTAATTATTATTAGATAGATTGATTGTAAAATAATGTCATTCCAAATGACCAGCCTACAGAATATACCTCATTGGCTGTAAATTATAATAACTAATTATTCAACTACCCCTATGATGTATTTCCTGTCCTCTCTCTCTAAAAAAACAGACAATTACTTTTAGTGCAGTGTTATCCCCTAGTCACTGTTTGTTGCAAAGATCTGAACAAAAGGAATGCATTCTTTTCCAAAGAGAAATTCCCTAAATGATCAATACCTGAGATATTGGCAGAAAGTACTGGGAATGCTCAGCATGTCAGACGGCAGCTGTGGGGAGAGGAACATCTGATCCTTCAAGGACTAATGTGATCATCCATATGTGGAGCTGTAGGAGACCAGTGAGGTCTTAAATGAATAGAGTATTTCTCATCTTTATTTACTATGGAGCAGGCCATGGAAGATAAGCAATTAAGGGAAATGAATAGTGTTCTGTTGGAATATATTATTATTACAAATGAGGAGTTGTCAGTGTTGAAGAATACAATTTTTGGATAATTTCATAGGGCTTGAGCAAGTGTAGCCCTGGATATTATGGGAAGCTAGGGAGGAAATGACTAATGCCTTGGCAGAGATACTTGCATCATCGTTACCACAAGTGAAGGAACAAAAGTGTGGAGGATCAAAGGCAAATGTTGCATCTTTATTAAAAAGGGGTACAAAGGCACACCAGGAAGCTGCAGGCCAGTGAGACCAATGTCAGTGGAAGGAACGTTACAGGAGAGGATTCTGAGCAATTGGATAAGCGAGGACTGATAAGGGATAGACAGCATGGGGAATCAGATCTCACCAATATGATTGAGCTTTTTGTAGAGGTGACATTGTCACGATGTACACTGGCAATGTTGGAACCCAATTGCGCAGGAAAGCCAAACTCCAATGTAGAGATGGAGACCAAAGTTTATTCATAGGAACTCCACCAGAATATCAATGGCTTGGCTGAGCGGCAACTGCAACACCAGATGCTCTCAAATAGGACCCCACGATTAGCTCTAATCCGGCATCTGCTTAAATTTTACAAGTAACTTGGAATTCCTGAGCCTATCAAAATAAACTTAACAAGTTTAAACAGAAAGTACCAGGATCCCTATTACAAAGAGTGAGTTGCTCAAGAAAAACCCAAGAATCTCTAAAGGATTAATGACTGTTGTTAAACTACAATTAAATAATTCAGGTGCTCTGAAAACTTTGGAGCTCAATGCTCTCTGGCTCCCCACACAGGCCCAAAGAGCTCATTACAGACAGAAAGGATTAATGAGGATAGGGCAATGGATGTTGTCTACATGAACCTTAGTAAGACCTTTGACAAGGACCCATATACACTGCTCCAGAGGTTTAGATCAACATGGGATTCAGGGTGAGGTACCTAATATAACTTTGGCTTGGTGGGAGGAGTTAGCGGGTTGTAGTGGGGTTTTTCAAATTGGAGGTTTTGAATTTTAATAAGTTAAACCAGGGCAAGACATACACAGTAAAATGGTAGGAGAATGTTCTAGAAAAGAGATCGAGGCTTCCAGGTACATTTTTACCTAAAAGTGGTGACACGGGTAAACAGGGTATTGAAGATGGCATTTGGTATACTTACTTTGTTGGTAAGGGCACTGAGTACATGATTATTATGTTATGTTATGGCTGTACAAGATGTTAGTGAGACCACTCTTCAAATACCATGTGCAGTTGTTGTCTCCTGGTTCTCGGAAAGGAATCATGAGACTGGAAAAGGTGCAGCACAAAAATCATGAGGACATTCCTGAGAATGGATGGCTGGGGTTATAATGGAGGGTTGGATAGGATGAGACTTTTGCCCTGGAGTTTAGAATGCTGACGGGTCACTTAACAGAGGTATATAAAATCATGAGGGGGCATCGATAAGGTGAATGATCACTGTCAATTTACCAGGGAAGGGGATAGTAAAGTGAACAGGTGCAAGCTTAAGGTGAGCGGAGATAGGATCTAAGGAGCAACTTTATACATAGAAAGTCTGGGGTATACGGAACAAGCTACCATAGCAATCCATAGAAGTGGATACATTTACAAAGGTTAAAAGACATTATGACAGCTACGTGGATAGGAAAGGCTAAGAACAGGGGTTCATAAGCTTTTTTATGTGATGGACTTTACAATATTTAATTCATGCACTTCAGTTTATTTATTTATGTGTAATTAATCTATAGATTTCATTCTCACTTTCATAAGTTATTATGCATTATGTATACCGCAGTGTTTCACACCTTGGTTTGGAGAAACAGTGTTTCACTAGACAGTATACATGTAAATGACAATAAACTTGACTGGACTGGACTGGACTTGGACCCAGGTTGGGAATCCCTGGCAGAGAAGGATTTGGGATAAATAAAATAAAATATGCTGAGCTTGGTTGACGTGGACAAGTCAGGCTGAAGGGTCTGTTGTTCTAATATATAACAATGACTTCATGACTCAGAACATCAGCTTCAACTGCTATGCTTAAATTATTAGGTATTTGGGGATCGTTAAGAGCACCAAATTTCTTGGTGTTCACCTGGCAGAGAATCTCACCTGGTCCCTCAACATCAGCTCCGTAGCAAAGAAAGCCCAGCAGCATCTCTACTTTCTGCGAAGGCTGAGGAAAGTTCATCTCCCACCACCCATCCTCATCACATTCTACAGGGGTTGTATTGAGAGCAGCCTGAGCAGCTGCATCACTGCCTGGTTTGGAAATTGCTGCATATCGGATCGCAAGACCCTGCAGCTGATAGTGAGGTCAGCTGAGAAGATCACTGGGGTCTCTCTTCCCGCCATTATGGACATTTACACCACACACTGCATCCGCAAAGCAAACAGCATTATGAAGGACCCCACGCACCCCTCATACAAACTCTTCTCCCTCCTGCCGTCTGAGAAAAGTCACCAAAGCATTTGGGCTCTCACAACCAGACTATATAACAGTTTCTTCCCCCAAGATATCAGACCCCTCAATACCCAGCGCCTGGCCTGACACCTTACTGCCCTATTGTCTTGTTTATTATTTATTGTAATGCCTGCACTGTTTTGTGCACTTTATGCAGTCCTGGGTAGGTCCGTAGTCTAGTTTTTTTTCTGTGTTGTTTTTTATGTAGTTCAGTCTAGTTTTTGTACTGTGTCATGTAACACCATGGTCCTGAAATAACGTTGTCTCATTTTTACTATGTACTGTACCAGCAGTTATGGTCAAAATGACAATAAAAGTGACTTGACTTGACTTGAAAAGAAATTTATCTTTGATCTTAGGCTTGACGCATATTCAAGAAAATCAGGAATACTCATTTTTCAAGATATGAGATTGGTGAAGTTCATCATGTCCAATATGATTAACACTAGATAAAGAGAAACAATTTCTCTCCCAACTGGTTCTACTTGGAAGCAGTAGCAGTGAAACCCCCTGTAGAGAGAACCTTATACTTTACATTTGAGCTGGAGTAGTTTCTTCACTTTGTGTAGTTGTCATCAATTCTGTCACAGTCTTTTCACAGAAATCAATAGGCTCTGTTAAAAGAAAAGAAAATTTCATCTGCTTTGTACTTGCAAGAACAAGAGAGCACAATTGTTAGACCAATGGGTACTTGAGCATGGTAGACCAAAGGTGACCTACTACTCAATGCATATTTAAAGATTAAAGATAGGATGTATTTGTTACACGTACATCAGAGCATACAGTGTATAGTTTACAACAGCTACCAACAGAATTTGTGCTGGGGGCAGTTTGCAACAGTTCCATGCTTCTAGCGCTAAAATGGCTTACACAGGACTTACTCATCTTAACCTGTGCAACTCTGGAATGTGGGAGGAAACCGCAGCACCCAGAGGAAAGCCACACAGTCACTAGGAGAATGTACAAACAACTTGCAAACATTGGTGGAAATTGGACCCTGATCATTGAATGCTGGCACTGTAATAGTGTTACACTAATTGCTGTGCTCCTGTGCAGCCAATTACATTTACTGGCAATTTGGATATGGCGAGATAATGGTTCAAGTACACTTTTTTTCCAACAGGCAGGAGGTTTTCTCAATGAAAAGGCAAGCTTTCCTGCTGGCTGTGGATGGAATAACAGCTTTTTGCAGCTGCTCCTAGTTTACTTTACTTTGCCTACTTTCCAGCCTGATTTGAAACCTTACTTTTGAACATGACATTGTCTTACCATGGCTACAAGAACTGCTGAAGGTACTAAAAAAGATCCTTCTACATCTTTGGATTCTATTAGTGAATTGCTGCAAAAAACACAGAAAAGAAGCTTCCGAGGAATTTCAGTGAGTCAGAAAAGAATCCTCCAAAGAGTTCCAGCATCTCTGCTCTGAAACTAAACAACTAGATATAAAATTGGGAGGTATTCAAAAAACCTTAACTGAGCAAGATAAATGAATAAAAGAGAATGAAGAAATTCTGTCGATTCTGGATGAGAAAATGGATGACCTGCAAAAGCTTATGAAAAACAATCCAAGACTAATGAAGAATTAAGACAGAAGATTACTGTACTAGAAAACAGAAGCAGAAGAAATAACTTATGAATTCTTGGTCTCGGAGAGTTAACTGAATGTGATCACCCTGTGGAATTCTTTGCAAACTTTCTGGTTCAGCTATTCCCTAATATTTTAAAGTTGACACCAATGATTGACCAAGCTCACAGAGTGCCTGGGAATAGAATGCCTGGAAACAGACCTCGTTCAGTAATAATCTGTTTTCATGAATTTTAAACAAAGAATCTTATAATTTGTGAATCCTGTCGGAAAGGAATGATCAATTACAATGGCAAGATGATTAGGCTTGGCGAGGGTTTCTCAGCAGAGAGCATGATGGAGCGTGCTAAGTTTAAAAGTGTCATATCAGAGCTGTCAACAAAAATTTTAAACTTTCTTTACGGTATCTGGCTCGGCTCAGAATTACCCTGAAGGATGGTTTGAAGGAACGGTTCCGTTCGAGTTTAGAGGCTCAGAAATTTTTAAAGTCAGGAAATTGACTGTTCATTATTTTTTACATGAATAATTGCATATTTTACCTTTGGTAAACCTTGTAGTCAACTCTCTTTTTGAACCTTATAAGGATTTATTTTGAGAAAAAGATTAATGAGCTAATACTTTGTGTGTTCATATTATTTTATATTATAGTATATATATTTCTCTAGAGTTCTTGATATCAGAATTAAGTGTTTCTTTTTTATCTGTTGTTTTGACTAGGTTAGAATACTTTTAACTGAAATTAATTTGGAGCTAAGCCAGTAGGTTCTCTGGGGGAATGTTACCATTAGGTGTATACATCGACTTTCTTTGGTCGACTTTCTCTCTTTGGGAGGAGGAAAGGGGTTGGGGTTTTTTTTTTCCTGGAAGTTGTTTTGGATTCTTAGCCAAATCTGCTGCTTGGTTACCAAAGGTCATTGTTTAGTTTAATTAATCATTTCAGGGATTATCCCTCTAACTTCTCTTCTAAATAGTATTAAAATGGATTGTACTAATAACTTACTTAGTCTTAACGTGAAAGGGTTAAATCACCCTGTGAAACGAAGTAAGATTTTTGCCTCTAGTAAAAAATGAAATGTCCCAATTATTTTTTTTTTACAAGAAACTCAAGTACGTAACTCTGATAATTCACACCTTTTTAGCCGAAGGAGTGGATAACATTTCTACTCTTGTTTTCAGGCCAAGGCTAGGGGAGTTCCATTTTTTATAGATAATACAGTTCCCTTTGTTCAACACAAGGTAGTCTATGACACTAATGGGTGTTTTGTTATAGTATCAGGGAAATTAGAGAAAAAAATTAATGGTATTTGCTAATGTATATGCCCCAAATATAGATGACCCAGGATTCTTTGAATGTTTTTTTTTCATTTCTGCCTGATTTGAGTTTGTACTCATAGGTGATTGCAGGAGACTTTAATTGCTGATTAGATGCAGTTTTAGATCATTCATCTTCTAAACCAGTGACACTTAATAAATCAACATTTTTATTCATTCATTTCTAATGAAATGTGGTATTGTTGATAAATGGTGCTTTCTATATCCAGCAGATAGAGAATATTCATTTTTCTCTCATGTTCATCATATGTATTCCAGAATTTACTATTTTTTATTGATAGTCAAACAATTCCACTAGTTCGATCTTGTGAATATAAAGAGATTGCTATCTTGGATCATGGTCCTGTGCTTTTATCTTTAAATCTTCCTGGTTTTCCTCAAACAAACAGATTCTGGTGTTTTAATCTAACTTTGTTATCTGACAAGGATAAAATTTGTTCTGGAGAGACAAATCATTCTTTTTTTAAGAGAATATGGTGGAGGAGACTTCTAGCCTTGTTATATGGGATGCCTTTAAGGCATATATTAGAGGACAAATCATTTCTTATACTGCAAGTGTTAAGAAAAAAGCTAATAAAGAGAGAATTAATTTAGCCAATCAGCTGAAACAATTAGACAAGAATATGCTTTGGCTTCAGATTCTGTTCTATATAAAAGATGGGTTGAAATTAAAACTAAATATGATCTTTTATTAACATATCCTATTGAAACTCAACTCCTAAAGGATAAAAGTCAATTTTATATTTATGGAGATAAAACAGGTAAATTATTGGATAACCAAATTAAAACTTCTATTGCTGAATGACAGATTAAAGAAATTTGTAAAGCTAATGGTGTCAGGACAACTGATCATTTAGAAATAAACTTTATAGTTCTGAACCTCCTAAAGATAATACTGCAATTAATAATTTTTTAGTCCAATTAAATATTCCTACACTTTCTGTGGATAAACAGTTGGATCAACCTATTTCTCATGAAGAAATTGCCGAGGCTGTATGTTCACTGCACTCAGGGAAGGCTTCAGGTCCTGATGGATTTTCTGGAGAATTTTATAAGGCTTTTTCTTCACTGCTTATACATCATTTACGTTCAGTCTTTTTTTTGGATTCTTTTAAGTTTGCTAGGTTGCTGCAATCTTTTTATGAAGCTTCTATTTCGCGTATTCTTAAAAAGAATAAGAACCCAACTGAATGTTCTTCATATAGACCAATTTCTTTACTTAATGTTGATACTAAAATCCTATCTAAAGTTCTGGTTTGTAGGATTGAACATACCTTACCATATATCATTTCTGATGATCAGACTGGATTTATTAAAAATCGGTATTCCCATTTTAATACTCACCAGTTATTAAATGTTATCCATTCTCCTTCTAAGGAGATATCGGAATGTATGATATCCTTAGATGCTGAGAAGGCTTTTGATCAGGCTGAATGGCACTATTTATTTAAAATATTAGAAAAAATTTATTTTGGGTCCAATTTTACTCAATGGATTAAATTACTTTACCTCCTTCTGCTCGGGTTCTTACTAATTCTCAGAATTCTAAACTATTTCACCTTCATTGTGGAACCAGAAAAGGTTGTCCTTTGAGCCCTTTGCTCTTTGACCTGGCCGTAGAACCCTTAGTTATTGCCTTTTGGGAATCTAGTGATATCACTGGTATTTTGTGGAAGGGTACCAACCACAAAGTTTCATTTTATGCAGATGATTTATTGCTTTTTTATTTCCAATGTTGAGACTTTGTTACCTTCTACATTTTCTCTGCTGTCTTGTTTTAGCAGTTTTCTGGATATAAATTCAACCTACATAAACCTACCTAGTGATTTTTTTCCTTTGAATAATTTGGTATCAAATTATCTTCCTTTTAAAATTGTAAGAAACCAATTTACTTATTTGTGTGTAACAATTACTAAGAATTATAAATACCTATTTAAAGAAACTTTTCTTACTTTATTCTTTCTTTCTTTTCTTTTTCCAATATTTTTATTGAATTTTATATACACAAATACAGAGTTCATAAGGATACTTATTATAAATATCAAAATAAGATAGCAAAAAATGCACTATATATAAATCATTGTGCTACAATCACAGTATCCCATATTGATGATCTATCAAATAAATAAATTGAATGATGAAATACATTAGTATGATTGATCATATTATTAAAAAAATCTATACCCTCTACCAAGACAAAGCAGGTTGGAGAAAGAAAAAAATAGAAAAAAAGAAAAGAATACTTTACCATATAGTATTTTATAATAATAGTCCAGATCATATTATAATAACAATTCAAAGATTTTTAAAATAGTTCAGAAAGGGTCCCCATAACGTTTGAAAATCCTGGTTAGAATCGGAAATCGAACAATGAATCTTCTCTAGATTTAAACATGACATAACATCACATAACCATTGAGCATGTGTGGGGGGGGGGGGCAATCTCCTTCCATTTAAGCAAGATCGCCCTCCTAGCCATAAGAGAAATAAAAGCCAGTACCCGTGATTGAGAAGGCTCCAAAATTATAGTTCTTTCCTCAACAATACCAAATAAGGCAGTTAAAGGATTGGGCTTAAAACTAACTTTAAGAAGAACAGAAAAAGTTTAGAATACATCTTTCCAATATTTTTCAAGGCTCGAACATGACCAAAACATATGAATTAATGAAGCCTCTCCATTATTGCATCTGTCACAGTAAGGAGATATATCTGCAATATAACGGAGAGAGCTTGTCTTTAGACATATGAGCCCTAAGTACTACTTTAAATTGTGGGAGGGAATGATGAGCACATAATGATGAAGAATTAACCATTTTGAAAATAACCCTCCAGGTCTCATCAGATAATGAAGTCTGTAAGTCCTTCTCCCAATCTTTTAAAATTTTATCTAAAGGAGCCATTCTCAATCCCGATAACAGACCATAAATATAAGAGATTGAGCCATTTTCTAAAGGTTTCAAATTAAAAATTACATCTATTCTGTTCTTATTCAGGCCAGTAGGAAATATATGTAATTTAGATCTTAAAAAATCTCTAATCTGGAGCTATCAAAAAAGTGGGTATTAAATAGGTTATATTTCACTGAGAGCTGCTCAAAAGAAGAGAGATTCCCTCCAACAAACAGATCCTGAAATCGTTTAATGCCTAATCTATCACATTCTCTAAAAAAACAAGTCGGTCATAGATGGTTTAAAAAAATTAGATAAAATAGGACTGGAAAGAGAAAATCTCAATAAACCAAAATGATTTTTAAACTGTAGCTAGATCCTCAAAGTGTGTTTAACCACCAAACTGTCAGTTAATTTATTTACAGGTAAAGGAAGTGAGGGTCCAAGAAGAGAAATAATAGAAAATTTGGTAACAGAATTGGCTTCCAAAAAGACCTATATTGGCCAATCCTCATGATTAATATAATATAACCAAAATATAAGATTTCGTATGTTAATTGCCAAATAATATAACCTAAAGTTAGGTAAAGCAAAACTCCCATCCTTTTTGCTTTTTTGAAGCTGGGCTTTATTTAATTGAGGTTTTCTGTTCTTCCATATGTAGGAAGAAAGAGTGGAATCTAGAGAATCAAAATAAGACTTAGGAATGAAAACAGGTACGGCTTGAAAGTGGTATATAAATTTAGGTAAAATATTCATTTTAATAGAATTAATTCAACCAATCAATGATAAAGAGAGAGGCAACCAATTAGAAAGTGTCTTTTACACATAATTTATTGAGGTTAAAAAATTTTCTTTGAATAAATCTTTGTAATTCTTAGTGATTGTTAAGCTCAAATATGTAAATTGTTTTCTTACAATTTTAAAAGGATGGTTAATATCGGTTGGTATCAAGTTATTGAAAGGAAACAATTCACTCTTATGTAAATTCAATTTATATTCTGAAAACTAACTAAAATTAGTTAGTAAATGAAACAGAGGGTAAAGAAGTTGTAACATTAGATATAAAAAGCAATTGGTTATCAGCATAAAGTGAGACTTAATGAATAGTAACTTTTCTTAAAATACCAGTAATATCTTTAGACTATCGAAAGGCAATTGCTAGAGTTTCTAGCACCAAATCAAAAAGCAAAGGACTCTATGGAATCCTTGTCTGGTTCCACGTTGAAGTTTAATTGGTTTAGAAGTTTGAAAATTAGTAAGGACCCGAGCAGAGGGAGATAAATAAAGTAATTTAATCCAATGAATAAAATTGAGCCTAAAATTAAATTTTTCTAAGGATTTAAATAGGTAATTCCATTCAACTCAATCAAAAGCCTTCTCTGCATCTAAAGAAATCACACATTCCAATACTTCTTGGATGGAGAATGCATAACATTTAACAGTCACTGTATACTAAAATGGGAATATCGATTTTTAATAAATCCTGTCTGATCATCAGATATTATAGTAAGTATAATATTTTTGAGTCTACAGGCCAGAACTTTAGATAGGATCTTAGCATCAATGTTGAGTAAGGAGATTGGACTAAATGAAGAGCATTCAGTGGGATTTTTATTCCTTTTAAGAATAAGCAAAATGGAAGCTTCATAAAAATGCTGTGGCAACCTACCCACCTTGAAAGACTTAGTGAGGGTAGAACATAAATAAGGTATAAGCAATGAGGAGAAGGCCTTGTAAAATTCTCCAGAGAAACCGTCAGGTCCTGGAGATTTCCCAGGATGCAATGAATGTATAGCCTCAGTGATTTCTTCCTGAGAAATAGGTTGATCTAACTCAGGCATGGGCAAACTACGGCCCGAGGGCCATATGCGGCCCGTTAAGCTTTTTAATCCGGCCCGCAGAACTTGATGAAATTATATTAATAAACCTTGTTAACGTTTTTTCCCCGCAATTCTGGCATGACATGTACACAAACGTGAAAGCCTTTAAATCCAAGCTGGCTTTTTTCTCCAGGCAAATTTTGAATAAGTTATTCACTCATTTTCCCACACTAGCCACGCTGGAAGAGGCCGGCGCAAATGTGAAAAAATACAGCGAGTCACTGGATGCACTGCACAGAGAATTCTGCCGTCACTTTTCTGATTTTGAAAAAATTGACAAGTCACTTCAGTTGGTGGCCTGTCCCCTGTCACAAGATCCTGAAACAGCACCAGAGGAGCTACAGCTGGAACTGATCGACCTTCAGTCTGACCCCGTCTTAAAAGAGAAGTTCAACTCTCTTAAACTGAATGACTTTTATGCTTCACTTGGTAAAGAGGTGTTTCCAAACCTCCGGAGGACGGCACAGAAGATGCTGGCGTTGTTCGGCTCGACCTATTTGTGTGAACAGGCGTTCAGCATCATGAACATCAACAAAGCCAGCCACAGATCCAAGTTAACTGACCAACACCTCAGATCCATCCTGAGAATCGCCACAACAAAACTAAATCCAGACTTTGATGCGCTGGCTAAAAAGGGAGACCAACAACACTGTTCCCACTGAAATTAAAAATAAGTTTCTTCGTTGTGTTATGTAAAAAATGCATTTGAAATTTTTTTTTCAATAAGCCTTACATGTTACATGTCATTTCTGTTAAGTGATGGAAATGAGTAGTGCGCAGGTGCACGTACATTCTCAAAATAAAAAATGCGCTCCAGATCAAATAACGCGCTCCGCATACTGGCGCGCTGTCACTGTTCTGTCCTTGTGCTGGTCGTTGTTGAGTTTTGGCACAGGGGACAATTGAATAAGAAGGAGCAGGACAAGTAGACCTGCATCTCCTACTGTTTTTGAAATAAAGACAGTCAGGAGGAGAGTGATGATGATAATATCTTGAAGGATAACAGAATTTTCAGTGCTTTAAAATAATAACTGTTACTATTAAAAAAAGCTGTATTTTATTCATTTAATTTTCAGTGTTTTAAAAGTCATTTCAATAAATAGCTAAATACCATGGGACTTCAAAGACAGATATTTTGTTGTAATGCATTTGTTCATTTTCAATTGAAATTAAAGCACATGTTTTCTACATATCCCATGATATTTTATTTTCTCTTATGAGGTGTATTACCAAAACACTCCGTCCATCTGCTCCTGGTCCGGCCCCCCTGTCAAATTTTAGAACCCTTTGTGGCCCACAAGTCAAAAAGTTTGCCCACCCCTGATCTAACTGCTTTCGATTATCAACCGAAAGTCCTGGAATATTTAATTGATCTAAAAAATTGTTCATTGTAATATTATCTTTATTAGAATCAGAAATATACAATTTAGAATAAAATTCTCTAAAACTGTCATTTATTTCAAAATGGTCAGTTGTTATGTTGCCATTGGTTTTGCAATTTTTTAAATTTGCCATTTAGCCTTAAAGGTCTTCAACTGATTAGCCAATAGTTTACCGTTTTTTTTTCTCCATGTATATAAAATTGGCTTCTATCTTTTAAAAGTTAGCTTTCAATTGGGTATGTTAAAAGAAGAACATATTTAGTTTTAATTTCAATATGTCTTTTGTATAGTTCAGGGTCTGGTACAAAAGCATATTTCTGGTCTAACTGTTTTAATTGATTATCTAAATCAGTTTTCTCTTTATTTGCTTTTTTCTTAATATATGCAGTATAAGAGATAATTTATCCTCTGATATATGCCTTAAAAGCATCCCAAAAGCTAAGACTGGAAGTCTCTTCCAATGCATTTTCTTAAAAAAGTAATATGATTCTTCAGAAATTTTAGGAAGTCCTTGTCAGATAATAAATTTGAATTAAAACACCATGATCTGTTCATATGAGTGAAACCAGGAAGATTTAAAGATAAAAATACAGGAGAGTGGTCGGATATAGCTATTTCTTTATATGTAATGGATTGAACTAATGGAATCAACTGACTATCAATAAAAAAATAATCAATCCTAGTATAGGAATGATGGACATGGGAGAAGAATGAATACTCCCTTTCTGCTGGATGAAGAAAACGCCAGACATCAACGCTATCACATTTCGTTAGAAAGAATCGAATAAATAAAGTTGATTTATTAGGCATAGCTAACCTAAAAGAAGAATGATCTAATACTGGATCTAGACAACAATTAAAATCTCCTCCCATCACTAAAGAATAAGAGCTCAAATCTGGCAAAAATGAAAAGAAATGCTCAAAAAAATCCTGGGTCATACACATTAGCAAATACAATTAATTTATTATTTAGTTTCACTGACACTATAACAAATCGCCCATTAGGGTCAGAGACAACTTTATGTTGAACAAAAGAAATTGTATTGTCTATAAAAGTCGAGACAACACGAGATTTTGCTCTGAATGAAGAATGAAATTGTAAATCCCTCCACCGATTAAAAAGGTGTGCATTATCACAACTACGTACGTGTGTTTCTTGTAGAAAAATAATGGGGGCCTTTAATATTTTAATATATGCTTATTCCATTTTACAGGATAATTTAACCCTTTCACATTCAAACTGAGTATATTAGTATTTTGCTCCATTTTAAATTGTAATTAACAGAATAATTAAAAGATCTGAGCATAAATTATTAGATCCAAAAGACAGACCATGAAATAAGGTACTCAAGCAGAAAATTTGGATGTTAGCCCAACCCAGCTTCCAGAAAAAAAAGAGAACCCACCCCCCCTCCCCCTTCCCAAAGCCAGAAAAGACGGCTAAAGGTCAGCCGGCAAGCTAACCCTAGAGATAACCTTTGCCAAGGAATCCTGCTGGCGAAACTCCAAAACTTTGTAAGTTGTTTTGTTCCTACCCGGACAAAACAAAGAAAAAACTTAGATCAAAAATCTAAAACATAAGAGGATACGTTTTAACAATTTCAAAAGAAATATATATATGAAAACCTCACAGGAAGAATAAAATAATAAAAACTATCAAAGAAAATATCAAAAAACAATTTATATAAACGGTCAAAGCATAAGTTTATTAAAACCTTATACTATCCAACATTTAAAAGATAATTGCTCTTGTAAAAGATATAATGCAATTAATCTTCTGCTTCCATAAACTTCTGAGCGTATTCAACTGATCCCAGCCATTTGCACTCGCTATTTTCCAAAACGATTCTGAGACTTGCAGGGAAATAAAGAGAGGGCTTCAACCCTTTCTTATAAAGCAACAATATGACCTCTTTGTACTTAGCACATTCAGCCAAAACCTCCGGTGCATAATCTTCCACAAATCTAATTTTCTTCCCGTTGAAATCAATTGTTCTGACTTGACAGGTATGTCAGATTAAAAGCTCCTTAGTGTGAAATTCATGAAAGCATAAAATGACCAAAATGGGGCCTTCTCCTGCCTTGGGTTTCGGGAATAGTGATCGATGGGCGCAGTCCAAATTAGGCATGGATGGCAATGACTTCGGGAATAGCTGCTTCAAAATGCTTGCAAAGAACTCCAAGGGGTGACCACCTTCAATTGATTCTTCAAGACCCAAAATACGTAAATTGTTCCTTCTGCTTCTGCTTTCAAGTTTGATAATCTTCTTTGTCAGTTATTCATTAGATAATGATAATATTTTGCAGATCTTACTCACATATTCTAAGTCGGCTTCAAATAATGACAAAGCTTCTTTATTCTCTTTAATTCGCTTTTCATGTTCGTTTAAAGTTTGTTGAATAATATCCAACTTGACATAAAGATGTTGAAATTCGTCAGAGAGTTCAGTTCTTTGCTTTTTAAAGAAATCTCCAATAGATTCCAAAGTAGTTGGAGAGTCTTGTTCTGTTACTTTTGCAGCGGCTTTAATTTTTCTCAGAGACATATTAGGGCACTATTAAGATTTATAACAAGGTTTCAAAACTGGTAGGAAATAAAGAGATAAGTAAGGTAGGAGTGATTTTAAAAAGATGTTATCCCATCAACTGTCAGCAGGGCTCTCCACTTTATTAAATTACATAAAAAGATTATCAAATTGGTTGCCTCTTTCGTTGTTATTGATTGGCTGAATTAATTCTATTGAAATGAATATCTTACCTAAATTTATATACCTCTTCCAGGCCTTACCTGATTTTATTCCTAAATCCTTTTTTGATTCTCTTGGCTCTATTTCATTCTCTTATATATGGAAAAATAAACATCCTTGACTGAATAAAGTTCATCTCCAGAAAGTTAAAAAGAATGGAGGTTCAGCTTTACCAAATTTTATGTTTTATTATTTGGCAGTTAATATATGGAATCTTACATTTTGGTTATATTATATTAATCATTAGAACTGTCCAGGGTGGGTTTCTTTAGAAGCTAACTCTGTTAATAAATTTTCTATCATCTCTTTTTTGGGATCTTCACTTCCTTTATCTTTAAATAAAATAACTGAAAATGTGGTTGTTAAACATACCTTGAGGATCTGGATACAATTTAGAAAACAGTTTGGTTTATTGAGATTTTCCCTTTCCCATTGAGATTTTCCCATTTTTCTTAATTATTTTTAAGCTGTCTATGACTGATGTAATTTTTAAACAATGGGATAGATTGGGTATTAAATGTTTCCAGGATCTGTTTGTTGGAGGAAGTCTTCCTTCATTCGAACAACTGTCAACTATATATAGTTTACCAAAAACCCACTTTGTTCGATATTTACAAATTAGAGACTTTCTGCGATCTCAATTATATACATTTCCTAAAAGTCCTGTTAAGAACTTATTAGATGAAATTCTTAACTTGAAACCTTTTTACCATGGTTCAATATCCAATATTTATGATATGTCGATAGGAATGAGAAATGATTCTTTAGACAAAATCAAAAATCTTTGGGAACAAGATTTACAAACTTCAATTTCTGAGGAAACCTGGAATGAAATATTTAAACTGGTTAATACTTCATCGTTATTTTCCTGTCATTCCCTCCTACAATTTGAAGAGGTCCATAGGGATTATATGACCAAGGATAAGCTATCTCGTTTTTATATGGCTATAACTTCCTACTGTGATAGGTGTAACAATGGAGAAGCTTCATTCATTCATATGTTTTAGACATGTTCAAGTCTTGAAAAATATTGGAAGGAAGTATTCCAAACTTTTTCTGTACCTTTTAAAGTAAATTTTAAACCTAATCCTCTGATCACCTTATTTGGTATTGTTGGAGGGAAAGATATCATTTTGAAGACATCTGACTTGCATATTCTGGCTCTTATCTCTCTTACGACTAGGAGAGCACTCTTGCTTAAGTGGAAGGATGCTGCTCTGCCTAATCATGCTCACTGGTTATGGGATGTTATGGCATGCTTAAATTTAGAAAAGATTCGTTGTTCAATTTCTGAATCTAACCAAGATTTTCAGAATTGGTGGGGACCGTTTTTGAATTATTTTCAAACCCTTCGATTTCCCGTTAAAGTACAGATGCTGGTTAATAGCATATTTCACCATCTGATAAGGTTTTTTTTTCCTTTTTTTCTTTACCAAACAGCTTTGGCTTGGTAGTGGGTTTAGATTTTTTATATATATACAAATATATATATATATAACTTATTCTTATCTCAACATAAGAATTTAAATAAATAAATAAAATGAATTAAAAAAAAAGGTCTTTTGTTTCTCATATCTCTTGATCTCTCTACCTCTGAGAAAAATAACTCAATTTTTCTTGAATATGGGTTCACCACATTCTGGGAGAAGAAATCTTTCCTAATCTCAGTCTTAAATGTCTCACCCTTCAGATTATTTCTAAGCCTCCATGCTTACTTACTTACTGTCTGTTGCACCACTGGTGTTTTGGGCAGCAATGAAGGTTTCCTATCTCTGGCGGTGTTCGGGGCTTCCTTCATTGTGTCAGTAGATTCCTCTCGGTTTTTACTACTGTCAGTCATGCAAGTCCCAGGTAGAGACTGAGCAATACCGTCAAACCCTGATTGAGAAGGATTCTTCATTCCTGTTTCCATGACAATTTTGTTTAAGCAATCAAGCTTGTCAGTCCTGAGCGAATCCCCCAAACCTGGAGGATTGGTGGACCACTCTAAGTCTGGCCTCTACCCTTTGACCTGTTTGGCATGGGTGACCCGATCAAATGCCAAAGCATAAAGCCCTCACTCCAGCCAACATAGCTCTCTGAGTTATTGAGGCATGCAAGCCTCCAAATCTTACAAGAAGTATGTGGTTCTTTTGGAGGTAAGACTCTATAGACTACCCTGTATTCCCTGGCATTTGGAGCTTCCTACCTGCATCTGTATCACTCTGCTAAAATACTGTAGGTTTCTATGAGATCACCTGCTGAACTCCATCAAATAAACCCCAATCAACGAAATCTCTGATCTTGTTTCACTGGTGGCATTCCAGAAATCAGTCTGCTGTTCCTATGCTTGCCTTCTTCCTAAACAGGAACATTTTTAATCGGACCAAATCTGCTGACAATGCTGGTGGCCCGAGAGTGAGGCTCGAGTCAATGTCTGACCAATTTAAGCTTCAGGCCAGAAAGGAAAGAATGGGTATGGGCCAAATTGAGGCAGTGAGTCCTGGGCACAAGAGCGTATCAAAGCAGCAAGCACCCCTATCATCCAAGCCATCCTCTCTTCTTGCTGCTGCCAGTATGAAGGAGTTGCTGGAGGCTTAGATCCCATATCACCAGGTTCAGGACCAGTTATTATCTTCAACCTTTAGGCTCCTGAACCATCATGGATGAATTCACCCATCAACACTGAACTGATTCTGCAACCAATGGAGTCACTTTCAAGGACTCTATAGCTCATCTTCTCAGTATTTGTTTATCTCCTTCACCTTTCCCCATTCTCCTTTCCCTCCCTGACCAATCTCCTAACCTGCCCATGACCTCACTCTGGTTCTCCTCCACATTCCCTGCTTTCCATTGCCTTCTGTTCCCTCCTATCAGATTTCCCCTTCTCCAGCCCTTTATTGCTTTCACCAATTGACTTTCCAGCTCTTTATTTCACCCCTCCAATTCTCTCGATTTCACCTATAACCTATTACTTTGCGCTTCTCCCTCTCCTCCCAGTTTCTTACATTGACTCCTAATCTCCTTTTTTTCCAGTCTTGATGAAGGGTTTCAGCCCAAAATGACAATGGATGACTGTTTTCAATAGATGTTGCCTGGATCTTCTGAGTACTTCCAGCAATTTGTGTAGTGCTTTGCTTTCCAGCATCTGCAGATATTCTCTTGTTACTTATTTATTTATTATTATTTTTTTTGTCTTTGCACAATTTGTCTTATTTTGCACATTGATTGTTTGAGCATTTTTGATTGTGTGTAGTTTTACACTGAGTCTGTTGTATTCATTTGTATCTACTGTGAATGCCTACAGGAAAATGGATCTCAGGGTAGTATATGGTGACATATACATAAATTACTTTCAACGTTGAAGTGGTTTATCTTGGAAGGACTATCTTAATGAATGGCCAGAAATATTACCAAATGAGGCACATTTACACCCAGCCAATAAGAGCAGATCAGAGACAGGAGACCCTGTGGTGAGAGACTCACATTTGAACGACTGTGCCCAAAGGCTTTTCATTCTCTGAAAGGTGGTGACTATATCCACTCCATTCTCCTGAGTGAAGTTCCAACAACACAATATCCAGTACACATCAGTCACTCAGTTGTACTCCATCACCCATCATAAAGAATCAAACCCTGCACCACTTACCCATGCTGTTGACTTCAATCGCATTTCTGCAGGTGCTGACACTGCTGGAGATGGACACATTGACCATTTCACTAGACTTTTCTCCTTGAGTATTTGAGGCTTTGCAATAATACAGATGGTTGTTGTATTTTAAGGATTGGCAATGCAGATCCAGTTTATTGGTATCAGAGATATTTGAATCTACAGATGCATTCTTTTCATACCAGGAGTACTGAATGGGAAGGGATCCATGGACAGACTCACAGGACACTGACATGGAGTCCCCACAACTTGAGCCACTTGTTGGTGGTGAAAATTGAAGCAAAGGAACAGACATGGGTTCTGTGGAAAATAAACAGTGAACATCTGAAAATCAAACACACCAAAGATTTCTGCAGTTCTGTATCTCAACCAGGAGCCACCAGTTTGGAATCTCAGCAGCTCATCTACCCCATTGTGTCTCGTCATCCTCACAGCTGCCAGAACATCCATTTCTGTCAGTATCGTCGAAAACAGCAGGACTCCTGATCAGTACAACAGGATATGTATCTGTGTGAAAATCAGGCTTCAATTTCTCTCAGCAGCAGGGAAACAATCTAAAGTGAGACCTAACAGTTTGACTCTGGAATGGCAGCATTTGTGGATGTTCTGGAAAACTCTCCATAGTTTGAAAGCAGGAAATTGCCAGATACATAATTAATGGTGACTTTAAGGAGAGAGTGATTGGTTTCACTGACCTACAGCAGGAAGGGAACCCATTGGTACTGATATCCACATGAAGCCAACAAGGAATCATGTGAGACTGGAGAACCAGAAAGACCATAGACCATAAGACCATCAGACATAGGAGCAGAATTAGGCCATTCAGTCCATTAATGCTGCTTCACCATTCAATCGTGGCTGATTTATTATTCTTCTCCATCTATCCTCCTGCCTTCTCACTGTAACCTATGATGTCCATACTAATCAAGAACCTATCAACCTCTGCTTTAAATATACCCAATGATTTGGCCTCCACTGCTTCCTGTGGCATCGAATTCCACAGATTCACCAGCCTCTGGCTAAATAAATTCCTCCTCATCTCTCTTTTAAAGAGATGTCCTTCTATTCTGAGTCTGTGCCCTCTGGTCCTAGAGGCACACACTATAGGAAACATCCTCTCCACAACCACCAGGCATTTCAATGCTGGATCGTTTTCCATGAAATCCACCCTCGTTCTTCTAAACTCCTGCAAGTACTTGCCCAGAGTCTTCAAATGCTGCTCATACATTAGTAGAGTTTGACATCACCTGGAATTTAATATCTGGATCCCTTTAGAATTGATATACAGGGAGTTCTTGGGGTAGAAATCCAAGTTACATCCAGTGAGCAGCAATTCTATGAGGAGAAAAAACACTTGCTGATGAAAGAGATCAGAGGAGAATGGCCAGACCGGTTCAAGCTGATGGAAAGGTGACGAGAATTCGGATAATCATATGTCATAACAAAGCTGTTCAAGATAACCATGTGTTACAACAGTGGTCTGAAAAAGAGCACAATACATTGCACCTTGAAGCCAATGGGCTACAGCAGCATAAGACAACAACCATGCATCCATTGGTTACTTTATTCTGTAAAAGGGGCATCTCATAAAGTGATAGTTGACTATTTAAAAGCAACAACTTGTGAGATATCCGTCAGAAGTTAGATGGCTTCAGGGAAAAATGAATTTGTGACGAGGTTCAGTGAAGAGAGAAACATTTGGCACTGAGATTAATGCAGAAATCTTTAGGGACGGACGTGGTCTGCACAAAGATCATGTAACTGTGCTGAGACTGCAGAGGAGGAGGAGGAGGAGGAGATTGCATTTCTCCATTTAACAAGTTTAACCTTAGGATCAGCATATCGTCACTTCCCAGGATATCTAATTCTCTGACCATTCATAAGAACATAACAACATCAGAAATAGGAGATGTCTAGGCTACCTGATCCATCGAGCCTGCTCCACAGTTCAATAAGTTTATGTCTGATCTGACCATGGACTCATCTCCACCTATCTTCCTTTTCCCCATAACCCTTAATTCCACTACTATGCAAAAATCATTCCAACCTTGTCTTAAATATATTTTCTGAGGAAGCCTCCACTGCTTAATTGAACAGAGAATTCCACAGATTCACCACTCTCTGGGAAAAGCAGTTCCTCCTCATCTCCATCCTAAATCTACTCCCCTGAATCTTGAGGCTATGTTCCCTAATTCTAGTCTCACCTACCAGTGAAATCAACTTTCCTGCTTCTATCTTATCCATCTCTTTTCATTGTTCCATTTCCCACAGCAACGGGTCATATGGAGAGCCTGGTTGCCAGGAAGTGGATGGTCAATGGGTGCTGAGAGCGGGATTACTGGAGCACATTGAGGGGGACAGAGAGAAAGAACACGTGGTAGGGGAGGGAGTGACAGATCCTTGAAGCAGGGATGGGAAGTGGGATAGCCTGCCCTGGGAGAAGTGAACACAAGCTGATTTGATCTGGATTTGATTGCCTTTTTATGATTTTTGAGGTATTTAGATCATAAGTAACACTTGTTTCTCATTGACCTGTTATTATCAGATTATTAGATTTAGTCTGAATGTAAACTTTTGAGTGTGTGACATTTCATATAGTTTAGAGGCAGGAAAATATGCCGAGCCTCCTACTGGAAATCAGTATGCAGTCACTGGGTGAGAGCTATATGAGTGGTGTTTCCCGACCCTCACCAGCTCCCTGTGGGAATCTGTACCGCTACAAAGCCTTAGGATATCGGTGCTGCCTGAACTATTCCCAGAGAAAACATGAATCAGACTATTTGGTGGAGACACCAAGTCAATCAAGGAGAAACCTACCGTCAGACACATGTAGATCCACGTCAAACACTGGATGATTACCAGATGTTGCAATTCCACATCTGTAAAGTCCTGTATCATTAGAGACAAGATTCTCCATAGTAACAGTAAAGATTCCCTGGGATGTGTTATCTCTGATTGTCATTCTTCCATACTGTTCACTTTGCCCATTTGTATTGACTAACAATGTGCATTGATGATCCCAGATGCGGCACAAATACTTTGTGTGTGAACGGTACACTGGTGCATAGTGACAATCGATTGTGATCACTCTTCCCACAACTCCTCTTACTTTATCTTCTGCCCATAAAGCACCTGAAACTGAAGGAGAAATTTTTCAAAAAATGGACTGGTTAAAATTACACAAGCAGATTAAAGATTGTTTCATGTCATTTCCAGTACCCGAGTGTAAAGGAGAACAAAAAAAATTGTTACTCCGGATCCAAAGCAGAACCAAAAAAAGAGAAATGATAAAGAACACAATTATAATGAATAAGGATGCTTTCTTTAAGGCTGTTTCTGTGTTCTAAGGAATCTGCCCACACTGTCTATGGGTATAATTGAATTCCAGGGAAACTGAGAAGACAACAGCATCGTCCCTCATCACATGCTCACAGCTCTTCACAAGTTATTTGATTGGAGTCATTGTTGTGACTACCCATGAATGTCTCAGTGTGCTTCCACATTTCTGAATCAGTTCCAATCCAGACAGGTGTGGATAAGATCAGTGGGGGGTAGCTTACTGGAAGCAATTGTGTCAGACAGGATCAAGCCAAATTTGTAGAGACATGATCTGATTTGGGATAGTCTACATGAGTTTGTGCATGAGAGAACCACTCTCAAATAAAATTGACTGAGTTTTTTTGAAAGGCTGACCAAAGGGACTGATGAAGGTAAGAAGTTTCACAAGGCTTTTGTGAAGGTCTCGCATTGTAGACTGATCTGTAATGTGAGATCACATGGTAAGCTTGCTGGATTGAAACTGAATAGGCCTGGTGGAACTAGTCAGATTGGTAGCGGAGTGTTTTTTTGACAATCTTAGACTTCTTCACCAGTTGAGTGCTGTTGGGATCTGTATTCTTATTTATTAACCAGTTACTTATCATCTATATTGAGAATTTCTAATGATAATGTAGTTGTCCTGATTAATAATTTGTGGTCATCACAGAAATGTAGTGGACAGTGAAAAGAGTTGTCGGATTTTACAACTGGATCTGGAAAGTGAACAAGTGTTCATCCCCATTTCTCTCTGTCAGCAAGAATCCCTACACCTGTGCCCATCCCGTCTGCCTGAATTTGACCTGTCTCCTTTTCTTCTTGCTCCTACCATTGGGCAGGAGGTGGAGGAGTCTTGGGTCCCACACGACCGGCTCATGGACCAGATTCATTGACCTCAGCACAGAACTGACTCTGAAGCTGTGGACTCACTTTCAGGATCTCTGCGATTCATGTTCTATGTATTATTTGTTTACATATTTTTATTATTTGCATGATTCATCTTTTTCATGTTTGATGTTTGTCGGCCTTTATTGTGAGTGGTTTGTCGTGGATTCTATTGCGTTACTTTGTTTTGTGGGTGTCTGCGAAAAGATGAATCTCTAGATTGTTTGTGGTATACATACTTTGATAATAAATTTATTTTGAACTGGGAAAGTGGCCAATGAAATGACTGGCTGATGGAATTGAATTCAAGCAGTGTGAAGTGAAGCATTTTGGGGAATTAAACAAGGACTGTAGAGAACGAGGTGTGCAACTAAATAGTTTTCTGAAAGTGGCAACACAGGTGGACAAAGTGGTGAACAAGGCAGATGCCATGCTTGTCTTCAATGGATGAGGCAATAAGTACAGTTGGGATGGCATGTCACAGCTATAAAGAACACTGACTAGACCCCAACTCAATTGCTCTGTGCAGTTCCTGAGGAAGGGTGCGATTAAATTAGAGAGAGCACAGAAAACATTCACAAAGTCTGACTCCTGCAGAACACCAAGAGACACTGATTGAAAACAGAAACACCCCCTTTATTCCCACTCTTTGCCTCCTGCCAGGCAACTAATCCTTAATGCTCACAGGTATCTTTCCTGTGGTATCATGGATTCTTATCATGTTTAGCAGCCTGATGTGTGACACCTTGTCAAAGGCCTTTCAAAAATCCAATAATCCAAGATTCTCCTTAGTCTATTCTGCCTGTTATGTCCTCAAAGAATTCCAACATCTTTTTCGGGTAAGATTTCCCTTTCAGGAAACCATATTTTATCATATGCCTCCACGTACCCCGAAACCTGAACATTTTCCTAAACACTGAAGTCAGTCTAACTGGTCTATAATTTCGTTTCTTTTGCCTCCCCTCCTTCTTAAAGAGTGGACTGACATTTCCAATGTTCCAGTTCTCTGGAACTTTCTAGAATCTAGTGATTCTTGAAACATCACTACTGATGCCAGCACAATCTCTTCAGCTGCCTCTTTCAGAACCCTGGGGAGTAGTCCACCTGGTCCAGGTGACTTATATACCTTCAGATCTCTCAGCTTCCAAGCACCTTCTCCTTAGCAATAGCAACCACACTCACTTCTGCTCCCCTGACATTCTCAGATTTCTTTCATACTACTTGTTCCTCCCTCAGTAACGACTGAAGCAAATTACTGACTAGGTTTGTCCGCCATTTCCTTGTCTCTTATTACTATCTCTCCAGCTTCATTATCCAGTTGTCTGATATCCACTCTGACTTATAGCCATATAACAATTTTCGCATGGAAACAGGCCATCTCAGCCCTTCTAGTCCATGCCGAACGCTTACTCTCACCTAGTCCAACCAACCTGCACTCAGCCCATAACCCTCCATTCCTTTCCTGTCCATATACATATCCAATTTTACTTTAAATGACAATATCGAACTTGCTTCTACCACTTCTACTGGAAGCTCGTTCCACACAGCTACCACTCTACATTTTATACTTTTATATCAGAAAATGTTTGGTATCCTTTTTTATATTATTGGCTAGTTTTCCTTCAAATTTCATCTTTTCTCTCTTTGTGACTTTTCTCATTGCCTTTTGATGCCTTTTAAAAGTTTCCCAGTTCTTTAACATCTCACTAACATTTGCTATACTATGTGCCCTTCCTTTTGTTTTCATGACAGTGTTACTGTCCCACAACTCAACACCTACTCTAGCGTCTTCAATGCAGAAGCCAGAAGTATTAATGGAATGCTCCCAATTTTTATGGATGTGCAAATCCAACTATGTTTGAGATGCTCCACGTTTTTCTGGATGAAGTGCCAGACTAACTGTTCTCTGCACTTTATTTCTACCCCATGGTGGCTGCAATGTGTAGCTTCTAGAAATGTAAAGTTATTCCTTACCTTAACTAGAAGTATAAGAGTAGCAGTAACAGCAGAACAAGAAGAAATATTTAAGCCCAAGCTTAAGATCTTAAGACCATCCAGCCCAAGATCTTAAAGCACAAACTAACGGAGATGGGAGTAGACTCTCACATGGTGGATTGGATAGTGGACTACTTGACAGATAGACCTCAGTATGTGCGGTTGGGAGACTGTAGGTCTGACACAGTGGTCAGCAGCACAGGAGCGCCACAGGGAACCGTACTCTCTCCGGTCCTGTTCACCCTGTACACATCTGACTTCCAATATAACTCGGAGTCCTGCCATGTGCAGAAGTTCGCTGATGACACGGCCATAGTGGGGTGTGTCAGGAATGGACAGGAGGAGGAGTATAGGAAACTGATACAGGACTTTGTGATATGGTGCAACTCAAACTACCTGCGTCTCAATGTCACCAAGACCAAGGAGATGGTGGTGGACTTTAGGAGATCTAGGCCTCATATGGAGCCAGTGATCATTAATGGAGAATGTGTGGAGCAGGTTAAGACCTACAAGTATCTGGGAGTACAGTTGGACGAGAAGCTAGACTGGACTGCCAACACAGATGCCTTGTGCAGGAAGGCACAGAGTCGACTGTACTTCCTTAGAAGGTTGGCGTCATTCAATGTCTGCAGTGAGATGCTGATGATGTTCTATAGGTCAGTTGTTGAGAGCGCCCTCTTCTTTGTGGTGGCGTGTTGGGGAGGAAGCATTAAGAAGAAGGACGCCTCACGTCTTAATAAGCTGATAAGGAAGGCGGGCTCTGTCGTGGGCAAAGTACTGGAGAGTTTATCATCGGTAGCTGAGCGAAGGGCGCTGAGTAGGCTACGGTCAATTATGGAAAACCCTGAACATCCTCTACATAGCACCATCCAGAGACAGAGAAGCAGTTGCAGCGACAGGTTACTGTCGATGCAATGCTCCTCAGACAGGATGAAGAGGTCAATACTCCCCAATGCCATTAGGCTTTACAATTCAACTGCCAGGACTTAAGAACTTTTTTTTTTAAAGCTATTATTAATGCTTTTTGAGTTAGTGATTTAGATGCATATCATATTATTACTGAGTTAAGTATTGTATGTAATGAGTTTTTGCTACAACAAGTGTATGGGACATTGGAAAAAATGTTGAATTTCCCCATGGGGATGAATAAAGTATCTATCTATCTATCTATCTATCTATCTAAATGTATCCTCCCTTGAAAGGAGAACTTACTGGTGCCATTGATCTCTGTCACATAGCTGCAGATCTCTCTGTTGTTGAAAATTGTCACATTAACCGTTACACTGGATCTTGCTCCAAGCCGATTCGAGGCACTGCAGTAATATTGATGGTGCTGCTGGTTGAAGGATTGACAATGTAGAGTCAGTTCATTGGTACTTGAGATCTCTGGATGCTCAGATGAGGTTTTTTCATACCACGTGTACCGAATGGGAAGAGATCCCCGGAAGGACTCACAGGAAACTCTCAATGACCCACCGATACGGGAGATATTTGCTGATGACAGATATTGAAGCACAGGAACAGACACAGGTTCTGTGGAAAGAATTAAATATTCAGACCCTGAATAAATAACTGAAAATAAAATACTCTTTTGCTACATTATTACTTACACCTGTTCACCTGCTCGTTAATACAAATATCTAAATAGCTAATCGTGTGGCAGAAACACAGTCCATATAAGGACGCAGGCAAAGTCGAGAGGTTCAGTTGTTGTTCAGGTCAAACATCAGAATGAGGAAGAAATGTGATCAAAGTAACTTTGTCCATGGAATGATTGTTGGTGCCAGATGGGGTAGTTTAAGTATCTCAGAAACTGCAGATCTCCTGGGATTTGCACACCCACTGTCTCTAGACTTGGGAAAGAATGGTTTGAAAAACAAAAAGTAACATCCAGTGAGCAGCAATTCTATGAGCAGAAAAACCCTTGCTGATGAGAGGGGTTAGAGGAGAATGACCAGACCGGTTCAAGCTGACAGAATTGTGGCAGGAATTCAGATAATCATGTGTCACAACAAAGCTGTTCAAGATAACCACGTGTTACAACAGTGGTCTGCATAAGAGCATCTCTAAATGCACAATACATTGAACTTTGAAGTGGATGGGCTACACCGGCAGAAGACAACAAACATGCATCCATTGGTTACATTATTCCGTACAAGACATATCTAATAAAGTGATTGCTGTGTGCTTAAAAGCAACAACTTGTGAGATATCCATCAGATGTTAGATGGCTTCAGGATAAAATGAATTTGTGACGAGGTTTAGTGTAGAGAGAGAAACATTTAGCACTGAAATTAATGCAGAGATCTTTAGGGATGGACGTGGTCTGGACAAAGGTCTTGTAACTCTGCTGAGATTGCAGAGGATGAGACTGCAGAGGAGCAGGAGGAGGAGGAGATTGCATTTCTCCATTCAACAAGTTTAACCCTGGGATCAGCACATCGTCACTCCCCAGGACATCTGATTCTCTGACCATTCATAAGAACATGACAACATCAGAAATAGCAGGTGTCTTGGCTATCTGACCCAACGAGCCTGCTCCACAGTTCAATAAGTTTATGTCTGATCTGACCACGGACTCATCTCCACCTATCTTCCCTTTCCCCATAACACTTAATTCCCCTACTATGCAATAATCATTCCAACCTTGTTTTAAATATATTTTCTGAGGTAGCCTCCACTGCTTCATTGAGCAGAGAATTCGACAGATTCACCACTCTCTGGGAAAAGCAGTTCCTCCTCACCTTCACTCTAAATCTACTCCGCTGAATCTTGAGGCTATGTTCTGTAATTCTAGTCTCACCTACCAGTGGAATCAACTTTCCTGCCTCTATCTTATCCATCTCTTTTCATTGCTCCATTTCCCACAGCAACGGGTCAGATGGAGAGTCTGGCTGCCAGGAAGTGGATGGTCAATGGGTGCTGAGAGGTGGATTACTGGAGCACTTTGAGGGGGACAGAGAGAAAGAGCAGGAGAGGGGGTGGTAGGAGAGGGGGTGACAGATCCTTGAAGCAGGGATGGGAAGTGGGATAGCCTGCCCTAGGAGGAGTGAACACAGGCTGTTTTAATCTGGATTTGATTGCCTTTTTATGATTATTGAGGTAGTTAGATCATAAGTAACACTTGCTTCTCATTGACCTGTTATTATCAGATTATTAGATTTAGTCTGAATGTAAACTTTTGAGGGTGTGACATTTCATACAGTTCAGAGGTAGGAACATGTGCCAAGCCTCCTACTGGAAATCAGTATGCCGTCAGTGGGTGAGAGCTATATGAGTGGGGTTTCCCAACCCTCACCCGTTCCCTGTGGGATTCCATACTGCCACAGAGCCTCAGGATATCGGTGCTTCCCTAACCATTCCCAGAGAAAACATGAATCAGACAATTTGGTGGAGACACCTAGTTAATCAATGAGAAACATACCGTCAGACACCTGTAGATCCACATCAAACACTGGATGATTTCCAGATGTTGCAATTCCACATCTGTAAAGTCCTGTATCATTAGAGACAAGATTCTCCATAGTAACAGTAAAGATTCCCTGGGATGTGTTATCTCTTATTGTCATTCTCCCACGCTGTTCACTTTGCCCATTTGTATTCACTAACGATGTGCATTGGTGATCCCAGATGTGGCACAAATATTTTGCGTCTGAACGGTACACTGGTGCATAGTGGCAATTGATTGTGCTCGCTCTTCCCACAACTCCTGTCACTTTATCTTCTGCCCATAAAGCACCTGAAACTGAGGGAGAAATTCTTCACAAAATGGACTGGTTAAATCAAATTTACATAAGCAGATTAAAAATTGTTTTGTGTCATTTCCAGTACCCGAGTGTAAAGGAGAAGAAAAAAAAATTACTCTGGTTCCAATGCAGAACCAATAAAATGGAAATGATAAAGAACACAATTATAATGAATAAGGATGCTTTCTTTAAAGCTGTTCCTGTGTTCTGAGGAATCTGCCCACACTGTCTATGGGTATAATTGAATTCCAGGGAAACTGAGAAGACAACAGCATCGTCCCTCATCACATGCTCACAGCTCTTCACAAATTATTTGACTGGCATCATTGTTGTCACTGTTAAGTAATGTCTCAGTGTGGTTCCACATTTCTGAATCAGTCCCAATCCATGAAGGTGAGGATAAGATCAGTGGGGGGTAACTCACTGGAGTCAATTGTGTGAGACAAGATTGACCTGAATTCGGAAAGACACGATCTGATTTGGGATAGTCTGCATGATTTTTTTCATGAGAGAACCTCTCTCAAATAAAATTGACCGAGTTTTTTTGAAAGGCTGACCAAAGGGACTGATGAGGGTAAGGAGTTTAGCAAGGTCTTGACAAGGTCTCGCATTGTAGACTGATCTGTAATGTGAGATCATATGGTAAACTAGCTGGATTACTGAATAGGCCTGGTGGAACTAGTCAGATTGGTAGTGGTGTGTTTGTTTTTGGCAATATTAGACTTCTTCACCAGTTGATTGCTGTTGGGATCAGTCTTATTTATTAACCAGTTACTTGTCATCTATATTGATAACTTGTAATGATATTGTAGGAGTCATGATTAATAATTTGTGGACGTCACAGTCACATAATGGACAATGAAAAGAGTTGTCGAATTTTACAACTGGATCTTGAAAATGAACAAGTGTTCAGCCCTATTTCTCTGTCAGCAAGATTCCCTGCACCTGTGCCCATCCCATCTGCCTGAATTTGACCTGTCTCCTTTTCTTCTTGCTCCTACCATTGGGCAGGAGGTGGAGGAGTCTTGGGTCCCACATGACCGGCTCCTGTACCAGCTTCATTGACCTCAGAGCAGAACTGACTCTGAAGCTGTGGACTCACTTTCAGGAACTCTGCGATTCATGTTCTATGTATTAATTGTTTACATATTTTTAGTATTTGCATGATTCATCTTCGTTTACACATTTGATATTTATCAGCCTTTATTGTGCGTGGCTTGTCGTGGATTCTATTGTGTTACTTTGTTTTGTGGGTGTCTGCTAGAAGATGAATCTCTAGATTGTTTGTGGTATACATACTTTGATAATAAATTTACTTTGAACTTTGAACTGGGAAAGTGGCCAATGAAATGAATGGCTGATGGAATTGAACTCAAGCAGTGTGAAGTGATGCATTTTGGGGAATTAAACAAGGACAGTAGAGAACGAGGTGCACAACTAAATAGTTTTCTGAAAGTGGCAACACAGGTGGACAAAGTGGTGAACAAGGCAGATGCCATGCTTGCCTTCAATGGATGAGGCAATAAGTACAGTTGGGATGGCATGTCACAGCTATAAAGAACACTGACTAGACCCCAACTCAATTGCTCTGTGCAGTTCCAGAGGAAGGGCACGATTAAATTAGAGAGAGCACAGAAAACATTCACAAAGTTCGACTCCTGCAGAACACTATGAGTCACTGACAGCCAACAGAAACGCCCCCTTTATTCCCACTCTTTGCCTCCTCCCAGTCAGCTAATCCTCAATGTGCACGAGTATCTTTCCTGTGGTATCACAGGTTCTTATCATGTTTAGCAGCCTGATGTGTGACACCTTGTCAAAGGCCTTCCAAAAATCCAAGTAAACAACATCCACTAATTTCCCTTTTGTCTATCCTGCCTGTTATTTCCTCAAAGAATTCCAACATCTTTTTTAGGTAAGATTTCCCCTTAAGGAAACCATATTTTATCATAGGCCTCCAAGTACCCTGAAACCTCAACATTTTCCTAAACACTGAAGTCAGTCTAACTGGTCTATAATTTCCTTTCTTTGCCTCCCCTCCTTCTTAAAGAGTGGACTGACAATTCCAATGTTCCAGTTCTCTGGAACTTTCTAGAATCTAGTGATTCTTGAAACATCACTACTGATGCCAGCACAATCTCTTCGGCTGCCTCTTTCAGAACCCTGGGGAGTAGTCCACCTGGTCCAGGTGACTTATATACCTTCAGATCTCTCAGCTCCCAAGCACCTTCTCCTTAGCAATAGCAACCACACTCACTTCTGCTCCCCTGACATTCTCAGATTTCTTTCAAACTACTTGCTCCTTGCTCAGTAATGACTGAAGCAAATTACTGACTAGGTTTGTCCACCATTTCTTTGTCTCTTATTACTATCTCTCCAGCTTCATTATCCAGTGGTCTGATATCCACTCTGACTTCCCTTTTACACTTTTATATCGGAAAATGTTTGGTATCCTTTTTTATATCACTGGCTAGTTTTCCTTCAAATTTCATCTTTTCTCTCCTAGTGACTTTTCTCATTGCCTTTTGATGCCTTTTAAAAGTTTCCCAGTTCTTTAACATCTCACTAACATTTGCTATACTATGTGCCCTTCCTTTTGTTTTCATGACAGTGTTACTGTCCCACAACTCAACACCTACTCTAGCATCTTCAATGCAGAAGCTAGATGTATTAATGGAATGCTCCCAATTTTTCAGGATGTGCAAATCCGACTATGTTTCAGATGCTCCACATTTTTCTGGATGAAGTGCCAGACTAACTGTTCTCTGCACTTTATTTCTACCCCATGGTGGGTGCAATGTGTAGCTTCTAGAAATGTAAAGATATTCCTTACCTTAACTAGAAGTATCAGAGTAGCAGTAACAGCAGAACAAGAAGAAATATTTAAATGTATCCTCCCTTGAAAGGAGAACTTACTGGTGCCATTGATTTCTGTCACATAGCTGCAGATCTCTCCGTTGTTGAAAACTGTCACATTAACCGTTACACTGGATCTTGCTCCAAGCCGATTCGAGGCACTGCAGTAATATTGATGGTGCTGCTGGTTGAAGGATTGACAATGTAGAGTCAGTTCATTGGTACTTGAGATCTCTGGATGCTCAGATGAGGTTTTTTCATACCACGTGTACCGAATGGGAAGAGATCCCCGGAAGGACTCACAGGAAACTCTCAATGACCCACCGATACGGGAGATATTTGCTGATGACAGATATTGAAGCACAGGAACAGACACAGGTTCTGTGGAAAGAATTAAATATTCAGACCCTGAATAAATAACTGAAAATAAAATACTCTTTTGCTACATTATTACTTACACCTGTTCACCTGCTCGTTAATACAAATATCTAATTAGCTAATCGTGTGGCAGAAACACAGTCCATATAAGGATGCAGACAAGGTCGAGAGGTTCAGTTGTTGTTCAGGTCAAACATCAGAATGAGGAAGAAATGTGATCAAAGTAACTTTGTCCATGGAATGATTGTTGGTGCCAGATGGGGTAGTTTAAGTATCTCAGAAACTGCAGATCTCCTGGGATTTGCACACCCACTGTCTCTAGACTTGGGAAAGAATGGTTTGAAAAACAAAAAGTAACATCCAGTGAGCAGCAATTCTATGAGTAGAAAAACCCTTGCTGATGAGAGGGGTTAGAGGAGAATGGGCAGACCAGTTCAAGCTGACAGAATTGTGGCAGGAATTCAGATAATCATGTGTCACAACAAAGCTGTTCAAGATAACCACATGTTACAACGGTGGTCTGCATAAGAGCATCTCTAAATGCACAATACATTGAACTTTGAAGTGGATGGGCTACAGCAGCAGAAAACATCAAACATGCATCCATTGGTTACATTATTCCGTACAAGACATATCTAATAAAGTGATGGCTGTGTGCTTAAAAGCAACAACTTGTGAGATATCCATCAGATGTTAGATGGCTTCAGGATAAAATGAATTTGTGACGAGGTTTTGTGTAGAGAGAGAAACATTTAGCACTGAAATTAATGCAGAGATCTTTAGGGATGGACGTGGTCTGGACAAAGGTCTTGTAACTCTGCTGAGATTGCAGAGGATGAGACTGCAGAGGACAGGAGGAGGAGGAGATTGCATTTCTCCATTCAACAAGTTTAACCCTGGTATCAGCACATCGTCACTCCCCAGGACAACTGATTCTCTGACCATTCATAAGAACATGACAACATCAGAAATAGCAGGTGTCTTGGCTATCTGACCCAACGAGCCTGCTCCACAGTTCAATAAGTTTATGTCTGATCTGACCACGGACTCATCTCCACCTATCTTCCCTTTCCCCATAGCACTTAATTCCCCTACTATGCAATAATCATTCCAACCTTGTTTTAAATATATTTTCTGAGGTAGCCTCCACTGCTTCATTGAGCAGAGAATTCGACAGATTCACCACTCTCTGGGAAAAGCAGTTCCTCCTCACCTTCACTCTAAATCTACTCCGCTGAATCTTGAGGCTATGTTCTGTAATTCTAGTCTCACCTACCAGTGGAATCAACTTTCCTGCCTCTATCTTATCCATCTCTTTTCATTGCTCCATTTCCCACAGCAACGGGTCAGATGGAGAGCCTGGCTGCCAGGAAGTGGATGGTCAATGGGTGCTGAGAGGGGGATTACTGGAGCACATTGAGGGGGACAGAGAGAAAGAGCATGTGGTAGGAGAGGGGGTGACAGATCCTTGAAGCAGGGATGGGAAGTGGGATAGCCTGCCCTAGGAGGAGTGAACACAGGCTGTTTTAATCTGGATTTGATTGCCTTTTTATGATTATTGAGGTAGTTAGATCATAAGTAACACTTGCTTCTCATTGACCTGTTATTATCAGATTATTAGATTTAGTCTGAATGTAAACTTTTGAGGGTGTGACATTTCATACAGTTCAGAGGTAGGAACATGTGCCAAGCCTCCTACTGGAAATCAGTATGCCGTCAGTGGGTGAGAGCTATATGAGTGGGGTTTCCCAACCCTCACCCGCTCCCTGTGGGATTCCATACTGCCACAGAGCCTCAGGATATCGGTGCTTCCCTAACCATTCCCAGAGAAAACATGAATCAGACAATTTGGTGGAGACACCTAGTTAATCAATGAGAAACGTACCGTCAGACACCTGTAGATCCACGTCAAACACTGGATGATTTCCAGATGTTGCAATTCCACATCTATAAAGTCCTGTATCTTGAGAGACAAGATTCTCCATAGTAACAGTAAAGATTCCCTGGGATGTGTTATCTCTGATTGTCATTCTCCCATGCTGTTCACTTTGCCCATTTGTATTCACTAACGATGTGCATTGGTGATCCCAGATGTGGCACAAGTATTTTGCGTCTGAACGGTACACTGGTGCATAGTGGCAATTGATTGTGCTCGCTCTTCCCACAACTCCTGTCACTTTATCTTCTGCCCATAAAGCACCTGAAACTGAGGGAGAAATTCTTCACAAAATGGACTGGTTAAATCAAATTTACACAAGCAGATTAAAAATTGTTTTGTGTCATTTGCAGTACCCGAGTGTAAAGGAGAAGAAAAAAAATATTACTCTGGATCCAATGCAGCACCAACAAAAATGGAAATGATAAAGAACACAATTATAATGAATAAGGATGCTTTCTTTAAAGCTATTTCTGTGTTCTGAGGAATCTGCCCACACTCTCTATGGGTATAATTGAATTCCAGGGAAACTGAGAAGAAAACAGCATCGTCCCTCATCACATGCTCAGAACTCTTCACAAATTATTTGACTGGCATCATTGTTGTCACTGTCCACTAATGTCTCAGTGTGGTTCCACAGTTCTGAATCTGTCCCAATCCATGAAGGTGAGGATAAGATCAGTGGGGGGTAACTCACTGGAGTCAATTGTGTGAGACAAGATTGACCTGAACTCGGAAAGACACGATCTGATTTGGGATAGTCTGCATGATTTTGTGTATGAGAGAACCTCTCTCAAATAAAATTGACCGAGTTTTTTTGAAAGGCTGACCAAAGGGACTGATGAGGGTAAGGAGTTTAGCAAGGTCTTGACAAGGTCTCGCATTGTAGACTGATCTGTAATGTGAGATCATATGGTAAACTAGCTGGATTACTGAATAGGCCTGGTGGAACTAGTCAGATTGGTAGTGGTGTGTTTGTTTTTGGCAATATTAGACTTCTTCACCAGTTGATTGCTGTTGGGATCAGTCTTATTTATTAACCAGTTACTTGTCATCTATATTGATAACTTGTAATGATATTGTAGGAGTCATGATTAATAATTTGTGGACGTCACAGTCACATAGTGGACAATGAAAAAAGTTGTCGAATTTTGCAACTGGATCTTGAAAATGAACAAGTGTTCAGCCCTATTTCTCTGTCAGCAAGATTCCCTGCACCTGTGCCCATCCCGTCTGCCTGAATTTGACCTGTCTCCTTTTCTTCTTGCTCCTACCATTGGGCAGGAGGTGGAGGAGTCTTGGGTCCCACACGTCCGGCTCCTGTACCAGCTTCATTGACCTCAGAGCAGAACTGACTCTGAAGCTGTGGACTCACTTTCAGGAACTCTGCGATTCATGTTCTATGTATTAATTGTTTACATATTTTTAGTATTTGCATGGTTCATCTTCGTTTACACATTTGATATTTATCAGCCTTTATTGTGCGTGGCTTGTCATGGATTCTATTGTGTTACTTTGTTTTGTGGGTGTCTGCTAGAAGATAAATCTCTAGATTGTTTGTGGTATACATACTTTGATAATAAATTTACTTTGAACTGGGAAAGTGGCCAATGAAATGAATGGCTGATGGAATTGAACTCAAGCAGTGTGAAGTGATGCATTTTGGGGAATTAAACAAGGACAGTGGAGAACGAGGTGGACAACTAAATAGTTTTCTGAAAGTGGCAACACAGGTGGACAACGTGGTGAACAAGGCAGATGCCATGCTTGTCTTCAATGGATGAGGCAATAAGTACAGTTGGGATGGCATGTCACAGCTATAAAGAACACTGACTAGACCCCAACTCAATTGCTCTGTGCAGTTCCTGAGGAAGGGTGCGATTAAATTAGAGAGAGCACAGAAAACATTCACAAAGACTGACTCCTGCAGAACACCAAGAGACACTGATTGAAAACAGAAACACCCCCTTTATTCCCACTCTTTGCCTCCTGCCAGGCAACTAATCCTTAATGCTCACAGGTATCTTTCCTGTGGTATCATGGATTCTTATCATGTTTAGCAGCCTGATGTGTGACACCTTGTCAAAGGCCTTTCAAAAATCCAATAATCCAAGATTCACCTTTGTCTATTCTGCCTGTTATGTCCTCAAAGAATTCCAACAATTTTTTCACGTAAGATTTCCCTTTAAGGAAACCATATTTTATCATAGGCCTCCAAGTACCCCAAAACCTCAACATATTCCTAAACACTGAAGTCATTCTAATTGGTCTATAATTTCCTTTCTTTTGCCTCCCGTTCTTCTTAAAGAGTGGACTGACATTCCCAATGTTCCAGTTCTCTGGAACTTTCTAGAATCTAGTGATGCTTGAAACATCACTACTGATGCCAGCACAATCTCTTCGGCTGCCTCTTTCAGAACCCTGGGGAGTAGTCCACCTGGTCCAGGTGACTTATATACCTTAAGATCTCTCAGCTCCCAAGCACCTTCTCCTTAGCAATAGCAACCACACTCACTTCTGCTCCCCTGACATTCTCAGATTTCTTTCATACTACTTGTTCCTTCCTCAGTAACGACTGAAGCAAATTACTGACTAGGTTTGTCCACCATTTCTTCATCTCTTATTAATATCTCTCCAGCTTTATTATCCAGTTGTCTGATATCCACTCTGACTTACAACCATACAACAATTTCAGCACGGAAACAGGCCATCACAACCATTCTAGTCCATGCCGAACGCTTACACTCACCTAGTCCCACTTACCTGCACTCAGCCCATAACCCTCCATTCCTTTCCTGTCCATATACATATCCAATTTTACTTTAAATGACAATATCAAACTTGCTTCTACCACTTCTACTGGAAGCTCGTTCCACACAGCTACCACTCTTCATTTTATACTTTTATATCAGAAAATGTTTGGTATCCTTTTTTATATTATTGGCTAGTTTTCCTTCAAATTTCATCTTTTCTCTCTTTGTGACTTTTCTCATTGCCTTTTGATGCCTTTTAAAAGTTTCCCAGTTCTTTAACATCTCACTAACATTTGCTATACTATGTGCCCTTCCTTTTGTTTTCATGACAGTGTTACTGTCCCACAACTCAACACCTACTCTAGCGTCTTCAATGCAGAAGCCAGAAGTATTAATGGAATGCTCCCAATTTTTATGGATGTGCAAATCCAACTATGTTTGAGATGCTCCACGTTTTTCTGGACGAAGTGCCAGACTAACTGTTCTCTGCACTTTATTTCTACCCCATGGTGGCTGCAATGTGTAGCTTCTAGAAATGTAAAGTTATTCCTTACCTTAACTAGAAGTATCAGAGTAGCAGTAACACAGAACAAGAAGAAATATTTAAATGTATCCTCCCTTGAAAGGAGAACTTACTGGTGCCATTGATTTCTGTCACATAGCTGCAGATCTCTCCGTTGTTGAAAACTGTCACATTAACCGTTACACTGGATCTTGCTCCAAGCCGATTCGAGGCACTGCAGTAATATTGATGGTGCTGCTGGTTGAAGGATTGACAATGTAGAGTCAGTTCATTGGTACTTGAGATCTCTGGATGCTCAGATGAGGTTTTTTCATACCACGTGTACCGAATGGGAAGAGATCCCCGGAAGGACTCACAGGAAACTCTCAATGAGCCACCGATACGTGAGACATTTGCTGGTGACAGATATTGAAGCACAGGAACAGACACAGGTTCTGTGGGAAAGAATTAAATATTCAGACCCTGAATAAATAACTGAAAATAAAATACTCTTTTGCTACATTATTACTTACACCTGTTCACCTGCAAGTTAATACAAATATCTAATTAGCTAATCGTGTGGCAGAAACACAGTCCATATAAGGATGCAGACAAGGTCGAGAGGTTCAGTTGTTGTTCAGGTCAAACATCAGAATGAGGAAGAAATGTGATCAAAGTAACTTTGTCCATGGAATGATTGTTGGTGCCAGATGGGGTAGTTTAAGTATCTCAGAAACTGCAGATCTCCTGGGATTTGCACACCCACTGTCTCTAGACTTGGGAAAGAATGGTTTGAAAAACAAAAAGTAACATCCAGTGAGCAGCAATTCTATGAGTAGAAAAACCCTTGCTGATGAGAGGGGTTAGAGGAGAATGGGCAGACCAGTTCAAGCTGACAGAATTGTGGCAGGAATTCAGATAATCATGTGTCACAACAAAGCTGTTCAAGATAACCACATGTTACAACGGTGGTCTGCATAAGAGCATCTCTAAATGCACAATACATTGAACTTTGAAGTGGATGGGCTACAGCAGCAGAAGACAACAAACATGCATCCATTGGTTACATTATTCCGTACAAGACATATCTAATAAAGTGATGGCTGTGTGCTTAAAAGCAACAACTTGTGAGATATCCATCAGATGTTAGATGGCTTCAGGATAAAATGAATTTGTGACGAGGTTTTGTGTAGAGAGAGAAACATTTAGCACTGAAATTAATGCAGAGATCTTTAGGGATGGACGTGGTCTGGACAAAGACCTTGTAACTCTGCTGAGATTGCAGAGGATGAGACTGCAGAGGACAGGAGGAGGAGGAGATTGCATTTCTCCATTCAACAAGTTTAACCCTGGGATCAGCACATCGTCACTCCCCAGGACATCTGATTCTCTGACCATTCATAAGAACATGACAACATCAGAAATAGCAGGTGTCTTGGCTATCTGACCCAACGAGCCTGCTCCAGAGTTCAATAAGTTTATGTCTGATCTGACCACGGACTCATCTCCACCTATCTTCCCTTTCCCCATAACACTTAATTCCCCTACTATGCAATAATCATTCCAACCTTGTTTTAAATATATTTTCTGAGGTAGCCTCCACTGCTTCATTGAGCAGAGAATTCGACAGATTCACCACTCTCTGGGAAAAGCAGTTTCTCCTCACCTTCACTCTATATCTTCTCCGCTGAATCTTGAGGCTATGTTCCGTAATTCTAGTCTCACCAACCAGTGGAATCAACTTCCCTGCCTCTATCTTATCCATCTCTTTTTATTGCTCCATTTCCCACAGCAACGGGTCAGATGGAGAGTCTGGCTGCCAGGAAGTGGATGGTCAATGGGTGCTGAGAGGGGGATTACTGGAGCACTTTGAGGGGGACAGAGAGAAAGAGCATGTGGTAGGGGAGGGGGTGACAGATCCTTGAAGCAGGGATGGGAAGTGGGATAGCCTGCCCTAGGAGGAGTGAACACAGGCTGTTTTAATCTGGATTTGATTGCCTTTTTATGATTATTGAGGTAGTTAGATCATAAGTAACACTTGCTTCTCATTGACCTGTTATTATCAGATTATTAGATTTAGTCTGAATGTAAACTTTTGAGGGTGTGACATTTCATACAGTTCAGAGGTAGGAACATGTGCCAAGCCTCCTACTGGAAATCAGTATGCAGTCAGTGGGTGAGAGCTATATGAGTGGGGTTTCCCAACCCTCACCCGCTCCCTGTGGGATTCCATACTGCCACAGAGCCTCAGGATATCGGTGCTTCCCTAACCATTCCCAGAGAAAACATGAATCAGACAATTTGGTGGAGACACCTAGTTAATCAATGAGAAACGTACCGTCAGACACCTGTAGATCCACGTCAAACACTGGATGATTTCCAGATGTTGCAATTCCACATCTGTAAAGTCCTGTATCTTGTGAGACGAGATTCTCCATAGTAACAGTAAAGATTCCCTGGGATGTGTTATCTCTGATTGTCATTCTCCCATGCTGTTCACTTTGCCCATTTGTATTCACTAACGATGTGCATTGGTGACTCTGCATGCGGCAGAAATACTTTGTGTGTGAACGGTACACTGGTGCATAGTGACAATCGATTGTGACCGCTCTTCCCACAACTCCTCTTACTTTATCTTCTGCCCATAAAGCACCTGAAACTGAGGGAGAAATTCTTCACAAAATGGACTGGTTAAATCAAATTTACAAAAGCAGATTAAAAATTGTTTTGTGTCATTTCCAGTACCCGAGTGTAAAGGAGAAAAAAAATATTACTCTGGATCCAATGCAGCACCAAAAAAAATGGAAATGATAAAGAACACAATTATAATGAATACGGATGCTTTCTTTAAAGCTGTTTCTGTGTTCTGAGGAATCTGCCCACACTCTCTATGGGTATAATTGAATTCCAGGGAAACTGAGAAGACAACAGCATCGTCCCTCATCACATGCTCAGAACTCTTCACAAATTATTTGACTGGCATCATTGTTGTCACTGCCCACTAATGTCTCAGTGTGGTTCCACATTTCTGAATCAGTCCCAATCCATGAAGGTGAGGATAAGATCAGTGGGGGGTAACTCACTGGAGTCAAACAGAATTGACCTGAATTTGTAAAGATACGATCTGATTTGGGATAGTCTGCATGATTTTGTGCATGAGAGAACCTATCTCAAATAAAATTGATGAGTTTTTTTTGAAAGGCTGACCAAAGGGACTGATGAGGGTAAGGAGTTTAGCAAGGTCTTGACAAGGTCTTGCATTGTAGACTGATCTGTAATGTGAGATCATATGGTAAACTAGCTGGATTACTGAATAGGCCTGGTGGAACTAGTCAGATTGGTAGTGGTGTGTTTGTTTTTGGCAATAATAGACTTCTTCACCAGTTGATTGTTGTTGGGATCAGTCTTATTTATTAACCAGTTACTTGTCATCTATATTGATAACTTGTAATGATATTGTAGGAGTCATGATTAATAATTTGTGGACGTCACAGTCACATAGTGGACAATGAAAAAAGTTGTCGAATTTTGCAACTGGATCTTGAAAATGAACAAGTGTTCAGCCCTATTTCACTGTCAGCAAGATTCCCTGCACCTGTGCCCATCCCATCTGCCTGAATTTGACCTGTCTCCTTTTCTTTTTGGTCCTACCATTGGGCAGGAGGTGGAGGAGTCTTGGGTCCCACATGACCGGCTCCTGTACCAGCTTCATTGACCTCAGAGCAGAACTGACTCTGAAGCTGTGGACTCACTTTTGGGAACTCTGCAATTCATGTTCTATGTATTAATTGTTTACATATTTTAAGTATTTGCATGATTCATCTTCGTTTACACATTTGATGTTTATCAGCCTTTATTGTGAGTGGCTTGTCATGGATTCTATTGTGTTACTTTGTTTCGCGGCTGTCTGCTAGAAGATGAATCTCTAGATTGTGATATACATACTTCGATAATAAATTTCCTTTGAATTTTGAACTGGGAAAGTGGCCAATGAAATGAATGGCTGATGGAATTGAACTTAAGCAGTGTGAAGTGATGCATTTTGGGGAATTAAACAAGGACAGTAGAGAACGAGGTGTGCAACTAAATAGTTTTCTGAAAATGGCAACACAGGTGGACAAAGTGGTGAACAAGGCAGATGCCATGCTTGTCTTCAATGGATGAGGCAATAAGTACAGTTGGGATGGCATGTCACAGCTATAAAGAACACTGACTAGACCCCAACTCAATTGCTCTATGCAGTTCCAGAGGAAGGGCACGATTAAATTAGAGAGAGCACAGAAAACATTCACAAAGACCGACTCCTGCAGAACACTATTAGTCACTGACAGCCAACAGAAACGCCTCCTTTATTCCCACTCTTTGCCTCCTCCCAGTCAGCTAATCCTCAATGCCCACGGGTATCTTTCCTGTGGTATCACAGGTTCTTATCATGTTTAGCAGCCTGATTTGTGACACCTTGTCAAAGGCCTTCCAAAAATCCAAGTAAACAACATCCACTAATTTCCCTTTTGTCTATCCTGCCTGTTATTTCCTCAAAGAATTCCAACATCTTTTTTAGGTAAGATTTCCCCTTAAGGAAACCATATTTTATCATAGGCCTCCAAGTACCCCGAAACCTCAACATTTTCCTAAACACTGAAGTCAGTCTAACTGGTCTATAATTTCCTTTCTTTTGCCTCCCCTCCTTCTTAAAGAGTGGACTGACATTTCCAATATTCCAGTTCTCTGGAACTTTCTAGAATCTAGTGATTCTTGAAACATCACTACTGATGCCAGCACAATCTCTTCGGCTGCCTCTTTCAGAACCCTGGGGAGTAGTCCACCTGGTCCAGGTGACTTATATACCTTCAGATCTCTCAGCTTCCAAGCACCTTCTCCTTACCAATAGCAACCACACTTACTTCTGCTCCCCTGACATTCTCAGATTTCTTTCATACTACTTGCTCCTTGCTCAGTAATGACTGAAGCAAATTACTGACTAGGTTTGTCCACCATTTCTTTGTCTCTTATTACTATCTCTCCAGCTTCATTATCCAGTTATCTGATATCCACTCTGACTTCCCTTTTACACTTTTATATCGGAAAATGTTTGGTATCCTTTTTTATATCACTGGCTAGTTTTCCTTCAAATTTCATCTTTTCTCTCCTTGTGACTTTTCTCATTGCCTTTTGATGCCTTTTAAAAGTTTCCCAGTTCTTTAACATCTCACTAACATTTGCTATACTATGTGCCCATCCTTTTGTTTTCATGACAGTGTCACTGTCCCACAACTCAACACCTACTCTAGCATCTTCAATGCAGAAGCAAGACGTATTAATGGAATGCTCCCAAATTTTCAGGATGTGCAAGTCCAACTATGTTTGAGATGCTCCATGTTTTCCTGGATGAAGAGCCAGACTTAACTGTTCTCTAAACTTTATTTCTACCCTCATGGTGGGTGCAATGTGTAGCTTCTACAAATGTAAAGATATTCCTTACCTTAACTAGAAGTACAAGAGCAGCAGTAACAACAAGAAGAAATATTTAAATGTTTCCTCCCGTGAAAGGAGAACTTACTGGTGCCATTGATTTCTGTCACATAGCTGCAGTTCTCTCCATTGTTGAAAACTGTCACATTAACCGTTACACTGTATGTTGCTCCAAGCCGATTCGAGGCACTGCAGTAATATTGATGTTGCTGTTGGTTGAAGGATTGACAATGTAGAGCCAGTTCATTGGTATCCGAGATCTTTGGATGCCCAGATGAGCTTTGTTCATGCCATGTGTACTGAATGGGAAGGGATCCCTGGAAGGACTCACAGGAAACTGACACTGAGCCCCCGAGACGTGAGACATTTGCTGGTGACAGATATCGAACCACAGGAACAGACACAGGTTCTGTGGGAAGGAATTAAGTATTCAGACCTTGAATAAACTTCTGAAAATAATACACTCTTTTGCTATATTATTAAGTACACCTGTTCACCTGCTCATTAATACAAATACCTAATTAGCTAATCATGTGGCAGAAACACAGTCCATATACGGATGTAGACTTGGTCAAGAGGTTGACTTGTTGTTCAGGCCAAACATCAGAATGAGGAAGAAATTTAATTAAATGAGCTTTACTCTTTCATAAGGTGGGCGTTGGGAACAGACCCAAATGCAAGACACAGACACTGAAGTACTAGGGAGAGGACTAGGTGAATCAAGAAAGCAAGGGAAGTGAGGAAGAAACCACACTGGATGAGACACAGGCGCTGGCCAAGACTAGGAGACAGGGCATGGGCTAGGAGTAGAGTAGGAAAGTGGGACCTGAACGACGAACTAGGAACAGGGAACTAGGAACCTGGATAGGGACTCCAAGGCAAGAGACTGGACAGGGACCCAGAATCTGGGTCTTGGCTCGGACTCCTGATCCAGGTGAGCACTGGACGTGGCAAAGCAACAGGACTGGAAGTGGGTGAGGACGTGGGACTCCAGGGCTGGACGAGGACATGAAGCTCAGACTTGGTCTTGGTTGAGGGAGAGCAGGAAAACAGAAGCCGGCAGAGGCGTAGCTGGACACGTACCCTAGTCCTGGACTAGACCGGGACTCAGGGCCTAGGCTACGACTTGGACACGAACTGGAACCTCCACGGAACCTTGGACTGGAGCACAGGAACACAGAAAACAGAGCCGGGACCTTTCCTTGGGAACAGGATGTAGGGCCGGGACTCATACACAGACACTAGACACAGGGACACAAAGAGACAGTTCCAATCTCAAAGGTAGATAGTTCCTTCTGTGGCGTGGCAAGGCTCCGGTCTCATTCCAGCAGCTGAACATGACGTCAATACAGACAAGGATGCAGGCGAGGTTGCCAGCAGGGCTGCAGGCCAGGCTTCAGAGGGAAGGAAGGGAACAGTCCAGCCTCAGGGCAACAGCAAAGACAGCCTGACTTACCCAACAGAGGCAAGGACAGGATACCAACAAAACAAACCAGCAACCACACTCAACCCCAGGGCCACTTACATTCCAGCCCCAGTATGAGAATCAGGTGCCTGTGATTAAGTCCAACTGAAAAAACAGACAGCCAGAATACACGGAGTCCGGAATCCACAGACCGGACTGTGAACCGGAACGCAGCCTTCACGGACCAGACCATAACATACCCATGGAATGATTGTTGGTGACAGATGGGTAGTTTAAGTATCTCAAAAACTGCAGATATCATGGGGTTTTCATACCCACTGTCTTTAGACTTGGGAAAGAATGGTGTGAAAAACAAAAAGTAACATACAGTGAGCAGCAATTCTATGAGCAAAAACACCCTTGCTGATGAAAGAGGTCAGAGGAGAATGGCCAGATTGGTTCAAGCTGGCGGAAAGGTGACAGGAATTCAGATAATCATGTGTCACAACAAAGATGTTCAAGATAACCACGTGTTACAACAGTGGTCTGCATGAGGGCATCTCTAAATGCACAATATTTTGAACCTTGAAGTGGATGGGCTACAGCAGCATAAGACAACAAACATGCATCCATTGGTTACTTTATTCTGTATAGGAGGTATCTAATTAAGTGATGTTTGAGTGTTTAAAAGCAGCAACTTGTGAGATATCTGTCAGTGGTGTTATGACCGCAGCCCCCTCCTTCTTGAGAATCGCAAGATCGCTATTAAGTCGGGTCTTGGACCCAGGAAATGAGAGAGAATCCTCAAGGTTTTGGAATGTGTCCTGGCCCCCTCAGCAAGACAAAGCCACGGATAACGGCCATTGTCTCTTGGAGACACCTTTGTGGATTGGGGTCTGGACGACGTGCAAGCCCTCAGGGCAACGTGGGCTGGGTGACGGGGAGAGATTGCATCATCCCAACCTGATTGACATCTGAGACCCCGTGAGTCCAGATAAAAGAGGGGCTGTAGAGACGGCCCCTCAGATGCACCAGAAGAGATGCTAGTGATCCCGTAATAGCGGGCAGCCATTTGAAGGAAGCCATGTGTGTTCGGTTCCCTCGCCTGGGTGCCGGTGGCGGGTATCACAGAAACGATTTTCTTGAACTAACAACGGGGAACCAACTCCCCCGACCCAACGGATTGATCTCATCAAAAGACCCGGGCAAGTTTCTTTTCTCACAAATCTCTCTCTCTCCAACAAGTGAAAACCCAGCGGTCCCCAAAAACCTGAAGCCTGCCGGAACTGAGTGACTCTTATATTTTCAATGGACAATATATTATCCCCTAGGCAAACGATAGAGCTCTTTCTTAGTGATGATTATTACTATACCCGTGCTTTAGATTGAGTATTGATGACGTATATTATCTGAATGTTTGTATTAACCTTATTTTTGTGCCCCTTTATAAATAAAAACTTTTAAAAATAGTACCATCAGACTTCAACGGACCTCTCTATCTTTGCTGGTAAGTGACCCAGTTACAGGGTACGTAACAGAGGTTAGATGACTTCAGGAGAAAATGAATTTATAATGGTTCAGTGTAGAGAGAGAAACATTTGGCACTGAGATTAATGCAGAGATCTTTAGGGATGGACATGGTTTGGACAAAGATCTTGTAATGTGGGCTGACACTGCTGTGGAGGAGGAGGAGATTGCTGTTCTTCAGACACATCCATGAGATGGGCATTTCTCCATTCAACAAGCTTAACCTTGGGATCAGCACATTGTCACTCCCCAGGACATCTAATGCTCCAAACATTCATAAGAACATAAGAAACAGGAGCAGGAGTAGGCTACCTGGCTCATCAAGCTGCTCCGCCATTCAATATCATGGCTGATCTGACCATGGACTCATCTCCACCTACCTGCCTTTCCCCCATAACCCTTAATTCCCCTATGATGCAAAAATCTATCCAACCTTGTCTTAAATATATTCATTGAGGTAGCCTCCATTGCTTCACTGGGTAGAGACTTCCACAGTTCACCACTCTCTGGGAAAAACAGTTCCTCCTCATCTCCATCCTAAATCAATTCCCCCGAATCCTGAGGCTATGTCCCTGAGTTCCAATCTCACTTACCAGTGGAAACAACTTTCCTGCCTTTATCTTATTCATCCCTTTCATCATTTTATATGTTTCTATAAAATATCCTCTCATTTTTCTGAATTCTAGCGAGTAGTCCCAGGTGACTCAATCTCTCCTCAATAGTCTAACCTCTTCACCTCTCGTATGAACCTGGTGAACCTCCTCTGCACTGCCTCCAAAGCCAGTATAATCTTTGTTACGAACCCATAGGTTTCGTTTGCTGTGGACTGTCACTTTAAGAGAGTACCTGTGGTGAACTACATATGCCTGTCTGGACTGTTCCTGTGGCTCCTCCCACAGACCCCGGTATAAAGGCGATTGAGGCCTGAGCCCTGCCCTCAGTCTCCAGGATGTAGTATGGTGGTCAATTACTGCTTGTTCTTTCTTCCAGTCAATAAAAGCCGACATCTCGCCTCCCGTCTCAGAGAGTTATTGATGGTGCATCAGTACCTAAGTGAGGTGGGACTATGATGTCAGTCACAAACTGAAATGGTTTGCTTCAGGCTTTTATACAGAGGGAGAGAGAGTGACTTTCAGTAGTAGCAGAAAGAGAGAGAGAGAGAGAGAGATAGAGAGAGAGAGAGAGAGAGAGAGAGAGAGAGAGAGAGAGAGAGAGAGAGAGAGAGAGAGAGAGAGAGAGAGAGAGAGAGAGAGAGCGAAACTGAAAAGCCAGTAGCTTCAGCTTGTCGCAGCTGGGGGCTGGAACTCTCCTATGCCCAAAAGGATGGGTTGATTATCGATCCAGCACATATCGAATGCATGGCTGTCACCTCGTATAATCCATAGGAGTGGATTTTGGGATATTCTGTGGAACCACTCATGTGTTAACCCTTGCCTGGGTATGTTGTGTGGTAATCATTTGAAGACAATATCCCTGTGACAGGTCACTTTTGGTGATAATTCGTCTGTGGATTTGGAACAGCTTGACACAGGAACTTCGATCACTGATATTTAGTTTACCATCATGGAACCTGTGGAATTCAAAGTAATTGCCTTCTCTGTACATTTACCCTGATTAGAAATATCTCTCTCCCATCATTTATTCCGTGGATGAACTGAACTTTCCCTACTTTACCATCTCAAGCCTCTAAGCCTTGTTCCCCCAAGCTCAATATTGTTTGGGAGCTATATTTACACACCCGTACACACAGAACACTGTTAACTTTTGTTTATCTTGGTTAAGTTACTATATTATAAGTAGATGCTAATAAGGATAATGGTTTTAACATTAAAACCTGACTCAGTGTGAAATCTCTTGCTGTTGGTTTGTTTCCTAAAACGTTGCAGTTCATAATACCTTCGTCAAGTAAGGAGACCAGAACTGCACGCAGTATTCCAGGTGCAGCCTCACCAGTACCCTCTACAGTTGTAGTATAACCTCCCTGCTTTTAAATTCAATCCCTCCAGCAATGAAGGCCAGCATCCTATTTGCCTTCTTGATAGCCTGCTGCACCTGCAAACTGACCTTTTATGATTCATGCACAAGCACTCCCAAGTCCCTCTGCACAGCAGTATGCTGCAATTTTTTACCATTTAAATAATAAACTGCTCTTTTATTTTTCCTTCCAAAGTGGATGACATCACATTTACCAACATTGTACTCCATCTGTCAGACCCTTGCCCACTCGTGTAACCTATCTATATCTCACAGCAGACTCTCCGTATCTTCAGCTTATATGAAACTACAAAAATGGCTGCAGTGCTGTGACTTCCGGTTTCCCTTTGAACTTACTTCCCTCTTCCGGGTTCATGAGTTCACTTTTCTTTCAAACCTATATGTTAACTGTAATATATATTGTCAATATGGATAAGACTATTAACTTTGTTTCTTGGAATACTAATGGTTTAAATCATCCGATCAAACGGAAAAAAGTATTCAAAGTATTCCATAGAATGAATGCTAATGTTATTTTTGTACAAGAGACTCATGTGAGGAAGGTGGATATTCAGCAGTTGTTTAGGTTTTGGAAGGGCTAACAGTATCACTCAAATTCGCAAGCCAAAGTGAGAGGTGTTTCTATTTTTATAGACTCATCAACTGCTTTTATACATCATGAAACAATTTCAGATCCGCAAGGTAGATTTTTGCTTATTACTGGTTTACTTTTTAATCAAAAAGTTGTTTTAGTTAATGTTTATGCTCCAAATACTGACTGTCCTGAATTTTTTAAATGCTTATTTACATCCTTTCCTAATCTGAATCAATATAGATTGATAATGGGCGGGGATTTTAATTGTTGTCTAAACCCTTTGATGGATAGATCCAAGCCCACTCAAACTTTTCCGAACAAATCGGCTTCTCTTATTAATTCTTTTATGATTGATTCAGCTATTTGTGAAATTTGGCGTTTTCTACACCCTAATGACAAAGAGTTCTCATACTTTTCCCATGTGCATCATAATTACTCAAGAATTGATTACTTTTTCATTGATCAGCATTTACTTATAGATGTTATGGATTGCAAATATGACTCTATTGCTATATCTGATCATGCACCTTTGAAGTTATCTATTAAGGTGATGGATTCATATATTAGTACTAAAGGTTGGAGGTTTAATCCTGTTTTACTGCAGGACTCTGACTTTGTTAACTTTATTAAACAGCAAATTGATTTGTTTTTCTCAATAAATTCTACAGCAGAGATCTCTAGTGGAATTTTGTGGGATACTTTTAAGGCATATATTCGTGGACAGATTATTTCATATTCTGCCGGAGTTAGGAAACGAACTAATTCTAAAATATTAACATTAGTTGATAAAATTAAGGCAATTGACAAAATCTACTCATTGACCCCTAGTAAAGAACTTTATAAAGAAAGGGTGGAACTTCAAATGGAGCATAGTTTATTATTAACCTCCTCGATTGAAAGTCAGTTAATTAAATTGAAAGCTCAATTCTATACATATGGAGATAAGTCTGGTAAATTACTAGCTAACCAATTGAAAATTGTTTCGGATAAGCGACAAATTACTAAGATTCGCAAACAAGATGGTACTTTGACGATTGATCATAAAGAGATAAATAAAGCCTTCCAAGATTTTTATAATTCTTTATATCAATCAGAATGTACTAAGGACTCTTCTATAATGAATGAATTCTTAAGGAAATTGAATATTCCAAAAGTAACTGTTGAGGATAGTGTATTTTTGGACACACCTATTACGGAGTCTGAAATAGAAAAGGCTATTTTCTCAATGAACTCGGGTAAAGCTTCGGGTCCAGATGGTTTTTCTGCAGAATTTTTTAAATCCTTTTCTTCTATACTTTCTCCTTGGCTTTGTAAAATTTTTAAAGATGCATTAAGTATAGGTAAACTACCACAATCTTTTTATGAAGCTTCTATTTCCTTAATTCTTAAAAAAGATAAAGACCCCACTGAATGTGCATCCTATCGGCCTATATCTTTGCTGAATACGGATTTTAAGATTTTTAGTAAAATTTTGGCTATTAGATTAGAAAATATATTGCCTCGGATTATTTCTGAGGATCAGACTGGATTTATTAAAAATCGCTATTCATCTTTTAACATTAGAAAATTAATTAATATTGTTTATACCTCTTCATCTAAAATCCCAGAATGTGTCATTTCCTTAGATGCCGAAAAAGCATTTGATAGAGTCGAATGGTCATATTTATTTAATACTTTGCAACATTTTAATTTTAGTTCAAAATTTATATCATGGATTAAATTAATATATCAGAAACCTTTAGCTTCGGTCTTCACCAATAATCAAAGATCCCCTTTTTTTCAGTTATTTCGGGGTACAAACCAAGGTTGTCCTTTAAGCCCTTTATTATTTGACATTGCTTTAGAACCCTTGGCTATAGCCATTCGTGAATCACCCAATATTTTAGGTATTACCCGTGGGGAGACGATGTATAAGGTATCATTATATGCGGATGATTTGTTATTATATATATCTGACCCTGAAAGATCTATTCCTGCTATTTCTTCTTTGCTTGCTCAATTTAGTAATTTTTCTGGATATAAATTGAATTTTAATAAGAGTGAACTTTTTCCATTAAATATGCATACTTCAATTTATAATCAGGTACCATATAGAATTGTTACAGACTATTTTACTTATTTAGGTATTAAAATTACTAAAAAACATAAAGATTTATTTAAAACTAATTTTTTGCCTTTAATAGATCAAATTAAGCAACTTGCTAATAGGTGGTCCCCACTATCTTGGTCTTTGGTAGGTAGAATTAATGCCATTAAGATGATGATACTACCTAAATTTCTATATCTATTTCAAGCATTACCAATTTTTATTCCTAAATCTTTTTTTGATATAGTTGACTCTAAAATATTTTCGTATTTGTGGCAGAACAAAAATCCTAGGCTAGGTAAAAAATATTTACAGAAGCCTAAGAAGGAGGGCGGCTTGGCTCTACCAAATTTAAGATTTTACTATTGGGCAGATAATATACGGTATTTGATATTTTGGACACAAGAATCGACTACAGTTGCTGGCCCACAATGGGTAAATTTGGAATGTAAATCTGTGCAAGATTTCTCATTGATCTCAATCTTAGGATCTTCACTTCCTTTTTCGTTATTCAAAACGAATAAACAGATAACTAATCCTATAGTCAAGTATACATTACGAATCTGGTTTCAATTTCGTAAATTTTTTGGTTTGAATAAGTTTATGCCGTCAAGTCCTATAATATCTAACTACTTTTTCCGACCATCATCTATAGATCAAGCTTTTCTTTTATGGAAAACAAAAGGTATAACATGTTTTCATGATCTGTTTTTGGATGATAACATTATGTCCTTTGAACAGTTATCTAAAAACTATAATTTATCTAAAACCCATTTTTTTAGATATTTACAAGTTAGAAATTTTCTATATAATGAACTAAAGTCTTTTTCGAAAGAATGTCCATTGGACATTACAGAAAGAATTTTAGCTCTTAATCCTTGTCAAAAGGGCTTAGTAGCTATCATTTATAATATGATTATGAATGTACAACCAGATATATCAGAAAAAATTAAGAAGGAATGGCAGGAAGAATTGCATTGCCCTATATCTACTGAGCAATGGGAAAAAATTTTATCATTGGTAAACTCATCCTCTATCTGTGCTAAACATGCTCTAATACATAAAGGTTGTACATAGAGCTCACATGTCTAAAGATAAACTTGCTCGATATTATTCTTATGTTAATCCAACCTGTGATAGATGTCATTCTGATATTGCTTCGTTGACCCATATGTTTTGGTCTTGTCTTTGTTTACAAAACTATTGGAAAGATATTTTTAATATTATTTCAAGAGTCTTAAATATTAATCTCCAACCACATCCTTTTACCGCAATTTTTGGTCTACCAATGATAGATAATAAGCGTTTATCCGCTTCATCCCAACGAATGATTGCATTTGTTACACTAATGGCTAGAAGATCTATTTTACTGAATTGGAAAGAAATTAACCCTCCAACTGTATTTCAGTGGTTTTCTCAAACTATTTCCTGTTTGAGTTTAGAAAAAATTAGAAGTGTGGTTTTTGATTCTTCAGTTAAATTTGAGGAAACTTGGAGACCATTTATTCAACATTTTCATATGAATTAAATGGTCTGATCCTGAACCTTATTGTTACTATCCTGAATTGTGTGGATGGAGGTTGGGAGTCATTGGCACTGCTGTATGTATTTAACATTATGCAATTGCCCAGGTTGGTTAGTTTTTTTTTAGTTTTTTTTTTAGTTGTTTTTTTTTGGGGGGGTTTTCTTTTCTTTTTTTTTCTTAATTCCTTTACATTATACTATGAGTTTGGGAGACTCTATGTATTGATTAATACATATTTGATTGTTAATTAATCTATTATGTACTCTCAAATGTTTTGTACTAATATTTTTCTTATGTTTTTCTTAAAAATTAATAAAAAGATTTGAAAAGAAAGAAAGACTCTCCGTATCTTCCGCACAGTTTGCTTTTCCGCTCAATTTGGTGTCATCAGCAAACTTAGACACACTATACTCGGTTCCCTCTTCCAGATTGTTAATGTATTTCATGAATAGTTGCGGGCCCTGCACCGAACCCTGTGACACACTGCTCACCATTGGTTGCCAAGCAGAGTAATACTCATGTATCCCAACTCTCTGCTCTCTATTAGTTAACTAATCCTCTATCCATGCTGATAAACACCCTCAACTCTATGTATCCTTATCTTATTGCTAAGTTTTTTATGCGGCACCTCCCAAAGGAAACATGGATGAGACATTTACTCTATGGAGGGCACAAAGTCAATCACTGAGAAACCTACCATCAGATACTTGTAAATATACATTAAACCTTGGATCGGAACCTGATGTTGAAATTCCACAGCTGTACCATCCTGTGTCTCCAGAGTGAAGATCCTCCATAGTAACAGTAAATATTCCCTGTTCCGGGTTATCTGTGATTGACACTTGTCCACTCCGTCCGTGTTGCCCATTTGTTTCCACTAAAACTGAACATTGGATAGTCCATCCATGGCACCAATACTTTGTGTCTGAGCGGTACGTTGCATCATAGTGACAATCGATTGTGATCGCTCTTCCCACAACTCCTCTTACATTTTTCTCTGTCCACAATGCACCTAAAACTGAGGGAGGCATTTTCAGATTTGAAGAGAAAGGAACAACTTAATGCAAACAAATAACTTCGAACACGATGGTAAAAACAGCTCCAGATCACTTTCAGTGCAGTCAGTGCTGTTACTGTGTCAGTGCTCTCTCCCGTGTCAGTACATTGTGGGTTCACTTCCCACTCCAGAGTCCTGAGCAGAAACCCAGGGCTGACCTTCCACTGCAGTACTGAGGGCAAGCGGCTGTGTTGAATGTTCAATTACCTCAGAAGATCTTGGCTTTTCAAATGTACACAGAGATCCCAGCTATTTCTTTTGGGATGCTCCTATTTGTGTGTGCGTGCATGTGTGTGTCTTGGATTCCATGAAATTCTAGGGATGAGACAAGATTGGTAGGATGATTTGAGGACATATTTCTACTCTCTCAAAAAGGCTAAAATTCTGACCTTCACTTCCAAACAATTTTATAAGCTCCAGAAAGAAACCCCTCAGTATGCCTGAAACTGTGCCCTCTGGTTCTGATGGAAATTTTATATTTTGTACCTGTCAAGTATTTCTACGTGTAGTTAGAAAGTGGGGCTGCAGTGGTTGTTACCACTTTAGTGTCAAGAAATCCAGTTGTGATTTCAGTTTCTGTAAGGATACATTCAATACTTAAGTCTAATTAATTAATTAATTTAAAAACATATATCAATAATGATAATGATGAGCTGCCAGACTGTCAAAATCCCATCTTAATCAGAAAGGCCATTTGGGAGAGAAATCTCTCATCCCAACCCACCCTAGTTTACCTTTGGCTCCAGATCTAGTAATGTTCTTTACTAAACACAAAGCACACTGCAGATGCTGGGGTCAAAGCAACGCGCACAACATGCTGGAGGGTGACGAAGGGTCTCGGCCCGAAACGTTGACTGTTCATTTCCATGGATGCTGCCCGACCTGCTGAGTTCCTCCAGCATGTTGTGATGTTCTTTACCAATTGCCCAACTGAAATGACCCAGGAAAAACACTGATTTGAGGACAATAATGTCAATTGTTGTAGTGATCCCTGCAGAATGAGATCAGATTTCAGTGATGGTAGACCTGATGTTTCCACTTAACAGCTTCCAGGACTTTTCTCCAGCTGGATATATTCCCACCACACCTGGCTCCACACTTTTCCCCTTTTTTCCTTAGCTGCTTCCACCTCTCACCCACCTCCAAACTCCACCCCTTTTCCTCCCCATTCCATTTTCCCATTGTGCTTCACACCTCCTCAGTCCCCGACGGCCTAGTAGGCCCAGTCTCACAACTCCCCCTCTCCCATGTACACTATTTCCCTCTCACTCACACTTGATGCAAAGATCGACTCAAACCGTTGACATTCCCCCTCCCTGACAGATGCTGCTTGACCCAGTGAGTTTTTCCAGCAGAGAAATCTGAATTCCAGTTTCCAACATCTTTAGTGTTTACAGGCATTCAAGTACTGTTCTGAAAATGGTGTATCACCCCCAAACCAACACTGATTATGCAAAAGTCCAGTGCTTGTTACTCACCGGGTAGGGAAACAGTCAGAAGAATCCAAGTCCAGTGCATTTTATTCACAGAGACCCAGCCAGGACCTGTCTGTCCTCAGAGAGAAATAACTGTGGAATAAAAATGAGGAAGAAGGCAGCAGGAAGTTTGATCAAAAAACTCTGGTAACACAACTGGGGTGTGGTATGTGACAATCAGCAAAGCTTTCAGCCATATTTAGGAAGACTGAAACATTTAAACAATTCCCAAATACTAAATGGAATGGTGAAAAGAGTTAAATATTAGGATTAGAAAATATATCAACAGGATGACTTGCAACATAAAAGGCAGACAAAATCGGAAAGGGTGAATACAGGACAAAAGGTGTTTCAACGTGAGCAGTATACGGTATAAGATAGATGAGCCTGCTGCCCAGTTGCGGATTGACAGGTATGATGTTGTGGGCATCACTGAATCACGGGTGAAAGAAGATTATAGTTGGGAGCTTAATGTATAAGGATACACATTATATTGAAGGGACAGGCAGGAAGGTCGAGGGGTGGGGTGGCTCTGTTGGTAAAAAATGAAATCAAATCATTAGAAATAGGTGACATATGGTTGGACAGTCTTGAATCATTGTGGATAGAGCTAAGGAACTGCAAAGGTAAAAAGACCCTGACGGGAGTTGTATACAGACCCCCAAACAGTAGTAAGGATGTGGTCTGCAAGTTACAACAGGAAATGGAAAATTCATGCCAAAAGGGCAATGTTAGAACAATCATGGGTAGATTGGGAAAATCAGGTTGTGCTGGATTCCGAGGGGGAATTTCCAGAGTGCCTATGAGGTGTTTTTTCTAGAGCAACTCGTGGCTGAGTCCACTAGAGGATCAGCTATTCTGGATTGGGTGTCGGGGAATGAACCAGAATTGATTTGAGAGCTGAAGGTAAAAGAACTCGAAGGGGAAACTGATCATAATATTGTGACACTGCCCCTGCATTCCTAATGACAGGCACTATTTATTGCTCTTGTTTTAAAATGCTTTTGTGGGACTATGGAAGGCAGTTCAAGTTCATATACTGTTACATTTTAGCTTGAGTTATACAGTTATTCACTTGTGTATTTGTGGGTCACCCTAACAGTAACCGGGGTGTGTGTTGGTTACCTCCCCCATCTGTATCAGACTGGGTGGGTTCACTCTCTGGGTCATGGTGCCTGGTCTGTTTTGTGTTTATCACAATGAAAAGGTTGTTGAGTTTAACGAGCTACCTCATCTGTTATTGTGGACCAAATGTTCATCACATATTGGTGTCAGGAGTGGTATATGAAATTGACAACAAGATTGAAAAGCTACGACATCATATAGAGTGCCTTAAGACACGGGTAATAGGTCTAGGACCAAGCAGTATGCTTGCCTCGTACTGGGCTCACGAGACGAGACCCGGAGGGAGGAATTGAGAACCGAGCTTCGTGCCTTCCCAGGGAGCCCCGACGGAGCGAGCGTACCAGGCTCTCCAACCTGGGGGACATGGCGGAGCGCATCACCCACCTCCATCATGATCCGCACCGGGTAACCAAGATGCTGTAGCCATGGGAGGATGGGCACCATGGCAGACGCCACAGGAGCAAGAGGGCCTTGACAATTTGCACCCCAAGGTCTACCCCTAAAGCTCCGCAGATATGACAGTATCAGCCGCCTGGAGCCTTACCTGGAGCAAGTCAAATTTGCCAGGTGGCACAACAGGTAGAGCCCTCGGAGTTGGTGGTGCACTTTTCTGTAGCACTGGAGGGGGAGTCCCCATGGGCCCTCATCGACCTAACGCTGACTGTGCAGCGTGCGTAAAGGGCCTTTGTAGTGGTATTTTGAGCAAAGGCCGATGGTGGAAGCAAAGAGGGAGGATCTGTGCAGCAGATGGCACTGTATGGCAGAAAGTCTGGGGGTGCTCATGCCACCTCAGTCACTACTGTCAGCATGGCTACCCCAGTTCCCTTCCGCAGCCCAGGAAAAGCTTGCCCTCCATATCCTTGTAAAGGCGCTAACGCCGGTGCATCTTTGGCACCATGTTTGCCTGACAGTACCACCTTCGGTGGCCAATACAGAGAGGGCAGAAGCAATTTTGGCACTCCAAGACATTCCGGCTTCACCCTGCATGCCTCGAGGCTAGGATTGTGTGAGCAAACTGGAGAAGAAAACTGCAGAGGAGGAGCCTAAGAGACAAGTCTGACCAGTGCTGTGCCAAACCCGCTGCAGGCTATGAAATGATCACTTCTACCAGTTCGATGAAGCAGGCCATTTGGCCCAGGACTGCTCCGCACCAGCACCAGCACCAGGCCACAGCCCAGTGCAGCCATCGGGAAACACCAAACGGTGGGGGGGGCGGGGAGGCATGTCACCTGAGACCTTTAGCAGAATCCCTCCATTGTCGCCCCTCCGGTCAGGCCGTTGGGGTGAAGGGCAAGGCTTATCCGTGGACCGCGTGGTGGAGGGCATTAGATGCCTGGCATTGGTGGACATGGGATCAACCATCACTATCATCCATTCCGGTGTTCTTCCCAACACGGACCAAAAATCCCCACCTGGGTGAACAACGACAGCGTCCAGCTGGCCACAGTCACCAGCGACTGTGCGCCGATGAGAGGGAAGAGTTGGCTGCACATCGCAATGGGGAGAAACACAGCAGAGCATGAGGTGTGGCTTGGCGATATTGAGGAACCCTGCCTCACTGGCCTGGACCTGCTGTCCTGCTGGGGTGGGTGCCTGTGTGGATGCGCCGGGGGCAACGCTCCATCTTGGTGCTGAACCACAGCTCTCTCTGGCAGGGCAGCTTCAGAAAGCGGACTGGGAGGGCACGGCAACAACCACAGGTCTCACAGTGGCCCGCAGCAGTGCCACACACCCCGGAGCAATCCAACACAACACAGCTGAACCAGGAGTGAATGTCCCTTCGGGTGGCAGCCGGCAATGACTTCCCCACCATGAACCAGCAGCGAACAGTTGAGCGACCTGTGCTGATGCAGGTGAGGGGATGGCTGAGTGTGGGATGATGGGCAGAGTGGGCAGAGGTCTCCGCCCTGTATCCAGAGACCAAAGCCCTACATTCGCAGAGGGGTATGCTGGTGATGTGTGATGGGTTTCTGTTTCTTAAAGCTGGTGGTCCACTGGGGGCTCCATGCTACGGTGCTACAGTTGGTGCACAGGCAGTTGGGGGCCAGCCATTTCAGAGTTGCAAAGACTTTTGGTAAGCTGCGTGAATGCTTTTACTGAGCCGGGTACAGGCAGGATGTGGATCTGTTGGTGCTCTGCTGTAAGGCTAGTATGTCTCAGAAATGATGGTCCACATTTCTAGGGTGTCAATGTGCTATACATGGTGGGGGCCCCCAGTATGGGTCTATTGCCCCTCCCAGAAGAAAGAACTATCGCCCAGGCTGGGAAACCATTGGAAGAGGCCGGAAGGGGTGCTCAACCATCTCTCAGTATATCGGGTGCAGTTGCCAGAGCAGAACACAGTTGTGCTACACTGGGACTGACTTGCACAGTGTCACCATTGACCCAGTGAGGCTGAATGATAGAAATGTCACTCCAGATGACCTGCCTTTTGCTTCACACAAACTGGGGCTCCAGAAACCCCAGCGCCCCAGGCGGCAGTGTGGACCCCCACTGGGACTTTTGGAATCTGTTACGAACTTCGGCATTGTCGATGATAGCTGACTGCTCAGATGGGGGCAGTGTGACATTCTGGGATGGGGGTGTGTGTGTGTGTCATCGACAAATCACCCCTGCATTTCTAATGACCAGCACTGTTTATTGTTCTTGTATTAAAATGCTCTTGTGGGATTATGTTTGGAAGGTACATTTTATACAGTTATTCACTTAGAAGCATAGACATAGAAAGCCTACAGCACAATACAGGCCTTTCGGCCCACAAAGCTATGCCGAAAATGTCCTTACCTTAGAAATTACCTAGGCTTACCTACAACCCTCTATTTTTCTGAGCTCCATGTACCTATCCAGGAGATTCTTAAAAGAGCCTATCATATCTGCCTCCACCACCATTGCTGTCAGCTCATTCCATGCATTCACTTTGCATAAAAAACTTACCCCTGACATCTCCTCTGTACCTACCTCTATCAGGTCACCTCTCATCCTCCGTCACTACAAGGAGAAAAGGGCGGAGTTCACGCAACCTATTCTCATAAGGCATAAAGAATTGCATACGAAACTTACCCCTGATATCTCATAAGGCATGCTCCCCAGTCCAGGCAACATCCTTGTAAATCTGTTCTGCACTCTTTCTGAGGAGATTGTGTACTTGTGTATTTGTGCATCACTCTAACTGTAACTGGGGTGTGTGATGGTCACCTCTCCCATCTGTATGAGACTGAGTGGGTTCCCTCTCCGGTCATGGTGCCTGGTCTGTTTTGTGTTTATCACAATAAAACAGTTGTTGAGTTTAACGAGCTTCCTCATCTATCATTATGGACCAAATTCTCACCACAATATGATGAAATTCACCAAGAAATCTGAGAAGGAGAAGCAAAAGTCAGGTGTATCACTATCACAGTGGAGTAAAGGAAATGAGAGAGGCATGTGAGAGGAGTTGGCCAGAATTGATTGGCAAAGAACACTGGCAGGGATGATGGCAGAGCAACAATGGCTGGGTTTTCTCAAAGCAATTCAGAAGGTGAAGGATATATACATCCCAAAGAGGAAGAAGTATTGTAAAGGAAAGATGACACAACCGTGGCAAACAAGAGAAGTCAGAGCAACCATAAAAGCCAAACAAAGGGTACATAACAGAGGAAAAATTAATGGGAAGTTAGCAGATTGGGAAGGTTTCAAAAACCATCAGAAGGCAACTGAAAAAGTTATTAAGCATGTAAAGAGGAATAAGAAAGTTAGCTAGAGAATAATATTAAAGAGGATACCAAAAATTTCTTCAGATACGTGAATTGTAAAAGAGAGGTGAGAGTTGAATTGGACTGCTGGAAAATGATGCTGGAGAGGTAGCAATGGAGAACAAGGGATTGGCTGAAGAACTGAATAATTATTTTGCTTCAATGCTAGTGGAAAGCACTAGCAGTGAGATGGAAGTTCCAGGTGTCAGGGGTCATAAAATCTGTGAAATTACCATTACTAGAGAGAAGGTTTTCAGAAAAATAAAATGCCTGAAGTCACCTGGACCAGATGTCATACACTACTGATTACTGAAGGAGGTGGTTGAAGAGATTGTGAAGGCATTAGTAATGATCTTTCAAGAATCACTAGATTCTGGAATGGTTCCGGAAGACTGGAAAATTGCAACTGTTACTGCACTCTTCAAGAAGGGAGAGAGGCAGAAGAAAGGAAACTATTGGCCAGTTAGTCTGATGTCAGTAGTTGGGAAGGTGTGTGGAGTCGATTATTAAGCATGAGGTCTCAGAGTTCTTTGAGGCACATGATCAAATAGGCCTTAAACGGCATGATTTCCTCAAGTGAAAATCTTGCCTGAAAAATATGCTGAAATTCTTTGAAGTAATAGCAAGCAGAACAGATAAAGGAGAAGTGGTTGATGTTTGTACTTGGAATTTCAGAAGGTTTTTGACAAGGTGGCACAAATGAGGCTAGTTAACAAGCTATGAAGTTTTTCAGGGAAGATTCTAGCATGGATAGAGCATTGGCTGATTGGCAGGAAGCAAATAGTGGAAATAAAGGGAGCCTTTTCTGGTTGGCTGCTTGTGAGTAGTGGTGTTCCACTAAGGTCTGTGTTGGGACCGATTCTTTTTACATTATATGTCAATGATTTGGATGATGGAATTTATTGTTTTGTTGCAAAGTTTGCAGACCATACGAAGATAGGTGGAGGGGCAGGTAGTTTTGAGGGAGTAGAGAGGATACAGAAGGACCTGGATAGATTAGGAGAATGAACAGAGAAGTGGCATATGGAGTACAGTGTCAGGAAGTGTATGGTCCTGCACTTTAGTAGAAGAAATGAAAGGGTAGACTATTTTCTAAATGGAGAGAAAAGAACTGAGGTGCAAAGGGAATTGGAAGTTCTTGTGCTGGATTCCCTAAAGGTTAATTTGCAGTTTGAGTCTGTGGTGAGGAAGGCAAGTGCAATGTTATTCATTTCAAGAGGACTAGTATATAAAAGCAATGAAGTAATGTTGAGACTTAATAAAACACTACTGAGGCCTCACTTACAGTATTGCAAACAGTTTTGGGTCATTTATCTTAGAAAAGATGTGCTGAAACAGGAGAGAGTTCAGAGGAGGTTCACAAAAATGATTCCAGGATTGAATAGCTTATCATATGAAGAGCATTAGATGACTCTGAGTCTGTTTTGACTTGAACTCAGAAAAACAGGCAGTGATCTAATTGAAAAACATTTCATGGTTAAAACCCTTGATGGAGTGGATGTGGAGAGGATGTTTCCTTAGCTGGGAGGGTCTAAGGCTAGAGGATACAGCCTCAGAATAGAAGGGCATCCATTCAGAAGGGAGATGAGGAGGAATTTTGTTAGGCAGAGAGTGGTGATCCTGCAGAAATCTTTGCCACAGGTAACTGTGGAGGCCAAATCTTTATGTATATTTAAGGTAGAAGTTGATAGATGTTTGATTGGTCAGGGCATGAAGGGATATGGGGAAAAGCCAGGATATTGGGCTGAGAGGAAATTAGATCATCACTGATGAAATGACAGAGCAGATGTGATGGGCCAAATGGCCCTATTCTGCTCCTATATCTTATTAGACACAAGCAACAGTGGATGTTCTAATCAGAAGCAAAAATAAATAGCTCAAAGTGAGGTGAAGCAGGGGGATTAATCTGAAATGTACACCACTCTGGCTCCGCAGATCCCACATGACTCCCAAAGCTCCTACAGAAGTTTTGTTTTTGGCTTGATTGAAAATGTTAGCCATGGTGAATTAGGTGTTGAGTTCTTGTGGAAAGGGTTCATGGTGAAAACTTAATGGTGGAAAGGGAAGGAGCACTTGTTGAATATTGTGATTCTGAGTGGAAAGTTGCTCTCTGGGCTTCGTGTCTGCGGGCTCCACGATGTTTACTCCACTTTGCACTGAATCGAGGCTGAAACCACGGTCTGATCCGGCTGCTCTGGGCTTTGAGCCTGATGACTCATTTTCATTCTAAATGCTATTTGCTTATTTTTATTGTTTGCATGATTTGTTTATTTTCTCTCTGCACATTGGGTGTTGATTTTTATTTATAAATTATTTTGGGTTTCTTTGTTTTGTGGCTGCCTGTATGGAGACGAATCTCAAGGTTGCCTAATGTATAAATACTTTGAACATAAATGTATATTGAACTTTGAACTTTTAAACTTAATGGAATAATGGAACAGACTCAATGGGAAAGATGGCCTAATTCTTCTATGTCTTTTGGTTTTATGGTCTTACAAAACAGACAACAATGCAGTGAACCTCTTCTGCAATCCCTCCAATGTTTCCACATCCTTCTTGCCATGCAGCAAACAGAACTACACACCTACACCAAGTGTGTCCTATCCATATTTTTATACATTTGCAAAATGCATTCTTGAATGCTCGATGCTGGCAAATGCCGTAAGCCCTCTTTGCACCTGCATTACATTTCCCTCTGTTCAAATTTTCGTGGAGTTAATGACTTGCACCCAAAGATTTGTAAACCGATCTGGATCTGCTTTGGTAATAATTCAATTAAAGATGTTTTTGGGGATCTTGCTGCCGAGGAGGGAGCAAAGTAGGAAATGGGTGTGATGTTAAAGGAACTTTTCATGCAAACTTAGCAGACAGTACTTCACTTCATTCCCTCTCTGAAGGCCGTGACTGCTCTTTGAAGTAACTTTTAGAGCTCACCTCTTCTAAATTCTTTTCCATCCATTGCTGCATTTCAAGAGCTCTGACGTGATTTCATTTTGCTTTAGTTAGATGTGAGGGGAAGACCTACTGAATGGAATTACCCATTCACAATGGGTAAAAGCCACATCGGATCTGTTCCTGAACAAAATCAACTCCATTTTGACAGGAAATGGCCTGTGTAAGTAGACAACCACTGTAGTTTCTATTTCTCATAGAATCATAGGACATAGTAAACAGACAGGTCTCTCAGTCTGAGAGAGCTTCAGTACAAGGGATAACAATTCTCACAGGTCACACATATTGGAGACGTAGTGCAGAATCAGAATCAGAATCAGAATCAGGTTTAGTTTCACTGTCATACTACATGTTCTGAAATTATCTGTATCCGCGCCATCTTGAAGTTTAACTAAACAATGTTAATTGTTCAACTGCACAGCCTGCTGAGATCCCCAGCATTTTGTGTGTGTTGTTTCATTGTTCATTGTAGTGTGAGGGTAGAGATGATCCAAGAATATGGCTTATTTATATTGTCCTGAATTTTTGTTGCTGCCTTTGCAATTGTTTATAAACACTTAATTTCACATTGTATAGAAATGGATAAATGATAAAATAATTCAGTACAGACAGAGAGCTTTTGTTACTTTGGGTTTGTTATATTTGTTTTAGAGGAAAACAGTACAGCATATTAGTCATGAATGTATATCTACTTAAATTCTGTACTTTATGAGTGCTGACTCTGTTGTGTCAGTCACTGCTGTCATCTGTGTAATGTTCACCCTCAGCAAAAGATGTGGTTAGAACTTCTGTTTTTATTTAACTTACGGAACAGAATATAGAGAAGTACCAACAGATGCGATATGTAAACAAATTGTTCCACCCTCTTCCTGCATTGCCCCATCACTTCTTGGAAAACTTCTCAATATGCTGATGAGGACAAGTGCAGAAATGCAAAATATCTTCAGATAAGCATTTTTGTTTCAGCAAGATCACTGAACAACAACAGCAATATCATGAAGAAAAGACCTTTTGACCTTCGTGTTTAAAATTAATCCCAATCCTGTGCACAGCTGTAAGTACAACTATGGAATCATAAAATGTTTTCCAGTCGGTTGTTGGGAAGTTATCCAAGAACTGAGGCTTTAGAAGGTATTGGTCAGACTGCCCTTGGAATATGTTGAACATTTTAGGAATCCGTGTCTATGAAAGGATATGCTGTATTTGGAGAGGGTCCAGAGGAGATTCAAGGGAATGGTCCAAGGAATGAAAAAGGTTAACGCATGAGGAACGTTTGATGACTCTGGGCCTGTACTGCTGAAGTTTAGAAGAATGAGGAGGAAATTTCATTGAAAACTCTTGAATAGTGAAAGATCTGGTTGGAGTGTATGTGGAGATGATGTTTCCTGTCATGGGGGAGTCTCAGACCAGAGAGCACAATGGCATCCCATTTGAACAGAGATGAGAAGGAATTCTTTAGTCAGAGTGTGGTGAAACTATGGAATTCATTGAAAAAGAATGCTGTGGAGGCTACATCATTGTGAATATTTAAAGTGGATGTTTGTGGTTTTTGATTGGAAAGGGTGTTGAAAGTTATGGAGAGAATGGGGCTGAGGTGGATAATAAATCGGCTATTATAGAATGGTGGCACAGATTGATGGGCTGAATGGCCTAATTATGTTCCTGGAATATCGTCTTCTGGTCTTATGGTCTTAAGTGATGGAATAATGCAGGAAGAGGATGGAACAATTTGTTTATATGAGGCATCCATTGGCACCTCCTTAAAGTCTATTTTGTAAGTCAAGTAAAGAGCACAGAAGTTCTATGCATATCCACTGAGAATTTCTTTGGGATGTCCTCAGAAAGGGAATGGGCCTCTTTCAGAATCAGAATCAGGTTTGTTTTCACTGTCTTCTGATGTAAAACTGTTGTTTTGTAGCAGGAAAAAAAACGAGCAAGTTCTTTCCCTCAGACTATTAATGAGCTTGGGTTTATCAGGTCCAGATTCACAAGTGGGAGCACTGTAAATGGAATTATATCAGGCTAATCAAATCCCATCGGATAACTCTGACCTGAAGAGGTCATGAGCTCAAAACAGACTCTGGTGTTATTGCTTCTCAGGGAAGTGCATGGCAGAAATGTGACAGATGTTCAGGGAACATTTGCATGGCATTCTTCATGGGTATGTTCCATTGAGGCAGGGAAAGGACAGTAGGGTAAAAGAATCATGGTGTACAAAGGATGTAGAAAATCTAGTTAAAAAGAAAAGAAAAACTTACAAAAGGTTCAAGAAACTATGTACTGTTAGAGCTTGAGAAAATTACAAGGGTGCCAGAAAAGAACTCAAGAATGAAATTAGGAGAGCCAGAAGGGGCCATGAGAAGGCTTTGGTGAGCAGGATTAAGGAAAGCCCCAAGGCATTCTACAAGTAAGTGAAGAGCAAGAGGATGAGCTGTGTGAGAATAGGACCAATCAGGAGCGATAGTGGTTACGTGCATGGAGCCGATGGAGGTAGTGGAGGAACTTAATGAATACTTTGTTTCAGTATTCACCAGTGAAAAGGATCTTAGCAAATGTGGGGGTGGCATACAGTGGCCTGAAATGCTTGAGTGTATAGACATTAAGAAAGAGGATCTGCTGGAGCTTTTGATAGGTATTAAGTTAGATGAGTAACCGGGACCGAACGAGGTATATCCCAGGCTATTGTTGGAAGCAAAGGAGGAAATTGCTGAGCCTCTGGTGATGATCTTTGTATCATCAATAGGGACAGGTGAAACATCAGAGGACTACGTGGTTGCAAACTTTGTTCCCTTGTTCAGGAAAGAGAGTAGAGATAACCCAGGAAATTACAGACCAATTAGTCTTGCTTCAGTGGTGGGCAAGTTGTTGGAGGAGATCCTGAGAGGCAGGATTTATGAGTATCTGAAAAGACATAATCTTATTAGGGATAGTTAGCATGGCTTTGCCAAAGGCACGTCAAGCCTTATGAATCTGATTGAATTCTTTGAGGATGTAACAAAACAGATTGATGAAGGTATAGTAGTGGATGTAGTGTAAATGAATTTCAGTAAGACCCCTACTCTTTGTGATTTTTATATATGACCTTGATCAGGAAGTAGAAGGGTACGTTAGTAAGTTTGCTGATGACACAAAAGTTGGGGGTGTTATGGATAATCTGGAGGGTTGTCAGATATTACAGAACAATGTTGATAGGATGTAGAATTGGGTTGAGAAGTGGCAGATGGAGTTCAACCCAGATAAGTGCAAAGTGGTTCATTTTGGGAGGTCAAATTTGAAGACAGGATATAACGTTATTGGTGAGTCTCTTGTCACTGTGGAGGATCAGTGTGATTTTGGGGTCTGTGTCCATTGGACATTCAAAGCTGCTGCGTGGGTGATAATGTTAAGAAGGCATATGGTATGTTAGCCTTCAACAATGGTGGGATTGAGCTCATGAGGCGTGACGTAATGTTACAGCTATACGAGACCTTAGTTAGACCTGACTTGGAGTACTGTCTTCAGTTTTGGTCATCTCACTACAGGAAGGATGTGGATACTACAAATAGAGTGCAAAGGAGATTTACAAGGATGTTGCCTGGATTGGAGAGCATGCCTTATGGGAATAGGTTGAGTGAACTTGGTCTTTTCTCCTTGGAGCGACGGATGATGAGAGATGTCCTGAAAGAGGTGGAAAAGATTGCGAGAGGCGTTGATCATGTGGATAGCCGGAGGCTATTTCCCAGGGCTGAATTGGCTAAGATGAGGGGTCATAGTTTAAGGTGCTTGGAAGTAGGTACAAGGGGGATATCAGAGGTAAGTTTTTCCACACAGAGTGGTGGGTGCATGGAATGTTCTGCTGGCAATGGTGGTGGAGGCAGATACAATAGGGTCTTTTAAGAGACTCTTAGATAGGTCCATGGAGCTGAAAAAAGTAGGGGGCTATGCGGTAAGGAAATTCTAGGCAGTTTCTAGAGTAGTTTACATGGTCGGCACAAGTTTGTGGGCCGAAAGGGCCTGTAATGTGCCGTAAATGTCTGTGATCTAAAATGCGTTAAGTAATCATGCAGCTTATCAAAGTTCAAAAAGTTTAAAGTAACTTTATTATCAAAATTTAAAAATATCACAAATACGAAGAAAGTGTAATTCTGAGAAGTGGAGTAAAAGAAAACAGTTCAGTTATTTGTTGCAACACACAAAATGCTGGAAGCACTCAGCAGGCCAGGCAGCATCAATGGAAAAGTGTATAGTCGACATTTCATATAGAACAGTAAAGCATATTATGGGCTGTTTGGCACACAATATTGAGACAATCTATATTCTGTGATCAATCTAATTCATCCCTCCTACATAGCCCATAACACTCTATTTTTCATACATGCATGCATGTGCCTATCCACGAGCCTCTTAAATGTCCCTATTATATCAGCCTCTAACCCCATGCCTGCCATGCATTCCAGGGATGCACCACTCTGTGTATATAAAAAAAAAACTTGCATCTTACATCCCTGCTAAACTTTCTTCCACTCACCTTAAAATTGATGTCCTCCAGTATTGGTCATTGTCACCACGGGAAAGGGTGCTGGCTGTCCACATAATCTATGCCCTGTACTCCACAATACTCCATTGTGATCAAACCAGAGTTTTATAGAGCTGCAACATTACCTTGCGGCTCTTGAAATCAGTCCCCTTGACTAGCAAATTCCAGCACATCATACACCTTCTTTAACACCTTTTTAACTTGTTCAGCCATTTAGAGGAATTGATGATCTTGGAGGCCTGAATCCCTCTGTTCCTCCACATTACTGTTAGATACACAGCTGTGCAGTTTTACAAGAGAATCAGCTGGTTTGTTGTTCCAAGCAACTTGGAGAACTTGCCACAGTTATTCTGCAGACTTTGGCTTTCTTATTTGCTTCTCACTCTCCAGGTAATCACAGATAGCCTCAATGTTGCTGAGATGAGATTAGGGCTCGGTGGAGGCCACACCATCTGAAAGCTTAAAAATCTAGGGTGCTTAGTACTTTTCCAAAGTACGAAGCATTGGGAAGATTGCAAATTTAGGTTCATTCATTTGTAGATATGTCTATAAGTCAGGAGTTTATTACCTGGGAATGAATTGTATCATCTTTTATCCTACACTATCTCCCAACAGATCAGCTTTCTAAACAGACACTCTTACACTTCAACCCAGATCTGAGAGTGGATTCCAGACCTGAAACTGGGTTTTACGAAAGGTCCCTGTTATGGTTTCTAGCTCAAAAACAGTAAACAAATTCAAAGGAAGTAAGAGAGCTGAGAAAAGTGAATCCTAATTTGTGTTTTCATTTTAAGTGAGGCGTGCACGTACAAGTGTTGGTGTCATGACACATGCAATTCACATCTTTGACTTATAATCCATATTTAATTATTTAAGCAAACAAGAATACTTAAACAATATTTACAATATTACTCGGATACTACTGAAATATTAAATACACAACACCTTGCAGCTTAGGTATAATCTCCACCTCAATAGAAAATGCATCTCACCACATATACAATATACTACATGAAGGATTTCTTCCTCTTGTGGGATAACCCCTTTCCAGACAGGGGTATCACTCTGCTTAGCAAGTGAGACTTGTGGCTGTGAAACCATCTCAGATTCTGTGGCCTCCTCCTAGTGGTTGTAGGAGTTGTTGACTCTGAGACTGCAGGAAGAGGTTCTGACAGTGTTAAATACATAGAGTACATAGAAATCTACAGCACATTACAGGCCCTTTGGCCCACAATGTTGTGCCGACCATGTAATCTACTCAAGCGATTGCCTAGAATAGTCTGTAAAGGACACCTTTCTTCTCCTAGTTCATGCATTTAGTTCACTGGAGTATTCTCTTATTAATCCTTCTATTGCTCCCGTTATGATCTGATCTTTCATCTTGGTTTCCTCATCCACAACATGTGATGAATCCTCTGTTTTTGTCTCTCCTTTGACTCCTTTTTTGGCCTTCCTTTCATCGATCTGGGCTTTGGTCTTTGCATTTACTTTTACAAGCAGTATTTTGTCTCTCACTTAAGTTTCTGAAACAACCAAAATGCACACAGAACAGGCTCCAGTCCTTTGTGCTCACACAAGCCAAATGCTTGCATCTTTCCTGACAATCCTTGAAATCTATTCCAGCTTAAAACCAAGGCACATTTGACAAGTAACTGACTGATTAACATGTCAGAAGCTTCCTCAGACATGTTGCCGATACAGAATGTTGTAGTTGATCTGGTGCTTACATCATTTTCACATTCCTCTGAGCAACATGATCCTTCCTTGGTACAATATGCTTTCCAACCAAAGGCACAGAGGTCGGCACCAACACGTTTGTCCTCAGTTAAGTTAGGCAATGGTTTATGGTGTTTGTCATAGAGGCAGTTGTGGCATTATCCGGTACCTTTCTTAATTTGGTTTCAGTTGGCTTCTTTGCAGGGGATGTGGCATGCAGTTGGTGGATGGATCTCCAATCAAACAGCAGATGTCTCAGCCAATCAAGTCCTCACAATGCTGGCTCTTCTGTTTTGTTTTCCACATACATGCTCAATGTGGCTTGTTGGTTGTTGTATTTCACAGTTAGGAATATCATTCCGACAGGAGTTATCTTTCCACCAGTTTATGTTCTCAGTTGAGGACCTGCAGGCTTTAGCTTACATCTTTAAAATGCCATTCAAACTCATTTTGTGGAGTGACTGAAACAGCTGAACCGGTGTCTAATTCAATTTTAGTGAATATGCCATTCTCTCCTGGTGCATGCCATATTGCCTGTCTATTGTTAATTTCATACAGTAAATCTGAAGGCTACACTGTCCAGTTTCACATTCATCATTATCAGATTTTTCATCTACAGCATGCAGATTAGTGCTCTTTTTGAAGCTGCAATTTGACTTTTTAGCTTTTTCTCTTCCCAGTACCATCCATTTATATTTATCTGGACAACATGCTGTTTGTATGTGTCCTACTTTGTTGCATTTTTTGCAAGTTTTACCTTTAAACCTGCATATCTTTAGTGAATGTGAGTCCCTGACACAATGGTAACACAATTTGATCAGCCTGGCCTGTTTGTGTTTGGACGTTGCAATTTGTTCACACTCACTTTCATTCCTGATTGCAATTCAATTGCATCTGTCTGTTGATTCCATTGAAACAGCAATTTTAGCTGCTCTCTCCAATGTGAGTTGTGCTTCAGTTAGGAGCCATTTTTGAATGCTTTCTTGTAAGATTCCACAAAGTAAATAATCTTTCAATGCATCATTGAGCTGACAATACTCAGACAATCTCTTCAATTCAGCCACAAACACTGAAGTGGACTCCCCTGCTTTTTGATTCTGCTTATGAAACCTATAGCATTCTACAATCAACTATGGCATTTTTTCCAAATGTTCCTGCCTTACTTTAAGAATATCATTAAAGCTAATTTCTGGTTTGGTTGAAGCAGTCAAACTTTGAAATCAACTGTATGCCTTTAAAGGCAAAGCGCTCAGCAAAATTTACACTCGTTTCTCAGTGTCTATTACATTTGCTTCAGACTAGTGTTGAATTAGCTCAGTATACATATTCCAATTATCTGCTGTGGAATCAAACGAGCCAATCTTTCTGATGTAACCAACTATTTCTACTGTTTTAAATTGTTTATCACCCAGTACCAACTCTTTATGAACGGATGAACCCTTCCGATTTCTGACATTTAAAACAACTTGATTGTGTCCGCCCTTCAGAAGAACATGTGTTGTGCTACTTCTCTTTTTTTAAACTTGACCATCTCTGCACATGCTGGGCTACGTTTTTTAAACTCTTTTTTTGTTTGAGTCTTTAGCTGCTCTTCAAAAGGTTCATTTTAGAGATACCTTGTCACACGTGCTACATTTTCTAACTTCCGAATATAAAACTAATTCAAAAGAAATTACAGGGGTTAGGGAATGTGGGTCTAACAAAAGAGATTAATTCTCCACAAATGTTATATTTGCACAATTTCTGAAGACGTATGAATATTTGATCTTGGTACAAAATTCCAGCACAATCTGTGTGATCCAGAAGCCTTCACTTTACCTTATAGACCGGTCTGTGAGGAGCTGATTCATCAGGTTTCTGTAAAAGGCAACAGTCAAATCATCAGACTCATCGACACTGGGAACTCTGCTATACATTTGTATCTGGAACTTGGACTCCAATTTATTTGCATCAACCATTCTGCATACATACAGTGTGTCAACATCTTTTCAATATCATCTGCAAATAGCTTTGTATTGACCATTGGATAAGAAAACATAAATGTCTTTTCTCAAATGATCTGTATATTTGAAAGCAAATTCCACTGACATCCAGAAGCCTACCTTAGTTTTCCTTGTGAACCATGTGACTGAAATAGTGCAGATCATCAGCAGAGCGAAGAGTAGCCAACGGCCCATTTTCCATATTTTCCATATCATGAAACTGAGCAAAGGGGAAGAGATACAGAACTGATGAGATGAACCAAGGTGGTTTTGTGCTTGAAGCATTCATCTCTTGTTTCCTCTGTAACCTTTGTGAAGTGGACAGTGCAATGTAAGCAGAGCCAGAGAAGTTCAACTAGAAGAGTAAACTAGCATTGACTGAACGGTGGGTTGGAGAAGGGGGAACAACCTGATCATCAGTTGGAATAAAACCAGATTTTCTCAAGGCAATAGCAACATCTTGCATGCGGTCATTCATTGATTCTATTGTGGTTGTTGGAATTACTAAGTGTGCCACGATAAAATGAATCTTAGTGTTTTGTATGATGACATATACCTGTCTATAATTTACTTTGAACTTTGAAATCCTTTCTGCAATTCATCCAGTTTAATAACTGTTGTTTTTAGCAGATTACCAACTTCTCTACTATGATTCATGCCAGAAACTTTCTTTACTAACCTTTCCTTTTCTGACTCCACTTTCAGGGAACCATGTACCTGAATTCCAAGATTCCATTGTTCTATAACACTTCCTAAGGCTGACCAAGCACTGTGAAATTCTTACTTGATTTGACTTTTGAAAATGCAAAACTTGGCACAGTTCTGAATTAAACTCCATTTTGCTATTCCTCTGCCCAAAAACCCAGCTGATCAAGATTCTTCGAAATCCTATTCACTACCTGAGAAATAATCTGTCTGAGTGTCATCTTCAAATGACATTTATTTCTCCAGTTATTGTCATTGAGACTTTGCCCAACCCTGCAAGATGTGACCTTACTACTTGTTACTCTACCAGCAATCTTTGAGTCAGTGAATGTCAATGAATATCAGGGTAAAGGAAAGCAGCATCCTAGGGTTTGGCAAACACAAAACTCATCACACATCATGGGTGAGGGTTAGTGATGGAGTAGTCATGGAGAATACTGCATGACACCCCTTTGAATGTAACAAATGATTCTTATTTCCAAAGGATAAACATTTAACAAGAACTTAGGCTTGCTGTTCTTGGAGCAGATAGGGTGAAGATTGGATATAGTTGAGGGATGGAAAATTATGAGATGTACAGGTTGGATAGACGACAGCAAATTTTCCTCATTCTCAGAGGTGAATAAACCAAGATGACATAGATTTAGAAGGGATGTGAAGGGCTTGTTTTTACCCAGAGAGTGGTGGAAACAGAGTCACACTCAGTGTTTGTGAAGTGTCTGAATGATATCTTAAGTCACATCTCCATAAAGGCACTGGGCAATGTGCTGCAAGGTTGAGTTTACATATAGTATTGTGCAAAAGTCTAAAGCACATGTAAAATAATTCTGTAAAGTGAAGATGCTTTCAAAACTAATGAAACAAAAAGTTTTTAAATATCTAAATATTTACTATAATGTGCGGTTAGCAGAAAGAAACTAAATCAAATCAGTATTGGGTGTTACCACACTTTGCCTGTAAAACCAATTACTTTCAGTACACTGTCATGCAGTTTTATAGAAAAATTAGCTGGTAGATTATTCGAAGGATCTTGGAGAACTTGCTAACTTCTTCTGCAGACTTTGGCTGTCTCACTTGGCTCTGTCTCTCCATGTAATCCCAGAAACCCTCAATCTTGATATCAGGGCTCTGTGGAAATGTTGGCATCTGAAACTATATATAAAAAACACTGAGGGTTCAGTTGAGAACAGTAACTTGTCACATTCATTCTGGTCATGTTGTAAGCTTTATGCATACTTGAAAAGTATTTTTCACTGTTTCTCTGAGGCTTAGGGGAAGCGGTGGGAACCGGACCTGCTGATAGTCATCCTTGGACCAACAAGCTCCCTGCCTTCAGCCAATAAGTATGAAAAAATGGCTGTATTGTTTGGAATGGTGATTGCTAAGATGTTAATCCTGCAAATGTGGAAAATGGACTTTGTGCCTACGTACGAACTGTGGCTGAGAGAACTGGTAAATATTTTACATTTGGAGAGACTGAGACTATGTAATGAGAACAGAGGGGACATTTTTGAAAGGATATGGGGCCCTGTATTGGACTTTCTTATGGGGTGAGGACTGAGGTTTTTTGGTGCGGTGCACCTCTGCTGTGTATGTTTACTTTTGCCTTTATATTATTCTCCCTTTTGCTGCTCAATATTTAATTTGATTTTGTTATTGTCGTGGTTTTTGTGGATGTGTTGCTTTTTTTGTTGTTTGTTTGTTTGTTGAAAAAAAAAGAATAAAAAATATATTTTAAAAAATTGAGGGTGCCCAAGACATTTGCAGTGTTCTGAAGATAGATGTGCAATGGAAATCCACATGGTCTTTGTCTGTTATACGACTCTAGGACCATATGATTCTGTTACACAACAGCATTATCTGAACCCTGAAGCTTAAAGTTCAAAGTGGATTTATTATCAAAATACATGTACATCACCATATACAACCCTGAGATTCAATTTCTTGTGGGCATACTCAATAAATCTAAAGAATAATAACCACAACAGAATCAATGGAAAACCCGCCAACTAGAACGTTCAACCCGAGTGCAAACAATAACCATCTGTACAAATAGAAAAAGAAATTAAAATATTAATTAAATAAGGAAAAAAATATCGAGAACATGAGATGAAAAGTTCTTGAAAGTGAGTCAAATAGTTGCGTGCACATTTCAATAATGAGACAAGTGAAGTTGAGTGAATTTATCCCCTTTGGTTATCATTATCCATTCCAATAATCTACTTAAAATAAAACACGCACAACACGTTGGAGGAACTCAGCAGGTCGAGCAACATCCGTGGAAACGAACAGTCAACGTTTCCGGCTGAGACCCACGGAAACGAACAGTCAACGTTTCCGGCCACGACCCGTGGAAACGAACAGTCAACGTTTCCGGCCAAGACCCGTGGAAACGAACAGTCAATGTTTCCGGCCAAGACCAGTGGAAACGAACAGTCAACGTTTCCGGCCAAGACCCGTGGAAACGAACAGTCAATGTTTCCGGCCAAGACCAGTGGAAACGAACAGTCAATGTTTCAGGCCGAGCAGGTGGGGGGAGGGTGGGAAGGAGAAGGCTGGTAGGTTTCTCAGCCTGAAATGTTGACAGTTCATTTCCATGGGTCTCGGCCCAAAGCATTGACTGCTCGTTTCCACGGACGCTGCCCGACCTGCTGAGTTCCTCCAGCATATTGTGCGTGTTGCTTTGACCCCAACATCTGCAGTGTATTTTGTGTTTACTTATAAAAAAAAACTTGTATCAACTTTCACGTCTAAGTTATGGCAGAATATTTAGAGAGATCAATTTATCTTGGATTCCTGGCCTTAAAACATGTAGTAGAGAATTGGTTATACTACTGGATGTGGAAATGAAAACAATATTCTCACAGACATTCAGTTTAAATGAATAAAATTGTAATTTCCCTCTTAATCATCTCTTATACAGGAGCAGGGCCAATCATAGCACCAGCAATGAGAACATTGTACATTTGAGCAGAACTGGATTAAGTGGTTTACCTTGCAGTTGATACTGTTGTAAATGTTTCACATGAATATTCACGTCCTGTTGAGGCAAGGAAAGATAATTCAGTCTTATGTCTTTTCCAAGTGCAGTTAAGCAAGAGTACATGATTGACGGGTAGAAACTCATGCCTCAATAAAGGACTGATTGGTTACATGGAGGTGAGTAATTTTCTGTTTCCTGTGCATATCTGAACACCGATGTTCCTGGGGAAGTTATGGGGCTTGGATCGCTGGGATTGAAAACCCTATTTAATCCTGTGCATATCTGAACACCGATGTTCCTGGTGAAGTTATGGGGCTTGGATCGCTGGGACTGCAAACCCTATTTAATCTTGTGCATATCTGAACACCGATGTTCCTGGGGAAGTTATGGGGCTTGGATCGCTGGGATTGAAAACCCTATTTAATCCTGTGCATATGTGAACACCGATGTTCCTGGGGAAGTTATGGGGCTTGGATCGCTGGGACTGCAAACCCTATTTAATCATGTGCAAACAGAAGTGGAAGTTCCAGCCGGGCTAATGACAGCTGCCAGCACTGGGAGATCTGTTGTTGGGGTCTCAACATTCACCAGGGGGATGAACTCATCTCTGCACTGAGTGAATGTGGAGATATTGGACCAAGTACAGTTGTTGATATGACAGTGTAATGCTTCTGTTCTCAATGAAAAGCCAATTCCTGATATAATACAAAATACTGAAGGAATTCAGCAGTTCAGGCAGCATCTACAGAAAGAATAAACAGTAGACATTGCAGACGAAAACCCTTTCTGATGAAGGATTTTGGCCTGAAACGCTTACTGTTTTTTCCTTTGCATAGATGCTGCCTGACCTGCTGAGTTCCTCCATCATTTTGGATATGTTGTTCTTGTTGTCCACCATATGCAGAAGAACCTCTTGTGTTCCAGTTCTAATAGTGGGCAGACAAACATCATTAAACATCAGAGTTATACAGTATGGGAACAGGCCCATCAGCTCAACTCATTCACACTGATGAGTGTGTTTAACTGATCTAGTCTTACTTGCTTGTATTTAGTCCAGAAAGGTTTTAAAATCATTTTTATGGTCTCCACCTGCCCAAATTTGTTCAGTAATATGTTCCAGATACCCTCATTGTCTGTGTAAAAATATTGCCCCTCAGGTCCCTTTTATATACAACATGGATCTGTATAACACAGTACAGGCCTTTCGGCCCACCATGTTGTTCCAGCCTTAACTGTACTCCATGATCAATCCAACCCTTCCCTCTGCACAGCACACAACTGTCATGTATCGATCGAAAAGTGCCTTGAACATCCCTGATATATTCGGTTACATCAAGATAAATCTCCTCTACATCCTGTAAAGATTCCACAACCTTCCTAGAATGAGGAGACCCGCACCAAACACAAAACTCCATGTGTGAACTAACCAGTGTTTTATAGAGCTTTAATGTTACCTCCTGACTCTTGACTTAAGTACTCCAATTAATGAAGGTCAGTAGAGCATGTGCCTTCATCACCATCCTTTCAATTTGTTAGTCAACTTTGAAGGACATTTGTTCTTGGACTCCAACATTTTGCCATTAACATTGTATTCTGTCTTCAAATGTCATCTTCCAAAATGTACACCTTCACACTTTTCCAGATAGAACTCCATTCTGCATCCTGTCTTTGTCCATAAGACTACAAGGATCAGAAGACAGAGAAGCAGAATTAGGCCTTCAGCCCATCGAGCCTGGTCCACCATTTTATTATAACTGATGCATTGTCTTCTCAACCCCATTCTCCTGCCTTCTCTCCATTACCTTTCCTGCCCTGACTAATTAAGAACTGATCAAATACTGCCTTAAAGACACTCAAGTGACATGGCTTCCACCACTGCCTGTGGTAACGAGAGCTGTATAACCTTAGGCCACAAACTTATCAATCACCCCTTGTATTGCACATGGTATAAACTGTTCAATTCTCTCTATTTTCCATGAAACAACCCACTGGAAACTGTTTCGAAATCTAGAAGAAGCGAGTTTGGGTTCTTGCTGTTTTTCAAAGATGAGAAAATCTCAGTCAGTGATCAGAAACATCAGCCATTTGGATACAAAGCTACCATACTCAGCAAGACAAGATACTCTCTGGTTTAACACTCACTTCTCAGCTACTGAACATGACATGCCATTCTCTGCAAGATTTGTCACGGTGGAGACAGAATGTTCCAGAAATGCTTGAATGCAACCTTCAGAACATAGATTAACACCCCCACTCCACTAACTCCTCCCTCCACAAAACCCACCACCACTACTTTTTCATTTCTTATCAGCCACTTGAGTTACAAGCACAATTGTGCCTATGGTGCTTTATGAACATGCAATCAATGTATATAAACTGTCTTATGAATTTGTATCCATTGTGTTACTTTATTATCGTGATCTATATCTTATTGTGTTTTTGTTTTGTACTGCATCGGATCCAGAGTAACAATTATTTTGTTCTCCATGCACTTGTGTGTTGGAAATGATATTAAGCAATCTTGAATCTTGAAAACAGTACATGATACTCAATCAATCACCCTGATGATTCAGACCCTCCTCCACCACTTACCAGTGCCACTGAATCGAATCACAAGACTGCAATTGCCTCCTCTGTTGTAGATGGACACATTCACTATTTCACTAGACTTTGCTCCAAGAGTATTTGAGACTTTGCAGTAATATTGATGGTTTTGGTGTTTGAAGGATTGACAACGTAGATCCAGTTTACTGGTGTTAGAGATCTTTGAATCCAAAGATGAGATGTTTTCATACCATGTGTATTGAATGGGAAGGGATCCCAGTACAGACTCACAGGACAGTGACACGGAGCCCCCACCACACGAGACATTTGCAGGAGAGAGAAATTGAAGCACTGGAACAGACACCGGTTCTGTGGGAAAGAATTATTGAACATCAGAAAATTAATAAAGATGCCATAGGTGGGGATCTGAACTTCACATCAATCTGTGGCTCTGCAACGTCCCAGCTGCCTGAACTGCCACATTTACCATTATCCTAAAGCACAGCAGAATTACTGATCAGGACAGCAGTGATGACACTGAGGATGTGTCTGTGTGAAAATCAGAGTTACAATCTCTCTCAGCATCACGGAGACAGTCTCCAGTGTTGTTTGAAAATTCAAGGCAAGTGTTGTTTTAAGGTGCCTTCTTCAGGCACGCAGGCAGAACAGATACAAGAGCAATATTAGAGGCGCATTTAGACTAACCCACTAAAAGGAGCAGAATTCAGCCATTTGGCTGATTGAGTCTGCTCTGCCATTCAATAGTGCTGATAAATATTTTCCCTCTCAAACCCATTCTGCTGCCTTCTCCCTGAATCCTTTGATGCCCTTACATATCAAGAACCTATTGTACTACACTTTAAGTATACCCCAATAACTTGGCTTCCATAGCCTTCTGTGGCAATGAATTCCACAGAATCATCACCATCTGGCCTAAGAAATTCCTCCTCAGCTCTGTTCAAAAGGAATATACTTCTGTTGTCTCTCTCCCGCAGTCTAGACTCCTCCATGGTTGGAAACGTGCTTTCTATGTCTTCCCTATGTAGTCTTCAATATTTTATAGGTTTCAATGAGTTCCTCTCTCATTCATCTAAATTCTAGTGAGTGAAGGCACAAGGCCGTCCAATGTATCTCATGAATCAACTTTCCTGCCTCTATCTTATCCAACTATTTTCATTGCTCCATTTCCCACAGCAATGGGTCAGATGGAGAGCCTGGCTGCCAGGAAGTGGATGGTCAATGGGTGCTGAGAGGGGGATTACTGGAGCACATTGAGGGGGACAGAGAGAAAGAGCACGTGGTAGGAGAGGGGGGTGACTGATCCTTGAAGCAGGGATGGGAAGTGGGTAGCCTGCCCTGGGAGGAGTGAACACAGGCTGTTTTAATCTGGATTTGATTGCCTTTTTATGATTTTTGAGGTAGTTAGATCATAAGTAACACTTGCTTCTCATTGATCGGTTATCTTCAGATTATTAGATTTAGTCTGAATGTAAACTTTTGAGGGTGTGACATTTCATACAGTTCAGAGGTAGGAACATGTGCCAAGCCTCCTACTGGAAATCAGTATGCAGTCAGTGGGTGAGAGCTACCCAACCCTCACCCGTTCCCTGTGGGATTCCATACTGCCACAGAGCTTCAGGATATCGGTGCTTCCCCTAACCATTCCCAGACAAAGCATGAATCAGACAATTTGGCGGAGACACCAAGTTAATCAATGAGAAACCTACCGTTAGACACCTGTAGATCCATATCAAACACTGGATGATTTCCAGATGTTTCAATTCCACATCTGTAAAGTCCTGTATCTTGAGAGACAAGATTCTTCATAGTAACAGTAAATATTCCCTGGGATGTGTTATCTCTGATTGTCATTCTTCCGGACTGCTCATTTTGCTCATTTGTATTCACTAACGATGTGCATTGGTGATCCCAGATGCGGCACAAATACTTTGTGTGTGAACGGTACATTGGTACATAGTGACAATCGATTGTGCTCACTCTTCCCACAACTCCTCTTACTTTATTTTCTGCCCATAAAGCACCTGAAACTGAGGGAGAAATTCAAGAAATGGACAGGTTAAATCAAATTTACACAAGTAGATTAAAGATTGTTTTGTGTCATTTCCGGTACACGAGTGTAAAGGAGAACAAAAAAGAATTGTTACTCCGGATCCAATGCAGCACCAAAATAAACAGAAATGATAAAGAACACAATTATAATGAATAAGGATGCTTTATTTAAAGCTGTTACTGTGTTCTGAGGAATCTTCTCACACTGTCTATGGGTATAATTGAATTCCAGGGAAACTGAGAAGACAACAGCATCGTCCCTCATCACATGCTCACAGCTCTTCACAAGTTATTTGATTGGAGTCATCGTTGTCACTGCCCACTGATGTCTCAGTGTGTTTCCACATTTCCAATCCAGGCAGGTGAGGATAAGATCAGTGGGGGATAACTTATAGGAGGCAATTGTGTGAGACAGGATCTACCTGAATTTGTAAAGACACGATCTGATTTGGGATAGTCTGCATGATTTTGTGCATGAGAGAACCTCTCTGAAATAAAATTGACTGAGTTTTCTTGAAAGGCTGACCAAAGGGACTGATGAGGGTAAAGAGTTTAGCAAGGCTTTTGACAAGGTCTAGCATTGTAGACTGATCTGTAATGTGAGATCACATGGTAAGGTAGCTGGATCAATACTGAATAGGCCTGGTGAAACTAGTCAGATTGGTAGTGGATTGTTTTGTTTTGACAATATTAGACTTCTTCACCAGTTGATTGCTGTTGGGATTAGTATTCTTGGTTATTAACCAGTTACTTGTCATCTATATTGATAACTTGTAATGATATTGTTGGTGTCATGATTAATAATTTGTGGACGTCACAGTAATGTAGTGGACAGTGAAAAGAGTTGTCAAATTTTACAACTGGATCTGGAAAATGAACAAGTGTTCATCCCCATTTTTCTCTGTCAAATAGATTCCCTGTACCTGTGGCCATCCCGTCTGCCTGATTTTGACCTGTCTCCTTTTTCTTCTTGCTCCTACCATTGGGCAGGAGGTGGAGGAGTCTTGGGTCCCACACGACCGGCTCCTGTACCAGATTCATTGACCTCAGCGCAGAACTGACTCTGAAGCTGTGAACTCAGCGACTCATGTTTTATGCATTATTTGTTTACATATTTATAGTATTTGCATGATTCATCTTCTTTTACACATTTGATGTATGTCAGCCTTCATTGTGAGTGGCTTGTCATGGATTCTATTGTGTTACTTTGTTTTGTGGGTGTCTGCAAGAAGATGAATCTCTAGTTTGTTTGTGCTATACATTCTTTGATAATATATTTACTTTGAACTTCGAACTGGGAAAGTACCACTGAAATAAACGGCTGATGGAATTGAACTGAAGCGGTGTGGAGTGATGAATTTTGGGAAATTAAACAAGGACAGTAGAGAACTAGGTGTGCAACTACATAGGTCTCTGAAGGTGGCAACACAGGTGGACAAAGCGGTGAACAAGGCAGATGCCATGCTTGCAATAATGGATAAATAAGTACAGTTGAGTTTGCATGTTACTGATATAAAGAACACTGAGTAGACCTGACCTCAAAAGCTCTGTGCATTTCCAGAGGAAGGGTGTGATTAAATTAGAGAGAGCACAGAAAACATTCACAAAGACCGACCCCTGCAGAACACCACGAGTCACTGATAGAAAACAGAAATGTCCACCTTATTCCCACTCTTTGCCTCCTGTCAGTCAGCCTATCCTCAATGCGCATGAGTATCTTCCCTGTGATATCACGGGTTTTTATAATGTTTAGCAGCCTGATGTGTGACACCTTGTCAAAGGCCTTCCAAAAATCCAGGTAAGCAACATCCACTGATTCTCTTTTGTCTATCCTGCCTGTTATTTCCTCAAAGAATTCCAACATCTTTTTCAGGCAAGGTTGCCCCTTGAGGAAACAATATTTTATCATATGCCTCCAAGTACCCCAAAACCTCGACATTTTACTAAACACTGAAGTCAGTCTAACTGGTCTACAATTTCCTTTCTTTTGCTTCCACTCCTTAAAGAGTGGACTGACATCCCCAATGTTCCAGTTCTCTGGAACTTTCTAGAATCTAGTGATGCTTGAAACAAATTACTGACTAGGTTTGTCCGCCATTTCTTTATCTCTTATTACTATCTCTTCAGCTTCATTATCCAGTTGTCTGATATCCACTCTGACTTATAACCATATAACAATTTCAGCACGGAAACAGGCCATCTCAGCTCTTCTAGTCCGTTCCAAATGCTTACTCTCACCTAGTCCAACCGACCTGCACTCAGCCCATAACCCTCCATTTCTTTCCTGTCCATATACCGATCCAATTTGACTTTAAATGACAATATCGAACCTGCTTCTACCACTTCTACTGGAAGCTCATTCCACACAGCTACCACTCTACCTTTTATACTTTTATATCGAAAAATGTTTGGTATCCTTTTTTATATTATTGGCTAGTTTTCCTTCAAATTTAATCTTTTCTCTCTTTCTGACTTTTCTCATTGCCTTTTGATGCCTTTTAAAAGTTTCCCAGTTCTTTAACATCTCACTAACATTTGCTATACTGTGCCCTTCCTTTTGTTTTCATGACAGTGTCACTGTCCCACAACTCAACCCCTACTCTAGCATCTTAAATGCAGAAGCTAGAAGTATTAATGGAATGCTCCCAAATTTTCAGGATGTGCAAATCCAACGATGTTTGAGATGCTCCACGTTTTTCTGGACAAAGTGCCAGACTGACTGTTCTCTGCACTTTATTTCTACCCCATGGTGGGTGCAATGTGTAGCTTCTAGAAATGTAAAGATATTCCCTACCCTAACTAGAAGTACAAGAGTAGCAGTAACAGCAGAACAAGAAGAAATATTTAAAGATATCCTCCATTGAAAGGAGAACTTACTGGTGCCATTGATTTCTGTCACATAGCTGCAGATCTCTCCGTTGTTGAAGACTGTCACGTTAACCGTTACACTGGATCTTGCTCCGAGCTGATTCGAGGCACTGCAGTAATATTGTTGGTGCTGCTGTTTGAAGGATTGACAATGTAGAGCCAGTTCATTGGTATCTGAGATCTTTGGATACCCAGATGAGGTTTGTTCATACCATGTGTACTGAATGGGAAGGGATCCCTGGAAGGATTCACAGGAAACTCTCAATGAGCCCCCGATACGGGAGATATTTGCTGATGACAGATATCGAAGCAGAGGAACAGACACAGGTTCTGTGGGAAAGAATTAAATATTCAGACCCTGAATAAATATCTGAAAATAAAATACTCTTTTGCTACATTTTAAGTACACATGTTCACCTGCTCGTTAATACAAATATCTAATTAGCTAATCATGTTGCAGAAACACAGTCCATATAAGGATGCAGACATGGGCGAGAGGTTCAGTTGTTGTTCAGGTCAAACATCAGAATGAGGAAGAAATGTGATCAAAGTAACTTTGCTCATGGAATGATTGTTGGTGCCAGATGGGGTAGTTTAAGTATCTCAGAAAATGCAGATCTCCTGGGATTTTCACACCCACTGTCTCTAGACTTGGGAAAGAATGGTGTGAAAAATAAAAAGTAACATCCAGTGAGTAGTGATTCTATGAGCAGAAAAACCCTTGCTGATGAGAGGGGTTAGAGGAGAATGGCCAGACCGGTTCAAGCTGACAGAATTGTGACAGGAATTCAGATAATCATGTGTCACAACAAAGCTGTTCAAGATAACCACGTGTTACAACAGAGGTCTGCATAAGAGCATCTCTAAATGCACAATACAGTGAACTTTGAAGTGGATGGGCTACAGCGGCAGAAGACAACAAACATGCATCCATTGGTTACATTATTCAGTACAAGACATATCTAATAAAGTGATTGCTGTGTGCTTAAAAGCAGCAACTTGTGAGATATCCATCAGATGTTAGATGGCTTCAGGATAAAATGAATTTGTGACGAGGTTTAGTGTAGAGAGAGAAACATTTAGCATTGAAATTAATGCAGAAATCTTTAGGGATGGACGTGGTCTGGACAAAGATCTTGTAACTCTGCTGAGATTGCAGAGGATGAGACTGCAGAGGACAGGAGGAGGAGGAGATTGCATTTCTCCATTCAACAAGTTTAACCCTGGGATCAGCACATCGTCACTCCCCAGGACATCTGATTCTCTGACCATTCATAAGAACATGACAACATCAGAAATAGCAGCTGTCTTGGCTATCTGACCCAACGAGCCTGCTCCACAGTTCAATAAGTTTATGTCTGATCTGACCACGGACACATCTCCACCTATCTTTCCTTTCCCCATAACCCTTAATTCCCCTACTATGCAATAATCATTCCAACCTTGTTTTAAATATATTTACTGAGGAAGCCTCCACTGCTTCATTGAGCAGAGAATTCCACAAATTTACCACTCTCTGGGAAAAGCAGTTCTTCCTCATCTCCATCCTAAATCTACTCCCCCGAATCTTGAGGCTATGTTCCCTAATTCTAGTCTCACCTACCAGTGGAATCAACTTTCCTGCCTCTATCTTATCCATCTCTTTTCATTGCTCCATTTCCCACAGCAACGGGTCAGATGGAGAGTCTGGCTGCCAGGAAGTGGATGGTCAATGGGTGCTGAGAGGGGGATTATTGGAGCACATTCAGGGGGACAGAGACGTGGTAGGAGAGGGGGTGACTGATCCTTGAAGCAGGGATGGGAAGTGGGATAGCCTGCCCTGGGAGGAGTGAACACAGGCTGTTTTAATCTGGATTTGATTGCCTTTTTATGATTTTTGAGGTAGTTAGATCATAAGTAACACTTGCTTCTCATTGACCTGTTATCTTCAGATTATTAGATTTAGTCTGAATGTAAACATTTGAGGGTGTGACATTTCATACAGTTCAGAGGTAGGAAAATGTGCCAAGCCTCCTACTGGAAATCAGTATGCAGTCAGTGGGTGAGAGCTATATGAGTGGGGTTTCCCAACCCTCACCCGCTCCCTGTGGGATTCCGTACCACCACAGAGCCTCAGGATATCGGTGCTTTCCTAAACATTCCCAGAGAAAACATGAATCAGATAATTTGGTGGAGACACCAAGTTAATCAATGCGAAACGTACCGTCAGACACCTGTAGATCCACGTCAAACATTGGATGATTTCCCGATGTTTCAATTCCACATCTGTAAAGTCCTGTATCTTGAGAGACAAGATTCTCAATAGTAACAGTAAAGATTCCCTGGGATGTGTTATCTCTGATTGTCATTCTCCCATGCTGTTCACTTTGCCCATTTGTATTCACTAACAATGTGCATTGGTGATCCGAGATGCGGCACAAATACTTTGTGTGTGAACGGTAGATTGTTGCATAGTGGCAATTGATTGTGCTCGCTCTTCCCACAACTCCTTTCACTTTATCTTCTTCCCATAAAGCACCTGAAACTGAGGGAGAAATTCTTCACAAAATGGACTGGTTAAATCAAATTTACACAAGCAGATTAAAAATTATTTTGTGTCATTTCCAGTACCCGAGTGTAAAGGAGAAGAAAAAAATATATTATTCTGGATCCAATGCAGCACCAAAAAAACGGAAATGATAAAGAACACAATTATAATGAATAAGGATGCTTTCTTTAAAGCTGTTTCTGTGTTCTGAGGAATCTGCCCACACTGTCTATGGGTATAATTGAATTCCAGGGAAACTGAGAAGACAACAGCATCGTCCCTCATCACATGCTCACAGCTCTTCACAAATTATTTGACTGGCATCATTGTTGTCACTGCCCACTAATGTCTCAGTGTGGTTCCACATTTCTGAATCAGTCCCAATCCATGAAGGTGAGGATAAGATCAGTGGGGGGTAACTCACTGGAGTCAATTGTGTGAGACAGGATCGACCTGAATTTGTAAAGACACGATCTGATTAGGGATAGTCTGCATGATTTTGTGAATGAGAGAACCTTTCTCAAATAAAATTGACTGAGTTTTTTTTGAATGTCTGACCAAAGGGACTGATGAGCGTAAGGAGTTTAGCAAGGCCTTGACAAGGTCTCTGATTGTAGACTGATCTGTATTGTGAGATCACATGGTAAACTGGCTGGATTACTGAATAGGCCTGGTGGAACTAGTCAGATTGGTAGTGGCGCGTTTCTTTTTGGCAATATTAGAATTCTTCACCAGTTGATTGCTGTTGGGATCAGTATTCTTATTTATTATCCAGTTACTTGTCATCTATATTGATAACTTTTAATGATATTGTAGGTGTCATGATTAATAATTTGTGGACGTCACAGTCACATAATGGACAGTGGTAATAGTTGTCGATTTTACAACTGGATCTTGAAAATGACCGTGTTCAGCCCTATTTCGCTGTCAGCAAGATTCCCTGCACCTGTGCCCATCCCGTCTGCCTGAATTTGACCTGTCTCATTTTCTTCTTGCTCCTATCATTGGGCAGGAGGTGGAGGAGTCTTGGGTCCCACACGACCAGCTCCTGTACCAGCTTCATTGACCTCAGCGCAGAACTTACTCTGAAGCTGTGGACTCACTTTCAGGATCTCTGCAATTCATGTTCTATGTATTATTTGTTTACTTATTTTTAGTATTTGCATGATTCATCTTCGTTTACACATTTGATATTTATCAGCCTTTATTGTGTGTGGTTTGTCGTGGATTCTATTGTGTTACTTTGTTTTGTGGGTGTCTGCTAGAAGATGAATCTGTGGATTGTTTGTGGCATACATACTTTGATAATAAATCTACTTTGAACTTTGAACTGAGAGAGTGGCCAATGAAATGACTGGCTGATGGAATTGAACTCAAGCAGTGTGAAGTGATGCATTTTGGGGAATTAAACAAGGACAGTAGAGAACGAGGTGTGCAACTAAATAGTTTCTGAAAGTGGCAACACAGGTGGACAAAGTGGTGAACAAGGCAGATGCCATGCTTGTCTTCAATGGATTAGGCAATAAGTACAGTTGGGATGGCATGTCACAGCTATAAAGAACACTGACTAGACCCCAACTCAATTGCTCTGTGCAGTTCCAGAGGAAGGGCGCGATTAAATTAGAGAGAGCACAGAAAACATTCACAAAGACTGACTCCTGCAGAACACCATGAGACACTGATTGAAAACAGAAACACCCCCTTTATTCCCACTCTTTGCCTCCTGCCAGTCAGCTAATCCTCAATGCCCACGAGTATCTTTCCTGTGGTATCACGGATTCTTATCATGTTTAGCAGCCTGATGTCTGACACCTTGTCAAAGGCCTTTCAAAAATCCAATAATCCAAGATTCTCCTTAGTCTATTCTGCCTGTTATTTCATCAAAGAATTCCAACAACTTTTTCAGGTAAGATTTCCGTTTAAGGAAACCATATTTTATCATAGGCCTCCAAGTACCCCGAAACCTGAACATTTTCCTAAACACTGAAGTCAGTCTAACTGGTCTATAATTTCCTTTCTTTTGCCTCCCCTTCTTCTTAAAGAGTGGACTGACATTTCCAATGTTCCAGTTCTCTGGAACTTTCTAGAATCTAGTGATGCTTGAAACATCACTACTGATGCCAGCACAATCTCTTCAGCTGCCTCGTTCAGAACCCTGGGGAGTAGTCCACCTGGTACAGGTGACTTATATACCTTCAGATCTCTCAGCTCCCAAGCACCTTCTCCTTACCAATAGCAACCACGCTCACTTCTGCTCCCCTGACATTCTCAGATTTCTTTCATACTACTTGTTCCTTGCTCAGTAACGACTGAAGCAAATTACTGACTAGGTTTGTCCGCCATTTCTTTGTCTCTTATTACTATCTCTCCAGCTTCATTATCCAGTTGTCTGATATCCATTCTGACTTATAACCATATAACAATTTCAGCACAGAAACAGGCCACCTCGGCCCTTCTAGTCCATGCCGAATGCTTACTCTCATCTAGTCCCACCGACCTACACTCAGCCCATAACCCTCCATTCCTTTCCTGTCCATATACCAGCCAATTTTACTTTAAATGATAATAACAAACCTGCTTCTACCACTTCTATTGGAAGCTCGTTCCACACATCTACCACTCTCCATTTTATACTTTTATATCGGAAAATGTTTGGTATCCTTTTTATATTATTGGCTAGTTTTCCTTCAAATTTCATCTTTTCTCTCTTTGTGACTTTTCTCATTGCCTTTTGATGCCTTTTAAAAGTTTCCCTGTTCTTTAACATCTCACTAACATTTGCTATACTATGTGCCCTTCCTTTTGTTTTCATGACAGTGTCACTGTCCCACAACTCAACACCTACTCTAGCGTCTTCAATGCAGAAGCCAGAAGTATTAATGGAATGCTCCCAATTTTTCTGGATGTGCAAATCCAACTATGTTTGAGATGCTCCACGTTTTTCTGGACAAAGTGCCAGACTAACTGTTCTCTGCACTTTATTTCTACCCCATGGTGGGTGCAATGTGTAGCTTCTAGAAATGTAAAGATATTCCCTACCCTAACTAGAAGTATAAGAGTAGCAGTAACAGCAGAACAAGAAGAAATATTTAAAGATATCCTCCATTGAAAGGAGAACTTACTGGTGCCATCGATTTCTGTCACATAGCTGCAGATCTCTCCGTTGTTGAAAACTGTCACATTAACCGTTACACTGGATCTTGCTCCAAGCTGATTCGAGGCACTGCAGTAATATTGATGGTGCTGCTGGTTGAAGGATTGACAATGTAGAGTCAGTTCATTGGTATCTGAGATCTTTGGATGCTCAGATGAGGTTTGTTCATACCACGTGTACCGAATGGGAATGGATCCCTGGAAGGACTCACAGGAAACTGACACTGAGCCCCCGATACGGGAGATATTTGCTGATGACAGATATCGAAGCACAGGAACAGACACAGGTTCTGTGGGAAAGAATTGAATATTCAGACACTGAATAAATATCTGACAATAAAACAACAACACACACAAAATGCTGGTGGAACACAGCAGGCCAGGCAGCATGTATAGGGAGAAGGGCTGTCGATGTTTTGGGCTGAGACTCTTCGTCAAGGGTCTCAGCCCAAAGCGTCTACAGCGCCTCTCCCTATAGATGCTGCCTGGCCTGCTGTGTTCCACCATCATTTTGTGTGTTGTTGTTTGAATTTCCAGCATCTGCAGATTTCCTCATGTTTGCTGTGAAAATAAAATACTCTTTTGCAACATTATTAAGTACACATGCTCACCTGCTCGTTAATAAATGTCTAATTAGCTAATCGTGTGGCAGAAACACAGTCCATATAAGCATGCAGACAAGTTCGAGAGGTTCAGTTGTTGTTCAGGTCAAACATCAGAATGAGGAAGAAATGTGATCAAAGTAACTTTACCCATGGAATGATTGCTGGTGCCAGATGGGGTAGTTTAAGTATCTCAGAAACTGCAGATCTCCTGGGATTTTCACACCCACTGTCTCTAGACTTGGGAAAGGACGGTGTTAAAAACAAGTAGTAACATCCAGTGAGCAGCGATTCTATGAGTAGAAAAACCCTTGGGGATGAGAGGGGTCAGAGGAGAATGGCCAGACCGGTTCAAGCTGACAGAATTGTGACAGGAATTCAGATAATCATGTCACAACAAAGCTGTTCAAGATAACCACATGTTACAACAGTGGTCTGCATAAGAGCATCTCTAAATGCACAATACATTGAACTTTGATGTGGATGGGCTACAGTGGCAGAAGACAACAAACATGCATCCATTGGTTACATTATTCCGTACAAGACATATCTAATAAAGTGATTGCTGTGTGCTTAAAAGCAACAACTGGTGATATATCCATCAGATGTTAGATGGCTTCAGGGTAAAATGAATTTGTGACGAGGTTTAGTGTAGAGAGAGAAACATTTAGCACTGAAATTAATGCAGAAATCTTTAGGGATGGATGTGGTCTGGACAAAGATCTTGTAACTCTGCTGAGATTGCAGAGGATGAGACTGCAGAGGAGCAGGAGGAGGAGGAGATTGCATTTCTCCATTCAACAAGTTTAACCCTGGGATCAGCACATCGTCACTCCCCAGGACATCTGATTCTCTGACCATTCATAAGAACATAACAACATCAGAAATAGCAGCTGTCGTGGCTATCTGACCCAACGAGCCTGCTCCACAGTTCAATAAGTTTATGTCTGATCTGACCATGGACTCATCTCCACCTATCTTTCCTTTCCCCATAACCCTTAATTCCTCTACTATGCAATAATCATTCCAACCTTGTCTTAAATATATTTTCTGAGGTAGCCTCCACTGCTTCATTGAGCAGAGAATTCAACAGATTCACCACTCTCTGGGAAAAGCAGTTCCTCCTCATCTTCACTCTAAATCTACTCCGTTGAATCTTGAGGCTATGTTCCCTAATTCTAGTCTCACCTACCAGTGGAATCAACTTCCCTGCCTCTATCTTATCCATCTCTTTTCATTGCTCCATTTCCCACAGCAACGGGTCAGATGGAGAATCTGGCTGCCAGGAAGTGGATGGTCAATGGGTGCTGAGAGGGGGATTACTGGAGCACTTTGAGGGGGACAGAGAGAAAGAACACGTGGTAGGGGAGGGAGTGACTGATCCTTGAAGCAGGGATTGGAAGTGGGATAGCCTGCCCTAGGAGGAGTGAACACAAGCTGATTTGATCTGTATTTGATTGCCTTTTTATGATTTTTGAGATATTTAGATCATGACTAACACTTGCTTCTCATTGACCTGTTATTATCAGATTATTAGATTTAGTCTGAATGTAAACTTTTGAGTGTGTGACATTTCATACAGTTCAGAGGCAGGAAAATATGCCGAGCCTCCTACTGGAAATCAGTATGCAGTCAGTGGGTGAGAGCTATATGAGTGGGGTTTCCCAACCCTCACCCGCTCCCTGTGGGATTCCGTACCGCAACAGAGCCTCAGGATATCGTGCTTCCCTAACCATTCCCAGAGAAAACATGAATCAGACAATTTGGTGGAGACACCAAGTTAATCAATGAGAAACCTACCGTCAGACACCTGTAGATCCATGTCAAACATTGGATGATTTCCAGATGTTTCAATTCCACATCTGTAAAGTCCTGTATCTTGAGAGACAAGATTCTCCATAGTAACAGTAAATATTCCCTGAGATGTGTTATCTCTTATTGTCATTCTCCCATGTGGTTCATTTTGCCTATTTGTATTCACTAACGATGTGCATTGGTGATCCCAGATGCGGCACAAATATTTTGTGTGTGAACGGTAGATTGTTGCATAGTGACAATTGATTGTGATCGCTTTTCCCACAACTCCTCCTACTTTACCTTCTGCCCATAAAGCACCTGAAACTGAGAGAGAAATTCTTCACAAAATGGACTGGTTAAATCAAATTTACTCAAGCAGATTAAAAATTGTTTTGTGTCATTTCCAGTACCCGAGTGTAAAGGAGAAGAAAAAAATATTACTCTGGATCCAATGCAGCACTAAAAGAATCGAAATGATAAAGAATGCAATTATAATGAATAAGGATGCTTTCTTTAAAGCTCTTACTGTGTTCTGAGGAATCTGCCCACACTGTCTATGGGTATAATTGAATTCCAGGGAAACTGAGAAGACAACAGCATCGTCCCTCATCACATGCTCACAGCTCTTCACAAATTATTTGACTGGCATCATTGTTGTCACTGCCCACTAATGTCTCAGTGTGGTTCCACATTTCTGAATCAGTCCCAATCCATGAAGGTGAGGATAAGATCAGTGGGGGGTAACTCACTGGAGTCAAACAGGATCGACCTGAATTTGTAAAGACACGATCTGATTTGGGATAGTCTGCATGATTTTGTGCATGAGAGAACCTCTCTCAAATAAAATTGACTGAGTATTTTTTTTGAAAGACTGACCAAAGGGACTGATGAGGGTAAGGAGTTTAGCAAGGCCTTGACAAGGTCTCGCATTGTAGACTGATCTGTAATGTGAGATCACATGGTAAACTAGCTGGATTACTGAATAGGCCTGGTGCAACTAGTCAGATTGGTAGTGGCGCGTTTCTTTTTGGCAATATTAGACTTCTTCACCAGTTGATTGCTGTTGGGAGCAGTATTCTTATTTATTATCCAGTTACTTGTCATCTATATTGATAACATGTAATGATATTGTAGGTGTCATGATTAATAATTTGTGGACGTCACAGTCACATAGTGGACCGTGGAAAGAGTTGTCGAATTTTTCAACTGGATCTTGAAAATGAACATGTGTTCAGCCCTATTTCACTGTCAGCAAGATTCCCTGCACCTGTGCCCATCCCGTCTGCCTGAATTTGACCTGTCTCCTTTTCTTCTTGCTCCTACCATTGAGCAGGAGGTGGAGGAGTCTTTGGTCCCACACGTCCAGCTTCTGGACCAGATTCATTGACCTCAGCGCAGAACTGACTCTGAAGCTGTGGACTCACTTTCAGGAACTCTGCAATTCATGGTCTATGTATTATTTGTTTACATATTTTTAGTATTTGCATGATTCATCTTCGTTTACACATTTGATATTTATCAGCCTTTATTGTGTGTGGTTTGTCGTGGATTCTATTGCGTTACTTTGTTTTGTGGGTGTCTGCAAGAAGATGAATCTCTAGGTTGTTTGTGGTATACATACTTTGATAATAAATTTATTTTGAACTGGGAAAGTGGTCAATGAAATGAATGGCTGATGGAATTGAACTCAAGCAGTGTGAAGTGATGCGTTTTGGGGAATTAAACAAGGACAGTAGAGAACGAGGTGCACAACTAAATAGTTTTCTGGAAGTGGAAACGCAGGTGGACAAAGTGGTGAACAAGGCAGATGCCATGCTTGTCTTCAATGGATGAGGCAATAAGTACAGTTGGGATGGCATGTCACAGCTATAAAGAACACTGACTAGACCCCAACTCAATTGCTCTGTGCAGTTCCCGAGGAAGGGCGCGATTTAATTAGAGAGAGCACAGAAAACATTCACAAAGACTGACTCCTGCAGAACACCATGAGACACTGATTGAAAACAGAAACACCCCCTTTATTCCCACTCTTTGCCTTCTGCCAGTCAGCTAATCCTCAATGCCCACGGGTATCTTTCCTGTGGTATCACGGATTCTTATCATGTTTAGCAGCCTGATGTGTGACACCTTGTCAAAGGCCTTTCAAAAATCCAATAATCCAAGATTCACCTTTGTCTATTCTTCCTGTTACGTCCTCAAAGATTTCCAACATTTTTTTCACGTAAGATTTCCCTATAAGGAAACCATATTTTATCATAGGGCTCCAAGTACCCTGAAACCTGAACATTTTCCTAAACACTGAAGTCAGTCTAATTGGTCTGTAATTTCCTTTCTTTTGCCTCCCCTTCTTCTTAAAGAGTGGACTGACATTTCCAATATTCCAGTTCTCTGGAACTTTCTAGAATCTAGTGATGCTTGAAACATCACTACTGATGCCAGCACAATCTCTTCGGCTGCCTCGTTCAGAACCCTGGAGAGTAGTCCACCTGGTCCAGGTGACTTATATACCTTCAGATCTCTCAGCTCCCAAGCGCCTTCTCCTTACCAATAGCAACCACACTCACTTCTGCTCCCCTGACATTCTTAGATTTCTTTCATACTACTTGTTCCTTGCTCAGTAACGACTGAAGCAAATTACTGACTAGGTTTGTCCACCATTTCTTTGTCTCTTATTACTATCTCTCCAGCTTTATAACCCAGTTGTCTGATATCCACTCTGACTTACAACCATATAACAATTTCAGCACGGAAACAGGCCATCTCGGCCCTTCTAGTCCATGCCGAATGCTTACTCTCATCTGGTCCCACCGACCTACACTCAGCCCATATCCCTCCATTCCGTTCCTGTCCATATACCTATCCAATTCTACTTTAAATGGCAATATTGTACCTGCTTCTACCACTTCTACTGGAAGCTCGTTCCACATAGCTACTACTCTCCCTTTTACACTTTTATATCGGAACATGTTTGGTATCCTTTTTTATATCATTGGCTAGTTTTCCTTCAAATTTCATCTTTTCTCTCTTTGTGACTTTTCTCATTGCCTTTTGATGCCTTTTAAAAGTTTCCCAGTTCTTTAACATCTCACTAACATTTGCTATACTATGTGCCCTTCCTTTTGTTTTCATGACAGTGTCACTGTCCCCCAACTCAACACCTACTCTAGCATCTTCAATGCAGAAGCTAGACGTATTAATGGAATGCTCCCAATTTTTCTGGATGTGCAAATCCAACTATGTTTGAGATGCTCCACGTTTTTCTGGACAAAGTGCCAGACTAACTGTTCTCTGCACTTTATTTCTACCCCATGGTAGGTGCAACGTGTAGCTTCTAGAAATGTAAAGTTATTCCTTACCTTAACTAGAAGTATAAGAGTAGCAGTAACAGCAGAACAAGAAGAAATATTTAAATGTATTCTCCCTTGAAAGGAGAACTTACTGGTGCCATTGATTTCTGTCACATAGCTGCAGATCTCTCTGTTGTTGAAAACTGTCACATTAACCGTTACACTGGATTTTGCTCCAAGCCGATTCGAGGCACTGCAGTAATATTGATGGTGCTGCTGTTTGAAGGATTGACAATGTAGAGCCAATTCATTGGTATCTGAGATCTTTGGATGCTCAGATGAGGTTTTTTCATACCACGTGTACTGAATGGGAAGGGATCCCTGGAAGGACTCACAGGAAACTCTCAATGAGCCACTGATACGGGAGAAATTTGCTGATGACAGATATTGAAGCACAGGAACAGACACAGGTTCTGTGGGAAAGAATTAAATATTCAGACTCTGAATAAGCATCTGTAAATAAAACACTCTTTTGCTACATTATTAAGTACACCTGCACACCTGCTCGTTAATAAATGTCTAATTAGCTAATCGTGTGGCAGAAACACAGTCCATATAAGGATGCAGACAAGGTCAAGAGGTTCAGTTGTTGTTCAGGTCAAACATCAGAATGAGGAAGAAATGTGATCAAAGTAACTTTGCCCATGGAATGATTGTTGGTGCCAAATGGGGTAGTTTATGTATCTCAGTAACTGCAGATCTCTTGGGATTTTCATACCCACTGTCTCTAGACTTGGGAAAGGACGGTGTGAAAAATAAAAAGTAACATCCAGTGAGCAGCGATTCTATGAGTAGAAAAACCCTTGCTGATGAGAGGGGTTAGAGGAGAATGGGCAGACCGGTTCAAGCTGACAGAATTCTGACAGGAATTCAGATAATCGTGTGTCACAACAAAGCTGTTCAAGATAACCACATGTTACAACAGTGGTCTGCATAAGAGCATCTCTAAATGCACAATACACTGATCTTTGAAGTGGATGGGCTACAGCAGCAGAAGACAACAAACATGCATCCATTGGTTACATTATTCCGTACAAGATGTATCTAATAAAGTGATTGCTGTGTGCTTAAAAGCAGCAACTTGTGAGATATCCATCAGATGTTAGATGGCTTCAGGATAAAATGAATTTGTGATGAGGTTTAGTGTAGAGAGAGAAACATTTAGCACTGAAATTAATGCAGAAATCTTTAGGGATGGACGTGGTCTGGACAAAGATCTTGTAACTCTGCTGAGATTGCAGAGGATGAGACTGCAGAGGACAGGAGGAGGAGGAGATTGCATTTCTCCATTCAACAAGTTTAACCCTGGGATCAGCACATCGTCACTCCCCAGGACATCTGATTCTCTGACCATTCATAAGAACATAACAATATCAGAAATACCAGCTGTCTTGGCTATCTGACCCAACGAGCCTGCTCCACAGTTCAATAAGTTTATGTCTGATCTGACCACAGACTCATCTCCACCTATCTTCCCTTTCCCCATAACCCTTAATTCCTCTACTATGCAATAATCATTCCAACCTTGTCTTAAATATATTTTCTGAGGAAGCCTCCACTGCTTCATTGAGTAGAGAATTCCACAGATTCACCAGTCTCTGGGAAAAACAGTTCTTCCCCATCTCCATCCTAAATCTACGCCCCTGAATCTTGAGGCTATGTTCCCTAATTCTAGTCTCACCTACCAGTGGAATCAACTTCCCTGCCTCTATCTTATCCATCTCTTTTCATTGCTCCATTTCCCACAGCAACGGGTCAGATGGAGAGTCTGGCTGCCAGGAAGTGGATGGTCAATGGGTGCTGAGAGGGGGATTACTGGACCACTTTGAGGGGGACAGAGAGAAAGAGCATGTGGTAGGAGAGGGGGTGACTGATCCTTGAAGCAGGGATGGGACGTGGGATAGCCTGCCCTGGGAGGAGTGAACACAGGCTGTTTTAATCTGGATTTGATTGCCTTTTTATGATTATTGAGGTAGTTAGATCATAAATAACACTTGCTTCTCATTGACCTGTTATTATCAGATTATTAGATTTAGTCTGAATGTAAACTTTTGAGGGTGTGACATTTCATACCGTTCAGAGGTAGGAAAATGTGCCAAGCCTCCTACTGGAAATCAGTATGCAGTCAGTGGGTGAGAGCTATATGAGTGGGATTTCCCAACCCTCACCCGCTCCCTGTGGGATTCCGTACCACCACAGAGCCTCAGGATATCGGTGCTTTCCTAAACATTCCCAGAGAAAACATGAATCAGATAATTTGGTGGAGACACCAAGTTAATCAATGAGAAAACTACCGTCAGACACGTGTAGATCCATGTCAAACACTGGATGATTTCCAGATGTTTCAATTCCACATCTGTAATGTCCTGTATCTTGAGAGACAAGGTTCTCCATAGTAACAGTGAATATTCCCTGGGATGTGTTATCTCTGATTGTCATTCTTCCGTACTGTTCACTTTGTCCAGTTGTATTCACTAACAATGTGCATTGGTGATCCCAGATGCGGCACAAATACTTTGTGTGTGAACAGTACACTGGTGCATAGTGACAATCGATTGTGCTCGCTCTTCCCACAACTCCTCTTACTTTATCTTCTGCCCATAAAGCACCTGAAACTGAGGGAGAAATTCTTCACAAAATGGACTAGTAAAATCAAATTTACTCAAGCAGATTAAAAATTGTTTTGTGTCATTTCCAGTACCTGAGTGTAAAGGAGAAGAAGAAAAAAAATTACTCTGGATCCAATCCAGAAAAACGGAAATGAAAAAGAATGCAATAATAATGAATAACGATGCTTTATTTAAAGCTGTTTCTGTGTTCTGAGGAATCTGCCCACACTCTCTATGGGTATAATTGAATTACAGGGAAACTGAGAAGATAACAGCATCGTCCCTCATCACATGCTCAGAACTCTTCACAGGTTATTTGATTGGAGTCATCGTTGTCACTGCCCACTAATGTCTCTATGTGTTTCCACATTTCTGAATCAGTCCCAATCCAGGCAGATGAGGATAAGATCAGTGGGAGTGTAACTTATTTGAGACAATTGTGTGAGACAGGATTTACCTGAATTTGTAAAGACACGATCTGATTTGGGATGGTTTACATGAGTTTGTGCATGAGAGAACCTCTCTCAAATAAAATTGACCGAGTTTTTTTTTTGGAAGGCTGACCAAAGGGACTGATGAGCGTAAGGAGTTTAGGAAGGCTTTTGACAAGGTCTCTCATTGTAGACTGATCTGTAATGTGAGATCATATGGTAAACTAGCTGGATTACTGAATAGGCCTGGTGGAACAAGTCAGATTGGTAGTGGAGTGTTTGTTTTTGGCAATATTAGACTTCTTCACCAGTTGATTGCTGTTGGGAGCAGTATTCTTATTTATTAACCAGTTACTTGTCATCTATATTGATAACTTGTAATGATATTGTAGGTGTCAGGATTACTAATTTGTGGATGTAACAATAACGTAGTGGACAGTGAAAAGAGTTGTTGAATTTTAGAACTGGATCTGGAAAATGAATAAGTGTTTAGCTTCTTTTCTCTCTGTCAGCAAGATTCCCTGCACCTGTGCCCATCCCATCTGCCTGAATTTGACCTGTCTCCTTTTCTTCTTGCTCCTACCATTGGGCAGGAGGTGGAGGAGTCTTGGGTCCCACACGACCGGCTCCTGGACCAGCTTCATTCACCTCAGCACAGAACTGACTCTGAAGCTGTGGGCTCACTTTCAGAAACTCTGCGATTCATGTTTTATGTATTAATTGTTTACATATTTTTTACTATTTGCATGATTCATCTTCTTTTACATGTTTGATGTTTGTCGGCCTTTATTGTGAGTGGGTTGTCATGGATTCTATTGTGTTACTTTGTTTTGTGGGTGTCTGCAAGAAGATGAATCTCTAGATTGTTTGTGGTATACATACTTTGATAATAAATTTACTTTGAACTTTGAACTGGGAAAGTGGCCAACGAAATGAATGACTGATGGAATTGAACTCAAGCAGTGTGAAGTGATGCATTTTGGGAAATGCAACAAAGATAGTAGAGAACTAGGTGTGAAGCTAAATAGGTCGTTGAAAGTGGCAACAGAGGTGGACAAAGTGGTGAACAAAGCAGATGCTGTGCTTGCCTTCAACAGATTAGGCAATAAGTACAGTTGGGATGGCATGTCACAGCTATAAAGAACACTGACTAGACCCCAACTCAATTGCTCTGTGCAGTTCCTGAGGAAGGGCGCGATTAAATTAGAGAGAGCACAGAAAACATTCAAAAAGACCGACTCCTGCAGAACAGCATGAGTCACTGATAGAAAACAGAAACGCCCCCTTTATTCCCACTCTTTGCCTCCTCCCAGTCAGCTAATCCTCAATGCCCACGAGTATCTTTTCTGTGGTATCACGGGTTTTGAATAATGTTTAGCAGCCTGATGTGTGACACTTTGTCAAATGCCTTCCAAAAATCCAAGTAAACAACATCGACTGATTCTCCTTTGTCTATTCTGCCTGTTATTTCCTCAAAGAATTCCATCATCTTTTTCAGGTAAGATTTCCCCTTAAGGAAACCATATTTTATCATATGCCTCCAAGTACCCCAAAACCTAAACATTTTCCTAAACACTGAAGTCAGTCTAACTGGTCTATAATTTCCTTTCTTTTGCTTCCCCTCCTTCTTAAAGAGTGGGCTGACAATTCCAATGTTCCAGTTCTCTGGAACTTTCTAGAATCTAGTGATTCTTGAAACATCACTACTGATGCCACCACAATCTCTTCGGCTGCCTCGTTCAGAACCCTGGGGAGTAGTCCACCTGGTCCAGGTGACTTATATACCTTCAGATCTCTCAGCTCCCAAGCACCTTCTCCTTAGCAATAGCAACCTCACTCACTTCTGCTCCACTGACATTCTCAGATTTCTTTCATACTACTTGTTCCTTGCTCAGTAACGACTGAAGCAAATTACTGACTAGGTTTGTCTGCCATTTCCTTGTCTCTTATTACTATCTCTCCAGCTTCATTATCCAGTTGTCTGATATCCACTCTGACTTCCCTTTTACACTTTTATATCGGAAAATGTTTGGTATCCTTTTTTATATCACTGGCTAGTTTTCCTTCAAATTTCATCTTTTCTCTCCTTGTGACTTTTCTCATTGCCTTTTGATGCCTTTTAAAAGTTTCCCAGTTCTTTAACATCTCACTAACATTTGCTATACTATGTGCCCTTCCTTTTGTTTTCATGACAGTGTCACTGTCCCACAACTCAACACCTACTCTAGCATCTTCAATGCAGAAGCTAGACGTATTAATGGAATGCTCCCAATTTTTCAGGATGTGCAAGTCCAACTATGTTTGAGATGCTCCATGTTTTCCTGGATGAAGAGCCAGACTTAACTGTTCTCTAAACTTTATTTCTACCCTCATGGTGGGTGCAATGTGTAGCTTCTACAAATGTAAAGATATTCCTTACCCTAACTAGAAGTACAAGAGCAGCAGTAACAACAGAACAAGAAGAAATATTTAAATGTATTCTCCCTTGAAAGGAGAACTTACTGGTGCCATTGATTTCTGTCACATAGCTGCAAATCTCTCTGTCGTTGAAAACTGTCACATTAACCGTTACACTGGATCTTGCTCCAAGCCGATTCGAGGCATTGCAGTAGTATTGATGGTGCTGCTGTTTGAAGGATTGACAATGTAGAGCCAGTTCATTTGTATCTGAAATGTTTTGATTCCCAGATGAGGTTATTTCATACCACGTGTACCGAATGGGAAGGGATCCCTGGAAGGACTCACAGGAAACTCTCAATGAGCCACTGATACGGGAGAAATTTGCTGATGACAGATATTGAAGCACAGGAACAGACACAGGTTCTGTGGGAAAGAATTAAATATTCAGACTCTGAATAAACATCTGTAAATAAAACACTCCTTTGCTACATTATTAAGTACACCTGCTCACCTGCTCATTAATACAAATCTCTAATTAGCTAACTGCGTGGCTGAAACACAGTCCATATAAGGATGCAGACATGGTCGAGAGGTTGACTTGTTGTTCAGGCCCAACATCAGAATGAGGAAGAATTGTGATTAAAGTAGCTTTACTCTTTCATAAGGTGGGCGTTGGGAACAGACCCAAATGCAAGACACAGACACTGAAGTACTAGGGAGAGGACTAGGCATATCAAGAAAGCAAGGGAAGTGAGGAAGAAATGAGGAACTAGGAATAGGGAACTAGGAACCTGGACAGGGACCCAGAACCTGGGTTTTGACTCGGGCCTGGACTCCTGACCCAGGTGAGCACTGGACGTGGCAAGGCAACAGGACTGGAAGTGGGGGCAGGACGTGGGACTCCAGGGCTGGACGAGGACATGAAGCTCAGACTTGGTCTTGGTTGAGGAAGAGCAGGAACACAGAGCCTAGGTCGAGGGAGAGCAGGAACGCAGAGCCTAGGTCGAGGGAGAGCAGGAACGCAGAGCGTAGGTCGAGGGAGAGCAGGGACGCAGAAGCCCGGAGGGGCGTAGCTGGACACGGACCCTAGTCCTGGACTGGACCGGGACTCAGGGCCTAGGCTACGACTTGGACACGAACTGGAACCTCCACGGAGCCTTGGACTGGAGCACAGGAACACAGAACACAGAGCCGGGACCTTTCCTTGGGAACAGGACATAGGGCCGGGGACTCATACACAGGCACTAGACACAGGGACACAAAGAGACAGTTCCAATCTCAAAGGTAGATAGTTCCTTCTGTGGCGTGGCAAGGCTCCGGTCTCACTCCGGCGGCTGAACTTGACGTCAATACAGGCAAGGATGCAGGCGAGGTTGCCAGCAGGGCTGCAGGCCAGGCTTCAGAGGGAAGGAAGGGAACAGTCCAGCCTCAGGGCAACAGCAAAGACAGCCTGACTTACCCCACAGAGGCAAGGACAGGATACCAACAAAGCAAACCAGCAACCACACTCAACCCCAGGGCCACTTTCATTCCAGCCCCAGTATGAGAATCAGGTGCCTGTGATTAAGTCCAACTGAAAAAACAGACAGTCAGAATACACTGAGTCCGGAATCCACGGACCGGACTGTGAACTGGAACGCAGCCTTCACGGACCAGACCATAACATACCCATGGAATGATTGTTGGTGCCAGATGGGGTAGTTTAAGTATCTCAAAAACTGCAGATATCATGGGATTTTCATATCCACTGTCTTTAGACTTGGGAAAGAATGGTGTGAAAAACAAAAAGTAACATACAGTGAGCAGCAATTCTATGAGCAAAAAAACCCTTGCTGATGAAAGAGGTCAGAGGAGAAAGGCCAGATTGGTTCAAGCTGGCGGAAAGGTGACAGGAATTCAGATAATCATGTGCCACAACAAAGGTGTTCAAGATAACCACGTGTTACAACAGTGGTCTGCATGAGGGCATCTCTAAATGCACAATATTTTGAACCTTGAAGTGGATGGGCTACAGCAGCATAAGACAACAAACATGCATCCATTGGTTACTTTATTCTGTACAGAAGGTATCTAATTAAGTGATGTTTGAGTGTATAAAAGCAGCAACTTGTGAGATATCTGTCAGAGGTTAGATGACTTCAGGAGAAAATGAATTTATGATGGTTCAGTGTAGAGAGAGAAACATTTGGCACTGAGATTAATGCAGAGATCTTTAGGGATGGATATGGTCTGGACAAAGATCTTGTAATGTGGGCTGAGACTGTTGTGCAGGAGGAGGAGTTTGTTGTTCTTCAGACACATCCATGAAATGGGCATTTCTCCATTCAACAAGCTTAACCTTGGGATCAGCACATTGTCACTCCCCAGGACATCTAATGCTCCAAACATTCATAAGAACATAAGAAACAGGAGCAGGAGTAGGCTACCTGGCCCGTCAAGCCTGCTCCGCCATTCAATATCATGGCTGATCTGACCATGGACTCATCTCCACCTACCTGCCTTTCCCCCCAACCCTTCATTCCTCTGCTATGCAAAAATCTATCCAAGCTTGTCTTAAATATATTCATTGAGGTAGCCTCCATTGCTTTACTGGGTAGAGACTTCTACAGTTCACCACTCTCTGGGAAAAACAGTTCCTCATCATCTCTGTCCTAAATCAATTCCCCCGAATCTTGAGGCTATGTCCCCGAGTTCCAATCTCACCTACCAGTGGAAACAACTTTCCTGCCTTTATCTTATTCATCCCTTTCATCATTTTATGTTTCTATAAAATCTCCTCTCATTTTTCTGAATTCTAGCGAGTAGTCCCAGGTGACTCAATCTCTCCTCAATAGTCTAACCTCCTCACCTCTCGTCTGAACCTGGTGAACCTCCTCTGCACTGTCTCCAAAGCCAGTATACCCTTTGTTATGAAGCCATAGGTTTCATTTGCTGTGGACTGTCACTTTAAGAGAGTACCTAAGTGAGGTGGGACTATGATGTCAGTCACAGACTGAAATGGTTTGCTTCAGGCTTTTATACAGAGGGAGAGAGAGTGACCTTCAGTAGTAGCAGAAAGAGAGAGAGAGAGAGAGAGAGAGAGAGAGAGAGAGAGAGAGAGAGAGAGAGAGAGAGAGAGAGAGAGAGAGAGAGAGAGAGAGAGCGAAACTGAAAAGCCAGTAGCTTCAGCTTGTCGCAGCTGGGGGCTGGAACTCTCCTATGCCCACAAGGACGGGTTGATTATCGATCCAGCGCACATCGAATGCATGGCTGTCACCTCGTATAACCCATAGGAGTGGATTTTGGGATATCCTGTGGAACCACTCATGTGTTAACCCTCCCTGGGTATGTTGTGTGGTAATCACTTGAAGACAATATCCCTGTGACAGGTCACTTTTGGTGATAATTCGTCTGTGGATTTGGAACGGCTCGACAGAGGAACTTCGACCACTGATATTTAGTGGAACCTGTGGAATTCAACATAATCACCTTCTCTTTACATTTACCCTGATTACAAAATATCTCTCTCCCATTTATTCCATGGATGAACTGAACTTTCCCTATTTTACCATCTCAAGACTCTAAGCCTTGTTCCCCCAAGCTCAATATTGTTTGGGAGCTATATTTACACACCCGTACACACATAACACTGTTAACTTTTAGTTACTATATTACAAGTAGATGCTAATAAAGATAATGGTTTTAACATTAAAACCTGACTCAGTGTGAAATCTCTTGCTGTTTGATTGTTTCCTAAAATGTTACAGTTCATAATACCTTCGTCAAGTAAGGAGACCAGAACTGCACGCAGTATTCCAGGTGCAGCCTCACCAGTACCCTCTACAGTTGTAGTATAACCTCCCTGCTTTTAAATTCAATCTCTCCAGCAATGAAGGCCAACATCCTATTTGCCTTCTTGATAGCCTGCTGCACCTGCAAACTGACCTTCTGTGATTCATGCACAAGCACTCCCAAGTCCCTCTGCACAGCAGCATGCTGCAATTTTTTTACCTTATAAATAATGATCTGCTCTTTTATTTTTTCTTCCAACGTGGATGACATCACATTTACCAATATTGTACTCCATCTGCCAGACCCTTGCCCACTCATGTAACCTATCTATAACTCTCAGCAGACTCTCCGTATCTTCTGCACAGTTTGCTTTTCCACTCAATTTGGTGTCATCAGCAAACTTAGACCCACTATACCCAGTTCCCTCTTCCAGATTGTTAATGTATTTCATGAATAGTTGTGGGCCCTGCACCGAATCCTGTGACACACTGCTCACCATTGGTTGCCAACCAGAGTAATACCCATGTATCCCAACTCTCTGCTCTCTATTAGTTAACTAATCCTCTATCCATGCTGATAAGCACCCTCAGCTCTATGTATCCTTACCTTACTGCTAAGTCTTTTATGTGGCACCTTATTTCCCAGAGGAAACATAGATGAGACATTTACATTATGGAAGGCACAAAGTCAATCACTGAGAAACTTACCATTAGATACTTGTAGATGTACATTAAACATCGGATCGATACCTGGTGCTCTAATTCCACAGCTGTACCATCCTGTATCTCCAGAGTGAAGATCCTCCATAGTAACAGTAAATATTCCCCGTTCTGGGTTATCTGTGATTGACACTCGTCCATTCCGTCCGTGTTGCCCATTTGTTTTCACTAAAACTGAACACAGGTCAGTCCATCCATGACACCAATACTTTGTGTGTGAGCGGTACTTTGCTTCATAGTGACAATCGATTGTGATCGCTCTTCCCACAACTCCTCTTACAGATTTCTCTGCCCACAATGCACCTGAAACTGAGGGAGGCATTTTCAGATTTACTGCGAAAGGAACAACTTAATGCAAACAAATAACTTTGAACACAATTGTAAAAACAGCTCCCGGTCATATTCAGTGCAGTCAGTGCTGTTACTGTGTCAGTACATTGTGGGTTCACTTCCCACTTCACAGTCCTGAGCAGAAACCCAGGGCTGACCTTCCAGTGCAGTACTGAGGGAGAGCGGCAGTGCTGAATGTTCAATTACCTCAGAGTATCTTGGCTTTTCAAATATACACGGAGATCCCAGCTATTTCATTTTGGGGGGGGGGGGGGTGGTGGTGGTGGTGGTGGGTGTGTGTGTGTGTGTGTGTGTGTGTGTGTGTGTGTGTGTGTGTGTGTGTGTGTGTGTGTGTGTTTGTGTGTGTGTGTGTGTGTGTGTGTGTGTGTGTGTGTGTGTGTGTGTGTGTTGGATTCCATGAAATCCTAGGGATGAGACAAGATCAGTAGGATGATTTGAGGACATATTTTTACTCTCAAAAAGGCCAAAGATCTGACCTCCTCCTCACCTACAGACAATTTTATAAGCTGCAGAAAGAAACCCCTCATGATGTCTGAAACTGTGCCCTCTGGTTCTGATGGAAAGTTTACATTTTGTACCTGTCACATATTTCTATGTTAGTTAGAAGGTGGGGCTACGGTGGTTGTTACCACTTTAGTGTCAAGAAATCCAGGTGTGATTTCCATTTCTGTAAGTAAGCATACAATGCTTAAATCTAATTTATCAATTATTTCGTTAATTAAAAAAACATATATCAATAATTATAATGATGAGCTGCCAGATTGTCAAAATCCCATCTTAATCAGAAAGGTCATTTGGGAGAGAAATCTCTCATCCCTACCCACCCTAAACACAATTCCCCTTTTCTCCTTATCTGCTTCCACCTCTCACCCATCTCCAAACTCCACCCCTTTTCCACCCCATTCCATTTGCCCATTGTGCTTCACACCTCCTCAGTCCCAACCACCTAGTAAGCCCAGTCTCACAACTCCCCCTCTCCCATGTACACTATCTACTTCTCACTCACACTTGATGCAAAGTTCGACTCAAACCGTTGACATTCCCCCTCCCTGACAGATGCTGCTTGACCCAGTGAGTTTTTCCAGCAGAGAAGTCTGAATTCCAGTTTCCGACATCTTTAGTGTTTACAGGCATTCAAGTACTGTTCTGAAAATGGTGTATCACCCCCAAACCAACACTGATTATGCAAAAGTCCAGTGCTTGTTACTCACCGGGTAGGGAAACAGTCAGAAGAATCCAAGTCCAGAGCATTTTACTCACAGAGACCCAGCCAGGACCTGTCTGTCCTCAGAGAGAAATAACTGTGGAATAAAAATGAGGAAGAAGGCAGCAGGAAGTTTGATCAAAAAACTGCAGTGATGCAACTGGGGTGTGGTATGTGACAATCAGCAAAGTTTTCAGCCATATTTAGGAAGACTGAAACATTTAAACAATTCCCAAATACTGAATGGAATGGTGAAAAGAGTTAAATATTAGGATTAGAAAATATATCAACAGGATGACTTGCAACATAAAAAGCAGACAAAATTAGAAAGGGTGAATACTGGACAAAAGGTGTTTCAACGTGAGCAGTATACGGTATAAGATAGATGAGCCTGCTGCCCAGTTGTGGATTGACAGGTATGATGTTGTGGGCATCACTGAACCATGGGTGAAAGAAGATTATAGTTGGGAGCTTAATGTATAATGATACATATTGTATTGAAAGGACAGGCAGGAAGGCAGAGGGGTGGGTGGCTCTGTTAGTAAAAAATGAAATCAAATCATTAAAAATAGGTGACATATGGTCGGACATTCTTGAATCAATTGTGGATAGATGTAAGGAACTGCAAAGGTAAAAAGACCCTGATGGGAGTTGTATACGGACCCCAAAACAGTAGTAAAGATGTGGTCTGCAAGTTACAACAGGAGATGGAAAATTCATGCCAAAAGGGCAATGTTAGATCAATCATGGGGTTGCTGGATTCTGGGGGGGATTTTCCAGAGTGCCTATGAGGTGGTTTTTCTAGAGCAGCTTGTGGCTGAGCTCACTGGAAGATCAGCTATTCTGGATTGGGTGTTGTGCAATGAACCAGAATTGAGTTGGAAGCTTAAGGTAAAGGAACTCGAAGGGGACTCTGATCATAATATTGTGACACCACCCCTGCATTCCTAATGACAGGCACTATTTATTGCTCCTGTTTTAAAATGCTTTTGTGGGACTATGGAAGGAAGTTCAAGTTACATTTTAGCTTGAGTTATACAGTTATTCACTTGTGTATTTGTGGGTCACCCTAACTGTAACCGGGGTGTGTGTTGGTTATCTCCCCCATCTGTATCAGACTGGGTGGGTTCACTCTCTGGGTCATGGTTCCCAGTTTGTTTTGTGTTTATCACAATGAAAAGGTTGTTGAGTTTAACAAGCAACCTCGTCTGTTATTGTGGACCAAATGTTTGTCACCTTGGCGTCAGGAGTGGTATACGAAACTGACAAGAAGATCGAAAAGCTACGACATCGTATAGAGTGCCTTAAGATATGAGTAATAAGTCCAGGACCGAGCAGTATGCTTGCCCCGTACCGGGCTCATGAGACGAGACCCAGAGGGAGGAATTGAGAACTGAGCTTCGTGCCTTCCCAGGGAGCCCCGACGGAGCGAGCGTACCAGGCTCTCCAACCTGGGGGACATGGTGGAGCGCATCACCCACCTCCATCACGATCTGCACCGGGTAACCCAAGTTGCTGTAGCCATGGGAGTATGGGCACCATGGAGCAAGAGGAAGACCAAAGAGTCTGGACAATTTGCACCCCAAGGTCTACCCCAAAGCTCCCCAGATATGACAGTATCAGCCACCTGGAGCCTTACCTGGAGCAAGTCAAATTTGCCAGGTGGCACAACAGGTACAGGTAGAGATGGTGGTGCACTTTTCTGTAGCGCTGAAGGGGGAGTCACTGTGGGCCCTCATTGACCTAACGCTGACTGTGCAGCGAACCTACAGGGCCTTCGTAGCGGTGTTTCGAGCAAAGGCCGTTGGCGGAAACAATGAGGGAAGAACTGTGCAGCAGATGGTGCTGCATGGCAGAAAGCCTGTTGGTGCTTATGCCACCTTAGCCACTATGCTTGGCATGGAGACTGAGCCGGGTACAGGCAGGACATGGAGCTGTCGGTGCTCTGCTGCAACGCTTGTACATCTCAGAAGGGACAGTCCACTATTCTAGGGTGTCAATGCAGCAATACATGGTGGGGGGCATCAGCATGGGTCTATTGCCCCTCCTAGAAGAAAGAACTATTCCCCAGGCTGGGAAGCCATTGGAAGGGGTCTGGAAAGGGTGCTCAACCATCTCTTGGTATATTGGGTGCAGTTGCCAGAGCAGAAAACAGTTGTGCTGCACTGAGACGGGCTGGCACTGTATCGGCCCTTGGCCACCATTGACCCAGTGAGGCTGAAGGAAGGAAATGTCACTCTGGGTGACCTGCCTTTTGCTTCACACAAACTGGGGCTCCAGAAACCCCAGCGCCCCAGGCGGCAGTGTGGACCCCCACTGGGACTTTTGGACTCTGTTACGAACTCTGGCGTTGTCAATGATGGCTGACGTCTCAGATGAGGGCAGTGTCACATTCGGGGGGGGGGGGGATGTGTGGGTGTCATCGACAAAGCACCCCTGCGTTTCATTTTTTTTTGTAATTTATTTTTTTATTGAAGTTCATCATCAAACAAACATTTCCATAAGATGTATTTCAGACATAGTACATGTATATTATATAATCATAAATATCACAAATCTCCACAAAGTATTTATCTGAGGTATACATTTATAGAAAAGAGTAGAAAGAAAAAACAAGCAAAAGGAAAGAACTATGTACAAGTAGGTAGTGATCTTTTTTTTTTTACAACAGATTCATTGATTTGTGAGAATAAAATCAGGCCTATGTGGCATTATGTAGTTAAACCATTTTTCACTGTATGAATCAAATTGTTCCAGCTTATGATTAACAGATGCTGTTATCTTCTCTAGTTTGTAAATGTCCATTGTAAGTTCCATCCATGTAGTTAAAGTTGGGCTCTCCTGTGATAAACATTTCCTAGTAAGAGTCTTTTTACCAGCCACCAACAGTATATTCATTAAACATTTATCTCTTTTCAACCATTCTTGAGGTATATATCCAAAATATATGGTCTTACTCTCTAAGGGTATTTCATATTTAGAGATGTCTTGTAGGGCATTGTGTATCCCCCTCCAATAGTTTTTGATAACAGGGCAGTCCAAAAAAATATGATAATGATTTGCATTTTGATTTCCACAATTTCTCCAGCAAACAGGGAGGTTACTATCATAATGGGATTTCTGAGAGGGTGTAATAATATATCTTATCAAGTTTTTCCATCCAAACTCCCTCCATTTCACTGAACTGGTATACTTCAATTGATACCTCCATATTGTTATCCATTTTTCCTCAGATATAATTATCCCTCCTTCCTTCTCCCATTTTGTTTTAATGTATGAAGTCGAATGTGTTTTAAGATTTGACAACCCCTTATACATGCTTGAAATGATTCTACTACCATTATCTGAATTATATGCCTTTCTAAAGAGCTCTATCAAGCATGTACTTGCCTTGGTTACATTTTAAGCATCTTATTAACATATTGTCGCATCTGTAAATACCAATAGAAATCTTGTTTTTCTAATAAGTGTTTCTCTTTAAGTATTTCAAAACTGAACAGTGTTCCTTCTTTCATTATGTTGCAAAGAACTGTTATTCCTTTAGCTGTCCGGTCCTTAAATCTAACATCCAATTTATTTGGTGTAAAATCCAAGTCATATGCACACCATTTAAGAATTACAGTATCTCCCTATATTACAACACACACAAAATGCTGGTAGAACACAGCAGGCTAGACAGCATCTATAGGGAGAAGCGCTGTCAACGTTTCAGGCTGAGACCCTTCGTCAGGACTAGATGGGTCTCGGCCCGAAACGTCGACAGCGCTTCTCCCTATAGATGCTGTCTAGCCTGCTGTGTTCTACCAGCATTTTATGTGTGTTGTTGTTTGAATTTCCAGCATCTGCAGATTTCCTCGTGTTTGATCTCCCTATATTATATTCTTTTATAGTAGTTTTCCATATTTTAAGAGTCAATTTCACCCATGGGTTATCAATAGTACTTGTGAACCTTTGCAGGTTGTTATCAGTCAAAATTGCTTGTATGGGGATGGGAAGTACCCGCTCCTCAATGTTTTTCCATTGAGCGTCATATGATGGGTTGCATCAACATGTCACAGCTCTCAACTGTGCTGCAAAGTAATAATCTCTCAGAGAAGGTAGGCCTCATCCCCCCCTTTTCCTTTGCTAATTGCTAAGTTTTGAGATGAACTCTAGGCCTTTTACCCTGCCAGATACATCTTGATAGCATCTTGTTCCATTCATTTATTGATTTTGATTCATCTCTATTGGTAGGGTCTGAAAGAGATATAACAGTATGGGCAGTATATTCATTTTAATAGACTCAATCCTTGAATTGAGACTAAAAAAAGGAATCAGGTTCCATCTTGTCACATCTTTCTTAATTTTTTTATATAAAGGCTGATAATTGCATTCTGAGAATTTTGCCAAATCTTTTGGCATAATGATGCCCAAATATTTGAAAGACTCTGTGTGCCATGCCCAGGGGTATCGACTTTCAATTTCTCTTGGTGGGCTATAGTAATATGAAAGTAATTGGGTTTTATCTATGTTGATCTTGTATCCTGATAATTGACAATATTGTTCAAAGGATTGCATCAATTTAGGTAAAGAGTATGTTGGTTTCCCGAGATAGATCAAAATGTCATCCGCGTAACAAGCCAATTTATGCTCTGTCCCTTTAATAGTAATTCCCCTGATATCTTCATTTTGTCTGATGTATTGAGCTAATGGTTCCAGATATAACGCGAAGAGTAAGGTAAGACTATTTGATAAATATCCATTGATTTTAATCCTAGCAGTAGGATTGTCATATAGTGTCTGTATAGTTTTAATAATTGTGTCTTGGAAACCAAATCTATGTAAAACTCTGTAAAGAAAATTCCAATTAACTGAATCAAATGCTTTTTCAGCGTCCATGCTTATCACTATTGCTTCAATTTTATTTTTTTGTATATGATCCATAATGTGAAGTGTCCTTCGGATATTGTCTTGCATCTGGCGTTGTCGTATAAAACCTGTCTGATCATTACGTATCAGTATGGGTAGAAACTCCTCTAATCGTTTGGCTATGATGGAGGTGAATAATCTATAATCTACGTTAAGAACGGATATTGGTCTAAATGACCCGCATTCCATTTTATCCTTGCCTTCTTTCGGTATAGCTGAGATTATCGCTTCCTTCCAACTGGGTGGCATTTGTGCCCTTTTTAGAGCCCAGTTCAGTGTGGGGAGTAAAACAGGAATTAACTCATTTTTTAATTCTTTGTACCACTCTGCCGTATACCCATCTGATCCTGGTGACTTGCTTAATTTAAGCCTACTAATTGCAGCTTTTAATTAAACTTCAGATATGTCAGCAGTCATCGTTCTATTTTGTTCTTCACTTAAAATGGGTAACTCTAGAGAATTCAAGAAGGTGTCAATTTGGGTTATGCTTCCCCCTGGAATTTTGGAATATAGAGTTTTGTAAAACACTTCAAAAGCTTTTTGAATTTCACTTAGCTTATTTTTTATCGTTTTCGTTCTTGGGTCCCTAATTCTATGAATTGTATTTTCTGCTATCTTTTTTATCAGTTTCCATGCCAGTATTTCCATAGATTTTGATCCACTTTCATAATGTCTCTGTTTCAGTAACATTAAGTTTTTCCTGATTTCTTGCATAGCCAAACTATTTATTTCATTCCTAATTCTTTAATTTCCCCTAATGTAACCTGTGCCAAATTCAATTTGTGTTTTTTCTCTTGTTCCTTCAGCCTATTTTGTAATTCCTCTAATGTTTTATTCCTTATCTTTTTTCTTATATGAAAATATCGCTATAATTTTCCCTCTTAAGACCACCTTCAGAGTATCCCATAAAATGGGAGGTGAAACCTTTCCATTATCATTAAATTCTAAGTAGAGACCAATTTCTTTTTTAATTTGTTCCTTAAAGTACAGATCATTGAGTAGACTTGAATTTAGTTTCCAAATAGTATTCTTTGGCTGTAGGTCAAAATCAACAGATAAATATATAGGTGCATGGTCACTTACATCTATTGTCCCAATTCCACAGGTGTTTATTTTGTCTTTGTCTTTTCCAAATGTTATGAAGTAGTCTATTCTTGTATATACAGAATGGGGAGCAGAATAATGAGTGTAATCCCTTCTGTCAGGGAAAAGGTCCCTCCATATATCAATTAAACCAACATCCTCAAAAAGTGTATTAACTTTCTTATGTAAAGATTTTGTTTCATAGGTTTTTCTATTGGAAGGGTCTAAGTTTGGTTGTAATTATAAATTTAAGTCTCCCCCACATATCAGGAGACCTTCTGTTTCCGTTACCATAATATCAGTAATTTTCTGAAAGAAACCAATATAACTTCCTGGGGGTGCATATATATTCAATAGAGTAACTGAATTGCCATCTATATTCCCCCTTACCAGAATATATCTGCCCTCTTTATCTCCCATTTCAAATACTTTTTCAAAATTTAGCTTACTTGAGATAAGAATAGCAACTCCTCTCCTACGTCCTGAGAGGAGAAAAACAGATTAGTGAAGCCCATTCTCTTTATTTTTTTATGCTCATTATCACTTAAATGAGTTTCCTGTAAATATACTACATGGGCTTGTTCTTTTTTCATTTTGGATAAAATTCTCTTACGTTTGATTGGATTTAATAGCCCATTGACGTTAAAAGAAATGAATTTTACCTTGTCCTTAGCCATCTGCATTTATCTGTCAATGTATCATTCAAATTAAAATAAAACTTAATTGATCTGCTCCCTGAACCAAAAACCACAAATAATATCAAAAATCGCAACGAACGTGTGATTCCAAGGCTGAGGTCTCTAGTAGATGACCCTGCGTTGAGCTAGAGGAAATGTCTAGCTGTGGGGGATAACCCCTCCTACTTGTGAGTTGAGGGACCCCATTGCAGTATTCAAAAAGTCAGTGAACAAATCCATTACACAGAAAAGATTTCCCGGTGTACTCCTCCTATATATATATATATATATATATCTATATATACACAAATTTATGCACACACAAATATATATATATATTCTCATTTTCGTGGGGAAAAAGGAGTAAGTGAGCAAATAAAGAAAAACAACTAAGTAATATAAAATCCACATTATAATAAGTATTTCTCGAGATAGGTATATCACTGTGTACTTTTGCTTCCATTTAGCTTCTCAATATTTTTAAGGTTAGCCAAACCTTATGGCTCTTCTGAAGGGGGTGAGGACTGTCTTTGGGAAACTCCTAGTCTCTTCCTGATATATTTCTCTCAGCCTCCTCCCGTCTCCTGCCTTCTCGATTCTTGCACTATTTCCCAAGCAGAGCGGGATAGTTCCTCAGACAGGATTTCCCTCATTTTGATCACGCTGATGGGCACCCCTCTGGCCTTCACGTCTGTAGTCGCCTCTTCCACTGTCTGGTACAGCCGCGTCCCTTAGTCATAAAACACTCAAAGTTTAGCAGGGTATGGACTTTGAAATCTAATCTTTTTTTGCTTTAGTACTCACTTTACTTCAGAGTATTCTTTGCATTTCTGCAGGATCGCGGGGGTGGGGTATTCTTGGTCGAAGTATATTAATTTATCGTCAATGATTTGGATGATGGAATTTATTGTTTTTTTGCGAAGTTTGCAGACCATACGAAGATAGGTGGAGGGGCAGGTAGTTTTGAGGGAGTAGAGAGGATACTTGGATAGATTAGGAGAATGGACAAAGAAGTGGCACGTGGAATACAGCGTTGGGAAGTGTATGGTCCTGCACTTTAGCAGAAGGAATGAAAGGGGAGACTATTTTCTAAATGGAGAGAAAATACAAAAGAACTGAGGTGCTAAGGGAATTGGAAGTTCTTGTGCTGGATTCCCTAAAGGTTAGTTTACAGTTAAGTCTGTGGAGAGGAAGGCAAATGCAATGTTATTCATTTCAAGAGGACTAGTATATAAAAGCAAGGAAGTAATGTTGAGACTTAATAAAACACTACTGAGGCCTCACTTACAGTATTGCGAGCAGTTTTGGGTCCTTTATGTTAGAAAGGATTGCTGAAACAGGAAAGAGTTGAAAGGAGGTTCACAAAAATGATTCCAGGATTGAATAGCTTATCATATGAGGAACATTTGATGACTCTGAGTCTGTTTTCACTTGAACTCAGAAGAACAGGCAGAGAACTAATTGAAAAATATTGCATGATTAAAAGCCTTGATGGAGTGGATGTGGAGAGGATGTTTCCTTAGCTGGGAGAGTCTAAAGCCAGGTGACACAGCCTCAGAATAGAGGGGCATCCATTCAGAAGGGAGATGAGGAGGAATTTCTTTAGGCAGAGAGTGGTAATCCTGCAGAAATCTTTGCCACAGGTAACTGTGGAGGCCAAATCTTTATGTACATTTAAGGTAGAAGTTGATAGTTTCTTGATTGGTCATGGCATGAAGGGATATGGGGAAAAGCCAGGATATTGGGGCTGAGAGGAAATTGGATCATCCATGATGAAATGACAGAGCAGATGTGATGGGCCAAATGACCCTATTCTGCTCCTATATCTTACTAGACATAAGGAACAGTGGATGTTCTAATCAGAAGCAAAAATAAATAGCTCAAAGTGAGGTGAAGCAGGGGGATTAATCTGAAATGTACACCACTCTGGCTCCACAGATCCCACATGACTCCCAAAGCTCCTACAGAAGTTTTGTTTTTGGCTTGATTGAAAATGTTAGCCATGGTGAGTTAGGTGTTGAGTTCTTGTGGAAAGGGTTCATGGTGAAAACTTAATGGTGGAAAGGGAAGGAGCACTTGTTGAATATTGTGATTCTGAGTGGAAAGTTGCTCTCTAGGCTTCATGTCTGCGGGCTCCACAATGTTTACTCCACTTTGCACTGAATCGAGGCTGAAACCACGGTCTGATCCGGCTGCTCTGGGCTTTGAGCCTGATGACTCATTTTCATTCTAAATGCTATTTGCTTATTTTTATTGTTTGCATGATTTGTTTATTTTCTCTCTGCACATTGGGTGTTGATTTTTATTTATAAATTATTTTGGGTTTCTTTGTTTTGTGGCTGCCTGTATGGAGACGAATCTCAAGGTTGCCTAATGTATAAATACTTTGAACATAAATGTATATTGAACTTTGAACTTTTAAACTTGATGGAATAATGGAACAGACTCAATGGGAAAGATGGCCTAATTCTTCTATGTCTTTTGGTTTTATGGTCTTACAAAACAGACAACAATGCAGTGAACCTCTTCTGCAATCCCTGCAATGTTTCCACATCCTTCTTGCCATGCAGCAAACAGAACTACACACCTACACTAAGTGTGTCCTATCCATATTTTTATACATTTGCAAAATGCATTCTTGAATGCTCGATGTTGGCAAATGCCGTAAACCCTCTTTGCACCTGCATTACATTTCCCTCTGTTCAAATTTTCGTGGAGTTAATGACTTGCACCCAAAGATTTGTAAACGGATCTGGATCTGCTTTGGTAATAATTCAATTAAAGATGTTTTTGGGGATCTTGCTGCCGAGGAGGGAGCAAAGTAGGAAATGGGTGTGATGTTAAAGGAACTTTTCATGCAAACTCAGCAGACAGTACTTCACTTCATTCCCTCTCTGAAGGCCGTGACTGCTCTTTGAAGTAACTTTTAGAGCTCACCTCTTCTAAATTCTTTTCCATCCATTGCTGCATTTCAAGAGCTCTGACGTGATTTCATTTTGCTTTAGTTAGATGTGAGGGGAAGACCTACTGAATGGAATTACTCATTCACAATGGATAAAAGCCACGTCGGATCTGTTCCTGAACAAAATCAACTCCATTTTGACAGGAAATGGCCTGTGTAAGTAGACAACCACTGTAGTTTCTATTTCTCATAGAATCATAGGACATAGTAAACAGAAAGGTCTCTCAGTCTGAGAGAGCTTCAGTACAAGGGATAACAATTCTCACAGGTCACACATATTGGAGACGTAGTGCAGAATCAGAATCAGAATCAGAATCAGGTTTAGTTTCACTGTCATACTACATGTTCTGAAATTATCTGTATCGGCGCCATCTTGAAGTTTAACTAAACAATGTTAATTGTTCAACTGCACAGCCTGCTGAGATCCCCAGCATTTTGTGTGTGTTGTTTCATTGTTCATTGTAGTGTGAGGGTAGAGATGATCCAAGAATATGGCTTATTTATATTGTCCTGAATTTTTGTTGCTGCCTTTGCAATTGTTTATAAACACTTAATTTCACATTGTATAGAAATGGATAAATGATAAAATAATTCAGTACAGACAGAGAGCTTTTGTTACTTTGGGTTTGTTATATTTGTTTTAGAGGAAAACAGTACAGCATATTAGTCATGAATGTATATCTACTTAAATTCTGTACTTTGTGAGTGCTGACTCTGTTGTGTCAGTCACTGCTGTCATCTGTGTAATGTTCACCCTCAGCAAAAGATGTGGTTAGAACTTCTGTTTTTATTTAACTTACGGAACAGAATATAGAGAAGTACCAACAGATGCGATATGTAAACAAATTGTTCCACCCTCTTCCTGCATTGCCCCATCACTTCTTGGAAAACTTCTCAATATGCTGATGAGGACAAGTGCAGAAATGCAAAATATCTTCAGATAAGCATTTTTGTTTCAGCAAGATCACTGAACAACAACAGCAATATCATGAAGAAAAGACCTTTTGACCTTCGTGTTTAAAATTAATCCCAATCCTGTGCACAGCTGTAAGTACAACTATGGAATCATAAAATGTTTTCCAGTCGGTTGTTGGGAAGTTATCCAAGAACTGAGGCTTTAGAAGGTATTGGTCAGACTGCCCTTGGAATATGTTGAACATTTTAGGAATCCGTGTCTATGAAAGGATATGCTGTATTTGGAGAGGGTCCAGAGGAGATTCAAGGGAATGGTCCAAGGAATGAAAAAGGTTAACGCATGAGGAACGTTTGATGACTCTGGGCCTGTACTGCTGAAGTTTAGAAGAATGAGGAGGAAATTTCATTGAAAACTCTTGAATAGTGAAAGATCTGGTTGGAGTGTATGTGGAGATGATGTTTCCTGTCATGGGGGAGTCTCAGACCAGAGAGCACAATGGCATCCCATTTGAACAGAGATGAGAAGGAATTCTTTAGTCAGAGTGTGGTGAAACTATGGAATTCATTGAAAAAGAATGCTGTGGAGGCTACATCATTGCGAATATTTAAAGTGGATGTTTGTGGTTTTTGATTGGAAAAGGTGTTGAAAGTTATGGAGAGAATGGGGCTGAGGTGGATAATAAATCGGCTATTATAGAATGGTGGCACAGATTGATGGGCTGAATGGCCTAATTATGTTCCTGGAATATCGTCTTCTGGTCTTATGGTCTTAAGTGATGGAATAATGCAGGAAGAGGATGGAACAATTTGTTTATATGAGGCATCCATTGGCACCTCCTTAAAGTCTATTTTGTAAGTCAAGTAAAGAGCACAGAAGTTCTAAGCATATCCACTGAGAATTTCTTTGGGATGTCCTCAGAAAGGGAATGGGCCTCTTTCAGAATCAGAATCAGGTTTGTTTTCACTGTCTTCTGATGTAAAACTGTTGTTTTGCAGCAGGAAAAAAAACGAGCAAGTTCTTTCCCTCAGACTATTAATGAGCTTGGGTTTATCAGGTCCAGATTCACAAGCGGGAGCACTGTGAATGGAATTATATCAGGCTAATCAAATCCCATCGGATAACTCTGACCTGAAGAGGTCATGAGCTCAAAACAGACTCTGGTGTTATTGCTTCTCAGGGAAATGCATGGCAGAAATGTGACAGATGTTCAGGGAACATTTGCATGGCATTCTTCATGGGTATGTTCCATTGAGGCAGGGAAAGGACAGTAGGGTAAAAGAATCATGGTGTACAAAGGATGTAGAAAATCTAGTTAAAAAGAAAAGAAAAACTTACAAAAGGTTCAAGAAACTATGTACTGTTAGAGCTTGAGAAAATTACAAGGGTGCCAGAAAAGAACTCAAGAATGAAATTAGGAGAACCAGAAGGGGCCATGAGAAGGCTTTGGTGAGCAGGATTAAGGAAAGCCCCAAGGCATTCTACAAGTAAATGAAGAGCAAGAGGATGAGCTGTGTGAGAATAGGACCAATCAGGAGCGATAGTGGTTACGTGCATGGAGCCGATGGAGGTAGTGGAGGAACTTAATGAATACTTTGTTTCAGTATTCACCAGTGAAAAGGATCTTAGCAAATGTGGGGGTGACATACAGTGGCCTGAAATGCTTGAGTGTATAGACATTAAGAAAGAGGATCTGCTGGAGCTTTTGATAGGTATTAAGTTAGATGAGTCACCGGGACCGAACGAGGTATATCCCAGGCTATTGTTGGAAGCAAAGGAGGAAATTGCTGAGCCTCTGGTGATGATCTTTGTATCATCAATAGGGACAGGTGAAACACCAGAGGACTACGTGGTTGCAAACTTTGTTCCCTTGTTCAGGAAAGAGAGTAGAGATAACCCAGGAAATTACAGACCAATTAGTCTTGCTTCAGTGGTGGGCAAGTTGTTGGAGGAGATCCTGAGAGGCAGGATTTATGAGTATCTGAAAAGACATAATCTTATTCGGGATAGTTAGCATGGCTTTGCCAAAGGCACGTCAAGCCTTACGAATCTGATTGAATTCTTTGAGGATGTAACAAAACAGATTGATGAAGGTATAGTAGTGGATGTAGTGTAAATGAATTTCAGTAAGACCCCTACTCTTTGTGATTTTTATATATGACCTTGATCAGGAAGTAGAAGGGTACGTTAGTAAGTTTGCTGATGACACAAAAGTTGGGGGTGTTGTGGATAATCTGGAGGGTTGTCAAATATTACAGAACAATGTTGATAGGATGTAGAATTGGGTTGAGAAGTGGCAGATGGAGTTCAACCCAGATAAGTGCAAAGTGGTTCATTTTGGGAGGTCAAATTTGAAGACAGGATATAACGTTATTGGTGAGTCTCTTGTCACTGTGGAGGATCAGTGTGATTTTGGGGTCTGTGTCCATTGGACATTCAAGGCTGCTGCGTGGGTGATAATGTTAAGAAGGCATATGGTATGTTAGCCTTCAACAATGGTGGGATTGAGCTCATGAGGCGTGACGTAATGTTACAGCTATACGAGACCTTAGTTAGACCTGACTTGGAGTACTGTCTTCAGTTTTGGTCATCTCACTACAGGAAGGATGTGGATACTACAAATAGAGTGCAAAGGAGATTTACAAGGATGTTGCCTGGATTGGAGAGCATGCCTTATGGGAATAGGTTGAGTGAACTTGGTCTTTTCTCCTTGGAGCGACGGATGATGAGAGATGTCCTGAAAGAGGTGGAAAAGATTGCGAGAGGCGTTGATCATGTGGATAGCCGGAGGCTATTTCCCAGGGCTGAATTGGCTAAGATGAGGGGTCATAGTTTAAGGTGCTTGGAAGTAGGTACAAGGGGGATATCAGAGGTAAGTTTTTCCACACAGAGTGGTGGGTGCATGGAATGTTCTGCTGGCAATGGTGGTGGAGGCGGATACAATAGGGTCTTTTAAGAGACTCTTAGATAGGTCCATGGAGCTGAAAAAAGTAGGGGGCTATGCGGTAAGGAAATTCTAGGCAGTTTCTAGAGTAGTTTACATGGTCGGCACAAGTTTGTGGGCCGAAAGGGCCTGTAATGTGCCGTAAATGTCTGTGATCTAAAATGCGTTACAGTAGGTAAGTAATCATGCAGCTTATCAAAGTTCAAAAAGTTTAAAGTAACTTTATTATCAAAATTTAAAAATATCACAAATACGAAGAAAGTGTAATTCTGAGAAGTGGAGTAAAAGAAAACAGTTCAGTTATTTGTTGCAACACACAAAATGCTGGAAGCACTCAGCAGGCCAGGCAGCATCAATGGAAAAGTGTATAGTCGACATTTCATATAGAACAGTAAAGCATATTATGGGCTGTTTGGCACACAATATTGAGACAATCTATATTCTGTGATCAATCTAATTCATCCCTCCTACATAGCCCATAACACTCTATTTTTCATACATGCATGCATGTGCCTATCCACGAGCCTCTTAAATGTCCCTATTATATCAGCCTCTAACCCCTTGCCTGCCATGCATTCCAGGGATGCACCACTCTGTGTATATAAAAAAAAACTTGCATCTTACATCCCTGCTAAACTTTCTTCCACTCACCTTAAAATTGATGTCCTCCAGTATTGGTCATTGTCACCACGGGAAAGGGTGCTGGCTGTCCACATAATCTATGCCCTGTACTCCACAATACTCCATTGTGATCAAACCAGAGTTTTATAGAGCTGCAACATTACCTTGCGGCTCTTGAAATCAGTCCCCTTGACTAGCAAATGCCAGCACATCATACACCTTCTTTAACACCTTTTTAACTTGTTCAGCCATTTAGAGGAATTGATGATCTTGGAGGCCTGAATCCCTCTGTTCCGCCACATTACTGTTAGATACACAGCTGTGCAGTTTTACAAGAGAATCAGCTGGTTTGTTGTTCCAAGCAACTTGGAGAACTTGCCACAGTTATTCTGCAGACTTTGGCTGTCTTGCCTGCTTCTCACTCTCCAGGTAATCACAGATAGCCTCAATGTTGCTGAGATGAGATTAGGGCTCGGTGGAGGCCACACCATCTGAAAGCTTAAAAATCTAGGGTGCTTAGTACTTTTCCAAAGTACGAAGCATTGGGAAGATTGCAAATTTGAGGTTCATTCATTTGTAGATATGTCTATAAGTCAGGAGTTTATTACCTGGGAATGAATTGTATCATCTTTTATCCTACACTATCTCCCAACAGATCAGCTTTCTAAACAGACACTCTTACACTTTAACCCAGATCTGAGAGTGGATTCCAGACCTGAAACTGGGTTTTACGAAAGGTCCCTGTTATGGTTTGTAGCTCAAAAACAGTAAACAAATTCAAAGGAAGTAAGAGAGCTGAGAAAAGTGAATCCTAATTTGTGTTTTCATTTTAAGTGAGGCGTGCACGTACCAAGTGTTGGTGTCATGACACATGCAATTCACACCTTTGACTTATAATCCATATTTAATTATTTAAGCAAACAAGAATACTTAAACAATATTTACAATATTACTCGGATACTACTGAAATATTAAATACACAACACCTTGCAGCTTAGGTATAATCTCCACCTCAATAAAAAATGCATCTCACCACATATACAGTATACTGCATGAAGGATTTCTTCCTCTTGTGGGATAACCCCTTTCCAGACAGGGGTATCACTCTGCTTAGCAAGTGAGACTTGTGGCTGTGAAACCATCTCAGATTCTGTGGCCTCCTCCTAGTGGTTGTAGGAGTTGTTGACTCTGAGACTGCAGGAAGAGTTTCTGACTGTGTTAAATACATAGAGTACATAGAAATCTACAGCACATTACAGGCCCTTTGGCCCACAATGTTGTGCCGACCATGTAATCTACTCAAGAGATTGCCTAGAATAGTCTGTAAAGGACACCTTTCTTCTCCTAGTTCATGCATTTAGTTCACTGGAGTATTCTCTTATTAATCCTTCTATTGCTCCCGTTATGATCTGATCTTTCATCTTGGTTTCCTCAACCACAACATGTGATGAATCCTCTGTTTTTGTCTCTCCTTTGTCTCCTTTTTTGGTCTTCCTTTCATCGATCTGGGCTTTGGTCTTTGCATTTACTTTTGCAAGCAGTATTTTGTCTCTCACTTAAGTTCCTGAAACAACCAAAATGCACACAGAACAGGCTCCAGTCCTTTGTGCTCACACAAGCCAAATGCTTGCATCTTTCCTGACAATCCTTGAAATCTATTCCAGCTTAAAACCAAGGCACATTTCACAAGTAACTGACTGATTAACGTGTCAGAAGCTTCCTCAGACATGTTGCCGATACAGAATGTTGTAGTTGATCTGGTGCTTACATCATTTTCACATTCCTCTGAGCAACATGATCCTTCCTTGGTACAATATGCTTTCCAACTAAAGGCACAGAGGTCGGCACCAACACATGTTTGTCCTCAGTTAGGCAATGGTTTATGATGTTTGTCATAGAGGCAGTTGTGGCATTATCCAGTACCTTTCTTAATTTGGTTTCAGTTGGCTTCTTTGCAAGGGATGTGGCATGCAGTTGGTGGATGGATCTCCAATCAAACAGCAGATGTCTCAGCCAATCAAGTCCTCACAATGCTGGTTCTTCTGTTTTGTTTTCCACATACATGCTCAATGTGGCTTGTTGGTTGTTGTATTTCACATTTAGGAATATCATTCCGACAGGAGTTATCTTTCCACCAGTTTATGTTCTCAGTTGAGGACCTGCAGGCTTTAGCTTACATCTTTAAAATGCCATTCAAACTCATTTTGTGGAGTGACTGAAACAGCTGAACCGGTGTCTAATTCCATTTTAGTGAATATGCCATTCTCTCATGGTGCATGCCATATTGCTTGTCTATTGTTAATTTCATACAGTAAATCTGAAGGCTACACTGTCCAGTTTCACACTCATCATTATCAGATTTTTCATCTACAGCATGCAGATTAGTGCTCTTTTTGAAGCTGCAATTTGACTTCTTAGCTTTTTCTCTTCCCAGTACCATCCATTTATATTTATCTGGACAACATGCTGTTTGTATGTGTCCTACTTTGTTGCATTTTTTGCAAGTTTTACCTTTAAACCTGCATATCTTTAGTGAATGTGAGTCCCTGACACAATGGTAACACAATTTGATCAGCCTGGCCTGTTTATGTTTGGACATTGCAATTTGTTCACACTCACTTTCATTTTTGATTGCAATTCAATTGCATCTGTCTGTTGATTCCATTGGAACAACAATTTTAGCTGCTCTCTCAAATGTGAGTTGTGCTTCAGTTAGGAGCCATTTTTGAATGCTTTCTTGTAAGATTCCACAAAGTAAATAATCTTTCAATGCATCATTGAGCTGACAATACTCAGATAATCTCTTCAATTCAGCCACAAACGCTGAAGTGGACTCCCCTGCTTTTTGATTCTGCTTATGAAACCTATAGAAAACCCTGATCATCCTGTACATAGCACCATCCAGAGACAGAGAAGCAGTTTCAGCAACAGGTTGATATCGATGCAATGCTCCTCAGACAGGATGAAGAGGTCAATACTCCCCAATGCCATTAGGCTTTACAATTCAACCGCCAGGACTTAAGAACTTTTTTTTTTAAAGCTATTATTAATGCTTTTTGAGTTAGTGATTTAGATGCATATCATATTTATACTGAGTTAAGTATCGTATGTAATTAGTTTTGATACAACAAGTGTATGGGACATTGGAAAAAAAGGTTGAATTTCCCCATGGGGATGAATAACGTATCTATCTATCTATCTATAGCATTCTACAATCAACTATGGCATTTTTTCCAAAAGTTCCTGCCTTACTCTAAGAATATCATTAAAGCTAATTTCTGGTTTGGTTGAAGCAGTCAAACTTTGAAGTCAACTGTATGCCTTTAAAGGCAAAGTGCTCAGCAAAATTTACACTCGTTTCTCAGTGTCTATTACATTTGCTTCAGACTAGTGTTGAATTAGCTCAGTATACATATTCCAATTATCTGCTGTGGAATCAAACGAGCCAATCTTTCTGATGTAACCAACTATTTCTACTGTTTTAAATTGTTTATCACCCAGTACCAACTCTTTATGAACGGATGAACCCTTCCAATTTCTGACATTAAAAAAAACTTGATTGTGTCCTCCCTTCAGAAGAACATGTGCTGTGCTACTTCTCTTCTTTTAAACTTGACCATCTCTGCACATGCTGGGCTACGTTTTTTAAACTCTTTTTTTTGTTTGAGTCTTTAGCTGCTCTTCAAAAGGTTCATTTTAGAGATACCTTGTCACACGTGCTACATTTTCTAACTTCCGAATATAAAACTAATTCAAAAGAAAATACAGGGGTCAGGGAATGTGGGTCTAACAAAAGAGATTGATTCTCCACAAATGTTATATTTGCACAATTTCTGAAGACGTATGTATATTTGATCTTGGTACAAAATTCCAGCACAATCTGTGTGATCCAGAAGCCTTCACTTTACCTTATAGACCAGTTTGTGAGGAGCTGATTCATCAGGTTTCTGTAAAAGGCAACATTCAAATCATCAGACTCATCGACACTGGGAACTCTGCTATACATTTGTATCTGGAGCTTGGACTCCAATTTATTCACATCAACCATTCTGCATACATACAGTGTGTCAACATCTTTTCAATATCATCTGCAAATAGCTTTGTATTGACCATTGGATAAGAAAACATAAATGTCTTTTCTCAAATGATCTGTATATTTGAAAGCAAATTCCACTGACATACAGAAGCCTACCTTAGTTTTCCTTGTGAACCACGTGACTGAAATAGTGCAGATCATCAGCAGAGCAAAGAGTAGCCAACGGCCCATTTTCCATATTTTCCATATCATGAAACTGAGCAAAGGGGAAGAGATACAGAACTGATGAGATGAACCAAGGTGGTTTTGTGCTTGAAGCATTCATCTCCTGTTTCCTCTGTAACCTTAGTCAAGTGAACAGTGCAATGTAAACAGAGCCAGACAAGTTCAACTAGAGGAGTAAACTAGCATTGACTGAACGGTGGGTTGGAGAAGGGGGAACAACCTGATCATCAGTTGGAATAAAACCAAATTTTCTCAAGGCAATAGCAACATCTTGCATGAGGTCATTCATTGATTCTATTGTGGTTGTTGGAATTACTAAGTGTGCCACGATAAAATGAATCTTAGTGTTTTGTATGATGATATATACCTGTCTATACTTTACTTTGAACTTTGAAATCCTTTCTGCAATTCATCCAGTTTAATAACTGTTGTTTTTAGCAGATTCCCAACCTCTCTACTATGATTCATGCTAGAAACTTACTTTACTAACCTTTCCTTTTCTGACTCCACTTTCAGGGAACCATGTACCTGAATTCCAAGATTCCATTGTTCTTTAACACTTCCTAAGGCTGACCAAGCACTGTGAAATTCTTACTTGATTTGACTTTTGAAAATACAAAACTTGGCACAGTTCTGAATTAAACTCCATTTTGCTATTCCTCTGCCCAAAAACCCAGCTGATCAAGATTCTTCGAAATCCTATTCACTGCCTGAGAAACAATCTGTCTGAATGTCATCTGCAAATGACATTTATTTCTCCAGTTATTGTCATTGAGACTTTGCCCAACCCTGCAAGATGTGACCTTACTACTTGTTACTCTACCAGCAATCTTTGAGTCAGTGAATGTCAATGAATATCAGGGTAAAGGAAAGCAGCATCCTAGGGTTTGGCAAACACAAAACTCATCACACATCATGGGTGAGGGTTAGTGATGGAGTAGTCATGGAGAATACTGCATGACACCCCTTTGAATGTAACAAATGATTTTTATTTCCAAAGGATTAACATTTAACAAAAGATTAGGCTTGCTGTTCTTGGAGCAGATAGGGTGAAGATTGGATATAGTTGAGGGATGGAAAATTATGAGATGTACAGGTTGGATAGATGACAGCAAATTTTCCTCATTCTCAGAGGTGAATAAACCAAGATGACATAGATTTAGAAGGGATTTGAAGGGCTTGTTTTTACCCAGAGAGTGGTGGAAACAGAGTCACACTCAGTGTTTGTGAAGTGTCTGAATGAGATCTTAAGTCACATCTCCATAAAGGCACTGGGCAATGTGCTGCAAGGTTGAGTTTATATATAGTATTGTGCAAAAGTCTAAAGCACATGTAAAATAATTCTGTAAAGTGAAGATGCTTTCAAAACTAATGAAACAAAAAGTTTTTAAATATCTAAATATTTACTATAATGTGTGGTTAGCAGAAAGAAACTAAATCAAATCAGTATTGGGTGTTACCACACTTTGCCTGTAAAACCAATTACTTTCAGTACACTGTCATGCAGTTTTATAGAAAAATTAGCTGGTAGATTATTCGAAGGATCTTGGAGAACTTGCTAACTTCTTCTGCAGACTTTGGCTGTCTCACTTGGCTCTGTCTCTCCATGTAGTCCCAGAAACCCTCAATCTTGATATCAGGGCTCTGTGGAAATGTTGGCATCTGAAACTATATATAAAAAACACTGAGGGTTCAGTTGAGAACAGTAACTTGTCACTTTCATTCTGGTCATGTTGTAAGCTTTATGCATACTTGAAAAGTATTTTTCACTGTTTCTCTGAGGCTTAGGGGAAGCGGTGGGAACCGGACCTGCTGATAGTCATCCTTGGACCAACAAGCTCCCTGCCTTCAGCCAATAAGTCTGAAAAATGGCTGTATTGTTCGGAATGGTGATTGCTAAGATGTTAATCCTGCAAATGTGGAAAATGGACTTTGTGTCTATGTACGAACTGTGGCTGAGAGAACTGGTAAATATTTTACATTTGGAGAGACTGAGACTATGTAATGAGAACAGAGGGGACATTTTTGAAAGGATATGGGGCCCTGTATTGGACTTTCTTATGGGGTGAGGACTGAGGTTTTTTGGTGCGGTGCACCTCTGCTGTGTATGTTTACTTTTGCCTTTATATTATTCTCCCTTTTGCTGCTCAATATTTAATTTGATTTTGTTATTGTTGTGGTTTTTGCGGATGTGTTGCTTTTTTTGTTGTTTGTTTGTTTGTTGAAAAAAAAAGAATAAAAAATATATTTTAAAAAATTGAGGGTGCCCAAGACATTTGCAGTGTTCTGAAGATAGATGTGCAATGGAAATCCACAAGGTCTTTGTCTGTTATATGACTCTAGGACCATATGATTCTGTTACACAACAGCATTATCTGAACCCTGAAGCTTAAAGTTCAAAGTGGATTTATTATCAAAATTCATGTACGTCACCATATACAACCCTGAGATTCAATTTCTTGTGGGCATACTCAATAAATCTAAAGAATAATAACCACAACAGAATCAATGGAAAACCCACCAACTAGAACGTTCAACCCGAGTGCAAACAATAACCATCTGTGCAAATAGAAAAAGAAATTAAAATATTAATTAAATAAGGAAAAAAATATCGAGAACATGAGATGAAAAGTTCTTGAAAGTGAGTCAAATAGTTGCGTGCACATTTCAATAATGAGTCAAGTAAAGTTGAGTGAATTTATCCCCTTTGGTTATCATTATCCATTCCAATAATCTACTTAAAATAAAACTCGCACAACACATTGGAGGAACTCAGCAGGTCGAGCAACATCCGTGGAAATGAACAGTCAACGTTTCCCGCCGAGACCCGTGGAAATGAACAGTCAACGTTTCCGGCCGAGACCCGTGGAAACGAACAGTCAACGTTTCCGGCCGAGACCCATGGAAACGAACAGTCAACGTTTCTGGCCGAGACCCGTGGAAACGAACAGTCAACGTTTCCGGCCAAGACCAGTGGAAACAAACAGTCAATGTTTCAGGCCGAGCAGGTGGGGGGAGGGTGGGAAGGAGAAGGCTGGTAGGTTTCTTAGCCTGAAATGTTGACAGTTCATTTCCATGGGTCTCGGCCCGAAGCATTGACTGCTCGTTTCCACGGACGCTGCCCGACCTGCTGAGTTCCTCCAGCATATTGTGCGTGTTGCTTTGACCCCAACATCTGCAGTGTATTTTGTGTTTACTTATAAAAAAAAACTTGTATCAACTTTCACGTCTAAGTTATGGCAGAATATTTAGAGAGATCAATTTATCTTGGATTCCTGGCCTTAAAACATGTAGTAGAGAATTGGTTATACTACTGGATGTGGAAATGAAAACAATATTCTCACAGACATTCAGTTTAAATGAATAAAATTGTAATTTCCCTCTTAATCATCTCTTATACAGGAGTAGGGCCAATCATAGCACCAGCAATGAGAACATTGTACATTTGAGCAGAACTGGATTAAGTGGTTTACCTTGCAGCTGATACTGTTGTAAATGTTTCACATGAATATTCACGTCCTGTTGAGGCAAGGAAAGATAATTCAGTCTTATGTCTTTTCCAAGTGCAGTTAAGCAAGAGTACATGATTGACGGGTAGAAACTCATGCCTCAATAAAGGACTGATAGGTTACATGGAGGTGAGTAATTTTCTGTTTCCTGTGCATATCTGAACACCGATGTTCCTGGGGAAGTTATGGGGCTTGGATCGCTGGGATTGAAAACCCTATTTAATCCTGTGCATATCTGAACACCGATGTTCCTGGTGAAGTTATGGGGCTTGGATCGCTGGGACTGCAAACCCTATTTAATCTTGTGCATATCTGAACACCGATGTTCCTGGGGAAGTTATGGGGCTTGGATCGCTGGGATTGAAAACCCTATTTAATCCTGTGCATATGTGAACACCGATGTTCCTGGGGAAGTTATGGGGCTTGGATCGCTGGGACTGCAAACCCTATTTAATCTTGTGCATATCTGAACACCGATGTTCCTGGGGAAGTTATGGGGCTTGGATCGCTGGGATTGAAAACCCTATTTAATCCTGTGCATATGTGAACACCGATGTTCCTGGGGAAGTTATGGGGCTTGGATCGCTGGGACTGCAAACCCTATTTAATCATGTGCAAACAGAAGTGGAAGTTCCAGCCGGGCTAATGACAGCTGCCAGCACTGGGAGATCTGTTGTTGGGGTCGCAACATCCACCAGAGGGATGAACTCATCTCTGCACTGAGTGAATGTGGAGATATTGGACCAAGTACAGTTGTTGATATGATAGTGTAATGCTTCTGTTCTCAATGAAAAGCCAATTCCTGATATAATACAAAATACTGAAGGAATTCAGCAGTTCAGGCAGCATCTACGGAAAGAATAAACAGTAGACATTGCAGACGAAAACCCTTTCTGATGAAGGATTTTGGCCTGAAACACTTACTGTTTTTTCCTTTGCATAGATGCTGCCTGACCTGCTGAGTTTCTGCATCATTTTGGATATGTTGCTCTTGTTGTCCACCATATGCAGAAGAACCTCTTGTGTTCCAGTTCTAATAGTGGGCAGACAAACATCATTAAACATTAGAGTTATACAGTATGGGAACAGGCCCATCAGCTCAACTCATTCACACTGATGAGTGTGTTTAACTGATCTAGTCTTACTTGCTTGCATTTAGTCCAGAAAGGTTTTAAAATCATTTTTATGGTCTCCACCTGCCCAAATTTGTTCAGTAATATGTTCCAGATACCCTCATTGTCTGTGTAAAAATATTGCCCCTCAGGTCCCTTTTATATACAACATGGATCTGTATAACACAGTACAGGCCTTTCGGCCCACCATGTTGTTCCAGCCTTAACTGTACTCCATGATCAATCCAACCCTTCCCTCTGCACAGCACACAACTGTCATGTATCGATCGAAAAGTGCCTTGAACATCCCTGATATATTCGGTTACATCAAGATAAATCTCCTCTACATCCTGTAAAGATTCCACAACCTTCCTAGAATGAGGAGACCCGCACCAAACACAAAACTCCATGTGTGAACTAACCAGTGTTTTATAGAGCTTTAATGTTACCTCCTGACTCTTGACTTAAGTACTCCAATTAATGAAGGTCAATAGAGCATGTGCCTTCATCACCATCCTTTCAATTTGTTAGTCAACTTTGAAGGACATTTGTTCTTGGACTCCAACATCTTGCCATTAACATTGTATTCTGTCTTCAAATGTCATCTTCCAAAATGTACACCTTCACACTTTTCCAGATAGAACTCCATTTTGCATCCTGTCTTTGTCCATAAGACTACAAGGATCAGAAGACAGAGAAGCAGAATTAGGCCTTCAGCCCATCGAGCCTGGTCCACCATTTTATTATAACTGATGCATTGTCTTCTCAACCCCATTCTCCTGCCTTCTCTCCATTACCTTTCATGCTCTGACTAATTAAGAACTGATCAACTACTGCCTTAAAGACACTCAAGTGACATGGCTTCCACCACTGCCTGTGGTAACGAGAGCTGTATAACCTTAGGCCACAAACTTATCAATCACCCCTTGTATTGCACATGGTATAAACTGTTCAATTCTCTGTATTTTCCATGAAACAACCCACTGGAAACTGTTTCGAAATCTAGAAGAAGCGAGTTTGGGTTCTTGCTGTTTTTCAAAGATGAGAAAATCTCAGTCAGTGATCAGAAACATCAGCCATTTGGATACAAAGCTACCATACTCAGCAAGACAAGATACTCTCTGGTTTAACACTCACTTCTCAGCTACTGAACATGACATGCCATTCTCTGCAAGATTTGTCACGGTGGAGACAGAATGTTCCAGAAATGCTTGAATGCAACCTTCAGAACATAGATTAACACCCCCACTCCACTAACTCCTCCCTCCACAAAACCCACCACCACTACTTTTTCATTTCTTATCAGCCACTTGAGTTACAAGCACAATTGTGCCTATGGTGCTTTATGAACATGCAATCAATGTATATAAACTGTCTTATGAATTTGTATCTATTGTGTTACTTTATTATCGTGATCTATATCTTATTGTGTTTTTGTTTTGTACTGCATCGGATCCAGAGTAACAATTATTTTGTTCTCCATGCACTTGTGTGTTGGAAATGATATTAAGCAATCTTGAATCTTGAAAACAGTACATGATACTCAATCAATCACCCTGATGATTCAGACCCTCCTCCACCACTTACCAGTGCCACTGAATCGAATCACAAGTCTGCAATTGCCTCCTCTGTTGTAGATGGACACATTCACTATTTCACTAGACTTTGCTCCAAGAGTATTTGAGACTCTGCAGTAATATTGATGGTTTTGGTGTTTGAAGGATTGACAACGTAGATCCAGTTTACTGGTGTTAGAGATCTTTGAATCCAAAGATGAGATGTTTTCATACCATGTGTATTGAATGGGAAGGGATCCCAGTACAGACTCACAGGACAGTGACACGGAGCCCCCACCACACGAGACATTTGCAGGAGAGAGAAATTGAAGCACTGGAACAGACACCGGTTCTGTGGGAAAGAATCATTGAACATCAGAAAATTAATAAAGATGCCATAGGTGGGGATCTGAACTTCACATCAATCTGTGGCTCTGCATCGTCCCAGCTGCCTGAACTGCCACATTTGCCATTATCCTAAAGCACAGCAGAATTACTGATCAGGACAGCAGTGATGACACTGAGGATGTGTCTGTGTGAAAATCAGAGTTACAATCTCTCTCAGCATCACGGAGACAGTCTGCAGTGTTGTTTGAAAATTCAAGGCAAGTGTTGTTTTAAGGTGCCTTCTTCAGGCACGCAGGCAGAACAGATACAAGAGCAATATTAGAGGCGCATTTAGACTAACCCACTAAAAGGAGCAGAATTCAGCCATTTGGCTGATTGAGTCTGCTCTGCCATTCAATAGTGCTGATAAATATTTTCCCTCTCAAACCCATTCTGCTGCCTTCTCCCTGAATCCTTTGATGCCCTTACATATCAAGAACCTATTGTACTACACTTTAAGTATACCCCAATAACTTGGCTTCCATAGCCTTCTGTGGCAATGAATTCCACAGAATCATTACCATCTGGCCTAAGAAATTCCTCCTCAGCTCTGTTCAAAAGGAATATACTTCTGTTGTCTCTCTCCCGCAGTCTAGACTCCTCCATGGTTGGAAACGTGCTTTCTATGTCTTCCCTATGCAGTCTTCAATATTTTATAGGTTTCAATGAGTTCCTCTCTCATTCATCTAAATTCTAGTGAGTGAAGGCACAAGGCCATCCAATGTATCTCATGAATCAACTTTCCTGCCTCTATCTTATCCAACTATTTTCATTGCTCCATTTCCCACAGCAATGGGTCAGATGGAGAGCCTGGCTGCCAGGAAGTGGATGGTCAATGGGTGCTGAGAGGGGGATTACTGGAGCACATTGAGGGGGACAGAGAGAAAGAGCACGTGGTAGGAGAGGGGGGTGACTGATCCTTGAAGCAGGGATGGGAAGTGGGTAGCCTGCCCTGGGAGGAGTGAACACAGGCTGTTTTAATCTGGATTTGATTGCCTTTTTATGATTTTTGAGGTAGTTAGATCATAAGTAACACTTGCTTCTCATTGATCGGTTATCTTCAGATTATTAGATTTAGTCTGAATGTAAACTTTTGAGGGTGTGACATTTCATACAGTTCAGAGGTAGGAAAATGTGCCAAGCCTCCTACTGGAAATCAGTATGCAGTCAGTGGGTGAGAGCTACCCAACCCTCACCCGTTCCCTGTGGGATTCCATACTGCCACAGAGCTTCAGGATATCGGTGCTTCCCCTAACCATTCCCAGACAAAGCATGAATCAGACAATTTGGCGGAGACACCAAGTTAATCAATGAGAAACCTACCGTTAGACACCTGTAGATCCATATCAAACACTGGATGATTTCCAGATGTTTCAATTCCACATCTGTAAAGTCCTGTATCTTGAGAGACAAGATTCTTCATAGTAACAGTAAATATTCCCTGGGATGTGTTATCTCTGATTGTCATTCTTCCGGACTGCTCATTTTGCTCATTTGTATTCACTAACGATGTGCATTGGTGATCCCAGATGCGGCACAAATACTTTGTGTGTGAACGGTACATTGGTACATAGTGACAATCGATTGTGACCGCTCTTCCCACAACTCCTCTTACTTTATTTTCTGCCCATAAAGCACCTGAAACTGAGGGAGAAATTCAAGAAATGGACAGGTTAAATCAAATTTACACAAGTAGATTAAAGATTGTTTTGTGTCATTTCCGGTACACGAGTGTAAAGGAGAACAAAAAAGAATTGTTACTGCGGATCCAATGCAGCACCAAAATAAACAGAAATGATAAAGAACACAATTATAATGAATAAGGATGCTTTATTTAAAGCTGTTACTGTGTTCTGAGGAATCTTCTCACACTGTCTATGGGTATAATTGAATTCCAGGGAAACTGAGAAGACAACAGCATCGTCCCTCATCACATGCTCACAGCTCTTCACAAGTTATTTGATTGGAGTCATCGTTGTCACTGCCCACTGATGTCTCAGTGTGTTTCCACATTTCCAATCCAGGCAGGTGAGGATAAGATCAGTGGGGGATAACTTATAGGAGGCAATTGTGTGAGACAGGATCTACCTGAATTTGTAAAGACACGATCTGATTTGGGATAGTCTGCATGATTTTGTGCATGAGAGAACCTCTCTGAAATAAAATTGACTGAGTTTTCTTGAAAGGCTGACCAAAGGGACTGATGAGGGTAAGGAGTTTAGCAAGGCTTTTGACAAGGTCTAGCATTGTAGACTGATCTGTAATGTGAGATCACATGGTAAGGTAGCTGGATCAATACTGAATAGGCCTGGTGAAACTAGTCAGATTGGTAGTGGATTGTTTTGTTTTGACAATATTAGACTTCTTCACCAGTTGATTGCTGTTGGGATTAGTATTCTTGGTTATTAACCAGTTACTTGTCATCTATATTGATAACTTGTAATGATATTGTTGGTGTCATGATTAATAATTTGTGGACGTCACAGTAATGTAGTGGACAGTGAAAAGAGTTGTCAAATTTTACAACTGGATCTGGAAAATGAACAAGTGTTCATCCCCATTTCTCTCTGTCAAATAGATTCCCTGTACCTGTGGCCATCCCGTCTGCCTGATTTTGACCTGTCTCCTTTTTCTTCTTGCTCCTACCATTGGGCAGGAGGTGGAGGAGTCTTGGGTCCCACACGACCGGCTCCTGTACCAGATTCATTGACCTCAGCGCAGAACTGACTCTGAAGCTGTGAACTCAGCGACTCATGTTTTATGCATTATTTGTTTACATATTTATAGTATTTGCATGATTCATCTTCTTTTACACATTTGATGTATGTCAGCCTTCATTGTGAGTGGCTCGTCATGGATTCTATTGTGTTACTTTGTTTTGTGGGTGTCTGCAAGAAGATGAATCTCTAGTTTGTTTGTGCTATACATTCTTTGATAATATATTTACTTTGAACTTCGAACTGGGAAAGTACCACTGAAATGAATGGCTGATGGAATTGAACTGAAGCGGTGTGGAGTGATGAATTTTGGGAAATTAAACAAGGACAGTAGAGAACTAGGTGTGCAACTACATAGGTCTCTGAAGGTGGCAACACAGGTGGACAAAGCGGTGAACAAGGCAGATGCCATGCTTGCAATAATGGATAAATAAGTACAGTTGAGTTTGCATGTTACTGATATAAAGAACACTGAGTAGACCTGACCTCAAAAGCTCTGTGCATTTCCAGAGGAAGGGTGTGATTAAATTAGAGAGAGCACAGAAAACATTCACAAAGACCGACCCCTGCAGAACACCACGAGTCACTGATAGAAAACAGAAATGTCCACCTTATTCCCACTCTTTGCCTCCTGTCAGTCAGCCTATCCTCAATGCGCATGAGTATCTTCCCTGTGATATCACGGGTTTTTATAATGTTTAGCAGCCTGATGTGTGACACCTTGTCAAAGGCCTTCCAAAAATCCAGGTAAGCAACATCCACTGATTCTCTTTTGTCTATCCTGCCTGTTATTTCCTCAAAGAATTCCAACATCTTTTTCAGGCAAGGTTGCCCCTTGAGGAAACAATATTTTATCATATGCCTCCAAGTACCCCAAAACCTCGACATTTTACTAAACACTGAAGTCAGTCTATCTGGTCTACAATTTCCTTTCTTTTGCTTCCACTCCTTAAAGAGTGGACTGACATCCCCAATGTTCCAGTTCTCTGGAACTTTCTAGAATCTAGTGATGCTTGAAACAAATTACTGACTAGGTTTGTCCGCCATTTCTTTATCTCTTATTACTATCTCTTCAGCTTCATTATCCAGTTGTCTGATATCCACTCTGACTTATAACCATATAACAATTTCAGCACGGAAACAGGCCATCTCAGCTCTTCTAGTCCGTTCCAAATGCTTACTCTCACCTAGTCCAACCGACCTGCACTCAGCCCATAACCCTCCATTTCTTTCCTGTCCATATACCGATCCAATTTTACTTTAAATGACAATATCGAACCTGCTTCTACCACTTCTACTGGAAGTTCATTCCACACAGCTACCACTCTACATTTTATACTTTTATATCGAAAAATGTTTGGTATCCTTTTTTATATTATTGGCTAGTTTTCCTTCAAATTTAATCTTTTCTCTCTTTCTGACTTTTCTCATTGCCTTTTGATGCCTTTTAAAAGTTTCCCAGTTCTTTAACATCTCACTAACATTTGCTATACTATGTGCCCTTCCTTTTGTTTTCATGACAGTGTCACTGTCCCCCAACTCAACACCTACTCTAGCATCTTCAATGCAGAAGCTAGACGTATTAATGGAATGCTCCCAATTTTTCTGGATGTGCAAATCCAACGATGTTTGAGATGCTCCACGTTTTTCTGGACAAAGTGCCAGACTGACTGTTCTCTGCACTTTATTTCTACCCCATGGTGGGTGCAATGTGTAGCTTCTAGAAATGTAAAGATAATCCCTACCCTAACTAGAAGTACAAGAGTAGCAGTAACAGCAGAACAAGAAGAAATATTTAAAGATATCCTCCATTGAAAGGAGAACTTACTGGTGCCATTGATTTCTGTTACATAGCTGCAGATCTCTCCGTTGTTGAAGACTGTCACGTTAACCGTTACACTGGATCTTGCTCCGAGCTGATTCGAGGCACTGCAGTAATATTGTTGGTGCTGCTGTTTGAAGGATTGACAATGTAGAGTCAGTTCATTGGTATCTGAGATCTTTGGATACCCAGATGAGGTTTGTTCATACCATGTGTACTGAATGGGAAGGGATCCCTGGAAGGATTCACAGGAAACTCTCAATGAGCCCCCGATACGGGAGATATTTGCTGATGACAGATATCGAAGCACAGGAACAGACACAGGTTCTGTGGGAAAGAATTAAATATTCAGACCCTGAATAAATATCTGAAAATAAAATACTCTTTTGCTACATTTTAAGTACACATGTTCACCTGCTCGTTAATACAAATATCTAATTAGCTAATCGTTGCAGAAACACAGTCCATATAAGGATGCAGACATGGGCGAGAGGTTCAGTTGTTGTTCAGGTCAAACATCAGAATGAGGAAGAAATGTGATCAAAGTAACTTTACCCATGGAATGATTGCTGGTGCCAGATGGGGTAGTTTAAGTATCTCAGAAACTGCAGATCTCCTGGGATTTTCACACCCACTGTCTCTAGACTTGGGAAAGAATGGTGTGAAAAATAAAAAGTAACATCCAGTGAGTAGCGATTCTATGAGCAGAAAAACCCTTGCTGATGAGAGGGGTTAGAGGAGAATGGCCAGACCGGTTCAAGCTGACAGAATTGTGACAGGAATTCAGATAATCATGTGTCACAACAAAGCTGTTCAAGATAACCACATGTTACAACAGTGGTCTGCATAAGAGCATCTCTAAATGCACAATACAGTGAACTTTGAAGTGGATGGGCTACAGCGGCAGAAGACAACAAACATGCATCCATTGGTTACATTATTCCGTACAAGACGTATCTAATAAAGTGATTGCTGTGTGCTTAAAAGCAGCAACTTGTGAGATATCCATCAGATGTTAGATGGCTTCAGGATAAAATGAATTTGTGACGAGGTTTAGTGTAGAGAGAGAAACATTTAACATTGAAATTAATGCAGAAATCTTTAGGGATGGACGTGGTCTGGACAAAGATCTTGTAACTCTGCTGAGATTGCAGAGGATGAGACTGCAGAGGACAGGAGGAGGAGGAGATTGCATTTCTCCATTCAACAAGTTTAACCCTGGGATCAGCACATCGTCACTCCCCAGGACATCTGATTCTCTGACCATTCATAAGAACATGACAACATCAGAAATAGCAGCTGTCTTGGCTATCTGACCCAACGAGCCTGCTCCACAGTTCAATAAGTTTATGTCTGATCTGACCACGGACACATCTCCACCTATCTTTCCTTTCCCCATAACCCTTAATTCCCCTACTATGCAATAATCATTCCAACCTTGTTTTAAATATATTTACTGAGGAAGCCTCCACTGCTTCATTGAGCAGAGAATTCCACAGATTTACCACTCTCTGGGAAAAGCAGTTCTTCCTCATCTCCATCCTAAATCTACTCCCCCGAATCTTGAGGCTATGTTCCCTAATTCTAGTCTCACCTACCAGTGGAATCAACTTTCCTGCCTCTATCTTATCCATCTCTTTTCATTCACAGCAACGGGTCAGATGGAGAGTCTGGCTGCCAGGAAGTGGATGGTCAATGGGTGCTGAGAGGGGGATTATTGGAGCACTTTGAGGGGGACAGAGAGAAAGAGCATGTGGTAGGAGAGGGGGTGACTGATCCTTGAAGCAGGGATGGGACGTGGGATAGCCTGCCCTGGGAGGAGTGAACACAGGCTGTTTTAATCTGGATTTGATTGCCTTTTTATGATTTTTGAGGTAGTTAGATCATAAGTAACACTTGCTTCTCATTGACCTGTTATCTTCAGATTATTAGATTTAGTCTGAATGTAAACATTTGAGGGTGTGACATTTCATACAGTTCAGAGGTAGGAAAATGTGCCAAGCCTCCTACTGGAAATCAGTATGCAGTCAGTGGGTGAGAGCTATATGAGTGGGGTTTCCCAACCCTCACCCGCTCCCTGTGGGATTCCGTACCACCACAGAGCCTCAGGATATCGGTGCTTTCCTAAACATTCCCAGAGAAAACATGAATCAGATAATTTGGTGGAGACACCAAGTTAATCAATGCGAAACGTACCGTCAGACACCTGTAGATCCACGTCAAACATTGGATGATTTCCAGATGTTTCAATTCCACATCTGTAAAGTCCTGTATCTTGAGAGACAAGATTCTCAATAGTAACAGTAAAGATTCCCTGGGATGTGTTATCTCTGATTGTCATTCTCCCATGCTGTTCACTTTGCCCATTTGTACTCACTAACAATGTGCATTGGTGATCCGAGATGCGGCACAAATACTTTGTGTGTGAACGGTAGATTGTTGCATAGTGGCAATTGATTGTGCTCGCTCTTCCCACAACTCCTTTCACTTTATCTTCTTCCCATAAAGCACCTGAAACTGAGGGAGAAATTCTTCACAAAATGGACTTGTTAAATCAAATTTACACAAGCAGATTAAAAATTGTTTTGTGTCATTTCCAGTACCCGAGTGTAAAGGAGAAGAAAAAAATATATTATTCTGGATCCAATGCAGCACCAAAAAAACGGAAATGATAAAGAACACAATTATAATGAATAAGGATGCTTTCTTTAAAGCTGTTTCTGTGTTCTGAGGAATCTGCCCACACTGTCTATGGGTATAATTGAATTCCAGGGAAACTGAGAAGACAACAGCATCGTCCCTCAACATATGCTCACAGCTCTTCACAAATTATTTGACTGGCATCATTGTTGTCACTGCCCACTAATGTCTCAGTGTGGTTCCACATTTCTGAATCAGTCACAATCCATGAAGGTGAGGATAAGATCAGTGGGGGGTAACTCACTGGAGTCAATTGTGTGAGACAGGATCGACCTGAATTTGTAAAGACACGATCTGATTAGGGATAGTCTGCATGATTTTGTGAATGAGAGAACCTTTCTCAAATAAAATTGACTGAGTTTTTTTTGAATGTCTGGCCAAAGCGACTGATGAGCGTAAGGAGTTTAGCAAGGCCTTGACAAGGTCTCTGATTGTAGACTGATCTGTATTGTGAGATCACATGGTAAATTAGCTGGATTACTGAATAGGCCTGGTGGAACTAGTCAGATTGGTAGTGGCGCGTTTCTTTTTGGCAATATTAGAATTCTTCACCAGTTGATTGCTGTTGGGATCAGTATTCTTATTTATTATCCAGTTACTTGTCATCTATATTGATAACTTGTAATGATATTGTAGGTGTCATGATTAATAATTTGTGGACGTCACAGTCACATAATGGACAGTGGTAATAGCTGTCGATTTTACAACTGGATCTTGAAAATGAACGTGTTCAGCCCTATTTCGCTGTCAGCAAGATTCCCTGCACCTGTGCCCATCCCGTCTGCCTGAATTTGACCTGTCTCATTTTCTTCTTGCTCCTATCATTGGGCAGGAGGTGGAGGAGTCTTGGGTCCCACACGACCGGCTCCTGTACCAGCTTCATTGACCTCAGCGCGGAACTGACTCTGAAGCTGTGGACTCACTTTCAGGAACTGTGTGATTCATGTTCTATGTATTAATTGTTTACTTATTTTTAGTATTTGCATGATTCATCTTCGTTTACACATTTGATATTTATCAGCCTTTATTGTGTGTGGTTTGTCGTGGATTCTATTGTGTTACTTTGTTTTGTGGGTGACTGCTAGAAGATGAATCTGTGGATTGTTTGTGGCATACATACTTTGATAATAAATTTACTTTGAACTTTGAACTGAGAGAGTGGCCAATGAAATGAATGGCTGATGGAATTGAACTCAAGCAGTGTGAAGTGATGCATTTTGGGGAATTAAACAAGGACAGTAGAGAACGAGGTGGGCAACTAAATAGTTTTCTGAAAGTGGCAACACAGGTGGACAAAGTGGTGAACAAGGCAGATGCCATGCTTGTCTTCAATGGATGAGGCAATAAGTACAGTTGGGATGGCATGTCACAGCTATAAAGAACACTGACTAGACCCCAACTCAATTGCTCTGTGCAGTTCCAGAGGAAGGGCGCGATTAAATTACAGAGAGCACAGAAAACATTCACAAAGACTGACTCCTGCAGAACACCATGAGACACTGATTGAAAACAGAAACACCCCGTTTATTCCCACTCTTTGCCTTCTGCCAGTCAGCTAATCCTCAATGCCCACGGGTATCTTTCCTGTGGTATCACGGATTCTTATCATGTTTAGCAGCCTGATGTCTGACACCTTGTCAAAGGCCTTTCAAAAATCCAATAATCCAAGATTCTCCTTAGTCTATTCTGCCTGTTATTTCATCAAAGAATTCCAACAACTTTTTCAGGTAAGATTTCCGTTTAAGGAAACCATATTTTATCATAGGCCTCCAAGTACCCCGAAACCTCAACATTTTCCTAAACACTGAAGTCAGTCTAACTGGTCTATAATTTCCTTTCTTTTGCCTCCCTTTCTTCTTAAAAAGTGGACTGACATTTCCAATGTTCCAGTTCTCTGGAACTTTCTAGAATCTAGTGATGCTTGAAACATCACTACTGATGCCACCACAATCTCTTCGGCTGCCTCGTTCAGAACCCTGGGGAGTAGTCCACCTGGTCCAGGTGACTTATATACCTTCAGATCTCTCAGCTCCCAAGCACCTTCTCCTTACCAATAGCAACCACACTCACTTCTGCTCCCCTGACATTCTCAGATCTTTTTCATACTACTTGTTCCTTGCTCAGTAACGTCTGAAGCAAATTACTGACTAGGTTTGTCCGCCATTTCTTTGTCTCTTATTACTATCTCTCCAGCTTCATTATCCAGTTGTCTGATATCCATTCTGACTTATAACCATATAACAATTTCAGCACGGAAACAGGCCATCTCGGCCCTTCTAGTCCATGCCGAATGCTTACTCTCATCTAGTCCCACCGACCTACACTCAGCCCATAACCCTCCATTCCTTTCCTGTCCATATACCAGCCAATTTTACTTTAAATGATAATAACAAACCTGCTTCTACCACTTCTATTGGAAGCTCGTTCCACACATCTACCACTCTCCATTTTATACTTTTATATTGGAAAATGTTTGGTATCCTTTTTATATTATTGGCTAGTTTTCCTTCAAATTTCATCTTTTCTCTCTATGTGACTTTTCTCATTGCCTTTTGATGCCTTTTAAAAGTTTCCCAGTTCTTTAACATCTCTCTAACATTTGCTATACTATGTACCCTTCCTTTTGTTTTCATGACAGTGTCACTGTCCCACAACTCAACACCTACTCTAGCGTCTTCAATGCAGAAGCCAGAAGTATTAATGGAATGCTCCCAATTTTTCTGGATGTGCAAATCCAACTATGTTTGAGATGCTCCACGTTTTTCTGGACAAAGTGCCAGACTAACTGTTCTCTGCACTTTATTTCTACCCCATGGTGGGTGCAATGTGTAGCTTCTAGAAATGTAAAGATATTCCCTACCCTAACTAGAAGTATAAGAGTAGCATTAACAGCAGAACAAGAAGAAATATTTAAAGATATCCTCCATTGAAAGGAGAACTTACTGGTGCCATTGATTTCTGTCACATAGCTGCAGATCTCTCCGTTGTTGAAAACTGTCACATTAACCGTTACACTGGATCTTGCTCCAAGCCGATTCGAGGCACTGCAGTAATATTGATGGTGCTGCTGGTTGAAGGATTGACAATGTAGAGTCAGTTCATTGGTATCTGAGATCTTTGGATGCTCAGATGAGGTTTGTTCATACCACGTGTACCGAATGGGAAGGGATCCCTGGAAGGACTCACAGGAAACTGACACTGAGCCCCCGATACGGGAGATATTTGCTGATGACAGATATCGAAGCACAGGAACAGACACAGGTTCTGTGGGAAAGAATTAAATATTCAGACACTGAATAAATATCTGAAAATAAAACAACAACACACACAAAATGCTGGTGGAACACAGCAGGCCAGGCAGCATGTATAGGGAGAAGCGCTGTCGATGTTTTGGGCCGAGACTCTTCGTCAAGGGTCTCAGCCCAAAGCGTCTACAGCGCCTCTCCCTATAGATGCTGCCTGGCCTGCTGTGTTCCACCATCATTTTGTGTGTGTTGTTGTTTGAATTTCCAGCATCTGCAGATTTCCTCATGTTTGCTCTGAAAATAAAATACTCTTTTGCGACATTATTAAGTACACATGCTCACCTGCTCGTTAATAAATGTCTAATTAGCTAATCGTGTGGCAGAAACACAGTCCATATAAGGATGCAGACAAGTTCGAGAGGTTCAGTTGTTGTTCAGGTCAAACATCAGAATGAGGAAGAAATGTGATCAAAGTAACTTTACCCATGGAATGATTGCTGGTGCCAGATGGGGTAGTTTAAGTATCTCAGAAACTGCAGATCTCCTGGGATTTTCACACCCACTGTCTCTAGACTTGGGAAAGGACGGTGTTAAAAACAAAAAGTAACATCCAGTGAGCAGCGATTCTATGAGTAGAAAAACCCTTGCTGATGAGAGGGGTCAGAGGAGAATGGCCAGACCGGTTCAAGCTGACAGAATTGTGACAGGAATTCAGATAATCATGTCACAACAAAGCTGTTCAAGATAACCACATGTTACAACAGTGGTCTGCATAAGAGCATCTCTAAATGCACAATACAGTGAACTTTGAAGTGGATGGGCTACAGCGGCAGAAGACAACAAACATGCATCCATTGGTTACATTATTCCGTACAAGACATATCCAATAAAGTGATTGCTGTGTGCTTAAAAGCAACAACTTGTGAGATATCCATCAGATGTTAGATGGCTTCAGGATAAAATGAATTTGTGACGAGGTTTAGTGTAGAGAGAGAAACATTTAGCACTGAAATTAATGCAGAGATCTTTAGGGATGGACGTGGTCTGGACAAAGGTCTTGTAACTCTGCTGAGATTGCAGAGGATGAGACTGCAGAGGAGCAGGAGGAGGAGGAGATTGCATTTCTCCATTCAACAAGTTTAACCCTGGGATCAGCACATCGTCACTCCCCAGGACATCTGATTCTCTGACCATTCATAAGAACATGACAACATCAGAAATAGCAGGTGTCTTGGCTATCTGACCCAACGAGCCTGTTCCACAGTTCAATAAGTTTATGTCTGATCTGACCACGGACTCATCTCCACCTATCTTCCCTTTCCCCATAACACTTAATTCCCCTACTATGCAATAATCATTCCAACCTTGTTTTAAATATATTTTCTGAGGTAGCCTCCACTGCTTCATTGAGCAGAGAATTTGACAGATTCACCACTCTCTGGGAAAAGCAGTTCCTCCTCACCTTCACTCTAAATCTTCTCCACTGAATCTTGAGGCTATGTTCCGTAATTCTAGTCTCACCTACCAGTGGAATCAACTTTCCTGCCTCTATCTTATCCATCTCTTTTCATTGCTCCATTTCCCACAGCAACGGGTCAGATGGAGAGTCTGGCTGCCAGGAAGTGGATGGTCAATGGGTGCTGAGAGCAGGATTACTGGAGCACTTTGAGGGGGACAGAGAGAAAGAACATGTGGTAGGAGAGGGGGTGACAGATCCTTGAAGCAGGGATGGGAAGTGGGATAGCCTGCCCTAGGAGGAGTGAACACAGGCTGTTTTAATCTGGATTTGATTGCCTTTTTATGATTATTGAGGTAGTTAGATCATAAGTAACACTTGCTTCTCATTGACCTGTTATTATCAGATTATTAGATTTAGTCTGAATGTAAACTTTTGAGGGTGTGACATTTCATACAGTTCAGAGGTAGGAACATGTGCCAAGCCTCCTACTGGAAATCAGTATGCCGTCAGTGGGTGAGAGCAATATGAGTGGGGTTTCCCAACCCTCACCCGTTCCCTGTGGGATTCCATACTGCCACAGAGCCTCAGGATATCAGTGCTTCCCTAACCATTCCCAGAGAAAACATGAATCAGACAATTTGGTGGAGACACCTAGTTAATCAATGAGAAACATACCGTCAGACACCTGTAGATCCACATCAAACACTGGATGATTTCCAGATGTTGCAATTCCACATCTGTAAAGTCCTGTATCTTGAGAGACAAGATTCTCCATAGTAACAGTAAAGATTCCCTGGGATGTGTTATCTCTTATTGTCATTCTCCCACGCTGTTCACTTTGCCCATTTGTATTCACTAACGATGTGCATTGGTGATCCCAGATGTGGCACAAATACTTTGTGTGTGAACGGTACACTGGTGCATAGTGGCAATTGATTGTGCTCGCTCTTCCCACAACTCCTGTCACTTTATCTTCTGCCCATAAAGCACCTGAAACTGAGGGAGAAATTCTTCACAAAATGGACTGGTTAATTCAAATTTACATAAGCAGATTAAAAATTGTTTTGTGTCATTTCCAGTACCCGAGTGTAAAGGAGAAGAAAAAAAAATTACTCTGGATCCAATGCAGCACCAAAAAAAATGGAAATGATAAAGAACACAATTACAATGAATAAGGATGCTTTCTTTAAAGCTGTTCCTGTGTTCTGAGGAATCTGCCCACACTGTCTATGGGTATAATTGAATTCCAGGGAAACTGAGAAGACAACAGCATCGTCCCTCATCACATGCTCACAGCTCTTCACAAATTATTTGACTGGCATCATTGTTGTCACTGTTAAGTAATGTCTCAGTGTGGTTCCACATTTCTGAATCAGTCCCAATCCATGAAGGTAAGGATAAGATCAGTGGGGGGTAACTCACTGGAGTCAATTGTGTGAGACAAGATTGACCTGAATTCGGAAAGACACGATCTGATTTGGGATAGTCTGCATGATTTTTTTCATGAGAGAACCTCTCTCAAATAAAATTGACCGAGTTTTTTTGAAAGGCTGACCAAAGGGACTGATGAGGGTAAGGAGTTTAGCAAGGTCTTGACAAGGTCTTGCATTGTAGACTGATCTGTAATGTGAGATCATATGGTAAACTAGCTGGATTACTGAATAGGCCTGGTGGAACTAGTCAGATTGGTAGTGGTGTGTTTGTTTTTGGCAATATTAGACTTCTTCACCAGTTGATTGCTGTTGGGATCAGTCTTATTTATTAACCAGTTACTTGTCATTTATATTGATAACTTGTAATGATATTGTAGGAGTCATGATTAATAATTTGTGGACATCACAGTCACATAGTGGACAATGAAAAGAGTTGTCGAATTTTGCAACTGGATCTTGAAAATGAACAAGTGTTCAGCCCTATTTCTCTGTCTGCAAGATTCCCTGCACCTGTGCCCATCCCATCTGCCTGAATTTGACCTGTCTCCTTTTCTTCTTGCTCCTACCATTGGGCAGGTGGTGGAGGAGTCTTGGGTCCCACATGACCGGCTCCTGTACCAGCTTCATTGACCTCAGCGCAGAACTGACTCTGAAGCTGTGGACTCACTTTCAGGAACTCTGCGATTCATGTTCTATGTATTAATTGTTTACATATTTTTAGTATTTGCATGATTCATCTTCGTTTACACATTTGATATTTATCAGCCTTTATTGTGCGTGGCTTGTCGTGGATTCTATTGTGTTACTTTGTTTTGTGGGTGTCTGCTAGAAGATGAATCTCTAGATTGTTTGTGGTATACATACTTTGATAATAAATTTACTTTGAACTTTGAACTGGGAAAGTGGCCAATGAAATGAATGGCTGATGGAATTGAACTCAAGCAGTGTGAAGTGATGCATTTTGGGGAATTAAACAAGGACAGTAGAGAACGAGGTGGGCAACTAAATAGTTTTCTGAAAGTGGCAACACAGGTGGACAAAGTGGTGAACAAGGCAGATGCCATGCTCGCCTTCAATGGATGAGGCAATAAGTACAGTTGGGATGGCATGTCACAGCTATAAAGAACACTGACTAGACCCCAACTCAATTGCTCTGTGCAGTTCCAGAGGAAGGGCGCGATTAAATTAGAGAGAGCACAGAAAACATTCACAAAGACCGACTCCTGCAGAACACTATGAGTCACTGACAGCCAACAGAAACGCCCCCTTTATTCCCACTCTTTGCCTCCTCCCAGTCAGCTAATCCTCAATGCCCACGGGTATCTTTCCTGTGGTATCACAGGTTCTTATCATGTTTAGCAGCCTGATGTGTGACACCTTGTCAAAGGCCTTCCAAAAATCCAAGTAAACAACATCCACTAATTTCCCTTTTGTCTATCCTGCCTGTTATTTCCTCAAAGAATTCCAACATCTTTTTTAGGTAAGATTTCCCCTTAAGGAAACCATATTTTATCATAGGCCTCCAAGTACCCCGAAACCTCAACATTTTCCTAAACACTGAAGTCAGTCTAACTGGTCTATAATTTCCTTTCTTTTGCCTCCCCTCCTTCTTAAAGAGTGGACTGACAATTCCAATGTTCCAGTTCTCTGGAACTTACTAGAATCTAGTGATTCTTGAAACATCACTACCGATGCCAGCACAATCTCTTCAGCTGCCTCTTTCAGAACCCTGGGGAGTAGTCCACCTGGTCCACTTGACTTATATACCTTCATATCTTTCAGCTCCCAAGCACCTTCTCCTTACCAATAGCAACCACACTTACTTCTGCTCCCCTGACATTCTCAGATTTCTTTCATACTACTTGTTCCTTCCTCAGTAACGACTGAAGCAAATTACTGACTAGGTTTGTCCGCCATTTCTTTGTCTCTTATTACTATCTCTCCAGCTTCATTATCCAGTGGTCTGATATCCACTCTGACTTCCCTTTTACACTTTTATATCGGAAAATGTTTGGTATCCTTTTTTATATCACTGGCTAGTTTTCCTTCAAATTTCATCTTTTCTCTCCTTGTGACTTTTCTCATTGCCTTTTGGCGCCTTTTAAAAGTTTCCCAGTTCTTTAACATCACACTAACATTCGTTATACTATGTGCCCTTCCTTTTGTTTTCATGACAGTGTCACTGTCCCACAACTCAACACCTACTCTAGCATCTTCAATGCAGAAGCAAGACGTATTAATGGAATGCTCCCAAATTTTCAGGATGTGCAAGTCCAACTATGTTTGAGATGCTCCATGTTTTCCTGGATGAAGAGCCAGACTTAACTGTTCTCTAAAATTTATTTCTACCCTCATGGTGGGTGCAATGTGTAGCTTCTACAAATGTAAATATATTGCTTACCCTAACTAGAAGTACAAGAGCAGCAGTAACAACAAGAAGAAATATTTAAATGTTTCCTCCCGTGAAAGGAGAATTTACTGGTGCCATTGATTTCTGTCACATAGCTGCAGATCTCTCCGTTGTTGAAAACTGTCACATTAACTGTTACACTGTATCTTGCTCCAAGCCGATTCGAGGCACTGCAGTAATATTGATGTTGCTGTTGGTTGAAGAATTGACAATATATAGCCAGTTCATTGGTATCCGAGATCTTTGGATGCCCAGATGAGCTTTGTTCATGCCATGTGTACTGAATGGGAAGGGATCCCTGGAAGGACTCACAGGAAACTGACACTGAGCCCCCGAGACCTGAGACATTTACTGGTGACAGATATCGAACCACAGGAACAGACACAGGTTCTGTGGGAAGGAATTAAGTATTCAGACCTTGAATAAACTTCTGAAAATAATACACTCTTTTGCTATATTATTAAGTACACCTGTTCACCTGCTCATTAATACAAATACCTAATTAGCTAATCATGTGGCAGAAACACAGTCCATATAAGGATGTAGACTTGGTCAAGAGGTTGAGTTGTTGTTCAGGCCAAACATCAGAATGAGGAAGAAATGTAATTAAATTAGCTTTACTCTTTCATAAGGTGGGTGTTGGGAATAGACCCAAATGCAAGACACAGACACTGAAGTATTAGGGAGAGGACTAGGTGAATCAAGAAAGCAAGGGAAGTGAGGAAGAAACCACACTGGATGAGACACAGGTGCTGGCCAAGACTAGGAGACAGGGCATGGGCTAGGAGTAGAGTAGGAAATTGGGACATGAACAACGAACTAGGAACAGGGAACTAGGAACCTGGATAGGGACTCCGAGCCAGAGACTGGACAGGGACCCAGAATCTGGGTCTTGGCTCGGACTCCTGATCCAGGTGAGCACTGGACGTGGCAAAGCAACAGGACTGGAAGTGGGTGAGGACGTGGGACTCCAGGGCTGGATGAGGACATGAAGCTCAGACTTGGTCTTGGTTGAGAGAGAACAGGAAAACAGAAGCCGGCAGAGGCGTAGCTGGACACGTACCCTAATCCTGGACTAGACCGGGACTCAGGGCCTAGGCTACGACTTGGACACGAACTGGAACCTCCACGGAACCTTGGACTGGAGCACAGGAACACAGAGCCGGGACCTTTCCTTGGGAACAGGATGTAGGGCCGGGACTCATACACAGACACTAGACACAGGGACACAAAGAGACAGTTCCAATCTCAAAGGTAGATAGTTCCTTCTGTGGCGTGGCAAGGCTCCGGTCTCATTCCAGCAGCTGAACTTGACGTCAATACAGGCAAGGATGCAGGCGAGGTTGCCAGCAGGGCCTCAGGCCAGGCTTCAGAGGGAAGGAAGGGAACAGTCCAGCCTCAGGGCAACAGCAAAGACAGCCTGACTTACCCAACAGAGGCAAGGACAGGAAGGGACAGACCCACCATAGGGTAACAGCAAGAACAGCCTGACTTACCCCACAGAAGCAAGGACAGGATACCAACAAAACAAACCAGCAACCACACTTAACCTCAGGGCCACTTACATTCCAGCCCCAGTATGAGAATCAGGTGCCTGTGATTAAGTCCAACTGAAAAAACAGACAGCCAGAATACACGGAGTCCGGAATCCACGGACCGGACTGTGAATCGGAACGCGGCCTTCATGGACCAGACCATAACATACCCATGGAATGATTGTTGGTGCCAGATGGGGTAGTTTAAGTATCTCAAAAACTGCAGATATCATGGGATTTTCATACCCACTGTCTTTAGACTTGGGAAAGAATGGTGTGAAAAACAAAAAGTAACATACAGTGAGCAGCAATTCTATGAGCAAAAACACCCTTGCTGATGAAAGAGGTCAGAGGAGAATGGCCAGATTGGTTCAAGCTGGCGGAAAGGTGACAGGAATTCAGATAATCGTGTGTCACAACAAAGATGTTCAAGATAACCACGTGTTACAACAGTGGTCTGCATGAGGGCATCTCTAAATGCACAATATTTTGAACCTTGAAGTGGATGGGCTACAGCAGCATAAGACAACAAACATGCATCCATTGGTTACTTTATTCTGTACAGGAGGTATCTAATTAAGTGATGTTTGAGTGTTTAAAAGCAGCAACTTGTGAGATATCTGTCAGAGGTGTTATGACCGCAGCCCCCTCCTTCTTGAGAATCGCAAGATCGCTATTAAGTCGGGTCTTGGACCCAGGAAATGAGAGAGAATCCTCAAGGTTTTGGAATGTGTCCTGGCCCCTCAGCAAGACAAAGCCACGGATAACGGCCATTGTCTCTTGGAGACACCTTTGTGGATTGGGGTCTGGGCGACGTGCAAGCCCTCAGGGCAACGTGGGCTGGGTGACGGGGAGAGATTGCATCATCCCAACCTGATTGACATCTGAGACCCCGTGAGTCCAGATAAAAGAGGGGCTGTAGAGACGGCCCCTCAGACGCACCAGAAGAGACGCTAGCGATCCTGTATAGTGGGCAGCCATTTGAAGGAAGCCACGTGCGTTCGGTTCCCTCGCCTGGGTGCCGGTGGCGGGTATCACAGAAACGATTTTCTTGAACTAACAATGGGGAACCAACTCCCCCGGCCCAACGGATTGGCCTCATCAAAAGCCCCGGGCAAGTTTCTTTTTCTCACAAATCTCTCTCTCTCCAACAAGTGAAAACCCAGTGGTCCCCAAAAACCTGAAGCCTGCAGGAACTGAGTGACTCTTATATTTTCAATGGACAATATATTATCCCCTAGACAAACGATAGAGCTCTTTCTTATTGATGATTATTACTATACCCGCGCTTTAGATTGAGTATTGACGACGTATATTATCTGAATGTTTGTATTAACCTTATTTTTGTGCCCCTTTATAAATAAAAACTTTTAAAAATAGTACCATCAGACTTCAACAGACCTCTCTATCTTTGCTGGTAAGTGACCCAGTTACAGGGTACGTAACAGAGGTTAGATGACTTCAGGAGAAAATGAATTTATGATGGTTCAGTGTAGAGAGAGAAACATTTGGCACTGAGATTAATGCAGAGATCTTTAGGGATGGACATGGTTTGGACAAAGATCTTGTAATGTGGGCTGACACTGCTGTGGAGGAGGGGGAGATTGCTGTTCTTCAGACACATCCATGAGATGGGCATTTCTCCATTCAACAAGCTTAACCTTGGGATCAGCACATTGTCACTCCCCAGGACATCTAATGCTCCAAACATTCATAAGAACATAAGAAACAGGAGCAGGAGTAGGCTACCTGGCCCATCAAGCCTGCTCCGCCATTCAATATCATGGCTGATCTGACCATGGACTCATCTCCACCTACCTGCCTTTCCCCCATAACCCTTAATTCCCCTACGATGCAAAAATCTATCCAACCTTGTCTTAAATATATTCATTGAGGTAGCCTCCATTGCTTCACTGGGTAGAGACTTCCACAGTTCACCACTCTCTGGGAAAAACAGTTCCTCCTCATCTCCATCCTAAATCAATTCCCCCGAATCCTGAGGCTATGTCCCTGAGTTCCAATCTCACTTACCAGTGGAAACAACTTTCCTGCCTTTATCTTATTCATCCCTTTCATCATTTTATATGTTTCTATAAAATATCCTCTCATTTTTCTGAATTCTAGCGAGTAGTCCCAGGTGACTCAATCTCTCCTCAATAGTCTAACCTCTTCACCTCTCGTATGAACCTGGTGAACCTCCTCTGCACTGCCTCCAAAGCCAGTATAATCTTTGTTACGAACCCATAGGTTTCGTTTGCTGTGGACTGTCACTTTAAGAGAGTACCTGTGGTGAACTACATATACCTGTCTGGACTGTTCCTGTGGCTCCTCCCACAGACCCCGGTATAAAGGCGATTGAGGCCTGAGCCCTGCCCTCAGTCTCCAGGATGTAGTATGGTGGTCAATTACTGCTTGTTCTTTCTTCCAGTCAATAAAAGCCGACATCTCGCCTCCCGTCTCAGAGAGTTATTGATGGTGCATCAGTACCTAAGTGAGGTGGGACTATGATGTCAGTCACAAACTGAAATGGTTTGCTTCAGGCTTTTATACAGAGGGAGAGAGAGTGACTTTCAGTAGTAGCAGAAAGAGAGAGAGAGAGAGAGAGAGAGAGAGAGCGAAACTGAAAAGCCATTAGCTTCAGCTTATCGCAGCTGGGGGCTGGAACTCTCCTATGCCCAAAAGGATGGGTTGATTATCGATCCAGCACATATCGAATGCGTGGCTGTCACCTCATATAATCCATAGGAGTGGATTTTGGGATATTCTGTGGAACCACTCATGTGTTAACCCTTGCCTGGGTATGTTGTGTGGTAATCACTTGAAGACAATATCCCTGTGACAGGTCACTTTCGGTGATAATTCGTCTGTGGATTTGGAACGGCTTGACAGAGGAACTTCGATCACTGATATTTAGTTTACCATCATGGAACCTGTGGAATTCAACGTAATTGCCTTCTCTGTACATTTACCCTGATTAGAAATATCTCTCTCCCATCATTTATTCCGTGGATGAACTGAACTTTCCCTACTTTACCATCTCAAGACTCTAAGCCTTGTTCCCCCAAGCTCAATATTGTTTGGGAGCTATATTTACACACCCGTACACACAGAACACTGTTAACTTTTGTTTATCTTGGTTAAGTTACTATATTATAAGTAGATGCTAATAAGGATAATGGTTTTAACATTAAAACCTGACTCAGTGTGAAATCTCTTGCTGTTGGTTTGTTTCCTAAAACGTTGCAGTTCGTAATACCTTCATCAAGTAAGGAGACCAGAACTGCACGCAGTATTCCAGGTGCAGCCTCACCAGTACCCTCTACAGTTGTAGTATAACCTCCCTGCTTTTAAATTCAATCCCTCCAGCAATGAAGGCCAGCATCCTATTTGCCTTCTTGATAGCCTGCTGCACCTGCAAACTGACCTTTTATGATTCATGCACAAGCACTCCCAAGTCCCTCTGCACAGCAGTATGCTGCAATTTTTTACCATTTAAATAATAAACTGCTCTTTTATTTTTCCTTCCAAAGTGGATGACATCACATTTACCAACATTGTACTCCATCTGTCAGACCCTTGCCCACTCGTGTAACCTATCTATATCTCACAGCAGACTCTCCGTATCTTCAGCTTATATGAAACTACAAAAATGGCTGCAGTGCTGTGACTTCCGGTTTCCCTTTGAACTTACTTCCCTCTTCCGGGTTCATGAGTTCACTTTTCTTTCAAACCTATATGTTAACTGTAATATATATTGTCAATATGGATAAGACTATTAACTTTGTTTCTTGGAATACTAATGGTTTAAATCATCCGATCAAACGGAAAAAAGTATTCAAAGTATTCCATAGAATGAATGCTAATGTTATTTTTGTACAAGAGACTCATGTAAGGAAGGTGGATAGTCAGCGGTTGTTTAGGTTTTGGAAGGGCCAACAGTATCACTCAAATTCGCAAGCCAAAGTGAGAGGTGTTTCTATTTTTATAGACTCATCAACTGCTTTTATACATCATGAAACAATTTCAGATCCGCAAGGTAGATTTTTGCTTATTACTGGTTTACTTTTTAATCAAAAAGTTGTTTTAGTTAATGTTTATGCTCCAAATACTGACTGTCCTGAATTTTTTAAATGCTTATTTACATCCTTTCCTAATCTGAATCAATATAGATTGATAATGGGCGGGGATTTTAATTGTTGTCTAAACCCTTTGATGGATAGATCCAAGCCCACTCAAACTTTTCCGAACAAATCGGCTTCTCTTATTAATTCTTTTATGATTGATTCAGCTATTTGTGAAATTTGGCGTTTTCTACACCCTAATGACAAAGAGTTCTCATACTTTTCCCATGTGCATCATAATTACTCAAGAATTGATTACTTTTTCATTGATCAGCATTTACTTATAGATGTTATGGATTGCAAATATGACTCTATTGCTATATCTGATCATGCACCTTTGAAGTTATCTATTAAGGTGACGGATTCATATATTAGTACTAAAGGTTGGAGGTTTAATCCTGTTTTACAGCAGGACTCTGACTTTGTTAACTTTATTAAACAGCAAATTGATTTGTTTTTCTCAATAAATTCTACAGCAGAGATCTCTAGTGGAATTTTGTGGGATACTTTTAAGGCATATATTCGTGGACAGATTATTTCATATTCTGCCGGAGTTAGGAAACGAACTAATTCTAAAATATTAACATTAGTTGATAAAATTAAGGCAATTGACAAGATCTACTCATTGACCCCTAGTAAAGAACTTTATAAAGAAAGGGTGGAACTTCAAATGGAGCATAGTTTATTATTAACCTCCTCGATTGAAAGTCAGTTAATTAAATCGAAAGCTCAATTCTATACATATGGAGATAAGTCTGGTAAATTACTAGCTAACCAATTGAAAATTGTTTCGGATAAGCGACAAATTACTAAGATTCGCAAACAAGATGGTACTTTGACGATTGATCATAAAGAGATAAATAAAGCCTTCCAAGATTTTTATAATTCTTTATATCAATCAGAATGTACTAAGGACTCTTCTATAATGAATGAATTCTTAAGGAAATTGAATATTCCAAAAGTAACTGTTGAGGATAGTGTATTTTTGGACACACCTATTACGGAGTCTGAAATAGAAAAGGCTATTTTCTCAATGAACTCGGGTAAAGCTTCGGGTCCAGATGGTTTTTCTGCAGAATTTTTAAAATCCTTTTCTTCTATACTTTCTCCTTGGCTTTGTAAAATTTTTAAAGATGCATTAAGTATAGGTAAACTACCACAATCTTTTTATGAAGCTTCTATTTCCTTAATTCTTAAAAAAGATAAAGACCCCACTGAATGTGCATCCTATCGGCCTATATCTTTGCTGAATACGGATTTTAAGATTTTTAGTAAAATTTTGGGTATTAGATTAGAAAGGATTATTTCTGAGGATCAGACTGGATTTATTAAAAATCGCTATTCATCTTTTAACATTAGAAAATTAATTAATATTGTTTATACCTCTTCATCTAAAATCCCAGAATGTGTCATTTCCTTAGATGCCGAAAAAGCATTTGATAGAGTCGAATGGTCATATTTATTTAATACTTTGCAACATTTTAATTTTAGTTCAAAATTTATATCATGGATTAAATTAATATATCAGAAACCTTTAGCTTCGGTCTTCACCAATAATCAAAGATCCCCTTTTTTTCAGTTATTTTGGGGTACAAAGCAAGGTTGTCCTTTAAGCCCTTTATTATTTGACATTGCTTTAGAACCCTTGGCTATAGCCATTCGTGAATCACCCAATATTTTAGGTATTACCCGTGGGGAGACGATGTATAAGGTATCATTATATGCGGATGATTTGTTATTATATATATCTGACCCTGAAAGATCTATTCCTGCTATTTCTTCTTTGCTTGCTCAATTTAGTAATTTTTCTGGATATAAATTGAATTTTAATAAGAGTGAACTTTTTCCATTAAATATGCATACTTCAATTTATAATCAGGTACCATATAGAATTGTTACAGACTATTTTACTTATTTAGGTATTAAAATTACTAAAAAACATAAAGATTTATTTAAAACTAATTTTTTGCCTTTAATAGATTAAATTAAGCAACTTGCTAATAGGTGGTCCCCACTATCTTGGTCTTTGGTAGGTAGAATTAATGCCATTAAGATGATGATACTACCTAAATTTCTATATCTATTTCAAGCATTACCAATTTTTATTCCTAAATCTTTTTTTGATATAGTTGACTCTAAAATATCTTCGTATTTGTGGCAGAACAAAAATCCTAGGCTAGGTAAAAAATATTTACAGAAGCCTAAGAAGGAGGGCGGCTTGGCTCTACCAAATTTAAGATTTTACTATTGGGCAGTTAATATACGGTATTTGATATTTTGGACACAAGAATCGACTACAGTTGCTGGCCCACAATGGGTAAATTTGGAATGTAAATCTGTGCAAGATTTCTCATTGATCTCAATCTTAGGATCTTCACTTCCTTTTTCGTTATTCAAAACGAATAAACAGATAACTAATCCTATAGTCAAGTATACATTACGAATCTGGTTTCAATTTCGTAAATTTTTTGGTTTGAATAAGTTTATGCTGTCAAGTCCTATAATATCTAACTACTTTTTCCGACCATCATCTATAGATCAAGCTTTTCTTTTATGGAAAACAAAAGGTATAACATGTTTTCATGATCTGTTTTTGGATGATAACATTATGTCCTTTGAACAGTTATCTAAAAACTATAATTTATCTAAAACCCATTTTTTTAGATATTTACAAGTTAGAAATTTTCTATATAATGAACTAAAGTCTTTTTTGAAAGAATGTCCATTGGACATTACAGAAAGAATTTTAGCTCTTAATCCTTGTCAAAAGGGCTTAGTAGCTATCATTTATAATATGATTATGAATGTACAACCAGATATATCAGAAAAAATTAAGAAGGAATGGCAGGAAGAATTGCATTGCCCTATATCTACTGAGCAATGGGAAAAAATTTTATCATTGGTAAACTCATCCTCTATCTGTGCTAAACATGCTCTAATACAATTTAAGGTTGTACATAGAGCTCACATGTCTAAAGATAAACTTGCTCAATATTATTCTTATGTTAATCCAACCTGTGATAGATGTCATTCTGATATTGCTTCGTTGACCCATATGTTTTGGTCTTGTCCTTGTTTACAAAACTATTGGAAAGATATTTTTAATATTATTTCAAGAGTCTTAAATATTAATCTCCAACCACATCCTTTTACCGCAATTTTTGGTCTACAAATGATAGATAATAAGCGTTTATCCGCTTCATCCCAACGAATGATTGCATTTGTTACACTAATGGCTAGAAGATCTATTTTACTGAATTGGAAAGAAATTAACCCTCCAACTGTATTTCAGTGGTTTTCTCAAACTATTTCCTGTTTGAGTTTAGAAAAAATTAGAAGTGTGGTTTTTGATTCTTCAGTTAAATTTGAGGAAACTTGGAGTCCATTTATTCAACATTTTCATATGAATTAAATGGTCTGATCCTGAACCTTATTGTTACTATCCTGAATTGTGTGGATGGAGGTTGGGAGTCATTGGCACTGCTGTATGTATTTAACATTATGCAATTGCCCAGGTTGGTTAGTTTTTTTTTTAGTTTTTTTTTAGTTGTTTTTTTTGGGGGGGGTTTTCTTTTCTTTTTTTTTTCTTAATTCCTTTACATTATACTATGAGTTTGGGAGACTCTATGTATTGATTAATACATATTTGATTGTTAATTAATCTATTATGTACTCTCAAATGTTTTGTACTAATATTTTTCTTATGTTTTTCTTAAAAATTAATAAAAAGATTTGAAAAGAAAGAAAGACTCTCCATATCTTCCGCACAGTTTGCTTTTCCGCTCAATTTGGTGTCATCAGCAAACTTAGACACACTATACTCGGTTCCCTCTTCCAGATTGTTAATGTATTTCATGAATAGTTGCGGGGCCTGCACCGAACCCTGTGACACACTGCTCACCATTGGTTGCCAAGCAGAGTAATACTCATGTATCCCAACTCTCTGCTCTCTATTAGTTAACTAATCCTCTATCCATGCTGATAAACACCCTCAACTCTATGTATCCTTATCTTATTGCTAAGTTTTTTATGCGGCACCTCCCAAAGGAAACATGGATGAGACATTTACTCTATGGAGGGCACAAAGTCAATCACTGAGAAACCTACCATCAGATACTTGTAAATATACATTAAACCTTGGATCGGAACCTGATGTTGAAATTCCACAGCTGTACCATCCTGTGTCTCCAGAGTGAAGATCCTCCATAGTAACAGTAAATATTCCCTGTTCCGGGTTATCTGTGATTGACACTCGTCCACTCCGTCCGTGTTGCCCATTTGTTTCCACTAAAACTGAACATTGGATAGTCCATCCATGGCACCAATACTTTGTGTCTGAGCGGTACGTTGCATCATAGTGACAATCGATTGTGATCGCTCTTCCCACAACTCCTCTTACATTTTTCTCTGTCCACAATGCACCTAAAACTGAGGGAGGCATTTTCAGATTTGAAGAGAAAGGAACAACTTAATGCAAACAAATAACTTTGAACACGATGGTAAAAACAGCTCCAGATCACTTTCAGTGCAGTCAGTGCTGTTACTGTGTCAGTGCTCTCTCCCGTGTCAGTACATTGTGGGTTCACTTCCCACTCCAGAGTCCTGAGCAGAAACCCAGGGCTGACCTTCCACTGCAGTACTGAGGGCAAGCGGCTGTGTTGAATGTTCAATTACCTCAGAAGATCTTGGCTTTTCAAATGTACACAGAGATCCCAGCTATTTCTTTTGGGATGCTCCTATTTGTGTGTGCGTGCATGTGTGTGTCTTGGATTCCATGAAATTCTAGGGATGAGACAAGATTGGTAGGATGATTTGAGGACATATTTCTACTCTCTCAAAAAGGCCAAAATTCTGACCTTCACTTCCAAACAATTTTATAAGCTCCAGAAAGAAACCCCTCAGTATGCCTGAAACTGTGCCCTCTGGTTCTGATGGAAATTTTATATTTTGTACCTGTCAAGTATTTCTATGTGTAGTTAGAAAGTGGGGCTGCAGTGGTTGTTACCACTTTAGTGTCAAGAAATCCAGTTGTGATTTCAGTTTCTGTAAGGATACATTCAATACGTAAGTCTAATTAATTAATTAATTTAAAAACATATATCAATAATGATAATGATGAGCTGCCAGACTGTCAAAATCCCATCTTAATCAGAAAGGCCATTTGGGAGAGAAATCTCTCATCCCAACCCACCCTAGTTTACCTTTGGCTCCAGATCTAGTAATGTTCTTTACTAAACACAAAGCACACTGCAGATGCTGGGGTCAAAGCAACGCGCACAACATGCTGGAGGGTGACGAAGGGTCTCGGCCCGAAACGTTGACTGTTCATTTCCATGGATGCTGCCCGACCTGCTGAGTTCCTCCAGCATGTTGTGATGTTCTTTACCAATTGCCCAACTGAAATGACCCAGGAAAAACACTGATTTGAGGACAATAATGTCAATTGTTGTAGTGATCCCTGCAGAATGAGATCAGATTTCAGCGATGGTAGACCTGATGTTTCCACTTAACAGCTTCCAGGACTTTTCTCCAGCTGGATATATTCCCACCACACCTGGCTCCACACTTTTCCCCTTTTTTCCTTAGCTGCTTCTGCCTCTCACCCACCTCCAAACTCCACCCCTTTTCCTCCCCATTCCATTTTCCCATTGTGCTTCACACCTCCTCAGTCCCCGACGGCCTAGTAGGCCCAGTCTCACAACTCCCCCTCTCCCATGTACACTATTTCCCTCTCACTCACACTTGATGCAAAGATCGACTCAAACCGTTGACGTACCCCCTCCCTGACAGATGCTGCTTGACCCAGTGAGTTTTTCCAGCAGAGAAGTCTGAATTCCAGTTTCCGACATCTTTAGTGTTTACAGGCATTCAAGTACTGTTCTGAAAATGGTGTATCACCCCCAAACCAACACTGATTATGCAAAAGTCCAGTGCTTGTTACTCACCGGGCAGGGAAACAGTCAGAAGAATCCAAGTCCAGTGCATTTTATTCACAGAGACCCAGCCAGGACCTGTCTGTCCTCAGAGAGAAATAACTGTGGAATAAAAATGAGGAAGAAGGCAGCAGGAAGTTTGATCAAAAAACTCTGGTAACACAACTGGGGTGTGGTATGTGACAATCAGCAAAGCTTTCAGCCATATTTAGGAAGACTGAAACATTTAAACAATTCCCAAATACTAAATGGAATGGTGAAAAGAGTTAAATATTAGGATTAGAAAATATATCAACAGGATGACTTGCAACATAAAAGGCAGACAAAATCGGAAAGGGTGAATACAGGACAAAAGGTGTTTCAACGTGAGCAGTATACGGTATAAGATAGATGAGCCTGCTGCCCAGTTGCGGATTGACAGGTATGATGTTGTGGGCATCACTGAATCACGAGTGAAAGAAGATTATAGTTGGGAGCTTAATGTATAAGGATACACATTATATTGAAGGGACAGGCAGGAAGGTCGAGGGGTGGGGTGGCTCTGTTGGTAAAAAATGAAATCAAATCATTAGAAATAGGTGTCATATGGTTGGACAGTCTTGAATCATTGTGGATAGAGCTAAGGAACTGCAAAGGTAAAAAGACCCTGATGGGAGTTGTATACAGACCCCCAAACAGTAGTAAGGATGTGGTCTGCAAGTTACAACAGGAAATGGAAAATTCATGCCAAAAGGGCAATGTTAGAACAATCATAGGGTTTCAATATGCAGGTAGATTGGGAAAATCAGGTTGTGCTGGATTCCGAGGCGGAATTTCCAGAGTGCCTATGAGGTGTTTTTTCTAGAGCAACTCGTGGCTGAGTCCACTAGAGGATCAGCTATTCTGGATTGGGTGTCGGGGAATGAACCAGAATTGATTTGAGAGCTGAAGGTAAAAGAACTCGAAGGGGAAACTGATCATAATATTGTGACACCGCCCCTGCATTCCTAATGACAGGCACTATTTATTGCTCTTGTTTTAAAATGCTTTTGTGGGACTATGGAAGGCAGTTCAAGTTCATATACTGTTACATTTTAGCTTGAGTTATACAGTTATTCACTTGTGTATTTGTGGGTCACCCTAACTGTAACCGGGGTGTGTGTTGGTTACCTCCCCCATCTGTATCAGACTGGGTGGGTTCACTCTCTGGGTCATGGTGCCTGGTCTGTTTTGTGTTTATCACAATGAAAAGGTTGTTGAGTTTAACGAGCTACCTCATCTGTTATTGTGGACCAAATGTTCATCACATATTGGTGTCAGGAGTGGTATATGAAATTGACAACAAGATTGAAAAGCTACGACATCATATAGAGTGCCTTAAGACACGGGTAATAGGTCTAGGACCAAGCACTATGCTTGCCTCGTACTGGGCTCACGAGACGAGACCCGGAGGGAGGAATTGAGAACCGAGCTTCGTGCCTTCCCAGGGAGCCCCGACGGAGCGAGCGTACCAGGCTCTCCAACCTGGGGGACATGGCGGAGCGCATCACCCACCTCCATCATGATCCGCACCGGGTAACCAAGATGCTGTAGCCATGGGAGGATGGGCACCATGGCAGACGCCACAGGAGCAAGAGGGCCTCGACAATTTGCACCCCAAGGTCTACCCCTAAAGCTCCGCAGATATGACAGTATCAGCCGCCTGGAGCCTTACCTGGAGCAAGTCAAATTTGCCAGGTGGCACAACAGGTAGAGCCCTCCGAGTTGGTGGTGCACTTTTCTGTAGCACTGGAGGGGGAGTCCCCATGGGCCCTCATCGACCTAACGCTGACTGTGCAGCGTGCGTAAAGGGCCTTTGTAGTGGTATTTTGAGCAAAGGCCGATGGTGGAAGCAAAGAGGGAGGATCTGTGCAGCAGATGGCACTGTATGGCAGAAAGTCTGGGGGTGCTCATGCCACCTCAGTCACTACTGTCAGCATGGCTACCCCAGTTCCCTTCCGCAGCCCAGGAAAAGCTTGCCCTCCATATCCTTGTAAAGGCGCTAACGCCGGTGCATCTTTGGCACCATGTTTGCCTGACAGTACCACCTTCGGTGGCCAATACAGAGAGGGCAGAAGCAATTTTGGCACTCCAAGACATTCCGGCTTCACCCTGCATGCCTCGAGGCTAGGATTGTGTGAGCAAACTGGAGAAGAAAACTGCAGAGGAGGAGCCTAAGAGACAAGTCTGACCAGTGCTGTGCCAAACCCGCTGCAGGCTATGAAATGATCACTTCTACCAGTTCGATGAAGCAGGCCATTTGGCCCAGGACTGCTCCGCACCAGCACCAGCACCAGGCCACAGCCCAGTGCAGCCATCGGGAAACACCAAACGGTGGGGGGGGGGGCGGGGAGGCATGTCACCTGAGACCTTTAGCAGAATCCCTCCATTGTCGCCCCTCCGGTCAGGCCGTTGGGGTGAAGGGCAAGGCTTATCCGTGGACCGCGTGGTGGAGGGCATTAGATGCCTGGCATTGGTGGACATGGGATCAACCATCACTATCATCCATTCCGGTGTTCTTCCCAACACGGACCAAAAATCCCCACCTGGGTGAACAACGACAGCGTCCAGCTGGCCACAGTCACCAGCGACTGTGCGCCGATGAGAGGGAAGAGTTGGCTGCACATCGCAATGGGGAGAAACACAGCAGAGCATGAGGTGTGGCTTGGCGATATTGAGGAACCCTGCCTCACTGGCCTGGACCTGCTGTCCTGCTGGGGTGGGTGCCTGTGTGGATGCGCCGGGGGCAACGCTCCATCTTGGTGCTGAACCACAGCTCTCTCTGGCAGGGCAGCTTCAGAAAGCGGACTGGGAGGGCACGGCAACAACCACAGGTCTCACAGTGGCCCGCAGCAGTGCCACACACCCCGGAGCAATCCAACACAACACAGCTGAACCAGGAGTGAATGTCCCTTCGGGTGGCAGCCGGCAATGACTTCCCCACCATGAACCAGCAGCGAACAGTTGAGCGACCTGTGCTGATGCAGGTGAGGGGATGGCTGAGTGTGGGATGATGGGCAGAGTGGGCAGAGGTCTCCGCCCTGTATCCAGAGACCAAAGCCCTACATTCGCAGAGGGGTATGCTGGTGATGTGTGATGGGTTTCTGTTTCTTAAAGCTGGTGGTCCACTGGGGGCTCCATGCTACGGTGCTACAGTTGGTGCACAGGCAGTTGGGGGCCAGCCATTTCAGAGTTGCAAAGACTTTTGGTAAGCTGCGTGAATGCTTTTACTGAGCCGGGTACAGGCAGGATGTGGATCTGTTGGTGCTCTGCTGTAAGGCTAGTATGTCTCAGAAATGATGGTCCACATTTCTAGGGTGTCAATGTGCTATACATGGTGGGGGCCCCCAGTATGGGTCTATTGCCCCTCCCAGAAGAAAGAACTATCGCCCAGGCTGGGAAACCATTGGAAGAGGCCGGAAGGGGTGCTCAACCATCTCTCAGTATATCGGGTGCAGTTGCCAGAGCAGAACACAGTTGTGCTACACTGGGACTGACTTGCACAGTGTCACCATTGACCCAGTGAGGCTGAATGATAGAAATGTCACTCCAGATGACCTGCCTTTTGCTTCACACAAACTGGGGCTCCAGAAACCCCAGCGCCCCAGGCGGCAGTGTGGACCCCCACTGGGACTTTTGGAATCTGTTACGAACTTCGGCATTGTCGATGATAGCTGACTGCTCAGATGGGGGCAGTGTGACATTCTGGGATGGGGGTGTGTGTGTGTGTCATCGACAAATCACCCCTGCATTTCTAATGACCAGCACTGTTTATTGTTCTTGTATTAAAATGCTCTTGTGGGATTATGTTTGGAAGGTACATTTTATACAGTTATTCACTTAGAAGCATAGACATAGAAAGCCTACAGCACAATACAGGCCTTTCGGCCCACAAAGCTATGCCGAAAATGTCCTTACCTTAGAAATTACCTAGGCTTACCTACAACCCTCTATTTTTCTGAGCTCCATGTACCTATCCAGGAGATTCTTAAAAGAGCCTATCATATCTGCCTCCACCACCATTGCTGTCAGCTCATTCCATGAATTCACTTTGCATAAAAAACTTACCCCTGACATCTCCTCTGTACCTACCTCTATCAGGTCACCTCTCATCCTCCGTCACTACAAGGAGAAAAGGGCGGAGTTCACGCAACCTATTCTCATAAGGCATAAAGAATTGCATACGAAACTTACCCCTGATATCTCATAAGGCATGCTCCCCAGTCCAGGCAACATCCTTGTAAATCTGTTCTGCACTCTTTCTGAGGAGATTGTGTACTTGTGTATTTGTGCATCACTCTAACTGTAACTGGGGTGTGTGATGGTCACCTCTCCCATCTGTATGAGACTGAGTGGGTTCCCTCTCCGGTCATGGTGCCTGGTCTGTTTTGTGTTTATCACAATAAAACAGTTGTTGAGTTTAACGAGCTTCCTCATCTATCATTATGGACCAAATTCTCACCACAATATGATGAAATTCACCAAGAAATCTGAGAAGGAGAAGCAAAAGTCAGGTGTATCACTATCACAGTGGAGTAAAGGAAATGAGAGAGGCATGTGAGAGGAGTTGGCCAGAATTGATTGGCAAAGAACACTGGCAGGGATGATGGCAGAGCAACAATGGCTGGGTTTTCTCAAAGCAATTCAGAAGGTGAAGGATATATACATCCCAAAGAGGAAGAAGTATTGTAAAGGAAAGATGACACAACCGTGGCAAACAAGAGAAGTCAGAGCAAACATAAAAGCCAAACAAAGGGTACATAACAGAGGAAAAATTAATGGGAAGTTAGCGGATTGGGAAGGTTTCAAAAACCATCAGAAGGCAACTGAAAAAGTTATTAAGCATGTAAAGAGGAATAAGAAAGTTAGCTAGAGAATAATATTAAAGAGGATACCAAAAATTTCTTCAGATACGTGAATTGTAAAAGAGAGGTGAGAGTTGAATTGGACTGCTGGAAAATGATGCTGGAGAGGTAGCAATGGAGAACAAGGGATTGGCTGAAGAACTGAATAATTATTTTGCTTCAATGCTAGTGGAAAGCACTAGCAGTGAGATGGAAGTTCCAGGTGTCAGGGGTCATAAAATCTGTGAAATTACCATTACTAGAGAGAAGGTTTTCAGAAAAATAAAATGCCTGAAGTCACCTGGACCAGATGTCATACACTACTGATTACTGAAAGAGGTGGCTGAAGAGATTGCGAAGGCATTAGTAATGATCTTTCAAGAATCACTAGATTCTGGAATGGTTCCGGAAGACTGGAAAATTGCAACTGTTACTGCACTCTTCAAGAAGGGAGAGAGGCAGAAGAAAGGAAACTATTGGCCAGTTAGTCTGATGTCAGTAGTTGGGAAGGTGTGTGGAATCGATTATTAAGGATGAGGTCTCAGAGTTCTTTGAGGCACATGATCAAATAGGCCTTAAACGGCATGATTTCCTCAAGTGAAAATCTTGATTGACAAATATGCTGAAATTCTTTGAAGTAATAGCAAGCAGAACAGATAAAGGAGAGAAGTGGTTGATGTTTGTACTTGGAATTTCAGAAGGTTTTTGACAAGGTGGCACAAATGAGGCTAGTTAACAAGCTATGAAGTTTTTCAGGGAAGATTCTAGCATGGATAGAGCATTGGCTGATTGGCAGGAAGCAAACAGTGGAAATAAAGGGAGCCTTTTCTGGTTGGCTGCTTGTGAGTAGTGGTGTTCCACAGAGGTCTGTGTTGGGACTGATTCTTTTTACATTATATGTCAATGATTTGGATGATGGAATTTATTGTTTTGTTGCAAAGTTTGCAGACCAAACGAAGATAGGTGGAGGGGCAGGTAGTTTTGAGGGAGTAGAGAGGATACAGAAGGACTTGGATAGATTAGGAGAATGAACAGAGAAGTGGCACATGGAATACAGTGTCGGGAAGTGTATGGTCCTGCACTTTAGTAGAAGAAATGAAAGGGGAGACTATTTTCTAAATGGAGAGAAAAGAACTGAGGTGCAAAGGGAATTGGAAGTTCTTATGCTGGATTCCCTAAAGGTTAATTTGCAGTTTGAGTCTGTGGTGAGGAAGGCAAATGCAATGTTATTCATTTGAAGAGGACTAGTATATAAAAGCAAGGAAGTAATGTTGAGACTTAATAAAACACTACTGAGGCCTCACTTACAGTATTGCAAACAGTTTTGGGTCATTTATCTTAGAAAAGATGTGCTGAAACAGGAGAGAGTTCAGAGGAGGTTCACAAAAATGATTCCAGGATTGAATAGCTTATCATATGAAGAGTGTTAGATGACTCTGAGTCTGTTTTGACTTGAACTCAGAAAAACAGGCAGTGATCTAATTGAAAAACATTTCATGGTTAAAACCCTTGATGGAGTGGATGTGGAGAGGATGTTTCCTTAGCTGGGAGGGTCTAAGGCTAGAGGACACAGCCTCAGAATAGAAGGGCATCCATTCAGAAGGGAGATGAGGAGGAATTTCGTTAGGCAGAGAGTGGTGATCCTGCGGAAATCTTTGCCACAGGTAACTGTGGAGGCCAAATCTTTATGTATATTTAAGGTAGAAGTTGATAGATTTTTGATTGGTCACAGCATGAAGGGATATGGGGAAAAGCCAGGATATTGGGGCTGAGAGGAAATTAGATCATCACTGATGAAATGACAGAGCAGATGTGATGGGCCAAATGACCCTATTCTGCTCCTATATCTTATTAGACACAAACAACAGTGGGTGTTCTAATCAGAAGCAAAAATAAATAGCTCAATGTGAGGTGAAGCAGGGGGATTAATCTGAAATGTACACCACTCTGGCTCCGCAGATCCCACATGACTCCCAAAGCTCCTACAGAAGTTTTGTTTTTGGCTTGATTGAAAATGTTAGCCACGGTGAGTTAGGTGTTGAGTTCTTGTGGAAAGGGTTCATGGTGAAAACTTAATGGTGGAAAGGGAAGGAGCACTTGTTGAATATTGTGATTCTGAGTAGAAAGTTGCTCTCTAGGCTTCATGTCTGCGGGCTCCACGATGTTTACTCCACTTTGCACTGAATCGAGGCTGAAACCACGGTCTGATCCGACTGCTCTGGGCTTTGAGTCTGATGACTCATTTTCATTCTAAATGCTATTTGCTTATTTTTATTGTTTGCATGATTTGTTTATTTTCTCTCTGCACATTGGGTGTTGATTTTTATTTATAAATTATTTTGGGTTTCTTTGTTTTGTGGCTGCCTATATGGAGACGAATCTCAAGGTTGCCTAATGTATAAATACTTTGAACATAAATGTATATTGAACTTTGAACTTTTAAACTTAATGGAATAATGGAACAGACTCAATGGGAAAGATGGCCTAATTCTTCTATGTCTTTTGGTTTTATGGTCTTACAAAACAGACAACAATGCAGTGAACCTCTTCTGCAATCCCTCCAATGTTTCCACATCCTTCTTGCCATGCAGCAAACAGAACTACACACCTACACCAAGTGTGTCCTATCCATATTTTTATACATTTGCAAAATGCATTCTTGAATGCTCAATGCTGGCAAATGCCGTAAGCCCTCTTTGCACCTGCATTATATTTCCCTCTGTTCAAATTTTCGTGGAGTTAATGACTTGCACCCAAAGATTTGTAAACCGATCTGGATCTGCTTTGGTAATAATTCAATCAAAGATGTTTTTGGGGATCTTGCTGCCGAGGAGGGAGCAAAGTAGGAAATGGGTGTGATGTTGAAGGAGCTTTTCATGCAAACTTAGCAGACAGTACTTCACTTCATTCCCTCTCTGAAGGCCGTGACTGCTCTTTGAAGTAACTTTTAGAGCTCACCTCTTCTAAATTCTTTTCCATCCATTGCTGCATTTCAAGAGCTCTGACGTGATTTCATTTTGCTTTAGTTAGATGTGAGGGGAAGTCCTACTGAATGGAATTACCCATTCACAATGGGTAAAAGCCACATCGGATCTGTTCCTGAACAAAATCAACTCCATTTTGACAGGAAATGGCCTGTGTAAGTAGACAACCACTGTAGTTTCTATTTCTCATAGAATCATAGGACATAGTAAACAGAAAGGTCTCTCAGTCTGAGAGAGCTTCAGTACAAGGGATAACAATTCTCACAGGTCACACATATTGGAGACGTAGTGCAGAATCAGAATCAGAATCAGAATCAGAATCAGGTTTATTATCACTGGCATACTACATGTTCTGAAATTATCTGTATCGGCACCATCTTGAAGTTTAACTAAACAATGTTAATTGTTCAACTGCACAGCCTGCTGAGATCCCCAGCATTTTGTGTGTGTTGTTTCATTGTTCATTGTAGTGTGAGGGTAGAGATGATCCAAGAATATGGCTTATTTATATTGTCCTGAATTTTTGTTGCTGCCTTTGCAATTGTTTATAAACACTTAATTTCACATTGTATAGAAATGGATAAATGATAAAATAATTCAGTACAGACAGAGAGCTTTTGTTACTTTGGGTTTGTTATATTTGTTTTAGAGGAGAACAGTACAGCATATTAGTCATGAATGTATATCTACTTACATTCTGTACTTTATGAGTGCTGACTCTGTTGTGTCAGTCACTGCTGTCATCTGTGTAATGTTCACCCTCAGCAAAAGATGTGGTTAGAACTTCTGTTTTTATTTAACTTACGGAACAGAATATAGAGAAGTACCAACAGATGCGATATGTAAACAAATTGTTCCACCCTCTTCCTGCATTGCCCCATCACTTCTTGGAAAACTTCTCAATATGCTGATGAGGACAAGTGCAGAAATGCAAAATATCTTCAGATAAGCATTTTTGTTTCAGCAAGATCACTGAACAACAACAGCAATATCATGAAGAAAAGACCTTTTGACCTTCGTGTTTAAAATTAATCCCAATCCTGTGCACAGCTGTAAGTACAACTATGGAATCATAAAATGTTTTCCAGTTGGTTGTTGGGAAGTTATCCAAGAACTGAGGCTTTAGAAGGTATTGGTCAGACTGCCCTTGGAATATGTTGAACAGTTTAGGAATCCGTGTCTATGAAAGGATATGCTGTATTTGGAGAGGGTCCAGAGGAGATTCAAGGGAATGGTCCAAGGAATGAAAAAGGTTAACGCATGAGGAACGTTTGATCACTCTGGGCCTGTACTGCTGAAGTTTAGAAGAATGAGGAGGAAATTTCATTGAAAACTCTTGAATAGTGAAAGATCTGGTTGGAGTGTATGTGGAGATGATGTTTCCTGTCATGGGGGAGTCTCAGACCAGAGAACACAATGGCATCCCATTTGAACAGAGATGAGAAGGAATTCTTTAGTCAGAGTGTGGTGAAACTATGGAATTCATTGAAAAAGAATGCTGTGGAGGCTACATCATTGCGAATATTTAAAGTGGATGTTTGTGGTTTTTGATTGGAAAGGGCGTTGAAAGTTATGGAGAGAATGGGGCTGAGGTGGATAATAAATCGGCTATTATAGAATGGTGGCACAGATTGATGGGCTGAATGGCCTAATTATGTTCCTGGAATATCGTCTTCTGGTCTTATGGTATTAAGTGATGGAATAATGCAGGAAGAGGATGGAACAATTTGTTTATATGAGGCATCCATTGGCACCTCCTTAAAGTCTATTTTGTAAGTCAAGTAAAGAGCACAGAAGTTCTAAGCATATCCACTGAGAATTTCTTTGGGATGTCCTCAGAAAGGGAATGGGCCTCTTTCAGAATCAGAATCAGGTTTGTTTTCACTGTCTTCTGATGTAAAACTGTTGTTTTGTAGCAGGAAAAAAACGAGCAAGTTCTTTCCCTCAGACTATTAATGAGCTTGGGTTTATCAGGTCCAGATTCACAAGCGGGAGCACTGTGAATGGAATTATATCAGGCTAATCAAATCCCATCGGATAACTCTGACCTGAAGAGGTCATGAACTCAAAACAGACTCTGGTGTTATTGCTTCTCAGGGAAGTGCATGGCAGAAATGTGACAGATGTTCAGGGAACATTGGCATGGCATTCTTCATGGTTATGTTCCACTGTGGCAGGGACGGTAGGGTAAAAGAATCATGGTGTACAAAGGATGTAGAAAATCTAGTTAAAAAGAAAAGAAAAACTTACAAAAGGTTCAAGAAACTATGTACTGTTAGAACTTGAGAAAATTACAAGGGTGCCAGAAAAGAACTCAAGAATGAAATTAGGAGAGCCAGAAGGGGCCATGAGAAGGCTTTGCTGAGCAGGATTAAGGAAAGCCCCAAGGCATTCTACAAGTAAATGAAGAGCAAGAGGATGAGCTGTGTGAGAATAGGACCAATCAGGAGCGATAGTGGTTACGTGCATGGAGCCGATGGAGGTAGTGGATACTTTGTTTCAGTATTCACCAGTGAAAAGGATCTTAGCAAATGTGGGGGTGACATACAGTGGCCTGAAATGCTTGAGTGTATAGACATTAAGAAAGAGGATCTGCTGGAGCTTTTGATAGGTATTAAGTTAGATGAGTCACCGGGACCGAACGAGGTATATCCCAGGCTATCGTTGGAAGCAAAGGAGGAAATTGCTGAGCCTCTGGTGATGATCTTTGTATCATCAATAGGGACAGGTGAAACACCAGAGGACTACGTGGTTGCAAACTTTGTTCCCTTGTTCAGGAAAGAGAGAAGAGATAACCCAGGAAATTACAGACCAATTAGTCTTGCTTCAGTGGTGGGCAAGTTGTTGGAGGAGATCCTGAGAGGCAGGATTTATGAGTATCTGAAAAGACATAATCTTATTCGGGATAGTTAGCATGGCTTTGCCAAAAGCACGTCAAGCCTTACGAATCTGATTGAATTCTTTGAGGATGTAACAAAACAGATTGATGAAGGTATAGTAGTGGATGTAGTGTAAATGAATTTCAGTAAGACCCCTACTCTTTGTGATTTTTATATATGACCTTGATCAGGAAGTAGAAGGGTACGTTAGTAAGTTTGCTGATGACACAAAAGTTGGGGGTGTTATGGATAATCTGGAGGGTTGTCAGATATTACAGAACAATGTTGATAGGATGTAGAATTGGGTTGAGAAGTGGCAGATGGAGTTCAACCCAGATAAGTGCAAAGTGGTTCATTTTGGGAGGTCAAATTTGAAGACAGGATATAACGTTATTGGTGAGTCTCTTGTCACTGTGGAGGATCAGTGTGATTTTGGGGTCTGTGTCCATTGGACATTCAAGGCTGCTGCGTGGGTGATAATGTTAAGAAGGCATATGGTATGTTAGCCTTCAACAATGGTGGGATTGAGCTCATGAGGCGTGACGTAATGTTACAGCTATACGAGACCTTAGTTAGACCTGACTTGGAGTACTGTCTTCAGTTTTGGTCATCTCACGACAGGAAGGATGTGGATACTACAAATAGAGTGCAAAGGAGATTTACAAGGATGTTGCCTGGATTGGAGAGCATGCCTTATGGGAATAGGTTGAGTGAACTTGGTCTTTTCTCCTTGGAGCGACGGATGATGAGAGATGTCCTGAAAGAGGTGGAAAAGATTGTGAGAGGCATTGATCATGTGGATAGCCAGAGGCTATTTCCCAGGGCTGAATTGGCTAAGATGAGGGGTCATAGTTTAAGGTGCTTGGAAGTAGGTACAAGGGGGATATCAGAGGTAAGTTTTTCCACACAGAGTGGTGGGTGCATGGAATGTTCTGCTGGCAATGGTGGTGGAGGCGGATACAATAGGGTCTTTTAAGAGACTCTTAGATAGGTCCATGGAGCTGAAAAAAGTAGGGGGCTATGCGGTAAGGAAATTCTAGGCAGTTTCTAGAGTAGTTTACATGGTCGGCACAAGTTTGTGGGCCGAAAGGGCCTGTAATGTGCCGTAAATGTCTGTGATCTAAAATGCGTTACAATAGGTAAGTAATCATGCAGCTTATCAAAGTTCAAAAAGTTTAAAGTAACTTTATTATCAAAATTTAAAAATATCACAAATACGAAGAAAGTGTAATTCTGAGAAGTGGAGTAAAAGAAAACAGTTCAGTTATTTGTTGCAACACACAAAATGCTGGAAGCACTCAGCAGGCCAGGCAGCATCAATGGAAAAGTGTATAGTCGACATTTCATATAGAACAGTAAAGCATATTATGGGCTGTTTGGCACACAATATTGAGACAATCTATATTCTGTGATCAATCTAATTCATCCCTCCTACATCGCCTGTAACACTCTATTTTTCATACATGCATGCATGTGCCTATCCACGAGCCTCTGAAATGTCCCTATTATATCAGTCTCTAACCCCTTGCCTGCCATGCATTCCAGGGATGCACCACTCTGTGTATATAAAAAAAAACTTGCATCTTACATCCCTGCTAAACTTTCTTCCACTCACCTTAAAATTGATGTCCTCCAGTATTGGTCATTGTCACCACGGGAAAGGGTGCTGGCTGTCCACATAATCTATGCCCTGTACTCCACAATACTCCATTGTGATCAAACCAGAGTTTTATAGAGCTGCAACATTACCTTGCGGCTCTTGAAATCAGTCCCCTTGACTAGCAAATTCCAGCACATCATACACCTTCTTTAACACCTTTTTAACTTGTTCAGCCATTTAGAGGAATTGATGATCTTGGAGGCCTGAATCCCTCTGTTCCGCCACATTACTGTTAGATACACAGCTGTGCAGTTTTACAAGAGAATCAGCTGGTTTGTTGTTCCAAGCAACTTGGAGAACTTGCCACAGTTATTCTGCAGACTTTGGCTGTCTTGCCTGCTTCTCACTCTCCAGGTAATCACAGATAGCCTCAATGTTGCTGAGATGAGATTAGGGCTCGGTGGAGGCCACACCATCTGAAAGCGTAAAAATCTAGGGTGCTTAGTACTTTTCCAAAGTACGAAGCATTGGGAAGATTGCAAATTTGAGGTTCATTCATTTGTAGATATGTCTATAAGTCAGGAGTTTATTACCTGGGAATGAATTGTATCATCTTTTATGCTACACTTCACTTCTCCCAACAGATCAGCTTTCTAAACAGACACTCTTACACTTCAACCCAGATCTGAGAGTGGATTCCAGACCTGAAACTTGGTTTTACGAAAGGTCCCTGTTATGGTTTGTAGCTCAAAAACAGTAAACAAATTCAAAGGAAGTAAGAGAGCTGAGAAAAGTGAATCCTAATTTGTGTTTTCATTTTAAGTGAGGCGTGCACGTACCAAGTGTTGGTGTCATGACACATGCAATTCACATCTTTGACTTATAATCCATATTTAATTATTTAAGCAAACAAGAATACTTAAACAATATTTACAATATTACTCGGATACTACTGAAATATTAAATACACAACACCTTGCAGCTTAGTATAATCTCCACCTCAATAGAAAATGCATCTCACCACATATACAATATACTACATGAAGGATTTCTTCCTCTTGTGGGATAACCACTTTCCAGACAGGGGCATCACTCTGCTTAGCAAGTGAGACTTGTGGCTGTGAAACCATCTCAGATTCTGTGGCCTCCTCCTAGTGGTTGTAGGAGTTGTTGACTCTGAGACTGCAGGAAGAGGTTCTGACAGTGTTAAATACATAGAGTACATAGAAACCTTCAGCACATTACAGGCCCTTTGGCCCACAATGTTGTGCCGACCATGTAATCTACTCAAGAGATTGCCTAGAATAGTCTGTAAAGGACACCTTTCTTCTCCTAGTTCATGCATTTAGTTCACTGGAGTATTCTCTTATTAATCCTTCTATTGCTCCCGTTATGATCTGATCTTTCATCTTGGTTTCCTCATCCACAACATGTGATGAATCCTCTGTTTTTGTCTCTCCTTTGACTCCTTTTTTGGCCTTCCTTTCATCGATCTGGGCTTTGGTCTTTGCATTTACTTTTGCAAGCAGTATTTTGTCTCTCACTTAAGTTCCTGAAACAACCAAAATGCACACAGAACAGGCTCCAGTCCTTTGTGCTCACACAAGCCAAATGCTTGCATCTTTCCTGACAATCCTTGAAATCTATTCCAGCTTAAAACCAAGGCACATTTCACAAGTAACTGACTGATTAACGTGTCAGAAGCTTCCTCAGACATGTTGCCGATACAGAATGTTGTAGTTGATCTGGTGCTTACATCATTTTCACATTCCTCTGAGCAACATGATCCTTCCTTGGTACAATATGCTTTCCAACTAAAGGCACAGAGGTCGGCACCAACACACGTTTGTCCTCAGTTAGGCAATGGTTTATGATGTTTGTCATAGAGGCAGTTGTGGCATTATCCAGTACCTTTCTTAATTTGGTTTCAGTTGGCTTCTTTGCAAGGGATGTGGCATGCAGTTGGTGGATGGATCTCCAATCAAACAGCAGATGTCTCAGCCAATCAAGTCCTCACAATGCTGGTTCTTCTGTTTTGTTTTCTATACATGCTCAATGTGGTTTGTTGGTTGTTGTATTTCACATTTAGGAATATCATTCCGACAGGAGTTATCTTTCCACCAGTTTATGTTCTCAGTTGAGGACCTGCAGGCTTTAGCTTACATCTTTAAAATGCCATTCAAACTCATTTTGTGGAGTGACTGAAACAGTTGAACCGGTGTCTAATTCCATTTTAGTGAATATGCCATTCTCTCATGGTGCATGCCATATTGCTTGTCTATTGTTAATTTCATACAGTAAATCTGAAGGCTACACTGTCCAGTTTCACACTCATCATTATCAGATTTTTCATCTACAGCATGCAGATTAGTGCTCTTTTTGAAGCTGCAATTTGACTTCTTAGCTTTTTCTCTTCCCAGTACCATCCATTTATATTTATCTGGACAACATGCTGTTTGTATGTGTCCTACTTTGTTGCATTTTTTGCAAGTTTTACCTTTAAACCTGCATATCTTTAGTGAAAGTGAGTCCCTGACACAATGGTAACACAATTTGATCAGCCTGGCCTGTTTGTGTTTGGACATTGCAATTTGTTCACACTCACTTTCATTCCTGATTGCAATTCAATTGCATCTGTCTGTTGATTCCATTGGAACAGCAATTTTAGCTGCTCTCTCCAATATGAGTTGTGCTTCAGTTAGGAGCCATTTTTGAATGCTTTCTTGTAAGATTCCACAAAGTAAATAATCTTTCAATGCATCATTGAGCTGACAATACTCAGATAATCTCTTCAATTCAGCCACAAACACTGAAGTGGACTCCCCTGCTTTTTGATTCTGCTTATGAAACCTATAGAAAACCCTGATCATCCTGTACATAGCACCATCCAGAGACAGAGAAGCAGTTTCAGTGACAGGTTGCTATCGATGCAATGCTCCTCAGACAGGATGAAGAGGTCAATACTCCCCAATGCCATTAGGCTTTACAATTTAACCGCCAGGACTTAAGAACTTTTTTTTTAAAGCTATTATTAATGCTTTTTGAGTTAGTGATTTAGATGCATATCATATTTATACTGAGTTAAGTATTGTATGTAATTAGTTTTGATACAACAAGTGTATGGGACATTGGAAAAAAAGGTTGAATTTCCCCATGGGGATGAATAAAGTATCTATCTATCTATCTATCTATCTATCAATAGCATTCTACAATCAACTATGGCATTTTTTCCAAAAGTTCCTGCCTTACTCTAAGAATATCATTAAAGCTAATTTCTGGTTTGGTTGAAGCAGTCAAACTTTGAAGTCAACTGTATGCCTTTAAAGGCAAAGTGCTCAGCAAAATTTACACTCGTTTCTCAGTGTCTATTACATTTGCTTCAGACTAGTGTTGAATTAGCTCAGTATACATATTCCAATTATCTGCTGTGGAATCAAACGAGCCAATCTTTCTGATGTAACCAACTATTTCTACTGTTTTAAATTGTTTATCACCCAGTACCAACTCTTTATGAACGGATGAACCCTTCCAATTTCTGACATTAAAAAAAACTTGATTGTGTCCTCCCTTCAGAAGAACATGTGCTGTGCTACTTCTCTTCTTTTAAACTTGACCATCTCTGCACATGCTGGGCTACGTTTTTTAAACTCTTTTTTTCTTTGAGTCTTTAGCTGCTCTTCAAAAGGTTCATTTTAGAGATACCTTGTCACACGTGCTACATTTTCTAACTTCCGAATATAAAACTAATTCAAAAGAAAATACAGGGGTCAGGGAATGTGGGTCTAACAAAAGAGATTGATTCTCCACAAATGTTATATTTGCACAATTTCTGAAGACGTATGTATATTTGATCTTGGTACAAAATTCCAGCACAATCTGTGTGATCCAGAAGCCTTCACTTTACCTTATAGACCAGTTTGTGAGGAGCTGATTCATCAGGTTTCTGTAAAAGGCAACATTCAAATCATCAGACTCATCGACACTGGGAACTCTGCTATACATTTGTATCTGGAGCTTGGACTCCAATTTATTCACATCAACCATTCTGCATACATACAGTGTGTCAACATCTTTTCAATATCATCTGCAAATAGCTTTGTATTGACCATTGGATAAGAAAACATAAATGTCTTTTCTCAAATGATCTGTATATTTGAAAGCAAATTCCACTGACATCCAGAAGCCTACCTTAGTTTTCCTTGTGAACCACGTGACTGAAATAGTGCAGATCATCAGCAGAGCGAAGAGTAGCCAACGGCCCATTTTCCATATTTTCCATATCATGAAACTGAGCAAAGGGGAAGAGATACAGAACTGATGAGATGAACCAAGGTGGTTTTGTGCTTGAAGCATTCATCTCCTGTTTCCTCTGTAACCTTAGTCAAGTGAACAGTGCAATGTAAGCAGAGCCAGACAAGTTCAACTAGAGGAGTAAACTAGCGTTGACTGAACGGTGGGTTGGAGAAGGGGGAACAACCTGATCATCAGTTGGAATAAAACCAAATTTTCTCAAGGCAATAGCAACATCTTGCATGCGGTCATTCATTGATTCTATTGTGGTTGTTGGAATTACTAAGTGTGCCACGATAAAATGAATCTTAGTGTTTTGTATGACAATATATACCTGTCTATACTTTACTTTGAACTTTCAAATCCTTTCTGCAATTCATCCAGTTTAATAACTGTTGTTTTTAGCAGATTACCAACCTCTCTACTATGATTCATGCTAGAAACTTACTTTACTAACCTTTCCTTTTCTGACTCCACTTTCAGGGAACCATGTACCTGAATTCCAAGATTCCATTGTTCTTTAACACTTCCTAAGGCTGACCAAGCACTGTGAAATTCTTACTTGATTTGACTTTTGAAAATACAAAACTTGGCACAGTTCTGAATTAAACTCCATTTTGCTATTCCTCTGCCCAAAAACCCAGCTGATCAAGATTCTTCGAAATCCTATTCACTGCCTGAGAAACAATCTGTCTGAATGTCATCTGCAAATGACATTTATTTCTCCAGTTATTGTCATTGAGACTTTGCCCAACCCTGCAAGATGTGACCTTACTACTTGTTACTCTACCAGCAATCTTTGAGTCAGTGAATGTCAATGAATATCAGGGTAAAGGAAAGCAGCATCCTAGGGTTTGGCAAACACAAAACTCATCACACATCATGGGTGAGGGTTAGTGATGGAGTAGTCATGGAGAATACTGCATGACACCCCTTTGAATGTAACAAATGATTTTTATTTCCAAAGGATTAACATTTAACAAAAGATTAGGCTTGCTGTTCTTGGAGCAGATAGGGTGAAGATTGGATATAGTTGAGGGATGGGAAATTATGAGATGTACAGGTTGGATAGATGACAGCAAATTTTCCTCATTCTCAGAGGTGAATAAACCAAGATGACATAGATTTAGAAGGGATTTGAAGGGCTTGTTTTTACCCAGAGAGTGGTGGAAACAGAGTCACACTCAGTGTTTGTGAAGTGTCTGAATGATATCTTAAGTCACATCTCCATAAAGGCACTGGGCAATGTGCTGCAAGGTTGAGTTTACATATAGTATTGTGCAAAAGTCTAAAGCACATGTAAAATAATTCTGTAAAGTGAAGATGCTTTCAAAACTAATGAAACAAAAAGTTTTTAAATATCTAAATATTTACTATAATGTGTGGTTAGCAGAAAGAAACTAAATCAAATCAGTATTGGGTGTTACCACACTTTGCCTGTAAAACCAATTACTTTCAGTACACTGTCATGCAGTTTTATAGAAAAATTAGCTGGTAGATTATTCGAAGGATCTTGGAGAACTTGCTAACTTCTTCTGCAGACTTTGGCTGTCTCACTTGGCTCTGTCTCTCCATGTAATCCCAGAAACCCTCAATCTTGATATCAGGGCTCTGTGGAAATGTTGGCATCTGAAACTATATATAAAAAACACTGAGGGTTCAGTTGAGAACAGTAACTTGTCACTTTCATTCTGGTCATGTTGTAAGCTTTATGCATACTTGAAAAGTATTTTTCACTGTTTCTCTGAGGCTTAGGGGAAGCGGTGGGAACCGGACCTGCTGATAGTCATCCTCGGAGCAACAAGCTCCCTGCCTTCAGCCGATAAGTATGAAAAAATGGCTGTATTGTTTGGAATGGTGATTGCTAAGATGTTAATCCTGCAAATGTGGAAAATGGGCTTTGTGCCTACGTACGAACTGTGGCTGAGAGAACTGGTAAATATTTTACATTTGGAGAGACTGAGACTATGTAATGAGAACAGAGGGGACATTTTTGAAAGGATATGGGGCCCTGTATTGGACTTTCTTATGGGGTGAGGACTGAGGTTTTTTGGTGCGGTGCACCTCTGCTGTGTATGTTTACTTTTGCCTTTATATTATTCTCCCTTTTGCTGCTCAATATTTAATTTGATTTTGTTATTGTCGTGGTTTTTGTGGATGTGTTGCTTTTTTTGTTGTTTGTTTGTTTGTTGAAAAAAAAAGAATAAAAAATATATTTTAAAAAATTGAGGGTGCCCAAGACATTTGCAGTGTTCTGAAGATAGATGTGCAATGGAAATCCACATGGTCTTTGTCTGTTATACGACTCTAGGACCATATGATTCTGTTACACAACAGCATTATCTGAACCCTGAAGCTTAAAGTTCAAAGTGGATTTATTATCAAAGTACGGTACATGTACGTCACCATATACAACCCTGAGATTCAATTTCTTGTAGGCATACTCAATAAATCTAAAGAATAATAACCACAACAGAATCAATGGAAAACCCGCCAACTAGAACGTTCAACCCGAGTGCAAACAATAACCATCTGTGCAAATAGAAAAAGAAATTAAAATATTAATTAAATAAGGAAAAAAATATCGAGAACATGAGATGAAAAGTTCTTGAAAGTGAGTCAAATAGTTGCTTGCACATTTCAATAATGAGACAAGTGAAGTTGAGTGAATTTATCCCCTTTGGTTATCATTATCCATTCCAATAATCTACTTAAAATAAAACACGCACAACACGTTGGAGGAACTCAGCAGGTCGAGCAACATCCGTGGAAACGAACAGTCAACGTTTCCGGCTGAGACCCACGGAAACGAACAGTCAACGTTTCCGGCCGAGACCCATGGAAACGAACAGTCAACGTTTCCGGCCGAGACCCGTGGAAACGAACAGTCAACGTTTCCGGCCAAGACCCATGGAAACGAACAGTCAACGTTTCTGGCCGAGACCCGTGGAAACGAACAGTCAATGTTTCAGGCCGAGCAGGTGGGGGGAGGGTGGGAAGGAGAAGGCTGGTAGGTTTCTTAGCCTGAAATGTTGACAGTTCATTTCCATGGGTCTCGGCCCAAAGCATTGACTGCTCGTTTCCACGGACGCTGCCCGACCTGCTGAGTTCCTCCAGCATATTGTGCGTGTTGCTTTGACCCCAACATCTGCAGTGTATTTTGTGTTTACTTATAAAAAAAAACTTGTATCAACTTTCACGTCTAAGTTATGGCAGAATATTTAGAGAGATCAATTTATCTTGGATTCCTGGCCTTAAAACATGTAGTAGAGAATTGGTTATACTACTGGATGTGGAAATGAAAACAATATTCTCACAGACATTCAGTTTAAATGAATAAAATTGTAATTTCCCTCTTAATCATCTCTTATACAGGAGCAGGGCCAATCATAGCACCAGCAATGAGAACATTGTACATTTGAGCAGAACTGGATTAAGTGGTTTACCTTGCAGTTGATACTGTTGTAAATGTTTCACATGAATATTCACGTCCTGTTGAGGCAAGGAAAGATAATTCAGTCTTATGTCTTTTCCAAGTGCAGTTAAGCAAGAGTACATGATTGACGGGTAGAAACTCATGCCTCAATAAAGGACTGATTGGTTACATGGAGGTGAGTAATTTTCTGTTTCCTGTGCATATCTGAACACCGATGTTCCTGGGGAAGTTATGGGGCTTGGATCGCTGGGATTGAAAACCCTATTTAATCCTGTGCATATCTGAACACCGATGTTCCTGGTGAAGTTATGGGGCTTGGATCGCTGGGACTGCAAACCCTATTTAATCTTGTGCATATCTGAACACCGATGTTCCTGGGGAAGTTATGGGGCTTGGATCGCTGGGATTGAAAACCCTATTTAATCCTGTGCATATGTGAACACCGATGTTCCTGGGGAAGTTATGGGGCTTGGATCGCTGGGACTGCAAACCCTATTTAATCATGTGCAAACAGAAGTGGAAGTTCCAGCCGGGCTAATGACAGCTGCCAGCACTGGGAGATCTGTTGTTGGGGTCGCAACATTCACCAGGGGGATGAACTCATCTCTGCACTGAGTGAATGTGGAGATATTGGACCAAGTACAGTTGTTGATATGACAGTGTAATGCTTCTGTTCTCAATGAAAAGCCAATTCCTGATATAATACAAAATACTGAAGGAATTCAGCAGTTCAGGCAGCATCTACAGAAAGAATAAACAGTAGACATTGCAGACGAAAACCCTTTCTGATGAAGGATTTTGGCCTGAAACGCTTACTGTTTTTTCCTTTGCATAGATGCTGCCTGACCTGCTGAGTTCCTCCATCATTTTGGATATGTTGTTCTTGTTGTCCACCATATGCAGAAGAACCTCTTGTGTTCCAGTTCTAATAGTGGGCAGACAAACATCATTAAACATCAGAGTTATACAGTATGGGAACAGGCCCATCAGCTCAACTCATTCACACTGATGAGTGTGTTTAACTGATCTAGTCTTACTTGCTTGTATTTAGTCCAGAAAGGTTTTAAAATCATTTTTATGGTCTCCACCTGCCCAAATTTGTTCAGTAATATGTTCCAGATACCCTCATTGTCTGTGTAAAAATATTGCCCCTCAGGTCCCTTTTATATACAACATGGATCTGTATAACACAGTACAGGCCTTTCGGCCCACCATGTTGTTCCAGCCTTAACTGTACTCCATGATCAATCCAACCCTTCCCTCTGCACAGCACACAACTGTCATGTATCGATCGAAAAGTGCCTTGAACATCCCTGATATATTCGGTTACATCAAGATAAATCTCCTCTACATCCTGTAAAGATTCCACAACCTTCCTAGAATGAGGAGACCCGCACCAAACACAAAACTCCATGTGTGAACTAACCAGTGTTTTATAGAGCTTTAATGTTACCTCCTGACTCTTGACTTAAGTACTCCAATTAATGAAGGTCAGTAGAGCATGTGCCTTCATCACCATCCTTTCAATTTGTTAGTCAACTTTGAAGGACATTTGTTCTTGGACTCCAACATCTTGCCATTAACATTGTATTCTGTCTTCAAATGTCATCTTCCAAAATGTACACCTTCACACTTTTCCAGATAGAACTCCATTCTGCATCCTGTCTTTGTCCATAAGACTACAAGGATCAGAAGACAGAGAAGCAGAATTAGGCCTTCAGCCCATCGAGCCTGGTCCACCATTTTATTATAACTGATGCATTGTCTTCTCAACCCCATTCTCCTGCCTTCTCTCCATTACCTTTCCTGCCCTGACTAATTAAGAACTGATCAAATACTGCCTTAAAGACACTCAAGTGACATGGCTTCCACCACTGCCTGTGGTAACGAGAGCTGTATAACCTTAGGCCACAAACTTATCAATCACCCCTTGTATTGCACATGGTATAAACTGTTCAATTCTCTCTATTTTCCATGAAACAACCCACTGGAAACTGTTTCGAAATCTAGAAGAAGCGAGTTTGGGTTCTTGCTGTTTTTCAAAGATGAGAAAATCTCAGTCAGTGATCAGAAACATCAGCCATTTGGATACAAAGCTACCATACTCAGCAAGACAAGATACTCTCTGGTTTAACACTCACTTCTCAGCTACTGAACATGACATGCCATTCTCTGCAAGATTTGTCACGGTGGAGACAGAATGTTCCAGAAATGCTTGAATGCAACCTTCAGAACATAGATTAACACCCCCACTCCACTAACTCCTCCCTCCACAAAACCCACCACCACTACTTTTTCATTTCTTATCAGCCACTTGAGTTACAAGCACAATTGTGCCTATGGTGCTTTATGAACATGCAATCAATGTATATAAACTGTCTTATGAATTTGTATCCATTGTGTTACTTTATTATCGTGATCTATATCTTATTGTGTTTTTGTTTTGTACTGCATCGGATCCAGAGTAACAATTATTTTGTTCTCCATGCACTTGTGTGTTGGAAATGATATTAAGCAATCTTGAATCTTGAAAACAGTACATGATACTCAATCAATCACCCTGATGATTCAGACCCTCCTCCACCACTTACCAGTGCCACTGAATCGAATCACAAGTCTGCAATTGCCTCCTCTGTTGTAGATGGACACATTCACTATTTCACTAGACTTTGCTCCAAGAGTATTTGAGACTTTGCAGTAATATTGATGGTTTTGGTGTTTGAAGGATTGACAACGTAGATCCAGTTTACTGGTGTTAGAGATCTTTGAATCCAAAGATGAGATGTTTTCATACCATGTGTATTGAATGGGAAGGGATCCCAGTACAGACTCACAGGACAGTGACACGGAGCCCCCACCACACGAGACATTTGCAGGAGAGAGAAATTGAAGCACTGGAACAGACACCGGTTCTGTGGGAAAGAATTATTGAACATCAGAAAATTAATAAAGATGCCATAGGTGGGGATCTGAACTTCACATCAATCTGTGGCTCTGCATCGTCCCAGCTGCCTGAACTGCCACATTTACCATTATCCTAAAGCACAGCAGAATTACTGATCAGGACAGCAGTGATGACACTGAGGATGTGTCTGTGTGAAAATCAGAGTTACAATCTCTCTCAGCATCACGGAGACAGTCTCCAGTGTTGTTTGAAAATTCAAGGCAAGTGTTGTTTTAAGGTGCCTTCTTCAGGCACGCAGGCAGAACAGATACAAGAGCAATATTAGAGGCGCATTTAGACTAACCCACTAAAAGGAGCAGAATTCAGCCATTTGGCTGATTGAGTCTGCTCTGCCATTCAATAGTGCTGATAAATATTTTCCCTCTCAAACCCATTCTGCTGCCTTCTCCCTGAATCCTTTGATGCCCTTACATATCAAGAACCTATTGTACTACACTTTAAGTATACCCCAATAACTTGGCTTCCATAGCCTTCTGTGGCAATGAATTCCACAGAATCATCACCATCTGGCCTAAGAAATTCCTCCTCAGCTCTGTTCAAAAGGAATATACTTCTGTTGTCTCTCTCCCGCAGTCTAGACTCCTCCATGGTTGGAAACGTGCTTTCTATGTCTTCCCTATGTAGTCTTCAATATTTTATAGGTTTCAATGAGTTCCTCTCTCATTCATCTAAATTCTAGTGAGTGAAGGCACAAGGCCGTCCAATGTATCTCATGAATCAACTTTCCTGCCTCTATCTTATCCAACTATTTTCATTGCTCCATTTCCCACAGCAATGGGTCAGATGGAGAGCCTGGCTGCCAGGAAGTGGATGGTCAATGGGTGCTGAGAGGGGGATTACTGGAGCACATTGAGGGGGACAGAGAGAAAGAGCACGTGGTAGGAGAGGGGGGTGACTGATCCTTGAAGCAGGGATGGGAAGTGGGTAGCCTGCCCTGGGAGGAGTGAACACAGGCTGTTTTAATCTGGATTTGATTGCCTTTTTATGATTTTTGAGGTAGTTAGATCATAAGTAACACTTGCTTCTCATTGATCGGTTATCTTCAGATTATTAGATTTAGTCTGAATGTAAACTTTTGAGGGTGTGACATTTCATACAGTTCAGAGGTAGGAACATGTGCCAAGCCTCCTACTGGAAATCAGTATGCAGTCAGTGGGTGAGAGCTACCCAACCCTCACCCGTTCCCTGTGGGATTCCATACTGCCACAGAGCTTCAGGATATCGGTGCTTCCCCTAACCATTCCCAGACAAAGCATGAATCAGACAATTTGGCGGAGACACCAAGTTAATCAATGAGAAACCTACCGTTAGACACCTGTAGATCCATATCAAACACTGGATGATTTCCAGATGTTTCAATTCCACATCTGTAAAGTCCTGTATCTTGAGAGACAAGATTCTTCATAGTAACAGTAAATATTCCCTGGGATGTGTTATCTCTGATTGTCATTCTTCCGGACTGCTCATTTTGCTCATTTGTATTCACTAACGATGTGCATTGGTGATCCCAGATGCGGCACAAATACTTTGTGTGTGAACGGTACATTGGTACATAGTGACAATCGATTGTGCTCACTCTTCCCACAACTCCTCTTACTTTATTTTCTGCCCATAAAGCACCTGAAACTGAGGGAGAAATTCAAGAAATGGACAGGTTAAATCAAATTTACACAAGTAGATTAAAGATTGTTTTGTGTCATTTCCGGTACACGAGTGTAAAGGAGAACAAAAAAGAATTGTTACTCCGGATCCAATGCAGCACCAAAATAAACAGAAATGATAAAGAACACAATTATAATGAATAAGGATGCTTTATTTAAAGCTGTTACTGTGTTCTGAGGAATCTTCTCACACTGTCTATGGGTATAATTGAATTCCAGGGAAACTGAGAAGACAACAGCATCGTCCCTCATCACATGCTCACAGCTCTTCACAAGTTATTTGATTGGAGTCATCGTTGTCACTGCCCACTGATGTCTCAGTGTGTTTCCACATTTCCAATCCAGGCAGGTGAGGATAAGATCAGTGGGGGATAACTTATAGGAGGCAATTGTGTGAGACAGGATCTACCTGAATTTGTAAAGACACGATCTGATTTGGGATAGTCTGCATGATTTTGTGCATGAGAGAACCTCTCTGAAATAAAATTGACTGAGTTTTCTTGAAAGGCTGACCAAAGGGACTGATGAGGGTAAAGAGTTTAGCAAGGCTTTTGACAAGGTCTAGCATTGTAGACTGATCTGTAATGTGAGATCACATGGTAAGGTAGCTGGATCAATACTGAATAGGCCTGGTGAAACTAGTCAGATTGGTAGTGGATTGTTTTGTTTTGACAATATTAGACTTCTTCACCAGTTGATTGCTGTTGGGATTAGTATTCTTGGTTATTAACCAGTTACTTGTCATCTATATTGATAACTTGTAATGATATTGTTGGTGTCATGATTAATAATTTGTGGACGTCACAGTAATGTAGTGGACAGTGAAAAGAGTTGTCAAATTTTACAACTGGATCTGGAAAATGAACAAGTGTTCATCCCCATTTTTCTCTGTCAAATAGATTCCCTGTACCTGTGGCCATCCCGTCTGCCTGATTTTGACCTGTCTCCTTTTTCTTCTTGCTCCTACCATTGGGCAGGAGGTGGAGGAGTCTTGGGTCCCACACGACCGGCTCCTGTACCAGATTCATTGACCTCAGCGCAGAACTGACTCTGAAGCTGTGAACTCAGCGACTCATGTTTTATGCATTATTTGTTTACATATTTATAGTATTTGCATGATTCATCTTCTTTTACACATTTGATGTATGTCAGCCTTCATTGTGAGTGGCTTGTCATGGATTCTATTGTGTTACTTTGTTTTGTGGGTGTCTGCAAGAAGATGAATCTCTAGTTTGTTTGTGCTATACATTCTTTGATAATATATTTACTTTGAACTTCGAACTGGGAAAGTACCACTGAAATAAACGGCTGATGGAATTGAACTGAAGCGGTGTGGAGTGATGAATTTTGGGAAATTAAACAAGGACAGTAGAGAACTAGGTGTGCAACTACATAGGTCTCTGAAGGTGGCAACACAGGTGGACAAAGCGGTGAACAAGGCAGATGCCATGCTTGCAATAATGGATAAATAAGTACAGTTGAGTTTGCATGTTACTGATATAAAGAACACTGAGTAGACCTGACCTCAAAAGCTCTGTGCATTTCCAGAGGAAGGGTGTGATTAAATTAGAGAGAGCACAGAAAACATTCACAAAGACCGACCCCTGCAGAACACCACGAGTCACTGATAGAAAACAGAAATGTCCACCTTATTCCCACTCTTTGCCTCCTGTCAGTCAGCCTATCCTCAATGCGCATGAGTATCTTCCCTGTGATATCACGGGTTTTTATAATGTTTAGCAGCCTGATGTGTGACACCTTGTCAAAGGCCTTCCAAAAATCCAGGTAAGCAACATCCACTGATTCTCTTTTGTCTATCCTGCCTGTTATTTCCTCAAAGAATTCCAACATCTTTTTCAGGCAAGGTTGCCCCTTGAGGAAACAATATTTTATCATATGCCTCCAAGTACCCCAAAACCTCGACATTTTACTAAACACTGAAGTCAGTCTAACTGGTCTACAATTTCCTTTCTTTTGCTTCCACTCCTTAAAGAGTGGACTGACATCCCCAATGTTCCAGTTCTCTGGAACTTTCTAGAATCTAGTGATGCTTGAAACAAATTACTGACTAGGTTTGTCCGCCATTTCTTTATCTCTTATTACTATCTCTTCAGCTTCATTATCCAGTTGTCTGATATCCACTCTGACTTATAACCATATAACAATTTCAGCACGGAAACAGGCCATCTCAGCTCTTCTAGTCCGTTCCAAATGCTTACTCTCACCTAGTCCAACCGACCTGCACTCAGCCCATAACCCTCCATTTCTTTCCTGTCCATATACCGATCCAATTTGACTTTAAATGACAATATCGAACCTGCTTCTACCACTTCTACTGGAAGCTCATTCCACACAGCTACCACTCTACCTTTTATACTTTTATATCGAAAAATGTTTGGTATCCTTTTTTATATTATTGGCTAGTTTTCCTTCAAATTTAATCTTTTCTCTCTTTCTGACTTTTCTCATTGCCTTTTGATGCCTTTTAAAAGTTTCCCAGTTCTTTAACATCTCACTAACATTTGCTATACTGTGCCCTTCCTTTTGTTTTCATGACAGTGTCACTGTCCCACAACTCAACCCCTACTCTAGCATCTTAAATGCAGAAGCTAGAAGTATTAATGGAATGCTCCCAAATTTTCAGGATGTGCAAATCCAACGATGTTTGAGATGCTCCACGTTTTTCTGGACAAAGTGCCAGACTGACTGTTCTCTGCACTTTATTTCTACCCCATGGTGGGTGCAATGTGTAGCTTCTAGAAATGTAAAGATATTCCCTACCCTAACTAGAAGTACAAGAGTAGCAGTAACAGCAGAACAAGAAGAAATATTTAAAGATATCCTCCATTGAAAGGAGAACTTACTGGTGCCATTGATTTCTGTCACATAGCTGCAGATCTCTCCGTTGTTGAAGACTGTCACGTTAACCGTTACACTGGATCTTGCTCCGAGCTGATTCGAGGCACTGCAGTAATATTGTTGGTGCTGCTGTTTGAAGGATTGACAATGTAGAGCCAGTTCATTGGTATCTGAGATCTTTGGATACCCAGATGAGGTTTGTTCATACCATGTGTACTGAATGGGAAGGGATCCCTGGAAGGATTCACAGGAAACTCTCAATGAGCCCCCGATACGGGAGATATTTGCTGATGACAGATATCGAAGCAGAGGAACAGACACAGGTTCTGTGGGAAAGAATTAAATATTCAGACCCTGAATAAATATCTGAAAATAAAATACTCTTTTGCTACATTTTAAGTACACATGTTCACCTGCTCGTTAATACAAATATCTAATTAGCTAATCATGTTGCAGAAACACAGTCCATATAAGGATGCAGACATGGGCGAGAGGTTCAGTTGTTGTTCAGGTCAAACATCAGAATGAGGAAGAAATGTGATCAAAGTAACTTTGCTCATGGAATGATTGTTGGTGCCAGATGGGGTAGTTTAAGTATCTCAGAAAATGCAGATCTCCTGGGATTTTCACACCCACTGTCTCTAGACTTGGGAAAGAATGGTGTGAAAAATAAAAAGTAACATCCAGTGAGTAGTGATTCTATGAGCAGAAAAACCCTTGCTGATGAGAGGGGTTAGAGGAGAATGGCCAGACCGGTTCAAGCTGACAGAATTGTGACAGGAATTCAGATAATCATGTGTCACAACAAAGCTGTTCAAGATAACCACGTGTTACAACAGTGGTCTGCATAAGAGCATCTCTAAATGCACAATACATTGAACTTTGAAGTGGATGGGCTACACCGGCAGAAGACAACAAACATGCATCCATTGGTTACATTATTCCGTACAAGACATATCTAATAAAGTGATGGCTGTGTGCTTAAAAGCAACAACTTGTGAGATATCCATCAGATGTTAGATGGCTTCAGGATAAAATGAATTTGTGACGAGGTTTAGTGTAGAGAGAGAAACATTTAGCATTGAAATTAATGCAGAAATCTTTAGGGATGGACGTGGTCTGGACAAAGATCTTGTAACTCTGCTGAGATTGCAGAGGATGAGACTGCAGAGGACAGGAGGAGGAGGAGATTGCATTTCTCCATTCAACAAGTTTAACCCTGGGATCAGCACATCGTCACTCCCCAGGACATCTGATTCTCTGACCATTCATAAGAACATGACAACATCAGAAATAGCAGCTGTCTTGGCTATCTGACCCAACGAGCCTGCTCCACAGTTCAATAAGTTTATGTCTGATCTGACCACGGACACATCTCCACCTATCTTTCCTTTCCCCATAACCCTTAATTCCCCTACTATGCAATAATCATTCCAACCTTGTTTTAAATATATTTACTGAGGAAGCCTCCACTGCTTCATTGAGCAGAGAATTCCACAAATTTACCACTCTCTGGGAAAAGCAGTTCTTCCTCATCTCCATCCTAAATCTACTCCCCCGAATCTTGAGGCTATGTTCCCTAATTCTAGTCTCACCTACCAGTGGAATCAACTTTCCTGCCTCTATCTTATCCATCTCTTTTCATTGCTCCATTTCCCACAGCAACGGGTCAGATGGAGAGTCTGGCTGCCAGGAAGTGGATGGTCAATGGGTGCTGAGAGGGGGATTATTGGAGCACATTCAGGGGGACAGAGACGTGGTAGGAGAGGGGGTGACTGATCCTTGAAGCAGGGATGGGAAGAGGGATAGCCTGCCCTGGGAGGAGTGAACACAGGCTGTTTTAATCTGGATTTGATTGCCTTTTTATGATTTTTGAGGTAGTTAGATCATAAGTAACACTTGCTTCTCATTGACCTGTTATCTTCAGATTATTAGATTTAGTCTGAATGTAAACATTTGAGGGTGTGACATTTCATACAGTTCAGAGGTAGGAAAATGTGCCAAGCCTCCTACTGGAAATCAGTATGCAGTCAGTGGGTGAGAGCTATATGAGTGGGGTTTCCCAACCCTCACCCGCTCCCTGTGGGATTCCGTACCACCACAGAGCCTCAGGATATCGGTGCTTTCCTAAACATTCCCAGAGAAAACATGAATCAGATAATTTGGTGGAGACACCAAGTTAATCAATGCGAAACGTACTGTCAGACACCTGTAGATCCACGTCAAACATTGGATGATTTCCCGATGTTTCAATTCCACATCTGTAAAGTCCTGTATCTTGAGAGACAAGATTCTCAATAGTAACAGTAAAGATTCCCTGGGATGTGTTATCTCTGATTGTCATTCTCCCATGCTGTTCACTTTGCCCATTTGTATTCACTAACAATGTGCATTGGTGATCCGAGATGCGGCACAAATACTTTGTGTGTGAACGGTAGATTGTTGCATAGTGGCAATTGATTGTGCTCGCTCTTCCCACAACTCCTTTCACTTTATCTTCTTCCCATAAAGCACCTGAAACTGAGGGAGAAATTCTTCACAAAATGGACTGGTTAAATCAAATTTACACAAGCAGATTAAAAATTATTTTGTGTCATTTCCAGTACCCGAGTGTAAAGGAGAAGAAAAAAATATATTATTCTGGATCCAATGCAGCACCAAAAAAACGGAAATGATAAAGAACACAATTATAATGAATAAGGATGCTTTCTTTAAAGCTGTTTCTGTGTTCTGAGGAATCTGCCCACACTGTCTATGGGTATAATTGAATTCCAGGGAAACTGAGAAGACAACAGCATCGTCCCTCATCACATGCTCACAGCTCTTCACAAATTATTTGACTGGCATCATTGTTGTCACTGCCCACTAATGTCTCAGTGTGGTTCCACATTTCTGAATCAGTCCCAATCCATGAAGGTGAGGATAAGATCAGTGGGGGGTAACTCACTGGAGTCAATTGTGTGAGACAGGATCGACCTGAATTTGTAAAGACACGATCTGATTAGGGATAGTCTGCATGATTTTGTGAATGAGAGAACCTTTCTCAAATAAAATTGACTGAGTTTTTTTTGAATGTCTGACCAAAGGGACTGATGAGCGTAAGGAGTTTAGCAAGGCCTTGACAAGGTCTCTGATTGTAGACTGATCTGTATTGTGAGATCACATGGTAAACTAGCTGGATTACTGAATAGGCCTGGTGGAACTAGTCAGATTGGTAGTGGCGCGTTTCTTTTTGGCAATATTAGAATTCTTCACCAGTTGATTGCTGTTGGGATCAGTATTCTTATTTATTATCCAGTTACTTGTCATCTATATTGATAACTTGTAATGATATTGTAGGTGTCATGATTAATAATTTGTGGACGTCACAGTCACATAATGGACAGTGGTAATAGTTGTCGATTTTACAACTGGATCTTGAAAATGACCGTGTTCAGCCCTATTTCGCTGTCAGCAAGATTCCCTGCACCTGTGCCCATCCCGTCTGCCTGAATTTGACCTGTCTCATTTTCTTCTTGCTCCTATCATTGGGCAGGAGGTGGAGGAGTCTTGGGTCCCACACGACCAGCTCCTGTACCAGCTTCATTGACCTCAGCGCAGAACTTACTCTGAAGCTGTGGACTCACTTTCAGGATCTCTGCAATTCATGTTCTATGTATTATTTGTTTACTTATTTTTAGTATTTGCATGATTCATCTTCGTTTACACATTTGATATTTATCAGCCTTTATTGTGTGTGGTTTGTCGTGGATTCTATTGTGTTACTTTGTTTTGTGGGTGTCTGCTAGAAGATGAATCTGTGGATTGTTTGTGGCATACATACTTTGATAATAAATCTACTTTGAACTTTGAACTGAGAGAGTGGCCAATGAAATGACTGGCTGATGGAATTGAACTCAAGCAGTGTGAAGTGATGCATTTTGGGGAATTAAACAAGGACAGTAGAGAACGAGGTGTGCAACTAAATAGTTTCTGAAAGTGGCAACACAGGTGGACAAAGTGGTGAACAAGGCAGATGCCATGCTTGTCTTCAATGGATGAGGCAATAAGTACAGTTGGGATGGCATGTCACAGCTATAAAGAACACTGACTAGACCCCAACTCAATTGCTCTGTGCAGTTCCAGAGGAAGGGCGCGATTAAATTAGAGAGAGCACAGAAAACATTCACAAAGACTGACTCCTGCAGAACACCATGAGACACTGATTGAAAACAGAAACACCCCCTTTATTCCCACTCTTTGCCTCCTGCCAGTCAGCTAATCCTCAATGCCCACGAGTATCTTTCCTGTGGTATCACGGATTCTTATCATGTTTAGCAGCCTGATGTCTGACACCTTGTCAAAGGCCTTTCAAAAATCCAATAATCCAAGATTCTCCTTAGTCTATTCTGCCTGTTATTTCATCAAAGAATTCCAACAACTTTTTCAGGTAAGATTTCCGTTTAAGGAAACCATATTTTATCATAGGCCTCCAAGTACCCCGAAACCTGAACATTTTCCTAAACACTGAAGTCAGTCTAACTGGTCTATAATTTCCTTTCTTTTGCCTCCCCTTCTTCTTAAAGAGTGGACTGACATTTCCAATGTTCCAGTTCTCTGGAACTTTCTAGAATCTAGTGATGCTTGAAACATCACTACTGATGCCAGCACAATCTCTTCGGCTGCCTCGTTCAGAACCCTGGGGAGTAGTCCACCTGGTACAGGTGACTTATATACCTTCAGATCTCTCAGCTCCCAAGCACCTTCTCCTTAGCAATAGCAACCACGCTCACTTCTGCTCCCCTGACATTCTCAGATTTCTTTCATACTACTTGTTCCTTGCTCAGTAACGACTGAAGCAAATTACTGACTAGGTTTGTCCGCCATTTCTTTGTCTCTTATTACTATCTCTCCAGCTTCATTATCCAGTTGTCTGATATCCATTCTGACTTATAACCATATAACAATTTCAGCACAGAAACAGGCCACCTCGGCCCTTCTAGTCCATGCCGAATGCTTACTCTCATCTAGTCCCACCGACCTACACTCAGCCCATAACCCTCCATTCCTTTCCTGTCCATATACCAGCCAATTTTACTTTAAATGATAATAACAAACCTGCTTCTACCACTTCTATTGGAAGCTCGTTCCACACATCTACCACTCTCCATTTTATACTTTTATATCGGAAAATGTTTGGTATCCTTTTTATATTATTGGCTAGTTTTCCTTCAAATTTCATCTTTTCTCTCTTTGTGACTTTTCTCATTGCCTTTTGATGCCTTTTAAAAGTTTCCCTGTTCTTTAACATCTCACTAACATTTGCTATACTATGTGCCCTTCCTTTTGTTTTCATGACAGTGTCACTGTCCCACAACTCAACACCTACTCTAGCGTCTTCAATGCAGAAGCCAGAAGTATTAATGGAATGCTCCCAATTTTTCTGGATGTGCAAATCCAACTATGTTTGAGATGCTCCACGTTTTTCTGGACAAAGTGCCAGACTAACTGTTCTCTGCACTTTATTTCTACCCCATGGTGGGTGCAATGTGTAGCTTCTAGAAATGTAAAGATATTCCCTACCCTAACTAGAAGTATAAGAGTAGCAGTAACAGCAGAACAAGAAGAAATATTTAAAGATATCCTCCATTGAAAGGAGAACTTACTGGTGCCATCGATTTCTGTCACATAGCTGCAGATCTCTCCGTTGTTGAAAACTGTCACATTAACCGTTACACTGGATCTTGCTCCAAGCTGATTCGAGGCACTGCAGTAATATTGATGGTGCTGCTGGTTGAAGGATTGACAATGTAGAGTCAGTTCATTGGTATCTGAGATCTTTGGATGCTCAGATGAGGTTTGTTCATACCACGTGTACCGAATGGGAATGGATCCCTGGAAGGACTCACAGGAAACTGACACTGAGCCCCCGATACGGGAGATATTTGCTGATGACAGATATCGAAGCACAGGAACAGACACAGGTTCTGTGGGAAAGAATTGAATATTCAGACACTGAATAAATATCTGACAATAAAACAACAACACACACAAAATGCTGGTGGAACACAGCAGGCCAGGCAGCATGTATAGGGAGAAGGGCTGTCGATGTTTTGGGCTGAGACTCTTCGTCAAGGGTCTCAGCCCAAAGCGTCTACAGCGCCTCTCCCTATAGATGCTGCCTGGCCTGCTGTGTTCCACCATCATTTTGTGTGTTGTTGTTTGAATTTCCAGCATCTGCAGATTTCTTCATGTTTGCTGTGAAAATAAAATACTCTTTTGCAACATTATTAAGTACACATGCTCACCTGCTCGTTAATAAATGTCTAATTAGCTAATCGTGTGGCAGAAACACAGTCCATATAAGGATGCAGACAAGTTCGAGAGGTTCAGTTGTTGTTCAGGTCAAACATCAGAATGAGGAAGAAATGTGATCAAAGTAACTTTACCCATGGAATGATTGCTGGTGCCAGATGGGGTAGTTTAAGTATCTCAGAAACTGCAGATCTCCTGGGATTTTCACACCCACTGTCTCTAGACTTGGGAAAGGACGGTGTTAAAAACAAAAAGTAACATCCAGTGAGCAGCGATTCTATGAGTAGAAAAACCCTTGGGGATGAGAGGGGTCAGAGGAGAATGGCCAGACCGGTTCAAGCTGACAGAATTGTGACAGGAATTCAGATAATCATGTCACAACAAAGCTGTTCAAGATAACCACATGTTACAACAGTGGTCTGCATAAGAGCATCTCTAAATGCACAATACATTGAACTTTGATGTGGATGGGCTACAGTGGCAGAAGACAACAAACATGCATCCATTGGTTACATTATTCCGTACAAGACATATCTAATAAAGTGATTGCTGTGTGCTTAAAAGCAACAACTGGTGATATATCCATCAGATGTTAGATGGCTTCAGGGTAAAATGAATTTGTGACGAGGTTTAGTGTAGAGAGAGAAACATTTAGCACTGAAATTAATGCAGAAATCTTTAGGGATGGATGTGGTCTGGACAAAGATCTTGTAACTCTGCTGAGATTGCAGAGGATGAGACTGCAGAGGAGCAGGAGGAGGAGGAGATTGCATTTCTCCATTCAACAAGTTTAACCCTGGGATCAGCACATCGTCACTCCCCAGGACATCTGATTCTCTGACCATTCATAAGAACATAACAACATCAGAAATAGCAGCTGTCGTGGCTATCTGACCCAACGAGCCTGCTCCACAGTTCAATAAGTTTATGTCTGATCTGACCATGGACTCATCTCCACCTATCTTTCCTTTCCCCATAACCCTTAATTCCTCTACTATGCAATAATCATTCCAACCTTGTCTTAAATATATTTTCTGAGGTAGCCTCCACTGCTTCATTGAGCAGAGAATTCAACAGATTCACCACTCTCTGGGAAAAGCAGTTCCTCCTCATCTTCACTCTAAATCTACTCCGTTGAATCTTGAGGCTATGTTCCCTAATTCTAGTCTCACCTACCAGTGGAATCAACTTCCCTGCCTCTATCTTATCCATCTCTTTTCATTGCTCCATTTCCCACAGCAACGGGTCAGATGGAGAATCTGGCTGCCAGGAAGTGGATGGTCAATGGGTGCTGAGAGGGGGATTACTGGAGCACTTTGAGGGGGACAGAGAGAAAGAACACGTGGTAGGGGAGGGAGTGACTGATCCTTGAAGCAGGGATTGGAAGTGGGATAGCCTGCCCTAGGAGGAGTGAACACAAGCTGATTTGATCTGTATTTGATTGCCTTTTTATGATTTTTGAGATATTTAGATCATGACTAACACTTGCTTCTCATTGACCTGTTATTATCAGATTATTAGATTTAGTCTGAATGTAAACTTTTGAGTGTGTGACATTTCATACAGTTCAGAGGCAGGAAAATATGCCGAGCCTCCTACTGGAAATCAGTATGCAGTCAGTGGGTGAGAGCTATATGAGTGGGGTTTCCCAACCCTCACCCGCTCCCTGTGGGATTCCGTACCGCAACAGAGCCTCAGGATATCGTGCTTCCCTAACCATTCCCAGAGAAAACATGAATCAGACAATTTGGTGGAGACACCAAGTTAATCAATGAGAAACCTACCGTCAGACACCTGTAGATCCATGTCAAACATTGGATGATTTCCAGATGTTTCAATTCCACATCTGTAAAGTCCTGTATCTTGAGAGACAAGATTCTCCATAGTAACAGTAAATATTCCCTGAGATGTGTTATCTCTTATTGTCATTCTCCCATGTGGTTCATTTTGCCTATTTGTATTCACTAACGATGTACATTGGTGATCCCAGATGCGGCACAAATATTTTGTGTGTGAACGGTAGATTGTTGCATAGTGACAATTGATTGTGATCGCTTTTCCCACAACTCCTCCTACTTTACCTTCTGCCCATAAAGCACCTGAAACTGAGAGAGAAATTCTTCACAAAATGGACTGGTTAAATCAAATTTACTCAAGCAGATTAAAAATTGTTTTGTGTCATTTCCAGTACCCGAGTGTAAAGGAGAAGAAAAAAATATTACTCTGGATCCAATGCAGCACTAAAAAAATCGAAATGATAAAGAATGCAATTATAATGAATAAGGATGCTTTCTTTAAAGCTCTTACTGTGTTCTGAGGAATCTGCCCACACTGTCTATGGGTATAATTGAATTCCAGGGAAACTGAGAAGACAACAGCATCGTCCCTCATCACATGCTCACAGCTCTTCACAAATTATTTGACTGGCATCATTGTTGTCACTGCCCACTAATGTCTCAGTGTGGTTCCACATTTCTGAATCAGTCCCAATCCATGAAGGTGAGGATAAGATCAGTGGGAGGTAACTCACTGGAGTCAAACAGGATCGACCTGAATTTGTAAAGACACAATCTGATTTGGGATAGTCTGCATGATTTTGTGCATGAGAGAACCTCTCTCAAATAAAATTGACTGAGTATTTTTTTTGAAAGACTGACCAAAGGGACTGATGAGGGTAAGGAGTTTAGCAAGGCCTTGACAAGGTCTCGCATTGTAGACTGATCTGTAATGTGAGATCACATGGTAAACTAGCTGGATTACTGAATAGGCCTGGTGCAACTAGTCAGATTGGTAGTGGCGCGTTTCTTTTTGGCAATATTAGACTTCTTCACCAGTTGATTGCTGTTGGGAGCAGTATTCTTATTTATTATCCAGTTACTTGTCATCTATATTGATAACATGTAATGATATTGTAGGTGTCATGATTAATAATTTGTGGACGTCACAGTCACATAATGGACAGTGGAAAGAGTTGTCGAATTTTTCAACTGGATCTTGAAAATGAACATGTGTTCAGCCCTATTTCACTGTCAGCAAGATTCCCTGCACCTGTGCCCATCCCGTCTGCCTGAATTTGACCTGTCTCCTTTTCTTCTTGCTCCTACCATTGAGCAGGAGGTGGAGGAGTCTTTGGTCCCACACGTCCAGCTTCTGGACCAGATTCATTGACCTCAGCGCAGAACTGACTCTGAAGCTGTGGACTCACTTTCAGGAACTCTGCAATTCATGGTCTATGTATTATTTGTTTACATATTTTTAGTATTTGCATGATTCATCTTCGTTTACACATTTGATATTTATCAGCCTTTATTGTGTGTGGTTTGTCGTGGATTCTATTGCGTTACTTTGTTTTGTGGGTGTCTGCAAGAAGATGAATCTCTAGGTTGTTTGTGGTATACATACTTTGATAATAAATTTATTTTGAACTGGGAAAGTGGTCAATGAAATGAATGGCTGATGGAATTGAACTCAAGCAGTGTGAAGTGATGCGTTTTGGGGAATTAAACAAGGACAGTAGAGAACGAGGTGCACAACTAAATAGTTTTCTGGAAGTGGAAACGCAGGTGGACAAAGTGGTGAACAAGGCAGATGCCATGCTTGTCTTCAATGGATGAGGCAATAAGTACAGTTGGGATGGCATGTCACAGCTATAAAGAACACTGACTAGACCCCAACTCAATTGCTCTGTGCAGTTCCCGAGGAAGGGCGCGATTTAATTAGAGAGAGCACAGAAAACATTCACAAAGACTGACTCCTGCAGAACACCATGAGACACTGATTGAAAACAGAAACACCCCCTTTATTCCCACTCTTTGCCTTCTGCCAGTCAGCTAATCCTCAATGCCCACGGGTATCTTTCCTGTGGTATCACGGATTCTTATCATGTTTAGCAGCCTGATGTGTGACACCTTGTCAAAGGCCTTTCAAAAATCCAATAATCCAAGATTCACCTTTGTCTATTCTTCCTGTTACGTCCTCAAAGATTTCCAACATTTTTTTCACGTAAGATTTCCCTATAAGGAAACCATATTTTATCATAGGGCTCCAAGTACCCTGAAACCTGAACATTTTCCTAAACACTGAAGTCAGTCTAATTGGTCTGTAATTTCCTTTCTTTTGCCTCCCCTTCTTCTTAAAGAGTGGACTGACATTTCCAATATTCCAGTTCTCTGGAACTTTCTAGAATCTAGTGATGCTTGAAACATCACTACTGATGCCAGCACAATCTCTTCGGCTGCCTCGTTCAGAACCCTGGAGAGTAGTCCACCTGGTCCAGGTGACTTATATACCTTCAGATCTCTCAGCTCCCAAGCGCCTTCTCCTTACCAATAGCAACCACACTCACTTCTGCTCCCCTGACATTCTTAGATTTCTTTCATACTACTTGTTCCTTGCTCAGTAACGACTGAAGCAAATTACTGACTAGGTTTGTCCACCATTTCTTTGTCTCTTATTACTATCTCTCCAGCTTTATAACCCAGTTGTCTGATATCCACTCTGACTTACAACCATTTAACAATTTCAGCACGGAAACAGGCCATCTCGGCCCTTCTAGTCCATGCCGAATGCTTACTCTCATCTGGTCCCACCGACCTACACTCAGCCCATATCCCTCCATTCCGTTCCTGTCCATATACCTATCCAATTCTACTTTAAATGGCAATATTGTACCTGCTTCTACCACTTCTACTGGAAGCTCGTTCCACATAGCTACTACTCTCCCTTTTACACTTTTATATCGGAACATGTTTGGTATCCTTTTTTATATCATTGGCTAGTTTTCCTTCAAATTTCATCTTTTCTCTCTTTGTGACTTTTCTCATTGCCTTTTGATGCCTTTTAAAAGTTTCCCAGTTCTTTAACATCTCACTAACATTTGCTATACTATGTGCCCTTCCTTTTGTTTTCATGACAGTGTCACTGTCCCACAACTCAACACCTACTCTAGCGTCTTCAATGCAGAAGCCAGAAGTATTAATGGAATGCTCCCAATTTTTCTGGATGTGCAAATCCAACTATGTTTGAGATGCTCCACGTTGTTCTGGACAAAGTGCCAGACTAACTGTTCTCTGCACTTTATTTCTACCCCATGGTGGGTGCAATGTGTAGCTTCTAGAAATGTAAAGATATTCCCTACCCTAACTAGAAGTATAAGAGTAGCAGTAACAGCAGAACAAGAAGAAATATTTAAAGATATCCTCCATTGAAAGGAGAACTTACTGGTGCCATCGATTTCTGTCACATAGCTGCAGATCTCTCCGTTGTTGAAAACTGTCACATTAACCGTTACACTGGATCTTGCTCCAAGCCGATTCGAGGCACTGCAGTAATATTGATGGTGCTGCTGGTTGAAGGATTGACAATGTAGAGTCAGTTCATTGGTACTTGAGATCTCTGGATGCTCAGATGAGGTTTTTTCATACCACGTGTACCGAATGGGAATGGATCCCTGGAAGGACTCACAGGAAACTGACACTGAGCCCCCAATACGGGAGATATTTGCTGATGACAGATATCGAAGCACAGGAACAGACACAGGTTCTGTGGGAAAGAATTAAATATTCAGACACTGAATAAATATCTGAAAATAAAACAACAACACACACAAAATGCTGGTGGAACACAGCAGGCCAGGCAGCATGTATAGGGAGAAGCGCTGTCGATGTTTTGGGCCGAGACTCTTCGTCAAGGGTCTCAGCCCAAAGCGTCTACAGCGCCTCTCCCTATAGATGCTGCCTGGCCTGCTGTGTTCCACCATCATTTTGTGTGTGTTGTTGTTTGAATTTCCAGCATCTGCAGATTTCCTCATGTTTGCTGTGAAAATAAAATACTCTTTTGCGACATTATTAAGTACACATGCTCACCTGCTCGTTAATAAATGTCTAATTAGCTAATCGTGTGGCAGAAACACAGTCCATATAAGGATGCAGACAAGTTCGAGAGGTTCAGTTGTTGTTCAGGTCAAACATCAGAATGAGGAAGAAATGTGATCAAAGTAACTTTACCCATGGAATGATTGCTGGTGCCAGATGGGGTAGTTTAAGTATCTCAGAAACTGCAGATCTCCTGGGATTTTCACACCCACTGTCTCTAGACTTGGGAAAGGACGGTGTTAAAAACAAAAAGTAACATCCAGTGAGCAGCGATTCTATGAGTAGAAAAACCCTTGCTGATGAGAGGGGTCAGAGGAGAATGGCCAGACCGGTTCAAGCTGACAGAATTGTGACAGGAATTCAGATAATCATGTCACAACAAAGCTGTTCAAGATAACCACATGTTACAACAGTGGTCTGCATAAGAGCATCTCTAAATGCACAATACATTGAACTTTGAAGTGGATGGGCTACAGCGGCAGAAGACAACAAACATGCATCCATTGGTTACATTATTCCGTACAAGACATATCTAATAAAGTGATTGCTGTGTGCTTAAAAGCAACAACTGGTGATATATCCATCAGATGTTAGATGGCTTCAGGGTAAAATGAATTTGTGATGAGGTTTAGTGTAGAGAGAGAAACATTTAGCACTGAAATTAATGCAGAAATCTTTAGGGATGGACGTGGTCTGGACAAAGATCTTGTAACTCTGCTGAGATTGCAGAGGATGAGACTGCAGAGGACAGGAGGAGGAGGAGATTGCATTTCTCCATTCAACAAGTTTAACCCTGGGATCAGCACATCGTCACTCCCCAGGACATCTGATTCTCTGACCATTCATAAGAACATAACAACATCAGAAATAGCAGCTGTCGTGGCTATCTGACCCAACGAGCCTGCTCCACAGTTCAATAAGTTTATGTCTGATCTGACCATGGACTCATCTCCACCTATCTTTCCTTTCCCCATAACCCTTAATTCCTCTACTATGCAATAATCATTCCAACCTTGTCTTAAATATATTTTCTGAGGTAGCCTCCACTGCTTCATTGAGCAGAGAATTCGACAGATTCACCACTCTCTGGGAAAAGCAGTTCCTCCTCATCTTCACTCTAAATCTACTCCGTTGAATCTTGAGGCTATGTTCCCTAATTCTAGTCTCACCTACCAGTGGAATCAACTTTCCTACCTCTATCTTATCCATCTCTTTTCATTGCTCCATTTCCCACAGCAACGGGTCAGATGGAGAGTCTGGCTGCCAGGAAGTGGATGGTCAATGGGTGCTGAGAGGGGGATTACTGGAGCACTTTGAGGGGGACAGAGAGAAAGAGCACGTGGTAGGAGAGGGGGTGACTGATCCTTGAAGCAGGGATGGGACGTGGGATAGCCTGCCCTGGGAGGAGTGAACACAGGCTGTTTTAATCTGAATTTGATTGCCTTTTTATGATTATTGAGGTAGTTAGATCATAAATAACACTTGCTTCTCATTGACCTGTTATTATCAGATTATTAGATTTAGTCTGAATGTAAACTTTTGAGGGTGTGACATTTCATACCGTTCAGAGGTAGGAAAATGTGCCAAGCCTCCTACTGGAAATCAGTATGCAGTCAGTGGGTGAGAGCTATATGAGTGGGGTTTCCCAACCCTCACCCGCTCCCTGTGGGATTCCGTACCACCACAGAGCCTCAGGATATCGGTGCTTTCCTAAACATTCCCAGAGAAAACATGAATCAGATAATTTGGTGGAGACACCAAGTTAATCAATGAGAAAACTACCGTCAGACACGTGTAGATCCACGTCAAACACTGGATGATTTCCAGATGTTTCAATTCCACATCTGTAATGTCCTGTATCTTGAGAGACAAGGTTCTCCATAGTAACAGTGAATATTCCCTGGGATGTGTTATCTCTGATTGTCATTCTTCCGTACTGTTCACTTTGTCCAGTTGTATTCACTAACAATGTGCATTGGTGATCCCAGATGCGGCACAAATACTTTGTGTGTGAACAGTACATTGGCGCATAGTGACAATCGATTGTGATCGCTCTTCCCACAACTCCTCTTACTTTATCTTCTGCCCATAAAGCACCTGAAACTGAGGGAGAAATTCTTCACAAAATGGACTAGTAAAATCAAATTTACTCAAGCAGATTAAAAATTGTTTTGTGTCATTTCCAGTACCTGAGCGTAAAGGAGAAGAAGAAAAAAAATTACTCTGGATCCAATCCAGAAAAACGGAAATGAAAAAGAATGCAATAATAATGAATAACGATGCTTTATTTAAAGCTGTTTCTGTGTTCTGAGGAATCTGCCCACACTCTCTATGGGTATAATTGAATTACAGGGAAACTGAGAAGATAACAGCATCGTCCCTCATCACATGCTCAGAACTCTTCACAGGTTATTTGATTGGAGTCATCATTGTCACTGCCCACTAATGTCTCTATGTGTTTCCACATTTCTGAATCAGTCCCAATCCAGGCAGATGAGGATAAGATCAGTGGGAGTGTAACTTATTTGAGACAATTGTGTGAGACAGGATTTACCTGAATTTGTAAAGACACGATCTGATTTGGGATGGTTTACATGAGTTTGTGCATGAGAGAACCTCTCTCAAATAAAATTGACCGAGTTTTTTTTTTGGAAGGCTGACCAAAGGGACTGATGAGCGTAAGGAGTTTAGGAAGGCTTTTGACAAGGTCTCGCATTGTAGACTGATCTGTAATGTGAGATCATATGGTAAACTAGCTGGATTACTGAATAGGCCTGGTGGAACAAGTCAGATTGGTAGTGGAGTGTTTGTTTTTGGCAATATTAGACTTCTTCACCAGTTGATTGCTGTTGGGAGCAGTATTCTTATTTATTAACCAGTTACTTGTCATCTATATTGATAACTTGTAATGATATTGTAGGTGTCAGGATTACTAATTTGTGGATGTAACAATAATGTAGTGGACAGTGAAAAGAGTTGTTGAATTTTAGAACTGGATCTGGAAAATGAACAAGTGTTTAGCTTCTTTTCTCTCTGTCAGCAAGATTCCCTGCACCTCTGCCCATCCCATCTGCCTGAATTTGACCTGTCTCCTTTTCTTCTTGCTCCTACCATTGGGCAGGAGGTGGAGGAGTCTTGGGTCCCACACGACCGGCTCCTGGACCAGCTTCATTCACCTCAGCACAGAACTGACTCTGAAGCTGTGGGCTCACTTTCAGGAACTCTGCGATTCATGTTTTATGTATTAATTGTTTACATATTTTTACTATTTGCATGATTCATCTTCTTTTACATGTTTGATGTTTGTCGGCCTTTATTGTGAGTGGGTTGTCATGGATTCTATTGTGTTACTTTGTTTTGTGGGTGTCTGCAAGAAGATGAATCTCTAGATTGTTTGTGGTATACATACTTTGATAATAAATTTACTTTGAACTTTGAACTGGGAAAGTGGCCAACGAAATGAATGACTGATGGAATTGAACTCAAGCAGTGTGAAGTGATGCATTTTGGGAAATGCAACAAAGACAGTAGAGAACTAGGTGTGAAGCTAAATAGGTCGTTGAAAGTGGCAACAGAGGTGGACAAAGTGGTGAACAAAGCAGATGCTGTGCTTGCCTTCAACAGATTAGGCAATAAGTACAGTTGGGATGGCATGTCACAGCTATAAAGAACACTGACTAGACCCCAACTCAATTGCTCTGTGCAGTTCCCGAGGAAGGGCGCGATTAAATTAGAGAGAGCACAGAAAACATTCACAAAGACCGACTCCTGCAGAACAGCATGAGTCACTGATAGAAAACAGAAACGCCCCCTTTATTCCCACTCTTTGCCTCCTCCCAGTCTGCTAATCCTCAATGCCCACGGGTATCTTTCCTGTGGTATCACAGGTTCTTATCATGTTTAGCAGCCTGATTTGTGACACCTTGTCAAAGGCCTTCCAAAAATCCAAGTAAACAACATCGACTGATTCTCCTTTGTCTATTCTGCCTGTTATTTCCTCAAAGAATTCCATCATCTTTTTCAGGTAAGATTTCCCCTTAAGGAAACCATATTTTATCATATGCCTCCAAGTACCCCAAAACCTAAACATTTTCCTAAACACTGAAGTCAGTCTAACTGGTCTATAATTTCCTTTCTTTTGCTTTCCCTCCTTCTTAAAGAGTGGGCTGACAATTCCAATGTTCCAGTTCTCTGGAACTTTCTAGAATCTAGTGATTCTTGAAACATCACTACTGATGCCAGCACAATCTCTTCAGCTGCCTCGTTCAGAACCCTGGGGAGTAGTCCACCTGGTCCAGGTGACTAATATACCTTCAGATCTCTCAGCTCCCAAGCACCTTCTCCTTACCAATAGCAACCACACTCACTTCTGCTCCACTGACATTCTCAGATTTCTTTCATACTACTTGTTCCTTGCTCAGTAACGACTGAAGCAAATTACTGACTAGGTTTGTCTGCCATTTCTTTGTCTCTTATTACTATCTCTCCAGCTTCATTATCCAGTGGTCTGATATCCACTCTGACTTCCCTTTTACACTTTTATATCGGAAAATGTTTGGTATCCTTTTTTATATCACTGGCTAGTTTTCCTTCAAATTTCATCTTTTCTCTCCTTGTGACTTTTCTCATTGCCTTTTGATGCCTTTTAAAAGTTTCCCAGTTCTTTAACATCCCACTAACATTTGCTATACTATGTGCCCTTCCTTTTGTTTTCATGACAGTGTCACTGTCCCACAACTCAACACCTACTCTAGCGTCTTCAATGCAGAAGCTAGACGTATTAATGGAATGCTCCCAATTTTTCAGGATTTGCAAGTCCAACTATGTTTGAGATGCTCCATGTTTTCCTGGATGAAGAGCCAGACTTAACTGTTCTCTAAACTTTATTTCTACCCTCATGGTGGGTGCAATGTGTAGCTTCTACAAATGTAAAGATATTCCTTACCCTCACTAGAAGTACAAGAGCAGCAGTAACAACAGAACAAGAAGAAATATTTAAATGTATTCTCCCTTGAAAGGAGAACTTACTGGTGCCATTGATTTCTGTCACATAGCTGCAAATCTCTCTGTCGTTGAAAACTGTCACATTAACCGTTACACTGGATCTTGCTCCAAGCCGATTCGAGGCATTGCAGTAGTATTGATGGTGCTGCTGTTTGAAGGATTGACAATGTAGAGCCAGTTCATTTGTATCTGAAATGTTTTGATTCCCAGATGAGGTTATTTCATACCACGTGTACCGAATGGGAAGGGATCCCTGGAAGGACTCACAGGAAACTCTCAATGAGCCACTGATACGGGAGAAATTTGCTGATGACAGATATTGAAGCACAGGAACAGACACAGGTTCTGTGGGAAAGAATTAAATATTCAGACTCTGAATAAACATCTGTAAATAAAACACTCCTTTGCTACATTATTAAGTACACCTGCTCACCTGCTCATTAATACAAATCTCTAATTAGCTAACTGCGTGGCTGAAACACAGTCCATATAAGGATGCAGACATGGTCGAGAGGTTGACTTGTTGTTCAGGCCCAACATCAGAATGAGGAAGAATTGTGATTAAAGTAGCTTTACTCTTTCATAAGGTGGGCATTGGGAACAGACCCAAATGCAAGACACAGACACTGAAGTACTAGGGAGAGGACTAGGCATATCAAGAAAGCAAGGGAAGTGAGGAAGAAATGAGGAACTAGGAATAGGGAACTAGGAACCTGGACAGGGACCCAGAACCTGGGTTTTGACTCGGGCCTGGACTCCTGACCCAGGTGAGCACTGGACGTGGCAAGGCAACAGGACTGGAAGTGGGGGCAGGACGTGGGACTCCAGGGCTGGACGAGGACATGAAGCTCAGACTTGGTCTTGGTTGAGGGAGAGCAGGAACACAGAGCCTAGGTCGAGGGAGAGCAGGAACGCAGAGCCTAGGTCGAGGGAGAGCAGGAACGCAGAGCGTAGGTCGAGGGAGAGCAGGGACGCAGAAGCCCGGAGGGGCGTAGCTGGACACGGACCCTAGTCCTGGACTGGACCGGGACTCAGGGCCTAGGCTACGACTTGGACACGAACTGGAACCTCCACGGAGCCTTGGACTGGAGCACAGGAACACAGAACACAGAACACAGAGCCAGGACCTTTCCTTGGGAACAGGACATAGGGCCGGGGACTCATACACAGACACTAGACACAGGGACACAAAGAGACAGTTCCAATCTCAAAGGTAGATAGTTCCTTCTGTGGCGTGGCAAGGCTCCGGTCTCACTCCGGCGGCTGAACTTGACGTCAATACAGACAAGGATGCAGGCAAGGTAGCCAGCAGGGCTGCAGGCCAGGCTTCAGAGGGAAGGAAGGGAACAGTCCAGCCTCAGGGCAACAGCAAAGACAGCCTGACTTACCCCACAGAGGCAAGGACAGGATACCAACAAAGCAAACCAGCAACCACACTCAACCCCAGGGCCACTTTCATTCCAGCCCCAGTATGAGAATCAGGTGCCTGTGATTAAGTCCAACTGAAAAAACAGACAGTCAGAATACACTGAGTCCGGAATCCACGGACCGGACTGTGAACTGGAACGCGGCCTTCACGGACCAGACCATAACATACCCATGGAATGATTGTTGGTGCCAGATGGGGTAGTTTAAGTATCTCAAAAACTGCAGATATCATGGGATTTTCATATCCACTGTCTTTAGACTTGGGAAAGAATGGTGTGAAAAACAAAAAGTAACATACAGTGAGCAGCAATTCTATGAGCAAAAAAACCCTTGCTGATGAAAGAGGTCAGAGGAGAAAGGCCAGATTGGTTCAAGCTGGCGGAAAGGTGACAGGAATTCAGATAATCATGTGCCACAACAAAGGTGTTCAAGATAACCACGTGTTACAACAGTGGTCTGCATGAGGGCATCTCTAAATGCACAATATTTTGAACCTTGAAGTGGATGGGCTACAGCAGCATAAGACAACAAACATGCATCCATTGGTTACTTTATTCTGTACAGAAGGTATCTAATTAAGTGATGTTTGAGTGTTTAAAAGCAGCAACTTGTGAGATATCTGTCAGAGGTTAGATGACTTCAGGAGAAAATGAATTTATGATGGTTCAGTGTAGAGAGAGAAACATTTGGCACTGAGATTAATGCAGAGATCTTTAGGGATGGATATGGTCTGGACAAAGATCTTGTAATGTGGGCTGAGACTGTTGTGCAGGAGGAGGAGTTTGTTGTTCTTCAGACACATCCATGAAATGGGCATTTCTCCATTCAACAAGCTTAACCTTGGGATCAGCACATTGTCACTCCCCAGGACATCTAATGCTCCAAACATTCATAAGAACATAAGAAACAGGAGCAGGAGTAGGCTACCTGGCCCGTCAAGCCTGCTCCGCCATTCAATATCATGGCTGATCTGACCATGGACTCATCTCCACCTACCTGCCTTTCCCCCCAACCCTTCATTCCTCTGCTATGCAAAAATCTATCCAAGCTTGTCTTAAATATATTCATTGAGGTAGCCTCCATTGCTTTACTGGGTAGAGACTTCTACAGTTCACCACTCTCTGGGAAAAACAGTTCCTCATCATCTCTGTCCTAAATCAATTCCCCCGAATCTTGAGGCTATGTCCCCGAGTTCCAATCTCACCTACCAGTGGAAACAACTTTCCTGCCTTTATCTTATTCATCCCTTTCATCATTTTATGTTTCTATAAAATCTCCTCTCATTTTTCTGAATTCTAGTGAGTAGTCCCAGGTGACTCAATCTCTCCTCAATAGTCTAACCTCCTCACCTCTCGTATGAACCTGGTGAACCTCCTCTGCACTGTCTCCAAAGCCAGTATACCCTTTGTTATGAAGCCATAGGTTTCATTTGCTGTGGACTGTCACTTTAAGAGAGTACCTAAGTGAGGTGGGACTATGATGTCAGTCACAGACTGAAATGGTTTGCTTCAGGCTTTTATACAGAGGGAGAGAGAGTGACCTTCAGTAGTAGCAGAAAGAGAGAGAGAGAGAGAGAGAGAGAGAGAGAGAGAGAGAGAGAGAGAGAGAGAGAGCGAAACTGAAAAGCCAGTAGCTTCAGCTTGTCGCAGCTGGGGGCTGGAACTCTCCTATGCCCACAAGGACGGGTTGATTATCGATCCAGCGCACATCGAATGCATGGCTGTCACCTCGTATAACCCATAGGAGTGGATTTTGGGATATCCTGTGGAACCACTCATGTGTTAACCCTCCCTGGGTATGTTGTGTGGTAATCACTTGAAGACAATATCCCTGTGACAGGTCACTTTTGGTGATAATTCGTCTGTGGATTTGGAACGGCTCGACAGAGGAACTTCGACCACTGATATTTAGTGGAACCTGTGGAATTCAACATAATCACCTTCTCTTTACATTTACCCTGATTACAAAATATCTCTCTCCCATTTATTCCATGGATGAACTGAACTTTCCCTATTTTACCATCTCAAGACTCTAAGCCTTGTTCCCCCAAGCTCAATATTGTTTGGGAGCTATATTTACACACCTGTACACACAAAACACTGTTAACTTTTAGTTACTATATTACAAGTAGATGCTAATAAAGATAATGGTTTTAACATTAAAACCTGACTCAGTGTGAAATCTCTTGCTGTTTGATTTTTTCCTAAAATGTTACAGTTCATAATACCTTCGTCAAGTAAGGAGACCAGAACTGCACACAGTATTCCAGGTGCAGCCTCACCAGTACCCTCTACAGTTGTAGTATAACCTCCCTGCTTTTAAATTCAATCCCTCCAGCAATGAAGGCCAACATCCTATTTGCCTTCTTGATAGCCTGCTGCACCTGCAAACTGACCTTTTATGATTCATGCACAAGCACTCCCAAGTCCCTCTGCACAGCAGCATGCTGCAATTTTTTTACCTTATAAATAATGATCTGCTCTTTTATTTTTTCTTCCAACGTGGATGACATCACATTTACCAATATTGTACTCCATCTGTCAGACCCTTGCCCACTCATGTAACCTATCTATAACTCTCAGCAGACTCTCCGTATCTTCTGCACAGTTTGCTTTTCCACTCAATTTGGTGTCATCAGCAAACTTAGACCCACTATACCCAGTTCCCTCTTCCAGATTGTTAATGTATTTCATGAATAGTTGTGGGCCCTGCACCGAATCCTGTGACACACTGCTCACCATTGGTTGCCAACCAGAGTAATACCCATGTATCCCAACTCTCTGCTCTCTATTAGTTAACTAATCCTCTATCCATGCTGATAAGCACCCTCAGCTCTATGTATCTTTACCTTACTGCTAAGTCTTTTATGTGGCACCTTATTTCCCAGAGGAAACATAGATGAGACATTTACATTATGGAAGGCACAAAGTCAATCACTGAGAAACTTACCATTAGATACTTGTAGATGTACATTAAACATCGGATCGATACCTGGTGCTCTAATTCCACAGCTGTACCATCCTGTATCTCCAGAGTGAAGATCCTCCATAGTAACAGTAAATATTCCCCGTTCTGGGTTATCTGTGATTGACACTCGTCCACTCCGTCCGTGTTGCCCATTTGTTTTCACTAAAACTGAACACAGGTCAGTCCATCCATGACACCAATACTTTGTGTGTGAGCGGTACTTTGCTTCATAGTGACAATCGATTGTGATCGCTCTTCCCACAACTCCTCTTACAGATTTCTCTGCCCACAATGCACCTGAAACTGAGGGAGGCATTTTCAGATTTACTGCGAAAGGAACAACTTAATGCAAACAAATAACTTTGAACACGATTGTAAAAACAGCTCCCGGTCATATTCAGTGCAGTCAGTGCTGTTACTGTGTCAGTGCTCTCTCCCCTGTGTCAGTACATTGTGGGTTCACTTCCCACTTCACAGTCCTGAGCAGAAACCCAGGGCTGACCTTCCACTGCAGTACTGAGGGAGAGTGGCAGTGCTGAATGTTCAATTACCTCAGAGTATCTTGGCTTTTCAAATATACACGGAGATCCCAGCTATTTCATTTTGGGGGGTGGTGGTGGTGGTGGTGGTGTGTGTGTGTGTGTGTGTGTGTGTGTGTGTGTGTGTGTGTGTGTGTGTGTGTGTGTGTGTGTGTGTGTGTGTGTGTGTGTGTGTGTGTGTGTGTGTGTGTTGGATTCCATGAAATCCTAGGGATGAGACAAGATCAGTAGGATGATTTGAGGACATATTTTTACTCTCAAAAAGGCCAAAGATCTGACCTCCTCCTCACCTACAGACAATTTTATAAGCTGCAGAAAGAAACCCCTCATGATGCCTGAAACTGTGCCCTCTGGTTCTGATGGAAAGTTTACATTTTGTACCTGTCACATATTTCTATGTTAGTTAGAAGGTGGGGCTACGGTGGTTGTTACCACTTTAGTGTCAAGAAATCCAGGTGTGATTTCCATTTCTGTAAGTAAGCATTCAATGCTTAAATCTAATTTATCAATTATTTTGTTAATTAAAAAAACATATATCAATAATTATAATGATGAGCTGCCAGATTGTCAAAATCCCATCTTAATCAGAAAGGTCATTTGGGAGAGAAATCTCTCATCCCTACCCACCCTAAACACAATTCCCCTTTTCTCCTTATCTGCTTCCACCTCTCACCCATCTCCAAACTCCACCCCTTTTCCACCCCATTCCATTTGCCCATTGTGCTTCACACCTCCTCAGTCCCAACCACCTAGTAAGCCCAGTCTCACAACTCCCCCTCTCCCATGTACACTATCTACTTCTCACTCACACTTGATGCAAAGTTCGACTCAAACCGTTGACATTCCCCCTCCCTGACAGATGCTGCTTGACCCAGTGAGTTTTTCCAGCAGAGAAGTCTGAATTCCAGTTTCCGACATCTTTAGTGTTTACAGGCATTCAAGTACTGTTCTGAAAATGGTGTATCACCCCCAAACCAACACTGATTATGCAAAAGTCCAGTGCTTGTTACTCACCGGGTAGGGAAACAGTCAGAAGAATCCAAGTCCAGAGCATTTTACTCACAGAGACCCAGCCAGGACCTGTCTGTCCTCAGAGAGAAATAACCGTGGAATAAAAATGAGGAAGAAGGCAGCAGGAAGTTTGATCAAAAAACTGCAGTGATGCAACTGGGGTGTGGTATGTGACAATCAGCAAAGTTTTCAGCCATATTTAGGAAGACTGAAACATTTAAACAATTCCAAAATACTGAATGGAATGGTGAAAAGAGTTAAATATTAGGATTAGAAAATATATCAACAGGATGACTTGCAACATAAAAAGCAGACAAAATTAGAAAGGGTGAATACTGGACAAAAGGTGTTTCAACGTGAGCAGTATACGGTATAAGATAGATGAGCCTGCTGCCCAGTTGTGGATTGACAGGTATGATGTTGTGGGCATCACTGAACCATGGGTGAAAGAAGATTATAGTTGGGAGCTTAATGTATAATGATACATATTGTATTGAAAGGACAGGCAGGAAGGCAGAGGGGTGGGTGGCTCTGTTAGTAAAAAATGAAATCAAATCATTAAAAATAGGTGACATATGGTCGGACATTCTTGAATCAATTGTGGATAGATGTAAGGAACTGCAAAGGTAAAAAGACCCTGATGGGAGTTGTATACGGACCCCAAAACAGTAGTAAAGATGTGGTCTGCAAGTTACAACAGGAGATGGAAAATTCATACCAAAAGGGCAATGTTAGATCAATCATGGGGTTGCTGGATTCTGGGGGGGATTTTCCAGAGTGCCTATGAGGTGGTTTTTCTAGAGCAGCTTGTGGCTGAGCTCACTGGAAGATCAGCTATTCTGGATTGGGTGTTGTGCAATGAACCAGAATTGATTTGGAAGCTTAAGGTAAAGGAACTCGAAGGGGAAACTGATCATAATATTGTGACACTGCCCCTGCATTCCTAATGACAGGCACTATTTATTGCTCCTGTTTTAAAATGCTTTTGTGGGACTATGGAAGGAAGTTCAAGTTACATTTTAGCTTGAGTTATACAGTTATTCACTTGTGTATTTGTGGGTCACCCTAACTGTAACCGGGGTGTGTGTTGGTTATCTCCCCCATCTGTATCAGACTGGGTGGGTTCACTCTCTGGGTCATGGTTCCCAGTTTGTTTTGTGTTTATCACAATGAAAAGGTTGTTGAGTTTAACAAGCAACCTCGTCTGTTATTGTGGACCAAATGTTCGTCACCTTGGCGTCAGGAGTGGTATACGAAACTGACAAGAAGATCGAAAAGCTACGACATCGTATAGAGTGCCTTAAGATATGAGTAATAAGTCCAGGACCGAGCAGTATGCTTGCCCCGTACCGGGCTCATGAGACGAGACCCAGAGGGAGGAATTGAGAACTGAGCTTCGTGCCTTCCCAGGGAGCCCCGACGGAGCGAGCGTACCAGGCTCTCCAACCTGGGGGACATGGTGGAGCGCATCACCCACCTCCATCACGATCTGCACCGGGTAACCCAAGTTGCTGTAGCCATGGGAGTATGGGCACCATGGAGCAAGAGGAAGACCAAAGAGTCTGGACAATTTGCACCCCAAGGTCTACCCCAAAGCTCCCCAGATATGACAGTATCAGCCACCTGGAGCCTTACCTGGAGCAAGTCAAATTTGCCAGGTGGCACAACAGGTACAGGTAGAGATGGTGGTGCACTTTTCTGTAGCGCTGGAGGGGGAGTCACTGTGGGCCCTCATTGACCTAACGCTGACTGTGCAGCGAACCTACAGGGCCTTCGTAGCGGTGTTTCGAGCAAAGGCCGTTGGCGGAAACAATGAGGGAAGAACTGTGCAGCAGATGGTGCTGCATGGCAGAAAGCCTGTTGGTGCTCATGCCACCTCAGCCACTATGCTTGGCATGGAGACTGAGCCGGGTACAGGCAGGACATGGAGCTGTCGGTGCTCTGCTGCAATGCTTGTACATCTCAGAAGGGACAGTCCACTATTCTAGGGTGTCAATGCAGCAATACATGGTGGGGGGCATCAGCATGGGTCTATTGCCCCTCCTGGAAGAAAGAACTATTCCCCAGGCTGGGAAGCCATTGGAAGGGGTCTGGAAAGGGTGCTCAACCATCTCTTGGTATATTGGGTGCAGTTGCCAGAGCAGAAAACAGTTGTGCTGCACTGAGACGGGCTGGCACTGTATCGGCCCTTGGCCACCATTGACCCAGTGAGGCTGAAGGAAGGAAATGTCACTCCGGGTGACCTGCCTTTTGCTTCACACAAACTGGGGCTCCAGAAACCCCAGCGCCCCAGGCGGCAGTGTGGACCCCTACTGGGACTTTTGGACTCTGTTACGAACTCTGGCGTTGTCAATAATGGCTGACGTCTCAGATGAGGGCAGTGTCACATTCGGGGGGGGGGGGGGGGATGTGTGGGTGTCATCGACAAAGCACACCTGCGTTTCATTTTTTTTTTGTAATTTATTTTTTTATTGAAGTTCATCATCAAACAAACATTTCCATAAGATGTATTTCAGACATAGTACATGTATATTATATAATCATATATATCACAAATCTCCACAAAGTATTTATCTGAGGTATACATTTATAGAAAAGAGTAGAAAGAAAAAACAAGCAAAAGGAAAGAACTATGTACAAGTAGGTAGTGATCTTTTTTTTTACAACAGATTCATTGATTTGTGAGAATAAAATCAGGCCTATGTGGCATTATGTAGTTAAACCATTTTTCACTGTATGAATCAAATTGTTCCAGCTTATGATTAACAGATGCTGTTATCTTCTCTAGTTTGTAAATGTCCATTGTAAGTTCCATCCATGTAGTTAAAGTTGGGCTCTCCTGTGATAACCATTTCCTAGTAAGAGTCTTTTTACCAGCCACCAACAGTATATTCATTAAACATTTATCTCTTTTCAACCATTCTTGAGGTATATATCCAAAATATATGGTCTTACTCTCTAAGGGTATTTCATATTTAGAGATGTCTTGTAGGGCATTGTGTATCCCCCTCCAATAGTTTTTGATAACAGGGCAGTCCAAAAAAATATGATAATGATTTGCATTTTGATTTCCACAATTTCTCCAGCAAACAGGGAGGTTACTATCATAATGGGATTTCTGAGAGGGTGTAATAATATATCTTATCAAGTTTTTCCATCCAAACTCCCTCCATTTCACTGAACTGGTATACTTCAATTGATACCTCCATATTATTGTCCATTCTTCCTCAGATATAATTATGCCTCCTTCCTTCTCCCATTTTGTTTTAATGTATGAAGTCGAATGTGTTTTAAGATTTGACAACCCCTTATACATGCTTGAAATGATTCTACTACCATTATCTGAATTATATGCCTTTCTAAAGAGCTCTATCAAGCATGTACTTGCCTTGGTTACATTTTAAGCATCTTATTAACATATTGTCGCATCTGTAAATACCAATAGAAATCTTGTTTTTCTAATAAGTGTTTCTCTTTAAGTATTTCAAAACTGAACAGTGTTCCTTCTTTCATTATGTTGCAAAGAACTGTTATTCCTTTAGCTGTCCGGTCCTTAAATCTAACATCCAATTTATTTGGTGTAAAATCCAAGTCATATGCACACCATTTAAGAATTACAGTATCTCCCTATATTACAACACACACAAAATGCTGGTAGAACACAGCAGGCTAGACAGCATCTATAGGGAGAAGCGCTGTCAACGTTTCGGGCCGAGACCCTTCGTCAGGACTAGATGGGTCTCGGCCTGAAATGTCGACAGCGCTTCTCCCTATAGATGCTGTCTAGCCTGCTGTGTTCTACCAGCATTTTATGTGTGTTGTTGTTTGAATTTCCAGCATCTGCAGATTTCCTCGTGTTTGATCTCCCTATATTATATTCTTTTATAGTAGTTTTCCATATTTTAAGAGTCAATTTCACCCATGGGTTATCAATAGTACTTGTGAACCTTTGCAGGTTGTTATCAGTCAAAATTGCTTGTATGGGGATGGGAAGTACCCGCTCCTCAATGTTTTTCCATTGAGCGTCATATGATGGGTTGCATCAACATGTCACAGCTCTCAACTGTGCTGCAAAGTAATAATCTCTCAGAGAAGGTAGGCCTCATCCCCCCCTTTTCCTTTGCTAATTGCTAAGTTTTGAGATGAACTCTAGGCCTTTTACCCTGCCAGATACATCTTGATAGCATCTTGTTCCATTCATTTATTGATTTTGATTCATCTCTATTGGTAGGGTCTGAAAGAGATATAACAGTATGGGCAGTATATTCATTTTAATAGACTCAATCCTTGAATTGAGACTAAAAAAAGGAATCAGGTTCCATCTTGTCACATCTTTCTTAATTTTTTTATATAAAGGCTGATAATTGCATTCTGAGAATTTTGCCAAATCTTTTGGCATAATGATGCCCAAATATTTGAAAGACTCTGTGTGCCATGCCCAGGGGTATCGACTTTCAATTTCTCTTGGTGGGCTGTAGTAATATGAAAGTAATTGGGTTTTATCTATGTTGATCTTGTATCCTGATAATTGACAATATTGTTCAAAGGATTGCATCAATTTAGGTAAAGAGTATGTTGGTTTCCCTAGATAGATCAAAATGTCATCCGCATAACAAGCCAATTTATGCTCTGTCCCTTTAATAGTAATTCCCCTGATATCTTCATTTTGTCTGATGTATTGAGCTAATGGTTCCAGATATAACGCGAAGAGTAAGGTAAGACTATTTGATAAATATCCATTGATTTTAATCCTAGCAGTAGGATTGTCATATAGTGTCTGTATAGTTTTAATAATTGTGTCTTGGAAACCAAATCTATGTAAAACTCTGTAAAGAAAATTCCAATTAACTGAATCAAATGCTTTTTCAGCGTCCATGCTTATCACTATTGCTTCAATTTTATTTTTTTGTATATGATCCATAATGTGAAGTGTCCTTCGGATATTGTCTTGCATCTGGCGTTGTCGTATAAAACCTGTCTGATCATTACGTATCAGTATGGGTAGAAACTCCTCTAATCGTTTGGCTATGATGGAGGTGAATAATCTATAATCTACGTTAAGAACGGATATTGGTCTAAATGACCCGCATTCCATTTTATCCTTGCCTTCTTTCGGTATAGCTGAGATTATCGCTTCCTTCCAACTGGGTGGCATTTGTGCCCTTTTTAGAGCCCAGTTCAGTGTGGGGAGTAAAACAGGAATTAACTCATTTTTTAATTCTTTGTACCACTCTGCCGTATACCCATCTGATCCTGGTGACTTGCTTAATTTAAGCCTACTAATTGCAGCTTTTAATTAAACTTCAGATATGTCAGCAGTCATCGTTCTATTTTGTTCTTCACTTAAAATGGGTAACTCTAGAGAATTCAAGAAGGTGTCAATTTGGGTTATGCTTCCCCCTGGAATTTTGGAATATAGAGTTTTGTAAAACACTTCAAAAGCTTTTTGAATTTCACTTAGCTTATTTTTTATCGTTTTCGTTCTTGGGTCCCTAATTCTATGAATTGTATTTTCTGCTATCTTTTTTATCAGTTTCCATGCCAATATTTCCATAGATTTTGATCCACTTTCATAATGTCTCTGTTTCAGTAACATTAAGTTTTTCCTGATTTCTTGCATAGCTAAAGTATTTATTTCATTCCTAATTCTTTAATTTCCCCTAATGTAACCTGTGCCAAATTCAATTTGTGTTTTTTCTCTTATTCCTTCAGCCTATTTTGTAATTCCTCTAATGTTTTATTCCTTATCTTTTTTCTTATATGAAAATATCGCTATAATTTTCCCTCTTAAGACCACCTTCAGAGTATCCCATAAAATGGGAGGTGAAACCTTTCCATTATCATTAAATTCTAAGTAGAGACCAATTTCTTTTTTAATTTGTTCCTTAAAGTACAGATCATTGAGTAGACTTGAATTTAGTTTCCAAATAGTATTCTTTGGCTGTAGGTCAAAATCAACAGATAAATATATAGGTGCATGGTCACTTACATCTATTGTCCCAATTCCACAGGTGTTTATTTTGTCTTTGTCTTTTCCAAATGTTATGAAGTAGTCTATTCTTGTATATACAGAATGGGGAGCAGAATAATGAGTGTAATCCCTTCTGTCAGGGAAAAGGTCCCTCCATATATCAATTAAACCAACATCCTCAAAAAGTGTATTAACTTTCTTATGTAAAGATTTTGTTTCATAGGTTTTTCTATTGGAAGGGTCTAAGTTTGGTTGTAATTATAAATTTAAGTCTCCCCCACATATCAGGAGACCTTCTGTTTCCGTTACCATAATATCAGTAATTTTCTGAAAGAAACCAATATAACTTCCTGGGGGTGCATATATATTCAATAGAGTAACTGAATTGCCATCTATATTCCCCCTTACCAGAATATATCTGCCCTCTTTATCTCCCATTTCAAATACTTTTTCAAAATTTAGCTTACTTGAGATAAGAATAGCAACTCCTCTCCTACGTCCTGAGAGGAGAAAAACAGATTAGTGAAGCCCATTCTCTTTATTTTTTTATGCTCATTATCACTTAAATGAGTTTCCTGTAAATATACTACATGGGCTTGTTCTTTTTTCATTTTGGATAAAATTCTCTTACGTTTGATTGGATTTAATAGCCCATTGACGTTAAAAGAAATGAATTTTACCTTGTCCTTAGCCATCTGCATTTATCTGTCAATGTATCATTCAAATTAAAATAAAACTTAATTGATCTGCTCCCTGAACCAAAAACCACAAATAATATCAAAAATCGCAACGAACGTGTGATTCCAAGGCTGAGGTCTCTAGTAGATGACCCTGCTAGAGGAAATGTCTAGCTGTGGGGGATAACCCCTCCTACTTGTGAGTTGAGGGACCCCATTGCAGTATTCAAAAAGTCAGTGAACAAATCCATTACACAGAAAAGATTTCCCGGTGTACTCCTCCTATATATATATATATATACATATATATATACACAAATTTATGCACACACAAATATATATATATATTCTCATTTTCGTGGGGAAAAAGGAGTAAGTGAGCAAATAAAGAAAAACAACTAAGTAATATAAAATCCACATTATAATAAGTATTTCTCGAGATAGGTATATCACTGTGTACTTTTGCTTCCATTTAGCTTCTCAATATTTTTAAGGTTAGCCAAACCTTATGGCTCTTCTGAAGGGGGTGAGGACTGTCTTTGGGAAACTCCTAGTCTCTTCCTGATATATTTCTCTCAGCCTCCTCCCGTCTCCTGCCTTCTCGATTCTTGCACTATTTCCCAAGCAGAGCGGGATAGTTCCTCAGACAGGATTTCCCTCATTTTGATCACGCTGATGGGCACCCCTCTGGCCTTCACGTCTGTAGTCGCCTCTTCCACTGTCTGGTACAGCCGCGTCCCTTAGTCATAAAACACTCAAAGTTTAGCAGGGTATGGACTTTGAAATCTAATCTTTTTTTGCTTTAGTACTCACTTTACTTCAGAGTATTCTTTGCATTTCTGCAGGATCGCGGGGGTGGGGTATTCTTGGTCGAAGTATATTAATTTATCGTCAATGATTTGGATGATGGAATTTATTGTTTTTTTGCGAAGTTTGCAGACCATACGAAGATAGGTGGAGGGGCAGGTAGTTTTGAGGGAGTAGAGAGGATACTTGGATAGATTAGGAGAATGGACAAAGAAGTGGCACGTGGAATACAGCGTTGGGAAGTGTATGGTCCTGCACTTTAGCAGAAGGAATGAAAGGGGAGACTATTTTCTAAATGGAGAGAAAATACAAAAGAACTGAGGTGCTAAGGGAATTGGAAGTTCTTGTGCTGGATTCCCTAAAGGTTAGTTTACAGTTAAGTCTGTGGAGAGGAAGGCAAATGCAATGTTATTCATTTCAAGAGGACTAGTATATAAAAGCAAGGAAGTAATGTTGAGACTTAATAAAACACTACTGAGGCCTCACTTACAGTATTGCGAGCAGTTTTGGGTCCTTTATGTTAGAAAGGATTGCTGAAACAGGAAAGAGTTGAAAGGAGGTTCACAAAAATGATTCCAGGATTGAATAGCTTATCATATGAAGAGCATTTGATGACTCTGAGTCTGTTTTCACTTGAACTCAGAAGAACAGGCAGAGAACTAATTGAAAAATATTGCATGATTAAAAGCCTTGATGGAGTGGATGTGGAGAGGATGTTTCCTTAGCTGGGAGAGTCTAAAGCCAGGTGACACAGCCTCAGAATAGAGGGGCATCCATTCAGAAGGGAGATGAGGAGGAATTTCTTTAGGCAGAGAGTGGTGATCCTGCAGAAATCTTTGCCACAGGTAACTGTGGAGGCCAAATCTTTATGTACATTTAAGGTAGAAGTTGATAGTTTCTTGATTGGTCATGGCATGAAGGGATATGGGGAAAAGCCAGGATATTGGGGCTGAGAGGAAATTGGATCATCCATGATGAAATGACAGAGCAGATGTGATGGGCCAAATGACCCTATTCTGCTCCTATATCTTACTAGACATAAGCAACAGTGGATGTTCTAATCAGAAGCAAAAATAAATAGCTCAAAGTGAGGTGAAGCAGGGGGATTAATCTGAAATGTACACCACTCTGGCTCCACAGATCCCACATGACTCCCAAAGCTCCTACAGAAGTTTTGTTTTTGGCTTGATTGAAAATGTTAGCCACGGTGAGTTAGGTGTTGAGTTCTTGTGGAAAGGGTTCATGGTGAAAACTTAATGGTGGAAAGGGAAGGAGCACTTGTTGAATATTGTGATTCTGAGTGGAAAGTTGCTCTCTGGGCTTCGTGTCTGCGGGCTCCACGATGTTTACTCCACTTTGCACTGAATCGAGGCTGAAACCACGGTCTGATCCGACTGCTCTGGGCTTTGAGTCTGATGACGCATTTTCATTCTAAATGCTATTTGCTTATTTTTATTGTTTGCATGATTTGTTTATTTTCTCTCTGCACATTGGGTGTTGATTTTTATTTATAAATTATTTTGGGTTTCTTTGTTTTGTGGCTGCCTGTATGGAGACGAATCTCAAGGTTGCCTAATATATAGATACTTTGAAAATAAATGCATATTGAACTTTGAACTTTTAAACTTGATGGAATAATGGAACCGACTCAATGGGAAAGATGGCCTAATTCTTCTATGTCTTTTGGTTTTATGGTCTTACAAAACAGACAACAATGCAGTGAACCTCTTCTGCAATCCCTGCAATGTTTCCACATCCTTCTTGCCATGCAGCAAACAGAACTACACACCTACGCCAAGTGTGTCCTATCCATATTTTTATACATTTGCAAAATGCTTTCTTGAATGCTCGATGCTGGCAAATGCCGTAAGCCCTCTTTGCACCTGCATTACATTTCCCTCTGTTCAAATTTTCGTGGAGTTAATGACTTGCACCCAAAGATTTGTACACCGATCTGGATCTGCTTTGGTAATAATTCAATCAAAGATGTTTTTGGGGATCTTGCTGCCGAGGAGGGAACAAAGTAGGAATAGGGGTGATGTTGAAGGAGCTTTTCATGCAAACTCAGCAGACAGTACTTCACTTCATTCCCTCTCTGAAGGCCGTGACTGCTCTTTGAAGTAACTTTTAGAGCTCACCTCTTCTAAATTCTTTTCCATCCATTGCTGCATTTCAAGAGCTCTGATGTGATTTCATTTTGCTTTAGTTAGATGTGAGGGGAAGTCCTACTGAATGGAATTACTCATTCACAATGGGTAAAAGCCACATCGGATCTGTTCCTGAACAAAATCAACTCCATTTTGACAGGAAATGGCCTGTGTAAGTAGACAACCACTGTAGTTTCTATTTCTCATAGAATCATAGGACATAGTAAACAGAAAGGTCTCTCAGTCTGAGAGAGCTTCAGTACAAGGGATAACAATTCTCACAGGTCACACATATTGGAGACATAGTGCAGAATCAGAATCAGAATCAGAATCAGGTTTAGTTTCACTGTCATACTACATGTTCTGAAATTATCTGTATCGGCGCCATCTTGAAGTTTAACTAAACAATGTTAATTGTTCAACTGCACAGCCTGCTGAGATCCCCAGCATTTTGTGTGTGTTGTTTCATTGTTCATTGTAGTGTGAGGGTTGAGATGATCCAAGAATGCGGTTTATTTATATTGTCCTGAATTTTTGTTGCTGCTTTTGCAATTGTTTATAAACACTTAATTTCGCATTGTATAGAAATGGATAAATGATAAAATAATTCAATACAGATAGAGAGCTTTTGTTACTTTGGGTTTGTTACATTTGTTTTAGAGGAAAACAGTAAAGCATATTAGTCATGAATGTATATCTACTTAAATTCTGTACTTTGTGAGTGCTGACTCTGTTGTGTCAGTCACTGCTGTCATCTGTGTAATGTTCACCCTCAGCAAAAGATGTGGTTAGAACTTCTGTTTTTATTTAACTTACGGAACAGAATATAGAGAAGTACCAATAGATGCTATATGTAAACAAATTGATCCACCCTCTTCCTGCATTGCCCCATCACTTCTTGGAAAACTTCTCAATATGCTGATGAGGACAAGTGCAGAAATGCAAAATATCTTCAGATAAGCATTTTTGTTTCAGCAAGATCACTGAACAACAACAACAATATCATGAAGAAAAGACCTTTTGACCTTCGTGTTTAAAATTAATCCCAATCCTGTGCACGGCTGTAAATACAACAATGGAATCATAAAATGTTTTCCAGTTGGTTATTGGGAAGTTATCCAAGAACTGAGGCTTTAGAAGGTATTGGTCAGACTGCACTTGGAATATGTTGAACAGTTTAGGAATCCGTGTCTATGAAAGGATATGCTGTATTTGGAGAGAGTCCAGAGGAGATTCAAGGGAATGGTCCAAGGAATGAAAAAGGTTAACGCATGAGGAACGTTTGATGACTCTGGGCCTGTACTGCTGAAGTTTAGAAGAATGAGGAGGAAATTTCATTGAAAACTCTTGAATAGTGAAAGATCTGGTTGGAGTGTATGTGGAGATGATGTTTCCTGTCATGTGGGAGTCTCAGACCAGAGAGCACAATGGCATCCCATTTGAACAGAGATGAGAAGGAATTCTTTAGTCAGAGTGTGGTGAAACTATGGAATTCATTGAAAAAGAATGCTGTGGAGGCTACATCATTGCGAATATTTAAAGTGGATGTTTGTGGTTTTTGATTGGAAAAGGTGTCGAAAGTTATGGAGAGAATGGGGCTGAGGTGGATAATAAATCGGCTATTATAGAATGGTGGCACAGATTGATGGGCTGAATGGCCTAATTATGTTTCTGGAATATCATCTTCTGGTCTTATGGTCTTAAGTGATGGAATAATGCAGGAAGAGGATGGAACAATTTGTTTATATGAGGCATCCATTGGCACTTCCTTAAAGTCTGATTTGTAAGTCAAGTAAAGAGCACAGAAGTTCTAAGCATATCCACTGAGAATTTCTTTGGAATGTCCTCAGAAAGGGAATGGGCCTCTTTCAGAATCAGAATCAGGTTTGTTTTCACTGTCTTCTGATGTAAAACTGTTGTTTTGTAGCAGGAAAAAAACGAGCAAGTTCTTTCCCTCAGACTATTAATGAGCTTGGGTTTATCAGGTCCAGATTCACAAGCGGGAGCACTGTGAATGGAATTATATCAGGCTAATCAAATCCCATCGGATAACTCTGACCTGAAGAGGTCATGAACTCAAAACAGACTCTGGTGTTATTGCTTCTCAGGGAAGTGCATGGCAGAAATGTGACAAATGTTCAGGGAACATTGGCATGGCATTCTTCATGGTTATGTTCCACTGTGGCAGGGACGGTAGGGTAAAAGAATCATGGTGTACAAAGGATGTAGAAAATCTAGTTAAAAAGAAAAGAAAAACTTACAAAAGGTTCAAGAAACTATGTACTGTTAGAACTTGAGAAAATTACAAGGGTGCCAGAAAAGAACTCAAGAATGAAATTAGGAGAGCCAAAAGGGGCCATGAGAAGGCTTTGCTGAGCAGGATTAAGGAAAGCCCCAAGGCATTCTACAAGTAAATGAAGAGCAAGAGGATGAGCTGTGTGAGAATAGGACCAATCAGGAGCGATAGTGGTTACGTGCATGGAGCCGATGGAGGTAGTGGATACTTTGTTTCAGTATTCACCAGTGAAAAGGATCTTAGCAAATGTGGGGGTGACATACAGTGGCTTGAAATGCTTGAGTGTATAGACATTAAGAAAGAGGATCTGCTGGAGCTTTTGATAGGTATTAAGTTAGATGAGTCACCGGGACCGAACGAGGTATATCCAGGGTATTGTTGGAAGCAAAGGAGGAAATTGCTGAGCCTCTGGTGATGATCTTTGTATCATCAATAGGGACAGGTGAAACACCAGAGGACTACGTGGTTGCAAACTTTGTTCCCTTGTTCAGGAAAGAGAGAAGAGATAACCCAGGAAATTACAGACCAATTAGTCTTGCTTCAGTGGTGGGCAAGTTGTTGGAGGAGATCCTGAGAGGCAGGATTTATGAGTATCTGAAAAGACATAATCTTATTCGGGATAGTTAGCATGGCTTTGCCAAAGGCATGTCAAGCCTTACGAATCTGATTGAATTCTTTGAAGATGTAACAAAACAGTTTGATGAAGTTATAGTAGTGGATGTAGTGTAAATGAATTTCAGTAAGACCACTACTCTTTGTGATTTTTATATATGACCTTGATCAGAAGTAGAAGGGTACGTTGGTAAGTTTGCTGATGACACAAAAGTTGGGGGTGTTGTGGATAATCTGGAGGGTTGTCAGATGTTACAGCACAATGTTGATAGGATGTAGAAGTGGGCTGAGAAGTGGCAGATGGAGTTCAACCCAGATAAGTGCAAAGTGGTTTATTTTGGGAAGTCAAATTTGAAGACAGGATATAATGTTATTGGTGAGTCTCTTGTCACTGTGGAGGATCAGTGTGATTTTGGGGTCTGTGTCCATTGGACATTCAAAGCTGCTGCGTGGGTGATAATGTTAAGAAGGCATATGGTATGTTAGCCTTCAACAATGGTGGGATTGAGCTCATGAGGCGTGACGTAATGTTACAGCTATACGAGACCTTAGTTAAGCCTAACTTGGAGAACCGTCTTCCGTTCTGGTCATCTCATTACAGGAAGGATGTGGATACTATAAATAGAGTGCAAAGGAGATTTACAAGGATGTTAACACGAGGAAATCTGCAGATGCTGGAAATTAAAACAACACACACAAAATGCTGGTAGAGAATTCTAACATATTCTACCAGCATTTTGTGTGTGTTGTTGTTACAAGGATGTTGCCTGGATTGGAGAGCATGCCTTATGGGAATAGGTTGAGTGAACTTGGTCTTTTCTCCTTGGAGCGACGGATGATGAGAGATGACCTGAAAGAGGTGTAAAAGATGATGAGAGGCATTGATCATGTGGATAGCCGGAGGCTATTTCCCAGGGCTGAATTGGCTAAGATGAGGGGTCATAGTTTAAGGTGCTTGGAAGTAGGTACAAGGGGGATATCAGAGGTAAGTTTTTCCACACAGAGTGGTGGGTGCATGGAATGTTCTGCTGGCAATGGTGGTGGAGGCGGATACAATAGGGTCTTTTAAGACACTCTTAGATAGGTCCATGGAGCTGAAAAAAGTAGGGGGCTATGCGGTAAGGAAATTCTAGGCAGTTTCTAGAGTAGTTTACATGGTCGGCACAACTCTGTGGGCCGAAAGGGCCTGTAATGTGCCGTAAATGTCTGTGATCTATGCTCTAAAATGCGTTACAATAGGTAAATAATCATGCAGCTTATCAAAGTTCAAAAAGTTTAAAGTAACTTTATTATCAAAATTTAAAAATATCACAAATACGAAGAAAGTGTAATTCTGAGAAGTGGAGTAAAAGAAAACAGTTCAGTTATTTGTTGCAACACACAAAATGCTGGAAGCACTCAGCAGGCCAGGCAGCATCAATGGAAAAGTGTATAGTCGACATTTCATATAGAACAGTAAAGCATATTATGGGCTCTTTGGCACACAATACTGAGACAATCTATATTCTGTGATCAATCTAATTCATCCCTCCTACATAGCCCATAACACTCTATTTTTCATACATGCATGCATGTGCCTATCCACGAGCCTCTGAAATGTCCCTATTATATCAGCCTCTAACCCCTTGCCTGCCATGCATTCCAGGGATGCACCACTCTGTGTATATAAAAAAAAACTTGCATCTTACATCCCTGCTAAACTTTCTTCCACTCACCTTAAAATTGATGTCCTCCAGTATTGGTCATTGTCACCACGGGAAAGGGTGCTGGCTGTCCACATAATCTATGCCCTGTACTCCACAATACTCCATTGTGATCAAACCAGAGTTTTATAGAGCTGCAACATTACCTTGCGGCTCTTGAAATCAGTCCCCTTGACTAGCAAATTCCAGCACATCATACACCTTCTTTAACACCTTTTTAACTTGTTCAGCCATTTAGAGGAATTGATGATCTTGGAGGCCTGAATCCCTCTGTTCCGCCACATTACTGTTAGATACACAGCTGTGCAGTTTTACAAGAGAATCAGCTGGTTTGTTGTTCCAAGCAACTTGGAGAACTTGCCACAGTTATTCTGCAGACTTTGGCTGTCTCATTTGCTTCTCACTCTCCAGGTAATCACAGATAGCCTCAATGTTGCTGAGATGAGATTAGGGCTCGGTGGAGGCCACACCATCTGAAAGCTTAAAAATCTAGGGTGCTTAGTACTTTTCCAAAGTACGAAGCATTGGGAAGATTGCAAATTTAGGTTCATTCATTTGTAGATATGTCTATAAGTCAGGAGTTTATTACCTGGGAATGAATTGTATCATCTTTTATGCTACACTTCACTTCTTCAAACGGATCAGCTTTCTAAACAGACACTCTTACACTTCAACCCAGATCTGAGAGTGGATTCCAGACCTGAAACTTGGTTTTACGAAAGGTCCCTGTTATGGTTTCTAGCTCAAAAACAGTAAACAAATTCAAAGGAAGTAAGAGAGCTGAGAAAAGTGAATCCTAATTTGTGTTTTCATTTTAAGTGAGGCGTGCACGTACAAGTGTTGGTGTCATGACACATGCAATTCACACCTTTGACTTATAATCCATATTTAATTATTTAAGCAAACAAGAATACTTAAACAATATTTACAATATTACTCGGATACTACTGAAATATTAAATACACAACACCTTGCAGCTTAGGTATAATCCCCACCTCAATAAAAAATGCATCTCACCACATATACAATATACTACATGAAGGATTTCTTCCTCTTGTGGGATAACCCCTTTCCAGACAGGGGTATCACTCTGCTTAGCAAGTGAGACTTGTGGCTGTGAAACCATCTCAGATTCTATGGCCTCCTCCTAGTGGTTGTAGGAGTTGTTGACTCTGAGACTGCAGGAAGAGGTTCTGACAGTGTTAAATACATAGAGTACATAGAAATCTACAGCACATTACAGGCCCTTTGGCCCACAATGTTGTGCCGACCATGTAATCTACTCAAGAGATTGCCTAGAATAGTCTGTAAAGGACACCTTTCTTCTCCTAGTTCATGCATTTAGTTCACTGGAGTATTCTCTTATTAATCCTTCTATTGCTCCCGTTATGATCTGATCTTTCATCTTGGTTTCCTCAACCACAACATGTGATGAATCCTCTGTTTTTGTCTCTCCTTTGACTCCTTTTTTGGCCTTCCTTTCATCGATCTGGGCTTTGGTCTTTGCATTTACTTTTGCAAGCAGTATTTTGTCTCTCACTTAAGTTCCTGAAACAACCAAAATGCACACAGAACAGGCTCCAGTCCTTTGTGCTCACACAAGCCAAATGCTTGCATCTTTCCTGACAATCCTTGAAATCTATTCCAGCTTAAAACCAAGGCACATTTCACAAGTAACTGACTGATTAACGTGTCAGAAGCTTCCTCAGACATGTTGCCGATACAGAATGTTGTAGTTGATCTGGTGCTTACATCATTTTCACATTCCTCTGAGCAACATGATCCTTCCTTGGTACAATATGCTTTCCAACTAAAGGCACAGAGGTCGGCACCAACACATGTTTGTCCTCAGTTAGGCAATGGTTTATGGTGTTTGTCATAGAGGCAGTTGTGGCATTATCCGGTACCTTTCTTAATTTGGTTTCAGTTGGCTTCTTTGCAAGGGATGTGGCATGCAGTTGGTGGATGGATCGCCAATCAAACAGCAGATGTCTCAGCCAATCAAGTCCTCACAATGCTGGTTCTTCTGTTTTGTTTTCCACATACATGCTCAATGTGGCTTGTTGGTTGTTGTATTTCACATTTAGGAATATCATTCCGACAGGAGTTATCTTTCCACCAGTTTATGTTCTCAGTTGAGGACCTGCAGGCTTTAGCTTACATCTTTAAAATGCCATTCAAACTCATTTTGTGGAGTGACTGAAACAGCTGAACCGGTGTCTAATTCCATTTTAGTGAATATGCCATTCTCTCATGGTGCATGCCAAATTGCCTGTCTATTGTTAATTTCATACAGTAAATCTGAAGGCTACACTGTCCAGTGTCACACTCATCATTATCAGATTTTTCATCTACAGCATGCAGATTAGTGCTCTTTTTGAAGCTGCAATTTGACTTCTTAGCTTTTTCTCTTCCCAGTACCATTCATTTATATTTATCTGGACAACATGCTGTTTGTATGTGTCCTACTTTGTTGCATTTTTTGCAAGTTTTACCTTTAAACCTGCATATCTTTAGTGAAAGTGAGTCCCTGACACAATGGTAACACAATTTGATCAGCCTGGCCTGTTTGTGTTTGGACATTGCAATTTGTTCACACTCACTTTCATTCCTGATTGCAATTCAATTGCATCTGTCTGTTGATTCCATTGGAACAGCAATTTTAGCTGCTCTCTCCAATATGAGTTGTGCTTCAGTTAGGAGCCATTTTTGAATGCTTTCTTGTAAGATTCCACAAAGTAAATAATCTTTCAATGCATCATTGAGCTGACAATACTCAGATAATCTCTTCAATTCAGCCACAAACGCTGAAGTGGACTCCCCTGCTTTTTGATTCTGCTTATGAAACCTATAGAAAACCCTGATCATCCTGTACATAGCACCATCCAGAGACAGAGAAGCAGTTTCAGCGACAGGTTGCTATCGATGCAATGCTCCTCAGACAGGATGAAGAGGTCAATACTCCCCAATGCCATTAGGCTTTACAATTCAACCGCCAGGACTTAAGAACTTTTTTTTTTTAAAGCTATTATTAATGCTTTTTGAGTTAGTGATTTAGATGCATATCATATTTATACTGAGTTAAGTATTGTATGTAATTAGTTTTGATACAACAAGTGTATGGGACATTGGAAAAAAAGGTTGAATTTCCCCATGGGGATGAATAAAGTATCTATCTATCTATCTATAGCATTCTACAATCAACTATGGCATTTTTTCCAAAAGTTCCTGCCTTACTCTAAGAATATCATTAAAGCTAATTTCTGGTTTGGTTGAAGCAGTCAAACTTTGAAGTCAACTGTATGCCTTTAAAGGCAAAGTGCTCAGCAAAATTTACACTCGTTTCTCAGTGTCTATTACATTTGCTTCAGACTAGTGTTGAATTAGCTCAGTATACATATTCCAATTATCTGCTGTGGAATCAAACGAGCCAATCTTTCTGATGTAACCAACTATTTCTACTGTTTTAAATTCTTTATCACCCAGTACCAACTCTTTATGAACGGATGAACCCTTCCAATTTCTGACATTAAAAAAAACTTGATTGTGTCCTCCCTTCAGAAGAACATGTGCTGTGCTACTTCTCTTTTTTTAAACTTGACCATCTCTGCACATGCTGGGCTACGTTTTTTAAACTCTTTTTTTGTTTGAGTCTTTAGCTGCTCTTCAAAAGGTTCATTTTAGAGATACCTTGTCACACGTGCTACATTTTCTAACTTCCGAATATAAAACTAATTCAAAAGAAAATACAGGGGTCAGGGAATGTGGGTCTAACAAAAGAGATTGATTCTCCACAAATGTTATATTTGCACAATTTCTGAAGACGTATGTATATTTGATCTTGGTACAAAATTCCAGCACAATCTGTGTGATCCAGAAGCCTTCACTTTACCTTATAGACCAATTTGTGAGGAGCTGATTCATCAGGTTTCTGTAAAAGGCAACATTCAAATCATCAGACTCATCGACACTGGGAACTCTGCTATACATTTGTATCTGGAGCTTGGACTCCAATTTATTCACATCAACCATTCTGCATACATACAGTGTGTCAACATCTTTTCAATATCATCTGCAAATAGCTTTGTATTGACCATTGGATAAGAAAACATAAATGTCTTTTCTCAAATGATCTGTATATTTGAAAGCAAATTCCACTGACATACAGAAGCCTACCTTAGTTTTCCTTGTGAACCACGTGACTGAAATAGTGCAGATCATCAGCAGAGCGAAGAGTAGCCAACGGCCCATTTTCCATATTTTCCATATCATGAAACTGAGCAAAGGGGAAGAGATACAGAACTGATGAGATGAACCAAGGTGGTTTTGTGCTTGAAGCATTCATCTCTTGTTTCCTCTGTAACCTTAGTCAAGTGAACAGTGCAATGTAAGCAGAGCCAGACAAGTTCAACTAGAGGAGTAAACTAGCATTGACTGAACGGTGGGTTGGAGAAGGGGGAACAACCTGATCATCAGTTGGAATAAAACCAAATTTTCTCAAGGCAATAGCAACATCTTGCATGTGGTCATTCATTGATTCTATTGTGGTTGTTGGAATTACTAAGTGTGCCACGATAAAATGAATCTTAGTGTTTTGTATGACAATATATACCTGTCTATACTTTACTTTGAACTTTCAAATCCTTTCTGCAATTCATCCAGTTTAATAACTGTTGTTTTTAGCAGATTACCAACCTCTCTACTATGATTCATGCTAGAAACTTACTTTACTAACCTTTCCTTTTCTGACTCCACTTTCAGGGAACCATGTACCTGAATTCCAAGATTCCATTGTTCTTTAACACTTCCTAAGGCTGACCAAGCACTGTGAAATTCTTACTTGATTTGACTTTTGAAAATACAAAACTTGGCACAGTTCTGAATTAAACTCCATTTTGCTATTCCTCTGCCCAAAAACCCAGCTGATCAAGATTCTTCGAAATCCTATTCACTGCCTGAGAAACAATCTGTCTGAATGTCATCTGCAAATGACATTTATTTCTCCAGTTATTGTCATTGAGACTTTGCCCAACCCTGCAAGATGTGACCTTACTACTTGTTACTCTACCAGCAATCTTTGAGTCAGTGAATGTCAATGAATATCAGGGTAAAGGAAAGCAGCATCCTAGGGTTTGGCAAACACAAAACTCATCACACATCATGGGTGAGGGTTAGTGATGGAGTAGTCATGGAGAATACTGCATGACACCCCTTTGAATGTAACAAATGATTTTTATTTCCAAAGGATTAACATTTAACAAAAGATTAGGCTTGCTGTTCTTGGAGCAGATAGGGTGAAGATTGGATATAGTTGAGGGATGGAAAATTATGAGATGTACAGGTTGGATAGACGACAGCAAATTTTCCTCATTCTCAGAGGTGAATAAACCAAGATGACATAGATTTAGAAGGGATTTGAAGGGCTTGTTTTTACCCAGAGAGTGGTGGAAACAGAGTCACACTCAGTGTTTGTGAAGTGTCTGAATGAGATCTTAAGTCACATCTCCATAAAGGCACTGGGCAATGTGCTGCAAGGTTGAGTTTACATATAGTATTGTGCAAAAGTCTAAAGCACATGTAAAATAATTCTGTAAAGTGAAGATGCTTTCAAAACTAATGAAACAAAAAGTTTTTAAATATCTAAATATTTACTATAATGTGCAGTTAGCAGAAAGAAACTAAATCAAATCAGTATTGGGTGTTACCACACTTTGCCTGTAAAACCAATTACTTTCAGTACACTGTGATGCAGTTTTATAGGAAAATTAGCTGGTAGATTATTTGAAGGATCTTGGAGAACTTGCTAACTTCTTCTGCAGACTTTGGCTGTCTCACTTGGTTCTGTCTCTCCATGTAATCCCAGAAACCCTCAATCTTGATATCAGGGCTCTGTGGAAATGTTGGCATCTGAAACTATATATAAAAAACACTGAGGGTTCAGTTGAGAACAGTAACTTGTCACTTTCATTCTGGTCATGTTGTAAGCTTTATGCATACTTGAAAAGTATTTTTCACTGTTTCTCTGAGGCTTAGGGGAAGCGGTGGGAACCGGACCTGCTGATAGTCATCCTTGGACCAACAAGCTTCCTGCCTTCAGCCAATAAGTATGAAAAAATGGCTGTATTGTTTGGAATGGTGATTGCTAAGATGTTAATCCTGCAAATGTGGAAAATGGGCTTTGTGCCTACGTACGAACTGTGGCTGACAGAACTGGCAAATATTTTACATTTGGAGAGACTGAGACTATGTAATGAGAACAGAGGGGATATTTTTGAAAGGATATGGGGCCCTGTATTGGACTTTCTTACGGGGTGAGGACTAAGGTTTTTTTTTGGTGCTGTGCACCTCTGCTGTGTATGTTTACTTTTGCCTTTATATTATTCTCCCTTTTGCTGCTCAATATTTAATTTGATTTTGTTATTGTTGTGGTTTTTGTGGATGTGTTGCATTTTTTTGTTGTTAGTTTGTTGAAAAAAAAAGAATAAAAAATATATTTTAAAAAATTGAGGGTGCCCAAGACATTTGCAGTGTTCTGTAGATAGATGTGCAATGGAAATCCACATGGTCTTTGTCTGTTATACGACTCTAGGACCATATGATTCTGTTACACAACAGCATTATCTGAACCCTGAAGCTTAAAGTTCAAAGTGGATTTATTATCAAAATACGGTACATGTACGTCACCATATACAACCCTGAGATTCAATTTCTTGTGGGCATACTCAATAAATCTAAAGAATAATAACCACAACAGAATCAATGAAAAACCCGCCAACTAGAACGTTCAACCCGAGTGTAGACAATAACCATCTGTGCAAATAGAAAAAGAAATTAAAATATTAATTAAATAAGGAAAAAAATATCGAGAACATGAGATGAAAAGTTCTTGAAAGTGAGTCAAATAGTTGCGTGCACATTTCAATAATGAGACAAGTGAAGTTGAGTGAATTTATCCCCTTTGGTTATCATTATCCATTCCAATAATCTACTTAAAATAAAACACGCACAACACGTTGGAGGAACTCAGCAGGTCGAGCAACATCCGCGGAAACGAACAGTCAACGTTTCCGGCCACGACCCGTGGAAATGAACAGTCAACGTTTCCGGCTGAGACCCATGGAAACGAACAGTCAACGTTTCCGGCCACGACCCGTGGAAACGAACAGTCAACGTTTCCGGCCAAGACCCGTGGAAATGAACAGTCAACGTTTCCGGCTGAGACCCATGGAAACGAACAGTCAACGTTTCCGGCCACGACCCGTGGAAACGAACAGTCAACGTTTCCGGCTGAGACCCATGGAAACGAACAGTCAACGTTTCCGGCCACGACCCGTGGAAACGAACAGTCAACGTTTCCGGCCAAGACCCGTGGAAATGAACAGTCAACGTTTCCGGCCAAGACCCATGGAAACAAACAGTCAACGTTTCCGGCTGAGACCCATGGAAACGAACAGTCAACGTTTCCGGCCGAGACCCATGGAAACGAACAGTCAACGTTTCCGGCCGAGACCCGTGGAAACGAACAGTCAACGTTTCCGGCCAAGACCCATGGAAACGAACAGTCAACGTTTCCGGCCGAGACCCGTGGAAACGAACAGTCAATGTTTCAGGCCGAGCAGGTGGGGGGAGGGTGGGAAGGAGAAGGCTGGTAGGTTTCTCAGCCTGAAATGTTGACTGTTCGTTTCCATGGGTCTCGGCCCGAAGCATTGACTGCTCATTTCCCCGGACGCTGCCCGACCTGCTGAGTTCCTCCAGCATATTGTGCGTGTTGCTTTGACCCCAACATCTGCAGTGTATTTTGTGTTTACTTATAAAAAAAATGTATCAACTTTCACGTTTAAGTTATTGCAGAATATTTAGAGAAATCAATTTATCTTGGATTCCTGGCCTTAAAACATGTAGTAGAGAATTGGTTATACTACTGGATGTGGAAATGAAAACAATATTCTCACAGACATTCAGTTTAAATGAATAAAATTGTAATTTCCCCCTTAATCATCTCTTATACAGGAGCAGGGTGCAATGATTGGTGCAGGGCCAATCATTGCACCAGCAATGAGAACATTGTACATTTGAGCAGAACTTGATCAAGTGGTTTACCTTGCAGCTGATACTGTTGTAAATGTTTCACATGAATATTCACGTCCTGTTGAGGCAAGGAAAGATAATTCAGTCTTATGTCTTTTCCAAGTGCAGTTAAGCAAGAGTACATGATTGACGGGTAGAAACTCATGCCTCAATAAAGGACTGATTGGTTACATGGAGGTGAGTAATTTCTGTTTCCTGTGCATATCTGAACACCGATGTTCCTGGGGAAGTTATGGGGCTTGGATCGCTGGGATTGAAAACCCTATTTAATCCTGTGCATATCTGAACACCGATGTTCCTGGGGAAGTTATGGGGCTTGGATCGCTGGGACTGCAAACCCTATTTAATCCTGTGCATATCTGAACACCGATGTTCCTGGGGAAGTTATGGGGCTTGGATCACTGGGATTGAAAACCCTATTTAATCCTGTGCAAACAGAAGTGGAAGTTCCAGCCGGGCTAATGACAGCTGCCAGCACTGGGAGATCTGTTGTTGGGGTCGCAACATCCACCAGAGGGATGAACTCATCTCTGCACTGAGTGAATGTGGAGATATTGGACCAAGTACAGTTGCTGATATGACAGTGTAATGCTTCTGTTCTCAATGAAAAGCCAATTCCTGATATAATACAAAATACTGAAGGAATTCAGCAGTTCAGGCAGCATCTACGGAAAGAATAAACAGTAGACATTGCAGACGAAAACCCTTTCTGATGAAGGATTTTGGCCTGAAACACTTACTGTTTTTTCCTTTGCATAGATGCTGCCTGACCTGCTGAGTTTCTGCATCATTTTGGATATGTTGCTCTTGTTGTCCACCATATGCAGAATCCCTTGTGTTCCTGTTCTTATATTGGTCAGACAAACGTCGTTGAACATCAGAGAGTTATACAGTATGGGAACAGGCCCTTCAGCTCAACTCATTCACACTGATGAGTGTGTTTAACTGATCTAGTCTTACTTGCTTGCATTTAGTCCAGAAAGGTTTTAAAATCATTTTTGTGGTCTCCACCTCCACAAATTTGTTCAGTAATATGTTCCAGATACACTCAGTATCTGTGTAAAAATACTGCCCCTTAGGTCCCCTTTATATACAACACAGATCTGTATTACACAATACAGACCCTTCGGCCCACCATGTTGTTCCAGCCTTAACCGTACTCCATGATCAATCCAACCCTTCCCTCTGCACAGCACACAACCGTCATGTATCGATTGAAAAGTCCCTTGTACATCCCTGATATATTCGGTTGCATCATGGTAAATCTCCTCCACATCCTGTAAAGATTCCACAACCTTCCTATAATGAGGAGACCCGCACCAAACGCAAAACTCCATGTGTGAACTAACCAGTGTTTTATCGAGCTTTAACGCTACCTTGTGACTCTTGACTTCAGTACTCCAATTAATGAAGGCCAGTAGAGCATGTGCCTTCATCATCATCCTTTCAACTTGTTAGTCAACTTTGAAGGACTATTGGTCTTGGACTCCAACATCTTGCCATTAACACTGTACTCTGCCTTCAAATGTCATCTTCCAAAATGTACACCTTCACACTTTTCCAGATAGAACTCCATTCTGCATCCTGTCTACATCCCTAAGACTACAAGGATCAGAAGATAGAGAAGCAGAATTAGGGCTTCAGCCCATCGAGCCTGGTCCACCATTTTATCATAACTGATGCATTGTCTTCTCAACCCCATTCTTCTGCCTTCTCTCCATTACCTTTCCTGCCCTGACTAATTAAGAACTGATCAATTACTGCCTTAAAGACACTCAAGTGACATGGCTTCCACCACTGCCTGTGGTAACGAGAGCTGTATAACCTTAGGCCACAAACTTATCAATCACCCCTCGTATTGCACATGGTATAACCTGTTCAATTCGCTCTATTTTCCATGAAACAAACCACTGGAAACTGTTTCGAAATCTAGAAGAAGCGAGTTTGGGTACTTGCTGTTTTTCAAAGATGAGAAATCTCAGTCAGCGACCAGAAACATCAGCCATTTGGATACAAAGCTACCATACTCAGTGAGACAGGATACTCTCTGGTTTAAGACTCACTTCTCAGCTACTGAACATGACATGCCATTCTCTGCAAGATTTGTCATAGCAGAGACAGAATATTCCAGAAATGCTTGAATGCAGCCTTAAGAACATAGATTAGCACCCTCACTCCACTACCTCACCCCTCCACAAAACCCACTACCACTACTTTTTCATTTCTTATCAGCCACCTGAGTTACAAGCACAATTGTGTCTATGGTGCTTTATGAACATGCAATCAATGTATATAAACTGTCTTATGAATTTGTATTTATTGTATATAATACAAATATACAATATTTGACTTTATTATTGTGATCTATATCTTATTGTGTTTTTGTGCTGCATTGGATCCAGAGGAACAATTATTTTGTTCTCCTTACAATTGTGTATTGGAAATGACATTTAGCAATCTTGAATCTTGAAAACAGTATATGATACTCAATCACCCTGATGATTCACAGCCTCCACCACTTACCAGTGCCACTGAATCGAATCACAAGACTGCAGTTGCCTCCTCTGTTGTAGATGGACACATTCACTATTTCACTAGACTTTGCTCCATGAGTATTTGAGGCTCTGCAGTAATATTGATGGTTTTGGTGTTTGAAGGATTGACAACGTAGATCCAGTTTACTGGTGTTAGAGATCTTTGAATCCAAAGATGAGATGTTTTCATACCATGTGTATTGAATGGGAAGGGATCCCAGTACAGACTCACAGGACAGTGACACGGAGCCCCCACCACACGAGCCATTTGCAGAAGACAGAAAGTGAAGCACAGGAACAGACACCGGTTCTGTGGGAAAGAATCATTGAACATCAGAAAATCAATAAAGATGCTGTAGGTGGGGATCTGAACTCCACATCAATCTGTGGCTTTGCATCGTCCCAGATGCCTGAACTGCCACATTTACCATTATCCTAAAGCACAGCAGAATTACCGATCAGGACAGCAGTGATGACACTGAGGATGTGTCTGTGTGAACATCAGAGTTACAATCTCTCTCAGCATCACGGAGACAGTCTCCAGTGTTGTTTGAAAATTCAAGGCAAGTGTTGTTTTAAGGTGCCTTCTTTAGGCACGCAGGCAGAACAGATACAAAAGCAATATTAGAGACGCATTTAGACTAACCCACTAAAAGGAGCAGAATTCAGCCATTTGGCTGATTGAGTCTGCTCTGCCATTCAATAGTGCTGATAAATATTTTCCCTCTCAAACCCATTCTGCTGCCTTCTCCCTGAATCCTTTGATGCCCTTACTAATCAAGAACCTATCGTACTACACTTTAAGTATACCCAATAACTTAGCTTCCATAGCCTTCTGTGGCAATGAATTCCACAGAATCATCACCATCTGGCCTAAGAAATTCCTCCTCAGCTCTGTTCAAAAGGAGTATCCTTCTATTGTCTCTCTCCCACAGTCTTGACTCCTCCATGGTTGGAATGTGCTTTCTATGTCTTCTCTATGTAGTCTTCAATATTTTATTGGTTTCAATGAGTTCCTCTCTCATTCTTCTAAGTGCTAGTGAGTAAAGGCACAGAGCCATCCAATGCATCTCATATGTTAACCCTTTCATTCTGGGGAATACGGACAGTGGTACATGGTGGACTGAAGGGCCTGTTTCTGTGCTGGAAGTTTCATGTTCAAACAACTTCTGTAATTCCATTGCAGTATTTTCCGTATGGGATTGGGCCGGATGGAAAGATTGGCTGTTGGCTGTGGGTGGTCAATGGGTGCTGATTCTGGGGGCCCATAGTGGCTTGATTGGGATGGAGGGAGAGAGTGAGAGATAGCCACAGACAGAGAGACAGATAGAGACAGACAGGGAGACACAAAGAAAGAGGCATATTGTGGAGGGAGCGACTGATCCCTGAGGTGAGGTGGGACTGTGCCGGCCTACTCCTAGAGGACTGAGCTGAGTCTGCTGAGCTCTGACAACCAATTTCCTTTTAATACATATTCAGGTACTTAGACCAGGAGTGACATTTTTATCTCACTGATCTGTTGTTGGATTATTAGTTTATGTCTGAACGCAAACCTCTGACAGGGTGACATTTCATCCAGTTCAGAGGCAGGAGAATGTGCTGAGCCTCCCACTGGAAATCGGTGTCCAGTCAGTGGGTCAGAAAGCATGAGTAGGGTATCCTGACCCCTCCCCACTCACCACAGGCCTCTGCACTGCTGAGCAGCTTCAGGATATTCCGACTGCCCAGAGACTTCCCAGAGAAAACATGGATCAGACATTTCAATAGAGACATAATGTCAATCAATGGGAAACTTACCATCAGACACTATTAGATGCACATCAAAGACTGGATTATTGCCAGATGTTTTAATTCCACATCTGTAATATCCTGTATCATTAGAGACAAGATTCTCCATAGTAACAGTAAATATTCCCTGGGATGTGTTATCTCTGATTGTCATTCTTCCATACTGCGCAATTGTCCCATTTGTATTCACTGACAATGTGCATTGGCGACCCCACATGCGGCACAAATATTTTGAGTCTGAGCGGTACACTGGTGCATAGTGACAATCGATTGTGATCGCTTTTCCCACAACTCCTCTTACTTTATCTTCTGCCCATAAAGCACCTGAAACTGGAGAAAATGGACAGGTAAAGCCAAATTTCATCAAGCAGATTCAAGATTGTTTAATGTCATTTCCACTACACAAATATAAGGGAGAAAAAATTCATTGTTACTCTGGATTTGATGCAGCACAGAAAAAAGACAAACCATCAAGGATGTAATAATGATAAAAAAGTTGTTTTATTTAAAGCTGTTGCTGTGTTCTAAGGAATCTGCTACACTGTCAACTGGTATAATTAAATTCTACATAGACTGAGAATACAGCAGCATCATCCCTCATCTCGTGCTCACAGCTCTTCACTAGTAGTGATTTTTATTTGATTGGGGTCATCATTGTCACTGCCCACTAATGCCCACTCAATCCCATTCTCCTGATTTCTGCCCAGAATCTTTGATGCATTTACTAAAGAAGCAACTTTTGAGTTCCATTTTAAATATACCCAATGAATTCATCTTTAAAGCCATCTATGGTAATTAATTCCGTAGATTCAATACCCTCTGGCTAAATAAATTCCTCCTCATCTCTCTTCAAATGTATGGTGTCTGAATATTCTACATGTGGAATGCGTTGAGGTTGCCTGGGAGGCCTCATTTCCTCTCGTAGTCCAACGACATACAGGGTGGTTTAATTGGTCTTTGTAGATTGTCCTCTGATTAGGATATGTCTAATCGGGTTTGTCGAGGGTTGCTGGGCTGGTGTGGCTTGATGGCCTGAAGAGCCTACACTACACTCTATCAATAAATAAATAACGCCCTTTAACACAGAGGCTGGTTTTTCAGGCAAGATTTCCCCATATGGAAACCATATTTTATTATATGCCTCCAAGTATCCCAAATTTTGTTCTTAATAATGGACTTCAACATTTTCTCAACCACCGAAATCATGCTAACTCTTCTATAATTTCCTTTCTTAAAGAGTTGAGTGACATTTTGAATTTTTCAGTCCTCTGGAACATTCCAGAGTCTAGCTAATCTTGAAAGATCACCACTAATGCCTGGACAATTTCTTTAGCTACCTCTTTCAGAACCTTGGGGTGTAGTCCATCTGGTCCAGGTTAGTTATCTACCTTCAGAGCTCTCAGCTTCCCAGGCACCTTCTCCTTAGTAATAACCATATAACAATCACAGCACGGAAACAGGCCATTCCGGCCCTCCTAGTCCGTGCCGAACTCTTAATCTCACCTAGTCCCACCTACCCGCACTCAGCCCATAACCCTCCACTCCTTTCCTGTCCATATACCTATCCAATTTTACCTTAAATGACACAACTGAACTGGCCTCTACTACTTCTACAGGAAGCTCATTCCACACAGCTATCACTCTCTGAGTAAAGAAATACCCCCTCGTGTTTCCCTTAAACTTTTGCCCCCTAACTCTCAAATCATGTCCTCTCGTTTGAATCTCCCCTACTCTCAATGGAAACAGCCTATTCACGTCAACTCTAACTATCCCTCTCAACATTTTAAATACCTCGATCAAATCCCCCCTCAACCTTCTACGCTCCAATGAATAGAGACCTAACTTGTTCAACCTTTCTCTGTAACTTAAGTGCTGAAACCCAGGTAACATCCTAGTAAATCGTCTCTGCACTCTCTCTAATTTATTGATATCTTTCCTATAATATAATAATAGCAACCACACTTACCCCTGCCCCCTGACATTGCGAATTTCTGTCATTCCCACCAATATTTGAGATATTTTATGTCCTTCCTTTTCTTTTTATGACAGTTTCACTGTCACATGACTCAACACACACTCCAGCCTTTTTCAAAGCAGAAGCTTGAAGTATGAATGGAATGCTCTGAATTTGTCCGAGAGGAAAGTCCTCATGTTTGAGATGCTTCCACATCTTCCTGGAGGAAGTGACAGACTTAACTGTTCACTGAACTTTATTTCTACCCCATGGTGGCTGCAATGTGTAGCTTCTACAAATGCAAAGAAATTCCTTACCCTACTAGAAGTATAAGAGCAGCAGGAACAGAGAAACAAAAAGAAATAGTTAAATGTATGCTTCCTTGAAATTAGAACTTACTGGTGCCATTGATTTCTGTCACATAACTGCAGATCTCTCCGTTGTTGAAGACTGTCACTTTAACCATTGCACTGGATTTTGCTTCAAGCCAATTCGAGGCATTGCAGTAGTATTGATGGTGCTGGTGGTTGAAGGATTGACAATGTAGAGCCAGTTCATTTGTATCTGAAATGTTTTGATTCCCAGATGAGGTTATTTCATACCATGTGTACCGAATGGGAAGGGATCCCTGGAAGGACTCACAGGAAACTGACACTGAGCCCCCGAGACGTGAGACATTTGCTGGTGACAGATATCGAACCACAGGAACAGACACAGGTTCTGTGGGAAGGAATTAAACATTCAGACACTGAATGAACATCTGAAAATCAAACACTCTTCTGCACTTTATTACATACACCTGTTCACCTGCTCGGTAAAACAAATACCTAATTAGTCAATCATGTGGCAGCAACATAGCCCATAAAAGCATGCAGACATAGTCAAGAGGTTCAGTTGTTGTTTAGGCCAAACATCAGAAAGAGGAAGAAATGTGATCTAAGTGACTTTGACCATGAAAGAATTTTAGGGGCCACATGGGGTAGTTCCAGTATCTCAGAAACTACTGATATCCTGGGATTTTCACACACAACAGTCTCCAGGATTTACAGAAAATGGTGCGAACAGCATAAAAAACACCGAGTGAGCAGCAATTCTGTGAACAAAAAACATTGTTAATGAGAGAGGTGAGAGGCGAATGGCTTGACTGCTTCAAACTGACAGAAAGGTGACGAGAAATCAAATAACCATGTGTTACGGCAGTGCTGTGTTGAAGAGCATCTTGAAATGGATGGTCCACAGAAACAGAAAACCACAAGCGTACACTCAGTGGCCACTTTATTATGTCCAGGAGGTGTCTAATAATGTGGCCCCTATGGTTGAAAGGCAGCAACTTGTGAGATATCTGTCACATGTCTGGTGGCTTTCAGGAGATAATGAAATGGTGATTGGGTTTAGTGACCTGCCGTTTAGAGGGATATTTTGCTTTATGGAAGGCATAATGTTAATCCCTGAGAAACCTACCATCAGATACTTGGAAATGTATGTTAAATATCGGATCGGGACCAGCTGTTGTAATTCCACAGCCGTACCATCCTGTATCTCCAGAGCGAAGATCCTCCATAGTAACAGTAAATATTCCCCGTTCCGGGTTATCTGTGATTGACACTCGTCCACTCCGTCCCTGTTGCCCTTTTGTTTCCACTAAAACTGAACAGTAACGAGTCCATCCATGGCACCAATACTTTGTGTGCGAGCGGTACTTTGCTTCATAGTGACAATCGATTGTGATGGCTCTTCCCACAACTCCTGTTACATTTTTCTCTGCCCACAAGGCACCTGAAACTGAGGTAGGCATTTTCAGATTTGAAGGGAAAGGAATAACTTAATAAATAACAAATAACTTTGAACATTACAGTAAAAGCTGGTGCAGGTCACGACCAGCATGTGGTTCATGATGTCACAGCCAATGATATTGGTCTGAAGTGCAGTTAGTGCTGTTACCGTGTCAGTTGTGTCGGTGCTTTCCTCCCTGTGTCGGGGATTGTTTAAAGTCAAGCTTCAATTCTCTCTATGAGACTGATGTCCTGACTTCCTCCTCACTTACAGAAGAGTTTATAAACTAGAAAGAAACTCCTCATGATGTCTGAAACTGAGCCCTCTGGTTCTGATGGAAATTGTATATATTGTACCCGTCAAGTATTTCTATGTGCAGTTAAAAGGTACTGCAACAGTGGTCATTACCACTTTGGTGTCTAGAAATCCAGATGTGTTTTCAGTTGCTGTAAAGATACATTGAGTTTCTAAACACAATGAAATAATTATTTTTGGAATTAGAAAACACATATCAATGATTCATTTAATGATCAATTGCCTGGTGTCAAAATCCCATCTGGATTAGAAAGGCCTTTAGGGATTGAAATCTCTCATCCCTACACATCCCTGTACCTTTGACTCCAGATTTAGTAACGTTATTTACTGAAAAGGCCCAGGAAAACATTGATTTCAAGACAATAATGTCATTGGTGTAGCGATCCCTACAGAGTGAGATCAGATTCCAGCAATGGTAGTCCTGATATTCTTGGTTAACAGCCTCCAGGAGATACCTCCACCTGGACATATTCTCCCCCCACCTGGCTCCACACTATTCCCCTTTTCTCTTTATCTGCCTCCACCTCTCACCCACCCCAAACTGCACCCCTTTTCATCCCACTCTATTTGCCTGTTGTGCTTCACCTCTCCTCACTCCCAACCACCTAGTAGACCCAGTCTCACACCTCCCCCTCTCCTATTTACACTGTCCCCCTCTCCATTCACACTTAATGCAGAGTCTCAACCTGAACCATCGACAATTCCCTTCCTCCTGTCAGATGCCAGGAGTGTACTCTGAACTCCAGTTTCCAACATCTTTAGTGTCTACAGGTTTTCAAGCACTGTTGTGGAAATGGTGAGCAACCACCTCCCTCCCCAATCCCCAAACAACACTGATTGTGCGAACGTTCACCTAGTTGTCACTCACCGGGTAGGAAACCAATCAGAAGAATCAAAGTCCACATTGTTTTATTCACAGAGACCCAGCCAGGACCTGTCTGTTCTCAGAGGGAAATAACTGTGAAATAAAAATGAGGAAGAAGGCAGCAGGAAGTTTGTTCAAAAAACTACAATGACACAACTGGTGTGTGGTATGTGACAATCTGGGGAGCTTTCAATGACACTTAGCGGGACAGAAACATTTAAACAATTTCCTAAGGCTGAACAAAACAAAGTGCAGAATTAAAATATTAGACACAAGCAAATGTTGTAATCTGAAGCAGAAATAGAAGGCTGGAGGTGTCCTGAAGCAGGGGATTAATCTGAAATGTTGACCATGGACTCCCGAAGTTCATCCAGAAGCATTATTTTTTGCTTTATTTAAAATGTTAGCTGTGCTGAGTCTTTGGGGAAAGTGTTTATGGTGAGTAGTTAATGATGGAAAGGTAAACAGCCCATGTTGAGTGTTATTCTGAGTGTGAGTAGAAAGCTCCACCACCCCTAGTCCAGCCCAGAGGAGTGTTTGATGGCTCTGGGCCTGTAATCACTGGAGTTTAGGAGGATGGGGAGGTTTTGGTGTAAGATGGCACTGCTGAAGTCAGGAGACTAATTATTAGGTTTTTGCCAGGTCTTCAGGAGTTGAGCTACAGAGAAAGATTGATCAGGTCAGAACTTTAGATCCTTGTAGCATAGAAGAATGAGGGGGGATTTGATAGAAGTTTACAAAATTATAAGGAGTATGGACAGAGTAGGCTCTTTCCACTTAGACTAGGAGAGATAAATATGAGAGGACATGGATTTATGGTGAAAGGGGAAAGGTTTAGGGGGAACATTAGGGGGAACTTCTTGACACAGAAAGTGGTGTGAGTGTGGAACGAGCTGTCATCTGACATGGTAAATGTGGGTTCACTCATAAGTTTTAAGAATAAATTGGATAGATACATGGATGGGAGAGGTCTGGAGGATTATGGACTGAGTGCAGGTCAATGGGACTAGCGGAATAAAGTTTCAGCACAGACTAGAAGGGTGAAATGGCCTGTTTTCTGTGCTGTAGTGTTCTATGGTTCTATGGTACTGGCTAGTAACAAAACAAGGAATAGAACTAAATACTTAATAACACTTTTTCTGTAAACATTTCTGGTAAACGAGCACTGAAACGTTGAGGAGGTGAGTGAAAGTGAGGCTGAGTCAGAGATGAAAGTGTGTGGCGGAGAGGCAAAGTTAGATAGATAGATAGATAGATAGATACTTTATTCATCCCCATGGGGAAATTCAACATTTTTTCCAATGTCCCATACACTTGTTGTAGCAAAAACTCATTACATACAATACTTAACTCAGTAATAATATGATATGCATCTAAATCACTAATTCAAAAGCATTAATAATAGCTTTAAAAAAAAAAAAAAGTTCTTAAGTCCTGGCAGTTGAATTGTAAAGCCTAATGGCATTGGGGAGTATTGACCTCTTCATCCTGTCTGAGGAGCATTGCATCGACAGTAACCTGTCGCTGAAACTGCTTCTCTGTCTCTGGATGGTGCTATGTAGAGGATGTTCAGGGTTTTCCATAATTGACCGTAGCCTACTCAGCGCCCTTCGCTCAGCTACCGATGTTAAACTCTCCAGTACTTTGCCCACGACAGAGCCCGCCTTCCTTATCAGCTTATTAAGACGTGAGGCGTCCTTCTTCTTAATGCTTCCTCCCCAACACGCCACCACAAAGAAGAGGGCGCTCTCAACAACTGACCTATAGAACATCATCAGCATCTCACTGCAGACATTGAATGACGCCAACCTTCTAAGGAAGTACAGTCGACTCTGTGCCTTCCTGCACAAGGCATCTGTGTTGGCAGTCCAGTCTAGCTTCTCGTCCAACTGTACTCCCAGATACTTGTAGGTCTTAACCTGCTCCACACATTCTCCATTAATGATCACTGGCTCCATATGAGGCCTAGATCTCCTAAAGTCCACCACCATCTCCTTGGTCTTGGTGACATTGAGACGCAGGTAGTTTGAGTTGCACCATATCACAAAGTCCTGTATCAGTTTCCTATACTCCTCCTCCTGTCCATTCCTGACACACCCCACTATGGCCGTGTCATCAGCGAACTTCTGCACATGGCAGGACTCTGAGTTATATTGGAAGTCTGATGTGTACAGGGTGAACAGGACCGGAGAGAGTACGGTTCCCTGTGGCGCTCCTGTGCTGCTGACCACTGTGTCAGACCTACAGTCTCCCAACCGCACATACTGAGGTCTATCTGTCAAGTAGTCCACTATCCAATCCACCATGTGAGAGTCTACTCCCATCTCCGTTAGTTTGTGCTTTAAGATCTTGGGCTGGATGGTGTTAAAGGCACTAGAGAAGTCAAGGAATGTAATCCTCACAGCACAACTGACCCCATCTAGGTGAGAGAGTGATTTGTGCAGCAAATACGTGATAGCATCCTCCACTCCCACCTTCTCCTTGAGGCACCTTCAAGGCAATGTCAAGACCAGTGGAGCAAAGCAAAGTCAGAGTGAAGGATGGGCAGATAAAAGGCCCTTCCACCGAGAGCGACGTTTGATCGATCTAAGTACCAAGCCAATTTGGAATGTTCAAGTACGAGCTGAAACATGATGGCAGGGTCCAGGCCCAAAGCATAGCGATGCAACAGGGTGGGTCTTAGAGTGAGGAATGACCCAATATTCAGACAATTTAAACACTGGGCCAGATGGATTGAAAAGGCAGAGTGTCGGGACCAGAGGTGTGTGCGGGCTGGTTCTGTTCACTGATCCATCACGTTTTCTCTGCTCTGTGCTGCACTGAGGGTGAGGCTGTAGTCTATCCTGGCGATTCCAGGCTTTGTGTATGTGGGCTCCATAATGTTTAAACTGCTATGTGCTGTAATGCGGTTGAGGCTTTGGCCTCCTTCAGGCTTCATTCTAAATGCTATTTGTTTACTTTTATTGTGTGCACCATTTCTTTACTTCTCTCTCTCTGCACATTGGGTGTGTTTGTTGGTCTTTTATTTAAGGGTTCTTTTGGGTATCTATGTTTTGTGGCTGCTTGTAAGGAGATGAATCTCAAGGTTGTACAATGTATATACACTTTGGTAATAAATGTAATTTGAACTTTAAATTGGTGTACTTTGGGACCTATTGAATATTGAAAGGCTGTGATAGAGTGTGGTAAACTACATATACCTGTCTGGACTGCTCCTGTGGCTCCTCCCACAGACCCCTGCTGACTGCTTCTGTGGCTCCTCCCCCAGACCCCTGTATAAAGGCGATTGAGGCCTGATGCCTGGCCTCATTCTCCAGGATGTAGTGTTGTTCATTCTTCCAGTCAATAAAAGCCGATACCTCGCTTCTTACGTCTCAGAGTGAGTTATTGATGGTGCATCATAGAGTGGATGTGGAAAGGCTATTTCCTATAGTAAGGGAGCCTAAGACCAAAGGGCACAGCTTCAGAATACAAGGGCATTCCTTTAGATCAGAGATGAGGAAGAATTCCTTTAGCCAGACAGTGCTGAATCTGTGGAATTCACTGCCACAAGTGGCTGCAGAGGCCAAGTTATCGGATATATTTAAAGTAGAGGTTGTCAGGTTCTTGATTAGTAAGAACCTCAAAGGTTATTGGAAGAAGGCAGGAAATGGCTTTGAGAGGGAAATCAGCCGTGATAGAATGGTGGATTAGACTCAATGGGAAGGATGGCCTAACTTTTCTCCTATGTCTTTTGGTCTTATGATCTTCTCATACAGGAACCAATCTTGTGAATCTCTTCTGTAACCCCTCCAAAGTTTCCATATCCTTCCGACTATGCTGCAAACAAAACTACACACCTACCCCCAAATCTGACCTAAACGTATTTTTATATATTTGCAATATGAATTCTTAAATGCTCAATTCTCTCCCAATGCCAAAGACATCATGTTTAGACCTATTCCCAATGCCATGCATATTTGTAAATAGGATTGTAAAATGTTTTCCATTTGGTTGTTGAGAAACTATCCAACTGAGGCTTTATAAGCTATTGGTCAGATCACATTTGGAACATGGTGACCAGTTTTGGAGCTCCTATTGCTGAAAGGATGTGCTGTATTTGGAGAGGGCCCAGAGGAGGTTCATGAGAATGATCCCGGGAATGAATGGGTGAATGTTTGGGGCATTTGATGGCTCTGGGCCTGTACTCACTGGAGTTTTAGAAGAATGTTGGGAAGCTGGTATTTCTCATTGAAACCTCTTGAATACTGGAGGACCTAGAACCTCAATGGAGTGTATGTGGAGAGGATTTTTCCTATAGTGGGAGAGTATCAGACCAGAGGGCACAGCCTCAGAATACAGAGATGAGGATGGATTTTTTTCAGCCAGATGGTGGTGAGTCTGTAGAATTCACTGTCACCAGATGGCTGTGGAGACCAAGTCATTGAAAATATTTAAAGTGAGTATTGATAGGTTCTTGATTAGTAAGGGTGTTGAAGGTTACAGGGAGAATGGGGATAATAAATTAGAGATCTGGCATGGGGGCAGGAAGCAGAACCAACTTCCAATTGCCATCAAGTTCACTTGATCTTTTTCTAAAACCTCCCTCCTCTTTCTCGATCTCTCTGTCTCCATCTCTCCAGGAGCTGTTTGAAAATGTAATAATCAGCACTGCACAATAATAGAGTTAGGGATCACTACAAAAGTCTCCACAATTTCTTCAGCTATCTCATTCAGAACCCTGGGGTGTTATCCATCTGGTCCCGGCAACTGGTGCTGTTTCACAATGTCCACTCTCCTATTTACATTTCCATCTTTCTTCTGCACTCAGACTTGATGCAGGGTCTCGACCATGTTAGACCAAAGGAAATGGCCAGAGGTTATGACCAAAGGGAAAATGACTGGAATCGCTTCACACTTTACTGCAAGAGTGTTTATCAAGTGTGTCAAAACCTTAGCAAAAATAGTGAAAATGAAACTGCCAGTATCTGTAAAAAGACATCTAGCAGACAGCACAATAATAACTCCTTACTTTTCCCAATCTGAACTTCAGGCAGCCCCAATCTCTCTCCTATCCAAGAGTGATGAGCCCCGGTTATTAGGCACAAGGAGATATCATCTTTAATTACCCACAAAGTTAACTTAAGACTACACATGAATTAAATGCGCTTCCCTTGGACAACATCGGTGGTGTGGAGAGGGGAGACTTGCAGCATGGGCAACTGCAGGTCTTCCATACAACCTTGCCGAGGCCTCAGTCGTCATCGAAAATCGACGGACAGCCGAAGAGAGAGAGAGTTACTATCATATTATGAAATAAATTGAGGGATCTACCTTAAATACTACATACAAACAACCTATACACATTTACACATCCCCATTACTAAAGAAATAAAAAAATTCTCTGTGCATAGTGGGAAGGCGCCATAAACCAAACCAAGTGTATCAGCCCAGTTTAGGACCCATTATGAGAATATATTGGAGAAAACACTGAAGTCCGTACACTCAGCTCAACAACAGCAATGTTTGGGTGTGTGTGAATGTGCAAGTGTAAGTTTACAGAGTGCTCTCCATAACAGACCCAAGCCATGGACAATTCTTCCCACTAACAGATACTGCTTGTCCTGCTGAGTTCCTGCTGGTGTTTTCTCTGAAATTCAGATTCCTGCATCTTTAGTGTCCGTATGTATTCAACACTGTTCCAGAAATGGTGCACAGACCACACACAAACACCAATTATGAAAATGTCGATGTTGGTTGTCACAAACAAGAGACAATCTACAGATGCTGGAAATCCAAGCAACACACATAAAATGCTGGAGGAACTTTGCAGTCCAGACAGCATGGATGGAAAAGAGTACAGTTGACATTTCGGGCCGAGACCCTTCAGTAGGACTGGAGATAAGAGATGAGGGGTCAGAGTAAACGTGTGGGGGAAGGTGACGGAGAAACACAAGGTGAAAGGTGGAATCGGGAGCGGGGAGGGGTAAAGTAAAGAGCTGGGAAGTTGATTGGTGAGAGGTATACAGGGCTGAAGAAGGGGAATCTTATGGGAGAGGACAGAAGGCCATGGAAGAAAGAAAAAGAGAGGAAGAGCGCCAAAGGGAGGTGATGGGCCGACAAGGAGATAAGGTGAGAGAGGGAAATGGGGCATGGGCGCAGAAGGCATTATTGGAGGTTCGAGAAATCAATGTTCATGTCATCAGGTTGGAGGCTACCCAGCCTAAGTGTGGCCAGATTGTAACAGTGAAAGAGGCCATGGATAGACATATTGGAATGGGAATGGCAAGTGGAATTAAGATGGGTGGCCACTGGGAGATCCCCCTTCTTCTGTGGATAGACTGTAGGTGCTCAGCTAAACGGTCTCCAAATCTATGTCAGGATTGTTGGTTGTCACTCACCAGGTAGGAAACAATTAGAAGAATTGTGATCCATGTTGTTTTATTCACAGAGAATTAGAGTTTGATACGTGACAATACAAAAATCAACACAACCCACTTATCCTATTGAAAGAAATTTGCTTAAATTGAAAAGTCAATTTTATGTGTTTAAAATAGGATCATCTACATTAGGTCCATATAGGTTAACCGGAACAATTTTTCTATTACAAATTGTTCCTTTAACAATTAAAAATCTACCATTAATATCTGACACAATATCTTCTTGGATTAATAAAATATTAGATTTAATAAAAATAGATATTCCCTTTGTTTTATTTTGACAAGTAGCGTTAAATTGAAGGCCCCTCCACATTTAAAAAAATCTATTTCGATCGCCCGTTTTGATATGCGTTTCTTGAGCAAAAATTATATCGGGTTCGAATCGATTAATGATTTTAAAAGTCTTCTTTCAATTAATAGGATGCTTCCAACCACATACATTCCAACATAATGTTTATCTGTTTAGTCACCATAATAAAATTTTATTTTATTGAACACATAAATACACACATACCAGTGCGGGCTGATCAAAAGTGGTGGTGGTAAATATAACCATATACAAAACATGCATGCTCCGGAACTCCATAATGGGAAAAAATACAAAAAAGAAAACTAAAATTAATCCTACAGTTAATCCTATAACTCAAAACTAACCCCAATCCTCCCACCACCCCTAAAAGCCTGAAATTCCGCAAAGAAAAGCCAAAATGCATACCCATAGAGTAAAAAAGAGAGAGACTCCGTGAGCTGCCCATTTTATAATAGTGATTTTAAAAGCTTTCCTTAATTCTTCCCCCCAAGTTACAAAAAAAACCATACAACCCTAAAATAAAAAAAGCCCTGCAGAGGAAAAAAATGTTTTGCTAAATATAAAAAGCCAAACACTAAAGAGAAACACAACAGCATATCAAGTCATGTTAACTGGTTCTTCTGCCCACTTACAGGCCTTGCTTCTAACTGATATATATGCAATTTAAATATCAATTTACTTTGATGCCTTCCATTGCTTTATAGAGTATTATTGTTCTGGAACAATGGACACTGGTGAGGCTGAGTAATCATTAAAACATGGAATAGATTCCCAGCCGAAAGATCTACCATGGGTAGTCACAGAGGCAGACACAGTAAGGACATTTGAGAGACTCCTAGATAGACTCTTAATGAAAGACGAATGGAATTCTCTACAGGTCAGAAGCAATAGATTGATCATGGAGTAGATTGAAAGGTGAGCAGAACATCATGAGCCAAAGGGCCTGTATTGTGCAGTATTGCTCTACAACATCTGGCTCCCCACATCCAGCATAAAAGTTCAGAGAAATTTTTTTTTAACTTAATCCTTAAAAACCAGCTGGTGAATGCAGAAACAATTTCCAAAAATGCCAAAACAATAAAATTAATCAAAGAGAAAAATGCCTATGTAATCTCTAATGAAGAAAAATCAGCACCATTTTCCAATTAACTTACACTCCCAATGAAAAATTGTTTTTAGAAAAAACTGTGTCTATCTACTAAGCACTCACAACTATATATATATAAAGAAAAGTCCTTATGAACCATGAAAACTATCACTTAATTAATAAAAAAAGGAGGATAAAAACAAATAATCAAACAATCTGTCCATTGTGTTAATTCGCTCAGTAGACCAAACAGATTTTGGAAAAGTCATTCATCATTCACATCAAAAAGTTCACATCTTCTTCAAATAGTCAATCGATCAAAGGACATCTTAAGCAAATCAGAAATCTTCAAAACTTATCTTCTTTCCGAAATAACAATTATTCAGCAGACCTAAAACCATTCAAACCTCGGCTACAACTGAAATAGAATTAACATAGTCCAATGCTTCTTTGGGGTTCAGAAAAACACGTGGAGTCAAATCTTTGGGAAATAATTTTAATCAGGCTGGATTTTGAAGTGATGGGAATAATATTTTAACATAGACTATTTTCATGATTGGAACGAATTTAGACCACCGGTCCATAACTTCCCGTGGATAATCTTCATAAAAATGAATCTCAGAACCCTTAAATTTAAAAACTCTGTTCCCTTGCATATTTTATGATTTGGTCTTTAGCTTTGAAACGAAGAATCACACCAAAACTTACCTTGGTTTATTTGGATCCTGAGATTTTGAAGTGAAAATTCTATGCGCTCTTTCGATATCGGGAGGTTGAGGTAAAATATACGGAAACAGAGATTGAAACAAGTCAGCAAAATAGTCCAATAAATCCCCACTCTCAGATCCTTCCTTCAGTCCAACAATTTGAATATTATTCCGACGAGATCTTCCTTCCAAATCGATAATCTTATGTTGAGACTTTTCCAAGCGGGCTGAAATATTCACTATTTGACACTTTGTCCCTTTAAGTTTAGAATTCAGGGAAATAATATTTTCCCGCAAAAATTGAAAACTCTCTCATAACAACTTCATCTCAGAAGAGGTAGCATCAAATTTTACCGTGTTGTTGTCTATTTTCCTGTCGAGAACCATCAATGAACGTTCTAAGCACTCAGCCCAAGCCGGGATATACTCTGATTGTTTCCCCTGTCCATTGCTGGATTCAGGAAGCTGATTTCCACTTCTTAAAGATTGTGACATAATAACAACTATTCCCCTCTAAGATCCGACAAATAAAAGTTAAAAATTTGAAGTTTAGACTGGGGAAAAGGAAGAATTAATTGCAGCCATATGAACTGCGTGTCACTCCATTAGACAGTAGACGGAGTCTCCATCTTTCTCACTTTTCATTGGCTAAATATTAGCACATTACCAATGTGATTGAATTGCTTTAATTATGTAGTATATTAACTAGTTTATTTCTATTTTAGGAATTTTCCTTATCTTAGTGATAAAAGTGATGTATTTTTGAGAGGCACAATCCTTTTGTCTTTGCATTCTTTGCCATTCATTTACTTCTTTGCATTGTTTCTCAGCTCTTTATTTAGTTTGCTGAGTATTTGTATGTTTGTTTGTACTTTAAAATTAATGATCTTTAGAATTAAGATTGCTTGTCATTCTTGACTCCCAGAAACACCCAAAGGATCAGAAAATAAACATAAATCCATTGGAGGAGAATGGCCAAACTGGTTCAAGCTGACAGGAAGGTGACAGTAACTCAAAAAAATATGCGTTACAACAGTGGTGTGCAGAAAAGCACCATTCAATGCACAACACGCTGAACCTTGAAGAGAATGGGTTACAGTGGTAGGAGCCCACAAACATACATTCACTGACCTTTTTATTAGGTACAGGAGGTACCTAATATGCATTGCAACAGCAAGACAAGGATGGGGAAATAAACAGCACAGACTGCAGTAAGCAATTCCCCTAAAAAGTAACATAAGTTGCCTGTGTAGAGTCCTGTGAAGTACCAGGAGAGAATGCTTTCCGTTTGGGCTTTGCAGGTTGACCTTGAAAGTTGATATCTGCATAGATGATGGTCTCCTCAGCAGTAACAGAGTGTACAGCTCTCGATTTCTTTTTATGTTTCATGTTTGCGTACACAATTTCATTTTCATTGTTAGCCGACTGGGCAGCAGCCTCGTTGTTTTGATCATAGTGTAGATCTGCATAAATGACATTTTCTTGCAACGTGGCCATTTCCTGAAATAAAAAATAAATTCCAAGATCTATTGTATGCATGATGAGTGTGAAAGGTGAAGGTGTGAAAGTTTGAAGGAAGAAGGCAGGAACATGGGATGAGAAGGTAGAGGGACAGAGCAGTCTTGATGGGCAAAATGACCTACCGTAGATTCCGGACTACAGAGCGCACCTGATTAAAAGCCGCTGGCTCTAATTTTAGAAATAAAATCAATTTTTTACTTGTACAGGCCGCACCGGATTTTAGGCCGCACCGGATTTTCGGCCGCAGGTGTCCCACGTTGTAATATGAGATATTTACACAGAAAGATATTACACGTGAGGATTTTTTAACTTTTAATTAAATCCATATGGTAACAAACAAATATATATTGCAAATGCTTTTTTTCGAACCGTGCCTGTAATACGGCTACTTTTAAATATACATACGTATCGGTAACACAAATTACGTTGCATATACTTTTTTACTGAACAGCACGAATAACATTCCAATATCTCCTAGCGACTGGTAAAAATATATATACTGCAGCCTACCAGGAAAAGTTATTGATCGCCTTTAACTTAAAAGCAGCGTTTTCGCTCGGGTCTGATGTGCTCGGGTCTGATGTGCTCGGGTCTAATGTGCTCGGGTCTGATGTGCTCGGGTCTGATGTGCTCGGGTCTAATGTGCTCGGGTCTGATGTGCTCGGGTCTGATGTGCTCGGGTCTGATGTGCTCGGGTCTGATGTGCTTTTCTTCGAGTGTTTTCCATGTTGATGAGGGTGAGTACAAATGACTGATTTACAATAATTTAATTGTGAAAGTGCGCTTGATTTATCGTACAATTTCATTGGACCTCTGTGAACTACTCATCAATTTTATTGGTCTACTGTTACGAGGCAAAATGTTTACGAGGCGGCATGAAAAAAAACCATGTATTAGCCGCTCTGGATTAAAGGCCGCAGAGTTCAAAGCTGTTCAAAATGTGGGAAAAAAGTAGCGGCTTATAATCCGGAATCTACGGTATTTACTTTTTATTCACAGTTATTTTGTAAATAACACTATTCTTTGCATATATGGTTAGATGCTAACTGCATTTCATTGGCTTTGTATCTGTACTTGGCACAATGACAATAAATTTGAATCTAATCTAATCTAATTCTGCTCCTGGATTGTTCCTGGATTTTTACAATTACCTATCTTATGCTTATAGCTTGAGTTCTATTCTCATCTGTAAGTGGGAACACCTTCACTATCCTATAAAACAATTGGATAGTCTTGCAAACATCTACCAGATCACCCTCAGATTTCACTCTTTAAGTAAACCCTGATCTTTTCAATTAACTTGTAGAGCTTAATTTTCCATTATGTTTGATAACAGTTTATGACCCAGTAGCTGTGATCCTTAGTGAGGACCCGCTACTAAATGTACAACAACAGCATGCTGATTTACAATACCAACACACTAAACTGGTCCTAGATGTTTCACAGGGGTTCAGCAAGAGAAGAGGTTGAAAATGAACTTGGGGATTATTTTGGCAAATTACAGACTCAATGGTTTACAGACAAAATGGTTTGTCATAGCAGGTAAATTGATCAGACGGGTGTAATTGGGTGGCTCGTGGACTGGAAGGACCTGTTACTCTGCTGTATCTCTAATGAACAAAAGTTAAGAGGACAGAATCGCAGGAGTTCATGGATTTGTGGGATTTGTCTAGGTTGTGGGATTTGGGCATCTGAAGCTACTGACATTGGGGGTGGGATTCAGAGACTGGAGGATGCACAAGAAGAGCACACAGTTCTCTGAGGGTACAGCTCTTGGAGGGAAAGTGTTGCCAACAATCTCCACCTTGTAGTTACCTTTGGGAAAGTGAAAAGCAGCTGATGAAACTGAAGCTCTTTGATAATATTGACCCTAATTCTTCAATTAGGAAAAAGATAAATCAATTGGGATCTTTTAATCAGAAGGTAATAATAACAAGCAAGCTGAAAACTGTGGAAAATATCACAAATAATATTATTGATGACAGACTGAAGAGACAATAGAATATTCATACAGGTGTCAGGATTGAGGGGTAGAGTGAGAAAGTGGGTGGGTGAGGTCAGTACAGAACAGATATTTACTTATTTAGAGATACAGCATGGAAACAGGCCATTCTGGCCCAACAAGCCCACATCACCTAATTAAACCCATGTGACCAAATTAACATAGCAATGTCTTTGGAATGTGGGAGGAAACCAGAGCACCCAGAGGAGACCCACATGGTCACAGGGAGAACATACAAACTCCTTCCAGACAGGAGCAGAACTGAACCCAGGTTGCTGTCGCTGTAATAGCGTTACGCTAACCACTACCCTACCGTGTCACCCCCCCAATTTATTGTTCTGAATAGACCTGCCCTATTTTTTCTGATTTCACATCAGAGTTTGAGACTCAGAGGGAATATACAAAATGTAAACAGCAAAGTCATTGAACCCAAAGTCAGATTTACACAATTAGGTGTTCCATCTGAAACAGTAAAGCAAGGACCAGTCTCACTTTTCAACTTTCAGTAACGTAACAAAGACTGAAGCATTTTGAAGATTAATCACATAAGATATTGTGGTTAGACTGAAGGAAAAGCTGGATGAGCACGAGAGCAAGGGACGATTAACTGGAAGGATATGCTGATGGGATTCAATGAGAGGAGTGTTCGGAAGTTTGCGCAAAATGTGAATAATGGACTGATCTGGGGGGATGAATGAACTGTAAACTCCCATGTAATCCAATTGTTAAACATTCTGAAGCATTCAGACAATTGATACTTCATGTCCGTACCTGGGTTTCATTGTTGCCTCCTCTGTTAGATGCGTTGAGCTTGGATTCTGGAAAATACAACATTACTGCTCACAATTCTGCATCTGTCACGGACATAAGCATTTATTTATTCATTTATTTATTTGTTGATACAGCACAGAGTTGGCCCTTGTAACCCTTGAGCTTCACCACTCCAGCAACCCCTGACAAACCAGATTAACCCTAACCTAATCACGGGACAATTTCCATTGATCAATTAACTGAGGAGGAGGAGAAGATGGCGGCACGATGCAGCATGCGCGGCCTCTCTGGAGATGGATATCTGTCACTTGTTAAGTAGGGATCTGTGCACAATCCTGATTTGATGGAGACAGATGTGAGGGTGTGGAGGAACATCTGGAGAAACTTCTGAAATGCGAGCTTCGCTGCCGCTGTTACTGTGTGGTCCGGAATCTCCGGAGGAGAAGGCCTCCGAGACCTCGGCTTTGCTTGTTTCGGTGGCCGGGACGAGGTCGAAGGCGCTTGGCAGAGGATGGCGCTCGGTAGGCTGTATTGGAGGGGCTGGTCGGAGGCTCGAAGTTTTCGGACGGACTCAGAGTCTGCTGTGGTAGGGTGCTTCCAAGGCATCAGCTGTCGGTGCCTGGAAGTTTATGGCAGGAGAGTTTCTCCCTTTTGCTGCCTGATATCGGGACTATTGGAGTCGATTGGGACTAGAGACTTTTCTTAAAACCGTGCCCATGGTCTGCTTTCATCAAATTACTTTGCACTGCTTTGCACTGCTTTGCACTGCTGTAACTATATGCTATAATTATGTGGTTTTGTCAGTGTGAGTCTTTGGTTTGTCCTGTTTTTTTGTGATATCACTCTGGAGGAACATTGTATCATTTCTTAATGCATGCATGCATTTCTAAATGACAATAAATGAGGACTGAGTGTCCTCATAATCTAAATATTCTAATCTACCTGGTAGGTTTTTGGACTGTGGGAGGAAACTGGAGGACCCGGAGTGTATCCATGCATCCCACAGGAAGGACATCCAGAGACTCCTTTCAGAACGGCACTGGAATTGAACTACAAACTCTGGAACACCCTGAGCTGTAATAGCTTCATGCGAACCACTACGTTACCATGGTCACCATACTGAATCTCAGAACCACAGGAACCCAGGCTGCAACACAATAATGATTCTCCACACAGAGCAAACCTCTGCTCTGGTTACTACATAATATTCAGAAATAGGAGCAGAATTAGACCATTTGGCCCATTGAGTCTGCTCCACCATTCATTCATGGCTGATCCTTTTCTCCCCTCCTCAAACACATTCCCCAGCCTTCTCCCATAATCTTTGATGCTGTGTCTAATCAAGAACTCTTCAATCACTGCCTTAAATACACCCAACGACGTGACCTCCACAGATGCATGTGGTATCAAATTCCACAAATTCACCACCTTCTGGCTAAAGAAAATTCTTTGCATCTCTGTTTTAAATGAGCGTTCCTCTATCCTGAGACTGTGCCATCTTGTCCTAGACTCTCCCACCATGGAAAGCATCTACTCTGTCTAGGCCTTTTAACATTCGAAGGGTTTTAATGAGGTCCCACCTCATCCTTCTAAATTCCAGCGAGTTCAGACCCAGAGACAGTAAACATTCCTCGTATGATAACCCTTCCATTCCTGGAATCATCCTTGTGAAACTTGTGAATGGAGTCACCAGGTTACAGTGGAAGCAACACCATTCATTCATGAGTTGTAAACCAACACACTGGCACTCTAATCCTGGCTTTTTGTTGACTGCAACCAAATCAAGTTCCTTAAAATTCAGCAGCTAGCTATCATATTCATCATGAAATAATTAAAGGAAAAAAGAAACCTACCCCTGTTTTTTCTCTTCAGGTAACAAAGTACACAAACGACAAGCAGTATGAGTAGAATCCCAACGACACTGAGCACAGTTGTGTAAGTGTGTCTGTGGTAAAGAATAGGAAAGGGTCAGTCCTGGTTCACCATTTATTCTTGGCCATTTGTAAAGTCTGTCATTTACACAACACTTTTCATGAACTCAGGATGTCTGCAGCTCAGAAAATCAACATTGGACACTGTTGACTGTGTGGGAAATTGCAACAGCCAATCTGTTCACAGCAAGGTCTCACAAGCAGAAATGTGATCATGACCAATGATGGTGATGTTGGTTGAAGACTAACTATTGTCCAGGCCATTTAGGAACACTTCCAGCACTTAGAGAAATAACTTGAAGTGCGATGCCGTCAGCCTTCAGTTCAGCAGGGAGTTTGCCTTGCTGTGACTTTCTCTGCTGTGGCACCAATGGTAAAGAAGCATTGCAAGAGCTTCACAAGTGCAATTCAACTTATGTCATGGGATATAGTTAGTCTTGGGACTGTCATAGTAAACATTACAGGGAGCACCCTCTGAGTCATGGCAAATGGAAGAATTTATTCTAATTTCCTCACTATGGATATAACACAGCAGTGTGATGTAAACATGACACCATTTCCATTCCATAGCAGATCAGGAGAGTTCAGGAATGGCACGTTCCTGTAAGGGTGAAGTGCAAGACAGGCAGGATTAGGAAATCCTGGTTGACAAGGGATATTGAGATACTGGTCAGGAAATACAAGGCATTTGACAGTTATAGGCAGCTGGGATCAAGTGAATCCCTTGAGGAATATACGAGATGTAGGTTTACAATTAAAAGAGATCAGGAAAGCAAATAGAGGATATGAGGTAATTCAAGCAGATAAGGTAAAAGGAAATTCTGAGAGATTTACAGGTCTATTAAAAGGAACAGAGTAGTAAGGGAGAGATTAATTATTATTAGATAGGGAAGTAGGGTTGATCATAAAAAAATGTCCTTGCAGATTCCAAATAACCAACCGACAGAATATACCTCATTGGCTGTAAATTATAATTAATTATTTGACTACCCCCATGATGTATTTCCTGTCTTCTCTCTCTGTCACTGTCTCTTTCTCTCTCTCTCTAACAAACCAGACAATGACTTTCAGTGTAGTGTTATCCCCTTGTCACTGTTTGTTGCAAAGATCTGAACAAAAGGAATGCATTATTTTCCAAAGAGAAATTCCCTAAGTGATCAATACCTGAGATATTGGCAGAAAAGTGCTGGGAATGCTCAGCATGTCAGATGGCAGCTGTGGGGAGAGGAACAGCTGATTCTTCAAGGATTAATGTGATCATCCATATGTGGAGCTACAGGAGACCAGTGCGGTCTTAAATTAATACAGAATTTCTCATCTTTATTTACTATGGAGCAGGCCATGGAAGATAAGCAATTAAGAGAAATGAATAGTATTCTCTTGGAATACTATTATTCTATTGAATAATAGTATTCACTATTATAACAAAAGAGGAATTGTCAGTGTTGAAGAATACAATTTTTGGAAAATTTCATAGGGCTTGAGCAAGAGTAGCCCAGGGAATTATGGGAAGCTAGGAAGGAAATGGTTAATGCTTTGGCAGAAATACTTGCATCATCGTTACCAAAAGTGAGGTAACAGAAGTCTGGAGGATTAAAGGCAGATGTGTCTTTATTAAAAAGGGATACAAAGGCACACCAGGAAGCTGCAGGCCAGTGAGACCAACATCAGTGGAAGGAACATTACAGGAGAGGATTCTGAGCAATTGGATAAGCGAGGACTGATAAGGGATAGACAGCATGGGGAATCAGATCTCACCAATATGATTGAGCTTTTTGCAGAGGTGACATTGTCACAATGTACACTGGCAATATTGGAACCCAATTGCGCAGGAAAGCCAAACTCTAATGTAGAGATGGTTACCAAAGTTTATTCATAGGATTTCCACCAGAATATCAATGGCTTGGCTGAGCGGCAACTGCAACACCGAACGCTCTCAAATAGGACCCCGCGATTAGCGCTAATCCGACATCCGCTTAAGTTATACAAGTTACATGGAATTCCTGAATGCAAACACGAGAAAATCTGGAGATGCTGGAAATTCAAGCAACACACACAAAATGCTGGTAGAACACAGAAGGGTCTGCTGCATTCCACCAGCATTTTGTGTGTGTTGCTGGAATTCCTGAGTCTATCAAAATAAACTTAACAAGTTTAAAGAGAAAGCACTGGGGTCCATACTACAAAGAGCGAGTTGCTCAAGAAAAAACCAAGGATCTCTAAAGGATTAACGATACTTGTTAAACTACAATTAAGTAATTCAGGTGCTCTGAAAACTTCGGCGCTCAATGCTCTCTGGCTCCCCACACAGGCCCAAAGAGCTCATTACAGACAGAAAGGATTAATGAGGGTAGGGTAATGGATTTTGTCTACATGAACCTTAGTAAGGCCTTTGACAAATACACTACTCCAGAGGTTTAGATCAACATGGGATTCAGTGTGAGGTACCTAATTAAATATAACTTTGGCTTGGTTGAAGGAGTTAGCGGGTTGTAGTGGGGTTCTTCAAACTGGAGGTTTTGAATTTTAGTAAGTTAAACCAGTGCAAGACATACACAGTAAAATGGTTGGAGAATGTTCTAGAAAAGAGATCGAGGCTTCCAGGTACATTGTTACCTGAAAGTGGTGACACAGGTAAACAGGGTATTGAAGAAGGCAATTGGTACATTTACTTTGTTGGTCAGGGCATTGAGTTCAAGATAATTATATTATGTTATGGCTGTACAAGATGTTAGTGAGACCACTCTTCAAATACCATGTGCAGTTGTGGTCTCCCAGTTATAGGGAAGATATCATGAGACTGGAAATGGTGCAGCAGAAAATTCATGAGGACATTCCTGGGAATGGAGGGCTGGAGTTATAATGGAGGTTTGGATATGATGAGACTTTTGCCCTGGAGTTTAGAATGCTGACGAGTCATTGAACAGAGGTATATAAAATCATGAGGGGCGTCGATAAGGTGAATGATTACTGTCAATTTACAAGGGGAGCGGACAGTAAAGTGACCAGCTGCAGGCTAAAATTGAGTAGGGGAAGGACCTAAGGAGCAACTTTACATACAAAGGCTCTTGTGTATATGGAACAAGCTGCCAGAGCAATCCTTAGAAGTGGATACATTTACAAAATTTAAAAGACATTTTGACAGATACGTGGATAGGAAAGGCTTAGAGCAGGGGTTACCATAGAACCATAGAACCATAGAACACTACAGACCCTTCAGCCCTCCATGTTGTGCCGACCCATATAATCCTTAAGAAAACGTACTAAACCCACACTACCCCATAACCCTTCATTTTTCTTTCATCCATGTGCCTATCCAAGAGGCTCTTAAATACCCCTAATGTTTTAGCCTCCACCACCATCCCTGGCAAGTCATTACAGGCACTCACAACCCTCTGTGTAATAAACTTATCCCTGATGTCTCCCCTAAACTTCCCTCCCTTAATTTTGTACATAATGCCCACTGATGTTTGCTATTGGTGCCCTGGGTAACAGGTACTGACAATCCACCCTATCTATGCCTCTCAAAAGTTCACAAACTTTTTTATGCCATGGACCTTACAATACTTAATTCATGCACTTCATTTTGTTTATTTATGTGTAATCCATCTGTAGATTTCATCCTCGTAATGCCATTAGGCTTTACAATTCAACCGCCAGGACTTAAGAACTTTTTAAAAGCTATTATTAATGCTTTTTGAGATAGTGATTTAGATGCATATCATATTTTTTACTGAGTTAAGTATTGTATGTAATTAGTTTACAATTAATACAAGTAATTAATACAAGTGTATGGGACATTGGAAAAAAGTTGAATTTCCCCATGGGGATGAATAAAGTATCTATCTATCTATCTATCTATCTATCTATCTATCTATCTATCTATCTATCTATCTATCTATCTATCATTTTCATAAGTTATTATGCATTACGTATACTATGGTACTTTACAATTTGGTTTGGAGAAACAGTGTTTCACTGGACAGTATGCATATAAATGACAATAAACTTGAGTTGACTGGACTGGACTGGACTTGACACTAAGTTGGGAACACCTGGCAGAGAAGAATATGGGATAAATATTTTTTTTTTAAATTTTTTTTATTAGTTTTTCAAAACATTTTACAAAATTAAAAACCCCAAATCCCAATGAGGAGCATTAATACAGTGCAAGATTAAGCATACAATAACAATATGCTACAAAGGAAGAGAATTTAACAAAAAAACACCCAAATTAAAGACAAGTGAGCTTAGTGTCCTCCCCAAGCCCCACAACACAAGCAAAAAACAACAACAACTCCAGACCAACCACCACACAATATAAAGAGTATAAGTCCGGACAGTCAAACTCCCAGACTGTGAATACACTTAGCAACAGAGGATAATAATGCCTACTACCAGAAAAAAAAAGGGAGCTGAAAGCAAGGGACCGAAAAGAAGAGAAAAAAAAAGAAAAAAAAACCCTAGTCAAGAGGAAGGTTATGAAAGTACTCGATAAAAGGTCCCCAGACCTTATGGAACTTTAGATCCAAATTAAGAACTGAATAATGAATTTTTTCGAGGTCCAAGCAGGCCATAATGTCGTTAAGCCATTGCGCATGAGTGGGCGGGGCAACATCTCTCCATCTAAGGAGGATCAAGCGTCTCACCAGGAGAGAGGCAAAGGATAGTATTCGGCATTTGGTCGGACCCAGACATAAATCTGTCTCGCCCCAAAAACTGAACAGAGCAATTAAGGGGTTAGATTCTAGGTGCTGATTCAGAATACCCGATAACGTAGTGAAGACATCTTTCCAGAATTTCTCCAAGCTAGGACAGAACCAGTACATATGGATGAGAGAGGCCACGCCCCACTTGCATTTATTACAGAGCGGACTAATGCCAGGGTAGAATCGAGATAGTTTAGATTTAGACATATGGGCTCTATGAACAATCTTAAACTGTAAAAGGCAATGGCGAACACAAAGGGAGGTTGAGTTAACCGATTTGAGAACTGAGTCCCAGCTCTCCTCAGATAAGGAGATACTTAAATCCTGCTCCCAGGCCATTTTAATTTTATCCACAGGGGCCCGTCGTAAGGCTGCTAGTTTATCTCGGATAATTGATATTAAACCTTTACCTAGTGGATTAATGGAAAGAAATAGGTCCATAGCATTTTTCGCAGGCATTTCAGGAAAGTTAGGAATTAAAGGAGCAGTAAAGTGTCGGATTTGGAGATATCTGAAAAAGTGAGCTTTAGGCAGGTTGAACTTAACGGAGAGCTGCTGAAAAGAAGCGAAGCGATTATTAATGAAGAGATCTTCAAAATGTCTAATGCCCTTCCTGTACCAAACATGGAATGCTGAATCGTACGTAGTAGGTAAAAAAAGGTGATTATGTGCGACAGGGCTAGAAACGGAAAACCCCTGGAAACCATAGCATTTCCTGAACTGAGCCCATATACGCAAAGTGTGTCTGACCAGAGGATTAGCTATTGATCTGGGCAGACTGCTAGGGAGTGCAGAGCCAAGAAGTGCAGATATAGATAATTCTTTAGTGGAGCTCAACTCCATTGCCACCCAGTTAGGGCACTCGGGTTGACCGTGGAAGAAAGACCTGAAGGCAGCACAATGTATATTAGCTGCCCAGTAATATAAGCGAAAGTTAGGTAAAGCCATGCCACCCTCTTTTTTAGATTTTTGGAGGTGGATTTTATTAATTCTAGAGCGCTTATTCTGCTACAGATATGACAAAATAATAGAGTCTAAGGAATCAAAAAAAGATTTAGGAATAAAAATTGGGATAGATTGAAATAAGTATAAAAATTTGGGGAGAACATACATTTTAACAACATTAATACGACCTACCAAGGACATAGATAGAGGTGACCATTGTACCAGACTCTGTTTTATAGCATATGAAAGATTGACAAAGTTTTCACGAAAGAGATCTTTAAACTTCCTTGTGACTGTAATTCCAAGATAAGTAAATTGATTATGGACTACTTTAAAAGGGAGATCACGAAATATTAGTTCTTGTGCTTCTTTATTAATTGGGAAAAGTTCACTCTTATGTAAGTTGAGTTTATAGCCAGAGTTCTGGCTAAACTGGTCAAGAAGTGAAAACATTAGAGGTAAGGATGTAGATGGATTTGAGAGAAAGAGTAATAAGTCATCAGCATAGAGAGAAACTTTATGCTCAACACCCCCTCTTCAAATCCCTGTCAATTCAGGACAATTTCGAAATGCTATCGCCAGAGGTTCTATAGCCAAATCAAAGAGAAAGGGACTTAAGGGGCATCCCTGACGGGTGCCACGTTTGAGATTAAATACTTGGGATTTCTGAAAATTAGTTAGAACAGAAGCAGTAGGACACAGGTACAGCAATTGGATCCAAGAGGGATAAATAAAATTAAATGTGCCAAGCTGAGATGAACATCTTGGTTGGTTTGGATGAGTCAGGCTAAAGGACCTGTTGTTCTAATATGTAACAATGACTTTATAACTCCATACATGAGCTTCAACTGCTATGCTTAAATTATTAAATATTTGGGAAAAGAAATTTATCTTTGATCTCAGGCTTGATGCATGCACAAGAAAATCTATATTACTCAGTTTCCAAAACATCATTTTATTGAAGTTAATCATGTCAAATATGTTTAACACCAGTTAAAGAGAAACATATTTCTCTCCCAGCTGGCTCTGTTTGAAAGCAGTTAGTGAAACAACCAGAAGAGAGAACCTTATACTTTACGTTTGAGGTGAAGTAGTTTCTTTCCTTTGTGCAGTCGTCATCGATTCTGTCACAGTATTTTCACATAAATGAATTGGCCCTTAAAAGAAAATAAAATTGAATGTTATCTGCTTTGTACTTGCAAGAACAAGAGAGCACAATAGTTAGACGATAGGAACTTGAGCATGGTGGACCAAAGGTGATTTTTACCCAATGAACATTTAAAGATTAAAGATGAGATTTATTTGTTACATGTACATCAGATCATACAGTGAAATGCATTGTTCACAACATCAACCTACAGAATTTGTGCTGGGGGCAGCCTGCAACTGTGCCCAGTTTGCAGCGCCAAAATGACTTGCACAGGATTTACTAATCCTAACCTATCCATCGCTGGAACGTGGGAGGAAACTGCGGCACCCGGAGGAAATCCACGCAGTCACTGGGAGAACGTAGAATCAACTTGCAAACAGAGGTGGGAATTGGACCCTGATCACTGATCGCTGGTGCTGTCATAGTGTTACACTAATTGTTGTGCTCCTGTGCACCCAATTACATTTACTGGCAATTGGGATACAGGATACACTTTTTATCCAACAGGCTAATGCAGGAGATTTTCTCAATGAAAAGACAAGGTCTTTTGTTTCCCATATCTCTTCATCTCTCTACCTCTGAGAAAAATAACTCAATCTTTCTTGAACACAGGTCATCACATTTTGGGGAAGAAATCCTTCCTAATCCCAGTTTTAAATGTCTCATCCCTCAGATTCTTTCAGAGTCCATGTTTACTTACTTACTGCCCATTACACCACTGGCCTTTCAGGCAGCAATGAAGGTCTCCTATCTCTGGCGGTGTTCAGGGCTTCCTTCATTATGTCAGTAGATTCCTCTCGGTTTTCACTGCTGTCAGTCATGCAAGACCCGGATGGGGACTGAGCAATACCATCAATCTCTGATGCAGGATACTTGTTTCCATGAAAATTTTGTTTAAGCAGTCAGGGTTGTTAGTCCTGAGCTGAACCCCTGAACCTGGAGGACTGGTGGACCACTCTAAGGCTGGTCTCTAACCTTTGTCCTGTTTGGGAATGGGTGACCCTTCCAAGAGCCAAATCATAAAGCCCTCACTCCAGCCAACATAGCTGTCTGAGTTATTCAGGCATGCAAGTCTCCAAATCTAACAACAAGATTGTGGTCCTTTTGGAGGTTAGACTCCATGGACTACCCTGTATTCCCTGGCATTGGAATCATCCTACCTGCATCTGTACCACCCTGCTAAAATACTGCAGGTTTCTATGAGATCACCTTTCAACCTGCTGAACTGAAACAGATAAAATCCCCAATCAACCAAGTCTCTGATCTTGTGTCACTTATGGCATTCCAAAGATCAGTCTGCTGATCCTTGGCTTGCCTTCTTCCATAACAAGAACATCTTTCATCGGACCAAATCTGCTGACAACGCTGGTGACCCGAGAGTGAGGATCAAGTCAATGTCTGACCAATTTAAGCTTCGGGCCAGAATGGAAAGGTCGGGTACGAGCCCAATGAATGCAGTTGGTCCTGAGTATGAGAGCATATTGAAGTAGCTAGAACTCCTACTATCCAAGCCATGCTCTTTTCTCACTGCTGCCAGTATGAAGGAGTTGCAGGAAGCTTAGATCCCACACCACCAGGTTCAGGACCAGTTACTACCTTCAATCATTAGGCTTCTGAAACATCATGGATTACTTCACTCACTTCAACACTGAGCTGATTCTGCAACCTGTGGACTCACTATCAAGTGTTGTACAACTCATCTTCTCAGTATTTACTTATTTATCTCCTTCACCTTTCCCCATTCCCCTTTCCCTCTCTCTCCTATCTCCTAAACTGCCCATGACCTCACTCTGGTCCTCCTCCACTTTCCCTGCTTTCCATGACCTCCTGTCTTCTCTTATCAGATTTCCCCTTCACCAGCCCTTTATCATTTTCATCATTTGACTTCCCAGCTCTTTAATTCACCCCTCGCCCTGCCTGTTTCACCTCTGACCTATTACCTTGTACTCCTCACTCTCCTCTATCCACTTCCTCACTTTGACCTCTAATCTCCTTTTTTCCAGTCCTGCTGAAGGGTGTCATTCCGAAACGTTGACTGATGGCTCTTTTCAATAGATGTTGCCTGGCCTTCTGAGTTCATCCAGAATTTGTCGTGAAATGCTTTGCTTTTCAGTATCTGCAAATTTTCTCTTGTTATTTACTTATTTATTATTTGTTTCTTTTGTATTTGCACAATTTGTCTTATTTTGCACATTGATTGTTTGTCCACTTTTGATTGTGTGTAGTTTTACATTTTGTCTGTTGTATTCATGTGTATCTACTGTGAATGCTGACAAGAAAATGGATCTCGGGGTAGTATATGGTGACATAGACATAATTAACTTTGAACAGTGAAGTGGTTTATCTTAGAAGGACTATCTTAATGAATGGCCAGAAATATTACCGGATGAGACACATTCACACCCAGCCAGTGAGAACAGATCAGAGGCAGGAGACCCTATGGTGAGTGACTCATGTTTGAACTGCTGTGCTGAAAGGCTTTTCATTCTCTGAAAGGTGGTGACAACATTCACTCCATGCTCCTGAGTGAAGTTCCAACAACACAATATCCAGTACACATCAGTCATTCAGTTGTACTCCATCGACCATCATAAAGAATCAAACCCTGCACCACTTACCCATGCTGTTGATTTCAATCACATTTCTGCAGGTGCTGACACTGTTGGAGATGGACACTCTGACCATCTCACTGGACTTGGTTCCATAAACATTTGAGGCTTTGCAATAATACTGATTATTTTTGTATTTTAAGGATTGACAATGTAGATCCAGTTTATTGGTGTCAGAGATCTTTGAATCCCCAGATGGCGTCTTTTCATACCATGAGTACTGAATGGGAAGGGATCCATGGACAGACTCACAGGACACTGACATGGAGTCCCCACAACTTGAGCCACTTGTTGGTGGTGAAAATCGAAGCAAAGGAACAGACGGGGGTTCTGTGGAAAAGAATCAGTGAACATCTGAAAATCAAACACTCTGAAGAATTCAACAATTCTGTATCTCAACCAGGACTGACCAGTTTGGAATCTCAGCAGCTCATCGACCTCTCTGAGTCTCTGAATCCTCGCAGCTGCCTGAACTGCCGTGTCTGCCATTATCCCAGAACACAGCAGGACTCCAGATCAGGACAGCAGTGAGGACACTGTGTATATGTCAGTGTGAAAATCAGGGGTACAAGCTCTCTCAGCAGCAAGGAGACTGTCCAAAATGGCACCTAACTGTTTGACTCTGCAAAGGCAGCTTTTGTGGGTGTCCTGGAAAACTCTGCATAATGTGAAAGCAGAAACCTGTCGGATATGTACAAATGAATGGTGATTTCAGGGAGAGTATAACTGTGATTGGTTTTGGTGATCTTCAGTATAAAGGCAACTGATTAGTACTGGTATCTACTGTGAGACTGGAGATCCAGAAAGGCTGTAGACCAAAAGACCATAATATATAGCAGCAGAATTAGGCCATTCTGTTCATTGAGTCTTTTCCACCATTAAGTCATGGCTGGTTTATTATCCCTCTTTATCTATTTCCAGCCGTCTCTCTGAAACCTTTGATGCCCTTTTTAATCAAGAACCTATCAACCTCCATGTTAAAAACACCCAATTATTTGGCCTCCACCACTGCCTGTGGCAATGAATTCCAAGATTCACCAGCCTCTGGCTAAAGAAATTCCTCCTCATCTCTCTTTTAAAGAGATGTCTTTCTATTCTGGGTCTGTGCCCTTTGGTCCTAGATGTTCACACTGTAGGAAACATCCTCTCCACAACCACCTGGCTTTTCCCTGCTGGACAGCTTTTCATGAAATCCTCCCTCATTATTCCAAACTCCAGAAAATACAGTTGCAGAAGCTTCAAATGCTCCTCATAAGTTAAGGGAGTGTGACACCTCATGGAATTCAATAGGTGGATTCCTTTAGAATTTATGTACAGAGAATTCTTGGGTTTCAAGTCCATTGCTCCCTGAAAGCAGCAACACAAGTGGATAAAATAGTAATGAAAGCATTCAGCATGTTGGCCTTCTTCATTCTACATATTGGAGACTAAAGATGATAAGGCATTTTGTAACTTTATTAGACTTTGGTTAGGGCACATTTTCAACACAGTAATTCGTTGTTCTAGTTGCAACACTATAGAAAAGATATGGGAGTTTTGGAGAGCGTGAAGAGGTAATCAGGATGACACCAGTGTGGCACGATAGTGTAGTGATTAGCACAACGCTTTACTGTACCAGTGACCTGGGTTCAATTCCTGCTGCTGTCTGTAAGGAGTTTGTATGTTCTCCCTGTGACTGCGTGGAATTCCTCCAGATGCTCTGGTTTCCTCCCGCAATCCAAAGACCAAAAGTTTGTAGGTTAATTGCTCATTGTAAATTGTCCGAGGTTTAGGCTAGGGTTAAATCTGGGGATTACTGGGTGGCGTATCTCAGAGGGCTATAGGAGCTATTCCATGATGTATCTCAATCAATAAATAAACATAAATATATGTTTCCTGGATTGCAGTGTATTAGCTGTGGGGAGAAGTTTGTCAAAGTTGGTTTGTTTTCATTGGAGTGTAGGAGGCTGAGGAGTGACCTAATAGAAGTTTAAAAAGTTACATAAGTCAGAAATAGGGAAGATAGTCATAATATTTTTCCCAGAGTTGAAACAGCAAACAGTAGAGAGTATAGTTTGAAGGCAAAAGGGGGAAGGTTTAAAGGACGTTTGTACGACAAGTTTTTTTCCCACTGAGGGTGGTGACTCCATGGAATACACAGTCAGACTGGGTGGTAGAAAGGGATATCATAACAATATTTTAGAGGCTTTTAGACAAGGTCAAGAAAAGGGAGGGACCGGAGGACTATGGACCATATGCAATGAAATGGAATTAGCTTTGAATGATATGGTCAGTGCTGACATGGTAGACCAAAGATTCTATTCCTGTGCTGGACTGTGTCCCATGTTTTCTCTAATTCAATTACTCTATTTCCCACCAGGAATGGGCCAGAAGAAAAGTCTGGTTGCTGGGAAGTGGATGGTCAGTAAGTGCTGTGGGTGGAGTGTTGGAACACATTGACAGGAATGAAGAGAAAGACGGTGGGGTAGGGGAGTGAGTGACTGGTCCATGAAACAGGGATGGGAAATGGGAGAGCTTGCCCAGTGAGGACTGAACACAGTCTGTTTATCTCTGAGAACTGATTCCCTTTTTATGAATTTTGAGGTATTTAGACCATGAGTAACACTTGCTTCTCATTGATTGTTAGTATCAGATTATTAGTTTCAGTCTGAAGTAAACCTCTGACAGGATGACATTTCATACAGTTCAGAGACAGGAAAACATGCTGAGCCTCCCACTGGAAATTAGTGTCCTGTCTATGCGTCAGACACCGCAACGGGTGAGAACAACATGGCTGGAGTTTCCCCGACTCCTGTCTGCTCCCTATAGTACTCTGCACTGCTTTGGAGCTTCAGGATATCTGTGCTGTCCTGACCTTTCCCAGAGAAAACACAAATCAGACAGTTCACTGGAGGCACCAGGTCAATCAAAGAGAAACGTACCGTCAGATACTTGTAGATCTATGTCAAACACTGGATGATTGCCATATGTTGTAATTCCACATCTGTAAAGTCCTGAATCTTGAGAGACAAGATTCTTCATAGTAACAGTAAATATTCCCTGAGTTGTGTCATCTCTGATTGTTACTCTTCCATACTGCTTATTTATCACATTTGTATTCACTAACGATGTGCATCGGTGACCCTGGATGCGGCACAAATACTTTGTGTGTGAATGATACATTGGTGCATAGAGACAATTGATTGTGACCGCTCTTCCCACAACTCCTCTTACTTTATCTTCTGTCCATAAAGCACCTGAAACTGAGGAAGAAGTTTTTCAGAAATTGGACAGGTAAAATCAAATTTACAGAAGCAGATTCAAGATAGTTTAATGTCATTTCCTGCATACAAATGTAAAGAACAACATCATTATTCCTCTGGATCTGTACCAGCACAAAAAACAAATGATAAGGAAAGCATTAGTAATAAAAAGAGATGTTTTATTTAAAGCTGTCGCTGTGTTCTAAGGAATTTGCCACACTGTACAATTGAATTCCACATTGACTGAGAAGACAACAGCATCGTCCCTCATCTCGTGCTCCCAGCTCTTCACAAGTAATGATTTTTATTTGATTGGAGTCATCATTATCACTGCCCACTAATGTCTCAGTGTGTTTCCACATTTCTGAGTCAATAGATTACTGATCCTGTCCCATTTGAGGCAGGGGAACACAAGATCAGTGGTGGGTAACTTACTGGAGGCAATTGTGTGGGCCAGGATCGACCTGAATTTCCCAAGGCAAGATCTGATTTGGGATAGTCAAACTGATTTTGTGCATGAGAGAACTTCATCTACAGAATTTTCTGAAGGGCTGATCAAAGGGACTAATGAGGGTAAGGAGTTTAGCAAGGCCTTTGACAAGGTCTAGCATTGTAGACTGTTCTGTAATGTGAGATCACAAGGTAAGCTAACAGGATGGATATTGACCAGACTTGGTGCAAGTAATCCGATTGGTAGTGCAGTGTTATTTATTTGAAAGTTTTAGACTTCATCACCAGTTGAATGCCGTTAGGATCATTGCTCTTATTCAGTAACAAATTACTTGTCATCTACATTGATAATTTCCAATAATAATGTAGTTGGCATGATTAATAATTTGTGGATGACACTGTCGTGCGGTGGGCAGTGAAAAGAGTTGTCGAAGTTTACAATGTGATCTGGAAAAAGAACCTGGGTTCAGCCCCATTACTCTGTGTCAGCAAGATCCCCCCCACCTGAGCCAGTCCCGTCTGCCTGAATTTGACCCGTCTCCCTCTCTTCATGCTACTACCATTGGGCAGGATTTGCAGGAGTCTTGGGACCCATGCCGTTGGCTCTTGGACCAGCTTGACTTGCCTCAGCACAGAACTGACTCCGTAGCTGTGGACTCACTTTCGGGGACTCTGCGACTCATGTTCTATGTATTATTTCTTTACATATTTTTATTATATGCACGATTCATTCTCTTTTGCACATTGGATGTTTGTTGTGTGTGGTTTGTCCTGGATTCTATTGTGTTACTTTGTTTTGTGGGTGTCTGCAAGAAGATGAATCTCTAGGTTATTTATGGCCTGCATACTCTGGCAAAAATTAATTTGAACTTTGACCAGGAAAGTAGCCAATGGAACAGCTGAGGGAATTGAACTCAGGCAGTGTGAAGTGAAGCATTTTCATAAATTAAAACTGTACACAATTTACACAGTAGAGAACTAGGACTGCAACTACATAGGTCCCTCAGGGTGGCAACACAGGTGGACAAAATGGTGACGAAAGTATATACCATGCTTGCCTTCATTGGAGAGGTCATTAAGTACAGTTGGGATGGTATGTTACATCAATAACGAATATTCAGAAGACCTCACCTCAATTGCTCGGTGCAATTTCAGAGGAAGGGTGTGATTAAATTAAAGAGTACAGAATACATTCACAAAGACCAACCACTGTGGAACACCACAAGCCACTGACAGCCCCCTTTATTCCCACTCTTTGCCTCCTGCCAGTCAGCTAATCCTCAATGCACATGAGTATCTTTTCGGTAGTAGCATGGGCTCCAATCTTGTTTAGCAGCCTCATGTGTGGCACCTTGTCAAAGGCCTTCCAACAATCAAGCAAATAACATCCACGGACTCTCCTTTGTCTATCCTGCCTGTTATTTCCTCAAAGAATTCCAATAGCTATTTCAGGTAAGATTTCCCCTGAAGGAAACCATATGTTATCACATGCCTCCAAGTAGCCCGAAACCTCATCCTTAATAATGGACTCCAACATCTTCCCAACTACTGAAGTCAGGTTAACTCATCTGTAATTCCCTTTCTTTTGCCTCCCCTCCTTCTTAAAGAGTGGAGTGACATTTCCAATGTTCCAGTCCTCTGGAACTTTCTAGAACCTAGTGATTCTTGAAACATCACTACTAATGCCTTCACAATCTCTTCAGCTATCACTTTCAGAACTCTGGGGTGTGGTTCATCTGGTCCAGGTGACTTATCTACCTTCACTCCTCTCAGCTTCCTAAGCACCTTCTCCTTACCAATATCAACCGCACTCACTTCTGCCCCCTGACATTCTCAAATGTCTAATATACTGCTTGTGACTTCGTCAGTAATGGCTGATGCAAATTTCTTACTAGGTTCACCTCCCATTCCTTTGACTCTTATTACTATCACTCCAGCGTCATTATCCAGTGGTCTGATATCCACTGTCACTTCTCTTTTCCACTTCATGTATCTGAACATTTTTTGGTATCCTCTTTTATATTATTGGCTAGTTTTTATTTATTTTTTGTCTTTTCTCTCCTTATGGCTTTTCTTGTCACCTTCTATTGTTTTTTTAGAAGTTTCCCAATTCTGTAACATCCCACTAATATTTGCCATATTATATGTCCTTCCTCTTGTTTTTATGACAGTGTCACTGTCTCACAACTGAATACCAGTTCTAGCATCTTCAATGGAGAACCTGGAAGTATGAATGGAACGCTCTCAATTTGTCTGGATATGCAATTCCAACAATGTTTGAGATGCTCCAATTCTTCCGGGAGGAAGTGTCGGACTTAACTGTTCACTGCACTTTATTTCAACCCCATGGTCGCTGCAATGTTTATACAAATGCAAAGAAATTCCTTACCCTCACTAGAAGTATAAGAGCAGCAGTAACCGAGAAACAAAAGTAAATAATTAAATGTATCGAATCCTTGAAAGGAGAACTTACTAGTGCCACCGATTTCTGTAACTTAACTGCAAATGTCTCCGTTTATGAAGGCTGTTACCTTAACTGTTCCCCTCATTAATTCTCCATTACCATTTGAGGCTCTGCGGTAATATTGATGGTATTTGCGGTTCAGTGTAGAAAGGGGAACATTTGGCACTGATATTAATGCAGAGATAATGAGGGAGGGACAGGATCTGGACAAAGATCTTGTGCTCTATCCTAAGGTTGAGCAGGAGACTGCTATTCTTCAGGCACATCCACAAGATGGACAATTCTGCATTCTACAAGCTTACCCTGGGATCAGCACAGTGTCACTGCCAAGGACATCTGATGCTCTGACCCTTCCCAGAGGAAACATGGATGAGACATTTATTTTACTGAAGGCACAGAGTTAATAACTGAAAATCCTACCGTAAAGTACTTGTAGATGTACATAAAATATTGAATTGTGCCCTGTTGCTGTAATTCCACATCCGTACCATCCTGTATCTCCAGAGCCAAGATTCTCCATAGTAACAGTAAATCTTCCCCGTTCCTGGTTATCTGTGATTGACACTCGTCCACTCTGTCCATATCGCCCATATGTTTGCACTAAAATTGAATGAGTCCTTTCATGGTACCAATACTTTGTGTGTGAGCGGTACTTTGCTTCATAGTGACAATCGATTGTGATCGCTCTTCCCACAACTCCTCTTACATTCTGCTCTGCCCACAATGTACCTGAAATGAGGGAGGCATTTTCAGATTTGAGGGGAAAGGAACAACTTAATGCAAACAGTAATGAACATTACAGTAAAAACAGTTCCAGGACAAGTCCAGCATGTGGTCCATCATGCCACAGCCAATGATTTTGGTGTGAAGTGCAGTCAGTGCTGTTACTGTGTCAGTGCTCTCTCCCCTGTGTCAATACATTGTGGGTTTACTTCCCACTCCAGAGTCCTGAGCAGAAACCCAGGGCTGACCTTCCACTGCAGTACTGAGAGAGAGCGGCAGTGTTGAACTTTCAATAATCTCTGAATATGTTGTCCTTTCAAACATACACAAAGATCCCAGCTATTTCATTTGGGAGATGTGTGTGTGTGTGTGTGTGTGTGTGTGTGTGTGTGTGTGTGTGTGTGTGTGTGTGTGTGTGTGTGTGTGTGTGTGTGTGTGTGTGTGTGTGTGTGTGTGTGTGTGTGTGTGTGTGTGTGTGTGTGTGTGTGTGTGTGTGTGTGTGTTTCTGATTCGATGGAATTCTAAGGTTGAGATGGAGGATCGGTAGATTGATTTGAGGACACATTTCAAATCTCTCAATAAGGCCAAAGTCGTGACCTTGTCCTCACTTACAAAGAAGTTTATAAGTTGCAGAAAGAAACCGTTCATGATGTCTGAAATTGTGTCCTCTGGTTCCTATAGAAACATTATATTTTGTACCTGTCAGATATTTCTATGTGTAGTCAGAAGGTGATGCAACAGTGGTCGTTACCACTTTAGTGTCTACAAATCCAGATGTGATTTCAATTTCTGTAAGGATACATTGAGTGATTAAATACAATTTATTAAATAATTCTGGAATTAAAAGCCACATATCAATAACAATAATGAGGAACTGCCAGATTGTCAAAATCCCATCTGAATTGGAAAATCCTTTATAGACAGAAATCTCTCATCCCCACCCACACTAATTTACCTTTGACTCCAGATCTAGTAATGTTCTTTACTAACTGTCCTACTGAAATGACACAGGCAAGACTCTGCTTTCAAGACAATAACATCGATTGTCATAGTGATCCCTGCAGAGTGAGATCAGTTTCCAGCAATGGTAGGCCTGATATTCCATCCATGAGATGGACAATTCTGTATTCAACAAGCTTACCACGGAATCAGCACAGTGTCACTGCTCTGGACATCTAATGCTCTGACCCTTCCCAGAGGATGCATGGATGAGACATTTATTTTACTGAAGGCACAAAATCAATCACTGAGAAACCTACCATCAGATACATGTAAATGTACATCAAACATCGGATCGGGACCTAGTGTTGTAATTCCACATCTGTACCATCCTGTATCTCCAGAGCCAAGATTCTCCATAGTAACAGTAAATATTCCCCGTTCTGGGTTATCTGTGATTGACACTCGTCCGCTCCGTCCGTGTTGTCCATTTGTTTTCACTAAAACTGAACATTGGATAGTCTGTCCACGGCACCAATACTTTGTGTGTGAGCGGTAATTTGCTTCATAGTGACAATCGATTGTGATCGCTCTTCCCACAACTCCTCTTACATTCAGCTCTGCCAACAATGCACCTGAAATGAGGGAGGTATTTTCAGATTTGAGGGGAAAGGAACAAATTAATGCAAATAGTTATCTTTGAAGATTACAGTAAAAACAGGTCCAGGACATGTCAGGCATGTGGTCCATCATGCCACAGTCAATGATTTTAGTCTGAAGTGCAGTCAGTGCTGTTACTGTGTCAGTGCTCTCTCCCCTGTGTCATTACATTGTGGGTTCACTTCCTCTGAATATGTTGGCCTTTCAAACATACACAAAGATCCCAGCTATTTCATTTGGGTGTGTGTGTGTGTGTGTGTGTGTGTGTGTGTGTGTGTGTGTGTGTGTGTGTGTGTGTGTGTGTGTGTGTGTGTGTGTGTGTGTGTGTGTGTGTGTGTGTGTGTGTGTGTGTGTGTGTGTGTGTGTGTGTGTGTCTCTGATTCGATGGAATTCTAGGGATGAGACGGAGGATCGGTAGATTGATTTGAGGACACATTTCAATTCTCTCAATAAGGCCAAAGTCGTGACCTCGTCCTCACTTACAGAGAAGTTTATAAGTTGCAGAAAGAAACCGTTCATGATGTCTGAAACTGTGTCCTCTGGTTCCTATAGAATTGTTATATTTTGTACCTGTCAGATATTTCTATGTGTAGTCAGAAGGTGGTTCAAAAGTGGTTGTTACCACTTTAGTGTCTAGAAATACAGTTGTGATTTCAATTTCTGTAAGGATACATTGAGTGATTAAATACAATTTATTAAATAATTCTAGAATTAAAAGCCACATATCAATAATAATAATGAGGAACTTCCAGATTGTCAAAATCCCATCTGGATTGGAAAGGCCTTTAGAGACAGAAATCACTCATTCCTACCCCCCCCCCACCCTAGTTTACCTTTGACTCCTGAACTAGTAATGTTCTTGACTAACTGCCCCACTGATATGGCCCATGAAAGACTCTGATTTCAAGACAATAACATCGATTATCATAGTGATCCCTGCAAAGTGAGATCAGATTCCAACAATGGTAGACCTGATGTTCTTGCTTAACAGCCTCCAGGAGATTTCTCCACCTGAACATATTCTCCCCCTACCTGGTTCCACACTATTCCCTTTCTCTCCTTGCACTATTCACCAAACTCCACACTCCTCCGTTTTTCTTCCCCTTTCCATTTGCTTGTCGTGCTTCACCCCTCCTCAATCCATGAACACCTAGTGGACCCAATCTCACATCTTCCCCTTGCCTATTTACACCATCTCCCTCTCTGCTCACACTTGATGCAGAGTCTAAACCCAAACAGTTGACATTTTCCCTCCCCCTGACAGATGCTGCTCAACCCACTTAGTTCCTCAAAGACTGAACTCTGAGCTCCATTTTCTGACACGTTTCATGTCTACAGCTATTCAAGCCGCGTTGTGGAAACGGTGTATGACCCCCAAACCAACACCGATTATACAAATGTCCAGTGCTGTCTGTCACTCACCAGGTAGGAAAACAATGAGAAGAATCGAAGTCCACATTGTTTTATTCACAGAGACCCAGCCAGGACCTGTCTGTCCTCAGAGAGAAATAACTGAGAAATAAAAATGAGGAAGAAGACAGGAGGAAGTTTGATCAAAAACCACAACTGGAGTGTGGGAAGTGACGATCTGAAAGCTTTTAGCTATATTTAGCAAGACAGAAACATTTAAACGTTTCCCAAAGACTAAGCAGAATGTTGAGAAGAGTTAAAATGTTAAGATCAGAAAATGTATCAACAAGATGAGTTGCAATGTAAAAGGCAGACAAAATCGAAAAGAGTGAATACAGAACTGAAGGTGTGATATTTGAATGTGTGGGGTATATGGAATAAAGTAGATGAGCTTGCAGCACAGTTACAGATTGGCAGGTGTGATGTTGTAGGCATCACTAAATCATGGCTGAAAGAAGATTATAGCTGCGAGCTTAATGTATAAGGATAGACATGATATTGAAAGGACAGGCAGGAAGGCAGAGAGGTGGGTGGCTCTGTTGGTAAAAAATGAAATCAATTCATTAGAAATAGGTCACATATGGTAAGAATCAATTGTGGATAGAGCTAAGGAATTGCAAAGGTAAAAAGACCCTGATGGGAGTTGTATACAGACCTCCAAACAGTAGTAAGGACGTGGTCAGCAAGTAACAACAGCAGGTAAAAAATGCATGTCAAAAGGGCAAAGTTACAACAATCATGGGGGACTTCAATATACAGATAGATTGGGAAAATCAGGTTGGTGCTGGATTCCAGGAGGGGGAATTTCAGCTGATGGGGCTCCGTGCATGGGCAATTGAGGGCATTTTGAGGTTGCAAAGATGCTGGGCTAGCAGCATGAATGCTTCTACTGGACTGGGTACAGGCAGGATGTGGATCTGTTGGTGCACTGCTGCTACGCTAGCATGTCTCAGAAGGTGTAGGCCACTATTCTAGGGTGTCAATGCAGCAATACATTGTGTAGTGCCCCACTATGGATCTATTGCCCCTCCCAGTAGAAAAAACTATCCCCCAGGCTGGGAAACCATTGGAAGTCGCTGGAAGAGGTGCTCAACCATCTCTCTGAGTATTGGGTGTGGTTGGCAGAGCAGCAGAATGCAGTCGTGCTACACTGGGACTGGCTGGCACTGTGTCGGCCATTGGCCTCCAGTCCAGTGAGGCTGAAGGAAGGAAATGACATCTGGGTGACCTGCCTTTTTCCTCACACAAACTGGGGCTCCAGAAACCTCCAGCACCCCAGGCGGCAGTGTTGACCCCCACTGGGACTTAGGACTCTGTTACTAACTGAAGCGTTGCCGAGGATGGCTGAGTCCTCAGGTGGGGGCAGTGTGATGCTCCAGGGCAGGGGTGTGTGGGTGTCATCGACAAACTGCCCCTGCATTTCTGATGGTCAGCACTGTTTATTATTCTTGTGTTAAAATGCTCTTGTGGGATTATGGTTGGAAGGTACAGTTTCTGCAGTTATTTATTTGTGTATTTGTGGGTTACAATGGACTTGGCCAGAACTGATTGGCAATGAACACTGGCAGGGATGATGGCAGAGCAACAGTGGCTGGATTTTCTGGAAGCAATTCTAAAGGCACAAGATATATACATCTCAAAGAGGAAGAAATCTACCAGAAGAAAGATGACACAACAGTGGCAACCAAGAGAAATGAAAGTCAACATAAAACTGAAAGATTGGGAATATAATAGAGCAAAATCTAATGGGAAGTTAGCGGATTGGGAAGTTTTTAAAAACAAGCAGAAGGCAACTAAAAAGTTATTAAGAAGGTAAAAGATGGAATTAAAAATAAAGCTAGCCAATAATATAAAAGAGGATACCAAACATTTCATCAGATACATGGCTTGTAAAAGAGAGGTGAGAGTTGATATTGGACTGCCGGAAAATGATGCTGGAGAGGTAAGAATGGGAATCAAGTAAATGGCTGAGGAACTGAAAAAGTGTTTTGCTTCAGTCTTCACTATGGAAAGCACCAGCTGTAAGGTGGAAGTACCAGGTGTCAGGGGTCGTGAAGGGTGTGAAGTTACCATTACTAGAGAGAAGGTTTTTGGGAAACTGAAAGGTCTGAAGGTAGATAAATTACCTGGACCAGATTGTGTATAGTACAGATTACTGAAAGAGATGGCAGAGGAGACTGCAGAGGCATTAGTAACGATCTTTCAAGAATCACTAGATTCTGGAATGGTTCTGGATGACTGGAAAATTGCAAATGGTACTGCACTCTTCAAGAAGGCAGAGAGGCAGAAGAAAGAAAACTATTGGCCAGTTAGTCTGATGACAATGATTAGGAATATATTGGAGTCGATTATTAAGGATGAGGTCTCAGGGTACTTGGAGGCACATGATCAAATAGGCCAAAGTCAGTATTGTTTCCTTAAGGGAGAATCTTGCCTGACAAATATGCTGAAATTCTTTGAAGAAATAATAAGCAGGACAGACAAAGGAGAAATGGTTGATTTTGCGTACTTGGATTTTCAGAAGGCCTTTAACAAGGTGCCACACATGAGGCTGGTTACAAGCTATGAAGTATTAGAGGAAAGATTCTAGCAGAGATTGAGCATTGGCTGATTGGCAAGAGGCAAATAGTGGAAATAAAGGGAGACTTTTCTGGTTTGCTGATTGTGAGTAGTGGTATTATATTGGTTTATTACATTTGTTTTAGGGGAAAGCAGTGCAGAATATTAGCTATGAATGTATAACTGCTTAAATTCTGTACATTGTATAGTAAGTGCTGACTCTGTTGCATCAGTCACTGCTGTCATCTGTGTAATGTTCATCTCAGTGAAGGATGTGGTCAGAACTTCTGTTCTCTTTATTTGTCTTACCAAACTGAATATAGAGAAGTAACAACAGATGCTACACATTGACCTATTGCTCCACTCTCTTCCTGCATTGCCTCATCAGTTCTTGGAAAACTTTTCAACAACCATGGGTCAATATGCTGATGAGAACAAGTGCAGAGATACAAAACATCTTCAGCAAAACATTGATACTTCTCTAAAATCTGTTTCGTGAGTCAAGTTAAGAGGACAGAATTTTGAAGCACATCCATTCAGAATTCCTTTGGGATGTCCTCAGACAGGGAAAGGTTCCTGTTCAGAATCAGAATCAGGTTTGTTTTCATTGTCTTCTGATGTAAAATCCGCTGTTTTGCAGCAGAAAAAACAATGAACAAGTTCCTTCCCTCTGACAATTAATGAGCTTAGGTTTAAAAGGTCCAGATTCACAAGTGGGACCACTGTAAATGGAATTACCTCCAGCTAATCAAATCCGATCAGATAACTCTGACCTGTAGAGGTCAAGAGCTCCAAACAGACTCGTGTTTTTGCTTCACATCCTCACACAGCAAGTGAAGGATATTGTGCATATTCCTCCTTGTCAGTGAGGCATTTCAAAGTTCAAAATTCAAATGAAATTTATTATCAATGGACATATGTCACCATTAACAACCCTGATTATATTTACAACAATGCAGTTCACATTCTGTTTTATTTCCAAGACATTTTATTCCATGTGTGTACATTTATGGGTTAGAGACGCATGTTAGTAATGAGAAAAGTTACACAGTCTGTTTGCAGGTTTACACCCTGATGACCAATGCAAGTTGCAATAATTTGCAGCTCACTCATTTTAATCAGCATCAACTTTATTTTCATGCTTGAATCTCTTTCTCAATCCATTTCTTCAATATGTGTTACGCTAGGACAGTGGTAATGCACCTTATCAAAGTTCAAAAAGAGCTGCTGCATGCTTCTTGGAGAAACGTCACTCTGGGACAATATCCCTTGCTCCATCACTCTTCAGGACGGACATGTCACTCAGTGGTTTGGACTGATATTATTATAATCATTTATTTTTGTGAATCTATGTGCTATTTTAACTTTATGTGCCATGTGGTGTGTGCTGTGTGTTAAGGTATGTACTGTATTTTTCACCTTGGCCCTGAAGGAACACTGTTTTGTTTAGCTGTTTCATGTGCGTGGTTGAATGACAATTAAACAAACTTCAGATTGAACTTGAAAAGGAGTGAATAATCCTTTGTATTTTCTAACTTCATGACTATAATGACAATATTGCAGTTCACCTCTTATTTTCAAGAACCTTTATTGCACATTCATGGGTCATAGTCACAGATCAGTACTGAGAAAAGTTACACCATCTATTTGCAGATTCACGTCCTGATGACTGATGCAAGCTGCAAAAGTTTGCAACTCATTCAATTTATTCAGCACCCAACTTTTATTTCCATTGATCGTTCTCCTTTAAGTCCCTTGTACAGTGACTGGAAATTTTTCATGGTAGTGTCTGTTTCTCATTCCATTTTTACAAAATAGGACAGACAGGAGATTCTTTAGCAGAAAAAGAGACAGCAGGATAGTGTGTTGTCTGCTGTGAACTAGGGTCCAGTATGTCTCAGAATGGTTGCAGAATATTCTTGAAGGGGAGGGTCAGCAGCTGGAAGTCATGGTACATGTTGGTACCAGTGAGATAGGCAGGAGAGGGGTAGAGGTGCTGCACCACACTTTTAGGGAGTTAGGCAGGAGGCTGAAGAGAAGAACCTCCAAGGTGGTAATCTCCAGATTACTCGCAGTGTCACGAGCTGGTGAAGGTCAGAACAGGAAGATAACACTGATGAATGAGTGGCTGAGGAAATGGTGCAGGAGGCAGAGTTTCAAGTTTTTGGATAATTGGCGGCTGAACTTAGAGTGGGGATCAATATGTGGAACTATTATGTTGCGGCCAAAACAAAGACCTGGATGTCTCAGATGCAGGAATGTCTGCTGAGCGTGGCAGCCTAGAAGTTTTAAAAAGGACTGAGAGGGAGGCAAAAGAGTTGGGAGAGTAGCATTGCTAATCAGGGATAGTATCATGGCTGCAGAAAAGGAGGAAGTCATGGAGAGATTGTCTACTGAGTCATTGTGGGTGGAAGTCAGAAACAGGGAGGGGGCTAAAATTTACTGGGTGTATTTTATAGACCATCACCCAATAGTAACAGAGACATCGAGGAGCAGATAAGGAGACAGAATTTGGAATGGTGCAAAAATAAAAGGGTTGTTGTGATGGGTGATTTTAAGTTTCCTAATATTGACTAGCATCTCCTTCGAGCAACGGGTTTAGATGGGGTGGAATTTGTTAGGTGTGTTCAGGAAGGTTTCATGACATAATACATAAGTAAGTCAACTAGAGAAGTGGCTGTACTTGATCTGGTATTGGGAAATGAACTGTCAGGTGTCAGATCTCTCGGTTGGAGAGCATTTTGGAGATAGTGATCACAACTCTTTCTGCTTTACCTTAGCGCTAGAAAGGGATAGGAACAGACTAGTTGGGAAAACATTACATTGGGGCAGGGGGAAATGTGATGCTATGAGGCAGGCACTTGGAAACATAAATTGGGAGCAGATGTTCTCAGGGAAATGCATGGCAAAAGTGTGGCAAATGTTCAGGGACCATTCGCATGGAGTTCTGCATGGGTATGTTCTATTGAGACAGGGAAAGGATGGTAGGGTAAAAACATCATGGTGTACAAAGTATGTAGAAAATCTAGTTAAAACGTAAAGAAAAACTTACAAAACGTTCAAGAAACTAGGTATTATTAAAGCTCAAGAAAATTACAAGGGTGCCAGAAAGGAGCTCAAGAATAAAACTATGAGAGCCAGAAGGGGCCATGAGAAGGCCCTGGTAAACAGGATGAAGGAAAAACCAAAGGCGTTCTACTATTATGTGAAGAGCAGGGGGATGAGCCGTGTGAGAATAGGACCAATCAGGACCGATAGTGAAAAGATGTGTATGGAGTCGATGGAGGTAGCAGATGAACTTAATGTATACTTTGCTTCATTACTCACCAATGAAAAGGAGCTTAACAATTGTGGGGATGACATACAGCAGATTGAATCACTTGAGTGTATAAACATTAAGAAAGAGGATCTGCTGGAGCTTTTGATAGGTATTAAGTTAGATGAGTCACCGGGACCAATTATGATATACTCCAGGCTACTGTGGGAAGCGAGGAAGGAGATTGCTGAGCCTCTGGTGATGATTTTTGTATCATCAATAGGGACGGGAGAAGTACCAGAGGACTGCATAGTTGCAAACTTTGTTCACTTGTTCAGGAAAGGGATTAGAGATACCCCAGGAAATTCAATTCAGTCAGTTCAATTCAGTTCCGTTTCAGTTTATTGTCATTTAGAAACCACAATGCAATGCAGTTAAAAAATGAGACAACGTTCCTCCAGAATGATATCACAAAAGCACACGACAAAACAGACTGTACCAGAAAATCCACATAATGTTTGGTAATCCCCAGATCCAGAGTCCGGAGAGACTGCTGCGTATTAATATCACGCTACCATCTTAGCGCATTCCCTGGAAAGGAGCTCCAAATCCACCAGACAAAACAAGACCACCCAGACACACCAAGTCAGGAGACCAATTCTGCCACCCAACAAACCAGAAACTAAAGCTACAAGACCTACACAAAACCACATAGTTACATATAGTTATAGATAACATATAGTTACAACAGTGCAGACAATACCATAATTGATTAAAAAAAAGACCATGGGCACAGTAAAAATAGTCCAAAGATGTTAGAAGACTATAAGTTCTAAAGAAACCACCATACAGTTGCCACAAGCCCTCAGGGTCCTGATAGACTCGTCATCCCACGCCGGCGGCAGAAGGGTATACCCCCGCTATGGACTTCCACGGCGCCGCCGGACACAGCCTAGCAGATGCAGCACACAGTGAAAGCACCCCGACCGAAGCGGACTCCAAGTCCGTTGAACATCCGATCCTCTGACGATCCCCTACAGCACAGCCTCTCTGAGCAGTGTCCTCTGCCAGACACACTATGACGCCCCCTCCAAATGCCACCAGCAACACGACCCCGAGGACTGGGAGCCTGTTCTTCGCAGCAGAGACCCAGACCCCTTCACTGACCTCTTATAGATCAGTGACACTCACTTCAGTGGTGGGCAAGTTGTTAGAGAAGATCCTGAGAGGTAGGATTTATGAACATTTGAAAAGACATTGTCACCAGATTCAGATACGGCCCAAGTGCGGAGTGAGAGAAACTGAAGCAGTTTGATATTTCACAGTCTTCAATGTGAACAATGTTAAAGGGAAAAAGAAAACAGTAACTGCTAGGCCACACAGGGCCGTTGACTAAAACACTCAAATGGAAAATAAAGGCTACACTGCGACTGAAAAGAACAACTAAGAGAAAAATGAATACCGCTGGTCTTCACAGCCAGTTGATAGTCCAATTTCTCAGCCAAGGCAGAATGCAGTTAACGAAGTGTAGCTATGTCCAAGTCTCGAAAAAATACTACAGCGGAATGAATGGTGTTAAATACTATTCCAACGAAATAATAATTAGCTGGCGCATGCATATTCATGTGTGCAATTGTCGAATCTCCTGTGCTGCCGAATCCATGGTTGTAACAGACATAATCTGATTAGGGATAGCAGCATGGCCTTGTCAAGGGCACATCAAGCCTTATGAACCTGATTGAATTCTTGGAGTATGTAACAAAACCATTGATGAAGGTAGAGCAGTGGATGTAGTGTATATGAATTTCAGTAAGGCATTTGATAAGGTCCCCCGGCAAAGCTCATTTAGAAAATATTGAGGCATGGGATACAAGGAGACCTTGCTTTGTGAATCCAGAATTGGCTTGTCCACAAAAGGAAAAGTGTGGTTGTATATGGTTTGTATTCTGTTTGGAGGAGGGTGACCACAGTGTTCCACAGTGATTTATTCTGGGACCCCTCTTCTTTGTAATTTTTATAAGTGACCTGAATGAGGAAGTAGAAGGGTGTTAATGGCACAAAAGTTGGGGATGTTGTGGATAGTCTCGAGAGTTGTCAGAGATTACAGTGCGATGTCGATAGGGTGCAGAACTGGATTGAGAATTAGCAGATATATAAGACGTTAGTTAGAACTCACTTGGAGTACTGTCTTCATTTCTGATCACCCCACTACAGGAAGGATGTGGATACTACAAAGACAGTGCATAGTAGATTTAAAAGGATATTGCCTGGATTGGAGATCATGCCCAATGAGAATAGGTTGAGGGAACTTGTCCTTTACTTTTTGGAGTGATGGAGGATGAGAGATGACCTGAAAGAGGTGCAAGATGATGAGAGGCATTGATAGTGTGGATAGCCGGAGGCTTTTTCCCAGGGCTGAAATGGCTAACGTGAGGGATCATAGTTATAAGGTGTTTGGAAGTAGGTACAAGTTTTAAGTGAGAGGTGAGTTTTTCACAAAGAGTTGTCATTGCGTGGTATGCACTGCTGGCAACGGTGGTGAAGATGGGATTCAATAGGGTCTTTTAAGGGACTCGTAGATAGGTAAATGGAGCTCAGAAAAATAGAGGGCTATGCAGTACGGAAATTCTAGGCAGTTTCTAGAATAGTTTACATGGTCGACATAACTTTGTCGGCTGATGGGGCTGTAATGTGCTGTAAACTTCTGTGATCTATGCTCTAAAATGTGTTACAGTTGGTAAGTAATCAGGCACCTTATCAAAGCTCAAAAAGTTTAAAGCAAATTTATTATCAAAATTTGGAAATACCACTATATATGAAGAAAGTGTAATTCTGAAAAGTGGAGAAAAAGAAAACAGTTCTGTTATTTGTAGCAACACACACAAAATGCTGGCGGATTTTGTCAGACCAGGCAGCATCAATGGAAAAGAGTACAGTCAACATTTCACATAGAACAGTAAAGCACAGTATGGACCTTTCGGCAGACAATACTCAGACAATCTATACTCCCTGATCAGCTTAACTTATCCCTCCTACATCGCCCATAACACTCTATTTTTCACACATACATGTGTGTACCTATCTGTGAGCCTCTTATATGTCCCTATTATATCAGCCTCTACCCCCAAGCCTGCCGTGCATTTCAGGGACGTACCAGTCTGTGTGGAAAAAAACTTACCTCTTATATTTCCCCTAAATTTTCTTTCACTCACCTTAAATGAATGTCCTCTGGTATTGGTGATTGTCACCATGGGAAAGGGGTGCTGGCTGTCCACTCAATCTATGCCTTATACTCTACAATACTCCGAGTGTGATCAAATCAGAGTTTTATAGAGCTGCAACATTACCTTGCAGCTCTGGAAATCAGTCCCCTTGACTAATGAAGTCCAGCACATCATACACCTTCTTTAACATCCTTTTAACTTGTGCAGCAACTTTGAGGAATCTACATACTTGGACACCAATATCCCTCTGTACCTCCACATTGCTCAGAGTTCTGCCATTAACCTTGTAATGGCCTTCAAATTCAAACATCTAATGTGTTCCATCCACTTATTTTTGTCTGCCCAACATGTTCTTTGTATGTGTCATATTTTAATGCTCCTTCTGCAAGTTTCACCTTTAAACCTGCATTTGTTTGGTGAATGTGAGACCCTGACACATTGGTAACATAATTTGTTCAGCCTGGCCAGTTTGTGTTCAGATATTGCCATTTGTTTACACTGACTTTCATTCCTGACTGCAATTCAATTGCGTCCCTGTCTGTGGTTTCCTTTGAAACAGCAATTTTAGCTGTTCTCTTGAATGTGAGTTGTGCTTCAGTTAGGAGCCATTTTTGAATGCTTTCTTGTAAGATTCCACAAATTAAATAATCTTTCAATGCATCACCAAGCCCATCATTGAGCTGACGATGCTCAGACAATGTCTTCAATTCAGCCACAAATGCTGAAGTGGGCTGCCTTGCTTTCTTATTCCGCAAATGAAACCTAAAGCTTTCTGTAAGTGACAGATAGATAGATAGATAGATAGATACTTTATAGATACTTTATCCAACATTTTTTCCAATGTCCCATACACTTATTGTAGCAAAACTAATTACATACAATACTTAACTCAGTAAAAATATGATATGCATCTAAAATCACCCTCTCAAAAAGCATTAATAATAGCTTTTAAAAAGTTCTTAAGTAGTTTACTTAAATACATTGAGTTCTAACCCCGGCACTTTAACCTATCTTACTCCTGGCGGTTGAATTGTAAAGCCGAATGGCATTGGGGAGTATTGATCTCTTCGTCCTGTCTGAGGAGCATTGCATCGATAGCAACCTGTCGCTGAAACTGCTTCTCTGTCTATACAATAGACAATAGCATTGTTTCTAAATGTTCTAATATGAGAATATTAGCAAAGCTATTTTCTGCTGGTTTGTTTGGAGCAGGCAAATTTCAAAGCAAACACTATGCCTTTAAAGGCAAAGCTCTCAGCAATATTGTCACTCATTTCTCGGTGACTATTACATTTGCTTCAAACTAATGTTGAATTAGCTCAGTATACATATTCCAGTTCTCTGCTGTGGAATCCAACGAGCCAATCTTTCTGATGTAGCCAGCTGTTTCTGCTGTTTTAAATGATGATTATTGATCGGTACCAGCTCTTTATGAATGGATGAATTCTTCTGGTTTCTGAAATCTTTTCAACTTGATTGTGTCCTCCCTTCAGAAGAACATATGCTGGCTGTATTTTCTATTAAATATGACCATCTCTGCACGTGCTTGGCTCCGATTTCTTTTTAACTCTTTTTTTTTACTTAAAATCTTTTGCTGCACTTCAACAGGTTGACAGCCATCTAACATTTATTTTAAAGATACATCGTCACCAATGCTATGTTTTGTAACCTTAAAACACCAAACTAATTCAACAGAAAATATGAGAGTCAGGGAATGTGGATCTAACTTCATTCTTCACTTCAAGTGAGGCGTGCATGTATCATGTGAATCGCATACATCATCATGCTGGCTTATATTTTATGATCTTATGGTGTTGATTTCATCAAGAAAATCCAGGAGCCTAAATGTGATCTGTTCACCATGTTTAAATTTTATTCTCAACTAAACCAAAAGGATAAATTTCTTATTAACATCAACAATTTATTAATAAGGATACTAACTGATTATTGAAACATACAACAATCACCTCAGGCTTTTGAATCCACAGCATTTAATAGAGTAAAATGGTCTTAAGCAGTTCACAGCCATGATAGGGTTAAAAATTGTTGCTTGTGCAACAAAAAGAAAATATTGTGAAAAAATGCCATGCGATTCAGATCTGTGGAGGTGACATGTTGAAAATGGATTGCTAAAAAAAATCAATGTCCTGAGGTATGGTAACATTATTTCTTTACCTTCATGAAGTTGATAATGAATGACAAGAGGGGTTAATATTCCACAAATGTTAAATTTGCACAAATTCTGAAGAAGTATGAATATTTGATCTTGGTGTGAAATTCCAGCACAATCTGTGTGATTCAGAAGCCTTCACTTTACCTTATAGACCAGTCTGGGAGGAGCTGATTCATCCGGCTTCTGTAAAAGGCAATGTTCAAATCATCAGACTCATCGACACTTGGAACTCTGCTATACAGTTGTGTCTGGAGCTTGGACTCCAATATATACACATCAAACATTCTGCACACATACAGTGTGTCAACATCTTGACAATATCATCTGTAAATAGCTTTAGATTGACCATTGGATAAGAAATAGTAAATGCGTTTAAATGTCTTCCCACAAATGATCAGTACATATGAAAGCAAATTCCAACAACGTCCAGAAGCCTACCTTAGTTTTCCTTGTGAACCATGAGACTAAAATAGTGCAGATCATCAGCAGAGTGTAGAGCACCCAACGACCAACCATCCATATCATGGAACTGAGCAAAGGGGAACAGATACAGAACTGATGAGAAGAAATGAGAGGGCTTTGTGTTTGAAACATTTACCTCCTGTTTCCTCTGCAACCTTAGAGGAGTGGAGCGAGGTAAATAAACAGAGCCAGAGGAGTTCAATTAGAAGAGTAAAGTAGTGTTGACTGAACAGTGGGTTGGAGAAAGGAGAAAAACCTGATCATCATTTGGAACTGAACCAAATTTTCTCCAGGCAATGGCAACATCTTGCATTGCAGTCATTCATTGATACTATGATAATTGTTGGAATTACTGAGTATGCCTACTAGAAAATCAATCTTCGGGTTGTTTAATAAATTTAACTTGATAATAAATTTATTTTGAGCTTTGAAATCTTTTCTGCATTTCATCCAGTTCAATAACATCTCTTTTTTCTTAGCATATTACCAACTGCCCCTCTCATGTGTCATCTCTGATATTATTCTTCCATACTGTTCACTTTTCCCATTTGTATTCACTAACAATGTGCACTGGTGATCCCACATGCGGCACAAATACTTTGTGTGTGAACGGTATATTGGAGCATATTGACAATCGATTGTGATTGCTTTTCCCACAACTTCTCTTATTTTATCTTTTTCCCATAAAGCACCTGAAACTGTAGGAAAAATTCTTCAGAAAATTAACAGGTAAAATCAAATTTACACAAGCAGATTCACGATTGTTTAATGTCATTTCTGTCAATTGGTATAATTGAATTCCACATAGACTGAGAAGACAACAGCATCATCCCTCATCACGTGCACACAGCTCTTCACAAGTAATGGTTTTTATTTGATTGGAGTCATCATTGTCACTGCCCACTAATGTCCCAGTGTGTCTCCACATTTCTGAGTCAATGGGGTTCCTGACCCATCGTATTCCAGTCAGGTGGGCATACGATCAGTGGTAGATAAATTACTGGAGGTTATTGTGTGAGACTGGATCTACCTGAATTTGCAAAGGATCCTGTTGTGTTTCTTTGTGTTGTGCATGTGTGAAAGAAGATGAAACTCTAGGTTGTTTATGGTCTACATACTTTGATAAGAAGTTTACACTGAATTTTGAACTTGGAAAGTGGCTAATGGAATGACTGATGGAATTGAACTGAGGCAATGTAAAATGCTGTAGTTTGGGAAATTGAACAAGGGCAAAACTTATACAGTAGAGAACTAGGTATATGACTACACAGATGCCTGAAAATGGCAACACAATTCCTGAAATTGGCAACACAGCTGGACAAAGTGCTGAACTAGGAATATGGCCTGCTTGCCTTCATTGGATGGGGCACTAAGTACAGTTGCGATGGCATCTTAGAGATATAAAGGATATTGACAAGACCTCAATTTGACTACTCCGTGCAGTTCCAAAGGAAGAGAGTGATTAAATTAGAGAAGGTACAGAAAACATTCACAAAGATGCTGCCGGGACTGGAGGGTTTGCTTATGGATAAAGTTTCAGTTTGAAACTTGGATGTGCACGTTCAACTATGTTTGCGATGTTCCACATTTGAATGGAGTAAGTGACAGATTATAACATTGCATTAAGGTAGTACAAGGAAAAACAGGAACAGAATGCAGAATAAAGTGTTACAGTTACAGAGAAAGTGCCATGCAGTAGACAATGAGGTGCAAGTGGAGTTAGATTATAAGATCAAACACCCATTTTTTCATCCTAGGAGACCATCCAATGGTTTAGTAACAATGAGAAAGAAGCTGTCGTTGAAGACTGTGGTACATGCTTTCAGACTTTTGTAATTTCTGCCCGATAGGAGAGAAGAGGAAGGGAATATGTCAGTGGCTAAAAGATGGCTGCGAATGTGTTGGCACATGGCCAAGTGGCTAAGGCGGTAGTCTAGTGATCTGAAGGTCACTAGTTCAAGCCTCAGCTGAGGCAACATGTAGGGTCGTTGAGCAAGGCACATAACCACACATTGCTCTGTGACGACACCAGTGCCAAGCTGTTTCGACCTAGTGCCCTTCCCTTGGACAACATTCGTAGTGTGGAGAGGGGAGACTTGCAGCTTGGGCAACTGCCTGTCTTCCATACAAACTTGTCCAGGCCTCAGTCAAGTTCAAAGTTGATGGACAGCCAAAGAAGAAGAAAGAAGAAGAAGTTATTGGGAACTGAATGTCCAAGGATATACAGGGTATCTGAAAGATCGGTTAGTAGGCAGAAGGGGTGGTGTGACCGTGTGTATAAGAAATAATATTAAATCATTAGAAAGGGATGACATAGGATTGGAAGGTGTAGGATCTCTATGGGTTGAGTTAAGAAATGGCAAGGGTAAATGGACCCTAATAGCAATTGTGTACAGACATCCAAACAGCAGCTGGGATGTGGAATACAAACTTCATCAGGAGATAGATAGGGCATGTGATAAGGGTAATGTCATGATAATCTTTGGGGATTTTAACATGAAAGCGGATTGGGAAAACCAGGTCAGTACTGGATCTCAAGAGATAAGAATTGTAGAATGTCTAAGGGATGGCTTTTTAGAACAGCTTGTTGTTGAGTCCACTAGGGGATCGGCTGTGCTGGATTGGGTGTTTTGCAATGATCCGGAGGTGATAAGAAGCTTAAGGTTAAGGAATACTTCAGGAACAGTGATCACACTATGATTGTTCACTTTGAAATTTGAGAAGGAGAAATTAAATTCAAATGTGTTGGCATTTTGGTGGAATAAAGGAAATTAGAATGGCATGAGAGGGGAACTGGCCAATGTTGACTGGAAAGGGACACTTGCAGGAAGGATAGCAGAGCAGTAATGGCTGGACATTCTGCAAAATATGAGGGATGTGCAAGGCAGATTTATTGCAAATAAGAAGAAATTTTCGAATGAAGAAGGCTGACAAGTGAAATCAGAGCCACAGTAAAAGCAAAAGAGAGGGCACACAAGGAAGCCAGAGCTAGCGGGGAGATAGAAGATTGGGAAGCTTTTAAAAACTTGCAGAAAGAAACTAAGAAAATCATTGGGAAGGAAAAGAAGAATTATGAGAGGAAGCTGGTAACTAATATCAAAGAAGATACAAAAAGCTTTTTTAAGTATATAAAGGGTAAAAAAGAGTCGAGAGTACATATAGGACCAATAGAAAATGACACTGGAGATTTGTAATGATAGACCCAGAGGTGGTATATTTTGCAACAGTCTTCACAGTGGAAGACATTGGCAGTATACTGGATATTTAAGAGTGTCAGGGAAGTGAAGTATGTGCAGTGAAAATTATGACTGAGAATGTGGTCAGTAAGCTTAATGGTCTGAAGGTGGATAAATCTCCTGGACCAGAAAGCCTGCAGTGAACGTCTCAGGGCAAGCTGTTTGACATCTCATGAGCTCCTCCAAACACACATTGTAGATGAGATGTCTCCTGCTGTTACACTGACCAGCACTTAGAGAAATAACTTGAAGTGTGATGTCCTCAGCCTGTAATTCAGCAGGAACTTTGCCTTGCTGTGACTTTCGCTGCTGTGGCACCAGAGGTAAAGAAGCTTTGCAAGAGAGACTTTCACGTCTATTAAAAGGAAAAGAGCAACGAGGAAGAGAATAGGCTCCCAAATGGATTAATATGATCATCCATATGTGGAGCTACAGGAGAGTGGTTCGCCATTTATTCTTGGCCATTTGTATATTCTGATATTTACACAGCACTTTTCATGAGCTCAGGATGTCTGCAGCTCAGAAAATCAACATTAGACACGGTTGACAGTGTGGGAACTTGCAACAGCCAATCTGCTCACAGCAAAGTCTCACAAGCAGAAATGTGATCATGGCCAATGATGGTGATGTTGATTGAAGAATAACTATTGTCCAGGCCATTTAGGAACTCTTCCAGCACTTAGAGAAATAACTTGGTGTGATACCCTCAGCCTGTTGTTCAGCAGGGAATTTGCCTTGCTGTGACTTTCTCTGCTGTGGCACCAATGGGAAAGAAGCATTGCAAGAGCTTCACAAGTGCAATTCAACTTATGTCATGGGATATAGTTAGTAATGGGACTGTCATGGTAAACATTACAGGGAGCACCCTCTGAGTCATGGAAAATTGAAGAATTTATTCTAATTTCTTCACCACAGATATAACACAGCAGTGTGATGTAAACATGACACCATTTACATTCCACTGCAGATCAGGAGAGTTCAGGAATAGTACATTCCTGTAAGGGTGAAGTGCAAAACAGGCAGTATTTGGAAATCCTGGTTGACAAGGGATATTGAGATACTGGTCAGGAAAAACAAGACATTTGACGGGTATAGCCAGCTGGGATCAAGTGAATCCCTTGAGGAATATACGAGATGTAGGTTTACAATGAGAAGAGATCAGGAAAGCAGATAGAGGATATGAGGTAATTCAAGCAGATAAGGTAAAAGAGAATTCTGAGTGATTTATAAGTTTATTAAAAGGAACAGAGTATTAAGGGAGAGATTAATTATTATTAGATAGGGAAGTAGGGTTGATTGTAAAATGATATCCTTGTAGATTCCAAATGACTAGCTGACAGAATATACCTCACTGTCTGTAAATTATGATAGCTAATTATTTGACTACCCCCATGATGTATTTCCTGTCTTCTCTCTCTGTCACTGTCTCTCTCTCACTCTCTCTCTAACAAAACAGACAACTTTCAGAGTAGTGTTATCCCCTAGTCACTGTTTGTTGCAAAGATTTGAACAAAAGGAGTGCATTCTTTTCCAAAGAGAAATTCCCTAAATGATCAATACCTGAGATATTGGCAGAAAAATGCGAGGAATATTCAGCATGTTAGATGGCAGCTGTGGAGAGTGGAACAGCTGATCCTTCAAGGATTAATGTGATCATCCATATGTGGAGCTGTAGGAGACCAGTGAGGTCTTAAATGAATATTTCACATCTTTATTTACTATGGAGTAGGCCATGGAAGATAAGTAATTAAGGGAAATGAATAGAGTTCCTTGGAATATATTATTATTACAAAAGAGGAGTTGTTGTCAGTGTTGAAGAATATAATTTTTGGTTAATTTCATAGGGCTTGAGCAGGTGAAGCCCAGTGAATTATGAGAAGCTGGCGAGGAAATGACTAATGCCTTAGCAGAGATACTCGCATCATCGTTATCACAAGTGAGGTAACAGAAGTCCAGAGGATTGAAGGCAAATGTTGTGTCTTTATTAAAAAGGGATACAAAGGCACAGCAGGCAGCTGCAGGCCAGTGAGACCAACATCAGTGGAAGGAACGTTACAGGAGAGGATTCTGAGCAATTGGATAAGCGAGGACTGATGAGAGATAGACAGCATGGGGAATCAGATCTCACCAATATGATGGAGATTTTGTAGAGCTGACATTGTCACGATGTACGCTGGCAATGTTGGAACCCAATTACATAGGAAAGCCAAACTCCAATGTAGAGATGGTTACCAAAGTTTATTCATAGGAATTCCACCAGAATATCAATGGCTTGGCTGAGCGGCAACTGCAACACCGAACGCTCTGAAATAGGACCCCGCGATTAGCGCTAATCCGGCATCTGCTTAAGTTATACAAGTTACATGGAATTCCTGAACGCAAACAGGAGAAAATCTGGAGATGCTGGAAATTCAAGCACCACACACAAAATGCTGGTAGAACACAGAAGGGCCTGCTGCATTCCACCAGCATTTTGTGTGTGTTGCTGGAATTCCTGAGCCTATCAAAATAAACTTAACAAGTTTAAAGAGAAAGCACTGGGGTCCATACTACAAAGAGCGAGTTGCTCAAGCAAAAACCAAGGATCTCTAAAGGATTAACGATACTTGTTAAACTACAATTAAGTAATTCAGGTGCTCTGAAAACTTTGGAGCTCAATGCTCTCTGGCTCCCCGCACTGGCCCAAAGAGCTCATTACAGACAGAAAGGATTAATGAGGGTAGGGTAATGGATGTTGTCTACATGAACCTTAGTAAGGCCTTTGACAAGTACACTACTCCAGAGGTTTAGATCAACATGGGATTCGGTGTGAGGTACCTAATTAAATAGAACTTTGGCTTGGTTGAAGGAGTTAGCGGGTTGTAGTGGGGTTCTTCAAACTGGAGGTTTTGACTTTTAATAAGTTAAACCAGTGCAAGACATACACAGTAAAATGGTTGGAGAATGTTCCAGAAAAGAGATTGAGGCTTCCTGGTACATTGTTACCTGAAAGTGGTGACACAGGTAAACAGGGTATTGAAGAAGGCATTTGGTACATTTACTTTGTTGGTCAGGGCATTGAGTACAAGATAATTATATTATGTTATGGCTGTACAAGATGTTAGTGAGACCACTCTTCAAATACCATGTAAAGTTGTGGTCTCCCAGTTATAAGGAAGATATCATGAGATTGGAAAGAGGGCCGCAGAAAATTCATGAGGACATTCCTGAGAATGGAGGGCTGGGGTTATAATGGAGGCTTGGATATGATGAGACTTTTGCCCTGGTGTTTAGAATGCTGATGGGTCATTTAACAGAGGTATATAAAATCATGAGGGGCATCGATAAGGTGAATGATTACTGTCAATTTACAAGGGGAGTGGACAGTAAAGTGACCAGGTGCAGGCTAAAATTGAGTAGGGGAAGGACCTAAGGAGCAACTTTACATACAGAGGGTCTTGTGTATATGGAACAAGCTGCCGGAGCAATCTATAGAAGTGGATACATTTACAAAGTTTAAAAGACATTTTGACAGATACGTGGATAGGAAAGGCTTAGAACAGGGGTTACCATAGAACTATAGAACACTACAGCACAGTACAGACCCTTCAGCCCTCCATGTTGTGCCGACCCATATAATCCTTAAGAAAAAGTACTGAACCCACACTCCCTCATAACCCTTCATTTTTCTTTCATCCATGTGCCTGTCCAAGAGGCTCTTAAATACCCCTAATGTTTTAGCCTCCACCACCATCCCTGGCAAGTCATTCCAGGCACTCACAACCCTCTGTGTAAAAAACTTACCCCTGATGTCTCCCCTAAACTTCCCTCCCTTAATTTTGTACACAATGCCCTCTGGTGTTTGCTATTGGTGCCCTGGGTAACAGGTACTGACTATCCACCCTATCTATGCCTCTCAAAAGTTCACAAACTTTTTTATGCCATGGACCTTACAATACTTAATTCATGAACTTCAGTTTGTGTATTTATCTGTAGATTTCATCCTCATTTTCATAAGTTATTATACATTATGTAAACTACAGTACTTTACAATTTGTTTTGGAGAAACAGTGTTTCACTGGACAGTATGCATGTAAATGACAGTAAACTTGAGTTGACTGGACTGAACTGGACTTGACACTAAGTTGGGAACACCTGGCAGAGAAGAATATGGGATAAATGAAATTAAACGTGCCAAGCTGAGATGAACATCTTGGTTGGTTTGGATGTGTCAGGCTGACGGGCCTGTTGTTCAAATATATAACAATGACTTTATAACTCCAGACATGAGCTTCAACTACTATGCTTAAATTATTAAATATTTGGGAAAAGAAATTTATCTTTGATCTCAGGCTTGATGCATGCACAGGAAAATCTGTATTACTCAGTTTCCAATACATCATTTCATTGAAGTTAATCATGTTAAATATGTTTAACACCAGTTAAAGAGAAACATATTTCTCTCCCAGCTGGCTCTGTTTGAAAGCAGTTACAGTGAAACAACCGGAAGAGAGAACCTTATACTTTACGTTTGAGGTGAAGTAGTTTCTTTCCTTTGTGCAGTCGTCATCGATTCTGTCACATTATTTTCACATAAATGAATTGGCCCTTAAAAGAAAATAAAATTGAATGTTATCTGCTTTGTACTTGCAAGAACAAGAGAGCACAATAGTTAGATGATAGGAACTTGAGCATGGTGGACCAAAGGTGATTTTTACCCAATGAACATTTAAAGATTAAAGATGAGATTTATTTGTTACATGTACATCAGATCATACAGTGAAATGCATCATTTACAACAACAACCTACAGAATTTGTGCTGTGGGCAGCCTGCAAATGTGCCCAGCTTGCAGCGCCAAAATGACTTGCACAGGATTTACTAATCCTAACCTGTGCATCACTGGAACGTGGGAGGAAACCGCGGCACCCGGAGGAAACCCACGCAGTCACTGGGAGAACGTAGAAACAACTTGCAAACATTGGTGGGAATTGGACCCTGATCATTGATTGCTGGCGCTGTCATAGTGTTACACTAATTGCTGTGCTCCTGTGCACCCAATTACATTTACTGGCAATTTGGAAACAGGGTACACTTTTTTATCCATCAAGCTAATGTAGGAGGTTTTCTCAATGAAAAGGCAAGGTCCTTTGTTTCCCATATCTCTTCATCTCTCTACCTCTGAGAAAAATAACTCAATCTTTCTTGAATACAGGATCATCACATTCTGGGAGAAGAAATCCTTCCTAATCCCAGTTTTAAATGTCTCATCCCTCAGATTATTTCAGAGTCCATGTTTACTTACTTACTACCCATTACGCCACTGGCCTTTCAGGCAGCAATGAAGGTCTCCTATCTCTGGCGGTGTTCAGGGCTTCCTTCATTATGTCGTAGATTCCTCTCGGTTTTCTCTGCTGTCAGTCATGCAAGTCCCGGATGGGGACTGAGCAATACCATCAATCTCTGATGTAGGATACTTCATTCCTGTTTCCATGACAATTTTTTTTAAGCAGTCAGGGTTGTTAGTCCTGAGCTGAACCCCTGAACCTGGTGGACTGGTGGACCACTCTAAGGCTGGTCTCTACCCTTTGTCCTGTTTGGGCATGGGTGACCCTTCCAAGAGCCAAATCATAAAGCCCTCACTCCAGCCAACATAGCTGTCTGAGTTATTCAGGCATGCAAGTCTCCAAATCTAACAAGATTGTGGTCCTTTTGGAGGTTAGACTCCATGGACTACCCTGTATTCCCTGGCATTGGAAGCATCCTACCTGCATCTGTACCACCCTGCCAAAATACTGCAGGTTTCTATGAGATCACCTTTCAGCCTGCTGAACTCCATCAAATTTAAAACCCCAATCAACCAAATCTCTGATCTTGTGTCACTTGTGGCATTCCAGAAATCAGTCTGCTGATCCTTGGCTTGCCTTCTTCCATAACAAGAACATCTTTCATTGGACCAAATCTGCTGACAATACTGGTGGCTCGAGAGTGAGGATCAAGTCAATGTCTGACTGATTTAAGCTTCGGGCCAGAATGGAAAGGTCGGGTACGAGCCCAATGAATGCAGTTGGTCCTGAGTATGAGAGCATATTGAAGCAGCTAGAACTCCTACTATCCAAGCCATGCTCTTTTCTCACTGCTGCCAGTATGAAGGAGTTGCAGGAAGCTTAGATCCCACACCACCAGGTTCAGGACCAGTTACTACCTTCAATCATTAGGCTTCTGAAACATCATGGATTACTTCACTCACTTCAACACTGAGCTGATTCTGCAACCTGTGGACTCACTATCAAGTGTTGTACAACTCATCTTCTCAGTATTTACTTATTTATCTCCTTCACCTTTCTCCATTCCCCTTTCCCTCTCTCTCCTATCTCCTAAACTGCCCATGACCTCACTCTGGTCCTCCTCCACTTTCCCTGCTTTCCATGGCCTCCTGTCTTCTCTTATCAGATTTCCCCTTCACCAGCCCTTTATCATTTTCATCATTTGACTTCCCAGCTCTTTAATTCACCCCTCGCCCTGCCTGTTTCACCTCTGACCTATTACCTTGTACTCCTCACTCTCCTCTATCCACTTCCTCACTTTGACCTCTAATCTCCTTTTTTCCAGTCCTGCTGAAGGGTGTCATTCCGAAACGTTGACTGATGGCTCTTTTCAATAGATGTTGCCTGGCCTTCTGAGTTCATCCAGAATTTGTCGTGAAATGCTTTGCTTTTCAGTATCTGCAAATTTTCTCTTGTTATTTACTTATTTATTATTTGTTTCTTTTGTATTTGCACAATTTGTCTTATTTTGCACATTGATTGTTTGTCCACTTTTGATTGTGTGTAGTTTTACATTTTGTCTGTTGTATTCATGTGTATCTACTGTGAATGCTGACAAGAAAATGGATCTCGGGGTAGTATATGGTGACATAGACATAATTAACTTTGAACAGTGAAGTGGTTTATCTTAGAAGAACTATTTTAATGAATAGCCAGAAATATTACTGGATGAGACACATTCACACCCAGCCAGTGAGAACAGATCAGAGACAGGAGACACTGTAGAGAGTGACTCATGTTTGAACTGCTGTGCTGAAAGGCTTTTCATTCTCTGAAAGGTGGTGACAACATACACTCCATGCTCCTGAGTGAAGTTCCAACAACACAATATCCAGTACACATCAGTCATTCAGTTGTACTCCATCGACCATCATAAAGAATCAAACCCTGCACCACTTACCCATGCTGTTGATTTCAATCACATTTCTGCAGGTGCTGACACTGTTGGAGATGGACACTCTGACCATCTCACTGGACTTGGTTCCATAAACATTTGAGGCTTTGCAATAATACAGATGATTTTTGTATTTTAAGGATTGACAATGTAGATCCAGTTTGTTGGTGTAAGAGACCTTTGAATCCTTAGATGGTGTCTTTTCATGCCATGAGTACTGAATGGGAAGGGATCCATGGACAGACTCGCAGGACACTGACATGGAGTCCCCACAACTTAAGCCACTTGTTGGTGGTGAAAATCGAAGCAAAGGAACAGACAGGGGTTCTGTGGAAAAATCAGTGAACATCTGAAAATTAATCACTCTGAAGATTTCAACAATTCTGTATCTCAAACAGGACTGACCAGTTTGGAATCTCAGCAGCTCATCAACCTCTCTGAGTCTCTGAATCCTCGCAGCTGCCTGAACTGCCGTGTCTGCCATTATCCCAGAACACAGCAGGACTCCAGATCAGGACAGCAGTGAGGACACTGAGTATATGTCAGTGTGAAAATCAGGGGTACAAGCTCTCTCAGCAGCAAGGAGACTGTCCAAAGTGGCACCTAACTGTTTGACTCTGCAAAGGCAGCGTTTATGGGTGTCCTGGAAAACTCTCCATAATGTGAAAGCAGAAACCTGTCGGATATGTACAAATGAATGGTGATTTCGGGAGAGTATAACTGTGATTGGTTTTGGTGATCTTCACTCTGAAGGCAACGGATTAGTACTGGTATCTACTGTGAGACTGGAGATCCAGAAAGGCTGTAGACCATAAGACCATAATATATAGGAGCAAAATTAGGCCATTCTGTTCATTGAGTCTTTTCCACCATTAAGTCATGGCTGGTTTATTATCCCTCTTAATCTATTTCCAGCCGTCTCTCTGAAACCTTTGATGCCCTTTTTAATCAAGAACCTATCAACCTCCATGTTAAAAACACCCAATGATTTGGCCTCCACCACTGCCTGTGGCAATGAATTCCAAGATTCACCAGCCTCTGGCTAAAGAAATTCCTCCTCATCTCTCTTTTAAAGAGATGTCCTTCTATTCTAAGTCTGTGCCCTTTGGTCCTAGATGTTCACACTGTAGGAAACATCCTCTCCACAACCACCTGGCTTTTCCATGCTGGACAGCTTTTCATGAAATCCTCCCTCATTATTCCAAACTCCAGAAAATACAGTCGCAGAAGCTTCAAATGCTCCTCATAAGTTAAGGGAGTGTGACACCTCATGGAATTCAATAGGTGGATTCCTTTAGAATTGATGTACAGAGAATTCTTGGGTTTCAAGTCCATTGCTCCCTGAAAGCAGCAACACAAGTGGATAAAATAGTAATGAAAGCATTCAGCATGTTGGCCTTCTTCATTCTACATATTGGAGACTAAAGATGATAAGGCATTTTGTAACTTTATTAGACTTTGGTTAGGGCACATTTTCAACACAGTAATTTGTAGTTCTGTTGCAAAACTATAGAAAAGATATGGGAGTTTTGGAGAGCGTGAAGAGGTAATCAGGATGACACCAGTGTGGCACGATAGTGTAGTGATTAGCACAATGCTTTACTGTACCAGTGACCTGGGTTCAATTCCTGCTGCTGTCTGTAAGGAGTTTGTATGTTCTCTCTGTGACTGCGTGGAATTCCTCCAGATGCTCTGGTTTCCTCCCGCAATCCAAAGACCAAAAGTTTGTAGGTTAATTGCTCATTGTAAATTGTCCGAGGTTTAGGCTAGGGTTAAATCTGGGGATTACTGGGTGGCGTATCTCAGAGGGCTATAGGAGCTATTCCATGATGTATCTCAATCAATAAATAAACATAAATATATATTTCCTGGATTGCAGTGTATTAGCTGTGGGGAGAAGTTTGTCAAAGTTGGTTTGTTTTCATTGGAGTGTAGGAGGCTGAGGAGTGACCTAATAGAAGTTTAAAAAGTTACATAAGTCAGAAATAGGGAAGATAGTCATAATATTTTTCCCAGAGTTGAAATAGCAAACAGTAGAGAGTATAGTTTGAAGGCAAAAGGGGGAAGGTTTAAAGGACGTTTGTAAGACAAGTTTTTTTCCTACTGAGGGTGGTGACTCCATGGAATACACAGTCAGACTGGGTGGTAGAAAGGGATATCATAACAATATTTTAGAGGCTTTTAGACAAGGTCAAGAAAAGGGAGGGATCGGAGGACTATGGACCATATGCAATGAAATGGAATTAGCTTTGAATGATATGGTCAGTGCTGACATGGTAGACCAAAGATTCTATTCCTGTGCTGGACTGTGTCCCATGTTTTCTCTAATTCAATTACTCTATTTCCCACCAGGAATGGGCCAGAAGAAAAGTCTGGTTGCCGGGAAGTGGATGGTCAGTAAGTGCTGTGGGTGGAGTGTTGGAACACATTGACAGGAATGGAGAGAAAGACGGTGGGGTAGGGGAGTGAGTGACTGGTCCATGAAACAGGGATGGGAAATGGGAGAGCTTGCCCAGTGAGGACTGAACACAGTCTGTTTATCTCTGAGAACTGATTCCCTTTTTATGAATTTTGAGGTATTTAGACCATGAGTAACACTTGCTTCTCATTGATTGTTAGTATCAGATTATTAGTTTCAGTCTGAAGTAAACCTCTGACAGGATGACATTTCATACAGTTCAGAGACAGGAAAACATGCTGAGCCTCCCACTGGAAATTAGTGTCCTGTCTATGCGTCAGACACCGCAACGGGTGAGAACAACATGGCTGGAGTTTCCCCGACTCCTGTCTGCTCCCTATAGTACTCTGCACTGCTTTGGAGCTTCAGGATATCTGTGCTGTCCTGACCTTTCCCAGAGAAAACACAAATCAGACAGTTCACTGGAGGCACCAGGTCAATCAAAGAGAAACGTACCGTCAGATACTTGTAGATCTATGTCAAACACTGGATGATTGCCAGATGTTGTAATTCCACATCTGTAAAGTCCTGAATCTTGAGAGACAAGATTCTTCATAGTAACAGTAAATATTCCCTGAGTTGTGTCATCTCTGATTGTTACTCTTCCATACTGCTTATTTATCCCATTTGTATTCACTAACGATGTGCATCGGTGACCCTGGATGCGGCACAAATACTTTGTGTGTGAATGATACATTGGTGCATAGAGACAATTGATTGTGACCGCTCTTCCCACAACTCCTCTTACTTTATCTTCTGTCCATAAAGCACCTGAAACTGAGGAAAAAGTTTTTCAGAAATTGGACAGGTAAAATCAAATTTACAGAAGCAGATTCAAGATAGTTTAATGTCATTTCCTGCATACAAATGTAAAGAACAACATCATTATTCCTCTGGATCTGTACCAGCACAAAAAACAAATGATAAGGAAAGCATTAGTAATAAAAAGAGATGTTTTATTTAAAGCTGTCGCTGTGTTCTAAGGAATTTGCCACACTGTACAATTGAATTCCACATTGACTGAGAAGACAACAGTATCGTCCCTCATCACGTGCTCCCAGCTCTTCACAAGTAATGATTTTTATTTGATTGGAGTCATCATTATCACTGCCCACTAATGTCTCAGTGTGTTTCCACATTTCTGAGTCAATAGATTACTGATCCTGTCCCATTTGAGGCAGGGGAACACAAGATCAGTGGTGGGTAACTTACTGGAGGCAATTGTGTGGGCCAGGATCGACCTGAATTTCCCAAGGCAAGATCTGATTTGGGATAGTCAAACTGATTTTGTGCATGAGAGAACTTCATCTACAGAATTTTCTGAAGGGCTGATCAAAGGGACTAATGAGGGTAAGGAGTTTAGCAAGGCCTTTGACAAGGTCTAGCATTGTAGACTGTTCTGTAATGTGAGATCACAAGGTAAGCTAACAGGATGGATATTGACCAGACTTGGTGCAAGTAATCCGATTGGTAGTGCAGTGTTATTTATTTGAAAGTTTTAGACTTCATCACCAGTTGAATGCCGTTAGGATCATTGCTCTTATTCAGTAACAAATTACTTGTCATCTACATTGATAATTTCCAATAATAATGTAGTTGGCATGATTAATAATTTGTGGATGACACTGTCGTGCGGTGGGCAGTGAAAAGAGTTGTCGAAGTTTACAATGGGATCTGGAAAAAGAACCTGGGTTCAGCCCCATTACTCTGTGTCAGCAAGATCCCCCCCACCTGAGCCAGTCCCGTCTGCCTGAATTTGACCCGTCTCCCTCTCTTCATGCTGCTACCATTGGGCAGGATTTGCAGGAGTCTTGGGACCCATGCCGTTGGCTCTTGGACCAGCTTGACTTGCCTCAGCACAGAACTGACTCCGTAGCTGTGGACTCACTTTCGGGGGACTCTGCGACTCATGTTCTATATATTATTTCTTTACATATTTTTATTATATGCACGATTCATTCTCTTTTGCACATTGGATGTTTGTTGTGTGTAGTTTGTCCTGGATTCTATTGTGTTACTTTGTTTTGTGGGTGTCTGCAAGAAGATGAATCTTTAGGTTGTTTATGGCCTGCATACTCTGGCAAAAATTAATTTGAACTTTGACCAGGAAAGTAGCCAATGGAACAGCTGAGGGAATTGAACTCAGGCAGTGTGAAGTGAAGCATTTTCATAAATTAAAACTGTACACAACTTACACAGTAGAGAACTAGGACTGCAACTACATAGGTCCCTCAGGGTGGCAACACAGGTGGACAAAATGGTGACGAAAGTATATACCATGCTTGCCTTCATTGGAGAGGTCATTAAGTACAGTTGGGATGGTATGTTACATCAATAACGAATATTCAGAAGACCTCACCTCAATTGCTCTGTGCAATTTCAGAGGAAGGGTGTGATTAAATTAAAGAGTACAGAATACATTCACAAAGACCAACCACTGTGGAACACCACAAGCCACTGACAGCCCCCTTTATTCCCACTCTTTGCCTCCTGCCAGTCAGCTAATCCTCAATGCACATGAGTATCTTTTCTGTAGTGGCATGGGCTCCAATCTTGTTTAGCAGCCTCATGTGTGGCACCTTGTCAAAGGCCTTCCAAAAATCAAGCAAATAACATCCACGGACTCTCCTTTGTCTATCCTGCCTGTTATTTCCTCAAAGAATTCCAATAGCTATTTCAGGTAAGATTTCCCCTGAAGGAAACCATATGTTATCACATGCCTCCAAGTAGCCCGTAACCTCATCCTTAATAATGGACTCCAACATCTTCCCAACTACTGAAGTCAGGTTAACTCATCTGTAATTCCCTTTCTTTTGCCTCCCCTCCTTCTTAAAGAGTGGAGTGACATTTCCAATGCTCCAGTCCTCTGGAACTTTCTAGAACCTAGTGAACTTACTAGGGTCACCTCCCATTCCTTTGACTCTTATTACTATCACTCCAGCGTCATTATCCAGTGGACCAATATCCACTCTCGCTTCTCTTTTCCACTTCATGTATCTGAACATTTTTTGGTATCCTCTTTTATATTATTGGCTAGTTTTTATTTATTTTTTGTCTTTTCTCTCCTTATGGCTTTTCTTGTCACCTTCTATTGTTTTTTTAGAAGTTTCCCAATTCTGTAACATCCCACTAATATTTGCCATATTATATGTCCTTCCTCTTGTTTTTATGACAGTGTCACTGTCTCACAACTGAATACCAGTTCTAGCATCTTCAATGGAGAACCTGGAAGTATGAATGGAACGCTCTCAATTTGTCTGGATATGCAATTCCAACAATGTTTGAGATGCTCCAATTCTTCCGGGAGGAAGTGACAGACTTAACTGTTCTCTGCACTTTATTTCTACCCCATGGTCGCTGCAATGTTTATACAAATGCAAAGAAATTCCTTACCCTCACTAGAAGTATAAGAGCAGCAGTAACCGAGAAACAAAAGTAAATAATTAAATGTATCGAATCCTTGAAAGGAGAACTTACTAGTGCCACCGATTTCTGTAACTTAACTGCAAATGTCTCCGTTTGTGAAGGCTGTTACCTTAACTGTTCCCCTCATTAATTCTCCATTACCATTTGAGGCTCTGCGGTAATATTGATGGTATTTGCGGTTCAGTGTAGAAAGGGGAACATTTGGCACTGATATTAATGCAGAGATAGTGAGGGAGGGACAGGGTCTGGACAAAGATCTTGTGCTCTATCCTAAGGTTGAGCAGGAGACTGCTATTCTTCAGGCACATCCACCAGATGGACAATTCTGCATTCTACAAGCTTACCCTGGGATCAGCACAGTGTCACTGCCAAGGACATCTAATGCTCTGACCCTTCCCAGAGGATGCATGGATGAGACATTTATTTTACTGAAGGCACAAAATCAATCACTGAGAAACCTACCATCAGTTACTTGTAAATATACATCAAACATTGGATCGAAACCTCGTGCTGTAATTCCACATCTGTACCATCCTGTATCTCCAGAGCCAAGATTCTCCATAGTAACAGTAAATATTCCCCGTTCTGGGTTATCTGTGATTGACACTCGTCCACTCCGTCCATATCGCCCATTTGTTTTCACTAAAACTGAACATTGGATAGTCTGTCCACGGCACCAATACTTTGTGTGTGAGCGGTACTTTGCTTCATAGTGACAATCGATTGTGATCGCTCTTCCCACAACTCCTCTTACATTCAGCTCTGCCAACAATGCACCTGAAATGAGGGAGGTATTTTCAGATTTGAGGGGAAAGGAACAACTTAATGCAAATAGTTATCTTTGAAGATTACAGTAAAAACAGGTCCAGGACATGTCAGGCATGTGGTCCATCATGCCACAGTCAATGATTTTAGTCTGAAGTGCAGTCAGTGCTGTTACTGTGTCAGTGCTCTCTCCCCTGTGTCATTACATTGTGGGTTCACTTCCTCTGAATATGTTGGCCTTTCAAACATACACAAAGATCCCAGCTATTTCATTTGGGAGGTGTGTGTGTGTGTGTGTGTGTGTGTGTGTGTGTGTGTGTGTGTGTGTGTGTGTGTGTGTGTGTGTGTGTGTGTGTGTGTGTGTGTGTGTGTGTGTGTGTGTGTGTGTGTGTGTGTGTGTGTGTGTGTGTGTGTCTCTGATTCGATGGAATTCTAGGGATGAGACGGAGGATCGGTAGATTGATTTGAGGACACATTTCAATTCTCTCAATAAGGCCAAAGTCGTGACCTCGTCCTCACTTACAGAGAAGTTTATAAGTTGCAGAAAGAAACCGTTCATGATGTCTGAAACTGTGTCCTCTGGTTCCTATAGAATTGTTATATTTTGTACCTGTCAGATATTTCTATGTGTAGTCAGAAGGTGGTTCAAAAGTGGTTGTTACCACTTTAGTGTCTAGAAATCCAGTTGTGATTTCAATTTCTGTAAGGATACATTGAGTGATTAAATACAATTTATTAAATAATTCTAGAATTAAAAGCCACATATCAATAATAATAATGAGGAACTTCCAGATTGTCAAAATCCCATCTGGATCGGAAAGGCCTTTAGAGACAGAAATCACTCATTCCCACCCCCCCCCCACCCTAGTTTACCTTTGACTCATGAACTAGTAATGTTCTTGACTAACTGCCCCACTGATATGGCCCATGAAAGACTCTGATTTCAAGACAATAACATCGATTATCATAGTGATCCCTGCAAAGTGAGATCAGATTCCAACAATGGTAGACCTGATGTTCTTGCTTAACAGCCTCCAGGAGATTTCTCCACCTGAACATATTCTCCCCCTACCTGGTTCCACACTATTCCCTTTCTCTCCTTGCACTATTCACCAAACTCCACACTCCACCGTTTTTCTTCCCCTTTCCATTTGCTTGTCGTGCTTTACCCCTCCTCAATCCATGAACACCTAGTGGACCCAATCTCACATCTTCCCCTCGCCTATTTACACCATCTCCCTCTCTGCTCACACTTGATGCAGAGTCTAAACCCAAACAGTTGACATTTTCCCTCCCCCTGACAGATGCTGCTCAACCCACTTAGTTCCTCAAAGACTGAACTCTGAGCTCCATTTTCTGACACGTTTCGTGTCTACAGCTATTCAAGCCGCGTTGTGGAAACGGTGTATGACCCCCAAACCAACACCGATTATACAAATGTCCAGTGCTGTCTGTCACTCACCAGGTAGGAAAACAATGAGAAGAATCGAAGTCCACATTGTTTTATTCACAGAGACCCAGCCAGGACCTGTCTGTCCTCAGAGAGAAATAACTGTGAAATAAAAATGAGGAAGAAGACAGGAGGAAGTTCGATCAAAAACCACAACTGGAGTGTGGGAAGTGACGATCTGAAAGCTTTTAGTTATATTTAGCAAGACAGAAACTTTTAAACGTTTCCCAAAGACTAAGCAGAATGTTGAGAAGAGTTAAAATGTTAAGATCAGAAAATGTATCAACAAGATGAGTTGCAATGTAAAAGGCAGACAAAATCGAAAAGAGTGAATACAGAACTGAAGGTGTGATATTTGAATGTGTGGGGTATATGGAATAAAGTAGATGAGCTTGTAGCACAGTTGCAGATTGGCAGGTGTGATGTTATAGGCATCACTAAATCATGGCTGAAAGAAGATTATAGCTGTGAGCTTAATGTATAAGGATAGACATGATATTGAAAGGACAGGCAGGAAGGCAGAGAGGTGGGTGGCTCTGTTGGTAAAAAATGAAATCAATTCATTAGAAATAGGTCACATATGGTAAGACAGTCTTGAATCAATTGTGGATAGAGCTAAGGAATTGCAAAGGTAAAAAGACCCTGATGGGAGTTGTATACAGACCTCCAAACAGTAGTAAGGACGTGGTCAGCAAGTAACAACAGCAGGTAAAAAATGCATGTCAGAAGGGCAAAGTTACAACAATCATGGGGGACTTCAATATACAGATAGATTGGGAAATTAGGTTGGTGCTGGATTCCAGGAGGGGGAATTTCAGCTGATGGGGCTCCGTGCATGGGCAATTGAGGGCATTTTGAGGTTGCAAAGATGTTGGGCTAGCAGCATGAATGCTTCTACTGGACTGGGTACAGGCAGGATGTGGATCTGTTGGTGCACTGCTGCTACGCTAGCATGTCTCAGAAGGTGTAGGCCACTATTCTAGGGTGTCAATGCAGCAATACATTGTGTAGAGCCCCAGTATGGATCTATTGCCCCTCCCAGTAGAAAAAACTATCCCCCAGGCTGGGAAACCATTGGAAGTCACTGGAAGAGGTGCTCAACCTTCTCTCTGAGTATTGGGTGTGGTTGGCAGAGCAGCAGAATACAGTCATGCTACACTGGGTCTGGATGGCACTGTGTTGGCCATTGGCCTCCAGCCCAGTGAGGCTGAAGGAAGGAAGTGACATCCGGGTGACCTGCCTTTCTCCTCACACAAACTGGGGCTCCAGAAACCTCCAGCACCCCAGGCGGCAGTGTTCTACCCCACTGGGACTTAGGACTCTGTTACTAACTGAAGCGTTGCCGAGGATGGCTGAGTCCTCAGGTGGGGGCAGTGTGATGCTCCAGGGCAGGGGTGTGTGGGTGTCATCGACAAACTGCCCCTGCATTTCTGATGGTCAGCACTGTTTATTATTCTTGTGTTAAAATGCTCTTGTGGGATTATGGTTGGAAGGTACAGTTTCTGCAGTTATTTATTTGTGTATTTGTGGGTTACAATGGACTTGGCCAGAACTGATTGGCAATGAACACTGGCAGGGATGATGGCAGAGCAACAGTGGCTGGATTTTCTGGAAGCAATTCTAAAGGCACAAGATATATACATCTCAAAGAGGAAGAAATCTACCAGAAGAAAGATGACACAACAGTGGCAACCAAGAGAAATGAAAGTCAACATAAAACTGAAAGATTGGGAATATAATAGAGCAAAATCTAATGGGAAGTTAGCGGATTGGGAAGTTTTTAAAAACAAGCAGAAGGCAACTAAAAAGTTATTAAGAAGGTAAAAGATGGAATTAAAAATAAAGCTAACCAATAATATAAAAGAGGATACCAAACATTTCATCAGATACATGGCTTGTAAAAGAGAGGTGAGAGTTGATATTGGACTGCCGGAAAATGATGCTGGAGAGGTAAGAATGGGAATCACATAAATGGCTGAGGAACTGAAAAAGTGTTTTGCTTCAGTCTTCACTATGGAAAGCACCAGCTGTAAAGTGGAAGTTCCAGGTGTCAGGGGTCATGAAGGGTGTGAAGTTACCATTACTAGAGAGAAGGTTTTTGGGAAACTGAAAGGTCTGAAGGTAGATAAATTACCTGGACCAGATTGTGTATAGTACAGATTACTGAAAGAGATGGCAGAGGAGACTGCAGAGGCATTAGTAACGATCTTTCAAGAATCACTAGATTCTGGAATGGTTCTGAATGACTGGAAAATTGCAAATGGTACTGCACTCTTCAAGAAGGCAGAGAGGCAGAAGAAAGAAAACTATTGGCCAGTTAGTCTGATGACAATGATTAGGAATATATTGGAGTCGATTATTAAGGATGAGATCTCAGGGTACTTGGAGGCACATGATCAAATAGGCCAAAGTCAGTATTGTTTCCTCAAGGGAGAATCTTGCCTGACAAACATGCTGAAATTCTTTGAAGAAATAATAAGCAGGACAGACAAAGGAGAAATGGTTGATTTTGCGTACTTGGATTTTCAGAAGGCCTTTAACAAGGTGCCACACATGAGGCTGGTTACAAGCTATGAAGTATTAGAGGAAAGATTCTAGCAGAGATCGAGCATTGGCTGATTGGCAAGAGGCAAATAGTGGAAATAAAGGGAGACTTTTCTGGTTTGCTGATTATGAGTAGTGGTATTATATTGGTTTATTACATTTGTTTTAGGGGAAAGCAGTGCAGAATATTAGCTATGAATGTATAACTGCTTAAATTCTGTACATTGTATAGTAAGTGCTGACTCTGTTGCATCAGTCACTGCTGTCATCTGTGTAATGTTCATCTCAGTGAAGGATGTGGTCAGAACTTCTGTTTTCTTTATTTGTCTTACCAAACTGAATATAGAGAAGTAACAACAGATGCTACACATTGACCTATTGCTCCACTCTCTTCCTGCATTGCCTCATCAATTCTTGGAAAACTTTTCAACAACCATGGGTCAATATGCTGATGAGAACAAGTGCAGAGATACAAAACATCTTCAGCAAAACATTGATAATTCTCTAAATTCTGTTTCGTGAGTCAAGTTAAGAGGACAGAATTTTGAAGCACATCCATTCAGAATTCCTTTGGGATGTCCTCAGACAGGGAAAGGTTCCTGTTCAGAATCAGAATCAGGTTTGTTTTCACTGTCTTCTGATGTAAAATCCGCTGTTTTGCAGCAGAAAAAACAATGAACAAGTTCCTTCCCTCTGACAATTAATGAGCTTGGGTTTAAAAGGTCCAGATTCACAAGTGGGACCACTGTAAATGGAATTACCTCCAGCTAATCAAATCCGATCAGATAACTCTGACCTGTAGAGGTCAAGAGCTCCAAACAGACTCGTGTTTTTGCTTCACATCCTCACACAGCAAGTGAAGGATATTGTGCATATTCCTCCTTGTCAGTGAGGCATTTCAAAGTTCAAAATTCAAATGAAATTTATTATCAATGGACATATGACACCATTAACAACCCTGATTATATTTACAACAATGCAGTTCACATTCTGTTTTATTTCCAAGACATTTTATTCCATGTGTGTACATTTATGGGTTAGAGGCGCATGTTAGTAATGAGAAAAGTTACACAGTCTGTTTGCAGGTTTACACCCTGATGACCAATGCAAGTTGCAATAATTTGCAGCTCACTCATTTTAATCAGCATCAACTTTATTTTCATGCTTGAATCTCTTTCTCAATCCATTTCTTCAATATGTGTTACGCTAGGACAGTGGTAATGCACCTTATCAAAGTTCAAAAAGAGCTGCTGCATGCTTCTTGGAGAAACGTCACTCTGGGACAATATCCCTTGCTCCGTCACTCTTCAGGACGGACATGTCACTCAGTGGTTTGGACTGATATTATTATAATCATTTATTTTTGTGAATCTATGTGCTATTTTAACTTTATGTGCCATGTGGTGTGTGCTGTGTGTTAAGGTATGTACTGTATTTTTCACCTTGGCCCTGAAGGAACACTGTTTTGTTTAGCTGTTTCATGTGCATGGTTGAATGACAATTAAACAAACTTCAGATTGAACTTGAAAAGGAGTGAATAATCCTTTGTATTTTCTAACTTCATGACTATAATGACAATATTGCAGTTCACGTCTTATTTTCAAGAACCTTTATTGCACATTCATGGGTCATAGTCACAGATCAGTACTGAGAAAAGTTACACCATCTATTTGCAGATTCACGTCCTGATGACTGATGCAAGCTGCAAAAGTTTGCAACTGATTCATTTTATTCAGCACCCAACTTTTATTTCCATTGATCGTTCTCCTTTAAGTCCCTTGTACAGTGACTGGAAATTTTTCATGGTAGTGTCTGTTTCTCATTCCATTTTTACAAAATAGGACAGACAGGAGATTCTTTAGCAGAAAAAGAGACAGCAGGATAGTGTGTTGTCTGCTGTGAACTAGGGTCCAGTATGTCTCAGAATGGTTGCAGAATATTCTTGAAGGGGAGGGTCAGCAGCTGGAAGTCATGGTACATGTTGGTACCAGTGAGATAGGCAGGAGAGGGGTAGAGGTGCTGCGCCACACTTTTAGGGAGTTAGGCAAGAGACTGAAGAGCGGAACCTCCAAGGTGGTAATCTCCAGATTACTCGCGGTGTCACAAGCTGGTGAAGGTCAGAACAGGAAGATAACACTGATGAATGAGTGGCTGAGGAAATGGTGCAGGAGGCAGAGTTTCAAGTTTTTGGATAATTGGCGGCTGAACTTAGAGTGGGGATCAATATGTGGAACTATTATGTTGCGGCCAAAACAAAGACCTGGATGTCTCAGATGCAGGAATGTCTGCTGAGCGTGGCAGCCTAGAAGTTTTAAAAAGGACTGAGAGGGAGGCAAAAGAGTTGGGAGAGTAGCATTGCTAATCAGGGATAGTATCATGGCTGCAGAAAAGGAGGAAGTCATGGAGAGATTGTCTACTGAGTCATTGTGGGTGGAAGTCAGAAACAGGGAGGGGGCTAAAATTTACTGGGTGTATTTTATAGACCATCACCCAATAGTAACAGAGACATCGAGGAGCAGATAAGGAGACAGAATTTGGAATGGTGCAAAAATAAAAGGGTTGTTGTGATGGGTGATTTTAAGTTTCCTAATATTGACTAGCATCTCCTTCGAGCAACGGGTTTAGATGGGGTGGAATTTGTTAGGTGTGTTCAGGAAGGTTTCATGACATAATACATAAGTAAGTCAACTAGAGAAGTGGCTGTACTTGATCTGGTATTGGGAAATGAACTGTCAGGTGTCAGATCTCTTGGTTGGAGAGCATTTTGGAGATAGTGATCACAACTCTTTCTGCTTTACCTTAGCGCTAGAAAGGGATAGGAACAGACTATTTGGGAAAACATTACATTGGGGCAGGGGGAAATATGATGCTACGAGGCAGGCACTTGGAAACATAAATTGGGAGCAGATGTTCTCAGGGAAATGCATGGCAAAAGTGTGGCAAATGTTCAGGGACCATTCGCATGGAGTTCTGCATGGGTATGTTCTATTGAGACAGGGAAAGGATGGTAGGGTAAAAACATCATGGTGTACAAAGTATGTAGAAAATCTAGTTAAAACGTAAAGAAAAACTTACAAAACGTTCAAGAAACTAGGTATTATTAAAGCTCAAGAAAATTACAAGGGTGCCAGAAAGGAGCTCAAGAATAAAACTATGAGAGCCAGAAGGGGCCATGAGAAGGCCCTGGTAAACAGGATGAAGGAAAAACCAAAGGCGTTCTACTATTATGTGAAGAGCAGGGGGATGAGCCGTGTGAGAATAGGACCAATCAGGACCGATAGTGAAAAGATGTGTATGGAGTCGATGGAGGTAGCAGATGAACTTAATGTATACTTTGCTTCATTACTCACCAACGAAAAGGAGCTTAACAATTGTGGGGATGACATACAGCAGATTGAATCACTTGAGTGTATAAACATTAAGAAAGAGGATCTGCTGGAGCTTTTGATAGGTATTAAGTTAGATGAGTCACCGGGACCAATTATGATATACTCCAGGCTACTGTGGGAAGCGAGGAAGGAGATTGCTGAGCCTCTGGTGATGATTTTTGTATCATCAATAGGGACGGGAGAAGTACCAGAGGACTGCATAGTTGCAAACTTTGTTCACTTGTTCAGGAAAGGGATTAGAGATACCCCAGGAAATTCAATTCAGTCAGTTCAATTCAGTTCCGTTTCAGTTTATTGTCATTTAGAAACCACAATGCAATGCAGTTAACAAATGAGACAACGTTCCTCCAGAATGATATCACAAAAGCACACGACAAAACAGACTGTACCAGAAAATCCACATAACGTTTGGTAATCCCCAGATCCAGAGTCCGGAGAGACTGCTGCGTATTAATATCACGCTACCATCTTAGCGCATTCCCTGGAAAGGAGCTCCAAATCCACCAGACAAAACAAGACCACCCAGACACACCAAGTCAGGAGACCAATTCTGCCACCCAACAAACCAGAAACTAAAGCTACAAGACCTACACAAAACCACATAGTTACATATAGTTATAGATAACATATAGTTACAACAGTGCAGACAATACAATAATTGATTAAAAAGAAAAGACCATGGGCACAGTAAAAATAGTCCAAAGATGTTAGAAGACTATAAGTTCTAAAGAAACCACCATACAGTTGCCACAAGCCCTCAGGGTCCTGATAGACTCGTCATCCCACGCCGGCGGCAGAAGGGTATACCCCCGCTATGGACTTCCACGGCGCCGCCGGACACAGCCTAGCAGATGCAGCACACAGTGAAAGCACCCCGACCGAAGCGGACTCCAAGTCCGTTGAACATCCGATCCTCTGACGATCCCCTACAGCACAGCCTCTCTGAGCAGTGTCCTCTGCCAGACACACTATGACGTCCCCTCCAAATGCCACCAGCAACACGACCCCGAGGACTGGGGGCCTGTTCTTCGCAGCAGAGACCCGAACCCCTTCACTGACCTCTTATAGATCAGTGACACTCACTTCAGTGGTGGGCAAGTTGTTAGAGAAGATCCTGAGAGGTAGGATTTATGAACATTTGAAAAGACATTGTCACCAGATTCAGATACGGCCCAAGTGCGGAGTGAGAGAAACTGAAGCAGTTTGATATTTCACAGTCTTCAATGTGAACAATGTTAAAGGGAAAAAGAAAACAGTAACTGCTAGGCCACACAGGGCCGTTGACTAAAACACTCAAATGGAAAATAAAGGCTACACTGCGACTGAAAAGAACAACTAAGAGAAAAATGAATACCGCTGGTCTTCACAGCCAGTTGATAGTCCAATTTCTCAGCCAAGGCAGAATGCAGATAACGAAGTGTAGCTATGTCCAAGTCTCGAAAAAATACTACAACGGAATGAATGGTGTTAAATACTATCCCAATGAAATAATAAATAGCTGGCGCATGCATATTCATGTGTGCAATTGTTGAATCTCCTGCGCCGCTGAATCCGTGGTTGTAACAGACATAATCTGATTAGGGATAGCAGCATGGCTTTGTCAAGGGCACATCAAGCCTTATGAACCTGATTGAATTCTTGGAGTATGTAACAAAACCATTGATGAAGGTAGAGCAGTGGATGTAGTGTATATGAATTTCAGTAAGGCATTTGATAAGGTCCCCCGGCAAAGCTCATTTAGAAAATATTGAGGCATGGGATACAAGGAGACCTTGCTTTGTGAATCCAGAATTGGCTTGTCCACAGAAGGAAAAGAGTGGTTGTATATGGTTTGTATTCTGCATGGAGGAGGGTGAACAGTGGTGCTCCACAGTGATTTGTTCTGGGACCCCTCTTCTTTGTAATTTTTATAAGTGACCTGAATGAGGAAGTAGAAGGGTGTTAATGGCACAAAAGTTGGGGATGTTGTGGATAGTCTCGAGAGTTGTCAGAGATTACAGTGCAATGTCGATAGGGTGCAGAACTGGATTGAGAATTAGCAGATATATAAGACGTTAGTTAGAACTCACTTGGAGTACTGTCTTCATTTCTGATCACCCCACTACAGGAAGGATGTGGATACTATAGAGACAGTGCATAGTAGATTTAAAAGGATATTGCCTGGATTGGAGATCATGCCCAATGAGAATAGGTTGAGGGAACTTGTCCTTTACTTCTTGGATTGATGGAGGATGAGAGATGTCCTGAAAGAGGTACAAGATGATGAGAGGCATTGATAGTGTGGACAGCCGGAGGCTTTTTCCCAGGGTTGAAATGGCTAACGTGAGGGATCATAGTTATAAGGTGTTTGGAAGTAGGTACAAGTTTTAAGTGAGAGGTGAGTTTTTCACAAAGAGTTGTCATTGCGTGGTATGCACTGCTGGCAACGGTGGTGAAGATGGGATTCAATAGGGTCTTTTAAGGGACTCGTAGATAGGTAAATGGAGCTCAGAAAAATAGAGGGCTATGCAGTACGGAAATTCTAGGCAGTTTCTAGAATAGTTTACATGGTCGACATAACTTTGTCGGCTGATGGGGCTGTAATGTGCTGTAAACTTCTGTGATCTATGCTCTAAAATGTGTAACAGTTGGTAAGTAATCAGGCACCTTATCAAAGCTCAAAAAGTTTAAAGCAAATTTATTATCAAAATTTGGAAATACCACTATATATGAAGAAAGTGTAATTCGGAAAAGTGGAGAAAAAGAAAACAGTTTTGTTATTTGTAGCAACACACACAAAATGCTGGAGGATTTTGTCAGACCAGGCAGCATCAATGGAAAAGAGTACAGTCAACATTTCACATAGAACAGTAAAGCACAGTATGGACCTTTCGGCAGACAATACTCAGACAATCTATACTCCCTGATCAGCTTAACTTATCCCTCCTACATCGCCCATAACACTCTATTTTTCACACATACATGTGTGTACCTATCTGTGAGCCTCTTATATGTCCCTATTATATCAGCCTCTACCCCCATGCCTGCCGTGCATTTCAAGGACGTACCAGTCTGTGTGGAAAAAAACTTACCTCTTATATTTCCCCTAAATTTTCTTTCACTCACCTTAAATGAATGTCCTCTGGTATTGGTGATTGTCACCATGGGAAAGGGGTGCTGGCTGTCCACTCAATCTATGCCTTATACTCTACAATACTCCGAGTGTGATCAAATCAGAGTTTTATAGAGCTGCAACATTACCTTGCAGCTCTGGAAATCAGTCCCCTTGACTAATGAAGTCCAGCACATCATACACCTTCTTTAACATCCTTTTAACTTGTGCAGCAACTTTGAGGAATCTACATACTTGGACACCAATATCCCTCTGTACCTCCACATTGCTCAGAGTTCTGCCATTAACCTTGTAATGGCCTTCAAATTCAAACATCTAATGTGTTCCGTCCACTTATTTTTGTCTGCCCAACGTGCTCTTTGTATGTGTCATATTTTATTGCTCCTTCTGCAAGTTTCACCTTTAAACCTGCATTTGTTTGGTGAATGTGAGACCCTGACACAATGGTAACATAATCTGTTCAGCCTGGCCAGTTTGTGTTCAGATATTGCCATTTGTTTACACTGACTTTCATTCCTGACTGCAATTCAATTGCGTCCCTGTCTGTGGTTTCCTTTGAAACAGCAATTTTAGCTGTTCTCTTGAATGTGAGTTGTGCTTCAGTTAGGAGCCATTTTTGAATGCTTTCTTGTAAGATTCCACAAATTAAATAATCTTTCAATGCATCACCAAGCCCATCATTGAGCTGACGATGCTCAGACAATGTCTTCAATTCAGCCACAAATGCTGAAGTGGGCTGCCTTGCTTTCTTATTCCGCAAATGAAACCTAAAGCTTTCTGTAAGTGACAGATAGATAGATAGATAGATAGATAGATAGATAGATAGATACTTTATTCATCCCCATGGGGAAATTCAACATTTTTTCCAATGTCCCATACACTTATTGTAGCAAAACTAATTACATACAATACTTAACTCAGTAAAAATATAATATGCATCTAAAATCACCCTCTCAAAAAGCATTAATAATAGCTTTTAAAAAGTTCTTAAATAGTTTACTTAAATACATTGAGTCCTAACCCCGGCACTTTAACCTATCTTACTCCTGGCGGTTGAATTGTAAAGCCGAATGGCATTGGGGAGTATTGATCTCTTCATCCTGTCTGAGGAGCATTGCATCGAAAGCACCCTGTCGCTGAAACTGCTTCTCTGTCTATACAATAGACAATAGCATTGTTTCTAAATGTTCTAATATGAGAATATTAGCAAAGCTATTTTCTGCTGGTTTGTTTGGAGCAGGCAAATTTCAAAGCAAACACTATGCCTTTAAAGGCAAAGCTCTCAGCAATATTGTCACTCATTTCTCGGTGACTATTACATTTGCTTCAAACTAATGTTGAATTAGCTCAGTATACATATTCCAGTTATCTGCTATGGAATCCAACGAGCCAATCTTTCTGATGTAGCCAGCTGTTTCTGCTGTTTTAAATGATGATTATCGATCGGTACCAGCTCTTTATGAATGGATGAATTCTTCTGGTTTCTGACATCTTTTGAACTTGATTGTGTCCTCCCTTCAGAAGAACATATGCTGGCTGTATTTTCTATTAAATATGACCATCTCTGCACGTGCTTGGCTCCGATTTCTTTTTAACTCTTTTTTTTTACTTAAAATCTTTCGCTGCACTTCAACAGGTTGACAGCCATCTAACATTTATTTTAAAGATACATCGTCACCAATGCTATGTTTTGTAACCTTAAAACACCAAACTAATTCAACAGAAAATATAAGAGTCAGGGAATGTGGATCTAAAACTTCATTCTTCACTTCAAGTGAGGCGTGCATGTATCATGTGAATTGCATACATCATCATGCTGGCTTATATTTTATGATCTTATGGTGTTGATTTCATCAAGAAAATCCAGGAGCCTAAATGTGATCTGTTCACCATGTTTAAATTTTATTCTCAACTAAACCAAAAGGATAAATCTCTTATTAACATCAACAATTTATTAATAAGGATACTAACTGATTATTGAAACATACAACAATCACCTCAGGCTTTTGAATCCACAGCATTTAATAGAGTAAAATGGTCTTAAGCAGTTCACAGCCATGATAGGGTTAAAAATTGTTGCTTGTGCAACAAAAAGAAAACATTGTGAAAAAATGCCATGCGATTCAGATCTGTGGAGGTGACATGTTGAAAATGGAATGCTATAAAAAAATCAATGTCCTGAGGTATGGTAACATTATTTCTTTACCTTCATGAAGTTGATAATGAATGAAAAGAGGGTTTAATATTCCACAAATGTTAAATTTGCACAAATTCGGAAGAAGTATGAATATTTGATCTTGGTGTGAAATTCCAGCACAATCTGTGTGATTCAGAAGCCTTCACTTTACCTTATAGACCAGTCTGGGAGGAGCTGATTCATCCGGCTTCTGTAAAAGGCAATGTTCAAATCATCAGACTCATCGACACTTGGAACTCTGCTATACAGTTGTGTCTGGAGCTTGGACTCCAATATATACACATCAAACATTCTGCACACATACAGTGTGTCAACATCTTGACAATATCATCTGTAAATAGCTTTAGATTGACCATTGGATAAGAAATAGTAAATGCGTTTAAATGTCTTCCCACAAATGATCAGTACATATGAAAGCAAATTCCAACAACGTCCAGAAGCCTACCTTAGTTTTCCTTGTGAACCATGAGACTAAAATAGTGCAGATCATCAGCAGAGTGTAGAGCACCCAACGACCAACCATCCATATCATGGAACTGAGCAAAGGGGAACAGATACAGAACTGATGAGAAGAAATGAGAGGGCTTTGTGTTTGAAACATTTACCTCCTGTTTCCTCTGCAACCTTAGAGGAGTGGAGCGAGGTAAATAAACAGAGCCAGAGGAGTTCAATTAGAAGAGTAAAGTAGTGTTGACTGAACAGTGGGTTGGAGAAAGGAGAAAAACCTGATCATCATTTGGAACTGAACCAAATTTTCTCCAGGCAATGGCAACATCTTGCATTGCAGTCATTCATTGATACTATGATAATTGTTGGAATTACTGAGTATGCCTACTAGAAAATCAATCTTCGGGTTGTTTAATAAATTTAACTTGATAATAAATTTATTTTGAGCTTTGAAATCTTTTCTGCATTTCATCCAGTTCAATAACATCTCTTTTTTCTTAGCATATTACCAACTGCCCCTCTCATGTGTCATCTCTGATATTATTCTTCCATACTGTTCACTTTTCCCATTTGTATTCACTAACAATGTGCACTGGTGATCCCACATGCGGCACAAATACTTTGTGTGTGAACGGTATATTGGAGCATATTGACAATCGATTGTGATTGCTTTTCCCACAACTTCTCTTATTTTATCTTTTTCCCATAAAGCACCTGAAACTGTAGGAAAAATTCTTCAGAAAATTAACAGGTAAAATCAAATTTACACAAGCAGATTCACGATTGTTTAATGTCATTTCTGTCAATTGGTATAATTGAATTCCACATAGACTGAGAAGACAACAGCATCATCCCTCATCACGTGCACACAGCTCTTCACAAGTAATGGTTTTTATTTGATTGGAGTCATCATTGTCACTGCCCACTAATGTCCCAGTGTGTCTCCACATTTCTGAGTCAATGGAGTTCCTGACCCATCGTATTCCAGTCAGGTGGGCATACGATCAGTGGTAGATAAATTACTGGAGGTTATTGTGTGAGACTGGATCTACCTGAATTTGCAAAGGATCCTGTTGTGTTTCTTTGTGTTGTGCATGTGTGAAAGAAGATGAAACTCTAGGTTGTTTATGGTCTACATACTTTGATAAGAAGTTTACACTGAATTTTGAACTTGGAAAGTGGCTAATGGAATGACTGATGGAATTGAACTGAGGCAATGTAAAATGCTGTAGTTTGGGAAATTGAACAAGGGCAAAACTTATACAGTAGAGAACTAGGTATATGACTACACAGATGCCTGAAAATGGCAACACAATTCCTGAAATTGGCAACACAGCTGGACAAAGTGCTGAACTAGGAATATGGCCTGCTTGCCTTCATTGGATGGGGCACTAAGTACAGTTGCGATGGCATCTTAGAGATATAAAGGACATTGACAAGACCTCAATTTGACTACTCCGTGCAGTTCCAAAGGAAGAGAGTGATTAAATTAGAGAAGGTACAGAAAACATTTACAAAGATGCTGCCGGGACTGGAGGGTTTGCTTATGGATAAAGTTTCAGTTTGAAACTTGGATGTGCACGTTCAACTATGTTTGCGATGTTCCACATTTGAATGGAGTAAGTGACAGATTATAACATTGCATTAAGGTAGTACAAGGAAAAACAGGAACAGAATGCAGAATAAAGTGTTACAGTTACAAAGAAAGTGCCATGCAGTAGACAATGAGGTGCAAGTGGAGTTAGATTATAAGATCAAACACCCATTTTTTCATCCTAGGAGACCATCCAATGGTTTAGTAACAATGAGAAAGAAGCTGTCGTTGAAGACTGTGGTACATGCTTTCAGACTTTTGTAATTTCTGCCCGATAGGAGAGAAGAGGAAGGGAATATGTCAGTGGCTAAAAGATGGCTGCAAATGTGTTGGCACATGGCCAAGTGGCTAAGGCGGTAGTCTAGTGATCTGAAGGTCACTAGTTCAAGCCTCAGCTGAGGCAACATGTAGGGTCGTTGAGCAAGGCACATAACCACACATTGCTCTGTGACGACACCAGTGCCAAGCTGTTTCGACCTAGTGCCCTTCCCTTGGACAACATTTGTAGCGTGGAGAGGGGAGACTTGCAGCTTGGGCAACTGCCTGTCTTCCATACAAACTTGTCCAGGCCTCAGTCAAGTTCAAAGTTGATGGACAGCCGAAGAAGAAGAAAGAAGAAGAAGTTATTGGGAACTGAATGTCCAAGGATATACAGGGTATCTGAAAGATCGGTTAGTAGGCAGAAGGGGTGGTGTGACCGTGTGTATAAGAAATAATATTAAATCATTAGAAAGGGATGACATAGGATTGGAAGGTGTAGGATCTCTATGGGTTGAGTTAAGAAATGGCAAGGGTAAATGGACCCTAATAGCAATTGTGTACAGACATCCAAACAGCAGCTGGGATGTGGAATACAAACTTCATCAGGAGATAGATAGGGCATGTGATAAGGGTAATGTCATGATAATCTTTGGGGATTTTAACATGAAAGCGGATTGGGAAAACCAGGTCAGTACTGGATCTCAAGAGATAAGAATTGTAGAATGTCTAAGGGATGGCTTTTTAGAACAGCTTGTTGTTGAGTCCACTAGGGGATCGGCTGTGCTGGATTGGGTGTTTTGCAATGATCCGGAGGTGATAAGAAGCTTAAGGTTAAGGAATACTTCAGGAACAGTGATCACACTATGATTGTTCACTTTGAAATTTGAGAAGGAGAAATTAAATTCTAATGTGTTGGCATTTTGGTGGAATAAAGGAAATTAGAATGGCATGAGAGGGGAACTGGCCAATGTTGACTGGAAAGGGACACTTGCAGGAAGGATAGCAGAGCAGTAATGGCTGGACATTCTGCAAAATATGAGGGATGTGCAAGGCAGATATATTGCAAATAAGAAGAAATTTTCGAATGAAGAAGGCTGACAAGTGAAATCAGAGCCACAGTAAAAGCAAAAGAGAGGGCACACAAGGAAGCCAGAGCTAGCGGGGAGATAGAAGATTGGGAAGCTTTTAAAAACTTGCAGAAAGAAACTAAGAAAATCATTGGGAAGGAAAAGAAGAATTATGAGAGGAAGCTGGTAACTAATATCAAAGAAGATACAAAAAGCTTTTTTAAGTATATAAAGGGTAAAAAAGAGTCGAGGGTACATATAGGACCAATAGAAAATGACACTGGAGATTTGTAATGATAGACCCAGAGATGGTATATTTTGCAACAGTCTTCACAGTGGAAGACATTGGCAGTATACTGGATATTTAAGAGTGTCAGGGAAGTGAAGTATGTGCAGTGAAAATTATGACTGAGAATGTGGTCAGTAAGCTTAATGGTCTGAAGGTGGATAAATCTCCTGGACCAGAAAGCCTGCAGTGAACGTCTCAGGGCAAGCTGTTTGACATCTCATGAGCTCCTCCAAACACACATTGTAGATGAGATGTCCACTGCTGTTACACTGACCAGCACTTAGAGAAATAACTTGAAGTGTGATGTCCTCAGCCTGTAATTCAGCAGGAACTTTGCCTTGCTGTGACTTTCGCTGCTGTGGCATCAGTGGTAAAGAAGCTTTGCAAGAGAGACTTTCACGTCTATTAAAAGGAAAAGAGCAACGAGGAAGAGAATAGGCTCCCAAATGGATTAATGTGATCATCCATACGTGGAGCTACAGGAGAGTGGTTCGCCATTTATTCTTGGCCATTTGTATATTCTGATATTTACACAGCACTTTTCATGAGCTCAGGATGTCTGCAGCTCAGAAAATCAATATTAGACACGGTTGACAGTGTGGGAACCTGCAACAGCCATTCTGCTCACAGCAAAGTCTCACAAGCAGAAATGTGATCATGGCCAATGATGGTGATGTTGATTGAAGAATAACTATTGTCCAGGCCATTTAGGAACTCTTCCAGCACTTAGAGAAATAACTTGGTGTGATACCCTCAGCCTGTTGTTCAGCAGGGAATTTGCCTTGCTGTGACTTTCTCTGCTGTGGCACCAATGGGAAAGAAGCATTGCAAGAGCTTCACAAGTGCAATTCAACTTATGTCATGGGATATAGTTAGTAATGGGACTGTCATGGTAAACATTACAGGGAGCACCCTCTGAGTCATGGAAAATTGAAGAATTTATTCTAATTTCTTCACCACAGATATAACACAGCAGTGTGATGTAAACATGACACCATTTACATTCCACTGCAGATCAGGAGAGTTCAGGAATAGTACATTCCTGTAAGGGTGAAGTGCAAAACAGGCAGGATTTGGAAATCCTGGTTGACAAGGGATATTGAGATACTGGTCAGGAAAAACAAGACATTTGACGGGTATAGCCAGCTGGGATCAAGTGAATCCCTTGAGGAATATACGAGATGTAGGTTTACAATTAGAAGAGATCAGGAAAGCAGACAGAGGATATGAGGTAATTCAAGCAGATAAGGTAAAAGAGAATTCTGAGTGATTTATAAGTGTATTAAAAGGAACAGAGTATTAAGGGAGAGATTAATTATTATTAGATAGGGAAGTAGGGTTGATTGTAAAATGATATCCTTGTAGATTCCAAATGACTAGCTGACAGAATATACCTCACTGTCTGTAAATTATGATAGCTAATTATTCGACTACCCCCATGATGTATTTCCTGTCTTCTCTCTCTGTCACTGTCTCTCTCTCACTCTCTCTCTCTAACAAAACAGACAACTTTCAGAGTAGTGTTATCCCCTAGTCACTGTTTGTTGCAAAGATTTGAACAAAAGGAGTGCATTCTTTTCCAAAGAGAAATTCCCTAAATGATCAATACCTGAGATATTGGCAGAAAAATGCGAGGAATATTCAGCATGTTAGATGGCAGCTGTGGAGAGTGGAACAGCTGATCCTTCAAGGATTAATGTGATCATCCATATGTGGAGCTGTAGGAGACCAGTGAGGTCTTAAATGAATATTTCACATCTTTATTTACTATGGAGTAGGCCATGGAAGATAAGTAATTAAGGGAAATGAATAGAGTTCCTTGGAATATATTATTATTACAAAAGAGGAGTTGTTGTCAGTGTTGAAGAATATAATTTTTGGTTAATTTCATAGGGCTTGAGCAGGTGAAGCCCAGTGAATTATGAGAAGCTGGCGCGGAAATGACTAATGCCTTAGCAGAGATACTCGCATCATCGTTACCACAAGTGAGGTAACAGAAGTCCAGAGGATTGAAGGCAAATGTTGTGTCTTTATTAAAAAGGGATACAAAGGCACAGCAGGCAGCTGCAGGCCAGTGAGACCAACATCAGTGGAAGGAACGTTACAGGAGAGGATTCTGAGCAATTGGATAAGCGAGGACTGATGAGAGATAGACAGCATGGGGAATCAGATCTCACCAATATGATGGAGATTTTGTAGAGCTGACATTGTCACGATGTACGCTGGCAATGTTGGAACCCAATTACATAGGAAAGCCAAACTCCAATGTAGAGATGGTTACCAAAGTTTATTCATAGGAATTCCACCAGAATATCAATGGCTTGGCTGAGCGGCAACTGCAACACCGAACGCTCTGAAATAGGACCTCGCGATTAACGCTAATCCGGCATCTGCTTAAGTTATACAAGTTACATGGAATTCCTGAACGCAAACAGGAGAAAATCTGGAGGTGCTGGAAATTCAAGCACCACACACAAAATGCTGGTAGAACACAGAAGGGCCTGCTGCATTCCACCAGCATTTTGTGTGTGTTGCTGGAATTCCTGAGTCTATCAAAATAAACTTAACAAGTTTAAAGAGAAAGCACTGGGGTCCATACTACAAAGAGCGAGTTGCTCAAGCAAAAACCAAGGATCTCTAAAGGATTAACGATACTTGTTAAACTACAATTAAGTAATTCAGGTGCTCTGAAAACTTTGGAGCTCAATGCTCTCTGGCTCCCCGCACAGGCCCAAAGAGCTCATTACAGACAGAAAGGATTAATGAGGGTAGGGTAATGGATTTTGTCTACATGAACCTTAGTAAGGCCTTTGACAAGTACACTACTCCAGAGGTTTAGATCAACATGGGATTCGGTGTGAGGTACCTAATTAAATAGAACTTTGGCTTGGTTGAAGGAGTTAGCGGGTTGTAGTGGGGTTCTTGAAACTGGAGGTTTTGACTTTTAATAAGTTAAACCAGTGCAAGACATACACAGTAAAATGGTTGGAGAATGTTCCAGAAAAGAGATTGAGGCTTCCTGGTACATTGTTACCTGAAAGTGGTGACACAGGTAAACAGGGTATTGAAGAAGGCATTTGGTACATTTACTTTGTTGGTCAGGGCATTGAGTACAAGATAATTATATTATGTTATGGCTGTACAAGATGTTAGTGAGACCACTCTTCAAATACCATGTAAAGTTGTGGTCTCCCAGTTATAAGGAAGATATCATGAGATTGGAAAGAGGGCCGCAGAAAATTCATGAGGACATTCCTGAGAATGGAGGGCTGGGGTTATAATGGAGGCTTGGATATGATGAGACTTTTGCCCTGGTGTTTAGAATGCTGATGGGTCATTTAACAGAGGTATATAAAATCATGAGGGGCGTCGATAAGGTGAATGATTACTGTCAATTTACAAGGGGAGCGGACAGTAAAGTGACCAGCTGCAGGCTAAAATTGAGTAGGGGAAGGACCTAAGGAGCAACTTTACATACAAAGGCTCTTGTGTATATGGAACAAGCTGCCAGAGCAATCCTTAGAAGTGGATACATTTACAAAATTTAAAAGACATTTTGACAGATACGTGGATAGGAAAGGCTTAGAGCAGGGGTTACCATAGAACCATAGAACCATAGAACACTACAGACCCTTCAGCCCTCCATGTTGTGCCGACCCATATAATCCTTAAGAAAAAGTACTGAACCCACACTCCCTCATAACCCTTCATTTTTCTTTCATCCATGTGCCTGTCCAAGAGGCTCTTAAATACCCCTAATGTTTTAGCCTCCACCACCATCCCTGGCAAGTCATTCCAGGCACTCACAACCCTCTGTGTAAAAAACTTACCCCTGATGTCTCCCCTAAACTTCCCTCCCTTAATTTTGTACACAATGCCCTCTGGTGTTTGCTATTGGTGCCCTGGGTAACAGGTACTGATTATCCACCCTATCTATGTCTCTCAAAAGTTCACAAACTTTTTTATGCCATGGACCTTACAATACTTAATTCATGCACTTCATTTTGTGTATTTATGTGTAATCCATCTGTAGATTTCATCCTCATTTTCATAAGTTATTATGCATTATGTAAACTACGGTACTTTACAATTTGTTTTGGAGAAACAGTGTTTCACTGGACAGTATGCATATAAATGACAGTAAACTTGAGTTGACTGGACTGGACTGGACTTGACACTAAGTTGGGAACACCTGGCAGAGAAGAATATGGGATAAATGAAATTAAACGTGCCAAGCTGAGATGAACATCTTGGTTGGTTTGGATGTGTCAGGCTGAAGGGCCTGTTGTTCTAATATATAACAATGACTTTATAACTCCAGACATGAGCTTCAACTACTATGCTTAAATTATTAAATATTTGGGAAAAAAAATTTATCTTTGATCTCAGGCTTGATGCATACTCAGTTTCCAATACATCATTTCATTGAAGTTAATCATGTTAAATATGTTTAACACCAGTTAAAGAGAAACATATTTCTCTCCCAGCTGGCTCTGTTTGAAAGCAGTTACAGTGAAACAACCGGAAGAGAGAACCTTATACTTTACGTTTGAGGTGAAGTAGTTTCTTTCCTTTGTGCAGTCGTCATCGATTCTGTCACAGTATTTTCACATAAATGAATTGGCCCTTAAAAGAAAATAAAATTGAATGTTATCTGCTTTGTACTTGCAAGAACAAGAGAGCACAATAGTTAGATGATAGGAACTTGAGCATGGTGGACCAAAGGTGATTTTTACCCAATGAACATTTAAAGATTAAAGACGAGATTTATTTGTTACATGTACATCAGATCATACAGTGAAATGCATCGTTTACAACAACAACCTAGAGAATTTGTGCTGTGGGCAGCCTGCAAATGTGCCGTGCTTGCAGCGCCAAAATGGCTTGCACAGGATTTGCTAATCCTAACCTGTCCATCACTGGAACGTGGGAGGAAACTGCGGCACCTGGAGGAAACCCACGCAGTCACTGGGAGAACGTAGAAACAACTTGCAAACATTGGTGGGAATTGGACCCTGATTACTGATTGCTGGCACTGTCATAGTGTTACACTAATTGCTGTGCTCCTGTGCACCCAATTACATTTACTGGCAATTTAGAAACAGGGTACACTTTTTTATCCAACAAGCTAATGTAGGAGGTTTTCTCAATGAAAAGGCAAGGTCCTTTGTTTCCCATATCTCTTCATCTCTCTACCTCTGAGAAAAATAACTCAATCTTTCTTGAATACAGGATCATCACATTCTGGGAGAAGAAATCCTTCCTAATCCCAGTTTTAAATGTCTCATCCCTCAGATTATTTCAGAGTCCATGTTTACTTACTTACTACCCATTACACCACTGGCCTTTCAGGCAGCAATGAAGGTCTCCTATCTCTGGCGGTGTTCAGGGCTTCCTTCATTGTGTCGTAGATTCCTCTCGGTTTTCTCTGCTGTCAGTCATGCAAGTCCCGGATGCGGACTGAGCAATACCATCAATCTCTGATGTAGGATACTTCATTCCTGTTTCCATGACAATTTTGTTTAAGCAGTCAGGGTTGTTAGTCCTGAGCTGAACCCCTGAACCTGGTGGACTGGTGGACCACTCTAAGGCTGGTCTCTACCCTTTGTCCTGTTTGGGCATGGGTGACCCTTCCAAGAGCCAAATCATAAAGCCCTCACTCCAGCCAACATAACTCTCTGAGTTATTCAGGCATGCAAGTCTCCAAATCTAACAAGATTGTGGTCCTTTTGGAGGTTAGACTCCATGGACTACCCTGTATTCCCTGGCATTGGAAGCATCCTACCTGCATCTGTACCACCCTGCCAAAATACTGCAGGTTTCTATGAGATCACCTTTCAGCCTGCTGAACTCCATCAAATTTAAAACCTCAATCAACCAAATCTCTGATCTTGTGTCACTTGTGGCATTCCAGAAATCAGTCTGCTGATCCTTGGCTTGCCTTCTTCCATAACAAGAACATCTTTCATTGGACCAAATCTGCTGACAATACTGGTGGCTCGAGAGTGAGGATCAAGTCAATGTCTGACTGATTTAAGCTTCGGGCCAGAATGGAAAGGTCGGGTACGAGCCCAATGAATGCAGTTGGTCCTGAGAATGAGAGCATATTGAAGCAGCTAGAACTCCTACTATCCAAGCCATGCTCTCTTCTCACTGCTGCCAGTATGAAGGAGTTGCAGGAGGCTTAGATCACACACCACCAGGTTCAGGGCCAGTTACTACCTTCAATCATGAGGCTTCTGAAACATCATGGATTACTTCACTCACTTCAACACTGAGCTGATTCTGCAACCTGTGGACTCACTATCAAGTGTTGTACAACTCATCTTCTCAGTGTTTACTTATTTATCTCCTTCACCTTTCCCCATTCCCCTTTCCCTCTCTCTCCTATGTCCTAAACTGCCCATGATCTCACTCTGGTTCTCCTCCACTTTCCCTGCTTTCCATGGCCTCCTGTCTTCTCTTATCAGATTTCCCCTTCACCAGCTCTTTATCATTTTCATCATTTGACTTCCCAGCTCTTTAATTCACCCCTCACCCTGCCTGTTTCACCTCTGACCTATTACCTTGTACTCCTCACTCTCCTCTATCCACTTCCTCACTTTGACCTCTAATCTCCTTTTTTCCAGTCCTGCTGAAGGGTGTCATTCCGAAACTTTGACTGTTGACTCTTTTCAATAGATGTTGCCTGGCCTTCTGAGTTCATCCAGAATTTGTCGTGAAATGCTTTGCTTTTCTGCATCTGCAGATTTTCTCTTGTTATTTACTTATTTATTATTTGTTTCTTTTGTATTTGCACAATTTGTCTTATTTTGCACATTGATTGTTTGTCTGCTTTTGATTGTGTGTAGTTTTACATTTTGTCTGTTGTATTCATGTGTATCTACTGTGAATGCTGACAAGAAAATGGATCTCGGGGTAGTATATGGTGACATAGACATAATTAACTTTGAGCATTGAAGTGGTTTATCTTAGAAGGACGATCTTAATGAATGGCCAGAAATATTACCGGATGAGACACATTCACACCCAGCCAATGAGAACAGATCAGAAACAGGAGACACTGTAGAGAGTGACTCACGTTTGAACTGCTGTGCTGAAAGGTTTTTCATTCTCTGAAAGGTGGTGACAACATTCACTCCATGCTCCTGAGTGAAGTTCCAACAACACAATATCCAGTACACATCAGTCATTCTGTTGTACTCCGTCGACCATCATAAAGAATCAAATCATGTACCACTTACCCGTGCTGTTGATTTCAATCACATTTCTGCAGGTGCTGACAGTGTTGGAGATGGACACTCTGACCATTTCACTGGAATTGGTTCCATAAACATTTGAGGCTTTGCAATAATACTGATTATTTTTGTATTTTAAGGATTGACAATGTAGATCCAGTTTATTGGTGTCAGAGATCTTTGAATCCTCAGATGGCATCTTTTCATACCATGAGTACTGAATGGGAAGGGATCCATGGACAGACTCACAGGACACTGACATGGAGTCCCCACAGCTTGAGCCACTTGTTGGTGGTGAAAATCGAAGCAAAGGTACAGATGGAGGTTCTGTGGGAAAAATCAGTGAACATCTGAAAATCAAACACTCTGAAGATTTCAGCAATTCTGTATCTCAACCAGGACCGACCAGTCTGGAATCTCAGCAGCTCATCGACCTCTCTGAGTCTCTGAATCCTCGCAGCTGCCTGAACTCCCGTGTCTGCCATTATCCCAGAACACAGCAGGACTCCAGATCAGGACAGCAGTGATGATACTGAGTATGCGTCAGTGTGGAAATCAGGGGTACAAGCTCTCTCAGCAGCAAGGAGACTGTCTAAAATGGCACCTAACTGTTTGACTCTGCAAAGGCAGCATTTATGGGTGTCCTGGAAAACTCTCCATATTGTGAAAGCAGAAACCTGTCGGATATGTACAAATGAATGGTGATTTCGGGAGAGTATAACTGTGATTGGTTTTGGTGATCTTCACTCTGAAGGCAACGGATTAGTACTGGTATCTACTGTGAGACTGGAGATCCAGAAAAGCTGTAGACCATAAGACCATAATATATAGGAGCAGAATTAGGCCATTCTGTTCATTGAGTCTTTTCCACCATTAAGTCATGGCTGGTTTATTATCCCTCTTAATCTATTTCCAGCCGTCTCTCTGAAACCTTTGATGCCCTTTTTAATCAAGAACCTATCAACCTCCATGTTAAAAACACCCAATGATTTTGCCTATGGCAATGAATTCCAAGATTCACCAGCCTCTGGCTAAAGAAATTCCTCCTCATCTCTCTTTTAAAGAGATGTCCTTCTATTCTAAGTCTGTGCCCTTTGGTCCTAGATGTTCACACTGTAGGAAACATCCTCTCCACAACCACCTGGCTTTTCCCTGCTGGAGAGCTTTTCATGAAATCCTCCCTCATTATTCCAAACTCCAGAAAATACAGTCGCAGAAGCTTCAAATGCTCCTCATAAGTTAAGGGAGTGTGACACCTCATGGAATTCAATAGGTGGATTCCTTTAGAATTTATGTACAGAGAATTCTTGGGTTTCAAGTCCATTGCTCCCTGAAAGCAGCAACACAAGTGGATAAAATAGTAATGAAAGCATTCAGCATGTTGGCCTTCTTCATTCTACATATTGGAGACTAAAGATGATAAGGCATTTTGTAACTTTATTAGACTTTGGTTAGGGCACATTTTCAACACAGTAATTTGTAGTTCTGTTGCAAAACTATAGAAAAGATATGGGAGTTTTGGAGAGCGTGAAGAGGTAATCAGGATGACACCAGTGTGGCACGATAGTGTAGTGATTAGCACAACGCTTTACTGTACCAGTGACCTGGGTTCAATTCCTGCTGCTGTCTGTAAGGAGTTTGTATGTTCTCTCTGTGACTGCGTGGAATTCCTCCAGATGCTCTGGTTTCCTCCCGCAATCCAAAGACCAAAAGTTTGTAGGTTAATTGCTCATTGTAAATTGTCCGAGGTTTAGGCTAGGGTTAAATCTGGGGATTACTGGGTGGCGTATCTCAGAGGGCTATAGGAGCTATTCCATGATGTATCTCAATCAATAAATAAACATAAATATATGTTTCCTGGATTGCAGTGTATTAGCTGTGGGGAGTAGTTTGTCAAAGTTGGTTTGTTTTCATTGGAGTGTAGGAGGCTGAGGAGTGACCTAATAGAAGTTTAAAAAGTTACATAAGTCAGAAATAGGGAAGATGGTCATAATATTTTTCCCAGAGTTGAAATAGCAAACAGTAGAGAGTATAGTTTGAAGGCAAAAGGGGGAAGGTTTAAAGGACGTTTGTACGACAAGTTTTTTTCCCACTGAGGGTGGTGACTCCATGGAATACACAGTCAGACTGGGTGGTAGAAAGGGATATCATAACAATATTTTAGAGGCTTTTAGACAAGGTCAAGAAAAGGGAGGGATCAGAGGACTATGGACCATATGCAATGAAATGGAATTAGCTTTGAATGATATGGTCAGTGCTGACATGGTAGACCAAAGATTCTATTCCTGTGCTGGACTGTGTCCCATGTTTTCTCTAATTCAATTACTCTATTTCCCACCAGGAATGGGCCAGAAGAAAAGTCTGGTTGCCGGGAAGTGGATGGTCAGTAAGTGCTGTGGGTGGAGTGTTGGAACACATTGACAGGAATGGAGAGAAAGACGGTGGGGTAGGGGAGTGAGTGACTGGTCCATGAAACAGAGATGGGAAATGGGAGAGCTTGCCCAGTGAGGACTGAACACAGTCTGTTTATCTCTGAGAACTGATTCCCTTTTTATGAATTTTGAGGTATTTAGACCATGAGTAACACTTGCTTCTCATTGATTGTTAGTATCAGATTATTAGTTTCAGTCTGAAGTAAACCTCTGACAGGATGACATTTCATACAGTTCAGAGACAGGAAAACATGCTGAGCCTCCCACTGGAAATTAGTGTCCTGTCTATGCGTCAGACACCGCAACGGGTGAGAACAACATGGCTGGAGTTTCCCCGACTCCTGTCTGCTCCCTATAGTACTCTGCACTGCTTTGGAGCTTCAGGATATCCGTGCTGTCCTGACCTTTCCCAGAGAAAACACAAATCAGACAGTTCACTGGAGGCACCAGGTCAATCAAAGAGAAACGTACCGTCAGATACTTGTAGATCTATGTCAAACACTGGATGATTGCCAGATGTTGTAATTCCACATCTGTAAAGTCCTGAATCTTGAGAGACAAGATTCTTCATAGTAACAGTAAATATTCCCTGAGTTGTGTCATCTCTGATTGTTACTCTTCCATACTGCTTATTTATCCCATTTGTATTCACTAACGATGTGCATCGGTGACCCTGGATGCGGCACAAATACTTTGTGTGTGAATGGTACATTGGTGCATAGAGACAATTGATTGTGACCGCTCTTCCCACAACTCCTCTTACTTTATCTTCTGTCCATAAAGCACCTGAAACTGAGGAAGAAGCTTTTCAGAAATTGGACAGGTAAAATCAAATTTACAGAAGCAGATTCAAGATAGTTTAATGTCATTTCCTGCATACAAATGTAAAGAACAACATCATTATTCCTCTGGATCTGTACCAGCACAAAAAACAAATGATAAGGAAAGCATTAATAATAAAAAGAGATGTTTTATTTAAAGCTGTCGCTGTGTTCTAAGGAATTTGCCACACTGTACAATTGAATTCCACATTGACTGAGAAGACAACAGCATCGTCCCTCATCATGTGCTCCCAGCTCTTCACAAGTAATGATTTTTATTTGATTGGAGTCATCATTATCACTGCCCACTAATGTCTCAGTGTGTTTCCACATTTCTGAGTCAATAGATTACTGATCCTGTCCCATTCGAGGCAGGGGAACACAAGATCAGTGGTGGGTAACTTACTGGAGGCAATTGTGTGGGCCAGGATCGACCTGAATTTCCCAAGGCAAGATCTGATTTGGGATAGTCAAACTGATTTTGTGCATGAGAGAACTTCATCTACAGAATTTTCTGAAGGGCTGATCAAAGGGACTAATGAGGGTAAGGAGTTTAGCAAGGCCTTTGACAAGGTCTAGCATTGTAGACTGATCTGTAATGTGAGATCACATGGTAAGCTAACAGGATGGATATTGACCAGACTTAGATAGATAGATAGATAGATAGATAGATAGATACTTTATTCATCCCCATGGGGAAATTCAACTTTTTTCCAATGTCCCATACACTTGTTGTAGCAAAACTAATTACATACAATACTTAACTCAGTAAAAAAAAAATATGATATGCATCTAAATCACCGTCTCAAAAAGCATTAATAATAGCTTTTAAAAAGTTCTTAAGTCCTGGCGGTAGAATTGTAAAGCCTAATGGCATTGGGGAGTATTGACCTCTTCATCCTGTCTGAGGAGCATTGCATCGATAGTAACCTGTCACTGAAACTGCTTCTCTGTCTCTAGATGGTGCTATGTAGAGGATGTTCCTCTACCGGGACAATACAGGATGTCTTCCACTGTCTGGGTACTCTTCTCTGCTCCAGGCTCATGTTGAAGATGCGCTGTAGTGGTTCTCCCAGCTCAGTAGCACAGGCCCTCAGTAATCGTGGGGAAACTCCATCCGGTCCAGCCGCCTTGCTGGTACAGATCTTCCTCAGTTGACCTTCCACCTGTGCAGCTGTAATCCTGGACTTGGTGCAAGTAATCCGATTGGTAGTGCAGTGTTATTTATTTGAAAGTTTTAGACTTCATCACCAGTTGAATGCCGTTAGGATCATTGCTCTTATTCAGTAACAAATTACCTGTCATCTACATTGATAATTTCCAATAATAATGTAGTTGGCATGATTAATAATTTGTGGATGACACTGTCGTGTGGTGGGCAGTGAAAAGAGTTGTCAAAGTTTACAATGGGATCTGGAAAAAGAACCTGGGTTCAGCCCCATTACTCTGTGTCAGCAAGATCCCCCCCACCTGAGCCAGTCCCGTCTGCCTGAATTTGACCCGTCTCCCTCTCTTCATGCTACTACCATTGGGCAGGATTTGCAGGAGTCTTGGGACCCATGCCGTTGGCTCTTGGACCAGCTTGACTTGCCTCAGCACAGAACTGACTCCGTAGCTGTGGACTCACTTTCGGGGACTCTGCGACTCATGTTCTATGTATTATTTCTTTACATATTTTTATTATATGCACGATTCATTCTCTTTAGCACATTGGATGTTTGTTGTGTGTAGTTTGTTCTGGATTCTATTGTGTTACTTTGTTTTGAAGGTGTCTGCAAGAAGATGAATCTCTAGGTTGTTTATGGCCTGCATACTCTGACAAAAATTAATTTGAACTTTGACCAGGAAAGTAGCCAATGGAACAGCTGAGGGAATTGAACTCAGGCAGTGTGAAGTGATGCATTTTCATAAATTAAAACTGTACACAACTTACACAGTAGAGAACTAGGACTGCAACTACATAGGTCCCTCAGTGTGGCAACACAGGTGGACAAAATGGTGACGAAAGTATATACCATGCTTGCCTTCATTGGAGAGGTCATTAAGTACAGTTGGGATGGTTTGTTACATCAATAACGAATATTCAGAAGACCTCACCTCAATTGCTCTGTGCAATTTCAGAGGAAGGGTGTGATTAAATTAAAGAGTACAGAATACATTCACAAAGACCAACCACTGTGGAACACCACAAGTCACTGACAGCCCCCTTTATTCCCACTCTTTGCCTCCTGCCGGTCAGCTAATCCTCAATGCACATGAGTATCTTTTCTGTAGTAGCATGGGCTCCAATCTTGTTTAGCAGCCTCATGTGGCACCTTGTCAAAGGCCTTCCAAAAATCAAGCAAATAACATCCACGGACTCTCCTTTGTCTATCCTGCCTGTTATTTCCTCAAAGAATTCCAATAGCTATTTCAGGTAAGATTTCCCCTGAAGGAAACCATATGTTATCACATGCCTCCAAGTAGCCCGAAACCTCATCCTTAATAATGGACTCCAACATCTTCCCAACTACTGAAGTCAGGTTAACTCATCTGTAATTCCCTTTCTTTTGCCTCCCCTCCTTCTTAAAGAGTGGAGTGACATTTCCAATGTTCCAGTCCTCTGGAACTTTCTGAAACCTAGTGATTCTTGAAACATCACTACTAATGCCTTCACAATCTCTTCAGCTATCACTTTCAGAACTCTGGGGTGTGGTTCATCTGGTCCAGGTGACTTATCTACCTTCACTCCTCTCAGCTTCCTAAGCACCTTCTCCTTAGCAATATCAACCGCACTCACTTCTGCCCCCTGACATTCTCAAATTTCTAATATACTGCTTGTGACTTCGTCAGTAATGGCTGATGCAAATTACTTACTAGGTTCATCTCCCATTTCTTTGACTCTTATTACTATCACTCCAGCGTCATTATCCAGTGGACCAATATCCACTCTCGCTTCTCTTTTCCACTTCATGTATCTGAACATTTTTTGGTATCCTCTTTTATATTATTGGCTAGTTTTTATTTATTTTTTGTCTTTTCTCTCCTTATGGCTTTTCTTGTCACCTTCTATTGTTTTTTTAGAAGTTTCCCAATTCTGTAACATCCCACTAATATTTGCCACATTATATGTCCTTCCTCTTGTTTTTATGACAGTGTCACTGTCTCACAACTGAATACCAGTTCTAGCATCTTCAATGGAGAACCTGGAAGTATGAATGGAACGCTCTCAATTTGTCTGGATATGCAATTCCAACAATGTTTGAGATGCTCCAATTCTTCCGGGAGGAAGTGTCGGACTTAACTGTTCACTGCACTTTATTTCAACCCCATGGTCGCTGCAATGTTTATACAAATGCAAAGAAATTCCTTACCCTCACTAGAAGTATAAGAGCAGCAGTAACCGAGAAACAAAAGTAAATAATTAAATGTATCGAATCCTTGAAAGGAGAACTTACTAGTGCCACCGATTTCTGTAACTTAACTGCAAATGTCTCCGTTTGTGAAGGCTGTTACCTTAACTGTTCCCCTCATTAATTCTCCATTACCATTTGAGGCTCTGCGGTAATATTGATGGTATTTGCGGTTCAGTGTAGAAAGGGGAACATTTGGCACTGATATTAATGCAGAGATAGTGAGGGAGGGACAGGGTCTGGACAAAGATCTTGTGCTCTATCCTAAGGTTGAGCAGGAGACTGCTATTCTTCAGGCACATCCACAAGATGGACAATTCTGCATTCTACAAGCTTACCCTGGGATCAGCACAGTGTCACTGCCAAGGACATCTAATGCTCTGACCCTTCCCAGAGGAAACATGGATGAGACATTTATTTTACTGACGGCACAGAGTTAATAACTGAAAATCCTACCGTAAAGTACTTGTAGATGTACATAAAATATTGAATTGTGCCCTGTTGCTGTACTTCCACATCCGTACCATCCTGTATCTCCAGAGCCAAGATTCTCCATAGTAACAGTAAATCTTCCCCGTTCCAGGTTATCTGTGATTGACACTCGTCCACTCCGTCCATATCGCCCATATGTTTGCACTAAAATTGAACGAGTCCATTCACGGTACCAATACTTCGTGTCTGAGCGGTACTTTGCTTCATAGTGACAATCGATTGTGATCGCTCTTCCCACAACTCCTCTTACATTCTGCTCTGCCCACAATGTACCTGAAATGAGGGAGGCATTTTCAGATTTGAGGGGAAAGGAACAACTTAATGCAAACAGATACCGTTGAACATTACAGTAAAAACAGTTCCAGGACAAGTCCAGCATGTGGTCCATCATGCCACAGCCAATGATTTTGGTGTGAAGTGCAGTCAGTGCTGTTACTGTGTCAGTGCTCTCTTCCCTGTGTCAGTACATTGTGGGTTTACTTCCCACTCCAGAGTCCTGAGCAGAAACCCAGGGCTGACCTTCCACTGCAGTACTGAGAGAGAGCGGCAGTGTTGAACTTTCAATAATCTCTGAATATGTTGTCCTTTCAAACATACACAAAGATCCCAGCTATTTCATTTGGGAGACACCCAATTGTGTGTGTGTGTGTGTGTCTCAGATTCGATGGAATTCTAGGGATGAGACGATGGATCGGTAGATTGATTTGTGGACACATTTCAATTCTCTCAATAAGGCCAAAGTCGTGACCTTGTCCTCACTTACAGAGAAGTTTATAAGTTGCAGATAGAAACCGTTCATGATGTCTGAAATTGTGTCCTCTGGTTCCTATAGAAACATTATATTTTGTACCTGTCAGATATTTCTATGTGTAGTCAGAAGGTGATGCAACAGTGGTCGTTACCACTTTAGTGTCTACAAATCCAGATGTGATTTCAATTTCTGTAAGGATACATTGAGTGATTAAATACAATTTATTAAATAATTCTGGAATTAAAAGCCACATATCAATAACAATAATGAGGAACTGCCAGATTGTCAAAATCCCATCTGAATTGGAAAATCCTTTATAGACAGAAATCTCTCATCCCCACCCACACTAATTTACCTTTGACTCCAGATCTAGTAATGTTCTTTACTAACTGTCCTACTGAAATGACACAGGCAAGACTCTGATTTTAAGACAATAACGTCGATTGTCATAGTGATCCCTGCAGAATGAGATCAGTTTCCAGCAATGGTAGGCCTGATATTCCATCCATGAGATGGACAATTCTGTATTCAACAAGCTTACCACGGAATCAGCACAGCGTCACTGCTCTGGACATCTAATGCTCTGACCCTTCCCAGAGGAAACATGGATGAGACATTTATTTTACTGAAGGCACAAAATCAATCACTAAGAAACCTACCATCAGTTACTTGTAAATATACATCAAACATCGGATCGGGACCTAGTGTTATAATTCCACATCTGTACCATCCTGTATCTCCAGAGCCAAGATTCTCCATAGTAACAGTAAATATTCCCCGTTCTGGGTTATCTGTGATTGACACTCGTCCACTCCGTCCATATCGCCCATTTGTTTTCACTAAAACTGAACATTGGATAGTCTGTCCACGGCACCAATACTTTGTGTGTGAGCGGTACTTTGCTTCATAGTGACAATCGATTGTGATCGCTCTTCCCACAACTCCTCTTACATACTGCTCTGCCGACAATGCACCTGGAATGAGGGAGGTATTTTCAGATTTGAGGGGAAAGGAACAACTTAATGCAAACAGTTATCTTTGAAGATTACAGTAAAAACAGGTCCAGGACATGTCAGGCATGTGGTCCATCATGCCACAGTCAATGATTTTAGTCTGAAGTGCAGTCAGTGCTGTTACTGTGTCAGTGCTCTCTCCCCTGTGTCATTACATTGTGGGTTCACTTCCTCTGAATATGTTGGCCTTTCAAACATACACAAAGATCCCAGCTATTTCATTTGGGAGGGGTGTGTGTGTGTGTGTGTGTGTGTGTGTGTGTGTGTGTGTGTGTGTGTGTGTGTGTGTGTGTGTGTGTGTGTGTGTGTGTGTGTGTGTGTGTGTGTGTGTGTGTGTGTGTGTGTGTGTGTGTGTGTGTGTGTGGGTGTGTGTGTGTGTGTGTCTCTGATTCGATGGAATTCTAGGGATGAGACGGAGGATCGGTAGATTGATTTGAGGACACATTTCAATTCTCTCAATAAGGCCAAAGTCGTGACCTCGTCCTCACTTATAGAGAAGTTTATAAGTTGCAGAAAGAAACCGTTCATGATGTCTGAAACTGTGTCCTCTGGTTCCTATAGAATTGTTATATTTTGTACCTGTCAGATATTTCTATGTGTAGTCAGAAGGTGGTTCAACAGTGGTCGTTACCACTTTAGTGTCTAGAAATCCAGTTGTGATTTCAATTTCTGTAAGGATACATTGAGTGATTAAATACAATTTATTAAATAATTCTAGAATTAAAAGCCACATATCAATAATAATAATGAGGAACTTCCAGATTGTCAAAATCCCATCTGGATCGGAAAGGCCTTTATAGACAGAAATCTCTCATCCCCACCACCCCCCCACCCTAGTTTACCTTTGATTCCAGAGCTAGTAATGTTCTTGACTAACTGCCCCACTGATATGGCCCATGAAAGACTCTGATTTCAAGACAATAACATCGATTATCATAGTGATCCCTGCAAAGTGAGATCAGATTCCAACAATGGTAGACCTGATGTTCTTGCTTAACAGCCTCCAGGAGATTTCTCCACCTGAACATATTCTCCCCCTACCTGGTTCCACACTATTCCCTTTCTCTCCTTGCACTATTCACCAAACTCCACACTCCACCGTTTTTCTTCCCCTTTCCATTTGCTTGTCGTGCTTCACCCCTCCTCAATCCATGAACACCTAGTGGACCCAATCTCACATCTTCCCCTTGCCTATTTACACCATCTCCCTCTCTGCTCACACTTGATGCAGAGTCTAAACCCAAACAGTTGACATTTTCCCTCCCCCTGACAGATGCTGCTCAACCCACTTAGTTCCTCAAAGACTGAACTCTGAGCTCCATTTTCTGACACGTTTCGTGTCTACAGCTATTCAAGCCTCATTGTGGAAACGGTGTATGACCCCCAAACCAACACCGATTATACAAATGTCCAGTGCTGTCTGTCACTCACCAGGTAGGAAAACAATCAGAAGAATCGAACTCCACATCGTTTTATTGACAGAGACCCAGCCAGGACCTGTCTGTCCTCAGAGAGAAATAACTGTGAAATAAAAATGAGGAAGAAGACAGGAGGAAGTTCGATCAAAAACCACAACTGGAGTGTGGGAAGTGACGATCTGAAAGCTTTTAGCTATATTTAGCAAGACAGAAACATTTAAACGTTTCCCAAAGACTAAGCAGAATGTTGAGAAGAGTTAAAATGTTAAGATCAGAAAATGTATCAACAAGATGAGCTGCAATGTAAAAGGCAGACAAAATCAAAAAGAGTGAATACAGAACTGAAGGTGTGATATTTGAATGTGTGGGGTTTATGGAATAAAGTAGATGAGCTTGTAGCACAGTTGCAGATTGGCAGGTGTGATGTTGTAGGCATCACTAAATCATGGCTGAAAGAAGATTATAGCTGCGAGCTTAATGTATAAGGATAGACATGATATTGAAAGGATAGGCAGGAAGGCAGAGGGGTGGGTGGCTCTGTTGGTAAAAAATGAAATCAATTCATTAGAAATAGGTCACATATGGTAAGACAGTCTTGAATCAATTGTGGATAGAGCTAAGGAATTGCAAAGGTAAAAAGACCCTGATGGGAGTTGTATACAGACCTCCAAACAGTAGTAAGGACGTGGTCAGCAAGTAACAACAGCAGGTAAAAAATGCATGTCAAAAGGGCAAAGTTACAACAATCATGGGGGACTTCAATATACAGATAGATTGGGAAAATCAGGTTGGTGCTGGATTCCAGGAGGGGGAATTTCAGCTGATGGGGCTCCGTGCATGGGCAATTGAGGGCATTTTGAGGTTGCAAAGATGCTGGGCTAGCAGCATGAATGCTTCTATTGGACTGGGTACAGGCAGGATGTGGATCTGTTGGTGCACTGCTGCTACGCTAGCATGTCTCAGAAGGTGTAGGCCACTATTCTAGGGTGTCAATGCAGCAATACATTGTGTAGAGCCCCAGTATGGATCTATTGCCCCTCCCAGTAGAAAAAACTATCCCCCAGGCTGGGAAACCATTGGAAGTCACTGGAAGAGGTGCTCAACCATCTCTCTGAGTATTGGGTGTGGTTGGCAGAGCAGCAGAATGCAGTCATTCTACACTGGGACTGGCTGGCACTGTGTCGGCCATTGGCCTCCAGTCCAGTGAGGCTGAAGGAAGGAAGTGACATCCGGGTGACCTGCCTTTTTCCTCACACAAACTGGAGCTCCAGAAACCTCCAGCACCCCAGGCGGCAGTGTTCTACCCCACTGGGACTTAGGACTCTGTTACTAACTGAAGCTTTGCCGAGTATGGCTGAGTCCTCAGGTGGGGGCAGTGTGATGCTCCAGGGCAGGGGTGTGTGGGTGTCATTGACAAACTGCCCCTACATTTCTGATGGTCAGCACTGTTTATTGTTCTTGTGTTAAAATGCTCCTGTGGGATTATGGTTGGAAGGTACAGTTTCTGCAGTTATTTATTTGTGTATTTGTGGGTTACAATGGACTTGGCCAGAACTGATTGGCAATGAACACTGGCAGGGATGATGGCAGAGCAATAGTGGCTGGATTTTCAGGAAGCAATTCGGAAGGCACAGGATATATACATCTCAAAGAGGAAGAAATCTACCAGAGGAAAGATGACACAACTATGGCAAACAAGAGAAATCAAAGCCAACATAAATGTGAAAGAGTGGGAATATAGTAGAGCAAAATCTAATGGGACGTTAGCGGATTGGGTAGTTTTTAAAAGCAAGCATAAGGCAACTAAAAAGTTATTAAGAAGGTAAAAGATGGAATAAAAAAGTAAGCTTGCCAATAATATTAAAAAGGATACCAAACATTTCTTCAGGCTTGTAAAGGAGAGGTGAGAGTTGATATTGGACTGCTGGAAAACGATGCTGGAGAGGTAACAATGGGGATCAAGGAAATGGCTGAGGAACTGAAAAAGTGTTTTGCTTCAGTCTTCACTATGGAAAGCACCAGCCGTAAGGTGGAAGTTCCAGTGACAGGGGTAATGAAGGGTGTGAATTTACCATTATCAGAGAGAAGGTTTTTGGGTGTGATGTGTGATGAGCAAACCAGACTGAGATGGGGTCCAGAGTTGACCCCCCTGTGAGTTATACTGCTAACGAGAGAGAGAGAAGAAGAGGGGGGAGGCATCCTGCTGCAGATGCTGATAATGAGAGGGAGAGAGAGATGATTTAGTATTATGGCTTCTTCGATAATTGTTTACTTTACTCCAAGGACACTTTTCTTTGCCTGCTCGTGTGGATTCCGGCTGAGACAGCAATGCGGTACCAGGTGATGGACAGCTGATGAATGGCTGGTACCCCGTCAGGTGAGATAAAAAGCAAGTCTGCTGAGACACAAGCAGACACACCACGGGACACTGGAAGAGCATAGTGCACCCACACAAAGATGGGGGTTTGGAGGATCAATTCGGGGGAATCGATCAGAGGCTCACAGTGTGTGAAGGCAGACCGGTGGGGGTTTGTGTGTGTGTTCACCCTCACCTGGGTGACAGGCTCACCACTGAAGAACGGACTGGTCTGGTATGGAGGGGTCACAGTTGGTGACCACAACAGGACAAGAAGACAACGGAAGGTTTGCCTGCAACTGCTCACCTCTCGCTCTCTGTCCCTCTCCAATGGTACAACAGCAACTACCTTGACTCAAACTAAACTGAACTGAACTCTGCACCATCATAAGACTATTCATTTACCCCTAGACTTCGGTAGAGCTTGGTTTTGATTCCTATTTCCACACTTCTGTATATATCATTCCTAACCTGTTTTATATATATTTGCATTTTATAGTACTCTATTACTTAGTTTACTAATAACCACTTTTAGTTATGGTAATACCAGACTCCAACGTATTATTCCATTTCTTCTGATTTGGTAACCCGGTCACGGGGTACGTGACATGGGAAACTGAAAGGTCTGAGGGTAGATAACTCATCTGAACCAGATTGTGTATTCTACAGATTACTGAAAGAGATGGCGGAGGAGATTGCAGAGGCATTAGTAACGATCTTTCAAGAATCACTCGATTCTGGAATGGTTCTGGATGACTGGAAAATTGCAAATTGTACTGCACTCTTCAAGAAGGCAGAGAGGCAGAAGAAAGGAATCTATTGGCCAGTTAGTCCGGTGACAATCATTTGTAATATATTGGAGTCGATTATTAAGGATGAGGTCTCACGGTACTTGGAGGCACATGATCAAATAGGCCAAAGTCAGCATTGTTTCCTTAAGGGAGAATCTTGCCTGACAAATATGCTGAAATTCTTTGAAGAAATAGCAAGCAGGACTGACAAAGGAGAAATAGTTGATTTTGCGTGTTTGGATTTTCAGAAGGCCTTTGACAAGGTGCCACACATGAGGCTGCTTAACAAGCTATGAAGTATTAGAAGAAAGATTCCAGCAGAGACAGAGCATTGGCTGATTGGCAAGAGGGAAATAGTGGAAATATTGTGGGAGATAGTGGGAGACTTTTCTGGTTGGGTGCTTGTGAGTAGTGATATTGTTTTGGTTTATTACTTTTGTTTTAGGGGAAAACAGTGCAGTATATTAGCCATGAATGTATATCTGGACGTGAGAAGCACGGAGGAACATCTGGTGAAACTTCTGACATGCCTGTTTCGCTGCCGCTGCTACAGTGCGATTGAAAAATCTCTGGAGAGGAAGCCCCCGAATCCTCGGCTTTGCCTGTTGCTTGGCGGCCGGGGCCGGGGTCAAAGCGCTTGGCAGAGACGGTGCTCGGTGCTCGGTGTCGGAGGGCTGGTCAGAGGCTCGAAGTTTTCGGACGGACTCAGAGTTGGCTGTGGTCGGGTGCTTCCAGATGCTGCATCGGGAAGCTTTGCAGCGCTGGAGGTTCATGGCAGGAAGAGTTTTTCTTCCTTCTACCGTCTGCGTGAAATGATGGGCTGTCGGGGAATTTGAGACTGTTTTTACCATGCCTATGGTCTGCTCTTATCAAATTATGGTATTGCTTTGCACTGTTGTAACTATATGTTATAATTATGTGGTTTTTGTCAGTTAGTCTTGGTCTGTCTTGTGTTTTTGTGATATCATACTGGAGGAACATTGCATTATTATGCATGCATTACTAAATTACAATAAATGAGGACTGAGTGTTCTCATAATCTAATCTAATAATCTAATGAATGTATATCTGTTTAAATTCTATACATTGTACAGTATGAGTGCTGACTCTGTTGCATCAGTCACTGCTGTCATCTGTGTAATGTTCATATCAGTGAAGGACGTGGTCAGAATGTCTATTTTCTTTATTTGTCTTTCCAAACTGAATATAGAGAAGTAACAACAGAAGTTACACATAAATAAGTTGTTCCACCCTCTTCCTGCATTGCCCCATCACTTCTTGGAAAGCTTCTCAACAACCATGATTCAATATGCTGATGGGAACAAGTGCAGAGATGCAAAATATCTTCAGCAAAGCACTTTTGTTTCAGCAACAAGATCACTGAACAACAATAACAATTTAGTGAAGGAAAGTCAAAAGGCAATTTAGCCACTGTGTTTAAACCTAATCCCAGTCCTGTGCACACCTGTAAATACAACGGTGAGATTGTAAAACATTTTCCTTTCTGGTGTTGAGAAGTCATATAAAAACTGCAGCTTTATAAGGTATTGATCAGACTACACGTTGAATATGGTGAACCATTTGGGGTCTGTTATCTTAGAAAGGATGTGCTTTAATCGGAGAGTGTCCATAGCAGGTTTCTGAGAATGATCCCAGTAATGAAAGGGTTAATGTATGAGGAGTGGTTTGTATTTGCTGGAGTTTGGTAGAATGGGGGTGAGGTGGTGGTTCTCATTGTAACACCTTGAATAGTGAATGGCCTAAAACCTGGATGGAGTGTATGTGGACAGGATATTTCCCTGACCTGATTCTGTGGAATTCATTATCGCAGACAACTGTGGAGGCCAAGTCCTTGCCGATACAGTATATTTAAAGTAGAGGTTGATAGGTTTTTGATTAGTTACGATGTCAAAAATTATGGAGAGAATGTGGTTGAGGGGCTGAATAAATGAGTCATTATAGAATGGTGGTACAGACTCAGTGGGCTGATTGGCCTTCTTCTGCTCCTATGTGTCTTATGGTCTGAAGTGATTGGCCAATGCAGGAAGAGGGTGGAACAGTTTGTTTACGTGAGGTACTTCCCTTTATCCTGTGCAGATTGGTAGTTTGTTAGTCTTAGTGTGTAGTTTTTCAGCTTTGATCAGGTGCATGATCGCTGAACTTTCATAACACATTTTGTAGAAATGGAGTGAGAAAGATACACTGCATCAACATTTCCAGTAACTGTATACAGGTCTTAAGGAGAACAAACAGGGGAAAGAAAAGTTGGGTGCTGAATAAAATGAGTGAGCTGCAAATTATTGCTGCTTGCATTGGTCATCAGGGCGTGACTCTGCAAATAGCAGGCGTAACTTTTCTCAGCCCTGATCTGTGACTGTGACCCATGAACGTCTAATAAAGGGTCTTGAAAATGAGAGAAGGTGAAATGCATTATTATGGTGGCATATATGCACTTTGATAAACTTAATTGGAATTTTGAACTTTGATATACTCCACTGACAACGAGGAATATCACTTAATATCCTCCATCAGAGATGTGAGGTTGTAAAGCAGTAACACCAGAGTCTGTTTGAGCTCTTGACCTCTTCAGCCCAGGGTTATCTGATGGGTGTTGATGAGCTGGAGATAATTCCAGATGCAATGGTCCCACTTGTGAATCTGAACCTGATAATCCTGAGCTCATTGATGGACTAAGGAAAGGAACTGGCTTTTGTTGTTTTCTGCTGCAAATCAACAAATTTAACATCAGAAAACAGTTAAAGTAAACTTGATTCTTATTTTGAAAGAGAATGTTTCCCTGTTCCAGGTCAATTCAAAGCAATTCTCAAAGGATATGGTTAGAACTTCTGTGCTCTTTACTTGTCTTACAAGGCAGGATAAAGGGAAGTACCAGTGGATGCCTCACATAAACAAACTACTCCATTCTCTTCCTGTATTGCCTAATCACTTCAGCACATAAGACGATGAGACATCGGGGCAGAAGAAGGCCATTCAGCCCATTGAGTCGGTTCCACTCAAGGCATCAACTGCATATAAAACTCAGAAGAAAGAATAATTCTGAAAATTAGAGAGAAAGAAAACTAGTTCTCTTATTTGTAGGAACATAGAACATATGGTTCCTATAAAAAGTATTGAACCCCATAAAAAGTTTTGTGTTTTATAACATTGAATTACAGTGGACTCGGCTATTTTTGACACTGATCAACAGAAAAAAAAAGTCATTTTTGTGTCAAAGTGAACAGAAAACACTACAAAGTGATCTAAATTAATTATGTGTATAAAACACAAAATAATTGTTAGTATAAATATTCACCCCCTTTAATATGACATATCAAATCATCACTGGTGTAGCCAAATCATTTTAGAAGTCACATAATTAGTTAACCAGAGATCTGTTTTAGGAGACCTGTATGCAGTCAAGATGTTTCAATTACTCCTGTATCTGGAAGGTCCAACTGCTGGTGAGTCAGTATCCTGGCAAAAACTACACCATGAAGACTAAAGAATGCTCCAAGCAACTCGATGAAAAGGTCAGAGATGGATACAATAAAATTTCCATGTCACAGAAAATCCCTTGGAGTACAGTTAGGTCAATTATCTTGAAATGGAAAGAATAAGGCACAGCTGTAAATCTGCCTAGTGCAGGCCATCCTCAAAAACTAAGTGACCGTGTAAGAACGGGACTAGTGAGGGTTCCACTGAGAGATTTACAACAATCCTGGAGGAGTCACAATCTTCACTAGCAGAGATGGGAGAGATTGTGCATGCAACAACTATTGCCCAGGTGCTTCACCAGTCACTGTTTTATGGGAGAGCGGCAAAGAGAAAGCTGACGTGAAATCTTGGCTGGAGTTTCCCAGTAGGCATGCGGGAGACTCTGAAAACAGCTGCAAAAAGGTACTATGGTCTGATGAAAACAAATTGAGTTTTTTGGTTATCAGACTATGTTGATGCAAGCTAAATGACGCACTTAATCAAAACCACATAATCCCTACTGTGAAGCAAGGAGGTGGCTGCATCATGCTGTGGGGATACTTCATTGCAGCAAGCCCTGGAAGGCTTGTGAAGGTAGAGGGTAAAATGAATGCAGCAAAACACAGGGAAACACTGAGGTAAACCTGATGCGGTCTGCAAGAGAACTTTAGGAGAAGATTCGTTTTTCCAAGAATGACCCCAAGCATAAAGCTAAAGCTACACAGGAATGACTTAACAACAACAAAGTTAATGTCCTGGAGTGACCAAGTCAGAGTCCAGACCTCAATTCAACTGAGAATTTGTAGCTGGACTTAAAAAGGGCTGTTCGCTCACGATCCCCATGCAATCTGACAGAGCTTGAGCAGTTTCATAATGAAAAATAAGGAAAATTGCAGTGTCCAGATGTGCAAAGCAGATGGAGACCTATTAGTCCGTGAGCCAATAGGGTTGGTCAGTACCATCTGAGGGGAATAATGCTCATAGTGATTTTTAGCAAGGTATACATTTCTAGAGTTAGAAAATATGTGATAGTATTGCATCAGTAGTAGCTTTATGCATTTTATAACATTACCCTAAAATAAGCATTTCTGAAAAGTGGCCAATATAAAGTACAACATATATATTCAACCTAGTGGTATTTTGTCATCAGTGATCCTTCAACATTGAAATTTGTCACGATGATAGCTGAGTTCGAGCACTTTTCGTCAAATGTTAAAAATTCTACATTGAAAACTATGTCATTGGTGGCACTCGCAGTACAGTGCCCAATTTCAGTAGAGTGAATCATTTCATTTTTAGAAAAATGTTTGTCTGTTGTTTATTTTGGAAATGTCAATTAAAACCCTAGGTCACATATAAGCACATAGGTTTGCAGAGAATTTATTTAGGAATTCAAATAAGTAATCACTTTTTGTATATATTCCATATTAACATCATACAGTAGAAAATGTTACCCCACCCCACAAAAGGTGAAAAAACCTCATTTGGAGAGAGTTCTGGAGTTTTATCAATGTTGTGATATTTTCCATATCGTTGTATCAAATCAAAACATTCTTAAGCTTTTGTCGTAGCATATAGAATTTCAGTACAATAGTTCAAAAGTGGGCTTCCACGCGGCCATAACCTAGGCCCCATTTGGTTGTTAAATGAATATATTTAATCAAAGACTGCTTTCCATACTTTGTTTTCCATTCTTTTATAACCTATTAATAATCATCATAATTTTCCAAGTCTTCCACATCTTCCACATCTTCATCTGAACTTTCCACACTCTCTGAGGTGGATGCCTGGTTCTCACAGTCTGCCAGTCTGCACATGTCAGTACACCTGAGGCCATTTGCAACACACATCTTGGGAGTGAACAATTTTTTGGACAGTTACAGGCCAGTAGATCCAGGACGGCATTGGGTGCTGGCTGGCCTCCCATCCAGTGCACCACCAACTGTTCAGCTTCCTCTTCTCTCTCCATCTTCCATCCTCTGCCAACAGGGCTTGGCGCTTGTGGGTCCTTCTCCAAACATCTTCTCCAAATACCAGCTTGGTCATTGACTCGCTGTGCATGTTTTGTTAAGCAGTCCTTGCATGGCGGGGGTTGATTACTTTTGATTTCACCTTTTTTGGCACAGAAAAAGTGATACCTGAGCTCATTGCCTTGGTGATTGATACTTTTGGGACAGGGCCCAGGGCAATGAGAAAGGACGTCCTCCATACGTTGACTGCACCATTGTGCCATCACTATGATGTGTCCAAACAAAGACCTGTCTGCTTTCAAGATGATCGCCCTCCCATTTGATTTCACTTCTCTCTTCTTACACATATCACTGAATGTTTTGAGCTTGTTGGTTTTCATTGGGTCATGGAAATTCTTTGCTGGTGGGTCTTCCTCTAGTCTCTCATCCTTGAAGGGTGCATAGCATTGCTCACCAATCTCACATGCCTTCATCACACACAGAAAGCTACCACCGCTATAATGCTATCACATACTTTCTAGCTCTGGGGTGCATACCTTGCCAAAAATCACTAGAAGAGTTATTCCCCCCAGATGGTACCAGTGGCCCACATTTGGGGTCCTGGCTCATGGACTATATCCACAGAGACTCAAGGCTGTAATTGCTGCCAAAAATGTATTACTAAATACTAACTTGAAGGGGATAAATTGTTGTGCAATCAATCATTTTCACTTTTATATTTGTAATTAATTTACATCATATTGTAGAGATCTGTTTTCACTTTGATATGAAAGATACTTTTCCTGTTGATCAATGTCACAAAAGCCAAATTAAATCCACTGTGATTCAATGTTAGAAAACAATAAAATATGAAAACTTCCAAGGGGGAGGATACATTTTAAAGGACTGTATATGTACTGCATATGCCTATATAAAGCCTCTAAATGTCCCCGTTGTATCAACCTCTACCACCATGCCTGCAGTGTATTCCAAGGACCCACCACTCACTAAAAAAAAAAGAAACCCTATCTCTTACATTTGCCCTAAACTTTCTTCCACTCACCTTAAATGGACGTCCTCTGGTATTGGTCGTTGTCACCATGTGAAAGAGGTGCTTGCTGTCCTCTCAATCTGTGCCTTATAGTCGACAATACTTCAGGTGTGATTGAACCAGAGTTTTATAGAACTGTAAGATTACCCTGTGGCTCTTGAACTCAGTCCCCTCAACTAGTGAAGTCCAGCACAATATACAACTTCTTTAACACCTTTTCAATGTAAGCAGAAACTTTGAGGACTGAACAGACTTGGACCCCAAAATCCCACTGTACGTCTTCATTGTTAAGAATTCTGCCATTAACCTTGTAATCTGCCTTTAAGTTCTATCACACAAAGTAAATTACTTCACATTTTTTCAGTGATAAAATCCATCTACCACTTCCCCACCCAGCACTGCATCCTGTCTATTTTCTCTTGTAACTTACAACAGCCTTCTTTACCATCCAAAACACCAACAATCTTCATGTCATCTGTAAACATATGTATATATGTTGGTCTTCCGAATTAAGTAACATTACCGAGGCTTCTTCAGATGTAGAAGTGTCCATCAATCAGGAGTTCATAACCTGGACTGAACTGTATCGTTTTTCATCTTACGCATCATTCTTCTGACCATAATCTTCTTTCTACACTGATAGTCTTCCACTTTTAATCCAGATCTGAGGAGGGATCCCTGACCTGAAACTGGGTTCATGAAGGGTCTCAGCCAGAAACATCCACTGCTTATTTCTTTCCATAGATGCTACCTGCTCTGTTGAGTTCCTCCAGCACTCGGGTGTGTTCAATCAGCATGTAGGAGGAAGATAGAAAGTCTGCTGAATGGTATCAGAACAACTATCTCTCACTCAACATCAGCAAAACCAAAGAGCTGATTATTGATTACAGGAGGTGGTATCCAGAGGTCCATGAGCCAGTCCTCATCAGGGGATCAGATTGGAAAGAGGAAGTAACTTTAAATTCCTTGGTATTATCATTTTAGAGGATCTCTGCTGGGTCCAGCATGTATCTGCCATTACAAAGAAAGCACAGCAGTGCATTATTTACTTAAAAGTTTGGGAAGATCAAACTGTCATCTAAAACTTTGACAAAGTTCTATAGATCCACGGTGAAGAGTGTTCTTACTGGTTGCGTCATGGCATGGTATGAAACACTAATGCCTTTGAATGGATAAGCCTATAAAATGTAGTGGATAAAGCCCAGTCGATCACAGATAAACCTATCCTCACTGTGGAGCACATTGTCACACTAAAAACAGCATCCATCATCAACCAGGCCATGCTCTCTTCTTCCTGTTGCTGTCAGGAAGCAGGTACAGGAGCCTCATGTCCCACACCACCAGGATCAGGAACAGATATTACCCCTTAACCATCGGGCTCTTGAAGCAGAGTGAATAATTTCACCAATCACTAAACTGATTCCACAACCTCTGGACTCACTTTCAAGGACTCTACAACTCATGTTCTCAAATATTATTTTGTACTCATTTACATATTATTATTATTTTGTTTTTCTTTTAGTATTTGCACATTTTTCTTTTACACATTTGTTGTTTTTCTGCCTTTGTTCATGTGTAGTTTTTCATTCATTCCACTGTGTTTCTTTGTATTTACACTGAATGCCTGTAAGTAAATGAATGTCAGGATAACATATGGTGACATATACATTATGTACTTTAATAATATATATAACTTTCTTTTGGAGAATGATGCAATAATTTGCTCAACATAAAAATAAAATTAATTGAAAGTGGATATATTTCCAGTCAATATTCAAAGGCGTTAAAAACAAATGAACAATAGATTAAAAGTTGGGCGTTGAATAAAATGAGTGGTTACAGCTTTTTGCTGCTTGCAATGGTCAGTGGGGTGTGAATCTGTAAACAGAAGTTGCTATTTTTCTCAGAGTTGACATATAACTGTAACCCGTGGATGTACAACTGGCCTCGGAGCTGCTATTTGAAGGGAGCTGTTTGCAAATGTGAGAATCAACACTGCATGATAACAAAGTGCAAAATATTGAAGGATTCTTTGTAATCAGATAACGATGTGGTATAGCATAAGTTTTTTTCACACAGTGGATGAGAAAGAGAATAAATAAGACCAAAGGTCATCATTACATTGAAAACTGAGGCAGGGCACTATTATGCAGCAAGTTTCAGCATGGAGTAAAACTGCTAACTACACACCAATTTTGAGTTTGTTTTAGTTGTATATCTTTCAACATTGATCAAGATGATGTCATTTTCTATGATTAATTTGACAGAGGATTCACATTTTAAGGTGTCAAGTTTCAGTAACCAACAGACTGTAGTTTCAAGATCAGGCTCCTGAATCAGCATGGATACCTTCACTCTCTCAACACTGAACTGATTACTACACACAACCTATAGGCTCACTTTCAAGGACTCTACAACTCATGTCCTCTGTATTTATTTATTTGGAGATTCAGCACAGAACAGGCTCTTTCAGCCCAATGAGCAACACCGCCCAGTAACCCACCCATTTAACCCAGCCTAATTCCAGCACAGTCTTTGCTAATTTGATTTGACACAAGAAGATGCATTTTGCTGTATGTTTCAAAGTTTTCATGTACATATGGCAAAAAATGTGAATCTATTTCATCAAACTGAATATACATGCAATATTTCCTTCCTGTCCGTGTAGCCCATTTATTTCTACTAAAGATGAACATTGGTGACCAATATTCCAAGGCACCGACACATTGTGTGTGACTGATTTACTGTTGCATAGGGGCAATCGATTGTGATTGCTCTTCCTAAACTCCTCTTAACCCATCTCTCCATCTCCACAATTCCATGTCTCCCTACCCAAAAGGAAGATGAAACTGAGAGAAAAATTCTTGAGGATCTGAAGACAATTCAGAAATGGGGTGAAGGAGGGTGAGAGACAATATGATAGAGATGTACAAGATGATCAGAGGCATAGATCAAGCAGATATCCAGAGAATATCTCAGGGCAGAAATGGCTACAGTGTGGCGAATAATTTCAAGGTGATTGGAGGGGTCGTCAGAGGCAGGATCTTTGCAGGGTGCATGGAAAGCCTTGCCAGGAGAGATGGAATATGCAGATACATTTAAATAATCTCTCAGGTGGGCACATGGAGGATTGGAGAGTTACAGAAGGAAAGGATTAGATTGATCTTAGAGGAGGTTAAAAGGCCCTGTACTCTGCTGAAATATTCGATCTTCTATGTGCCATGAGTGGTGGAAACAACCCAGTCCATGACAGGGAAAGGCCACCCCACCAATGGACAAACACATTTACAAGGGGAGCTGCCACAATAAAGCAATGTCCGTCATCGAGGACCCCCACCATCCAGGCTCTTTTCCCACTACCATTGGGTAAGAGGTGCAGTCACCTTAGGTCCCACTCACCCAGGTTCAGGGATAATTAACACCCTTCAATCATCAGGTGCATAGCTTCACTCACTTCAACTCTGAACTGATTCCATTATCAATGGATTCAGACTCACTTTCAAGGATTATACAACATATTATCAGCATAAAATAATAACAACAATATTTAGATTTTTATTTGCACTCTCTTCTTTGCACATTGGTTGTTGGTCAGTCTTTTCTTTGGGTGTAACTTTTTCATTGATTGTTTTGTATTTCTTTGTTCTACTGTGAATGCCCAATTGAAAATGAATATCAAGGCAGCATATGATGACATATGTACTTTGATAATAAATTTACTTTGATCTTTGAAGTCTAGTGGTAATGGAGATGCTGCTTTCAAATCAGATGCCTTCCAACTACTCAAATGCGCACAATGATCACTCACTGATGTTTCTTTAAGAGTCCCAGCTGTAATGGCTACACTTCTCATTTAAACTACACTGGCCTTGATTTTTCAGATGGCATTTGGGCGTGAGGATCAGTGGAATCCCTTAGTCCTCACAGTACCATCAACCATCCATCTGACCACACTAATGTCAGATGGTACCTCATGAGTGAAGACAGTCACTCCAATCCCCCTCCATTCTACTGGAGCCTGACAAGCCAAGCCCAAAATCTCATCAGGCAGCCTCCTCTTCCAGTATTTCTTGCTCCCTTGAGAATTTTTAGCAAACTGGGTTCTGAATGATGAGAGAAACTCTGGTATAGCAAACAGAGAGAAACTCTAGTATAGCATGAAGTCTGTGGACCATTCTGGAACTTGGCAGAGCAAACAAAGGCACTGAGAAACAAAGTCTCCTTTGTCTATCCTGCCTGTTATTTGCTCAAATAATTTCAATGGATTTGGGAGGGTAGACTTCTCCTGAAGGAAACCATGTTGACTTCGGTGTATTTTATCATATACCTCCAAGTACTCTGAAATCCCATCCTTAATAACAGATTCTAACATCTTACCACCCTTTGAAGCCAGGCTAGTTGGCCTGTAATATCCCGCCTTTTGTCTCCCTCCCTTCTTAAAGAGATGAATTACATTTTAATTTTCCAGTCGTCGGGAACCATATTTGAAAGATTATTTCTCATGCTTCCACAATCTCTTCAGCTACTTCATTCAAAACCCTGGGGTGCGGTCCAGATAACTGATCCTATTTCACAATGCCCTCTCTCCTATTCTACTCCACTCAGATTCAATTCAGGGTCTTGACCCAAACTATCAACAATTCCCTTCCGCACGACAGCTGCTGCTAGGTCTGCTGAATTCCTCCAGGAATTTTCTCTGAGCTCCAGATTCTGGAATCTTTAGTGTCTACATATATTCACACACTGTTCTGGAAATGATCAATGACCACCTCATCAAAACAGGTTATGAAAATATCCCACACTGGTTGCCACTCACTGTGTAGGACATAAATTGGAAGAATCAAATTCCACATCATTTTATTCACAGAGACCCAGTCAGCACTTGTCTGGTCACAGAGTGAAATAACTGTCAAATAAAATTAAGCAGGAAGGGGGCAGGAAGTCCAATCATGTAACCATACATCATCAGCTTATGTGTGATATGTAATCATATTTCATGTTTAACTTGAAATTTGATGGGGAGAAAATAATGTCTAACTTTAGCGGAGTAAAGGAAATTACAGTGGTATGAGAGAGGAGTTGGCCAAAGTAAATTGGAAGGAGCTGCTGGCAGGGATGACAGCAGAGCAGCAATGGCGTGAGCTTCTGGGGAAAATGAGGAAGGTACAGGATAGATGCATTGTAAAAATGAAGAAATACTCAAATGGCAAAATAGTACAACCGTGGCTGACAAGGGAAGTCAAAGCTAATGTAAAAGCAAAAATTAGCAGGAAGATAAAACATTGGGAAGCTTTTAAAAACCTACAGAAAGCAACTAAAAGTATCGTTGGGAGAGAAAAGACAAACTATGAAAGCAAGTTACCAAACAATATCGGGGTGGATAGAAAAATGTTTTTCAAGCATTTATGAAAATAAAAGAGGGATAAGAGTTGATATTGGACTGCTAGAGAATGATGCAGGAGAAATCATATTGGAAGTCAAAAAGATGGCAGATGAGCTAAATGAGTATTTTGCATCAGTCTTCACCGTGGAAGCCACTAGCAATGTGCCAGGTGTAGAAGGTGTGAGGGGAGAGAAGTGAGTGCAGTTATTATTACAAGGAATGAGGTGCTCAGAATGTTGGAAAACCTAAAGGTGCTCAAGCCACCTGGAACTGCACCCAAGGGATCTGAAAGTTGTAGCGGTAGAGATTATGGAGGCCTTAGTAATTATCATTCAAGAATCATTGGACTCTGGCATAGTGCCAGAGGCCTGGAAAAATTGCAAATGTCACTCCACTCTTTAAGAAAGGAAGGAGGCAGCAGAAAGGAAATAATTGATTATTTAGCCTGACCTCCGTGTTTGGGAAGATGTTGATCATTAATTATGAGGTTATGGAGTATTCAGTGACACAGAACAAGATAGGATAAAGTCAGCATGGTTTCCTGAAGGGAAAATCTTGCCTAGCAAACCTGTTGGAATTCTTTGAGGAGATTACAAGTAGGATAGATAAAGGAGATTTATTGGATATTGTATATCTGGATTTTCAGAAGGCCTTTGACAAGGTGCCACACATGAGTCTGCTTACCAATTTAAGAGCACATGGTATTACAGGAAAGTTAATAGCATGGCTGATTGGTAGGAGACTCCAAGTTGGAATAAAAGGGTCCTTTCTCATTGACTGCCAGTGACTAGTGGTGTTCCGCAGGGGTCGGCATTAGGACAGCTTCATTTTATGTTATATATCAATGAATTAGATGATGGAATAGATGGCTTTGTTGCCAAGTTTGCAGCTGATATGAAGATAGGTTGAGTGGCAGATAGTGTTGAGTAAACTGGAGGCTGCAGAAGGACTTAGACAGATAAGGGAAATGGGCAAAGAAGTGGCAAATGAAATACAATGTTGGAAAATGCATGGTCATGCACTTTGACAGTAGATATAAATGTAAAGTCTGTTTTCTAAAAGGGGAGGAAATCCCAAAATAAGATGCAAAGGGACTTGGTAGTCCTTGTGCAGAACACCTAAAGATTACTTATAGGTTGAGTCAGTGGTGAGGAAGGCAAATGCAATGTTAACATTCATTTCAAGTGTTCTAAATATAAGAGCAGGGATGTGATGCTAAGGCTTTATAAGGCACTGGTATGGCCTTACTTTGAGTATTGTGAACAGTTGTGGGCTCCTTATCTGAGAAAGGGATCAAAGGTGGTTCATAGCAATTATTCTAGGAATGAAAGGGTTATCATATGAGGAATATTTGATGGCTCTGGGCTTCTACTCACTGGAATTTCAAAGGATGAGGGGTATCTCATTGGAACCTTTTAAAAGTTGAAAGGCCAAGACAGAGTAGATATGGAAAGGATGTTTCTCATGGTGGGGGAGTCTAGGACAAGAGGGCATAACCTCAGGATTCAGGGGTGTTCATTTAAAACAGAGATGCAGAGAAATTTCTTTGGCCAAAGGGTGGTAAATTTGTGGTATTTGTTAGCACAGGCAGCTGTGAAGACCAGGCCATTGGATGTATTTAAGGTGGCGATTGTAAGATTCTTCATTGGCCATGGTATCAAATGTTATAGGGAGAAGGCTGGGAAGTGGGGCTGTGGAGGGCAAAACAAAGGATCAGCCATGATTGAATGGTGGAACAGGCTTGGTGGGTCAAATGGCCTAATTCTGCTCCTACATCCTACAGTCTTATGAAAAGCAACACACACAAAATTCTTGAGGAGCTCAGCAGGTCAGGCAGCAACTATGGAAATTAATATACTGTCGACATTTTGGGATAAGAACCTTTATCAGGACTGAAAATGAAGGGGGAAGACATCAGAATAAAAAGTGGGGTGAGGGGATGGAAGGTGATAGGTGAGACCATCTGGAAAGGTAAGGTAGAGGGCTGGTGAGGAATGAAAATGTTAGCAGTGGAGTGTGGACCAAAAGAGGAAGGGAAAGAGGAGGGACCCCAGGGAAAAGTGATTGGCAGGTGAGAAGAGGTAAAAGGCCAGAATATCAGAAGCTCTTAATTATATCTAACAAAATAATAGACAATTCCCAATGTCAGATAGAAATGATGAGAAAAATTGAATTGCTAGACACCAGCAGCAGGAGATGTTATGATCTGGAGCAAAAATAAATTGCTGGAGGTGTCATGAAGCAGGGGCTTAATCGGAAATGTTGACCATTCTGCATCTGCAGATGTTCTCTAAGTTACTTCTGAATTTTTTTTTCTTACTTAAAGTGTCATCCATGATGAGTCATCATGTAAAGGGTTCACGGCAAAAATGAATTCGAGGAAGAATAATGAAAGAGAGGAAGAGAAAAGACATGGTCAAGAGGTTCAGTTGTTGTTCAGAACAAACCTCAGAATGGGGAAAAAATGCGATTGAAGTGACTTTGACTGCAGAATGTTTGCAGATGCCAGATGTCTGAGTCTCTCTGAACTTGTGGATATCCTACGATTGGCACACAAAACAGTTTCTAAAGTTCACAGAAAATTGCCTCTTAAATTTCATTATTACATCCTCTGCCACTATCTAATCTAGCAGTATTTTCCAGGCACATACAACTACATCAGGATGCTGTTCATCGACTATAGCTCAGCATTTAATACCATCAGTCCCACATTCCTGATTGAGAAGTTGCGGAAACTAGACCTCTGTACCTCCCTCTGCAATTGGATCTTCGACTTCCTAACTGGAAGACCACAGTCTGTGCGGATTGGTGATAACATATCCTCCTCGCTGACAACAAAACTGGTGCACCTCAAAAGTGTGTGTGCTAAGCCCACTGCTCTACTCTTTGTATACTAGCATAGCTCAAATACTATCCACAAATTTGTTGATGATACAACTATTGTTGGTAGAATCTTAGGTGGTGACAAGAGGGCGTACAGGAGTGAGATATGCCAACTAGTGGAATGCACCAGGTACACACTCAGCAATTCAGGAACAACCTCTTCCCCTCTGCCATCCAATTCCTTTAGATGTACATTGAAGCTTTCAACACTACCTCACATTTTTTAAAGTATACAGTATTTCTGTTTTTGCACATTTTAAAAAGTCTATTTAATATATGTAATTGATTAACTTGTTTATTTATTATGCTTTATTTTATTTTTTTTCTCTCTCTCTGCTAGATTATGTATTGCATTGAACTGCTGCTGCTAAGTTAACAAATTTCACGTCACATAATGGTGATAATAAACCCGATTCTGATTCTCTAAAGGTCTAACTGGTAAATTTTTTCAGGTTTTACCACTCTCATCTCTCATATCAGATCCTGGGGAATAAGACTTTAACTCTCTGCCCTATCTATCTCTGCTGCTTATAATTTCATAAACTTCTGTCTGATGTCTCCTCAGTCTCCAGAGAAAACAATCTTCATATGTATAACCTCCCCATATCGCTTATATGCTCTAATCCAGAAAGAAAATACAGGAAAACATCTTCAGATGCTCGAAAGGGTCCAGATCCTTCCTGTTTTGCAGCAACCAGAACAAAACATGTTCTTCAAAACATGGAGTTTGCAAACTTTCATACAGCCACTACACATTCCTGACAATTTTATTTAATGTCCAGTCTGAAGTCTGTTTTACCACTGACATTACATCTGTCCATGTTGTCACCATCACAGGGATATGGATGTGCACTCCAATATTTGTACTGTAGATCATTCTGGAACTTCCTTAGTGATAATTCAGTCAAACCACAAACAAAGGAAAATCTGCAGATGTCGGAAATACAAGCAACACACAAAATGCTACAGGAACTGAGCATACCAGGCAACATCTCTGGAAAACAGTACAGTCAACATTTCGGGCCGAGACCATTTGGCAGAACCCTTCCTGCTAAAAGGTCTTGGCCCAAAACCTCGACTGTATGTTTTTCCATAGATGCTGCTGTCATAACGGGGGGCACTGGGAGCGGACCCAAATGCAAGACACAGACACTGAAGTACAAGGAACTGGACTGGACTAGAGTTAGGGACGGGACAGGACATAGACTAGGAGGTGGGACAGGAACACAGACGTGGACTAGGACTTTGACTAGGAAAATGGGACCAGGACAAGGAACTGGGAACTAGGAGCCTGGGCTTGGACTCCGAGCCAGAGACTGGACAAGGACCCAGAACCTAGGTCTTGACTCAGGCTCGGACCCTGGAACTAGGCGAAGACATGATGTGGTTACAGAACTGGACATGGCTTGGGTTCTTTGAGGCATGGCTGCAGGACTGGGCGGGGCTTGGCTGCCAGACTAGGCAGGGCTTGGGTTCTTCGAGGCTTGGCTGCCGGACTAGACATGGAGCTCCTGCACAGGATGAGGCAAATGGACAGGGCAAGAACCCAAAGCCTTGACTCGATCTTGGGACACCTGAACACAGAGCCTTGGTCTTGAGAGAGACAGGAACATGGAGCCAGGACCTGTCCTTAGGAACAGGACTTGGGGCCGGGGCACTACACAGAGTCAGGACCTCTCCTAGCAAGTAGGACATAGGGCCAGGACTCGTACATTGAACACAGAGAGATGGCTCCCAACACAAGGTACAGCAAATGGCCAGAGCTACCTAACAAAGGTGTGGACACAGAGACAGATCCAAACAATGATAGACAGTTCCTTATCTAGAAACAGCAAGGCTCCAGGGGAAGGGGAAGGGCTTGACAGTGATACAGGCGAGGATGCAGGCAAGGCTTCAGAAGGAAGGGGAAGGGAAGGGAACAGTCCAGCAAATGAAATTGAACCCTGGAGCAATTTATGTAGCCAGCCTAAAATGAGAATCAGGTGCCTCAATTAGCGCACCCAACAGAACAAGGGAAAACCAGAAAACCTGGAATAAGGAGCCTGGACCAGACCGTGAACCGGAATGCAGACTTCACGGACCGGACCATGACAGCTGCCTAACCAGCCAAATTCCTCCAGCATTTTGTATGTGTTGCTTTGTATTTCCAGGATCTGCAGAATTTCTTGGGCTTATAAATCCACGATATTGCTGTCCACCTAGTTAGATCTTCAGATGCTTGTCAAGGTGGTATGCCATGTGATTTAGTGCAACAAAGTGAATAATGGGTAACAGTTGCCATAGATTTACACATGTTGGAGAAGTAATATATTCTGTTTAATTGTTTGGTCTAGATTTCACTGTACTTTAAAAATTGGGTTATTCTGAGAAAATAGCGGATTTATATACACCAGAAATTTGAGGGTGTGTGAAAGTACTATATATACAGAAAATGGTAAACCCTAAAATAACACTAGGTTCTTGTTTCCACACACATTCTGGTTTTATAACTTAGCAAAAAAGGACACTGGCATATGTCACCAGAATTTCCCATCAATAAAAAAATAGAGTATCAATTTCCACTTCTGTTTTCCTGTAGCAAAATCATAGAATGTACAACACAGGAGGCTGTTCAGTCCTCCACTGGGTACTGGTTGAAAAAGCTCTGTCTGTTCTGGTCTTTCCTCTAATACTGGGTCCTTTGCCCGGCAGGTGACAGCTCTTCAAATACACCTTCCAGGCTCTGTTCATTGTGCTGAAAGTTTCTGCATCTACCAACCATTCAGGAAATGTGTTCCGGAACACTACCACGTCCTCACTTCTCCGTGGGTCGTCACCTTGTTATGGTGGAGAGATCTGTGAGCTCCTTAAATCCTGACAGTGCTGCTGTCCAGGGCTTAGCTCATGGTCAGGCCTCCCATGCCAGCAAGATCAAGGGGGAGGTTACAGACATCTCCCCACTAATCCAAATGACAGTTATTCTTAACCCAAGACCCCTATTTTAACACTCATCTAAGTGATTAAACTTCCTCCTATTTATCATTTTGATGCTCTTTATAATTTTTCACACCTCAATTAAGTCTCCTCTCTGTCTCCTCGGTTCCAGACAAAGCAAGCCCAGCCAATCCAATCAATGGTACGACTGAAGCATTTAGCCCCTCAGCGATCTCTTCTGCGGTCTCCCCAGTACATTCTTCTCTTCTGGTAATGTGGTGATTACAAATGACCAGCGTTCAAGCCATGGGCAGAACCACACTGCCTCTACTTCTTCGGTCTCTGCAAATAAAGGAAGCCATTTTGTCTGCCTTTCTACTCACCTTATCTTCGTCTTCTGTCACGCTCAATGATCAGTGATCACACTCACCAAGGACCCTTTCACCCTCCACATCCCTCAATATCCTTGCATTTACTTATCAATTTGTACACTGGTGGTGGGGTGGAGACACCTCGCTACCAAATGGAGGAGTAAGACGCTCTTACCCTCCACTAACCTGTGCAGGTCACCCTTGGGCAAGGTGTAGCACTTGCTTCACCCCCCAGCCCCCTCATCAAGGTCACGTGAAGCCATGGGAGCAGGTGGCGGATGTTCCGATGAGAGATGGTGCACTTCACGTCCTGTCTATGCGAATACTGACGCCATTCAGACAACCTCTGAAGATTTATTTACAATGGCTATGGTGTCCCAACGTTCGGATATGGCCAAAGTGCGGAGAGGGAGAGGCACACTGAAGCGGGTCGATAGTTTACAGGCTTTAACGCGAACAGGATGTTAATGGAAAAGAAAACAAGAAACGCGAAGTCAAGCAGGTCAGTTACCCAAAACTCTCAAACGGTAAACACCGCGGCTGAAAGGAATATTTAAATATACAATGAAGACCGCGGGTTTGTAGCGTCAGTTGATTGCAAGCAGGCAGTTTTTTCGCTGCAGCAGAGTCCGTGGTTGTGACTGGGATCCCTACCTCGGCGCAGCTGCTGAGTCGCTAAAAACCTCTGCCCGCTAGAAGACTCGAATGGGAGACTTGTCCAAGAAGTCTTGCACCGGGAGCTAAGAACGTTCTTCAGGACCGTACCCTTCACAATCCTCAAGGTACTGAACCTCACCCCGTTTCCGGCGAGATGACAGGAGGCGCCGTACAGTATTGACCAATGAACGATCTACCAAGCGGGGAGGAGGCGGGTGCTGGTAACCGGTTGGAGCTAAAAAAACTTGGGACATTGGGCGGAGCTTTTATAATGCTGGTAGACAAAATCTGTCCCAGAACTTGTTGCAGCCTTTTCCACTACAAATGGTCCCATGTACCGCGGGATCGATTTGTGGCTCTGGACTTTTGCCGGAAGATTCCCTGATGCCCAGCAGATCTCCTCTCCTGGCATGAAAGTCCTCATATGTCGGCGGAGCCGGACCTGTTGTTTCTGGGCGCGCAGCCGAGAAGCTTTGGCTGGTCTCAAAGTGCGCTTGGAATCAGCGTTCAGCATCAGGAACTCCTACAACAATCTCCTGGTCAGGGAAGAGTGGGGACATAGCTGCGGAGGGAGACTGGAGGTTATTGTGGACGATCTCTGCCCAAACCATTTGGGAGCTCCGGGACTGGGGTTGGAAGAGGCAGGGCAGTGCAGGCTCGTCTCCGACTCCTGATTCACTCTCTCGGTCCGGCTATTCGATTGGGGGTGGAAACCAGACGAGAGGCTGACAGTGGTTCCTACTAGAGGACAGAAACCCTTCCAGAAGAGGGAGGTGAACCGTGGTCCACGATCAGACACTGTCTCGAGGGAAGCTGTGGGGCCTGAATACATGTTGAATCATGAAGGTGGCAGTCTCACCAACCAACGGCAGCTTAAGGAGAGCAATGAAGTGGGCTGCTTTGGAAAGTCGATCCACAACGACCGGAATGGTGTTGCTTCCATTAGATGGGGGCAGTCCAGTGATGAAATCCACCGAGAGGTGGACCAGGGACCGGGGTGGGCTCTGGCGGCGGACATAGCAGTCCCGCAGGACGCTGCCGGGACAGGAAAATACGAAGTCGTGGCTATCCTGGGATTGTTGGCCACAAAATTGTTGAATTCCCAGATGGTCAGCCAGCCGAAAGGAGTGACCCCATTCCAATCACTTTAAAGAACACCGCCGCTGGGGCATACAGCCGGTTCGGAGGTCCCCTACCTGGGCCTGGGTCCGACTGTTGGACAGCCCTCGCCTCCGCCTCTATTTAACGGATCACCGTATCAGCAATCACGAGCGAGGAAGAATGGGCTCTGGATCGGCATTGTCCTCAGATCTGTCCACGATGGGGAGTGAGCGTCGGCCTTGGTATTCTTGGGGTCAGGAAGATAGGTAAGGATGAAATTTAACCAGGTGAAGAAGAGGGCCCAACTTTGGGTGTCAACTTTCGCCCTCCTCGAAATCTGATGAGGATTAACTGGGTCTTATTACAATCCTAAACCATCAGTGATGGTGCACCGGTTTAGATTCAACACTCGCATTCAATTAGAAGATGAACCAGTAGCAACGCTTGTTGCTGATTTAATTTTGTGATTTTGGAGCTGTTACAGAAGGTAAGATACTTGTTTGTCGGCGTCCGTGATGTTCGCATTCAACATCGGCTATTGGCAGAATCCGAGCTCTCACTTAACGCACATTCCCCTTGGCATTGGAAATGGCAATGGAAGCGCCAGATAATGCAGTTTTGTTGCACCAGTTCGAAGCACATCACCGACAGCTGCCGCAGATTATACTGACATTAATAAAGTGTCGCAGCGAAGGAGAAAAACGAATGATACTCCAGGTGTTACTGACTGTCGGCACCGAGATTCCGTCTGTTCTACCGGCCAAAAGCAAGGTCAATTGACAAGAGTTTGCCGATCTCCGCCTCCGTCTAAACCAGAACCCCCCACAGCAGCACAGTACGCGGTTGCAGTCACCGAGCAGGAAGCGTACGTAATGTACTCGGATGTTCGAGGTCTAGTTCTCCCTACACAGATGGTTTTAAAGAGTAACGGCGGACCCGTTTCCTTTGAGCTCGACACTGGGTGTGCTGTTACTATGTGCCGTGGAAAGGCATGGGTAGACGTGTTTGGCTCTGACTCCGAGACACACGCCACCGCATTACACTGAAGCCTTACACTGGGGAGCAGTTACAGCTGCTTGGTTGTGACAGAGTTCTTCTTGAGCGTGAAAATCAATCTACTAGTGAGGGAGAAGGAGTGAATTTACTCGCGTGCGACTGGATATACAGCAAGTGCCTGTCCTAAGTCTGTATCAGATGAAAACCGGCATGTCGGTCAGGAACTTATTCAAGCGGAAAAATATTTCTCAGCTATCCCGATGAAGGTAAACTCAAGGGTATGTCTTCCAGAAACAGGTGCAGCCAAACCAACCTTCTTCAAGGCGCATTGCCGCTTTAGCTCCAAAACCGAAGCGGAGCAGACGCGATTGCAAGTAAACGGGATCATTGATCCGGTGAGATTTTCACAATTGCAACCCCTGATGTGCCAGTAGTTGAGAGTGATGGGAGCGTAAGAATATGTCGAGATTACCAGGTCACCGACTGAGACGTACCCGATTCCAAAGATAAAATACATCTGTGCAACACTAGGAGGCGGAAATTTCTTCACTAAACTTGACCTCGTACATGCATACCAACAGCTTGAGCTAGAACATTCTCAGAGCCTCACTTCTACTGCAGCGCACAAAGGCTTGTAACAGTATACGAGGCTTCCGTTCGGAATAAATTCGTCTCCAGTGTATCACCGAATCCAACATTAAAGGCCTGTCCACTGCAATAACTTACTTAGATGACATTCTGCTTACCGGTCGACCCTTGAAGAGCACCTGAATCATCTTGATAAATCCTTCTCCCGAGTGATGCAGCTGGGTCTACCAGAGAAGCGCGAGAAACGCACCATGCTGGCACATCCGGGTTTTCGCCCAGACCTACATCCTATCAGAGAAAAGCTTGGCCCCATTCTTAAAGCACCGTGAACTTGGCGCCTTTTTGAGCACATTGAATCATGCCAGATTTTTGCCTCACACAGCCACGCGTCTGGCTGCGCTTAACGCTCTCCTGAAGGAAGGTACGAAGTGGCGTTGGGAACGGGCAGAAGAATTTGCTTTCCGGAGAGAGAAACACATGCTGACTCAATCGCAAGCATTGATACACTTCAAACCCGGGGCGCCAGTAGTTTTGTCTCCCCGTATGGTGTTGTTGCGGTGTTAACACAGAAAGATAACGGACTAAGATGAAAATCCTGTCGCTTCCGCGTCATGTACCCTTAACCCAGTCGAACGAATCTATGCACAGTTGGTCAAGGAAACATTGGCAGTTGTTTCGGGTCATGCGTCTTCACCATTACTTGTACAGCGAACGTTTTGAAATTCGTACGGATCACAAGCCATTGGTGGGATTACTTGTATTCTGCACAGCCTGCTCATCAGTACACGATAGCTTAAGTTCCCCGTATAAGCCATTGCACTGCTGTTTTAAACTGTCTTCTGTTACGTGAATATTCTCGCCAGTTAGAACTCCCAGGTGAATTGGTGCTACTGATGGACTGGGGAACGCATCTCCGATCTCAGGTAAAAGAAGAGACTGAGCGAGATGTAACAGTGGTACAAGTAAAAGGCTACGTAGAAGATAAATGGCAAACTAATGTGCCCTAAACTGTGCCACCCGATGCCAAACGTCAAAACGAGCTGTGCATCCACAATGGTTCTCTTCTGTTGGAGGAAGTCGTTATGTCATTCCGACATGATTGCGGTATCCTGTCTTGCGAGAGTTACATTCCGCGCATCAAGGAATATCACATATCAAAGCGCTAGCCCGGAATTACGTTTGGTAGCCAAAACTCGATGATAATATTCAGCACATTATTCGTGCATGCGGCCCATGCCAGCAGTCTCCACCTTTAAACGCACCGTATCAACGGTTCCATAGCACTGACCCACCAAACCTGGAGACGTTTACACGTAGACTGTGCAGGTCCGATGCTACTGATAGTCGTCGATGCGCATTCTAATTGGATCGTGATTAAATGCTATAATCGGCTGCAAAACAAAGCAGTATGTTTGACCACACGCATCCCTTCCCAATGAAGTTTATGCATTCTGAGCATGTTTCGAACAGAAAGGGTTTGGAATGTCATCACTTGCTCTGACAGCCTCCAGTGCTCCTGATCCCACAGTCACTGTTACAGATGTCAATTCAGTCTGGAGACTCAACCCGCGGAAAGTATCTAGACTGGCTGGTGGACCTGGCCATGTTCTCAGATCCTGTGGGGATTTGACTGACATTTTTTTTAACTTCGTCCTGCCTCTGTCTGAAGTTCCCTTCTGCTTTAAGATGAGCACCAACATCCTGGTCGTCGTTAGGACGCATCTGGAATTTCCAGTTGGCGGATGATTTCCCTCCATGCCGCTCTGTCCCGACATTTGTTGAGTCTGACATATTAGGAAATCGTGCTTGGCAGGACACAGCAGTGGTTTGCCTTTGCCTTCTGCTGGATGAGTTTAAAGAGATCACCACCTTTCTTCTTGGTAGATCATCTGCTTGCAAAGCAACCGTTGTCTTCCAAGGTCCTAGCTCTTCTGCCTTCCCCACCAGTCTCCTGCTGGGTCCGTCACTGGCCATCGCTCGTAACCCTGAGCAAGGGACCCTTACCAGGTGCTACCAGCCGGGTCAGCTGGACCTGGGGCGAATCGCAAGGGAAGGGTCGACCACACCCTTAGGCCGACTTGAAGCCCTGCTACCCTATTATCTTGGTACCCAACGTAATTTGCCTAAACCACGTTTGCTTGTTAGCTCTGACATTCACTATTCTGAAGTGTTTTGAGAGGCTGGTCATGGCATACATTAACATTATTCTCCTACACAACCTCAACCCACAACATACTGTAAAAGCAAGTCTATGATGGAGGCCATCTTCCTTCCCCTATACTCTTCTCTGCAGCATCTGGACAGTAAATACATCCGTGTTAGGCTGCTTTTGGATAAAGCTCTGTTTTCAATACAATAATTCCAAGTATAATCATCTCCAAACTCCTAGACATGGGGGACAGCATCTCCCTTTGCAATTGGATCCTTAACTTCCTGACCAACAAGCTACAATCTGTAATGATAGACAGCAACACAATCACGATTATTGAGTTTAAAAGCCATTAGGTATTGTAGCAGCTCTATAAAAAACCTGGTTATACCTGACTGGAGTACTGTGTTCAGTTCTAACCATCTCATTATATGAAGGATGTGGAAGTTATAGAGAGGATGCAGGGGAGGCTCTCGTGTTCAAATAAAAACAAATATTTGTTCAGCTTGAGCACATTTACAATTATTGGATGAACAGCCAAGAGGTCAGTTAACAGTGGGGTGATAAAAGCTGGATAATGAGTAAAATGAGGGTGTTGGACCATACAGTGATCAATGTGCGGTGACATTCTCGATAGGATAGAATCTCGGTGCTGTTTGTGGCTGCTCCAGACTCCAGTTGTCACCAGTTGTAGTTTCAGGTGAAATATTATTTCCTTTAGTGACCCTGTAGAGGACCACTGATCTTATAGAGGGATATAAAATCATGAGGGGAACAGAAAGAGGAAATCACATGATCATTTCCCCAGGGAAACTCATGCCTGAAGAATCTTTTACAGTCTTGGGAATTGGTGTTATATGTTGCAGTTGTATAATTAGATGTTGAGGCCACACTTGGAGTACTGTGGACAGTTTTAGTCACCCTGCTGGAGGAAGGACATGGTTAAACTAAAACAGTGCAGAGATGATTTATAAAGATGTTGTTAGAGTTAGAGGGCACTGAGTTACAGGGATGGGTTGACCAGGTTAGATATTTATTCCTTGGAATGCAGTAATATTAGGAGTGACCATGTATTATAAACAAGCAAGAACAACTTTACAGCTATAGCCACCCGAAACACACACAATGTATAGAAACAAACCAGTGAAAAATAAAAATACATTGAATTAAAAGAGAAAATTGAGTAACTATGGAACAGGAACAGGATATGTGGTACATTACCCCAGTAGTAATTACTACAACTGGTATCTCCCTGATTTGCCACACCATAGCATTAAACAATCAGATCTACACAGCAAATATTTATGTAAATCTCACATGATAGATAGATAGATAGATAGATAGATAGATAGATAGATAGATAGATAGATAGATAGATAGATACTTTATTCATCCCCATGGGGAAATTCAACTTTTTTCCAATGTCCCATACACTTGTTGTAGCAAAACTAATTACATACAATACTTAACTCAGTAAAAAATATGATATACATCTAAATCACTATCTCAAAAAGCATTAATAATAGCTTTTAAAAAGTTCTTAAGTCCTGGCGGTAGAATTGTAAAGCCTAATGGCATTGGGGAGTATTGACCTCTTCATCCTGTCTGAGGAGCATTGCATGGATAGTAACCTGTCGCTGAAACTGCTTCTCTGTCTCTGGATGGTGCTATGTAGAGGATGTTCAGAGTTTTCCATAATTGACCGTAGCCTACTCAGCGCCCTTCGCTCAGCTACCGATGTTAAACTCTCCAGTACTTTGCCCACGACAGAGCCCGCCTTCCTTACCAGCTTATTAAGACGTGAGGCGTCCCTCTTCTTAATGCTTCCTCCCCAACATGCCACCACAAAGAAGAGGGCGCTCTCCACAACTGACCTATAGAACATCTTCAGCATCTCACTATGCCAACCTTCTTAGGAAGTACAGTCGACTCTGTGCCTTCCTGCACAAGGCATCTGTGTTGGCAGTCCAGTCTAGCTTCTCGTCTAACTGTACTCCCAGATACTTGTAGGTCTTAACCTGCTCCACACATTCTCCATTAATGATCACTGGCTCCATATGAGGCCTAGATCTCCTAAAGTCCACCACCATCTCCTTGGTCTTGGTGATATTGAGATGCAGGCAGATATTGAAACACCAGTAGAATAATCCAAAAGCTCCTAGCAACTGAGACATGAATGCGCTTGACTCTGGTCGTACCTGAAGTTTTACCACCTTGAACTGAGGAGAAAAAAAAGATTAAATAATAAGAGGCCCTCTGCTGGTCAGGGTCAACCGCGGATGTTGTTTTCCAGCTGTCTACGTGATAAGCGAGCCGGTCAGCACAATGTGGACAGCAAGCTGTTGCCCATGTAACACCACCGTCCCCATGCCACTGATACATATACAGAGACATATACAGTCTGATAGCAGTGTCCTTACAGTAGTTGCCAATCAGCATTCAACTCAACGTAGGACTACCATAGGAGCACCTGGATACTCACTAGGCCTTACCCATGAGTAGGTATAGCTGCAAGGCAGTGGAGGTTTGAGTTGGGGAGTCTTCCAGAAGAAGTGATGAGGCAGGAGCAGAAGTACCATTTAAGAAGCACTTGAATGGGGACATGGAAGGGCAGGGTTCAGAGAGATGTGGGCTGAGTGCAGAAAATCAGAATCAGAATCACGATTAATATCTGCTCTGTCGTGAAATTAGCTGTTTTGCATCAGAGGTATATTGATATACATAATAATAAAAAGCACAAGTTACTATATATAAGCAATGCAAAAGGAGAGGAGAAATAGTGAGGTAATGCTCATGAATGCGCTGTCCGTTTAGAAGTCTGCTGGTGGAAGGATTGAAACTGTTTCTGAAACATTGAGTGTTTGTTTCAGATTCAGATTCAGATTCAGTTTATTGTCATTTAGAAACCACAAATGCAATGCAGTTAAAAAATGAGACAAAGTTCCCCCAGAATGATATCAGAAAAGCATATGACAAAACAGACTACACCAGAAAATCCACGTAACATTTGGCAATCCCCAATCCAGAGTCCGGAGAGGCTGATGCATATTAATATCGCACTACCATCTAGCGCGTTCCCTGGAAAAGAGCTCCAAAACCACCAGACAAAACAAGACCAAAAACTAAAGCTACAAGACCTGCACAAAACCACATAATTACAACATATAGTTACAACAGTGCAAACAGTAGCATAATTGATAAAAAAAAACAGACTATGGACACAGTAAAAATAGTCCAAGATGTTAAAGGACTGTAAGTTCAAAAGAAATCACCACAGTTTCCACAAGTCCCCAGGGTCCCGACAGACTCGCCATCCCATGCCGGCGGCAGAAGAGAATACCCCTGCTATGGACTTCCAAGGCGCCGCCTCACTCAGCCTCACAGATGCAGCACACAATGGAAGCTCCATCGAAACCAGCCTCACAGACGCAGCACACACCGAAAGTGACCTGAGTCCGTCGAACCTCCGAGCCGATAACCATCCCCTCCGGCACAGCTTCTCCAAGCACCATCCTCTGCCGAGCGTATTAAGACAGCCCCGCTAACGGCCATCGGCAACGCGACCCCGAGGACTGGGGGCCTGTTCTTCCCAGCAGAGTCCTGGACCTCACAACAGCAGCAGCAATGAAGAAGGTCTTCCTGGAATTTCCTGATGTTTCTCCGTGCTTCCACGTCCGTTTTCAATCGATTATGATTGCGCACGGCACCCCGCTTCACAAATAACAGATAATCAGTTTACAGCTTTTGTAACATCTTCTTGATGATAGCAATGAAGAGAGGGCCTGTCCTTGGTAACGGGGGTCCTCAATGATGGCTGCTGCCTTTTTGAAGCATCGGCTTCTGAAAGTCTCCTCGATGCTGGGCAGGGTAGTGCCCACAATGGAGCTGGCTGAGTTCACACCTTCCTGAAGATTTCTCAGATCCTGTGCAGTGGCCCTTCCATACCAGACAGTGACCCAATCAGTTAGAATGCTCTCCACGGAACACCTGTAGAAATCTGTGAGTATCACTGACGACATGCCAGGATGCCAGGTCTCCTCAAACTTCTTAGGAATTATGCCACTGTCGTGCCTCCTTTATAATTGCATCAATATGTTGGGCCCAGGATAGATCTTCAGAGATGTTGGCACTGAGAAACTTGAAACTGCTCACCCTTTCCACTGCTGATCCCTCGTTGTGCACTGGTGTGTGTTCACTTGAATTGCCCTTTCTGAATTGAGACCAACTGGGGTGGGCACTGCAGTCAGCAGGCAGAGACTGGGCTATCCATGCTATATTGCTCTGTAGCTCTACAAGATTGTTGTGAGTCCTGAACTGAGTCACATGGAAACCGAATGTGTGAGATACAAAAGAACATATCGAACACAGCAGATGTAGAGAATCTATTTCTGCTCTCTCCCAACATCAGTACAGTGATGTTTTATACTTGGTCAACAAAAAGAAAACAATAAGTGGTTAAATGCATTTTAATAGCTATTGTTACCTAACATTTGACTTTAATTTTTGAAAATAGATGGGCAACTTTTGCAGAATTGCATATTTACAATGGGAGAACATTCCAAATGATCAGCACATCTGAATAGACTAGTGGCTGGTCCAAGAGCTTCTGAGCATAAACACCAGACTCCCAAGAAATACATCTTCTATTGCAGAGCTGAGCAATGAACCCTTGACTATACAAAGCAGGTATGTGCCTTAACACTGTGTTATACAGAAGACGACAACTTGATTTTATCCTGAAGGTTTCATTAAGTACAATTTAACATCACCATTCATCTGTTGTCTCACCTATGGCAGTATATAATCAGATAACGCCATCCTCAGGGTGGAGGAGCAAAAGCTTATTTTCCATCTGGTTAACCTCCAAACTGATGGCATGAAACACGAGGAAATCTGCAGATGCTGGAAATTCAAGCAACACACACAAAATGATGGTGGAACACAGCGGGCCAGGCAGCATCTATAAGGAGAAGCACTGTCGACATTTCGGGCTGAGACCCTTCGTCAGGACTAACTGAAAGGAAAGATAGTAAGACTCTTTAGAGGGAGAGGGGATTGCATAGTGGTGGTGGGGGAAGGGGAGATGGGAGTCACAAACGCAGCATGTGAAGACCCGGCCTGGAGTTCAAGGCTGGATTCGCAGTCGGTGGTTGCGCAATCACTTTGAAGCTGTCCATGGTCGTTGGAACCCACGTTGATGGTGCTGGAGTTCGGGTTTTCAATATGCCCTGGGTTGCTGGGGCAGCCGAGATCGACGGCCGAGGCCAATCCATGGTCGTTGGAACCCGCGGTGATGGTGCTGGAGTCCGGGTTTTGAAGTATCCTTCTATATCTGAGTGTGATAGTATTCCTGAGCCTCAACCTGGGATTTGCATGACTAACATAGAAAACCTACAACACAATACAGGCCCTATAATGAAAACTGAGAGAAGGCTACTGACACGATGAAGGAAGCCCTGAACACCACCAGAGATGGAGGACTTCCATTGCTGCCTGAGTGCCAGTGGCTTAATGGGTAGTAACACAAAGATGATTTGGATTCAGATGCTCATTGCCAATGGATTATACTTGCCTGTGAAGAGGAACTGGAGGAGGGGTATGTGTGGAAGAAGCAGCTCAGAATCAGCTCTGCAGGATAATTATGTGGATGGATTCAGGCAGAAGTGTTACACTCCGTGGCCAGTTTATTAGGTACACCTATACACCTGTTCGCTAAAGCAGATACCTAATCAGCCAATCATGTGGCAGCCACGCAATGCATAAAGGCATGCACATATGATCAAGGGGTTCAGCTGTTGTTCAGACCAGAGTCTGGAATGGAGAAGAAATGTGACATAAGTGATTTTTAAAAAAAATTCCAGTTCTGTGTGCGCAATGCCTGGTTAATGAGAGAGGTCAGAGGTGTTGGAAACCACTGCTTTTTTTTTAAACAATACTTTTTTTATAAGATTCGTACATTTTAACAAATTCATATATTTTTCACAGTATGGGGTGGTTCATCCCCACTCACTGGCAGAAACTGGTATAGCCGTTAAACTAATCGTTTATCACTTTCCTCACTTTTCATTGACTAAGTATTAGCAGGTTACCCACAGGAGGTAATTATTTTAATTATGTTGTCTTTTAACTAGTTTACTTCTATCGAAGGAATTTTCCTGATCTTAACTATAAAGGTCATGGATGTTTCAGGGGCGCCATCTATTTGACTTTGCATCCTTTGCCGTTCATTTACCTTCTAGCATAATTTCTCACACATCTACTTTGCTTCATCTGCTGAGTTACTCCAGAATTTTGTGTGTGTTGCTTAGTATTTGTATGCTTATTTGTACTTTAAAATAAATGATCATTAGAATTAAGACTGCTCGTCATTCCTGACTCCTGAACGAACCCGAAGGATCAGTAAATAAACAGAGGTCCAATAGAGGACAATGGCGAAACTGGTTTAAGCTGACAGGAAGGTGACAGAAACTCAAATAAACATGCATTACAACAGTGGTGTGCAGAAGGACACCTTTCAATGCACAACATGCCAACATGCATGCTTTTATGCATCGAGTTCCTGTCACATGATTGGCTGATTAGGTATTTGCATTAACAAGCAAGTGTACAACTGTACCAAATAAAGTGGCCTCTGGAGCGTAACTCTTCTGCCTTAATCCACATAATGATTTAGTCAAACTTATTCTGAGTCCTATGGAGTACCAGGAGAGAAAGCTTTCTGTTTGGGCCTTGTGGTTTGGCTTTGAAATTTGATATCTGCATAGGTGGTGTTGTCCTCATACATAACAGAGCGTCCTGCTCTTGACTTCCTTTTAAATTTCATGTTTGCATACACAGTTCCATTTTCATTGTTAGCCGACTGGGCAGCTGCCTCATTGCTTCGAGCATGGTGTACATCTGCATAAACGATGTTTTCTTCCAACATGGCCATTTCCTGAAATGATAAATAAATTCCAAGATCTATTGGATGATTGATGAATGTGAGAGTTGAGGCATGAAAGGTTGCAGGAGAAGGCTCCTATGCCTTCTCGTCTATGGTTTTAAGTCCCTGGATTTAAAAAAAAAATCTTTATAGCTAGATTTCTATTCTTCACTGTAAGTGAAAACACATTTACTACTTTATAAAACAATTTGATACTCTTGCAGATAACTACCAGAACACCTTCAGTTTCCTCTCTTTAAATAAACCCTGATCCTTTCAATCGGCTTGTAGAATATAATTATCCAGAATGTTTGATAATAGTTTATGACTCAGTGGCTGTAATCCTTAGTGAGGACCCACTACTAACTATGCAACAACAGCATGTTGCTTTACAACACCAACACACTAAACTGGTCCAAGCTGTTTCACTGATTTTAGCAAGAGAAGAGGTCAAAAATGAACTTGGGAATTATTCGGGCAAATTACAATACTTTTATGGTTTACAGCATAAATGGTTTGTTGTAGGAGGTTAATTGATCACACGGGTGTAATTGGGTGGCTCGTGGGCCAGAAGGACCTGTTACTCTGCTGTATCTCTAACGAACAAAAGTTAAGAGGACAGAATTACAGGAGTTCATGGAGTTAAGTCCAGTGTGTGGGATTTGGACAGCTGAAGCTACTGACATTGGTGGTGGGATTCAGAGACTGGAGGATGCACAGGAGGAACACACAGTTCTCTGAGAGTACTGCTCTTGGAGGGAAAGTGAAAAGCAACTAAAGAAATGAGAAAACAATTGAAGCTCCTTACTAACATTGATCCTAATTATTCAATTAGGACAAAGTTAAATCAATCGGGATTTTAATGAAGAAGGTAATAATGCACAAGCATTCCAAACCTGTGGAAAATATCACAAAAATGTTGATAACCGACCTAAGAGACAATAGAATATTTGTACTGGCGTCAGGATTGAGGGATAGAGTGAGAAAGTGGGTGGGTGAGGTCAGCACTGAACAGATATTTACTTATTTAGAGATACAGCATGGAAACAGGCCATTCTGGCCCAACGTGCCCGCATCACCCAGTTAAACCCATGTGATCACATTAGCCTACTTTGGAATATAGGAGAAACGGGTCCACCTCACGCTCACGAGGAGAACATACAGGCAGTAGCCGGAGAGAACCCAGGTCGCTGGCGCTGTAATAGTGTTACGTTAACTACTACACTACCGTGCTACCCCCAATTTATTGTTCTGAATAGACCTGCCCTATTTTTCTGACTTCACATCAGAGTTTTAGACAGACTGAATACACAAAATGTAAACTGGTAAATCATTGAACCCAAGGACAGATTTACACAATTAGACGCTCCATCAACAGTAGAGAAAGGACTAGTCTTGCTTTTGCCATTCAGTAACAATAATAAAGACTGGAGCCAATTTGAAGAATAGTCACATAAAATATTATGGATAGACTTAAGGAAAAGTTGGATAATCACAAGAGAAAGGGAAAAATAACTGGAAGGATATGCTGATGGGATTCAATGAGAGGGGTGTTCGGAGGTTTCTGTAAAATATTATGCTGGACTGGGCTGGGGGGGGGATGAATGGTTTGTAAACTCCCATGTAATCCAAATTTTAAACATTCTGAAACATTCAGACAATTTATACTTCATGTCCATACCTGGGTTTCATTGTTGCCTCCTCTGTGAGATGTGTTGTGCTTGGATTCTGGAAAATACAACATTACTGCTGAAAGTTCCATGTCTGTTACAGACATAAACATTTATTTATTTATTGATACAGCACAGAGTCGGCCCTTGCACCCCTTGAGCTTTACCAGCCCAGCAACCCCCAACAAGCCAGATTAACCTGAACCTGATCACGGGACAATTTCCATTGACCAATTAACCTACCTGGTACGTCTTTGGACTGAGAAGAAACTGGAGGACCCAGAGTGTATCCAGGCATCCCACAGGGAGGACATTCAGAGACTCCTTTCAGAATGGCACTGGAATTAAACTGCAAACTCTAGAACGCCCCGAGCCGTAATAGCTTCGTGTGAACCATTACGTTACCATGGCCCCCATACTGAATCTCAGAACCACGGGAACCTTAGGCTGCAACACAATAATGATTCTCCACACAGAGCAAATCTCTGCTCTGGTTACTGCACAATATTCAGAAAGGATCATAGTTTTTACAACCCCCCACCACCTGCTCTGCCACTGAAAACTAATGTTTACCATCTCTGTATATTGTAATGAGGGTTTTGGATTTGAAATCTTAATTGTTTTTCTGCTAAAATTTCGGTTTGATTTACCGAGCATTTTCTACATTGTCTGTGGGTGTTTCTGCATCAGATTTCTCCTTCACAATATGATGGAGAAGATTATTTGTCAGAATTCTGATGGACCTCTCCAGGGCTCTTTAGCAGATTGTCTGTCACGCAGAAGGAATAAACTCCCCAAAATAAAAATCGCCTCATTTTTCAATTGGCCATAAAACCTTCTTTTGATTTCAACACTGAGATCAACAATTTTATCTGTTGTCTCACCGGGTCATACGGAATCTGAATATCTTATCCTTAATGAAGAGTTTTGATGGTCTGAGACTATTAGTGGATGTTATGTTCCCCCCGCCCCCCACACTCCAATTTAGTTTGCTATTTTATTTCTAGCCACTAGATATCACTAGATGCTTACTTGTAAGTTTACAGCAGTTGTTCATTCCTCACTACTGCACTGTGTTTCTAAGCAATTGACCTTCTACACCAGGTGGGTCATTTTATAATCATTTGTTTATTTATTCATTCATTTGTCAGAAACACTGTTATGAGTCAAAGGAACTTTAATCAATGTTTGAATCCATCTCTTGTGAGAACACCTAGAAACACTATCATTTTTCTCAGCTCTTGGCTTACTGTAATGTGTTGCTGAACAATAGAACCTTCTTCAAGCAACAACTATACCTGGATTGGAGTTTACCTATCTAACTAGCTTAAGAAAATGGGGAAAACTCTTGAGTGAGGGCAGAATAGTAGAAGTTGAATTGTGACCAGATTTTATTTCCCAAAGCCTTTTCCAGTTTTTTTTATTATTATTAGTCAACTATATAAAGAGAATGTCAAGGGAAATCAAGAGCAGTACACTCTGTTACTGATGAGGATAAAGTTACTGATGCAGATATCAAATTTCAAAGCCCATTCATCTTTAAGTCTTCATTAATCTTATTACAACCACCTTTTGCCACACACATCATCTTTTCTAATGTTTTTTTTTTCTGTTTTGTACTCTATCAGAAACCCTCTCTTTTGTGCTTCCTTCCATACTCCCTCTGCACCTCAAGACTTGTTTCCGCTCACATTTTCCAGTTCTGATGTAAGGTCGTTGCCTTGAAGGATCTGCTGTTCCTCTCCCCACAGCTGCCGTCTGACATGCTGAGCATTCCCAGCACTTTTCTGCCAATTTCTCAGGGTTTGATCACTTGGGGAATTTCTCTTCGGAAAAGAATGCACTCCTTTTTTTCAGATCTTTGCAACAAACAGTGACTAGGGAAAGTCATTGTCTGGTCAGTTGGAGAGAGAGAGAGAGGCCAGTGAATACAGCATGGGGAGCAGTTGAATTATTAGTTGTCCTAATTTTGAGCCAATGAGTTATATTCTGTCAGCCGATGAGTTGGAGGCTGCAGGGGCTTTATTTTCCAGTGATGAACTCTCATTTCCCCATCTGATAATAACACACAGATGATCACCCCACTCAAAGTTCTCTTCACTGGTTTTCAAAGTCTAATTAAGGGACACAAGATTATTGACTTATTTATTTATACATCACAGAGTAAGCCCCTTTGAGCCATGCTGACCCAACAACCCCAACAAACCTGATTAACCTTAACCTAATCATGGGACAATTTACAATGACCAAATAACAGACCTGGTATGTCTTTGGACTGTGGGATGAATATGGAGCACCCTGGGAAAACCCATGCACTGAATGGTGAGGACATAAAGACTCTTTAAGAACGGTGCCGAATTGAACTCCAAAGTCCAAAACACCCCCAGAAGTAATAGCATAGAGCTAATCTCTACTCTACTGCGGTGCCCATCTCAGGATCATCTCAATAAAGCAGACCCATGACTTAATCTACAGTAACTTTTTCCAATAAGAGCAGGGAATATTCTCCAGTTAGTGATAGAAAGGTAAAAGATGCATCTGATCTTTTTTTTTTGAGAATTACTTGAGAGAATGATTTTACACATACATTGCCCAAATGATTGCTTTTAATTGGAGGGTGAACTGAGGAAGAGCTTATTGAATACACTTTCAAATACAACAGCTAATTCCCCAAAACTGAGTACAACAGGTGAGACCATCTATATCTTTCTTCTACCCAGCCTCTTGGTTCTCTGCCATACCACACCTGAGGTGAGATTCCATCGCCTGATGTTTTGGGAATAATGGAGTCACCAGGTTACAGTGGAAACAACACCATTCATTCATGTGTTGTAAACCAATACATTGGCATTCTAATCCTGGCTTTTTGTTGACTGTAACCAAATCAAGTTCCTTAAGATTCAGCAGCTAGCTATCGTATTCATCATGAAATAATTAAAGGAAAAACAAAACCTACCCCTGCTTTTTCTCGTCAGGTAGCAAAGTAGAATAACGACAAATAGTATGAGAAGAATCCCAGCGACAGTGAGCACAATTATGTAAGTGGGTCTGTGGTAAAGAATAGGAAAGGGTCAGTCCTGGTTCATCACTTATTCTTGGCCATTTGTAAACTCTGACATTTACACAGCACTTTTCATGAGCTCAGGATGTCTGCATCTCAGAAAATGAATTTTAGACACTGTTGACAGTGTCCAACAGGCAGAAATGTGATCATGACCAATGATCGTAATGGTGGTTAAAGAGTATCTATTGTCCAGGCCATTCAGGAATACTACCTGGTTCCTTTACAAACATTTTGTTGGAGGTATTACACAATATGATTGATTGGTGGTTTCTTCTCTGACAGACAGCATTGCTGACCATGTAGCCATACCTCTTCTTTTTTATGATTTTCTTTGTTTCATGACTGCCTGCCCTCTTGTTTGGCTCGGATGAATCAGGCCGAGGGGCTGTTGTTCTAATATATAACAATTACTTTATGATTCAGAACAGGAGTATTATTATTGAATGTTTAAGGTAAGAAAATTATCTTTGTTCTCAGGCTTGATGCATGTACAATAAAATCAGGAATAATCAGTTTCCAATACATCATTTAATACATCATTTCATTGAAGTTAATCATCTCAATCGAGTGGAAAACCAGCTAAAGAGGAACAAATTTCTCACCCATCTGGTTCTATTTGGAAACAGTATCTGTGAAACCACCTGGAGTGAGAACGTTATATTTTACATTTGAGGTGAAGTAGTTTCTTACTTTTGTGCAGTTATCGATCCAGTCTCAGTATTTACATGGAAATGCTTCGACTCTGTTAAAAGAAAATAAAATTCAATTTTGTTTGCTTTGTACTTGCAAGAACCGGTGAGCACAATTGTTAGACCAATGGGTACTTGAGCATGTTGGACCAAAGGTGATCTGTTACCCAATCTGTTACCAAATGATTAAAGATGAGATTCATATGCAACATGTCCATCAGTACATACATCACTTTTATGTTTTCCACTCATTCCCTTCCTCTTACCCAGGTCTGGCTTTCTGTATCTGCACTATTGATAGAAACCTCGGCCATTCTGAGAAGCTGTCATAAAATCCTGTCAATAATATTCTATGTATAGAATTTCTCTGATTCTCTTGCTGGTGGTAAACTTTCTACTCCTCCAGGGAAACTCAAATATTTGAATAAACCTTTTAATTTTTAAAACATTTGTTCAAAGTGCACAGAGTAATAGACACAAGTACAAGAATGAAAGGATGCTCAATATTCTCTTAGAATTGTCCCCATTCTCGACCCTGCTGCCTTTCAACATGAAATCCATCCATCCTTCAGGGAATATTTCATTTGATATGTTTGATACACCTTTTAATTTTGAGCAAGTCTGGCGACCCTTCATTCAATATTTTCATATGATCTATTTATCTATCTATCTATCTATCTATCTATCTATTTATTTATTTATTTATTTATTTATTTCTCTTTATTCTCTTTAGGGAAAATCCTTATCCGTGAAGATTCGGAGGTGACTGGAAGAATGTTTTCTCTCTTTCTTTTTCTTCTAATTTTATCCTCAAATGGACTGCCCAATCTTTCTTTTCTTTTTTTCTTCTTTTTTTTGTTCTAATTTAGTTTAGTGGGTTTTTTTTCCTTTTATTAAATAAAATTTTCCAATTTTTTTTTACGGTTTGTTAAGAGTAGTTGTGGTTTCCTGAATATATTGTATATATAACAGTGTAACTTTATACCTATCTGATTTTGACAATATATACTTTTCTTTACTGCTGTTTATACATCTTTTGTATTATCTGTTTGCTAAACTTCTCCTCTGATTTGTATATTTTTTACTGGAAAATCAATAAAAAGATTGAAAAAAAAGAAAATGAAAAGTCTACAAGGAGTGTTGCCACAGGAAAACAGCATCCATCATCAAGGACTGCGACCATCCAGGCCATGCTTTCTTCATGCTGCTGCCATTGAGAAGGAGGTTTCACCCCACCAGGTTCAGAAACAGTTATTATCCTTCAACCATCAGGCTCCCGAACCAGTGTGAATAACTACACTCACTTCAACACTGAACTGATTCCACAAACTATTGACTCACTTGCAAGGACTCTACAACTTATGTTCTCAATGCTATTTACTTATTTACTTGTTACTAATTTGTTTCTTTTGTATTTGCACGGCTTCTCTTCTTGTGCACATTGGTTATTTGTCTATCTTAGATTATGTGTTGTTTTTCATTGATTCTGTTTTATTAATTTGTATCTACTGTGAATCCCTGCAAGAAAATGGATCATGGGGTAGAATATGGTGACATATACATACTTTGATAATAAATTTACTTTGAACTTTGAAGCGGTTTATCTTAGAAGGACTGTCTTAATGAGTGGCCAGAAATATTAGCAGATGTGACACATTCACAGTCAGCCAGTGAAAGAAGATCAGAGGCAGGAGACCCTGTGGTGAGTGACTCATGTTTGAACTGCCGTGCTGAAAGGCTTTTCATTCTCTGAAAGGTGGTGACAACGTACACTCCACACTCCTGAGTGAAGTTCCAACAACACAATATCCAGCACACATCAGTCATTCAGTTGTACTCCATCGACCATCATAAAGAATCAAACCCTGCACCACTTACCCATGCTGTTGACTTCAATCACATTTCTGCAGTTCCTGACACTGTTGGAGATGAACACTCTAATAATTTCACTGGACTTTTCTCCATTAACATTCAAGACTTTGCAGTAATACAGATGATTTTTATATTTTAAGCATTCACACTATAGATCCAATTTATTGGTATCAGAGATATTGAAATCCACATATGGGGTCTTTTCATCCCATGAGTACTGAATGGGAAGGGATCCATGGACAGACTCACAAGACACTGACATGGAGTCCCCACAACTTGAGCCGCTTTTTGGTATTAAAATCAAAGCAAAGGAATAGACTTAGCACAGAGTATAGAACAGGATTCTATGGGAAAAATCAGTGAACTTCTGAAAATCTGAACACTGAAGATTTCAGCAGTTCTGTATCTCAACCAAAACCCACAAGTTTGGAATCTCAGCATCTCATCTACTCCTTTGTGTCTCTGCATCCTCATATCTGCCTGAACTTCCATGTCTGTCAGTATCGCTGAAAACAGCAGGACTCATGATCAGAACAACGGTGATGACACTGAGTATGTGTCAGTGTGAAAATCTGAGCTTCAGTCTCTCTCAGCAGCAAGGAGACAGTCTGAAGTGAGACCTAACAGTGGGACTTGGCAATGGCAACATGTGTGTGTGTCCTGGAAAACTCACCATAATCTGAAAGCAGGAAATTGTCAGATACATACAAAATGAATGGTGACTTTAAGGAGAAAGTATAATTGTGGTTTGGTTTCAGTTACCTACAGCAGGAAGGGAAATCATTAGTACTGATATCGATATGAAGACAACGAGGAATCACGTGAGATCATAGACCATAATACCATGAAAGATAGGAGCAGAATTAGGCCATTCCATCCATTGAGTCTGCTCCACCATTCTATTATGGCTGATTTATTACCTTTCTAAATTTGCGCTCCTGCCTTCTCCCTATATCCTTTGATGTCCTTACTAATCAAGAACCAATGAAGTCTCGTCTTAAATATAGCCAATGACTGACAGCTGATAGCTCATTCTTCACTCTTAAATTCCTCAGATTGAAGAAGTTTCCTCTCATGCTTCCCTTAAACTTTTCACCTTTTACCTTTAACCCATGACCTCTGGTTGTTGTCCCACCCAACCTCAGTGGAAAATGCCTGCTTCCATTTGCTCTTTCTATACCCCTCATAATTTTGTGCACTCTATCAAACCTCCTCTCAAGCTTCTCTGTTGTTAAGTAATACAGGCATAACCTAGTCACTCTTTCCTTATAGCTAAGGTCCTCTAGACCTGACAACATACTTGAAATGTTTCTCTGTACTTTTTCAACTGTGTATACATTTCTCCTGCAGGTAGGTGACCAAAACTGCACACAATACTCCAAATTTGGCCTCAGCAACATGTTATACACCTTCAACATAACATCCCATCTCTTGTACTCAATACATTAATTTATGAAGGTCAATATGCCAAAAGCTTTCTTTACGACCCTATCTAACTTACACAAATTATGGACCAACATTCCCTTTGCTCTACCACACTCCTCAGTGTCCTACCATTCACTGTATAAGACCTACCCTGGTTGGTCCTACCAAAGTGCAAAACTTCACTCTTGTCTGCATTAAATTCCATCTGTCATTTTTCAGCCTATTTTTAATCTATTGTAGATCTCTCTGCAAGCCATGATTGCCTTCCTCACTGTGGAATACACACACAGTCTTGGTATCATCTGGAAATTTGCTGATCCAGTTTACCGCATTATCATCCAGATCACTAATACAGATGCAAACAACAACAGAAAAGGTGCCAATCTCTGCGCTAAGCATCATTGTCGCTAAGAATATTTTAAATATGTCTGCCAGGGCCCAGGTAATTTCTGCACTTGCCTCCAGTTAGGTCCAAGATAACAGGCAGGCCTTCCGGATATATTCACACTAATTTGCCTCAGGATAGCAAACCCCGTCCTTTAACTGGGGGACATTTCATGGAGTTCAGAAGCAGGAAAATATACTGAGCCTTCCACTGGAAATCAGTATCCCAACAGTGGTTCAGAACTCACAGTGGACGAGAGAATTATGAGCGAGGTATCCCCATCTTTGCACACTCACTGCAGGGCTCTGCACTGCTGAGGAGCCTCAGGGTATTCCTGCTGCCATGACTCTTCCTAGAGAAAGCCTGAATCAGACATTTCAGTGGAGACATCAACTCAATCAATGAGAAACCTACCGTCAGATAGTTGGAGATGCACGTCAAACACTGGATGCTTGCCAGATGTTGTAATTCCACATCTGTAATGTCCTGCATCATTAGAGACAAGCTTCTTCATAGTAACAGTAAATATTCCCTGGGATGTGTTATCTCTGATTGTCATTCTTCCATTCTGCTTATTTGTGCCATTTGTATTCACTAACAAAGTGCACTGACGATCCCGCATGTGGCACAAATACTTTGTGTGTGAACGGTACATTGGTGCATAGTGACAATCGATTGTGATCGTACTTCCCACAACTCCTCTTACTTTATCTTCTGCCCATAAAGCACCTGAAACTGAGGGAGAAAATCTTTAGAAAATGGACAGGTAGAATCAAATGTACACAAGCAGACTCAAGTTTCAAGATTGTTTAATGTCATTTCCTGTATGAACGTGTAGACTAGAATAAATTCATTTTTATGCTGGATCTAAATGCCCCACAAAAAGCACAAAAGATAATGAATGCAATTATAATAAATAAAGATGTTTTATTTAAAACTAATACTGTGTTCTAAGGAATCTGTGACAGTGTCAATTCCAAACAGACAGAGAAGACAACAGCATCGTCCTTCATCACGTGCTCACAGCTCTTCACAAGTAATGATTTTTATTTGATTAGAGTCATCATTATCACTGCCCACTAATGTCTCAGAGTGTTTCCACACTTTTAGTTCAATAGATTACTGATCCAGTCCCATTCCAGGCACGTGAGCAGTGGGGGTAACTTTCTGGAGGCAATTGCGTGAGACAGGATCTACCTGAGTTTGCAAAGGCAAGATCTGATTCCGGATAGTCAACATGATCTTGAGCATGGGAAATCCTCTCCCAAAAATATTTGACTGAATTTTTTTTGAGAGATGTTCGAAGGAACTAATGAGGACAGGACCTTAGAGTTTAGTAGTTTTGTTTAGCAAGGCTTATGACCATACCTTGTATAGTAGACTGATCTGCAATGTGAGATTTCATGGTAAGCTAGCCGGATGGAGACTGAATAGGCTTGGTGGAAGGAGTCAGATTGTGGTGGTGGAGTGTTGGTTTTCTGACAAAGTCAGACTTTATCACCAGTGGTGGGCCATCGGGATCAGTGCTGTTATTTGTTAATGACTCTTATTTGTCATCAATATTAATAATTTGGAATGAAAATGTAGGTAGCGCGATTAATAAGTTATGGGTGACACTGCAGTGTGGTGGATAGTAGAAAGAGTTGTTTAAGTTTACATGAAAATGAGCCGGTGTTCAGCCCCATTACTCAGTCCCAGCAAGCTCCCCCCACCAGAGCCTGTACTGTCTGCTTCCATTTAACCCGTCTCCCTCTCTTCTCGGTACTACTATCAGGTGGAAGGTCCCACACCACTGGGTTCCTCAACATTTGTCCTACAGCAATCAGGCTCCGGGATTAGCTTTCAACTCGCCTCAGCTCTGAACTGACTCTGCAGCTGTGAACTCACTTTCAGAGACTCTGCCTCTGAAAACTCGTGTTCTATGTATTATTTGTTTACATATTTTTATTATTTGCAAGATTTGTCTTCTTTCGCACATTGTTTTTTTGTCAGTCTTTGTTGTGTGTGGTTTTACAAGGATCCTATAGTGTTATTTAATTTTGTTGGCAAAGGTATGGTGGATAATCACTGTCTTTACTTCAGGGTAGGGGGAGTCAAAAACTAGAGACTCTTGGCTCAAGGAGTGAGGGGAAATCCTTAGATAGCCTGGAGTGGCAGTGTTTTCCACACAGATCAGTGTGTGTGTAGAAGAGGCTACCAAGGGAAGTGCTAGATATGGGTACAAATAACCTATTTAAAATAGAGTTGGACAAGTTCATGTACAGGGAAGTTTTAGAAGGATAGAGGTAAATTGCGAGGAACTGCGCGAAGCTCAGGAAGACACTGTGGTCAGCATGGACGATTTGGGCTGAAGCTTCTGTTTCCATAACCTATAACTCTCTGACTCTGCAGCATCCTCTCTAAACTGGAACACACTTTTGAAAAGTTAAATTCAAAATTCAATTTCATTGCATAGATGTGACAGCTTATGGAATCACAGCCAATCAGATTGCACTTCAATCTCAAAATTCAAAGTTCAAAGTACATTTAATATCAAAGAATGAATACCATATATAACCTTGAGATTCACCTCCTTCCAGGCAAACATTAAAAAAAATAGAACACCCAATATACAAAAAAAGAGCAAATCAAAGTAAGCAAATAACATTTGGAACTGAAATTCACAAAACTGAGGCCACAGCCAAGAAGCCAGTCATCACTGTAGTCAATTCATGAGCCTGTTAATTGCCAACCACACCCTCAGTTCAGCGTAAAGACACGCAAACCTTGCTGTGCAGCAAGCTGAACACCAGCCCATCCCTCGCCTTGGAATGACATTCCTTTAGTGTTTAAAAGGGAATTGAAGGTTTATTATCCTTTTTGTAATCTTTAAATGCAGCAGCCTTTTTCATAGAAAGAATGGATTTCCTTCTCATGTCTCAAAGTGAGTGACGATTTTTATTCAACAACCAAAAACTAACTTTCAGCAGTTAATAATTTACCTGGACTGCTCAGATATTCAAAAGCTAGAAATGACCAAAGGCAATGAGACCATAAGGCATAGGAGGACAATTAGGCCATTTGGCCCATGTAGTTTGCTCCACTATTCTATCAAGGCTGATTTATTACCCCACTGAATTCCATTCCCGGGATTCCTACCTGTAGTCTTTAAAGCCTTTTCTAATTAAGAAACTATTAAGTACGCTTTAAATATACCCAACGTCTTGGCCTCAAAAGCCACGTATGGCACTGAATTCCACAGATTCAACACACTCTGGCTACAGAAATTCCTCCTCATCTCTGTTCTAAATGTACGGAGTCTGTACATCCTCCATGTGGAATGTATGTGGTCTCCCCAAGTGGTCCTGTTTCCTCCCACAGTCCAAAGACAGACTCATTAGGAGAATTAGCCCTTGCAGATTGCCCTGTGATTAGGTTACAGTTAATTGGGATTGTCGAGAGTTCCTTCAGTGTTGTGGCCCAAAGGGCTGGTAGGACCTACTCTGTACTCTATTGGCAAAGAAATAAAATAAAGCGATGTTCTTTCACTCTGAGGCTGATTTTCAGGCATGATTTCCTCATAAGGAAACCATATTTGATCATATACTTCCAAGCACCCCAAAATCCTGTTCTTAATAATAGACTCCCACACCTTCCCAACCACTGATGTCCTTCTAACTGGTCAACTATTTCTTTCCTTTTGCCTCCCTCCCTTCTTAAAGAGTGGGGTAATATTTCCAATTTTCCAATCCTTTGAACATTCCAGAGTCTAGTTATTCTTGAAAGGTCACCACTAATGCCTCTACAATTTCTTTATATAACTCTTTCAGAAACTTGGGGTGTAGTCCATCAGGTCCAAATGACTCAGCTACCTTCAGATCCCTCAGCTACCCAAGCACGTTCTGCTTAGTAATAGCAACAACACTCATCCCTGTCCCTGATATTGCTAAATTTCTGTCATTCCCACTAATATTTGCAATATTGTAAGTCCTTCCTTCTGCTTTTATGAGAATCAGAAGTCGATACCTACTTTTCAAAATAAAGCCAGAATAATTAATGTAATGTTCTCAATTTGTCTAGATGTGCAAGTCCAACTATGTTTGAGATGCTCCACATCTTCCTGGAGGAAGTGACGGACTTAACTGTTCACTGCACTTTATTTCTACCCCATGGTGGCTGCAATGTGTAGCTTCTACAAATGCAAAGAAATTCCTTACCCTCACTAGAAGTATAAGAGCAGCAGTAACAGAGAAACAAAAATAAATATTTAAATGTATACTTCCTAGAAACCAGAACTTACTAGTGCCATTGATTTCTGTCACGTAACTGCAGATCTTTTGATTGTTAATGACTGTCACATTAACCATTGCACTGGATCTTGCTCCAAACCGATTTGAGGCACTGCAGTAATATTGATGGTGTGTGTGGTTGAAGGATTGACAATGTAGAGTCAGTTCATTGGTATCCGAGATCGTTGGATACCCAGATGAAGTTTGTTCATACCATCTGTACTGAATGGGAAGGGATCCCTGGAAGGACTCACAGGAAAATGACACTGAGCCCCCGAGACGTGAGACATTTGCTGGTGACAGATATCGAACCACAGGAGCAGACATGAGTTCTGTGGGAATGAATTAAACATTCAGACACTGAATGAACATATGAAAATCATAGACTCTTCTGCTACTTTATTAGGTACAAATTTTAACCTGATCATTAATGCAAATATCTAATTAGTCAATCAGACCATCAGCAACTCAGCCCATCAAAGCATGCAGAAATATTCAAGAATTTCAGTCAACGTTCAGGCCGAACACTGGAATGTGGAAGTAATGTGAGTTAAGTGCCTTTGATCTTGAAATTATTGTTGGTGCCAGACAGGGTAGTTTAAATATCTAAGGAACTACTAACATCCTGGGATTTTCACACACAACTGTCTCTAGAGTTTATTGAGAATGGTACGAACAACATGAAACAACATCCAGAGAGCAGTAATTCTGTGAACAAAAGTGCCTTGTTACTGAGAGAGGTCAGAGGAGAATGGCCAAACGGGTTCATACTGACAGAAAGGTGACAGGAATTCAAATCACCATACGTTACGACAGCGGTGTGCTGAAGAGCATCTGAAAGATCAACACGTCAAACCTCGAAGTGGATGGGGAACAGAAGCAAAAGACCATGAACATACACTCAGTGGCCACTCTATTATGTACAGGACGTTTAAAGGCAGCAACTTGTGAGATATCGGTCACATGTTTGGTGGCTTTCAGGAGAGAATGAAATTGTAACTGGGTTCAGCGACCTGCTGTATAGAGGGAAACATTTGGCACTGATATGAATGCAGAGATAGTGAGGGGTGGACAGGGTCTGGATAAAGATCATGAGACACTTACTTTATGGAAGGCACAAAGTCAATCCCTGAGAAACCTACCATCAGATACTTGTAGATGTACATTAAACAATGGATCGAAACCTGGTGTTATAATTCCACAGCTGTACCATCCTGTATCTCCAGAGTGAAGATCCTCCATAGTAACAGTAAATATTCCCCGTTCCGGGTTATCTGTGATTGACATTCGTCCACTCCGTCCGTGTTGCCCTTTTGTTTCCACTAAAACTGAACATTGACGAGTCCATCCACGGCACCAATACTTTGTGTCTGAGTGGTACTTTGCTTCATAGTGACAATCGATTGTGATCGCTCTTCCCACATATCCTCCGATATATTCCTCTGCCCACAATGCACCTGAAACTGAGGGAGGCATTTTCATATTTGAGGAGAAAGGAACAACTTAATGCAAACAAATATTTTTGAACATGACGGTGAAAACACGTGCAGGTCATGTACAGTATGTGGTCCATGACACCACAGCCAATGATTTTGGTCTGAAGTGCAGTCAGTGCTGTTACTGTGTCAGTGCTCTCTCCCCTGTGTCAGTACATTGTGTGTTCACTTCCCACTCCAGAGTCCTGAGCAGAAACCCAGGGCTAATATTCCAGTGCATTACTGAGGGAGAGCGGCAGCATTGAACTTACAATTATGTCAGCTTATTTCAGCCTTTGAAATGCCCATAGAGGTCCCAGCTATTTCATCTAAAATGCTCCCAATTTTGTGTGTGTGTTCAGACAAGTTTATGAACTGCAGAAAGAAACCCCTCATGATGTCTGAAACTGTGCTCTCTGGTTCTGAAGCAAATTTTAAATATTGTACCTATCAAGTATCTTTATGTGTAGTTAGAAGGTGGTGAAACAGTGGTCATTGGTACTTCATTGTCTAGAATGCCAGGTGTGATTTCAATAACTGTTGGGATACTTTGAGTGCTGAAATGCCATTTATTATTTCTGGAATTTAAAAATAAAGTATCAATAATGACAATGATGAACTGCCAGATTGTCAAAATCCCATCTGGATTGGAAAGGTTTTTATGGGAGAGAAATCTCTCATCCCTACCACCCTGGTTTACTTTGACTCCAGATCTGGTAATGTTCTCTGCTAACTGCGCTACTGAATTGACCCAGGAAGAACTCTGATTTCAAGACAATAATGTCGAATGTCATCGTGATCCCTGCAGAGTGAGATCAGATTCCAGCAATGGTAGACCTGATATTCTCACATAACAGATTCCAGGAGATTTCTCCAGCTGGACATTTTCTCCCCACACCTGGCTCTGCACTATTCCTCTTTTCTTCTTATCTGCTTCCCCCTCTCAACCACCTCCAAACACCATCCCTTTCCCACCCCGTTTCATTTGCCTGTTGTGCTTCACCATTCCTCAGCCCGACTAACTTGAGGACCCAGCTCCACACCTCCACCTCTCCTATTTACACCCTCTCCCTCTCTACTCAGACATGACGCAGGGCCTCGACCTAAACCATTGACATTTCCCCTCCCCTGACAGATGCTGCTTGACCCACTGAGTTCCCCCGGGAGTGTACTCTCAACTCCAGTTTCCGACATCTTTGTGTCTACAGGCATTCAAGCACTGATGTGGAAACAGTGTACGACTCCCAATCCAACACTGATTATGCAGTTGTCCAGTGCTGTCTGTAACTCACCAGGTAGGAAACCAATCAGAAGAATCAATGTCCACAGCATTTTATTCACAGAGACCCAGCCAGGATCTGTCTGTCCTCAGAGAGAAATGACTGAAATAAAAATAAGGAAGAAGGCAGCAGGAAGTTCGATCAAAAAAACTACAGTAACACAATTGGTGTGTGGTATGTGACAATCTGAAAAGCTCTTAGTTATATTTAGCACGACAGGAACGTTTAAACAATTCTCAAAGACTGAATAAAATGCTGAGACGGGTTAAAATCTTACACTCAAGCAACGGTAAATGTTCTAATCTGAAGTCAAAATAAACAACTGGAGGTGTCCTGAAGCAGGGAATTAATCTGAAATATTGACCACCTGATGACTGAAGTTCAAGTTATTTTTTGCTTGATTTATAATGTTAGCCGTGGTGCGTCATTAGGGAAAGTATTCATGGTGAAAAGTTAATGATGGAAGGAGAAAGAACCCATGTTGAGGATTATGAGTGTGAGGAGAAAGTTTGATGGCTCTGGGCCTGTACTCACTGGAGATTAGAAGAATGAGGGGGAGGGGGGGAATCCCATTCAAATCTATTGAATATTGAAAGGACAAGAGAGAATGGACGTGGAGAGGATGTTCCCTGTAATGGGGAGTTCTAGGATCGGAGGACAGTGTCTCTGAGTACCTGCACATTCCTTTAGAGCAGAGATGAGGGAAAATTGCTTTAGCTGGAGGGTGGTGAATCTGTCAAATTCACTGCCACAGACAGCTGTGGAGGCCAATTCACTGTAGGTAGTTAAATTCTTGAATATTAAGGGCATTAAAGGTTAACAGGAGAAGTAGGGGAATAAGGTTGAGAGAGAAAATGAATCAGACATGATGGAATGGTGGATAGACTCAATGGGAAGAATGGCCTAATTCTTCTCCTATGTCTTTTGGTCTTATGGTCTGCTATTACAGGCAAAATCTAGTGAACCTCTTCTGCCATCCTTCCAATGTTTCCACATCCTCTTTGCTATGCTGCAACCAAAACTACACACCAACTAGAGCGTGTCTTAACGTTATTTTTATAACTTGCAACATGAATTCTGATATGCAAGATGCCGGCCCATTGCCATAACCTCTCCTTTATCAGCTAATTTACATGATTCCAAATTTCCCTCTGTTCATCCTTCTGGATCTTGCCTTGGTACACCCAGTACTCAGGGCATTCCCTTTTCTCATTGTTACCATCAGTTAGGAGATACAGAGACCTGAAGGCACACACTCAGCGATTCAGGAACAGCAGCTTCCCCTCTGCCATCTGATTGGTAAATGGATATTGAACCCGTGAACACTACCTCACTTGTTAAATATACATGATTTCTGTTTTTGCATGATTTTTAACCTATTCAATTTACATATACTATAATTGGTTTATTTATTTATTTAATATTCTTACATCTCTTCTATATTATGTGTTCAATTGAACTGCAACTGCTAAGTTAATAAATTTCACAACACATGCCAGTGATAATAAACCTGATTTTTATTCTGATTCTGATAATTCAATCAAATCTGTTTTGGGGAACTTGCTGCTGAGGAGGGAGCGAAGTAGGAAATAGGTGTGATGTTGATGGGGCTTTTCAAACAAACTCAGTATACGGTACTTCACTTCATTCCCTCTCCTCTCTGACAGCTGTGTCTGCTCTTTGAAGGGAACTTTAAAGCTTACCTCTTCTGAATTCTGTTCCATCTGTTGGTGCAATTTCAAGAGCTCTGATGGAATTGCACTTTGCTAGAGTTAAATGTGAGGGAAAACTAAGTGAATGGAATTACACAGTCACAATGACATAATATCCATGTCAGATCTGTTCTTAAACCAAATCAACTCCATTTTGACAGGAAATTATCTGTGTTAAGTAGACGACCCCCTGCATTTTCTATTTCTCATAGAATCATAGAGCACAGTAAATGGGCAGGTCACACTTGTCCAAGGAGAAGACATTTCTATCATACCTATCTCAGCTCCATGGTCTCCCTTTCCCCTAACCCTACATACCTTTGCTCAGACTCTCAGTCTCTAGCATCACAGTATCCCTGTACACCAGGTTAGATCTTTCCATGTCAGTTGAAGTGTGATCTATCCAGATTCATGCTGTGCGATTACCGGGGGCAGATGAAGTCTGAGGAGATTATCAGTACAAATGATAACAATTCTCACGTGTCACACATGTTGGAGAAGTCATACAGAATCAGAATATGAATCAATTTTAATATCACCGACATACTGTATGTCATGAAATTAAGCATAGCAGTCTTAAACGGGAATATTCGATGATGGAGCTCTACACAGAATCGCCACTTATCGGCGCCATCTTGAACTTTAACTGAACAATGTTAATTGTTTAACTTTAACTTCATTGTAAACACTGGAAAATCTGCAGACACTAGAAATCCAATCCAACTAACAGAAAATGCTGGAGGGAACTCAGCAGATCAGGCAGCATCTGTGGAAGTGAATAGATAGTCAACGTTTCAGCCCGAGACACTTATTCAGGACTGAGAAGAAAGTGAGCAGCTGTCTGAAAGATGGGGGAGAGGAGGAAGGCTATCTGGAATGTGATCGGTGAAGCCAGGTGGATGGGAATGGTGGTACAGGCTGTAAAAGAAGGAAACTGATAGGAGGGTTGAGTGAACCAAAGGAGAAATGGAAGGGAAAAGGGACCCTGGGGAAGTAAAAGTGATGCACCATCAATAACTCTCGGAGACGCGAGGCGAGATATAGGCTTTTATTGGCTGGAAGAAAGAACAAGCAGCAATTGACCACCACACTACATCCTGGGGACTGAGGCCGGGGCGGTGTCTCCAATCGCCTTCATACCGGGGTCCGTGGGAGGAGCCACAGGAGCAGTCAGCAGGGCGGGGGCATGTCCAGACAGGTATATGTAGTTCACCACAAAAAGACAAGGAAGAAGAATGGCCTCAATCCAAAGTGTCAACTATTTATTCATTTCCATAGATTCTGCCTGATCTGCTGAGTTCCTCCAGCACTCTGTGTGTGTGCTTTTGATTTCATTGTAGTGTGAGGGTTGAGGTGATGCAGGAATGTGGCTGATTTATTTTATCCTGAATTTTTGTTGCTGACTTTGCAATTGTGTATAAACATTTAATTTCACATTATATGTAAAAAGATAAATGATAAAAATAATTCAGAATAGATGGAGAGGTTTTGTAATTTTGGGTTTGTTACATTTATTTTAGGGGAAAGCAGTGCAGTATGTTAGCCCTGAATGTATCCCTGCTTAAATTCTGTACATTGTATAGTATGAGTGCTGACTCTATTTCATCAGTCACTGCTGTCATCTGTGAAATGTTCACCCTCAGTGAAGGATGTGGTCAAAACTTCTGTGTTCTTTATTTGTCTTAGCAAACAGAATATAGAGAAGTAACAACAGATGCTAAACATTGACGTATTGTTCCCCTGTCACTTCTTGGAAAATTTCTCAACAACCGTGGTTCAATATGCTGATGAGAACAAGTGCAGAGGTGCAAAGCGTTTCTGCTTCAGAAACTGGATCATTGAACAACAATAACAATGTGGTGAAGAAAAGTGAAAAGGCCATTTCACCTTTGTTTAAACCTGATCACAATCCTGTGCAAACCTGTATGTACAACGGTGGGATTGTAAAGCATTTTCTGTTCTGTTGTTGAGAAATCATACAGACTCTGCAGCATTATGAGGTATTGGTCAGACTGCATGTGGAATATCATTGACAGTTCTAGGCCCCTTATCTTTGAAAGAATGTGATATAATTGGAGAGGGATGAGTGGATGTTCCGGAGAACGACCTGAGGATTGAAAGGGTTAATGTATGAGGAGTGTTTGATGGCTCTGGGTCTGTATTTGCTGAAGTTTAGAAGAATGAGGTTGCGACAGTGAGGGTTCTCATTGAAACCTCTTGAATAGTGAAGGGCCTAGAACCAGGATGGAGTGTATGTGGAGAAGATGGGGATCTCATAAAAACATTCAGAATGTTAAGAGGCCTGAACAGATTAGATATGGCTATGTTACTTCACATGGTAGGAGATTCTAGGACAAGACGGCACAATTTCATGATAGAAGGACGTCCTTTTAGAAATGCGCTGCAGAGAAATTACTTTAGTCAGTGGGTTGTAAATCTGTGGAAGTTGTTGCCACAAGTGGGTGTGGAGGCCATGTCATTGGGTGTATTTAAAGCAGAGATAGATAGGTTCTTGATGAGCCAGGGCATCAAAGTGTATGGGTGAAAGCAGGGGAGTGGGGATGACTGGAAGAATCGGATCAGCCCATTTTTGAATGGTGGAGCAGACTTGATGGGCTGAATGGCCTACATCTGCCTCAATGTCTTATGGTTTATTGAACAGTGTCAAAAAGCCAAATTAAATCCGCTGTTATTCAATGTTGTAAAACAATAAAACATGAAAACTTCCAACTAGGGCGAATGCATTTTTACGCTCTGTAAATGTACTGTAGGTGTCTAAAAGTTTCGAAACGTCCCTGTTTCTGTTAGCCTCTACCAGCATGTCTGCAGTGTAGTCCAGGGGCCCAATATTCTTTGTGTGAAAAAAAAAACTTACCTCTTATATCTCCCTGAAACTTTCTTCCGCTCTCCTAAAATGGATGTCCTCTGGTATTGGTCATTGTCACCATGGGAAAGAGGTGCTGGTTGTTCTCTCAATCTATGCCCTATACTCCACAATACAAAGTTCGAACCAGAGTTTTATCAAGTTGTAACATTACCTCGTGGTTCTTGAACTCAGTCCCCTAATCTACTGAAGTCCAGCCCATTCTACACTTTTTTAACACACTTTCAAATTGTACAGCAACTTTGGGGAATTTACAGACTTGAAACTGAATATCACTCTGGACCTCAACATTGTTAAGAATTCTACATTAAACTTGTAATCTGCATCCAAGCTTGATCATCCAAAGTTTATCACTTCATAATTTTTAGAGTTAAACTCCATCTACCATTACACCCTCCAGCACTTCAACCTTTCTATGTCCTCTTGTAACTGACAAGAACCTTCTCTACAATCCCACACAAGGACAACCTTTGTGTAAACATATGTACATACTTGGGACTTTTGAATTAAGTAACATTATAGAGTCTTCTTCAGATGTAGAAGTGTCCCTAGATCAGGAGTTCATAACCTGGGACTGAACTGTATTGTCTTTTATCTTACACATCTTACACATCACGAGCGGTGAACATAGATGCAGAGATCAGCAACAGAATTGCCAAAGCCAGTGCCGCCTTTGGGAGACTCCATGAGAATGGAACGGAGTGGAGAGGACTCAGTCTTACCACCAAGCTGAAGGTCTACCGAGCAGTGGTTCTCACCATCCTCCTCTATGCCAGCAAGACCTGGACTGTTTACAGCAGATACGCTAAACAGCTCAACTACTTCCACTTGAGCTGCCTCCGCAGACTTCTCCACGTACGATGGCAGGACAAAGTCCCAGACACGGAGGTCCTGGAGCGGGCTGGCACCCACAGCGTCTACACCCTCCTACAGAAAGCCCAAGCCAGATGGGCTGGCCATGTCATCAGGATGTCTGACAGTCGACTACCAAAACAGCTGCTGTATGGAGAGCTGAGCCAGGGCAAGCGCTCAGTTGGAGGGCAGAAGAAACGTTTCAAAGACTGCTCAAAGTGTCCCTCAAAGACCTCAACATCAATCCCAGTAGCTGGGAATCGCTTGCTCTGGACCGCCCAACCTGGTGGAGCAGGACCACTAAAGGAGCGTATGCAGCAGAAATCAGACGCACCGCAGAGGCTCAGAGGAAACGCGCCGCGCGCAAGGCTTGAGCTACCTCCACTTCCACTGCAGCACCTACCCTCATGTGTCCCACATGTGGGCGAGCTTTCAGGGCCTGGATTGGCCTCACCAGTCACCTCCGGACCCACAGTCACAAACCCTCCACCTGACAGAAGTCGTGGTCGTCTTCGACACCGAAGGACGAACAACACACACACACAACACACACATCTTCCTTCTGATCAGATCTGCTTTCTTTTCTGACAGTCTTCCAATTTTATCCAGATCTGAGGAGGGGTCCCTGACCTGAAACTGGGTTCAGTGAAGGGACTTGGCCCAAAACATCAATTGCTTATTCCTTTCTGTAGATGCTGCCTGATCTGCTGAGTTCCTTCAGCACTTGTGTGTACTCAATCAGCATTTAGGAGTGAGTTTGAAAATCTGGCTGAATGGTGTCACAACAACCATCTCTCACTGAACATCAGCAAAACCAAAGAGCTGATTATTGACTGCAGTATGAGGTATCCAAAGGTCCATGAGCCAGCACTCAGCAGGGCATCAGCGGTGGAAAGGGTCAGTAGCTTTAAATTCCTTGCTGTTATCATTTTAGAGGATCTGTCCTGGGTCCAGCTTGTAATTATCATTACAAAGAAAGTACAGCAGCGTGTTATTTACTTAAAAGTTTTCAAAGATCAAACTGTACCCTAAAACTTTGACAAAGTTCTATAGATCCACAGTGGAGAGTATTCTTACTGGTTGCATCATGGCATGGTATGGAAACACTAATGCCTTTGAATGGAAAAACCTACAAAAGGTAGTGGACACAGCCTACTCCATCACAGATATGCCCTGCACACCGTTAAGTACATTATCACCCTAAAAACATCATGAATCTCACAGTAGTATATAGTGACATGAATGTATTTTATAATAAAGTTACTTCGACTTTGACAAATGAAGCAGTTTGTCAAAGGCCTTCTGAAAATCCAAGTAAACAACATCCACTGACAGACAAAATATCCTTTCCCCATCCAGCCTGTTAATTCCTTAAAGAATTCCAATGAATTTGTAAGGTAGATTTCTCCTTAAGGAAATCATGCTGACTTAGGCCTATTTTATCATATCATATTTTATCATTTCATATATTCTGAAACCTCATCATTAATTATAGACTCTAACATCTTACCAACCACTGCAATCAGGCTAATTGGCCTGTAATTTCCTGCCTTTTGTCTCGTTCCCTTCTTAAAGTCATGAGTGACATTTATAATTTTCCAGTCCTCTAGAACCATACTTGCAAAATCATTACTCATGCCTTCAGAATCTTTTCAGTTCCCTCTTTCAGAACTCTGTGGTACAGACCAGGTAACTAACCCTGTTTCACAATGTCCTCCCTCCTATTTACACCATCTTCACTCTCCACTCACACTCAATGCAAGGTCGCAAACCAAACCATCGACAATTACTTCCCCCTGACAGACACTGCATGGCCTACTAGGTTCCTCCAGCTTTCTCTGAACTCCAGATTCTGGCATCTTTAATATCTACGCATATCCAAGCACTGTTCTGGATAGGATGTAAGACCCCCAAATGAACAGTAAAAATGTCCCATGCCGGTTGTCACTCACCAGGTAGGAAACTAATTAGAAGAATCGAAATCCACATTGATTTATTCACGAGGCTGATCAGCACTTCACAGAGAGAAATTACTGTAAATAAAAAATAAGGAACAAGAAGGCAGGAAGTATGATTAGAAACCACAGTGAGGCAACTTAGGCTGACGTGTGATCATATGACAAGCAACAAACAGAAAATTCAGGAGGAACTCAGCAGGTCAGGCAGCATCTATGGAAATGAACATAGTGTCGATGTTTCAGACTGAGACCCTTTATCAGGACTGAAAAGGAAAGGGGAAGACAGCAGAATAAAAAGGTGGGGTAAGGGGACTCAGGCTAGCTGGAATGTGATTGGTGAAGTCAAGTGATGGGTAAGGTAAAGGGCTGTAGAGGAAGGAATCTCATAGGAGAGGATATTGGACCATAGGAGAAAGAGAAGGAGGCAGACACCCAGGAGGAAGTGATAAGTAGGTCTGTTTAGGTAACAGGCCAGAATATAAAGAGATCATAATTATAATTAACAAAATAAAGGACAATTCCCAATGACTGATAGAAATGATGAGAAAAATCAAATTGTGAGACACCAGCAACAGCAGATGTTATAATCTGGCTCAAAAATACATTGCTGGAGGTGTCATGAAGCAGGGGCTTCATCTAAAATGTTGACCACACTACATCTGTAAATGCCATCTGACTCCTGTTACGTAACCCATAACTGGGTGTCTTACCAGCAAAGATAGAAGTATCCGTTGGAGTCTGGTACTATTTTCAAAACAGTGTTTATTAGTAAAATATACAAAACAATATCAACAATGCAAATATACAGATAATACACGTTAGCAATACTAAACCTAAAAGTGTGGGGATAATAATAATCAATAATAAACAAGCTCTATTGATGTCTAGGGGATAATGAATTGTCATATGTGAATATAAAGTTCAGTTCATACAGGCTGAGGTAGTTGTTGGTCGATGTGTTGTAATTGTTGGAGAGAGAGAGAGAGAGAGAGAGAGAGAGAGAGAGAGAGAGAGAGAGAGAGAGAGAGAGAGAGAGAGAGAGAGAGAGAGAGAGAGAGAGAGAGCGAACAGTGACAGCCAGTCAAACCTTCCTTTACTTTCTTGATCCGTCGATGTGTTGTTGTGGCCATTCAGGTATGACCCCTCTGTCCTTTAGCTATACCGTTCTTCCGTGGTGGACTCATCACCCAGGCAAGGGTGGACACACACATAAGCCCCCACCGGCCTCACTATTTCGGTCTCCAATGCCCCACACTTTCTCGTGGGTTCCAACACTTAAGCAGTACTCACTAGTGTGTCTCTTGGTGTGTCTGAGGGGTGTCTCCCCAGACCTCACTTTTATCCCTACTCACGGGGTTTCAGGTGTCAATCAGTTTTGAATGGCTTAGTCCATCAAACCAGCCCACTCCGGCTGTCCACTGAGGAATTTTAATGAACAGAATGCTACCAAGTAAACAATCCTTCTCCGAAGCCATAAGTCTTTCAGGAGTCATAATATGGTGGAACAACAAGTCTCTCTTTCCCGGTGTTATCTCTCCCTTGTCTGAAGCAAATGTTCCAGTCCCAGGAAGTTTTTGTTCCATCTCTTTCTCTCTCATCAGCAGCCTGGCAACAGTAATGGTTTGTAATTCTCCCAGGGGAGGGGACATGGGCAACCCTGCACCCTTCTGCCCATCAGAACTGTTCATCCTTCGTAACACCCCCATCCTTCGAGGAATTTTTACCAAAGGGGAAAATTAACTAGCACTGTGTCTTACAGAATTACAGAATCTAACAAAATACAGAAGTGTTTTTAACTACAAAGCAATACAGATATACCTTCAACTTAGCATCTAGATAAACAGTCAGCGATTAAATTGTCACTTCCTTTAATATGTTGTATCTGAATATCAAACTCTTGTATCTTAATCCTAATCCTGTAGCATCAGACTCCAATTTAATAACCACCTATTTTTTTCCTCTTTGTTAGCCAACAAATTCCAAGGGTTGTGATCTTAGCTTAAATGTATATTACAAAATGTGAACTAATACAGGTGTGATTATACTGTAGTACATTACAAAAGCTTGTGCAAATACTAATCTCTATTTTACTTTTAAACTTAACAGTCAATCTTCCATGGTGTTGTCTTTATTATTTACATGCTTTGTCAAATTCCCTCAAAACCAGATCCTGTTATGCAAAGTGGCATTTTGTCAACCTTTGTCCCTTTTCCACTTAACTCTCACATGGTTAGCTTGCTCACCAGTGTGGAATAGGCTTTCACATACCCCTTTCATAGGAGTTATCTTATCACCAATGTTTTGCAAACTTAGCCCATTTTCTGAACTTCCACACAATTCTTTATTTTTGAGCAAGTCATTAATTTTATCTTCAGGACCCTTCATTCTATTAGTTTTCAGTTTAACATCTGCAAGTGATCCCTCTTTGTCAAAACAACACTTTTGATTCTGTCCCTCCAAATCACCTCCTTGAATAACATCAGCGAGTTGTTTACCTTTAAATTCCAAAACAAACTGTAATTGATTCACAGGCACCTTGTTAACAAGCCATTGTTCCTTCAGCCTGGTTATAGCTTCTAAAACCAATCCAGACTTTAAATTTTCTTTATTCAATTTAGGAACAACACCTTTCCCTTCTCCTTCAATAATATTCACATCACCAGCCTTCATCTCCTCACTAACTTTTAACACACCTTCTAACACGAACAACTAAGAATTCTCACTTTCCACTGGTACCAAGATTAACCCTTTCTTCACTGAACCAAGTCCATCTGACTCAAAAGGACTGCATTCCTTTTCAACTAAATCAGATACCTCAGACTCTTTCTGAGCTTCAACACTAGGTTCAGTATTCTGTGACTCCACATCCTTCACATCCTGAACACACTCAAACGGGACATTTACCTCTTCCAGGCTTTCAATACCAGACCCCTTTTTAAATTTTAATTTCCCCTGATCCTCCCAGTTACTCTCTGGGCAACTCCCATCCGGTGTAAACTCAACCCTGCGGGTTAAAACAACTTCATCTGCTAACCCAGCAGACTCCTCCAAGGTAATGGCATCCTTTTCATCTAGGACTGCCCTTATATCATTATTGTATACACATTTAAATTTTTCAACTTCAAACTGCTCTGTCAAGCCAGACAGATCATCCATGTCCAACCCTGGACCTTCTAACTGCCTTATCTGTTTCTCATCTTTACTCTGTGCCTCTATACATTCCCTCTTGGCTAAGGGTAGATCTACCTCCTCTCCTTTATTCTCTTTCACCTCCCTATTCTCCGCTTTACCATCCCCTAACCCCTCTTGGTACAGGGTCGGTAAAAACGTCTCAGCCAAATCAACAGTGGACTCAATTAAACTGTCCTCTTTCTCAGCCGCCTTTCTCGACATGCTGCGAGTGATCGTGCCTGCGGGATAGATCTTAGAATCCAGGGGCGTGTCCTCAGCTCTCACAGGCTTGCTTATTAATTTCACTGATGCACACATGTCACCACCTGCTAAATCATTACCAAGAAGGACATCTACGCCATCTCTCGGTAATTCTGACTGCACCCCTACTTTGACTGGTCCAGATACCAGATCACAGTTTAAAATGATCCAATGCAAAGGCATAGCTTCTGTCGCTTTTCCTATACCTCTTAAAACTACCTCTCCAGTCTCAGGACCAAAATCTAGCACCTTACTTAGGATCAATGACTGATCAGCCCCAGTATCTCTCCAGATTCTCACTGGAACTGGGGTCTCTCCTTCTTTCACAGACACCGTCCCTTCTGAAATAAATTTCTCACGCCCCTCTCATACTCTATCTACCTATGCCTTCCTCGTCGATTTGCTGATCGACTCAATACACCCAGTAGGGATTGCCGTTTTCCCTTTTCCTGTCTCCTTCTTTGGAGCAAAGCACTTAGATGCAATATGACCAACCTTTCCACAATTATAACAGGTCAAGCCAGGAACCTTCCTGCCAGCCTGCTTGTCCTCCTCCTTACCTTTACCACTAGCTCCCAGCTTATTCTCTACCTTAGCTGGTGGACTTTCTTTACCGTCCCTACTGCCTTTCTGGTAACTCTTATTTGAGAAAAACTTTGTCTTGTGGGTTAGGGCATATTCATCTGCGAACCTGGCAAATTCCGATATAGACTTATTCGTCTTCTCGTTCAGTACATCCTGATATTATCCGAAACACAACCTTTAAATTCCTCAATCAGAATTAACTCTCTGAAACGATGGAAATCCTCCTCCACCCTTTCTGCAGCACACCAGCGATCCAAGAGGACACCCTTTTCATAGGCAAACTCTGCATACGTCTGATTCTACAGTTTCTTTAAATCTCTGAACTTTTGTCTATACGCTTCAGGTACCAACTCATAGGCCCGAAGGATAGCCTCTTTTACTTCTTCATAATTCTCAGACTCGTCCATGGACAATGCCGCATATGCCCATTGAGCCTTCCCTTTTAATGCACTTTGTAACAACGCCACCCACTGATCTCTGGGCCACTTCTGATTCACTGCCACCTTTTCAAAATGCAAGAACTAACTATCAACATCTGTTTCCTCGAACGGAGGTACTAACCTAAACTCTCTACTAACATTAAACTTCTCCTCTCTTGAGCCTTCCCCTTGGTCTTTTCCCTGTTGCTTTAACCTCTCCATGTCCAGCGCATTCTGCCTATCTCTCTCCTTTTCCCTTTCCTCCATCTCCCTTTTGGCTTTCTCCTTCTCCCTTTGTGCCTCCCAGGCAGCTCTTTCCTGCTCCCTTTGCGCCTCTAACTCCTTTAGCTGGAGCTCATACTCCCTTTTCTTCTGTTCCGCGTCCAACCTTAATTTTTCCAACTCTAACTGAACCACCCCAACAACTGGTTTCTTTTCAGGGATAAGTTCCAATACCCCCGGCGTGAGCACATCCTTGGATATATAATACTGGGCTATGGCCCTCTGTATCTCCCACTTTTTCATTGACGACTTCACCTCTGGGAGATTTAAACCTTTCGCAATATTCACCAAGTCCGTCTTTTTGGCACTCTCTAGCGCCTTCAAAGTCAGGTTTTCTATAAATTCGTATACATCCATCTTTGCTGGTTTCCTGTCTGGTTACCCACACAACCAGAACAAATAATGGACTTATAGCCCAATTCACTGGCCCCCCAATTTGGTATCAAATCTCGAGACGAGACCCCAATTTGTTACGTACCCCGTAACTGGGTGTCTTACCAGCAAAGATAGAAGTATCCGTTGGAGTCTGGTACTATTTTCAAAACAGTGGTTATTAGTAAAATATACAAATCAATATCAACAATGCAAATATACAGATAATACACGTTAGCAATACTAAACCTAAAAGTGTGGGTATAATAATAATCAAAAATAAACAAGCTCTATTGATGCCTAGGGGATAATGAATTGTCATATGTGAATATAAAGTTCAGTTCAGTTCATACAGGCTGAGGTAGTTGTTGGTCGATGTGTTGTAATTGTTGGAGAGAGAGAGAGAGAGAGCGAACAGTGACAGCCAGTCAAACCTTCCTTTACTTTCTTGATCCGTCGATGTGTTGTTGTGGCCATTCAGGTATGACCCCTCTGTCCTTTAGCTATCTTCTATGGTGGACTTGTCACCCAGGCAAGGGTGGACACACACACAAGCCCCCACCGGCCTCGCTATAAACACTGTGAGTTAAAATTGACCGATCCTTTGTTCGGTCTCCGATGGCCACACTTTCTCGTGGGTTCCAACACTTAAGCAGTGCTCACTAGTGTGTCTCTTGGTGCGTCTCTTGGTGTGTCTGAGGGGTGTCTCCCCAGACCTCACTTTTATCCCTACTCACAGGGTCTCAGGTGTCAATCAGTTTTGAACGGCTTAGTCCATCAAAACAGCCCACTCCGGCTGTCCACTGAGGAATTTTAATGAACAGAATGGTACCAAGTAAACAATCCTTCTCCGAAGCCATAAGTCTTTCAGGAGTCATAATATGGTGGAACAACAAGTCTCTCTTTCCCGGTGTTATCTCTCCCTTGTCTGAAGCAAATGTTCCAGTCCCAGGATGTTTTTGTTCCATCTCTTTCTCTTTCATTAGCAGCCTGGCAACAGTAACAGTTTGTAATTCTCCCAGGGGAGGGGACATGGGCAACCCTGCACCCTTCTGCCCATCAGAGCTGTTCATCCTTCGTAACACTCCCAAGTTCCTCCAGAAGCTTTTTTTTCTTGCCTGAGTTAAAATGTCAACCGTGATGTGCCATCGAGGAAAGGGTTCACGGCAAAAAGTTACCTGAGGAAGAGAAAAGACATGATCAAAAGTTTCAGGTGTTGTTCTGAACAAACATCAGTATTGGCAAGAAGTGTAATTTAAATGACTTTGACTGTAGAATGATTTTAGGTGCCAGATGGGGTAGTTTGAGTATCTCAGATACTGGTGATCTCCTGGGATTAGTACACATCACAGTTTGTAAAGTTACAGCGAATGATGCAAAAAAAAAAGCAAATTAACAAAACATCTTGTGAGTGGCGGCTCTGTGGGTGAAAACGCCTTGTTATCGAGAGAGGTCAGAGGAGAATGGACAGACTGGTTCAAGTTGACAGGAAGGAGACTGTACCTCAAATTACCATGTGATACAACAGTGGTGTGCAGAAGAACATCTCTGAATGCATAGTACATTGAACATTGAAGTGGATGGGCTTCAGCATTCGAAGACCACAAGCATACAGCCAGTGACCACTTTATCAACTACTCCTGTTGAGGGCATATTGAGTGTTATTTTGGATTTGAGTGGAATAGCTCCCCCTCCCCATGTATGTTTTCAACAGTGCAGGGGATTTAAATTAAAGCCACAGGAATAGCAGTTGTTGGAGAAATTGTTTACCGAGACAGAGGGTTATATCAGAGTGTCTCAGAGTCTAAAACATTGAACAATCATGTTAATAATGATAAATTAGTTAAATGTTGAAGTTTAGACGATGTCAATACACATTTAAAGTAATTTAAGCTTTTATGCAATCATGTCTAAATCAAATTAATAGCTCCAGTTACCTCCCCCATGTGGCCAGTTTCTCCTGCTGATCCCTCTATCCTTGTACCTGCCACGGATTCCCCTCAAAAATGGGATCATCGGCAGTCCGCTTGAGTGGTCACAAGGTAAACGTCAATTCTGCTTCTACACAGTTACATAAAATTTGTATTCTGAACTTCAGCAATGCTCTTCACTTGTTGCAAAGTAGAGTCAGGGAGTCAGAGTGTGAAAACGTGGAAACTCTCCATTTGGACAAGTCATATGCTGGAATCTAGAAAATATGAGGGTGAACCTCTTCTGCAGCCTGCCTCTGAGGAAAGAGCAGAGCAGAAAACAGGTGTGATGAAGAAGGGGATTTTCATGCAACACTTGGCTCCTTTCCCTCTGAAGGCTGTGTCAGTTTTCGAGGCAACTTTAAAACATACCAGTCATGTGGCAGTAACTCAAAGCATAAAAGCATACAGACATGGTTGAGCTGTTCAATAGTTGATCAGACCTAACATCAGAATGGGGAAGAAATGTGATCGTACTGACTTTGACCATGGTATGATTACTGATGCCAGGCAGGGCTGTTTGAGTATCTCAGAAAATGCTGATCTCCTGGGATTTTCATAAACAAGCTTCTAGAGTTTTTAGAGAATTGTGCAAAAAACTAAAAAATAAAACATCAGAGCAGCAGTTCTATGACAAACACGCCTTGTTAAAGAGAGAAGTCTGAGGAGAGGAGCAGACTGGTTCAAGTTGAGAGCAATATGACAGTAACTCAAACAACCATGTGTTATGACAGTGGTGAACAGAAGAGCATCTTTAAATGCACAACAAATAAAACCCTGAAATGGATCGGCTTTAGCAGCAGAAGACCACAAATATACTCTCTTAGTCGCTTTATCAGGTATAGGAGGTACATAATAAAGAGGCGACTGGAGGTACTATATATAGAAACATAGAAAACCTACAGCACAATACAGACCCTTTGGCCCACAATGCTGTGCTGAACATGTACTCACTTTAGAAATTACCTAGGGTTACCCATAGCCCTCTATTTTTCTAAGCTCCATCTATCTATCTATCTATCTATCTATCTAGGAGACTCTTAAAATACCTTAGTAGATGCCCCCAACAGACTCACGGGACTGCATGAATTGTGTGCATCACATCGTATGAACATTGCTGTATCAGGCAGGCACTCTTGTTAGCTGTTTGATGGTTATTTCCAGTAAAGGTCTCTGTCTGGAACCTCTGTCCTCTGTACTTTCCTTATGAAACTCAATGTGGAGATACTGCAGTGGGTACTCCAGAATGGCAACTTCTTCCATCCTCTTCCTTGATTGCCCCATCACATCAGAAAACTGCTCAGCAAACCACAGAACCCGGTGCTGATGAGAACAAGTGTGTGGATATGAATCACATCCTGTGTTTCACTGGTAGATTAGAGTTTCAACACCTTACAACAATTCAATGAAATGAGTCAAAATGCTGTTTAATCACATTTGCTCAAACCAAAGCTCAATCCTGTAAACTGAACAATGGAATCTTGCAATGTTTACCACTCTGTGTCTCTGAGGTGCTCTGTGATGCCCAATGATAGTGTAAGGCTCCATTTTGAGGCATTCCTTCCTGAAGAGCATTGACAAGCTCAGGTTTAACAGGTCCGGATCCATCGGTGGGGCAACTGCATCTGGAAGTATCTGTGGCTAATCAACACTCATGAGATAACCGTGACCTGAAGAGGATATGAACTCAAAACAGACTCTGGTTGTATTGCATCACTTTCTCACAAATCAGGTGAAGGATGTTATGTCACCTGATCATTTGTACCTGATTAGGGTGAGTAATCTATATTTTCTAACTTCATGATTACAGCAATGGTGTTCTTCTTTCATTTTTAAGTAAGATGAATTATTATTTTTTTAATTAATATTATTTATTTATTAATTTTTAGAGATTACAAAGAATAAATGTAGTGATAAAATAGTAAGAAAAATGATATTAACCCTCCCCCCTCCCCTTAACCCTCCCTCCTTAACCCTTATCTAAAGAAAGAAAAAAAAAGAAAGAAAGAAAGAAAAGAAAGATTGCCTGGATATCGGAGGATCTCCACATGCTCCATGGAGTTCAAAATAATTTTGATATTTATTTTCACTTTCCCCAATTACTATAATTTTATATTCAAAGGACCTATGTATCTAATCCTATCTTTCATAAGTATGGGGACCAAATTTTCAAAAATATATCATATTCATTTCTTAAATTATACGTAATTTTTTCAAGTGGAATACAACTATGTATTTCATTATTCCAACGATCCATAGTTAAATTTAAATCAGATTTCCAAGTAACTGCAATAACTTTTTTGGCTACTGCCAAAGCAATTTTTATAAATTTTTTTTGATACTTATTCAATTTAAGTTTTGGTATTGTCCCTTCAATGTCTCCTAATAAAAATAATACTGGACTATGTGGGAGTTGTACTCCAGTAATTTGTTCCAATAAAAGTCTTAGATTTATCCAAAATGGTTGAATTTTAAAACAAGACCAAGTAGAATGTAAAAAAGTACCAATTTCTTGATTACATCGAAAACATTGGTCAGACATATTTGAATTTAATCTATTTATTTTCTGTGGTGTTATATATAATTGATGTAAAATTATATTGTATTAATCTAAGTCGAACATTTATTGTATTTCTCATACTATCAGAACATAATCTTGACCAATTTTTTCCATCAATTTTAACATTCAGATCAGATTCTCATTTTTGTCTTGATTTATGAATTCCTAATTTAATTGTCTGCTTTTGAATCAAATTATACATACAAGATGTAAATCTTTTAATTTTTCCTTTCTGAATTAATATTTCTATTTCACTAGGTTTTGGCATCAACATTGTTTGTCCCAGCTTTTCTCGTAAATAGGCTTTTAATTGAAAATAACAGAAAAGAGTGTTATTTGATATTTTATATTTATTTTTTAATTGATCAAATGACATCAATATACCTCCTTCAAAACAGTCACCTATATATTTAATTCCCTTTTGAAACCAATTATGTAAAAGTTTATTATCCATTGTAAAAGGAATAAGCCTATTTTGAATTAAAGTCCTTTTTGCTAATAAAGATTTCTTTATCTCATCGTCCATATTTACCTTATTCCATAAATCAATCAAGTGTCTTAATATAGGAGATTCTTTTTTTTCCCATATCCATTTGGATTCCCATTTATATATAAAATCTTCTGGTATATTTTCTCCTATCTTATCTAATTCTATTCTAATCCATGCCGGTTTTTCTTCATCAAAAAAAGACGCAATAAATCTAAGTTGATTTGCTTTATAATAATTCTTAAAGTTTGGAAGTTGTAACCCTCCTAAGTCAAATTTACATGTCAATTTTTCCAATGATATTCTTGACATCTTTCCTTTCCAAAGAAATTTCCTTACATATTTATTCAGTTCTTGAAAAAACTTCTGAGGTAATTGTATTGGTAAAGTTTGAAATAAATATTGCAATCTAGGAAATATATTCATTTTTACAGCATTAACTCTACCTATTAATGTTATTGGTAACATCATCCATTTATCAAGATCCTCTTTTATTTTTTTTAATAATGGCAAATAATTTTGTTTATATAAATTTTTTACATCATTATTAACTCTAATACCTAAATATTTTATCCCATTTATTGACCATCGAAATTGAGTTGCTAATCGACATTGATTATAATTTCCTTTGGTAAGGGGTAAAATTTCACTTTTATCCCAATTTACTTTATAACCCGATACTTTCCCATATTCTTCCAATCTAAAAGATAATCTTTGCAAAGATTGCAATGGGTTTGTTAAGTAAATCAAAACATCATCAGCAAATAAGTTAATCTTATATTGTTCTTGATTAACTCTAAAACCCCCAATATCTGAATCTGTTCTAATTAATTCAGCTAATGGTTCTATTGCCAATACAAATAAAGCAGGTGATAATGGGCAGCCTTGTCTAGTTGACCTCGTTAAACAAAATGGTGTTGAAATCTGACCATTTGTAACTACTTTAGCTTGAGGATTAGTATTTAAAATTTTAATCCATTATATAAAAGATTTTCCTAATTCATATTTTTCCAATACCTTAAATAAAAAATCCCATTCCAATCTATCAAATGCTTTTTCTGCATCCAAAGCAACTGCCACACTCATTTCCTCTCTTTTTTGTGCCAAATGAATTATACTAAGTAACCGGGTTATATTATCCATTGATTGTCTATTTTTAATAAAACCTGTTTGGTCCATATGTATTAATTTTGGTAAATATTTAGATATTCTATTAGATAAAATTTTTGCTATTATTTTATAATCTGTATTCAACAAAGAAATAGGCCTATATGATGTTGGTTTTAAAGGATCTCTATCTTTTATTGGCAGTACAGTTATGATTGCTGTTAAAAAAGATTGTGGGAATTTTTGCATTCTTTCCACTTGATATATTAATTCCATAAAAGGAGGAATTAATAAATCTTTAAATTTTTTTATAAAACTCAGGAGGAAAACTATCTTCTCCTGGAGATTTATTACTCTGAAGTAATCCTAAAGCTTCTTCAACCTCTTTTAATGTAAAGGGCATATCTAATCCTTTCTGTTCTTCCAAATTTAATTTTGGAAGAGTTATTTGTGATAAAAGTTTATCTATCTCAGCAATCTTATTTTTTGATTCTGATTGATACAATTCAGTGTAAATTTTTTTAAAAGTTTCATTAATTTCTAAAGGCTTATAAGTAACCTTATTTACACTTGTTCTAATTGCATTTATTGTTTTAGAAACCTGTTTTCAGCTGCCAAGCAAGAATTTTATGTGATCTTTCACCTAATTCATAATATTTCTGTTTAGTTCTCATAATTACCTTTTCTGTATGATATGTCTAGAGTGTATTATATTGTAGTTTTTTGTTAACAAGTTGTCTTCGTTTTTCTTCTGTATTGTGTCTTTGAAATTCTTTTTCTAACTTTATATCTTTTTCCAACTGATCTATTTCTGCTGTGTATTCCTTCTTAATTTTAGATGTATAACTTATAATCTGACCCCTTAAATATGCTTTCATCGCTTCCCATAATACAATTTTATCCTCAACTGAATGTAAATTTATATCCAAAAAAAATTGAATTTGTTTTTTCATAAAATCACAAAAATCTTGACGTTTGAATAGAATTGAATTAAATCTCCATCTATAAATCGCTTCCTCCTTATCCATCATTATCATTGTCATTATCAAGGGGGAATGATCTGACAGTATTCTTGCTTTATATTCCACACTTTTCACTCTATCTTGAATATTTTTTGATAGTAAAAAAAAATCAATCCTTGAGTAAGTTTTATGTCTATTTGAATAAAATGAATAATCTCTTTCTCTTGGATTAATTTTTCTCCATATATCAATCAGGTTTAAATCTTTCATTAATGATAAAGTTAATTTTGTTACTTTTGATTTTGTAGCAACTTTAGTTGACCTATTCAAAACTGGATCCAAACAAAAATTAAAATCTCCACCTATTAATATTTTATCATGTGCATCAGCCAATTTCAAAAAAACTTCTTGTATGAATTTTACATCATTTTCATTTGGTGCATAAATGTTCATAAAAGTCCATAATTCTGAAAAAATTTGACAATGTATAATTACATATCTCCCCCAGAATCAATTATTACATTTTGTATTTTAATTGGTAAAGATTTATTAACCAAAATTGCAACTCCTCTCGATTTTGAATTAAATGAAGCTGCAATGACATTTCCAACCCAATCTCTCTTTAATTACTTATGTTCTGTTTCTGTTAAATGCATTTCTTGTAAAAAAGCTATGTCTCCTTTCATTTTCTTAATATATGTTAAAACGCTTTTTCTTTTCACAGGTCCATTAATTCCATTAACATTAAAACTTAATAAATTAAGCAAATTAATCATTCATAGTACTTTGGGAACTCTTTAAAATTCTCCATGTTGCTATGAGTCTCTCCCCAACCATCGAGGCAAAAAAGAAGAAAAATATAAGAAAGATAACTAATATATAAGAAAAAAAACGAAATACCCCCCCACTAATGTTGCAAATAAGAAGAACACAACATTACCCCCCCCATTTTACGGGTCATGGCAATCGCCATGATTGTACATGTGAAACTCGCAGCCATCGATCAGGAGCTCCTCCAGCTCCCCCGCAAAAGGAAAGAAAAAAAATATATCAATGAAGAAAAAAAAGAAAATAATTAATGTCTCTACTCCCAATTAATTCTCCTCGACTATTTTTTCCTTATAAATGTCCATCAAATCCAACCTTATTTCAATCTTCATCATTAGTCCATTTCATTTCTATAATTCTTTAGTCCTCTTCATAAACATCAGGTAATTCTTGTACAAATTTCTCCGCTTTCCGGTAATCAACAAAAAAACTTCTTTCTCCATTTTCCAGGAAAATTATCAATTTTGCTGGGTAGCTCAATAAAAATTTATAGCCCTTTTCCCATAAAGATTTTTTCACTGGATTAAATTCTTTCTGCCTCTTCAGAAGATCGTAACTTATGTCTGGATAAAAAAAAAACTCTTTTCCCTTCTATTATCAATGGCCCTTTTCTCTCTTTAGCACCCTGAGTAGCTGCCTTCAAGATCATTTCTTTATTTCTTTACCTTAAGCATTTTATCAAAATTGATCTTGGATTTTGATCTTGTTGAGATCTTGGTCTTAAAGCTCTGTGTGCTCTTTCAATTTCAATTACTTGACTTCCTTCTTCCATTTCCAAAATTTTCAGAATCCATTCTTGAAAAAATTTTATTGGATTTTCTCCCTCTGTACCTTCCATAAGACCAACAATTTTAATATTATTTCGTCTACTACAGTTCTCAAGCGCATCCATTTTTTCAAACATCCGTTTTCTTTCTGTTGTCCAGACAAGATTATCGTTTTCTATTTTGTCTATTTTCTCAGTGTTTTCTTCCACTTTTACTTCCATCTCTTTAACTTCCTTCTCCATCTTCTTTTGTTTTTCCACCACATTATCAAGTATGTTCTGCATCTTTTTTAGATCTGTTCTTATAGCTTTTAATTCATTCGTCATATCTGTTCTTATATTTTTTAATTCATTCATTATATATATCAGGATATCTTTTATGTCTCCTTTAATCTCTTCCTTCTTTTCCTCTTCTTCCTCCTCCGAACTTCCCAAAGAATCTGTTTCTACTTCCGATCCAGATCCAATTTCACTTCCAGCCGTAGTTGGGATTTGTAGTTTTGTTGATATCTTTTCATACATACTTTCGCGCATGCGTTGTTCCTGCTGTTTCTTCTTTGAGACCGCCGACATTACTGCAACTTCCTTCCCCGCATCATCAGAAGTGCCATGCACTTCGCCGGGAGGAGATCCAACTTGAGTCCAAGGCTTTGCCGAGGCGGCTAGGCCTTTTTCCCCACCGATTTGCGCAGTCTTCGAAGTAGTAGCTTTCTTCTGTTTCAGTTTAGGAGCCATATCAAAAGATAATCCCGAGTTGCTTATAAATAGTTTCTAATAGATATTTGTTAACTCTTCTTCATTTAAACCCTATTTCATTACTTTTTACAAGGGAGCTGGATTCCCAACGTCTCGACCCTACGTCATCACGTGACGTCCCCGTAAGATGAATTATTGTACAATCTTGGGTTACAGTCACAGATTGGCTTTGAGATACACAACATCTCCAGTTTGGAAGTTGACACCCTGTTGACTGATACAAGATGCATCATGTTGTGTATCACTCATTGTATTCAGCTCCCTACATTACTTTCTATTGCTCTTTGTCCTTGAACACCCTTGTACAGTGACATCAATTGTACCCACATTGAATAATTCTTCACAGCAATCGCTGTGCTATGGATCAGTATTTCTGAACACACAAATAAAATAAGATGGTGGCATTTTCAATCAACGTGGCTGCATTTTACTGATATCTTAAATGTGTTGTAGGGGCTGTGTGTGACTATTGGTACTATGTTTTGTACCTTGGTCCCAGAGTAACGCTGTTTCATTTGTCTGTATTCATGCATATTCATTTAAGATGGTTGATTGACAATAAAATTTGAACTATCAACCATGAAATGAAATCTGTGTGTAACCCCCTGTGTCGCCTCAGGCTCGCTCAGCTCGTTCTCGTCTAGGGGGAGCAGACTTGTTCCTGCCAAACTGGGTAATCAGCTTGTGTGGATCCTGTGATGTCCCCGCCTCGCCCAAAAACAGACAGTACACCATATGCGATTAAATGAGTACAATTTATAAAGGTTACTATAACTAAGTGATTAATAATGATACAGTATATATGAAGGAAAAGAAAATAAAGAAAAGGCACCAAACTTATCAAAGTCCAAACCACTTGGTGCACAACCATTGGAGATCAATTACTGAAGTGTTCTGGCCACCATTCAATCCCCTCCGAACTCCTCGACTCGCAGCTCAGGACAATCCGATGTGGTCAACCAAACATATCTATCTTCGTCTCCTCTCCTCGGGGTACCTCCTGGCCTCGGACCCCCACTTGGGGTCCGTTCCTCGCCCAGTTTACAGCATCATGTCCTCTCTCTCTGTCACCCCTTCACGCTGATCTCCCCAAAATGCCCGCCAACAATAGCTTACAGACTCAGAAGAAAGAACAACATTAATCCCAATTGGTTTACAAAGGAATACAATTCTCGTTATCAGTAAATTTTAACCCAAACAAGCTTCCAGCACTCTCTCGCAACAAAGAAGCATTCCTACTTTTAACAAAGAAGCCATTTTGATTAACATACGCAGTAACAAAGAAAAAGAAGAAACCCCCCTTTACACTCTCCCCCCACCAAATAAAAGTCATGTCCTCATGACTATTAAATAACTTGCCACCCTTCCTGCCAACACAAACCCTAACCCAGGCACAAACAGTGACATCTCCTCCCCACACAGTAAACCTCACACGCTGTTCCTCAGGCGCTACATAGACCAACTTATCTGGGAGTTTCCTAACCCTCCGAGACCTCTGTACCCCCTCACCTAAACCCTTCAGGCTCGGACACAACAAGGAATACCTTGGGCCCGCTACCAACTCCTCTCTCAACCTCTCACTCATGCACCCCACTGCACACAGCTAACCCTCCCCACTACACCTGACTCAGTGGGAGAAGGGCCAAAGTTCTCTTCCTCAGTCGAGGGAAAGTCAGCAAAAGGCAGCATTTACCACACATCCAGCACATCACTCTTTGAATCCGTATTCTTCCTCATTTCTGCGATAGGTAGCTGCTGTTTGATCTTCTCCAAACGGAAACACGTGGCCTGCACGGCTGCTGCAGTCTCTTCAGCCTTCTGCAATCAAGATATCAAATTCTTCTCTGGCTCCTCCAACTCTTGCCACAGGCTCAGCAGTTCTGATTCACGTGTTCTGGCCATCTCAATCTGGGACGCAGTTACTCCACCAGCTTCTTCTACCCCGACCTGAAAAGCAGCGGTTAAAGATTGGTCAGCCTCCAGTTCAGTATTCACTGCACTTATCTCCAGCTTCTTCTTCATCATGACTTCTTCCAGATCGACTTTCAGGCTTTGCACTTCATTTGAACTGTCGATGGTCATCTTCAGGTTTCCTTCCAGCTTCCGCTTCCCTCTGTCGAGATCTGTTCGCAATTGCTTCACATCCTCAAACTCCCCTTTCTGGGCTCTCGGATTTCTGTTGCCCTCAGTCAGACAACTTACTTCGTTTTCTCCAACTTGTAAGTTTTCCCACTGGTTCCAGATCACTCTCTCCAGTTTCTCTGTCCTCATTTCAAACTTGATTCCGTAGAGACAGTCACTCATGAGCTGTGACCTTCGCCAGCCCCGGCACGTGTCCAGAAAACACTTTATCTCTGTAGTTCCCAGCCGCTCCTGCAACGACCTCACTTCATATTCTCCCGAGGCAAATCCAAATACCAGGAGGTCATCCACATCTGCCAAAACTCCAAACACCTCCACATCCCCCAGGGTCTTCCACATGCCCCGCGGGAAGGTTGCAAGGGCTCCGGATATGCCCTGTGGCATCTTTTCAGACCGGAAGAATCCTAGGGAACTTATAACGGCCGTCTTCTCCTTGTCGGTCCCACTCATCGGGATCTGGCAACATCCACTCCTCAGATCCAGCACCTTAAACCACTTCGCACCACTCAGACAGGCCATCGCCTCTTCGGCCCTCAGGGCCGTATTCTGGTCACTGACAGTGCGCCTCTTCAGCGCAATATAATCCACACACACGCTGCCTACGTCTTCCACGGCTTCAGGGGCCAGTGACCGCGAACTCTCTCTCACCGAGGTGTCTTCAGCGGTCAACTCCCCTCCCTCGTGGTATTTCGCAGCGTCCACTAAGAGGGTCTCACCCTCAGATACTTCCCCCAGGCCGTACCACCACCGGCTCTTGTTTGAATTCGGTATCGGCCCAATGCTGCTACACACGTCCGCACAAGCAGCTTGAAACTCTGGGTGCATCGACAATGCCTCCAAACAACGCTCACCCCCCTCCTCCGGGCAGGCCCCCAAGCGCACCAGCAGGGTATTGGTTCTCTCCAGAACCAAAACGCTGACCGTCTCAACAGTGTCCAGACACATCAGCATTAATAATTCCCGAACCTCAGTCACCCCCACATTTGCCTCTAAGAACTCCATTTTCACTGATCAACAACCGTCGTCTAGATAATCACCAGCACTAGTACCCCAAATCTCCAGTGCCCTCAACGTCGTCAGGGGTAAATGCTTCCAATAACGGTTATAAAACAAACTGTACAGCAACTTAACCGGCGCCCCGGTGTCGAGGATGGCTTTAACTTGGCTTCCATCCATCCGTAACGACACTTGAGTGCATGGTCCCTCTAAGCCTTCAGGAATAGGGTCTGTTCCTTTCGGGAGTTCCGTGGTACATTGTTGGGAACGTGCTCCCCCAGAGACCCCAAGCCATTCCACCACTGGGCCTCCTCTAAGTTTCCCGACACCTCTCGGATCAACTGAACAACTGAGGGAGGAGCTGATCCCCTTGACAGATCCCCCTGGCACCTCAAGCAATTTATCTGCCCCCCAACCAAAAGGGATACTCTAAAAACTTCCCACCAATCTCCTGCCACGGATATGGTAAGCCCCCCAGCTGTGGCATTTGACTTCCAGTCGAACCAAATACATTTTCCCACACTTTCCCAGAACTGGCAGCTGTCACTTCCAGGTAATTGTACCTGACAGTTCTAACAACGTCACCAGCCCGCCTACTCAAACTTTCAACCAATCCCTGTAGCTTTCCCTCAGCCAAGCACTGCCACTCACCCAACAACTGAGAGGTCTGCTCCGCCCACGCCTCCACCCTTTTAGGACTAGATGTTATTCCAACAACCGGGCGGAGCCCACCAACCCTTCCCCGCTCTCTTAACAGCATGGACAGCCCATGGCTCCAACACCATTTCGTCAATGCTAGTCGGAACTCGAACAACGCCCTCCGGGGCACCAACAGCCACCCCATCCAACACACATGCAGAGATAACCAGCAATCGCACACCCGCAAAGGCACACCAGCTCCTCACCGCAGTGGGCGATCACACAGCTTCCCCAGAAATCAATCCGGACAAGCACCCCACAATGTAACCCCCTGGGTCGCCTCAGGCTCGCTCAGCTCGTTCTCGTCTAGGGGGAGCAGCTTTCGGCCCTGCCAAACTGGGTAATCAGCTGGTGTGGATGCTGTGTGATGTCCCCGCCTTGCCAAAGAACAAACACGACACCATATGCGATTAAATGATTACAATTTATAAAGATTACTATAACTGATTAATAACCATACAGTATACATGAAGGAAAAGAAAATAAAGAAAAGACGCCAAACTTATCAAAGTCCAAACCACTTCATGCACAACCGTTGGAGCTCAATTACTGAAGTCTTCTGGCCACCATTCGATCCCCTCCGAACTCCTCGGCTCGCAGCTCAGGACCACCCGAAGTGGTCAACCAAGCACATCTATCTTCATCTCCTCTCCTCGGGGTACCTCCTGACCTCGGATCCCCACTTGGGGTCCATTCCTCGCCCAGTTTACAGCATCACGTCCTCTCTCTCTCACCCCCTCACGCCGATCTCCCCAAAATGCCCGCCAACAATAGCTTACAGACTCAGAAGAAAGAACAACATTAATCCCAATTGGTTTACACAGGAATACAATTCTCGTTATCAGTAAATTTTAACCCAAACAAGCTTCCAGCACTCTCTCGCAACAAAGAAGCATTCCTACTTTTAACAAAACAAAGAAGCCATTTTGATTAACATACGCAGTAACAAAGAAAAAGAAGAAACCCCACTTTACAAGTGAATAATAGAAATACCCAGTAGGTCAGACAGCTTCTGAAGAGATAAAAGTAAAGCTGATACTTCATAAAATTGTTCTGATGGGATGTCAGAATGAGTGATTAACTTTCACTTTACTGAAGATTCACAACTGTTGACAGCAAAGGGAAGTCTAAGAGCTTGAATGTGATCTATTTCCCATGAATGCATTTCAGTTCAAAACATAAACTGATAATATCAGTTTATGAAGAAGCATTTTAATTGATTATCATTCATTGGTTATTGGTATAAACAAAATCTGCACGCATTTGTATCTATAGAACAAAGTTTAACAGTTTCAAACGGTATTAATCAGTTCACAGGTATATAAGTTTTAAAATTTTTGCTCGCTTTGGGAAAACTGCTGTAATATTGATATCAATGAGGGTAACATGTTGGAGAAGGAATTCAAAAGTTAAAGTCACTGCCTTGAAGGATGATGACATTGTCTTGTTATTTTTTTATCTTCATGGAGTGAACAGTTGAATTCTCACACCGCAAAGTGGGCAGAAAAAGTAATATTTGATCTTGATGCAAAATTCCAGCACAGTCAGTGTAATCTGGGAGTCTTCACTTTACCTCCTGGACCACCAGGCTGTGAGGATTAGATTCATCACGTCTCTGCAAAAAGCAATGGCCAACCCATCAGATTCTCTCAACAATGGGAACTCTGCTTTATTTCACTCACTATGAAATTCCGTCTGAAGCAAGCATTCCATACATTGACATGAAGCATGCTACACACAAGAGAGCATGTCAAAGCTGAGTTATATCATGATCAGTATATTTGAAAGTGATTCCATAAGCCTACCTTAGTTTCCCGTGTGACCCACATGACTGAAATCGTGCTGATCATCAGGAGAGCGAAGAGCAGCCAACGACCCACCTTCCACATCATGAAACTGAGCAAAGGGGAAGAGATATAGAATCAGTACGAGCAAATGAGGTGACTTTGTGTTTGAAACATTTGCCTTCTGTTCCACTGTAATCTCAGTGGAGTGGAGTGAGGTAAAGCAGCTGAGCCGGGGGTTGAAACAGAAGGCTAAGCTATTATCCGACAGAGAGAAAGAAAGAAAATAACCTCTGATGATCAGTTACAGATCTAATTACTAGAACATGGCTGCAGAAAAATGAAGACTGCGAATCAGAAATTGCAAAGTGAAAATAAATTTTGGAAAGGAAGAGAAGGAAATAGTGAAATGCAGAGGTGCGATGATGATAAAGAGATACAATTGAAGGAAGTGGACACTGCCATAAGGAAGACAGTGATAGAGTCCATGTGGATAGATCTGACAGATAATAAATGATGTGTGACTGATGGTGAAAGGGAGAAGGGACATGAAATGATGCAGACAAATTAGAATGATTAATATAGTGTTGTGGGATGGAAATACGTCTCTACCAAAGGAGGTGTAAGACCCTAAGACAAAGGAGCAGAATTAGGCCATTCATCCCATCGAGTCTGCTCTGCAATTCCATCACGACTGATCCCAGATCCCACTCAACTCCATACACCTGCCTTCTTGCCATATCCTTCGATGTCCTGAGTGAACAGGAAACGATAAACTTCCACCTTAAATATACACACAGACTTGACCTTCACCGCGATCTATGGTTGAATATTGCACAGATTTTAGTCTCTGGTTAAAAATTTCCTCCTTACCTCTGTTCTAAAGGGTCAGACCTCAATTTTGAGGCTGTGCCCTCTATACCCCCACCATAGGAAACATCTACTCCACATCCACCCGATCTATTCCTTTCTGCATTTTGTAGGTTTCATGAAATCCCCACACTTTCTTCTAAATTCCACTTAGTACAGGCCCAAAGGAACAGAGGCTCCTCCTATGTTATGTCCTTCATTCCAGGAATCATCCTCGTGAACCTCCTCTAGATTCTCTCCAAAGACAACATATTCTTTCTGAGATATGGGACACAAAACTGCAGACAATATTCCAAGTGCAGCCTGATTAGAGTCTTATAAAGACTCAACATTATCTCCTTGCTTTTATATTCTATTCTCCTTAAAAGAAATGACAACATTGCATTTGTCTTCTTTACCACAGGTTCATGCTGTAAATTAAACTTTTGGGAGTCTTACACGAAGTCTCCTAAGTCCTTCTGGAACTATGATGTTTGAAACTACTCCCCAGGTAGATTATGATGCGCACTATTATTCCTTTATAAAAAAATGCATTATCATACATTTCCCAACACTGTATTCCATCTGCCACATTTTGTCCATTTTTCCAATTTGGTCTAAGTCCTGCTGCAATTGCATTGCTTTCTCAGCACTACCTATCACTGCACCTATCTTTCTATCATCCGCAAACTTTGCCACAAAGCCATCAACTCCATTATCTAAATCATTGAGAAACAATGTGAAAAATTGCAGTCCAATATTGACCCCTGAGGAACACCTCAGGTCACTGGTAGCCAACCAGAAAAGGCCCCTCTTATTCCCATTTGCTGCCTCTTGCCTGTCAGCCATTCTGCTATCCATGTCAGTATCATTACTGTAACCCCATAGGATTTTATCTTGTTAAGCAGCCTCATGTGTGGCACCTCATCAAATGCCTTTGAAAGTCCAAGTAAATGACATCCACTGCCTCCCTTTTCTCCATCCTGCTTGTTACTTCTTGTAAGAACTCTAATAGATTTGCCAGGCAAGATTTCCCTTCAGAGAAACCTTGCTGACTTTGACTTATTTTATCATTAGACTCTAAGTACCTTGAAATCTCATCCTTAATAATAGACTCCAACACTTTCCCAACCACTGAGTTTAGGCTAACTGGCCTATAATTTCCTTTCTTTTGCATTCCTCCTTTCTTAAAGAGTGGAGTGATAGTTGCAACTTTACATTCCTCTGGGACCATGCCAGAATCAAATGATTCTTGAACGATCATGACCAATGAATCCATTATCTCTTCAGCAACCTCTCTCAGGACTGTGGCATGTAGTCCATCTGGTCAAAGTGTCTTATCCATGATACAACTTTTGAGTTTGCCTAGCACTTTTTTATTTTCTAATAGCAATGGGACCCTCTCTTGCTCCCTGACACTCATGGACTTCTGGCACACTGCTAGTATCTTCCACAGTGAAGACAGATGCAAAGTACCTCTGAAGTTCATTTGCCATTTCTTTGTCCCCCATTACTAGCTCACCAGTATAACTTTTCAGTGGTTCAATATCATTTCTCTCCTCCCTTTTACTATTTATAAAACTGAAAAAACTTTTGGTAACCTGTTTTATATTACTGAACCATCTGTCATCATATTTTATCTTTTCACTTCTTATAGCTTTTTTAGTTGCCTTATTTTGGATCTTGAAAGCTCACCAATCATCCAACTACCCACTCACCTTTGCTACCTAATATGCACTTTCCATGGATTTAATGCAATCCTTAACTTCCTTTGTCAGCCACAGTTGCCTACCCCTGTCATTTGATAACTTCTTCCTCTGTGGGACAAATCTATCCTTTGCCTTGTGAAAATGAAGCCATCTCTGCTCTGCTGTCATCCCTGCCGGTATCCTCCTCCAATCCATCTGCACAAACACTTCTCTCATGGCTCTGTAATTCACTTTTTCCATTGCGATACTGGTACATATGAGTTATGCTTCTTCCTCTCAGATTGCAGTATGAATTCAATCATATTATGATCACTGCCTCCTAAGGCTTCCTTTACATTAAACACCCTAATAAGTTCTGGGTTATTATACAACACCCGATCTAAGATGCTCCTTCCCTCTGCTAGTCTGCTGGTCACCCTTGGGCAAGGAGTAGCATTTGCTTAGCTCTACAGACATGGGTGACATGAAGCCATTGGAGCAGGTGCTGGATGGTCATATGAGCAGCTGGCTATGCGACCAATGATGCCAGGCAGACAATCGCTGAAGTGTATTGATAATGGCTGGGATAACCTGTCTTATAGAGACACTGCCCATAAGAGGTCAATGGTAAACAACTTCTGTAGAAAAATTTGCCAAAGCAATCATAGTCATGGAAAGACCATGATCATCCACATTATACGACATGCCACAAAATAAATGAATGAATATGGAACTGAGAAAGATAATCATTGTTGATCAGTAAAAACCACCTCATTATTCCTGGACTGGTGTTTATGTGGGGATGGAGGAGTTAAGTTCAATGAATTTCATAACAAATCCAAAAGCCAAATTGAAACAACTGCAGGATCAATCAACCAGAGCATGCACAAAACAAGAGAAGGTGTAAAAACAATAACATCTATGATATTGAGATTTTAACAATGATGTAGGCATAAAACAAATTAATGCATTGGGAAAAAAAACAATGTTGTGTGGCTCTGCATAGAGATAAAGTGTGCAAGAGGAAGGGAGAAGACTCAGACTGCTTGGTCTCAGAGGACAGACAGCATAATATCAGAAAGGGCCAAACATTGAACTAGCAGTGAGAACATTGTACTGTTGTGCAAAACTGAATCAAATGATTTACCTTGCAGATGACACTGTTGTAAATGAATATTCACGTCCTGTTGAGGCAAGGAATGAAAAGTCAGTTTCACGTGGATGTGTTTTCCGAATGGGGTCAAGCAGGAGTGCATGATGTTGTATTTGGCAGACAAATGTCAGAGAGTTATACAACAGGATCATGTTTCTGTTCTCAATGACAAAGCAGCTCTAACTTACTACAAAATGCTGAGGGAACTCATCAGGTCTGGCAGTATCTACGGAAATGAATAAACAGTTGACATTTCTGATGAGGGTCTCAGCCTGAAACATCAACTGTTGATTTCCTTCATTGATGCTGCCTGACCTGCTGATTTCCTCCACCATTTTGTATATGTTGCTCTTGTTGTCCAGCATCTGCAGAATCTCTTCTGTTCCTGTTCTCATATTGGTCAGACAAACGTCGTTGAACATCAGAGAGTTATACAGTATGGGAACAGGCCCTACAGCTCAACTCAGACACACTGACCTGCCTGAGCTAATTCTACCTGGTTGTATTAGTCCCATTTCCCTTTTCTATATATGTGCTGGTATAGAAATCTTTTGTTCATTTTTACTGCACCCACTTCTACCACTTCCTCGAGCAACTCATTCCATATACCCACTGCCCTCTGTGTGAAAAACATGCCCCAAGGCTCTTGTTATATCCTTCTCCTCTCTTCCTCTACCTTTAGACCAAACCACTATAGAACATAATACTGTGAACTTTCACATTATCAATTCCCCTCGTGAATTTTCATAATAAAGGATCAAAGTACTTTCTTTGACTTGGAACACAGTTATTTGGAAATGCATCATACAGTATCGAGTCCCACCTCTCTTGAGTTTTTGGTTTGTTTTAAAGTAACCACTACATTGCAAATGACATAAAAAAGTGTGGGTTGATGATGACTTCAGGGCTTCCCAACTGTATATAGATAGATGAATGTGGAGCCAAAACATGGTCAATGGGACAATATGAGGTTATGAACCTCAATGTAAGGAACCTAAAAACAGGTTCCACCTGCAACCATCCTAGAAACGGTACCGCAGCATTAAAACCAGGACCAGCAGTCTCTGGGACAGCTTCTTCCACCAGGCCATTAGACTGATGAATTCATGCTGATACAATTGTATGTCTATGCTATACTGACTGTTCTGTTGCACATACTATTTGCAACAAATGACTATAAATTGCACATTGCAGTTTCAGACGGACATGCAACATAAATGTTTTTACTCCTCATATTTGTGAAGGATATAAAGAACAGATTCAATTCAATTGATGTTGGAGACTGAAGCTGACAAGGCATTTTTGTAGCTTCATAAAACTTTGGGTAGGTCACATTGAGAGCAATAATAAGTAGTTCTGTTTGTAACCCTGTGGAAAGGATGTGGATGTTTAGGAGAGGGTAAATGCCTTGCTAAAGTCTACGTAAACAACATCCACTGCCTTCCCTTTATCCACTTTCCTTGTAACCTCCTCGATGAAATCTGTAAGTTTGATTAGACATGTACTACCACACACGACGCCATGCTGATTATTCTTAACCAGCCCATGTCTATCCAAATATGATATATCTATCCAGTCACTTAGAATACACTCCAGTAACTTTCCTGCAACTGATGTGAGATTCACTGCCGTACAATTTCCTAATTTATGCTTAGAGCCTTTTTTAAACAGCAGAACAACATTGGCTACTCTCTGACCCTCTGGTACCTCTCCTGTTGCTAAGAATTTCCTTAAATATGTTTGTCAGGGCCCAGGTATTTTCTGCACCTGTCTTCTGTGAGGTCCAAGGGAACACCTTAGCAGGCCCTGGGGATAGCCCACACTGATATGCCTCAGGATAGCAAAGGCCTCCTCCTCTGACAGGGTGACGTTTCATGGAGTTCAGAGGCAGGAAAATATGCTGAGTTTTCACTGGAAATTGGTGTCCCATCAGTGGGTCAGAACCTCCACTGGGTGAGAGCAACATGAGAGGGGTTTCTTTACCCTTGTCAACTCGCTGCAGGGCTCTGTACTGTTGTGGAGCTTCAGGATATTCCTGCTGCCCTGACTCTTCCCAGAGAAAACATGAATCAGACATTTCAGTGGAGACATCGTCAATCAATGAGAAACCTACCGTCAGATACTTGTAGATGCACATCAAACACTGGATGCTTGCCAGATGTTGTAATTCCACATCTGTAATGTCCTGTATCTTGAGAGACAAGATTCTCCATCGTAACAGTAAATATTCCCTGGGATGTGTTATCTCTGATCGTCATTCTTCCAGACTGCTCATTTTGGCCATTTGTATTCACTAACGATGTGCATTGGTGACCCCACATGCGACACAAATACTTTCTGTGTGAACGGTACATTGGTGCATAGTGACAATCGATTGTGACCGCTCTTCCCACAACTCCTCTTACTTTATCTTCTGCCCATAAAGCACCTGAAACTGAGGGAGAAGTTTCTCAGAAAATGCACAGGTAAAATCAAATGAACACAGGGAGATTCAAGATTCTAGATCATTTCATGTCATTTCTTGTACAAAGGTGTAAAGGAGAACAAAATCATTCTCACACTGCATATGACACAAAAGATAAGAAATGCAATCATAATAATAAAGATATTTTATTTAAAGCTGTCACTGTGTTAATTAGTATAATTGAATTCCACATTTTCTGAGAAGACAATGGCATCATCCCTCATCACTTGCTCACAGCTCTTCAGAGATAAGGTTTTTGATTGGAGTCATCATTGTCACAGCCCACTAATGTCTTGGTGTGTTTCCACATTTCTGAGTCAATAGATTATTGATCCATCCGATTCCAGGCAGGTGAGCACAAGATCAGTGGTGGGTAACTTACTGGAAGTGATTGTGTGATACAGAACTTACCTGTATTTGCCAAGGCAAGATCTGATTTTGGATAGTGAACATGATTTTATGCATGGGAGATCCTCTGTCAAAAATATTTGACTGAATTTTCTTTGAGAGATGATCAAAGGATCTGATAAGGACAGGAACTTTGAATTTAGCAATTTTATTTAGCAAGGCTGATGACCATACCTTACATAGTAGACTGATCTGCAATGTGAGCTCACATAGTAAGCTATCTGGATGGATACTGAATAGGCTTGGTGGAAAGAGTCAGGTTGTGGCAGTGTAGTGTTGGTTTTCTGACAACGTCAGACTTTATCACCAATGGTGTGCCATCAGGATCAGTGCTGTTATTTGTTAACCACTCTTATTTGTCATCAATATTAATAATTTGGAATGAAAATGTAGGTAGCGCGATTAATAAGTTATCGTTTACGCTGCAGTGTGGTGGACAGTGGAAAGAGTTGTGTAATTTTACATGAAAATGAGCCAGTGTTCAGCCCCATTACTCAGTGCCAGCAAGCTCCCCCCCACCTGAGCCTGTCCTGTCTGTCAGGGCCCAGGTAATTTCTGCACTTGCCTCCAGTTAGGTCCAAGATAACAGGCAGGCCTTCCGGATATATTCACACTAATTTGCCTCAGGATAGCAAACACCCCCTCCTTTAACTGGGGGACATTTCATGGAGTTCAGAAGCAGGAAAATATACTGAGCCTTCCACTGGAAATCAGTATCCCAACAGTGGTTCAGAACTCACAGTGGACGAGAGAATTATGAGCGAGGTATCCCCATCTTTGCACACTCACTGCAGGGCTCTGCACTGCTGAGGAGCCTCAGGGTATTCCTGCTGCCATGACTCTTCCCAGAGAAAGCCTGAATCAGACATTTCAGTGGAGACATCAAGTCAATCAGTGAGAAACCTACCGTCAGATACTTGGAGATGCACGTCAAACACTGGATGCTTGCCAGATGTTGTAATTCCACATCTGTAGAGTCCTGTATCATTAGAGACAAGCTTCTCCATAGTAACAGTAAATATTCCCTGGGATGTGTTATCTCTGATTCTCATTCTTCCATTCTGCTTATTTGTGCCAATTGTATTCACTAACAATGTGCACTGACGATCCCACATGCGACACAAATACTTTGTGTGTGAACGGTACATTGGTGCATAGTGACAATCGATTGTGATCGTACTTCCCACAACTCCTCTTACTTTATCTTCTGCCCATAAAGCACCTGAAACTGAGGGAGAAAATCTTTAGAAAATGGACAGGTAGAATCAAATGTACACAAGCAGACTCAAGTTTCAAGATTGTTTAATGTCATTTCCTGTACGAACGTGTAGACTAGAATAAGATCATTGTTATGCTCATCTAAATGCAGCACAAAACAAAAAGCACAAAAGATATTGAATGCAATTATTATAAATAAAGATGTCTTATTTAAAACTGACTCTGTGTTCTAAGGAATCTGCCACAGTGTCAACTGGTATAAATGAATTCCAAACAGACTGAGAAGACAACAGCATCATTCCTCATCACGTGCCCACAGGTCTTCACAAGTAATGATTTTTATTTGATTGGAGTCATCATTATCACTACCCACTAATGTCTCAGTGTGTTTTCACACTTTTGGTTCAATAGATTACTGATCCAGTCCCATTCCAGGCAGGTGAGCAGTGGGGGTAACTTTCTGGAGGCAATTGCGTGAGACAGAATCTATCTGAGTTTGCAAAGGCAAGATCTGATTCGGGATAGTCAACATGATCTTGAGCATGGGAAATCCTCTCCCAAAAATATTTGACTGAATATTTTTTGAGAGATGTTCAAAGGAACTAATGAGGACAGGACCTTAGAGTTTAGTAGATTTGTTTAGCAAGGCTTATGACCATACCTTGTACAGTAGAGTGATCTGTAATGTGAGATCTCTTGGTAAGCTAGCCGGATGGAGACTGAATAGGCTTGGTGGAAGGAGTCAGATTGTGGTGGTGGAGTGATGGTTTTCTGACAACGTCAGACTTTATCACCAGTGGTGTGCCATCGGGATCAGTGCTGTTATTTGTAAACCACTCTTATTTATCATCAATATTAATCATTTGGAATGAAAATGTAGGTAGTGCATTTAATAAGTTATGGTTTACGCTGCAGTTTGGAGGACAGTGGAAAGAGTTGTGTAAGTTTACATGAAAATGAGCCGGTGTTCAGCTCCATTGCTCTGTGCCAGCAAGCTCGCCCCCCCCCCACCAGAGCCTGTCCTGTCTGCTTGCATTTGACCCGTCTCTCTCTCTTCTTGGTACTACCATCAGGTGGAAGGTGCCGGAGTCTTGGGGCCGACACCACAGGGTTCATCAACAGTTGTTGTCCGACAGCAATCAGGCTCCGGGATTATCTTTCAATTCGCCTCAGCTCTGAACTGACTCTGCAGCTGTGAACTCACTTTCAGAGACTCTGCCTCTCATGTTCTATGTATTATTTGTTCACATATTTTTATTATTTGCATGATTTGCCATCTTTTGCACATTGTTTTTTTGTCAGTCTTTGTTGTGTGTGGTTTTACATAGATTCTATTGTGTTACTTCATTTTGTTGGCAAAGGGACAGTGGATAATCACTGTCGAAAACAGTGAAGGGTAGGAGACAGGGTAGAAAACAGGGTAGGAGAGTCGAAAACTAGAGACCCTCATCTTAAGGAGTGAGGGGAAGTTCTTAGAGAGCCTGGAGTGGCAGTGTTTTCCACACAGAGCAGTGTGTGCGTAGAAAAGGCTGCCAGGGGAAGTGCTAGATATGGGTACAAATAAACTATTTAAAATACATTTGGACAAGTTCATGTACAGGGAAGTTTTAGAAGGATAGAGGCAAATTGTGAGGAAATACACGAAGCTCAGAAGACACTGTGGTCAGCATTTAAGATTTGGGGTGAAATTCCTCATTCCATAACCTACAACTCTGTAACTCTGCAGCATCCTCTCTAAACTGGAACACACTTTTGAAAGGTTAAATTCAGAATTCTATTTCATTGCATAGATGTGACAGCTTATGGAATCACAGCCAATCAGATTGCACTTCAGTCTCAAAATTCAAAGTTCAAAGTACATTTAATATCAAAGAATGAATACCATATACAACCATGAGATTCACCTCCTTCCAGGCAAACATTAAAAAAAAATAGAACATCCAGTATACAGAAAAAAGAGGAAATCAAAGTAAGCAAATAACATTTGGAACTGAAATTCACAAAACTGAGGCCACAGCCAGGAAGCCAGTCATCACTGTAATCGATTCATGAGCCCGTTAATTGCCAACCACACCCTCAGTTCAGCGTAAAGACACACAAACCTTGCTGTGCAGCAAGCTGAACACCAGCCCATCCCTCGCCTTGGAATGACATTCCTTTTGAGTTTAAAAGGGAATTGAAGGTTTATTATCCTTTTTGTAATCATGAAATGCAGCAGCCTTTTTCACAGAAAGAATGGATTTCCTTCTCATGTCTCAAAGTGAGTGACGATTTTTATTCAACAACCAAAAACTAACTTTCAGCAGTTAATAATTTACCTGGACTGCTCAGATATTCAAAAGCTAGAGATGACCAAAGGCAATGAGACCATAAGGCATAGGAGGACAATTAGGCCATTTGGCCCATATAGTTTGCTCCACTATTCTATCAAGGCTGATTTATTACCCCACTGAATTCCATTCCCAGGATTCCTACCTGTAGTCTTTGAAGCCTTTTCTAATTAGGAAACTATTAAGTACGCTTTAAATATACCCAACGTCTTGGCCTCAAAAGCCACGTATGGCATTGAATTCCACAGATTCAACACACTCTGGCTACAGAAAATCCTCCTCATCTCTGTTCTAAATGTACGGAGTCTGTACATCCTCCATGTGGAATGTATGTGGTCTCCCCAAGTGGTCCTGTTTCCTCCCACAGTCCAAAGACAGACTCATTAGGAGAATTAGCCCTTGCAGATTGCCCTGTGATTAGGTTACAGTTAATTGGGATTGTCGAGAGTTCCTTCAGTGTTGTGGCCCAAAGGGCTGGTAGGACCTACTCTGTACTCTATCGGGAAAGAAATAAAATAAAGCGATGTCCTTTCACTCTGAGGCTGATTTTCAGGCATGATTTCCTCATAAAGAAACCATATTTGATCATATACTTCCAAGCACCACAAAATCCTGTTCTTAATAATAGACTCCCACACCTTCCCAACCACTGAAGTCGTTCTAACTGGTCAACTATTTCTTTCCTTTTGCCTCCCTCCCTTCTTAAAGAGTGGGGTAATATTTCCAATTTTCCAATCCTTTGAACATTCCAGAGTCTCGTTATTCTTGAAAGGTCACCACTAATGCCTCCACTATTTCTTTATATAACTCTTTCAGAAACTTGGGGTGTAGTGCATCTGGTTCAAATGACTCATCTACCTTCAGATCCGTCAGCTTCCCAAGCACATTCTGCTTAGTAATAGCAACAACACTCATCCCTGCCCCTGATATTGCTAAATTTCTGTCATTCCCACTAATATTTGCAATATTGTAAGTCCTTCCTTCTGCTTTTATGAGAATCTGAAGTCAATACCTACTTTTCAAAGTAAAGCCAGAATAATTAATGGAATGTTCTCAATTTGTCCAGATGTGCAAGTCCAACTATGTTTGAGATGCACCACATCTTCCAGGAGGAAGTGACAGACTTAACTGTTCTCTGCACTTTATTTCTACCCCATGGGGGCTGCAATGTGTGACTTCTACAAATGCAAAGAAATTCCTTACCCTCACTAGAAGTATAAGAGCAGCAGTAATAGAGAAACAAAAATAAATATTTAAATGTATACTTCCTTGAAACTAGAACTTACTAGTGCCATTGATTTCTGTCACGTAACTGCAGATCTTTTGATTGTTGAAGACTGTCACATTAACCATTGCACTGGATCTTGCTCCAAGCCGATTTGAGGCACTGCAGTAATATTGATGGTGCTGGTGGTTGAAGGATTGACAATGTAGAGTCAGTTCATTGGTATCCGAGATCGTTGGATACCCAGATGAGGTTTGTTCATACCATCTGTACTGAATGGGAAGGGATCCCTGGAAGGACTCACAGGAAAATGACACTGAGCCCCCGAGACGTGAGACATTTGCTGGTGACAGATATCGAACCACAGGAACAGACATGAGTTCTGTGGGAATGAATTAAACATTCAGACACTGAATGAACATATGAAAATCATAGACTCTTCTGCTACTTTATTAGGTACAAATTTTAACCTGATCATTAATGCAAATATCTAATTAGTCAATCAGACCATCAGCAACTCAGCCTGTTAAAACATGCAGAAATATTCAACAGTTTCAGTCAACGTTCAGGCCGAACACTGGAATGTGGAAGTAATGTGAGTTAAGTGCCTTTGATATTGAAATTATTGTTGGTGCCAGACTGGGTAGTTTAAATATCTAAGGAACTACTAACGTCCTGGGATTTTCACACACAACTGTCTCTAGAGTTTATTGAGAATGGTATGAACAACATGAAACAACATCCAGAGAGCAGTAATTCTGTGAACAAAAGTGCCTTGTTACTGAGAGAGGTCAGAGGAGAATGGCCAAACAGGTTCATGCTGACAGTAAGGTGAGAGGAATTCAAATCACCATACGTTACGACAGCGGTGTGTTGAAGAGCATCTGAAAGATCAACACGTCAAACCTCGAAGTGGATGGGGAACAGAAGCAAAAGACCATGAACATACACTCAGTGGCCACTCTATTATGTACAGGAGGTTTAAAGGCAGCAGCTTGTGAGGTATCTATCACATGTTTGGTGGCTTTCAGGAGAGAATGAAATTGTAACTGGGTTCTGAAACCTGCTGTATAGAGGGAAACATTTGGCACTGATATGAATGCAGAGATAGTGAGGGGTGGACAGAGTCTGGACACTTACTTTATGGAAGTCACAAAGTCAATCACTCAGAAACCTACCATCAGATACTTCTAGTTGTAGATTAAACAATGGATCGAAACCTGGTGTTATAATTCCACAGCTGTACCATCCTGTATCTCCAGAGTGAAGATCCTCCATAGTAACAGTAAATATTCCCCGTTCTGGGTTATCTGTGATTGACACTCGTCCACTCCGTCCATGTTGCCCTTTTGTTTCCACTAAAACTGAACATTGCCGAGTCCATCCACGGCACCAATACTTTGTGTGTGAGCGGTAGTTTTCTTCATAGTGACAATCGATTGTGATCACTCTTCCCACATATCCTCCGATATATTCCTCTGCCCACAATGCACCTGAAACTGAGGGAGGCATTTTCATATTTGAGGAGAAAGGAACAACTTAATGCAAACAAATATTTTTGAACATGACGGTGAAAACACCTGCAGGTCACTTACAGTATGTGGTCCATGACACCACAGCCGATGATTTTGGTGTGAAGTGCAGTCAGTGCTGTTACTGTGTCAGTGCTCTCTCCCCTGTGTCAGTACATCGTGGGTTCACTTCCCACTCCAGAGTCCTGAGCAGATACCCAGGGCTAATATTCCAGTGCATTACTGAGGGAGAGCGGCAGTGTTGAACTGTGTTGTATTCGATGATGGAGCTCTACGCAGAATCGCCACTTATCGGCGCCATCTTGAACTTTAACTGAACAATGTTAATTGTTTAACTTTAACTTCATTGTAAACACTGGAAAATCTGTAGACACTAGAAATCCAATCCAACTAACAGAAAATGCTGGAGGGAACTCAGCAGATCAAGGAAGAAGAGAAGAATGGCCTCAATCCAAAGTGTCAACTATTTATTCATTTCCATAGATTCTGCCTGATCTGCTGAGTTCCTCCAGCACTCTGTGTGTGTGCTTTTGATTTCATTGTAGTGTGAGGGTTGAGGTGATGCAGGAATGCGGCTGATTTATTTTATCCTGAATTTTTGTTGCTGACTTCGCAATTGTGTATAAACATTTAATTTCACATTGTATGTAAAAAAGATAAATGATAAAAATAATTCAGAATAGATGGAGAGCTTTTGTAATTTTGGGTTTTTACATTTATTTTAGGGGAAATACAATGCAGTATGTTAGCCGTGAATGTATCCCTACTTAAATTCTGTACATTGTATAGTATGAGTGCTGACTCTGTTGCCTCAGTCACTGCTGTCATCTGTGTATTGTTCATCTCAGTGAAGGATGTGGTCAGAACTTCTGTTTTCTTTATTTGTCTTAGCAAACAGAATATAGAGAAGTAACAACAGATGCTAAACATTGACATATTGCTCCGCTTTCTTTCTGCATTACCCTGTCACTTCTTGGAAAATTTCTCAACAACCATGGCTCAATAAGCTGATGAGAACAAGTGCAGAGATGCAAAGCGTTTCTGTTTCAGAAACTAGATCACTGAACAACAATAACAATGTGGTAAAGAAAAGTGAAAAGGCCACTGAACCATTGTGTTTAAACCTGATCCCAATCCTGTGCACACCTATAAGTACAACGGTGGGATTGTAAAGCATTTTTTGTTCTTCTGTCAAGAAATCATACAGACTCTGCAGCTTTATGAGGTATTGGTCAGACTGCATGTGGAATATCGTTGACAGTTCTAGGCCCCTTATCTTTGAAAGAATGTGATATAATTGGAGAGGGATGAGTGGATGTTCCGGAGAACGACCTGAGGATTGAAAGGGTTAATGTATGAGGAGTGTTTGATGGCTCTGGGTTTGTATTTGCTGAAGTTTAGAAGAATGAGGTTGGGACAGTGAGGGTTCTCATTGAAACCTCTTGAATAGTGAAGGGCCTAGAACCAGGATGGAGTGTATGTGGAGAAGATGGGGATCTCATAAAACCATTCAGAATGTTAAAAGGCCTGAACAGATTAGATATGGCTAAGCTACTTCACATGGTAGGAGATTCTAGGACAAGACAGCACAATTTCATGATAGAAGGACGTCCTTTTAGAAATGTGCTGCAGAGAAATTACTTTAGTCAGTGGGTGGTAAATCTGTGGAAGTTGTTGCCACAAGTGGGTGTGGAGGCCATGTCATTGGGTGTATTTAAAGCAGAGATAGATAGTTTCTTGATGAGCCAGGGCATCAAAGTGTATGGGTGAAAGCAGGGGAGTGGGGATGACTGGAAGAATCGGATCAGCCCATTTTTGAATGGTGGAGCAGACTTGATGGGCTGAATGGCCTACATCTGCCTCAATGTCTTATGGTTTATTGAACAGTGTCAAAAAGCCAAATTAAATCCACTGTTATTCAATGTTGTAAAACAATAAAACATGAAAACTTCCAACTGGGGAGAATGCATTTTTACGCTCTGGTAAGGTACTGTAGGTGTCTAAAAGTCTCTAAACGTCCCTGTTTCTGTTAGCCTCTACCAGCATGTCTGCAGTGTAGTCCAGGGACCCAACATTCTTTGTGTAAAAAAAAACTTACCTCTTATATCTCCCTGAAACTTTCTTCTGCTCACCTAAAATGGATGTCCTCTGATATTGGTCATTGTCACCATGGGAAAGAGGTGCTGGTTGTCCACTCAATCTATGCCCTATACTCCACAATACAAAGTTTGAACCAGAGTTTTATCAAGTTCTAACATTACCTTGTGGTTCTTGAACTCAGTCCCCTAATCTACTAGAGTCCTACACATTCTACACCTTTTTAACACCCTTTCAAATTGTACAGCAACTTTGGGGAATTTACAGACTTGAAACTGAATATCAATCTGGACCTCCACATTTTTAAGAATTTTGCATTAAACTTGTAATCTGCATTCAAGTTTGATCACCCAAAATGTATCACTTCATATTTTTTAGAGTTAAACTCCATCTACCATTTCACCCTCCGGCACTTCAACCTTCCTATGTCCTCTTGTAACTGACAAGAACCTTCTCTACAATCCCACACAAGGACAACCTTTGTGTAAACATATGTACATACTTGGGACTTTTGAATTAAGTAACATTATAGAGTCTTCTTCAGATGTAGAAGTGTCCCTAGATTAGGAGTTCATAACCTGGGACAGAACTGTATCGTCTTTTATCTTACACATCACGAGCGGTGAACATAGATGCAGAGATCAGCAACAGAATTGCCAAAGCCAGTGCTGCCTTTGGGAGACTCCGTGAGAATGGATGGGAGCGGAGAGGACTCAGTCTTACCACCAAGCTGAAGGTCTACCAGGCAGTAGTTCTCACCACCCTCCTCTATGCCAGTGAGACCTGGACTGTCTGCAGCAGACATGCTAAACAGCTCAACCACTTCCACTTGAGCTGCCTCCGCAGACTTCTTCGCTTTCCGATGGCAGGACAAAGTCCCAGGCACGGAGGTCCTGGAGTGGGCTAACACCCACAGCGTCTACACCCTCCTACAGAAAGCCCAAGCCAGATGGGCTGGCCATGTCATCAGGATGTCTGACAGTCGACTACCAAAACAGCTGCTGTATGGAGAGCTGAGCCAGGGCTAGCTCTCAGTTGGAGGGCAGAAGAAACATTTCAAAGACTGCTCAAAGTGTCCCTCAAAGACCTCAACATCAATCCCAGTAGCTGGGAATCGCTTGCTCTGGACCGCCCAACCTGGTGGGACAGGACCACTAGAGGAGCGTATGCAGCAGAAATCAGACGCACCGCAGAGGCTCAGAGGAAACGCGCCGCGCGCAAGGCTCGAGCTACCTCCACTTCCACTGCAGCACCTACCCTCATGTGTCCCACATATGGGCGAGCTTTCAGGGCCTGGATTGGCCTCACCAGTCACCTCCGGACCCACAGTCACAAACCCTCCACCTGACAGAAGTGGTGGTCGTCTTCGACACCGAAGGACGAACAACACACACACACAACACACACATCTTCCTTCTGATCAGATCTACTTTCGATACTGACAGTCTTCCAATTTAATCCAGATCTGGGGAGGGGGCCCTGACCTGAAACTGGGTTCAATGAAGGGACTTGGCCCAAAACATCAATTGCTTATTCCTTTCTGTAGATGCTGCCTGATCTGCTGAGTTCCTTCAGCACTTGTGTGTACTCAATCAGCATTTAGGAGTGAGTTTGAAAATCTGGCTGAATGGTGTCACAACAACTATCTCTCACTGAACATCAGCAAAACCAAAGAGCTGATTATTGACTGCAGTATGAGGTATCCAGAGGTCCATGAGCCAGCACTCAGCAGGGCATCAGCGGTGGAAAGGGTCAGTAGCTTTAAATTCCTTGCTGTTATCATTTTAGAGGATCTGTCCTGGGTTCAGCTTGTAATTATCATTACAAAGAAAGTACAGCAGCGTGTTATTTACTTAAAAGTTTTCAAAGATCAAACTGTACCCTAAAACTTTGACAAAGTTTTATAGATCCACAGTGGAGAGTATTCTTACTGGTTGCATCATGGAATGATATGAAAACACTAATGCCTTTGAATGGAAAAACCTACAAAAGGCAGTGGACACAGCCTACTCCATCACAGATATGCCCTGCACACCGTTAAGTACATTATCACCCTAAAAACATCATGAATCTCACAGTAGTATATAGTGACATGAACGTATTTTATAATAAAGTTACTTTGACTTTGACTAATGCAGCAGTTTGTCAAAGGCCTTCTGAAAATCCAAGTAAACAACATCCACTGACAGACAAAATATCCTTTCCCCATCCAGCCTGTTAATTCCTTAAAGAATTCCAATGAATTTGTAAGGTAGATTTCTCCTTAAGGAAATCATGCTGACTTAGGCCTATTTTATCATATCATATATTCTGAAATCTCATCATTAATTATAGACTCTAACATCTTACCAACCACTGCAATCAGGCTAATTAGCCTGTAATTTCCTGCCTTTTGTCTCGCTCCCTTCTTAAAGACATGAGTGACATTTATAATTTTCCAGTCCTCTTGAACCATACTTGCAAAATCATTACTCATGGCTTCAGAATCTTTTCAGTTCCCTCATTCAGAACTCTGGCGTACAGACCATGTAACTGACCCTGTTTCACAATGTCCTCCCTCCTATTTACACCATCTTCACTCTCCACTCACACTCAATGCAACGTCTCAAACCAAACCATCGACAATTACTTCCCCCTGACAGACACTGCATGGCCTGCTAGGTTCCTCCAGCTTTCTCTGAACTCCAGATTCTGGCATCTTTAATATCTACGCATATCCAAGCACTGTTCTGGATAGGATGTAAGACCCCCAAATGAACAGTAAAAATGTCCCATGCCGGTTGTCACTCACCAGGTAGGAAACTAATCAGAAGAATCAAAATCCCCATTGATTTATTCACGAGGCTGATCAGCACTTCACAGAGAGAAATTATTGTAAATAAAAAATAAGGAACAAGATGGCAGGAAGTATGATTAGAAAGCACAGTGAGGCAACTTAGGCTGACGTGTGATCATATGACAAGCAACAAACAGAAAATTCAGGAGGAACTCAGCAGGTCAGGCAGCATCTATGGAAATGAACATAGTGTCGACGTTTCAGACTGTGACCCTTTATCAGGACTGAAAAGGAAAGGGGAAGACAGCAGAATAAAAAGGTGGGGTAAGGGGACTCAGGCTAGCTGGAAGGTGATTGGTGAAGTCAAGTGACGGGTAAGGTAAAGGGCTGTCGAGGAAGGAATCTCATAGGAGAGGATATTGGACCATAGGAGAAAGAGAAGGAGGCAGACACCCAGGAGGAAGTGATAAGTAGGTGTGTTGAGGTAACAGGCCAGAATATCAAAAGATCATAATTATAATTAACAAAATAAAGGACAATTCCCAATGACTGATAAAAATGATGAGAAAAATCAAATTGTGAGACACCAGCAACAGCAGATGTTATAATCTGACGCAAAAGTAAATTGCTGGAGGTGTCATGAAGCAGGGGCTTAATCTAAAATGTTAACCACACTACATCTGTAAATGCCGTCTGACTCCTAAGTTCCTCCAGAAGCTTTTTTTTCTTGCCTGAGTTAAAATGTCAACAGTGATGTGTCATTGAGGAAAGGCTTCACGGCAAAAAGTTACCTGAGGAAGAGAAAAGACATGATCAAAAGTTTCAGTTGTTGCTCTGAACAAACATCAGTATTGGCAAGAAGTGTAATTTAAATGACTTTGACTGTAGAATGATTTTAGGTGCCAGATGGGGTAGTTTGAGTATCTCAGATACAGGTGATCTCCTGGGATTAGCACACACTACAGTTTGTAAAGTTACAGAGAATGATGCAAAAAAAAAGCAAATTAAAAAAAAACATCTTGTGAGTGGCTGCTCTGTGGATGAAAACGCCTTGTTATCGAGAGAGGTCAGAGGAGAATGGACAGACTGGTTCAAGTTGACAGGAAGGAGACAGTATCTCAAATAACCATGTGATACAACAGTGGTGTGCAGAAGAACATCTCTGAATGCACAGTACATTGAACATTGAAAAGGATGGTCTGCAGCATTTGAATACCAGGGACATACAGTCAGTGGCCACTTTATCAAGTATTCATGTTGAGGGCATATTGAGTGTTATTTTGGATTTGAGTGGAATAGCTCCCCCTCCCCACGTATGTTGTCAACAGCGCAGGGGATTTAAATTAAACCCACAGGAGTAGCAGTTGTTGGAGAAATTGTTTACCGAGACAGAGGGTTATATCAGAGTGTCTCAGAGCCTAAAACATTGAACAATCATGTTAATAATGATAAATTAGTTAAATGTTGAAGTTTAGACGATGGCAATACACATTTAAAGCAATTTAAGCTTTTATGCAATCATGTCTAAATCAAATTAATAGCTCCAGTTACCTCCCCCATGTGGCCAGTTTCTCCTGCTGATCCCTCTATCCTTGTACCTGTCACGGATTCCCCTCAAAAATGGGATCATCGGCAGTCCGCTTGAGTGGTCACAAGGTAAACGTCAATTCTGCTTCTACACAGTTACATAAAATTTGTATTCTGAACTTCAGCAATGCTCTTCACTTGTTGCAAAGTAGAGTCAGGGAGTCAGAGTGTGAAAACGCGGAAACTCTCCATTTGGACAAGTCATATGCTGGAATCTAGAAAATAAGAGGGTGAACCTCTTCTGCAGCCTGCCTCTGAGGAAAGAGCAGAGCAGAAAACAGGTGTGATGAAGAAGGGGTTTTTCATGCAATACTTGGCTCCTTTCCCTCTGAAGGCTGTGTCAGCTTTCGAGGCAACTTTAAAACATACCAGTCATGTGGCAGTAACTCAAAGCATAAAAGCATACAGACATGGTTGAGCTGTTCAATAGTTGCTCAGACCTAACATCAGAATGGGGAAGAAATGTGATCGTACTGACTTTGACCATGGTATGATTACTGATGCCAGGCAGGGCTGTTTGAGTATCTCAGAAAATGCTGATCTCCTGGGATTTTCATAAACAAGCTTCTAGAGTTTTTAGAGAATTGTGCAAAAAACTAAAAAATAAAACATCAGAGCAGCAGTTCTATGACAAACACGCCTTGTTAAAGAGAGAAGTCTGAGGAGAGGAGCAGACTGGTTCAAGTTGAGAGCAATATGACAGTAACTCAAACAACCATGTGTTATGACAGTGGTGAACAGAAGAGCATCTCTAAATGCACAACAAATAAAACCTTGAAATGGATCGGCTTTAGCAGCAGAAGACCACAAATATACTCTCTCAGTCGCTTTATCAGGTATAGGAGGTACATAATAAAGAGGCGACTGGAGGTACTGTATATAGAAACATAGAAAACCTACAGCACAATACAGACCCTTTGGCCCACAATGCTGTGCCGAACATGTACTCACTTTAGAAATTACCTAGGGTTACCCATAGCCCTCTATTTTTCTAAGCTCCATCTATCTATCTATCTATCTATCTAGGAGACTCTTAAAAGACCTTAGTAGATGCCCCCAACAGACTCACGGGACTGCATGAATTGTGTGCATCACATCGTATGAACATTGCTGTATCAGGCAGGCACTCTTGTTAGCTGTTTGATGGTTATTTCCAGTAAAGGTCTTTGTCTGGAACCTCTGTCCTCCGTACTTTCCTTATGAAACACAGTGTGGAGATACTGCAGTGGGTACTCCAGAAAGGCAACTTCTTCCATCCTCTTCCTTGATTGCACCATCACATCAGAAAACTGCTCAGCAAACCACAGAACCCGGTGCTGATGAGAACAAGTGTGTGGATATGAATCACATCCTGTGTTTCACTGGTAGATTAGAGTTTCAACACCTTACAACAATTCAATGAAATGAGTAAAAATGCTGTTCAATCACATTTGCTCAAACCAAAGCTCAATCCTGTAAACTGAACAATGGAATCTTGCAATGTTTACCACTCCGTGTCTCTGAAGTGCTTTGTGATGCCCAATGATAGTGTAAGGCTCCATTTTGAGGCAATCCTTCCTGAAGAGCATTGACAAGCTCAGGTTTAACAGGTCCGGATCCATCGGTGGGGCAACTGCATCTGGAAATATCTGTGGCTAATCAACACTCATGAGATAACCGTGACCTGAAGAGGATATGAACTCAAAACAGACTCTGGTTGTATTGCATCACTTTCTCACAAATCAGGTGAAGGATGTTATGTCACCTGATCATTTGTACCTGATTAGGGTGAGTAATCTATATTTTCTAACTTCATGATTACAGCAATGGTGTTCTTCTTTCATTTTTAGGTAAGATGAATTATTATTTTTTTTTATTAATATTATTTATTTATTAATTTTTAGAGATTACGAAGAATAAATGTAGTGATAAAATAGTAAGAAAAATGATATTAACCCTCCCCCCTCCCCTTAACCCTCCCTCCTTAACCCTTATCTAAAGAAAGAAAAAAAAAGAAAGAAAGAAAGAAAAGAAAGATTGCCTGGATATCGGAGGATCCCCACATGCTCCATGGAGTTCAAAATAATTTTGATATTTATTTTCACTTTCCCCAATTACTATAATTTTATCTTCAAAGGACCTATGTATCTAATCCTATCTTTCATAAGTATGGGGACCAAATTTTCAAAAATATATCATATTCATTTCTTAAATTATACGTAATTTTTTCAAGTGGAATACAACTATGTATTTCATTATTCCAACGATCCACTGTTAAATTTAAATCAGATTTCCAAGTAACTGCAATAACTTTTTTGGCTACTGCCAAAGCAATTTTTATAAATTTTTTTTGATACTTATTCAATTTAAGTTTTGGTATTGTCCCTTCAATGTCTCCTAATAAAAATAATACTGGACTATGTGGGAGTTGTACTCCAGTAATTTGTTCCAATAAAAGTCTTAGATTTATCCAAAATGGTTGAATTTTAAAACAAGACCAAGTAGAATGTAAAAAAGTACCAATTTCTTGATTACATCGAAAACATTGGTCAGACATATTTGAATTTAATCTATTTATTTTCTGTGGTGTTATATATAATTGATGTAAAAATTATATTGTATTAATCTAAGTCGAACATTTATTGTATTTCTCATACTATCAGAACATAATCTTGACCAATTTTTTCCATCAATTTTAACATTCAGATCAGATTCTCATTTTTGTCTTGATTTATGAATTCCTAATTTAATTGTCTGCTTTTGAATCAAATTATACATACAAGATGTAAATCTTTTAATTTTTCCTTTCTGAATTAATATTTCTATTTCACTAGGTTTTGGCATCAACATTGTTTGTCCCAGCTTTTCTCGTAAATAGGCTTTTAATTGAAAATAACAGAAAAGAGTGTTATTTGATATTTTATATTTATTTTTTAATTGATCAAATGACATCAATATACTTCCTTCAAAACAGTCACCTATATATTTAATTCCCTTTTGAAACCAATTATGTAAAAGTTTATTATCCATTGTAAAAGGAATAAGCCTATTTTGAATTAAAGTCCTTTTTGCTAATAAAGATTTCTTTATCTCATCGTCCATATTTACCTTATTCCATAAATCAATCAAGTGTCTTAATATAGGAGATTCTTTTTTTTCCCGTATCCATTTGGATTCCCATTTATATATAAAATCTTCTGGTATATTTTCTCCTATCTTATCTAATTCTATTCTAATCCATGCCGGTTTTTCTTCATCAAAAAAAGACGCAATAAATCTAAGTTGATTTGCTTTATAATAATTCTTAAAGTTTGGAAGTTGTAACCCTCCTAAGTCAAATTTACATGTCAATTTTTCCAATGATATTCTTGACATCTTTCCTTTCCAAAGAAATTTCCTTACATATTTATTCAGTTCTTGAAAAAACTTCTGAGGTAATTGTATTGGTAAAGTTTGAAATAAATATTGCAATCTAGGAAATATATTCATTTTTACAGCATTAACTCTGCCTATTAATGTTATTGGTAACATCATCCATTTATCAAGATCCTCTTTTATTTTTTTTAATAATGGCAAATAATTTTGTTTATATAAATTTTTTACATCATTATTAACTCTAATACCTAAATATTTTATCCCATTTATTGACCATCGAAATTGAGTTGCTAATCGACATTGATTATAATTTCCTTTGGTAAGGGGTAAAATTTCACTTTTATCCCAATTTACTTTATAACCCGATACTTTCCCATATTCTTCCAATCTAAAAGATAATCTTTGCAAAGATTGCAATGGGTTTGTTAAGTAAATCAAAACATCATCAGCAAATAAGTTAATCTTATATTGTTCTTGATTAACTCTAAAACCCCCAATATCTGAATCTGTTCTAATTAATTCAGCTAATGGTCATATTGCCAATACAAATAAAGCAGGTGATAATGGGCAGCCTTGTCTAGTTGACCTCGTTAAACAAAATGGTGTTGAAATCTGACCATTTGTAACTACTTTAGCTTGAGGATTAGTATTTAAAATTTTAATCCATTGTATAAAAGATTTTCCTAATTCATATTTTTCCAATACCTTAAAAAAAAAATCCCATTCCAATCTATCAAATGCTTTTTCTGCATCCAAAGCAACTGCCACACTCATTTTTTTCTCTTTTTTGTGCCAAATGAATTATACTAAGTAACCGGGTTATATTATCCATTGATTGTCTATTTTTAATAAAACCTGTTTGGTCCATATGTATTAATTTTGGTAAATATTTAGATATTCTATTAGATAAAATTTTTGCTATTATTTTATAATCTGTATTCAACAAAGAAATAGGCCTATATGATGTTGGTTTTAAAGGATCTCTATCTTTTATTGGCAGTACAGTTATGATTGCTGTTAAAAAAGATTGTGGGAATTTTTGCATTCTTTCCACTTGATATATTAATTCCATAAAAGGAGGAATTAATAAATCTTTAAATTTTTTATAAAACTCAGGAGGAAAACTATCTTCTCCTGGAGATTTATTACTCTGAAGTAATCCTAAAGCTTCTTCAACCTCTTTTAATGTAAAGGGCATATCTAATCCTTTCTGTTCTTCCAAATTTAATTTTGGAAGAGTTATTTGTGATAAAAGTTTATCTATCTCAGCAATCTTATTTTTTGATTCTGATTGATACAATTCAGTGTAAATTTTTTTTAAAAGTTTCATTAATTTCTAAAGGCTTATAAGTAACCTTATTTACACTTGTTCTAATTGCATTTATTGTTTTAGAAACCTGTTTTCAGCTGCCAAGCAAGAATTTTATGTGATCTTTCACCTAATTCATAATATTTCTGTTTAGTTCTCATAATTACCTTTTCTGTACGATATGTCTAGAGTGTATTATATTGTAGTTTTTTGTTAACAAGTTGTCTTAGTTTTTCTTCTGTATTGTGTCTTTGAAATTCTTTTTCTAACTTTATATCTTTTTCCAACTGATCTATTTCTGCTGTGTATTCCTTCTTAATTTTAGATGTATAACTTATAATCTGACCCCTTAAATATGCTTTCATCGCTTCCCATAATACAATTTTATCCTCAACTGAATGTAAATTTATATCCAAAAAAAATTGAATTTGTTTTTTCATAAAATCACAAAAATCTTGACGTTTGAATAGAATTGAATTAAATCTCCATCTATAAATCGATTCCTCCTTATCCATCATTATCATTGTCATTATCAAGGGGGAATGATCTGACAGTATTCTTGCTTTATATTCCACACTTTTCACTCTATCTTGAATATTTTTTGATAGTAAAAAACAATCAATCCTTGAGTAAGTTTTATGTCTATTTGAATAAAATGAATAATCTCTTTCTCTTGGATTAATTTTTCTCCATATATCAATCAGGTTTAAATCTTTCATTAATGATAAAGTTAATTTTGTTACTTTTAATTTTGTAGCAACTTTAGTTGACCTATTCAAAACTGGATCCAAACAAAAATTAAAATCTCCACCTATTAATATTTTATCATGTGCATCAGCCAATTTCAAAAAAACTTCTTGTATGAATTTTACATCATTTTCATTTGGTGCATAAATGTTCATAAAAGTCCATAATTCTGAAAAAATTTGACAATGTATAATTACATATCTCCCCCAGAATCAATTATTACATTTTGTATTTTAATTGGTAAAGATTTATTAACCAAAATTGCAACTCCTCTCGATTTTGAATTAAATGAAGCTGCAATGACATTTCCAACCCAATCTCTCTTTACTTACTTATGTTCTGTTTCTGTTAAATGCATTTCTTGTAAAAAAGCTATGTCTCCTTTCATTTTCTTAATATATGTTAAAACGCTTTTTCTTTTCACAGGTCCATTAATTCCATTAACATTAAAACTTAATAAATTAAGCAAATTAATCATTCATAGTACTTTGGGAACTCTTTAAAATTCTCCATGTTGCTATGAGTCTCTCCCCAACCATCGAGGCAAAAAAGAAGAAAAATATAAGAAAGATAACTAATATATAAGAAAAAAAACGAAATACCCCCCCACTAATGTTGCGAATAAAAAGAACACAACATTACCCCCCCATTTTACGGGTCATGGCAATCGCCATGATTGTACATGTGAAACTCACAGCCATCGATCAGGAGCTCCTCCAGCTCCCCCGCAAAAGGAAAGAAAAAAAAATATATCAATGAAGAAAAAAAAGAAAATAATTAATGTCTCTACTCCCAATTAATTCTCCTCGACTATTTTTTCCTTATAAATGTCCATCAAATCCAACCTTATTTCAATCTTCATCATTAGTCCATTTCATTTCTATAATTCTTTAGTCCTCTTCATGAACATCAGGTAATTCTTGTACAAATTTCTCCGCTTTCCGGTAATCAACAAAAAAACTTCTTCCTCCATTTTCCAGGAAAATTATCAATTTTGCTGGGTAGCTCAATAAAAATTTATAGCCCTTTTCCCATAAAGATTTTTTCACTGGATTAAATTCTTTCTGCCTCTTCAGAAGATCGTAACTTATGTCTGGATAAAAAAAAAACTCTTTTCCCTTCTATTATCAATGGCCTTTTTCTCTCTTTAGCACCCTGAGTTGCTGCCTTCAAGATCATTTCTTTATTTCCTTACCTTAAGCATTTTATCAAAATTGATCTTGGATTTTGATCTTGTTGAGATCTTGGTCTTAAAGCTCTGTGTGCTCTTTCAATTTCAATTACTTGACTTCCTTCTTCCATTTCCAAAATTTTCGGAATCCATTCTTGAAAAAATTTTATTGGATTTTCTCCCTCTGTACCTTCCATAAGACCAACAATTTTAATATTATTTCATCTACTACAGTTCTCAAGCGCATCCATTTTTTCAAACATCCGTTTTCTTTCTGCTGTCCAGACAAGATTATCGTTTTCTATTTTGTCTATTTTTTCAGTGTTTTCTTCCACTTTTACTTCCATCTCTTTAACTTCCTTCTCCATCTTCTTTTGTTTTTCCACCACATTATCAAGTGTATTCTGCATCTTTTTTAGATCTGTTCTTATAGCTTTTAATTCATTCATCATATCTGTTCTTATATTTTTTAATTCATTCATTTTATATATCAGGATATCTTTTATGTCTCCTTTAATCTCTTCCTTCTTTTCCTCTTCTTCCTCCTCCGAACTTCCCAAAGAGTCTGTTTCTACTTCCGATCCAGATCCAATTTCACTTCCAGCCGTAGTTGGGATTTGTAGTTTTGTTGATATCTTTTCATACATACTTTCGCGCATGCATTTTTCCTGCCATTTCTTCTTAGAGACCGCCAACATTACTGCAACTTCCTTCCCCGCATCATCAGAAGTGCCATGCACTTCGCCGGGAGGAGATCCAACTTGAGTCTGATGCTTCGCCGAAACGGTTAGGCCTTTTTCCCCACCGATTTGCGCAGTCTTCGAAGTAGTAGCTTTCTTCTGTTTCAGTTTAGGAGCCATATCAAAAGATAATCCCGAGTTGCTTATAAATAGTTTCTAATAGATATTTGTTAACTCTTCTTCATTTAAACCCTATTTCATTACTTTTTACAAGGGAGCTGGATTCCCAACGTCTCGACCCTACGTCATCACGTGACGTCCCCGTAAGATGAATTATTGTACAATCTTGGGTTACAGTCACAGATTGGCTTTGAGATACACAACATCTGCAGTTTGGAAGTTGACACCCTGTTGACTGATACAAGATGCATCATGTTGTGCATCACTCATTGTATTCAGCTCCCTACATTACTTTCTATTGCTCTTTGTCCTTGAACACCCTTGTACAGTGACATCAATTGTACCCACATTGAATAATTCTTCACAGCAATCACTATGCTATGGATCAGTATTTCTGAACACACAAATAAAATAAGATGGTGGCATTTTCAATCAACGTGGCTGCATTTTACTGATATCTTAAATGTGTTGTAGGGGCTGTGTGTGACTATTGGTACTATGTTTTGTACCTTGGTCCCAGAGTAACACTGTTTCATTTGTCTGTATTCATGCATATTCATTTAAGATGGTTGATTGACAATAAAATTTGAACTATCAACCATGAAATGAAATCTGTGTGTAACCCCCTGGGTCGCCTCAGGCTCGCTCAGCTCGTTCTCGTCTAGGGGGAGCAGACTTGTTCCCGCCAAACTGGGTAATCAGCTTGTGTGGATCCTGTGATGTCCCCGCTTCGCCCAAAAACAGACAGTACACCATATGCGATTAAATGATTACAATTTATAAAGGTTACTATAACTAAGTGATTAATAATGATACAGTATATATGAAGGAAAAGAAAATAAAGAAAAGGCACCAAACTTATCAAAGTCCAAACCACTTGGTGCACAGCCGTTGGAGATTAATTACTGAAGTGTTCTGGCCACCATTCGATCCCCTCCGAACTCCTCGACTCACAGCTCAGGACAATCCGATGTGGTCAACCAAACATATCTATCTTCGTCTCCTCTCCTCAGGGTACCTCCTGGCCTTGGACCCCCACTTGGGGTCCATTCCTCACCCAGTCTACAGCATCATGTCCTCTCTCTCTCTCACCCCTTCACGCTGATCTCCCCAAAATGCCCGCCAACAATAGCTTACAGACTCAGATGAAAGAACAACATTAATCCCAATTGGTTTACACAAGAATACAATTCTCCTTATCAGTAAATTTTAACCCAAACAAGCTTCCAGCACTCTCTCGCAACAAAGAAGCATTCCTACTTTTAACAAAGAAGCCATTTTGATTAACATACACAGTAAGAAAGAAAAAGAAGAAACCCCACTTTACACTCTCCCCCCACCAAATAAAAGTCATGTCCTCATGACTATTAAATAACTCGCCACCCTTCCTGCCAACACAAACCCTAACCCAGGCACAAACAGTGACATTGCTTCCCAAACAGTAAACCTCACGCGCTGTTCCTCAGGTGCTACATAGACCAACTATCTGGGAGTTCCCTAACCCTTCTGAGACCTCCATACCCCCTCACCTAAACCCTTCAGGCTCGGACACAACTGGGGATACCTCGGGCCCGCTACCAACTCCTCTCTCAACCTCTCACTCATGCCCCCCACTGCACACAGCTAACCCTCCCCACTACACCTGACTCAGTGGGAGAAGGGCCAAAGGTCTCTTCCTCAGTCGAGGGAAAGTCAGCAAAAGGCAGCATGTACCACACATCCAGCACATCACTCTTCGAATCCGTATTCTTCCTCATTTCTGCGATAGGTAGCTGCTGTTTGATCTTCTCCAAACGGAAACACGTGGCCTGCACTGTTCCTGCAGTCTCTTCAGCCTCCTGCAATCGAGAGATCAGCTTCTTCTCTGGCTCCTCCAACTCTCGCCACAGGCTCAGCAGTTCTGACTCACGCATCCCGGCCATCTCAATCTGGGACGCAGTTACTCCAACGGCTTCTTCCACCCCGACCTGAAAAGCAGCAGTTAAAGATTGGTCAGCCTCCAGTTCTGTATTCACTGCCCTTATCTCCAGCTTTTTCTTCCTCATGACTTCTTCCAGGTCAACTTTCAGGCTTTGCACTTCATTTAGACTGTCGATGGTCATCTTCAGGTTTCTTTCCAGCGTCCACTTCCCTCTGCCGAGATCTGTCCGCAATTGCTTCACATCCTCAAACTCCCCTTTCTGGGCTCTCGGATTTCTGTTGCCCTCAGTCAGACAACTTACTTCATTTTCTCCAACTTGTAAGTTTTCCCACTGGTTCCAGATCACTCTCTCCAGTCTCTCTGTCCTCATTTCAAACTTGATTCCGTAGAGACAGTCACTCATGAGCTGTGACCTTTGCCAGCCCTGGCACATGTCCAGAAAACACTTTATCTCTGTAGTTCTCAGCTGCTCCTGCAACGACCTCACTTCATATTCTCCCGAGGCAAATCCGAATACCAGGAGGTCATCCACATCTGCCAAAACTCCAAACACCTCCACATCCCCCATGGTCTTCCACATGCCCCGCGGGAAGGTTGCAAGGTCTCCGGATATGCCCTGTGGCATCTTTTCAGACCGGAAGAATCCTAGGGAACTTATAATGGCCGTCTTCTCTTTGTCGGCCCCACTCATCGGGATCTGGCAACATCCACTCCTCAGATCCAGCACCTTAAACCACTTCGCACCACTCAGACAGGCCATTGCCTCTTCGGCCCTCAGGGCCGTATTCTGGTCACTGACACTGCGCCTCTTCAGCACAATATAATCCACACACACGCTGCCTATGTCTTCCACGGCTTCAGGGGCCAGTCGCCGCAACCTCTCTCTCTCCGAGGTGTCTTCAGTGGTCAACTCCCCTCCCTCGTGGTATTTCGCAGCGTCCACTAAGAGGGTCTCACCCTCAGATACTTCCCCAGGCCGTACCACCACCGGCTCTCGTTTGAATTCGGTATCGGCCCAATGCTGCTACACACGTCTGCACAAGCAGCTTGAAACTCTGGGTGCATTGACAATGCCTCCAAACAACGGTCACCCCCCTCCTCCGGGCAGGCCCCCAAGCGCACCAGCAAGGTATTGGTTCTCTCCAGAACCAAAACGCTGACCGTCTCAACAGTGTCCAGACACATCAGCATTAATGATTCATGAACCTCAGTCACCCCCACATTTGCCTCTAAGAACTCCATTTTCACTGATCAACAACCGTCGTCTAGATAATCACCAGCACTGGTACCCCAAATCTCCAGCGCCCTCAACGTCGTCAGGGGTAAATGCTTCCAATAACGGTTATAAAACAAACTGTACAGCAACTTAACCGGCGCCCCGGTGTCGAGGATGGCTTTATCTTGGCTTCCATCCATCCGTAACGACACCTGAGTGCATGGTCCCTCTAAGCCTTCAGGAATAGGGTCTGTTCCTTTCGGGAGTTCCGTGGTACATTGTTGGGAACGTGCTCCCCCAGAGACCCCAAGCCATTCCCCCACTGGGCCTCCTCTAAGTTTCCCGACACCTCTCAGATCAACTGAAGAACTGAGGGAGGAGCTGATCCCCCTGACAGATCCCCCTGGCACCTCAAGCAATTTATCTGCCCCCCTAGCCAAAAGGGATACTCTAAAAACTTTCCACCAATCTCCTGCCACGGATATGGTAAGCCCCCCAGCTGTGGCATTTGACTTCCAGTCGAACCACACGCATTTTCCCACACTTTCCCAGAACTGGCAGCTGTCACTTCGAGATAATTGTACCTGACAGTTCTAACAATGTCCCCAGCCCGCCTACTCAAACTTTCAACCAATCCCTGTCGCTTTCCCTCAGCCAAGCACTGCCACTCACCCAACAACTGAGAGGTCCGCTCTACCCACGCCTCCGCCCCTTTAGGACTAGACATTATTCCAACAACCGGGCGGAGCCCACCAAACCTTCCCCGCTCTCTTAACAGTATGGACAGCCCATGGCCCCTCCACCATTTTGTCAACGCAAGTCGGAACTCAAACAATGCCCTCCGGGGCACCAACAGCCACCCCACCCAACACACATGCAAAGAGAACCAGCAATCGCACACCCGCAAAGGCACACCAGCTCCTCACCGCAGTGGGCGATCACACAGCTTCCCCAGAAATCAATCCGGACAAGCACTGCACAATGTAACCCCCTGGGTCGCCTCAGGCTCGCTCAGCTCATTCTCGTCTAGGGGGAGCAGCTTTCGGCCCCGCCAAACTGGGTAATCAGCTGGTGTGGACGCTGTGTGATGTCCCCGCCTCGCCAAAGAACAAACAGGACACCATATGCGATTAAATGATTACAATTTATAAAGATTACTATAACTGATTAATAACCATACAGTATACATGAAGGAAAAGAAAATAAACTTATCAAAGTCCAAACCACTTCATGCACAACCATTGGAGTTCAATTACTGATGTCTTCTGGCCACCATTTGATCCCCTCCATACTCCTCGACTTGCAGCTCAGGACCACCCGAAGTGGTCAACCAAGTACATCTATCTTCGTCTCCTCTCCTCGGGGTACCTCCTGGCCTTGGACCCCCACTTGGGGTCCATTCCTCGCCCAGTTTACAGCATCGCGTCCTCTCTCTCTCACCCCCTCACGCCGATCTCCCCAAAATGCCCGACAACAATAGCTTACAGACTGAGAAGAAAGAACAACATTAATCCCAATTGGTTTACACAGAAATACAATTCTCCTTATCAGTAAATTTTAACCCAAACAAGCTTCCAGCACTCTCTTGCAACAAAGAAGCATTCCTACTTTTAACAAAACAAAGAAGCCATTTTGATTAACATACGCAGTAACAAAGAAAAAGAAGAAACCCCACTTTACAAGTGAATAATAGAAATACCCAGTAGGTCAGACAGCTTCTGAAGAGATAAAAGTAAAGCTGATACTTCATAAAATTGGTCTGATGGGATGTCAGAATGAGTGATTAACTTTCACTTTACTGAAGATTCACAACTGTTGACAGCAAAGGGAAGTCTAAGAGCTTGAATGTGATCTATTTCCCATGAATGCATTTCAGTTCAAAACATAAACTGATATTATCAGTTTATGAAGAAGCATTTTAATTGATTATCATTCATTGGTTATTGGTATAAACAACATCTGCACGCATTTGTATCTATAGAACAAAGTTTAACAGTTTCAAACGGTATTAATCAGTTCACAGGTATATAAGTTTTAAAATTTTTGCCTGCTTTGGGAAAACTGTTGTAATATTGATATCAATGAGGGTAACATGTTGGAGAAGGAATTCAAAAGTTAAAGTCACTGCCTTGAAGGATGATGACATTGTCTTGTTATTTTTTTATCTTCATGGAGTGAACAGTTGAATTCTCACACCGCAAAGTGGGCAGAAAAAGTAATATTTGATCTTGATGCAAAATTCCAGCACAGTCAGTGTAATCTGGGAGTCTTCACTTTACCTCCTGGACCACCAGGCTGTGAGGATCAGATTCATCACGTCTCTGCAAAAAGCAATGGCCAACCCATCAGATTCTCCAACAATGGGATCTCTGCTTTATTTCACTCACTATGAAATTCCGTCTGAAGCAAGCATTCCATACATTGACATGAAGCATGCTACACACAAGAGAGCATGTCAAAGCTGAGTTATATCATGATCAGTATATTTGAAAGTGATTCCATAAGCCTACCTTAGTTTCCCGTGTGACCCACATGACTGAAATCGTGCTGATCATCAGGAGAGCGAAGAGCAGCCAACGACCCACCTTCCACATCATGAAACTGAGCAAAGGGGAAGAGATATAGAATCAGTACGAGCAAATGAGGTGACTTTGTGTTTGAAACATTTGCCTTCTGTTCCACTGTAATCTCAGTGGAGTGGAGTGAGGTAAAGCAGCTGAGCCGGGGGTTGAAACAGAAGGCTAAGCTATTATCCGACAGAGAGAAAGAAAGAAAATAACCTCTGATGATCAGTTACAGATCTAATTACTAGAACATGGCTGCAGAAAAATGAAGACTGCGAATCAGAAATTGCAAAGTGAAAATAAATTTTGGAAAGGAAGAGAAGGAAATAGTGAAATGCAGAGGTGCGACGATGATAAAGAGATACAATTGAAGGAAGTGGACACTGCCATAAGGAAGACAGTGATAGAGTCCACGTGGATAGATCTGACAGATAATAAATGATGTGTGACTGATGGTGAAAGGGAGAAGGGACATGAAATGATGCAGACAAATTAGAATGATTAATATAGTGTTGTGGGATGGAAATACGTCTCTACCAAAGGAGGTGTAAGACCCTAAGACAAAGGAGCAGAATTAGGCCATTCATCCCATCGAGTCTGCTCTGCAATTCCATCACGACTGATCCCAGATCCCACTCAACTCCATACACCTGCCTTCTTGCCATATCCTTCGATGTCCTGAGTGAACAGGAAACGATAAACTTCCACCTTAAATATACACACAGACTTGACCTTCACCGCGATCTATGGTTGAGTATTGCACAGATTTTAGTCTCTGGTTAAAAATTTCCTCCTTACCTCTGTTCTAAAGGGTCAGACCTCAATTTTCAGGCTGTGCCCTCTATACCCCCACCATAGGAAACATCTACTCCACATCCACCCGATCTATTCCTTTCTGCATTTTGTAGGTTTCATGAAATCCCCACGCTTTCTTCTAAATTCCACTTAGTACAGGCCCAAAGGAACAGAGGCTCCTCCTATGTTATGTCCTTCATTCCAGGAATCATCCTCGTGAACCTCCTCTAGATTCTCTCCAAAGACAACATATTCTTTCTGAGATATGGGACACAAAACTGCAGACAATATTCCAAGTGCAGCCTGATTAGAGTCTTATAAAGACCCAACATTATCTCCTTGCTTTTATATTCTATTCTCCTTAAAAGAAATGACAACATTGCATTTGTCTTCTTTACCACAGGTTCATGCTGTAAATTAAACTTTTGGGAGTCTTACACGAAGTCTCCTATGTCCTTCTGGAACTATGATGTTTGAAACTACTCCCCAGGTAGATTATGATGCGCACTATTATTCCTTTATAAAAAAATGCATTATCATACATTTCCCAACACTGTATTCCATCTACCATATTTTGTCCATTTTTCCAATTTGGTCTAAGTCCTGCTGCAATTGCATTGCTTTCTCAGCACTACCTATCACTGCACCTATCTTTCTATCATCTGCAAACTTTGCCACAAAGCCATCAACTCCATTATCTAAATCATTGAGAAACAATGTGAAAAATTGCAGTCCAATACTGACCCCTGAGGAACACCTCAGGTCACTGGTAGCCAACCGGAAAAGGCCCCTCTTATTCCCATTTGCTGCCTCTTGCCTGTCAGCCATTCTGCTATCCATGTCAGTATCATTACTGTAACCCCATAGGATTTTATCTTGTTAAGCAGCCTCATGTGTGGCACCTCATCAAATGCCTTTGAAAGTCCAAGTAAATGACATCCACTGCCTCCCTTTTCTCCATCCTGCTTGTTACTTCTTGTAAGAACTCTAATAGATTTGCCAGGCAAGATTTCCCTTCAGAGAAACCTTGCTGACTTTGACTTATTTTATCATTAGACTCTAAGTACCTTGAAATCTCATCCTTAATAATAGACTCCAACACTTTCCCAACCACTGAGTTTAGGCTAACTGGCCTATAATTTCCTTTCTTTTGCATTCCTCCTTTCTCAAAGAGTGGAGTGATAGTTGCAACTTTACATTCCTCTGGGATTCTTGAACGACCATGACCAATGAATCCATTATCTCTTCAGCAACCTCTCTCAGGACTGTGGGATGTAGTCCATCTGGTCAAGGTGTCTTATCCATGATACAACTTTTGAGTTTGCCTAGCACTTTTTTATTTTCTAATAGCAATGGGACCCTCTCTTGCTCCCTGACACTCATGGACTTCTGGCACACTGCTAGTATCTTCCACAGTGAAGACAGATGCAAAGTACCTCTGAAGTTCATTTGCCATTTCTTTGCCCCCATTACTAGCTCACCAGTATAACTTTTCAGTGGTTCAATATCATTTCTCTCCTCCCTTTTACTATTTATAAAACTGAAAAAACTTTTGGTAACCTGTTTTATATTACTGAACCGTCTGTCGTCATATTTTATCTTTTCACTTCTTATAGCTTTTTTAGTTGCCTTATTTTGGATCTTGAAAGCTCACCAATCATCCAACTACCCACTCACCTTTGCTACCTAATATGCTCTTTCCATGGATTTAATGCAATCCTTAACTTCCTTTGTCAGCCACAGTTGCCTACCCCTGTCATTTGATAACTTCTTCCTCTGTGGGACAAATCTATCCTTTGCCTTGTGAAAATGAAGCCATCTCTGCTCTGCTGTCATCCCTGCCGGTATCCTCCTCCAATCCATCTGCACAAACACTTCTCTCATGGCTCTGTAATTCACTTTTTCCATTGCGATACTGGTACATATGAGTTATGCTTCTTCCTCTCAGATTGCAGTATGAATTCAATCATATTATGATCACTGCCTCCTAAGGCTTCCTTTACATTAAACACCCTGATAAGTTCTGGGTTATTATACAACACCCGATCTAAGATGCTCCTTCCCTCTGCTAGTCTGCTGGTCACCCTTGGGCAAGGAGTAGCATTTGCTTAGCTCTACAGACGTGGGTGACATGAAGCCATTGGAGCAGGTGCTGGATGGTCATATGAGCAGCTGGCTATGCAACCAGTGATGCCAGGCAGACAATTGCTGAAGTGTATTGATAATGGCTGGGATAACCTGTCTTATAGAGACTCTGCCCATAGGAGGTCAACGGTAAATAACTTCTGTAGAAAAATTTGCCAAAACAATCATAGTCATGGAAAGACCATGATCATCCACATTATACGACATGCCACAAAATAAATGAATGAATATGGAACTGAGAAAGATAATCATTGTTGATCAGTAAAAAACACCTCATTATTCCTGGACTGGTGTTTATGTGGGGATGGAGGAGTTAAGTTCAACAAATTTCATAACAAATCCAAAAGCCAAATTGAAACAACTGCAGGATCAATCAACCAGAGCATGCACAAAACAAGAGAAGGTGTAAAAACAATAAAATGTATGATATTGAGATTTTAACAATGATGTAGGCATAAAACAAATTAATGCATTGGGAAAAAAAAACAATGTTGTGTGGCTCTGCATAGAGATAAAGTGTGCAAGAAGAAGGGAGAAGACTCAGACTGCTTGGTCTCAGAGAACAGACAGCATAATATCAGAAAGGGCCAAACATTGAATTAGCAGTGAGAACATTGTACTGTTGTGCAAAACTGAATCAAATGATTTACCTTGCAGATGACACTGTTGTAAATGAATATTCACGTCCTGTTGAGGCAAGGAATGAAAACTCAGTCTCACGTGGATGTGTTTTCCGAATGGGGTCAAGCAGGAATGCATGATGTCATATTTGGCAGACAAATGTCAGAGAGTTATACAACAGGATCATGTTTCTGTTCTCAATGACAAAGCAGCTCTAGTTTATTAGAAAATGCTGAGGGAACTCATCAGGTCTGGCAGTATCTACGGAAATGAATAAACAGTTGACATTTCTGATGAGGGTCTCAGCCTGAAACATCAACTGTTGATTTCCTTCATTGATGCTGCCTGACCTGCTGATTTCCTCCACCATTTTGTATATGTTGCTCTTGTTGTCCAGCATCTGCAGAATCTCTTCTGTTCCTGTTCTCATATTGGTCAGACAAACGTCATTGAACATCAGAGAGTTATACAGTATGGGAACAGGCCCTACAGCTCAACTCAGACACACTGACCTGCCTGAGCTAATTCCACCTGGTTGTATTAGTCCCATTTCCCTTTTCTATATATGTGCTGGTATAGAAATCTTTTGTTCATTTTTACTGCACCCACTTCTACCACTTCCTCGAGCAACTCATTCCATATACCCACTGCCCTCTGTGTGAAAAACATGCCCCAAGGCTCTTGTTATATCCTTCTCCTCTCTTCCTCTACCTTTAGACCAAACCACTATAGAACATAATACTGTGAACTTTCACATTATCAATTCCCCTCGTGAATTTTCATAATAAAGGATCAAAGTACTTTCTTTGACTTGGAACACAGTTATTTGGAAATGCATCATACAGTATCGAGTCCCACCTCTCTTGAGTTTTTGGTTTGTTTTAAAGTAACCACTACATTGCAAATGTCATAAAAAAAGTGTGGGTTGATGATGACTTCAGGGCTTCCCAACTGTATATAGATAGATGAATATGGAGCCAAAACATGGTCAATGGGACAATATGAGGTTATGAACCTCAATGTAAGGAACCTAAAAACAGGTTCCACCTGCAACCATCCCAGAAACGGTACCGCAGCATTAAAACCAGGACCAGCAGTCTCTGGGACAGCTTCTTCCACCAGGCCATTAGACTGATGAATTCATGCTGATACAATTGTATATGTCTATGCTATACTGACTGTTCTGTTGCACATACTATTTGCAACAAATGACTATAAATTGCACATTGCAGTTTCAGACGGACATGCAACATAAATGTTTTTACTCCTCATATTTGTGAAGGATATAAAGAACAGATTCAATTCAATTGATGTTGGAGACTGAAGCTGACAAGGCATTTTTGTAGCTTCATAAAACTTTGGGTAGGTCACATTGAGAGCAATAATAAGTAGTTCTGTTTGCAACCCTGTGGAAAGGATGTGGATGTTTAGGAGAGGGTAAATGCCTTGCTAAAGTCTACGTAAACAACATCCACTGCCTTCCCTTTATCCACTTTCCTGGTAACGTCCTCGATGAAATCTGTAAGTTTGATTAGACATGTACTACCACACACGACGCCATGCTGATTATTCTTAACCAGCCCATGTCTATCCAAATATGATATATCTATCCAGTCACTTAGAATACACTCCAGTAACTTTCCTGCAACTGATGTGAGATTCACTGCCCTACAATTTCCTAATTTATGCTTAGAGCCTTTTTTAAACAGCAGAACAACATTGGCTACTCTCTGACCCTCTGGTACCTCTCCTGTTGCTAAGAATTTCCTTAAATATGTTTGTCAGGGCCCAGGTATTTTCTGCACCTGTCTTCTGTGAGGTCTGAGGAACGACCTTAGCAGGCCCTGGGGATAGATCCACACTGATATGCCTCAGGATAGCAAAGGCCTCCTCCTCTGACAGGGTGACGTTTCATGGAGTTCAGAGGCAGGAAAATATGCTGAGTTTTCACTGGAAATTGGTGTCCTATCAGTGGGTCAGAACCTCCACTGGGTGAGAGCAACATGAGAGGGGTTTCTTTACCCTTGTCAACTCGCTGCAGGGCTCTGTACTGTTGTGGAGCTTCAGGATATTCCTGCTGCCCTGACTCTTCCCAGAGAAAACATGAATCAGACATTTCAGTGGAGACATCGTCAATCAATGAGAAACCTACCGTCAGATACTTGTAGATGCACATCAAACACTGGATGCTTGCCAGATGTTGTAATTCCACATCTGTAATGTCCTGTATCTTGAGAGACAAGATTCTCCATCGTAACAGTAAATATTCCCTGGGATGTGTTATCTCTGATCGTCATTCTTCCAGACTGCTCATTTTGGCCATTTGTATTCACTAACGATGTGCATTGGTGACCCCACATGCGACACAAATACTTTGTGTGTGAACGGTACAATGGTGCATAGTGACAATCGATTGTGACCGCTCTTCCCACAACTCCTCTTACTTCATCTTCTGCCCATAAAGCACCTGAAACTGAGGGAGAAGTTTCTCAGAAAATGCACAGGTAAAATCAAATCAACACAGGGAGATTCAAGATTCTAGATCATTTCATGTCATTTCTTGTACAAAGGTGTAAAGGAGAACAAAATCATTCTCACACTGCATATGACACAAAAGATAAGAAATGCAATCATAATAATAAAGATATTTTATTTAAAGCTGTCACTGTGTTAATTAGTATAATTGAATTCCACATTTTCTGAGAAGACAATGGCATCATCCCTCATCACTTGCTCACAGCTCTTCAGAGATAAGGTTTTTGATTGGAGTCATCATTGTCACAGCCCACTAATGTCTTGGTGTGTTTCCACATTTCTGAGTCAATAGATTATTGATCCATCCGATTCCAGGCAGGTGAGCACAAGATCAGTGGTGGGTAACTTACTGGAAGTGATTGTGTGATACAGAACTTACCTGTATTTGCCAAGGCAAGATCTGATTTTGGATAGTGAACATGATTTTATGCATGGGAGATCCTCTGTCAAAAATATTTGACTGAATTTTCTTTGAGAGATGATCAAAGGATCTGATAAGGACAGGAACTTTGAATTTAGCAATTTTATTTAGCAAGGCTGATGACCATACCTTACATAGTAGACTGATCTGCAATGTGAGCTCACATAGTAAGCTATCTGGATGGATACTGAATAGGCTTGGTGGAAAGAGTCAGGTTGTGGCAGTGTAGTGTTGGTTTTCTGACAATGTCAGACTTTATCACCAATGGTGTGCCATCAGGATCAGTGCTGTTATTTGTTAACCACTCTTATTTGTCATCAATATTAATAATTTGGAATGAAAATGTAGGTAGCGCGATTAATAAGTTATCGTTTACGCTGCAGTGTGGTGGACAGTGGAAAGAGTTGTGTAATTTTACATGAAAATGAGCCAGTGTTCAGCCCCATTACTCAGTGCCAGCAAGCTCCCCCCCACCTGAGCCTGTCCTGTCTGTCAGGGCCCAGGTAATTTCTGCACTTGCCTCCAGTTAGGTCCAAGATAACAGGCAGGCCTTCCGGATATATTCACACTAATTTGCCTCAGGATAGCAAACACCCCCTCCTTTAACTGGGGGACATTTCATGGAGTTCAGAAGCAGGAAAATATACTGAGCCTTCCACTGGAAATCAGTATCCCAACAGTGGTTCAGAACTCACAGTGGACGAGAGAATTATGAGCGAGGTATCCCCATCTTTGCACACTCACTGCAGGGCTCTGCACTGCTGAGGAGCCTCAGGGTATTCCTGCTGCCATGACTCTTCCCAGAGAAAGCCTGAATCAGACATTTCAGTGGAGACATCAAGTCAATCAGTGAGAAACCTACCGTCAGATACTTGGAGATGCACGTCAAACACTGGATGCTTGCCAGATGTTGTAATTCCACATCTGTAGAGTCCTGTATCATTAGAGACAAGCTTCTCCATAGTAACAGTAAATATTCCCTGGGATGTGTTATCTCTGATTCTCATTCTTCCATTCTGCTTATTTGTGCCAATTGTATTCACTAACAATGTGCACTGACGATCCCACATGCGACACAAATACTTTGTGTGTGAACGGTACATTGGTGCATAGTGACAATCGATTGTGATCGTACTTCCCACAACTCCTCTTACTTTATCTTCTGCCCATAAAGCACCTGAAACTGAGGGAGAAAATCTTTAGAAAATGGACAGGTAGAATCAAATGTACACAAGCAGACTCAAGTTTCAAGATTGTTTAATGTCATTTCCTGTACGAACGTGTAGACTAGAATAAGATCATTGTTATGCTCATCTAAATGCAGCACAAAACAAAAAGCACAAAAGATATTGAATGCAATTATTATAAATAAAGATGTCTTATTTAAAACTGACTCTGTGTTCTAAGGAATCTGCCACAGTGTCAACTGGTATAAATGAATTCCAAACAGACTGAGAAGACAACAGCATCATTCCTCATCACGTGCCCACAGGTCTTCATAAGTAATGATTTTTATTTGATTGGAGTCATCATTATCACTACCCACTAATGTCTCAGTGTGTTTTCACACTTTTGGTTCAATAGATTACTGATCCAGTCCCATTCCAGGCAGGTGAGCAGTGGGGGTAACTTTCTGGAGGCAATTGCGTGAGACAGAATCTATCTGAGTTTGCAAAGGCAAGATCTGATTCGGGATAGTCAACATGATCTTGAGCATGGGAAATCCTCTCCCAAAAATATTTGACTGAATATTTTTTGAGAGATGTTCAAAGGAACTAATGAGGACAGGACCTTAGAGTTTAGTAGATTTGTTTAGCAAGGCTTATGACCATACCTTGTACAGTAGAGTGATCTGTAATGTGAGATCTCTTGGTAAGCTAGCCGGATGGAGACTGAATAGGCTTGGTGGAAGGAGTCAGATTGTGGTGGTGGAGTGATGGTTTTCTGACAACGTCAGACTTTATCACCAGTGGTGTGCCATCGGGATCAGTGCTGTTATTTGTAAACCACTCTTATTTATCATCAATATTAATCATTTGGAATGAAAATGTAGGTAGTGCATTTAATAAGTTATGGTTTACGCTGCAGTTTGGAGGACAGTGGAAAGAGTTGTGTAAGTTTACATGAAAATGAGCCGGTGTTCAGCTCCATTGCTCTGTGCCAGCAAGCTCGCCCCCCCCCCACCAGAGCCTGTCCTGTCTGCTTGCATTTGACCCGTCTCTCTCTCTTCTCGGTACTACCATCAGGTGGAAGGTGCCGGAGTCTTGGGGCCGACACCACAGGGTTCATCAACAGTTGTTGTCCGACAGCAATCAGGCTCCGGGATTATCTTTCAATTCGCCTCAGCTCTGAACTGACTCTGCAGCTGTGAACTCACTTTCAGAGACTCTGCCTCTCATGTTCTATGTATTATTTGTTCACATATTTTTATTATTTGCATGATTTGCCATCTTTCGCACATTGTTTTTTTGTCAGTCTTTGTTGTGTGTGGTTTTACATAGATTCTATTGTGTTACTTCATTTTGTTGGCAAAGGGACAGTGGATAATCACTGTCGAAAACAGTGAAGGGTAGGAGACAGGGTAGAAAACAGGGTAGGAGAGTCGAAAACTAGAGACCCTCATCTTAAGGAGTGAGGGGAAATTCTTAGAGAGCCTGGAGTGGCAGTGTTTTCCACACAGAGCAGTGTGTGCGTAGAAAAGGCTGCCAGGGGAAGTGCTAGATATGGGTACAAATAAACTATTTAAAATACATTTGGACAAGTTCATGTACAGGGAAGTTTTAGAAGGATAGAGGCAAATTGCAAGGAAATACACGAAGCTCAGAAGACACTGTGGTCAGCATTTAAGATTTGGGGTGAAACTCCTCATTCCATAACCTATAACTCTCTGACTCTGCAGCATCCTCTCTAAACTGCTACACACTTTTGAAAGGTTAAATTCAGAATTCTATTTCATTGCATTGGTGTGACAGCGTTTGGAATCACAGCCAATCAGATTGCACTTCAGTCTCAAAATTTAAAGTTCAAAGTACATTTAATATCAAAGAATGAATACCATATACAACCATGAGATTCACCTCCTTCCAGGCAAACATTAAAAAAAAATAGAACATCCAGTATACAGAAAAAAGAGGAAATCAAAGTAAGCAAATAACATTTGGAACTGAAATTCACAAAACTGAGGCCACAGCCAGGAAGCCAGTCATCACTGTAGTCGATTCATGAGCCCGTTAATTGCCAACCACACCCTCAGTTCAGCGTAAAGACACGCAAACCTTGCTGTGCAGCAAGCTGAACACCAGCCCATCCCTCGCCTTGGAATGACATTCCTTTTGAGTTTAAAAGGGAATTGAAGGTTTATTATCCTTTTTGTAATCTTTAAATGCAGCAGCCTTTTTCACAGAAAGAATGGATTTCCTTCTCACTTCTCAAAGTGAGTGACGATTTTTATTCAACAACCAAAAACTAACTTTCAGCAGTTAATAATTTACCTGGACTGCTCAGATATTCAAAAGCTAGAAATGACCAAAGGCAATGAGACCATAAGGCATAGGAGGACAATTAGGCCATTTGGCCCATATAGTTTGCTCCACTATTCTATCAAGGCTGATTTATTACCCCACTGAATTCCATTCCCAGGATTCCTACCTGTAGTCTTTAAAGCCTTTTCTAATTAAGAAACTATTAAGTACGCTTTAAATATACCCAACGTCTTGGCCTCAAAAGCCACGTATGGCATTGAATTTCACAGATTCAACACACTCTGGCTACAGAAAATCCTCCTCATCTCTGTTCTAAATGTACAGAGTCTGTACATCCTCCATGTGGAATGTATGTGGTCTCCCCAAGTGGTCCTGTTTCCTCCCACAGTCCAAAGACAGACTCATTAGGAGAATTAGCCCTTGCAGATGGCCCTGTGATTAGGTTACAGTTAATTGGGATTGTCGAGAGTTCCTTCAGTGTTGTGGCCCAAAGGGCTGATAGGACCTACTCTGTACTCTATCGGGAAAGAAATAAAATAAAGCGATGTCCTTTCACTCTGAGGCTGATTTTCAGGCATGATTTCCTCATAAGGAAACCATATTTGATCATATACTTCCAAGCACCACAAAATCCTGTTCTTAATAATAGACTCCCACACCTTCCCAACCACTGAAGTCCTTCTAACTGGTCAACTATTTCTTTCCTTTTGCCTCCCTCCCTTCTTAAAGAGTGGGGTAATATTTCCAATTTTCCAATCCTTTGAACATTCCAGAGTCTAGTTATTCTTGAAAGGTCACCACTAATGCCTCTACAATTTCTTTATATAACTCTTTCAGAAACTTGGGGTGTAGTCCATCAGGTCCAAATGACTCATCTACCTTCAGATCCCTCAGCTTCCCAAGCACATTCTGCTTAGTAATAGCAACAACACTCATCCCTGCCCCTGATATTGCTAAATTTCTGTCGTTCCCACTAATATTTGCAATATTGTAAGTCCTTCCTTCTGCTTTTATGAGAATCGGAAGTCGATACCTACTTTTCAAAGTAAAGCCAGAATAGTTAATGGAATGTTCTCAATTTGTCCAGATGTGCAAGTCCAACTATGTTTGAGATGTTCCACATCTTCCAGGAGCAAGTGACAGACTTAACTGTTCTCTGCACTTTATTTCTACCCCATGGTGGCTGCAATGTGTAGCTTATACAAATGCAAAGAAATTCCTTACCCTCACTAGAAGTATAACAGCAGCAGTAACAGAGTAACAAAATTAAATATTTAAATGTATACTTCCTTGAAACTAGAACTTACTAGTGCCATTGATTTCTGTCACGTAACTGCAGATCTTTTGATTGTTGAAGACTGTCACATTAAACATTGCACTGGATCTTGCTCCAAACCGATTTGAGGCACTGCAGTAATATTGATGGTGTGTGTGGTTGAAGGATTGACAATGTAGAGTCAGTTCATTGGTATCCGAGATCATTGGATACCCAGATGAGGTTTGTTCATACCATCTGTACTGAATGGGAAGGGATCCCTGGAAGGACTCACAGGAAACTGACACTGAGCCCCCGAGACGTGAGACATTTGCTGGTGACAGATATCGAACCACAGGAGCAGACATGAGTTCTGTGGGAATGAATTAAACATTCAGACACTGAATGAACATATGAAAATCATAGACTCTTCTGCTACTTTATTAGGTACAAATTTTAACCTGATCATTAATGCAAATATCTAATTAGTCAATCAGACCATCAGCAACTCAGCCCATCAAAGCATGCAGAAGTATTCAAGAATTTCAGTCAACGTTCAGGCCGAACACTGGAATGTGGAAGTAATGTGAGTTAAGTGCCTTTGATCTTGAAATTATTGTTGGTGCCAGACAGGGTAGTTTAAATATCTAAGGAACTACTAACATCCTGGGATTTTCACACACAACTGTCTCTAGAGTTTATTGAGAATGGTACGAACAACATGAAACAACATCCAGAGAGCAGTAATTCTGTGAACAAAAGTGCCTTGTTACTGAGAGAGGTCAGAGGAGAATGGCCAAATGGGTTCATACTGACAGAAAGGTGAGAGGAATTCAAATCACCATACGTTACGACAGCGGTGTGCTGAAGAGCATCTGAAAGATCAACTCAAGAAACCTCGAAGTGGATGGGGAACAGAAGCAAAAGACCATGAACATACACTCAGTGGCCACTCTATTATGTACAGGAGGTTTAAAGGCAGCAGCTTGTGAGGTATCTGTCACATGTTTGGTGGCTTTCAGGAGAGAATGAAATTGTAACTGGGTTCTGAGACCTGCTGTATAGAGAGAAACATTTGGCACTGATATGAATGCAGAGATAGTGAGGGGTGGACAGGGTCTGGATAAAGATCATGAGACACTTACTTTATGGAAGGCACAAAGTCAATCCCTGAGAAACCTACCATCAGATACTTGTAGATGTACATTAAACAATGGATCGAAACCTGGTGTTATAATTCCACAGCTGTACCATCCTGTGTCTCCAGAGTGAAGATCCTCCATAGTAACAGTAAATATTCCCCGTTCCGGGTTATCTGTGATTGACACTCGTCCACTCCGTCCGTGTTGCCCTTTTGTTTCCACTAAAACTGAACAGTGACGAGTCCATCCACGGCACCAATACTTTGTGGCTGAGCGGTACTTTGCTTCATAGTGACAATCGATTGTGATTGCTCTTCCCACATATCCTCCGATATATTCCTCTGCCCACAATGCACCTGAAACTGAGGGAGGCATTTTCATATTTGAGGAGAAAGGAACAACTTAATGCAAACAAATATTTTTGAACATGACGGTGAAAACACCTGCAGGTCACTTACAGTATGTGGTCCATGACACCACAGCCGATGATTTTGGTGTGAAGTGCAGTCAGTGCTGTTACTGTGTCAGTGCTCTCTCCCCTGTGTCAGTACATCGTGGGTTCACTTCCCACTCCAGAGTCCTGAGCAGATACCCAGGGCTAATATTCCAGTGCATTACTGAGGGAGAGTGGCAGTGTTGAACTGTGTTGTATTCGATGATGGAGCTCTACGCAGAATCGCCACTTATCGGCGCCATCTTGAACTTTAACTGAACAATGTTAATTGTTTAACTTTAACTTCATTGTAAACACTGGAAAATCTGTAGACACTAGAAATCCAATCCAACTAACAGAAAATGCTGGAGGGAACTCAGCAGATCAAGGAAGAAGAGAAGAATGGCCTCAATCCAAAGTGTCAACTATTTATTCATTTCCATAGATTCTGCCTGATCTGCTGAGTTCCTCCAGCACTCTGTGTGTGTGCTTTTGATTTCATTGTAGTGTGAGGGTTGAGGTGATGCAGGAATGCGGCTGATTTATTTTATCCTGAATTTTTGTTGCTGACTTCGCAATTGTGTATAAACATTTAATTTCACATTGTATGTAAAAAGATAAATGATAAAAATAATTCAGAATAGATGGAGAGCTTTTGTAATTTTGGGTTTTTACATTTATTTTAGGGGAAATACAATGCAGTATGTTAGCCGTGAATGTATCCCTACTTAAATTCTGTACATTGTATAGTATGAGTGCTGACTCTGTTGCCTCAGTCACTGCTGTCATCTGTGTATTGTTCATCTCAGTGAAGGATGTGGTCAGAACTTCTGTTTTCTTTATTTGTCTTAGCAAACAGAATATAGAGAAGTAACAACAGATGCTAAACATTGACATATTGCTCCGCTTTCTTTCTGCATTACCCTGTCACTTCTTGGAAAATTTCTCAACAACCATGGCTCAATAAGCTGATGAGAACAAGTGCAGAGATGCAAAGCGTTTCTGTTTCAGAAACTAGATCACTGAACAACAATAACAATGTGGTAAAGAAAAGTGAAAAGGCCACTGAACCATTGTGTTTAAACCTGATCCCAATCCTGTGCACACCTATAAGTACAACGGTGGGATTGTAAAGCATTTTTTGTTCTTCTGTCAAGAAATCATACAGACTCTGCAGCTTTATGAGGTATTGGTCAGACTGCATGTGGAATATTGTTGACAGTTCTAGGCCCCTTATCTTTGAAAGAATGTGATATAATTGGAGAGGGATGAGTGGATGTTCCGGAGAACGACCTGAGGATTGAAAGGGTTAATGTATGAGGAGTGTTTGATGGCTCTGGGTTTGTATTTGCTGAAGTTTAGAAGAATGAGGTTGGGACAGTGAGGGTTCTCATTGAAACCTCTTGAATAGTGAAGGGCCTAGAACCAGGATGGAGTGTATGTGGAGAAGATGGGGATCTCATAAAACCATTCAGAATGTTAAAAGGCCTGAACAGATTAGATATGGCTAAGCTACTTCACATGGTAGGAGATTCTAGGACAAGACAGCACAATTTCATGATAGAAGGACGTCCTTTTAGAAATGTGCTGCAGAGAAATTACTTTAGTCAGTGGGTGGTAAATCTGTGGAAGTTGTTGCCACAAGTGGGTGTGGAGGCCATGTCATTGGGTGTATTTAAAGCAGAGATAGATAGGTTCTTGATGAGCCAGGGCATCAAAGTGTATGGGTGAAAGCAGGGGAGTGGGGATGACTGGAAGAATCGGATCAGCCCATTTTTGAATGGTGGAGCAGACTTGATGGGCTGAATGGCCTACATCTGCCTCAATGTCTTATGGTTTATTGAACAGTGTCAAAAAGCCAAATTAAATCCACTGTTATTCAATGTTGTAAAACAATAAAACATGAAAACTTCCAACTGGGGAGAATGCATTTTTACGCTCTGGTAAGGTACTGTAGGTGTCTAAAAGTCTCTAAACGTCCCTGTTTCTGTTAGCCTCTACCAGCATGTCTGCAGTGTAGTCCAGGGACCCAACATTCTTTGTGTAAAAAAAAACTTACCTCTTATATCTCCCTGAAACTTTCTTCTGCTCACCTAAAATGGATGTCCTCTGATATTGGTCATTGTCACCATGGGAAAGAGGTGCTGGTTGTCCACTCAATCTATGCCCTATACTCCACAATACAAAGTTTGAACCAGAGTTTTATCAAGTTCTAACATTACCTTGTGGTTCTTGAACTCAGTCCCCTAATCTACTAGAGTCCTACACATTCTACACCTTTTTAACACCCTTTCAAATTGTACAGCAACTTTGGGGAATTTACAGACTTGAAACTGAATATCAATCTGGACCTCCACATTTTTAAGAATTTTGCATTAAACTTGTAATCTGCATTCAAGTTTGATCACCCAAAATGTATCACTTCATATTTTTTAGAGTTAAACTCCATCTACCATTTCACCCTCCGGCACTTCAACCTTCCTATGTCCTCTTGTAACTGACAAAAACCTTCTCTACAATCCCACACAAGGACAACCTTTGTGTAAACATATGTACATACTTGGGACTTTTGAATTAAGTAACATTATAGAGTCTTCTTCAGATGTAGAAGTGTCCCTAGATTAGGAGTTCATAACCTGGGACAGAACTGTATCGTCTTTTATCTTACACATCACGAGCGGTGAACATAGATGCAGAGATCAGCAACAGAATTGCCAAAGCCAGTGCTGCCTTTGGGAGACTCCGTGAGAATGGATGGGAGCGGAGTGGACTCAGTCTTACCACCAAGCTGAAGGTCTACCAGGCAGTAGTTCTCACCACCCTCCTCTATGCCAGTGAGACCTGGACTGTCTGCAGCAGACATGCTAAACAGCTCAACCACTTCCACTTGAGCTGCCTCCGCAGACTTCTTCGCTTTCCGATGGCAGGACAAAGTCCCAGGCACGGAGGTCCTGGAGTGGGCTAACACCCACAGCGTCTACACCCTCCTACAGAAAGCCCAAGCCAGATGGGCTGGCCATGTCATCAGGATGTCTGACAGTCGACTACCAAAACAGCTGCTGTATGGAGAGCTGAGCCAGGGCTAGCTCTCAGTTGGAGGGCAGAAGAAACATTTCAAAGACTGCTCAAAGTGTCCCTCAAAGACCTCAACATCAATCCCAGTAGCTGGGAATCGCTTGCTCTGGACCGCCCAACCTGGTGGGACAGGACCACTAGAGGAGCGTATGCAGCAGAAATCAGACGCACCGCAGAGGCTCAGAGGAAACGCGCCGCGCGCAAGGCTCGAGCTACCTCCACTTCCACTGCAGCACCTACCCTCATGTGTCCCACATATGGGCGAGCTTTCAGGGCCTGGATTGGCCTCACCAGTCACCTCCGGACCCACAGTCACAAACCCTCCACCTGACAGAAGTGGTGGTCGTCTTCGACACCGAAGGACGAACAACACACACACACAACACACACATCTTCCTTCTGATCAGATCTACTTTCGATACTGACAGTCTTCCAATTTAATCCAGATCTGGGGAGGGGGCCCTGACCTGAAACTGGGTTCAATGAAGGGACTTGGCCCAAAACATCAATTGCTTATTCCTTTCTGTAGATGCTGCCTGATCTGCTGAGTTCCTTCAGCACTTGTGTGTACTCAATCAGCATTTAGGAGTGAGTTTGAAAATCTGGCTGAATGGTGTCACAACAACTATCTCTCACTGAACATCAGCAAAACCAAAGAGCTGATTATTGACTGCAGTATGAGGTATCCAGAGGTCCATGAGCCAGCACTCAGCAGGGCATCAGCGGTGGAAAGGGTCAGTAGCTTTAAATTCCTTGCTGTTATCATTTTAGAGGATCTGTCCTGGGTTCAGCTTGTAATTATCATTACAAAGAAAGTACAGCAGCGTGTTATTTACTTAAAAGTTTTCAAAGATCAAACTGTACCCTAAAACTTTGACAAAGTTTTATAGATCCACAGTGGAGAGTATTCTTACTGGTTGCATCATGGAATGATATGAAAACACTAATGCCTTTGAATGGAAAAACCTACAAAAGGCAGTGGACACAGCCTACTCCATCACAGATATGCCCTGCACACCGTTAAGTACATTATCACCCTAAAAACATCATGAATCTCACAGTAGTATATAGTGACATGAACGTATTTTATAATAAAGTTACTTTGACTTTGACTAATGCAGCAGTTTGTCAAAGGCCTTCTGAAAATCCAAGTAAACAACATCCACTGACAGACAAAATATCCTTTCCCCATCCAGCCTGTTAATTCCTTAAAGAATTCCAATGAATTTGTAAGGTAGATTTCTCCTTAAGGAAATCATGCTGACTTAGGCCTATTTTATCATATCATATATTCTGAAATCTCATCATTAATTATAGACTCTAACATCTTACCAACCACTGCAATCAGGCTAATTAGCCTGTAATTTCCTGCCTTTTGTCTCGCTCCCTTCTTAAAGACATGAGTGACATTTATAATTTTCCAGTCCTCTTGAACCATACTTGCAAAATCATTACTCATGGCTTCAGAATCTTTTCAGTTCCCTCATTCAGAACTCTGGCGTACAGACCATGTAACTGACCCTGTTTCACAATGTCCTCCCTCCTATTTACACCATCTTCACTCTCCACTCACACTCAATGCAACGTCTCAAACCAAACCATCGACAATTACTTCCCCCTGACAGACACTGCATGGCCTGCTAGGTTCCTCCAGCTTTCTCTGAACTCCAGATTCTGGCATCTTTAATATCTACGCATATCCAAGCACTGTTCTGGATAGGATGTAAGACCCCCAAATGAACAGTAAAAATGTCCCATGCCGGTTGTCACTCACCAGGTAGGAAACTAATCAGAAGAATCAAAATCCCCATTGATTTATTCACGAGGCTGATCAGCACTTCACAGAGAGAAATTATTGTAAATAAAAAATAAGGAACAAGATGGCAGGAAGTATGATTAGAAAGCACAGTGAGGCAACTTAGGCTGACGTGTGATCATATGACAAGCAACAAACAGAAAATTCAGGAGGAACTCAGCAGGTCAGGCAGCATCTATGGAAATGAACATAGTGTCGACGTTTCAGACTGTGACCCTTTATCAGGACTGAAAAGGAAAGGGGAAGACAGCAGAATAAAAAGGTGGGGTAAGGGGACTCAGGCTAGCTGGAAGGTGATTGGTGAAGTCAAGTGATGGGTAAGGTAAAGGGCTGTCGAGGAAGGAATCTCATAGGAGAGGATATTGGACCATAGGAGAAAGAGAAGGAGGCAGACACCCAGGAGGAAGTGATAAGTAGGTGTGTTGAGGTAACAGGCCAGAATATCAAAAGATCATAATTATAATTAACAAAATAAAGGACAATTCCCAATGACTGATAAAAATGATGAGAAAAATCAAATTGTGAGACACCAGCAACAGCAGATGTTATAATCTGACGCAAAAGTAAATTGCTGGAGGTGTCATGAAGCAGGGGCTTAATCTAAAATGTTAACCACACTACATCTGTAAATGCCGTCTGACTCCTAAGTTCCTCCAGAAGCTTTTTTTTCTTGCCTGAGTTAAAATGTCAACAGTGATGTGTCATTGAGGAAAGGCTTCACGGCAAAAAGTTACCTGAGGAAGAGAAAAGACATGATCAAAAGTTTCAGTTGTTGCTCTGAACAAACATCAGTATTGGCAAGAAGTGTAATTTAAATGACTTTGACTGTAGAATGATTTTAGGTGCCAGATGGGGTAGTTTGAGTATCTCAGATACAGGTGATCTCCTGGGATTAGCACACACTACAGTTTGTAAAGTTACAGAGAATGATGCAAAAAAAAAGCAAATTAAAAAAAAACATCTTGTGAGTGGCTGCTCTGTGGATGAAAACGCCTTGTTATCGAGAGAGGTCAGAGGAGAATGGACAGACTGGTTCAAGTTGACAGGAAGGAGACAGTATCTCAAATAACCATGTGATACAACAGTGGTGTGCAGAAGAACATCTCTGAATGCACAGTACATTGAACATTGAAAAGGATGGTCTGCAGCATTTGAATACCAGGGACATACAGTCAGTGGCCACTTTATCAAGTATTCATGTTGAGGGCATATTGAGTGTTATTTTGGATTTGAGTGGAATAGCTCCCCCTCCCCACGTATGTTGTCAACAGCGCAGGGGATTTAAATTAAACCCACAGGAGTAGCAGTTGTTGGAGAAATTGTTTACCGAGACAGAGGGTTATATCAGAGTGTCTCAGAGCCTAAAACATTGAACAATCATGTTAATAATGATAAATTAGTTAAATGTTGAAGTTTAGACGATGGCAATACACATTTAAAGCAATTTAAGCTTTTATGCAATCATGTCTAAATCAAATTAATAGCTCCAGTTACCTCCCCCATGTGGCCAGTTTCTCCTGCTGATCCCTCTATCCTTGTACCTGTCACGGATTCCCCTCAAAAATGGGATCATCGGCAGTCCGCTTGAGTGGTCACAAGGTAAACGTCAATTCTGCTTCTACACAGTTACATAAAATTTGTATTCTGAACTTCAGCAATGCTCTTCACTTGTTGCAAAGTAGAGTCAGGGAGTCAGAGTGTGAAAACGCGGAAACTCTCCATTTGGACAAGTCATATGCTGGAATCTAGAAAATAAGAGGGTGAACCTCTTCTGCAGCCTGCCTCTGAGGAAAGAGCAGAGCAGAAAACAGGTGTGATGAAGAAGGGGTTTTTCATGCAATACTTGGCTCCTTTCCCTCTGAAGGCTGTGTCAGCTTTCGAGGCAACTTTAAAACATACCAGTCATGTGGCAGTAACTCAAAGCATAAAAGCATACAGACATGGTTGAGCTGTTCAATAGTTGCTCAGACCTAACATCAGAATGGGGAAGAAATGTGATCATACTGACTTTGACCATGGTATGATTACTGATGCCAGGCAGGGCTGTTTGAGTATCTCAGAAAATGCTGATCTCCTGGGATTTTCATAAACAAGCTTCTAGAGTTTTTAGAGAATTGTGCAAAAAACTAAAAAATAAAACATCAGAGCAGCAGTTCTATGACAAACACGCCTTGTTAAAGAGAGAAGTCTGAGGAGAGGAGCAGACTGGTTCAAGTTGAGAGCAATATGACAGTAACTCAAACAACCATGTGTTATGACAGTGGTGAACAGAAGAGCATCTCTAAATGCACAACAAATAAAACCCTGAAATGGATCGGCTTTAGCAGCAGAAGACCACAAATATACTCTCTTAGTCGCTTTTTCAGGTATAGGAGGTACATAATAAAGAGGCGACTGGAGGTACTGTATATAGAAACATAGAAAACCTACAGCACAATACAGACCCTTTGGCCCACAATGCTGTGCCGAACATGTACTCACTTTAGAAATTACCTAGGGTTACCCATAGCCCTCTATTTTTCTAAGCTCCATCTATCTATCTATCTATCTATCTAGGAGACTCTTAAAAGACCTTAGTAGATGCCCCCAACAGACTCACGGGACTGCATGAATTGTGTGCATCACATCGTATGAACATTGCTGTATCAGGCAGGCACTCTTGTTAGCTGTTTGATGGTTATTTCCAGTAAAGGTCTTTGTCTGGAACCTCTGTCCTCTGTACTTTCCTTATGAAACACAGTGTGGAGATACTGCAGTGGGTACTCCAGAATGGCAACTTCTTCCACCCTCTTCCTTGATTGCACCATCACATCAGAAAACTGCTCAGCAAACCACAGAACCCGGTGCTGATGAGAACAAGTGTGTGGATATGAATCACATCCTGTGTTTCACTGGTAGATTAGAGTTTCAACACCTTACAACAATTCAATGAAATGAGTCAAAATGCTGTTTAATCACATTTGCTCAAACCAAAGCTCAATCCTGTAAACTGAACAATGGAATCTTGCAATGTTTACCACTCTGTGTCTCTGAGGTGCTCTGTGATGCCCAATGATAGTGTAAGGCTCCATTTTGAGGCAATCCTTCCTGAAGAGCATTGACAAGCTCAGGTTTAACAGGTCCGGATCCATCGGTGGGGCAACTGCATCTGGAAATATCTGTGGCTAATCAACACTCATGAGATAACCGTGACCTGAAGAGGTTATGAACTCAAAACAGACTCTGGTCATATTGCATCAGTTTCTCACAAATCAGGTGAAGGATGTTATGTCACCTGATCATTTGTACCTGATTAGGGTGAGTAATCTATGTTTTCTAAATTCATGATTACAGCAATGGTGTTCTCCTTCTTTCATTTTTAAGTAAGATGAATTATTGTACAATCTTGCGTTACAGTCACAGATTGGCTTTGAGATACACAACATCTCCTGTTTGGAAGTTGACACCCTGTTGACTGATACAAGATGCATCATGTTGTGCATCACTCATTGTATTCAGCTCCCTATATTACTTTCTATTGCTCTTTGTACTTTAACACCCTTGTACAGTGACATCAATTGTACCCACATTGAATAGTTCTTCACAGCAATCACTGTGCTATGGATCAGTATTTCTGAACACACAAATAAAATAAGATGATGGCATTTTCAATCAACGTGGCTGCATTTTACTAATATCTTAAATGTGTTGTAGGTTCTTTGTGCTGTGTGTGACTATTGGTACTATGTTTTGTATCTTGGTCCCAGAGTAACGCTGTTTCATTTGTCTGTATTCATGCATATTCATTTAAGATGGTTGATTGAAAATAAAATTTGAACTATCAACCATAAAATGAAATCTGTGAATAATAGAAATACCCAGTAGGTCAGACAGCTTCTGACGAGATAAAAGTAAAGCTGATACTTCATAAAATTGTTCTAATGGAATGTCAGAATGAGTGATTAACTTTCACTTTAATGAAGATTCACAACTGTTGACAGCAAAAGGAAGTCTAAGAACTTGAATGTGATCTATTTCCCATAAATGCATTACAGTTCAAATATAAACTGATAATATCAGTTTATGAAGAAGCATCTTAATTTATTATCATTCATTGGTTATTAGTATAAACAACATTTGCAGGCATTTGAATCTATAGAACAAAGTTTAACAGTGTAAAAGGATATTAATCAGTTCACAGTTATATAAGGTTTAACATTTTTGCTGGGTTTGGGAAAACTGCTGTAATATTGATATCAATGAGGGTAACATGTTGGAGAAGGAATTCAAAAGTCAAAGTCATTGCCTTGAAGGATGACGACATCGTCTTGTTATTTTTTTTATCTTCATGGAGTCAACAGTTGTATTCTCACAGCACAAAATGGGCAGTAAAACTAATATTTTATCTTGATGCAAAATTCCAGCACAGTCAGTGTAATCTGGGAGTCTTCACTTTACCTCCTGGAGCACCAGGCTGTGAGGATCAGATTCATCACGTCTCTGCAAAAAGCAATGGCCAACCCATCAGATTCTCCAACAATGGGATCTCTGCTTTATTTCACTCACTATGAAATTCTGTCTGAAGCAAGCATTCCATACATTGACATGAAGCATGCTACACACAAGAGAGCATGTCAAAGCTGAGTTATATCATGATCAGTATATTTGAAAGTGATTCCATAAGCCTACCTTAGTTTCCCTTGCGACCCACATGACTGAAATCGTGCTGATCATCAGCAGAGCGAAGAGCAGCCAACGACCCACCTTCCACATCATGAAACTGAGCAAAGGGGAGGAGATATAGAATCAGTGTGAGGAAATGAGGTGGCTTTGTGTTTGAAACGTTTGCTTCCTGTTCCACTGTAATCTTAATGGAGTGGAGTGAGGTAAAGCAGCTGAGTCGGGTGGGGGGGGGGGGGGAGGTTGAAACAGAAGGCTAAACTATTGTCCAACAGAGAGAAAGAAAGAAAATAACCTCTGATGATCAGTTACAGATCTAATTACTAGAACATGGCTGCAGAAAAATGAGGACTGTGAATCAGAAATTGCAAAATGAAAATAAATTTTGTAAAGGATGAGAAGGAAATTGTGAAATGCAGAGGTGCGACGATGATAAAGAGATACAGTTGAAGGAAGTGGACACTACCATAAGGAAGACAGTGATAGAGTCCATGTGGATAGATGTGACAGATAATAAATGATGTGTGACTGATGGTGAAAGGGAGAAGGGAGATGAAATAATGCAGACAAATTAGAATGATTAATATAGTGTTGTGGGGTGGAAATACGTCTCTACCAAAGGAGGTGTAAGACCTTAAGACAAAGGAGCAGAATTAAGCCATTCATCCCATCGAGTCTGCTCTGCCATTCCATCACGGCTGATCCCAGATTCCACTCAACTCCATACACCTGCCTTCTCGCCATATCCTTCGATGTCCTGAGCTATCAGAAAACGATAAACTCCCACCTTAAATATACGGACAGACTTGGCCTTCACTGCAATATGTGGTTGAGCATTCCACAGATTTACTACTCTCTGGCTAAACATTTCCTCCTTACCTCTGTTCTAAAGGGTCAGACATAAATTTTGAGGCTGTGGCCTCTATACCCCTACCATAGGAAACATCCACTCCACATCCACCCTATTTATTCCTTTCTGCATTTGGTAGGCTTCATGAAATCCCCACGCTTTCTTCTAAATTCCATTTAGTACAGGCCCAAAGGAACAGAGGCTCCTCCTATTTTAAGTCCTTCATTCCAGGAATCATCCTCGTGAACCTCCTCTGGATTCTCTCCAAAGACAACATATTCTTTCTGAGATATGGGACATAAAACTGCAGACAATATTCCAAGTGCAGCCTGATTAGAGTCTTATAAACACTCAACATTATCTCCTTGCTTTTATATTCTATTCTCCTTAAAAGAGATGACAACATTGCATTTGCCTTCTTTACCACAGGTTCATGCTGTAAATTAAACTTCTGGGAGTCTTACACGAAGTCTCCTAAGTCCTTCTGGAACTATGATGTTTGAAACTACTCCCCAGGTAGATTATGATGCGCACTATTATTCCTTTATAAAAAAATGCATTATCATACATTTCCCAACACTGTATTCCATCTGCCACATTTTGTCCATCCTTCCAATTTGGTCTAAGTCCTGCTGCAATTGCATTGCTTTCTCAGCACTACCTATCACTGCACCTATCTTTCTATGATCCGCAAACTTTGCCACAAAGCCATCAACTCCATTATCTAAATCATTGAGAAACAATATGAAAAATTGCAGTCCAATACTGATCCCTGAGGAGCACCTCAGGTTACTGGTAGCCAACCAGAAAAGGCCCCTCTTATTCCCATTTGCTGCCTCTTGCCTGTCAGCCATTCTGCTATCCATGTCTGTATCATTACTGTAACCCCATAGGATTTTATCTTGTTAAGCAGCCTCTGTGTGTCACCTCATCAAATGCCTTTGAAAGTCCAAGTAAATGACATCCACTGCCTCCCTTTTCTCCATCCTGCTTGTTACTTCCTGTAAGAACTCTAATAGATTTGCCAGGCAAGATTTCCCTTCAGAGAAATCATGCTGACTTTGACTTATTTGATCATTAGACTCTAAGTACTTGAAATCTCATCCTTAATAATAGACTCCAACTCTTTCCCAACCCTTGAGTTTAGGCTAACTGGCCTATGATTTCCTTTCTTTGGCAATCCTCCTTTCTCAAAGAGTGGAGTGACAGTTGCAACTTTACATTCCTCTGGGACCATGCATGTATCAAATGATTCTTGAACGATCATGACCAATGAATCCATTATCTCTTCAACAACCTCTCTCAGGACTTTGGGATGTAGTCCATCTGGTCAAGGTGTCTTATCCATGTTAAGACCTTTGAGTTTGCCTAGCACTTTTTCCCTTCCTAATAGCAATGGGACCCACTCCTGCTCCCTGACACTCATGGACCTCTGGCACACTGCTAGTATCTTCCACAGTGAAGACAGATGCAAAGTACCTCTGAAGTTCATTTGCCATTTCTTTGCCCCCCATTACTAGCTCACCAGTATAACTTTTCAGTGGTCCAATATTATCTCTCTTCCCTTTTACACTTTATATAACTGAAAAATCTTTTGGTAACCTGTTTTATATTATTGACCAGTCTGTTATCATATTTTATCTTTTTGCTTCTTATAGCTTTTTTAGTTGCCTTATTTTGGATTTTAAAAGCTCCCCAATCACCCAACTACCCACTTACCTTTGCTACCTAATATGCTCTTTCCATGGCCTTAATGCAGTCCTTAACTTCCTTTGTCAGCCACAGTTGCCTACCCCTGTCATTTGATAACTTCTTCCTCTGTGGGACAAATCTATCCTGTGCCTTGTGAAAATTCAGCCATCTCTGCTCTGCTGTCATCCCTGCCGGTATCCTCCTCCAATCCATCTGCACAAACTCTTCTCTCATGCCTCTGTAATTCACTTTTTCCATTGCAATACTGGTACATATGAGTTATGCTTCTTCCTCTCAGACTGCAGTATGAATTCAATCATATTATGATCACTGCCTCCTAATGCTTCCTTTACATTAAACACCCTAATAAGTTCTGGGTTATTACACAACACCCGATCTAAGGTGCTCCTTCCCTCTGCTAGTCTGCTGGTCACCCTTGGGCAAAGAGTAGCATTTGCTTAGCTCTACAGACGTGGGTGACATGAAGTCATTGGAGCAGGTGCTGGATGGTCATATGAGCAACTGGCTATGCGACCAATGATGCCAGGCAGACAATCGCTGAAGTGTATTGATAATGGCTGGGATAACCTGTCTTATAGAGACACTGCCCATAAGAGGTCAATGGTAAACAACTTCTGTAGAAAAATTTGCCAAAACAATCATAGTCATGGAAAGACCATGATCATCCACATTATACGACATGCCACAAAATAAATGAATGAATATGGAACTGAGAAAGATAATCATTGTTGATCAGTAAAAAACACCTCATTATTCTTGGACTGGTGTTTATGTGGGGATGGAGGAATTAAGTTCAACAAATTTCATAACAAATCCAAAAGCCAATAAGCGAATTTGCAAATTGAAACAACTGCAGGATCAATCAACCAGAGCATGCACAAAAAGCAAGAAGGTGTAAAAACAATAAAATGTATGTTATTGTGATTTAGAAAATGATGTAGGCATAAAACAAATTAATGCATTGGAAAAAAAAACAATGTTGTGTGGCTCTACATAGAGATAAAGTGTGCAAGAAGAAGGGAGAAGACTCAGACTGCTTGGTCTCAGAGAACAGACAGCATAATATCAGAAAGAACCAAACATTGAATTAGCAATGAGAACATTGTACCGTTGCGCAAAACTGAATCAAGTGATTTACCTTGCAGATGACACTGTTGTAAATGAATATTCACGTTCTGTTGAGGCAAGGAATGAAAAGTCAGTCTCACGTGGATGTGTTTTCCGAATGGGGTCAAGCAGGAGTGCATGATGTCATATTTGGCAGACAAATGTCAGAGAGTTATACAACAGGATCATGTTTCTGTTCTCAATGACAAAGCAGCTCTAACTTACTACAAAATGCTGAGGGAACTCATCAGGTCTGGCAGTATCTACGGAAATGAATAAACAGTTGACATTTCCGATGAGGGTCTCTGCCTGAAATATCAACTGTTGATTTCATTCATTGATCCTGCCTGACCTGCTGATTTCCTCCACCATTTTGTATATGTTGCTCTTGTTGTCCAGCATCTGCAGAATCTCTTCTGTTCCTGTTCTAATATTGGTCAGACAAATGTCATTGAACATCAGAGAGTTATACAGTATGGGAACAGGCCCTTCAGCTCAACTCATTCACACTGACCTGCCTCAGCTAATTCCACCTGGTTGCATTAGTCCCATTTCCCTTTTCTATATATGTGCTGGTATAGAAATCTTTTATTCATTTTTACTGTACCCACTTCTACCACTTCCTCGAGCAACTCCTTCCATATACCCACTACACTCTGTGTGAAAAACATGCCCCAAGGCTCTTGTTATATCCTTCCCTTCTCTTCCTCTAGCTTTAGACCAAACCACTATAGAACATAATACTGTGAACTTTCACATTGTCAATTCCCCTCGTGAATCTTCATAATAAAAGGATCAAAGTACTTTCTTTGACTTGGAATACAGTTATTTGGAAATGCATTATAGAGTATCGAGTCCCACCTCTCTTGAGTTTTTGGTCTGTTTTAAAGTAACCACTGCATTGCAAATGACATAAAAAAGTGTGGGTTGATGATGACTTAAGGGCTTCCCAACTGTATATAGATAGATGAATATGGAGCCAAAACATGGTCAATGGGACAATATGAGGTTATGAACCTCAATGTAAGGAACCTAAAAACAGGTTCCACCTGCTGCCATCCTAGAAACGGTACCGCAGCATTAAAACCAGGACCAGCAGTCTCTGGGACAGCTTCTTCCACCAGGCCACTAGACTGATGAATTCATGCTGATACAGTTGTATGCCTATGCTATACTGACTGTTCTGTTGCACATACTATTTGCTACAAATAACTACAAATTGCACATTGCAGTTTCAGACGGAGACGCAACATAAGTGTTTTTACTCCTCATATTTGTGAAGGATATAAAGAACAGATTCAATTCAATTGATGTTGGAGTCTGAAGCTGACAAGGCATTTTGTAGATTCATAAAACTTTGGGTAGGTCACATTGAGAGCAATAATAAGTAGTTCTGTTTGCAACCCTGTGGAAAGGATGTGGATGTTTAGGAGAGGGTAAATGCCTTGCTAAAGTCTACGTAAACAACATCCACTGCCTTGCCTTTATCCACTTTGCTGGTAACCTCTTCGATTAAATCTGTAAGTTTGATTAGATATGTACTACCACACACGAAGCCATGCTGACAATTCTTAGTCAGCCCATGTCTGTCCAAATATGATATAACTATCCAGTCACTTAGAATACATTCCAATAACTTTCCAGCAGCTGATGTGAGATTCACTACCCTACAATTTCCTAATTTATGCTTAAAGCCTTTGTTAAACAGCAGAACAACATTGGCTACTCTGATCCTCTGGTACATCTCCTGTTGCTAAGAATAGTTTAAATATGTTTGTCAGGGCCCAGGTATTTTCCGCACGTGTCTTCCTTGAGGTCTGAGGGAACACGTTAGCAGGCCCTGGGGATAGATCCATACTGATATGCCTCAGGATAGCAAAGGCCTCCTCCTCTGACAGAGTGGCATTTCAGGGAGTTCAGAGGCGGGAAAATATGCTGAGCTTTCACTGGAAATTGGTGTCCCATCAGTGGGTCAGACCCTCCACTGGGTGAGAGCAACATGAGAGGGATTTGTTTACTCTTGTCCACTTGCTGCAGGGCTCGGTACTGCTGCAGAGCTTCCGGATATTCCTGACTCTTCCCTGAGAAAATATGAATCAGACCTTTCAGTGGAGACATCAAGTCAATCAATGAGAAACCTACCGTCAGATACTTGCAGATGCACGTCAAACACTGGATGATTGCCAGATGTTGTAATTCCACATCTGTAATGCCTTGTATCATTAGAGACAAGATTCTCCATAGTAACAGTAAATAATCCCTCAGTTGTGTTATCTCGAATTGTCATTCTTCCATACTGCTCATTTTGGCCATTTGTATTCACTAAAGATGTGCATTGGTGACCCCACATGCGGCAGAAATACTTTGTGTGTGAACGGTACATTGGTGCATAGTGACAATCGATTGTGACCGCTCTTCCCACAACTCCTCTTACTTTATCTTCTGCCCATAAAGCACCTGAAACTGAAGGAGAAGTTTCTCAGAAAATGCACAGGTGAAATCAGATCAACACAGGGAGATACAAGATTCTAGATTATTTCATTTCATTTACTGTACAAAGGTGTAAAGGAGAACAAAATCATTATCACACTGGATCTGACAGAAAAAGTAAGAAATGCAATCGTAATAATAAAGGTATTTCTTTTAAAACTGTCACTGTGTTCTATGGAATCTGCTACACTGTCAATTGGTATAATTGAATTCCACATTTTCTGAGAAGACAACAGCATTGTCCCTCATCACATGCTCACAGCTCTTCACAAGTAATGATTTTTATTTGATTGGAGTCATCATTGTTACTGCCCACGAATGCCTCAGTGTGTTTTCACATTTCTGAGTCAATAGATTACTGATCCAATCCCATTTTAGGCTGGAGAGCAAAAGATCACTGGTGGGTAACTTAACTGGAAGTGATTGTGTGAAACAGGATCTACCTGTATTTGCCAAGGCAAGAACTGATTTTGGATAGTGAACATGGGAATTCTTCTCTCAAAAATATTTGACTGAGTTTTCTTTGAGAGATGATCAAAGGAACAGATAAGGACAGGATCTTAGAATTTAGTAGTTGAGTTTAGAAAGGCTTATGACCATACCTTGCAAGGTAGACTGCTCTGTAATGTGAGATCTCATGGTAAGCTATCTGGATGGATACTGAATAGGCTTGGTGGAAGGAGTCAGATTGTGGTAGTGGAGCGACTTTGTCATCAATATTAATAATTTGGAATGAAAATGCAGATGGTTTGATTTCTATATTATGGTTGACACTGTAGTGCAGTGGACAGTGGAAAAAGTTTACAAAGGGATTTGGAAAATGAGCCGGTGTTCAGCCCCATTACTCAGTGCCAGCAAGCTCCCCCCCCGCCACTAGAGCCTGTCGTGCCTGTTTACTTTTGACCTCTCTCCCTCTCTTCTCAGTACTACCATCAGGTGAAAAGGTGCTGGAGTCTTGGGGCCCATGCCACAAGGTTCGTCAATAGTTTGTTTTTATTCTTTGCACGATTTGTCATCTTTTGCATATTGTTTTTTTGTCAGTCTTTGTTGTGTGTGGTTTTACATGGATTTTATTGTGTTACTTTATTTTGTTGGGAAAGGTATTGTGGATAGTCACAGTCTTTATTCCAGGGTAGGGGAGTCAAAAACTAGAGACCCTCGGCATAAGGAGTGAGGGGAAATTCTCAGATAGCCCGGAGCAGCAGTGTTTTCCACACAGAGCAGTGTGTGCGTGGAAGAAATTGCCAGGTGTAGTGCTAGAGATGGGTACAAATACACTATTTAAAATGCATTTGGACAAGATCATGTACAGAGAAGTTTTAGAAGGATAAAGGCCAATTGCAGGGAAATGCGCGAAGCTCAGGAAGACACTGTGGTCAGCATCGACAATTTGTGGTGAAGCTCCTGTTTCCATAACCTGTAACTCTCTGACTCTGCAGCATCCTCTCTAAACTGGAACACACTTTTGAAAGGTTAAATTCAGAGTTCTATTTCATTGCATAGATTCACCTCCTTCCTGGCAACCATAAAACAAAAAAAAACAATAGAACCCATTGGAAAAGGACTGTCAAACACACAATATGCAGAAAAAAGAGCAAATCAAAGAAAGCAAATAACGTTTGGAACTGAAATTCATAATGCTGAAGCCATAGGCAAGAAGCCAATCATCATTCTAACCAATTCAGGAGCCCGTTAATTTCAAGCCACAGCTTCAGTTCACCATGAAGGCAAATAAACCTCGGGGTGCAGCAAGCTGAACACTGGCCTGTCCCTCGCCTTGGATTGGCATTCCTTTAGTGTTTAAAGGGGATTTTAAGGTTTATTTTCCATGTTAGAATTATGAACTACAGCAGGCTTGTTCACATCGTACATAGACTCAAATAGAAGTAATGGATTCCCTGCTCACATCTCAAAGTGAGTGAGGTTTTTTATTCAACAGCCAGAGACTCAGTTTCAGCAATTAGTAATTTACCTGGGCGGCTCAGGTAGTCACAAACTAGAGACGACCAAAGGCAATGAGAATGTAAGACATAAAAGGAGAATTAGGCCATTTGGCCCATACAGTCTGCTCCACTATTCTGTCAAGGCTGATTTATTATCCCATTCAATTCCATTCTCCTGATTTCTCCTCATAATCTTTGATGCCTTTCCTAAACAATAAACTATTGAGCTACACTTTAATTATACCCAGTGACTTGGCCTCAAAAGCCATGTATGGTATTGAATTCCACAGATTCAACACACTCTGGCTACAGAAGTTCTTCTTTATCTCTGTTCTAAATGTATGGTGTCTGTACATCCTCCATATGGAATGTGTGGTGTTACCTCCAAGGTGGTCCTGTTTCTTCCCACAGTCCAAAGACAGGCTGATGAGGCAAATTGGTCTTTACAGATTGCCCTGTGATTAAGTTACACTTAATGGGTTTGTCGTGGGTTCCTTCGGTGCTGTGGCCCAAAGGGCTAGAAGGACGTACTCAGTACTCTATCAGGAAAGAAATAAAACAAAGGGATGTCCTTGCAGTCTGAGGCTGATTTTTCAGGCATGATTTCCCCATAAGGAAACCATATTTGATCATATACATCCAAGTACCCCAAAATCCTTTTCATAACAATGGACTCCAACACCTTCCCAACCACTGATGTCATGCTAACTGGTCGACAATTTCCTCCTTTTTGCCTCCCTCCTTTCTTAAAGAGTGGGCTGATATTTCCAATTTTCCAGTCCTTTGAACATTCCAGAATCTAATTATTCTTGAAAGGTCACCACTAATGCCTCCACAATTTCTTTATGTAACTCTTTCAGAACCTTGAGTTATAGACAATCTGGTCCAAATGATTCATCTACCTGCAGATCCCTCAGCTTCCCATGTACCTTCCCCTTAGTAGTAGCAACCACACTCAAGTGTGCCCCTGACATTGCCAAATTTCTGTCAATCCAACCAATATTTGCAATTTTATAATTGTTCCTTTTGCTTTTATGAGAGTGTCACTGTCTCATATCTCAACACCTATTCTAGTCTTCTCAAACCATAGAGAAAAGTATGAAAGGAATGTTCTCAATTTGTCTGGACATGCAAATACAACTACCATATGTTTGAGATGATCTACTTCTTCCTGGAGGAAGTGCCAGACTTAACTGTTCACTGCACTTCATTTATACCTCACAGAGGTTGCAATGTGCAGCTTATACAAATGCAAAGAAATTCCTTGCCCTCCCTAGAAGTATAAGAGCAGCAGTAACAGAGTAACAAAAATAAATATTCAAATATATCCTCCCTTGAAATTAGAACTTACTGGTGCCATTGATTTCTGTCACGTAACTGCAGATCTCACTGTTGTTGAAGACTGTCACATTAACCACTGCACTGGATCTTGCTCCAAACCAATTTGAGGCATTGCAGTAGTATTGATGGTGCTGGTGGTTGAAGGATTGACACTGTAGAGCCAGTTCATTGGTATCTGAGATCTTTGGATGCCCAGATGAGGTTCGTTCATACCATCTGTACTGAATGGGAAGGGATCCCTGGAAGGACTCACAGGAAAGTGATACGGAGTTCCCGAGACGTGAGACATTTGCTGGTGATAGATATTGAATCACAGGAACAGACACAGGTTCTGCAGGAAACAATTAAACATTCAGACACTGAATGAACATCTGAAAATGAAACATTCTTCTGCCACTTTATTAGGTATAAATTTTCACCTGGTCATTAATGCAAATATCACAGGAATGTTCCAAGACGGAAAGGATGGTAGAACACAGGCACTGTGGTTTACAAAGGCATTTGAAAATCTAGTCATGAAGAAAAGAAAAGCTTATCAAAAGTTCAAAAAACTAGGTAATGATAGAGATCTAGAAAATTATAAGGCTAGCAGGAAGAAGTTTAAGAATGAAATTAGGAGAGCCAGAAGGGGCTATGAGGAGGCCTTGGTGAGCAGGATTAAGGAAAACCCCAAGGAATTCTACAAGTATGTGAGCAGCAAGGGAACCAATCAAGTGTGACAATGGAAAAGTGTGTATGGAACCGGAGGAGGGAGCGAAGGTACTTAATGAATACTTTGCTTCAGTATTCACTACGGAAGAGGATCTTGGCCATTGTAGGGATGACTTACAGTGGACTGAAAAGCTTGAGCAGATAGACATTAAGAAAAGGGATGTGCTGGAGCTTTTGGAAAGCATCAGGTTGTATAAGTCACCAGGACCGGACAAGTTATAACCTAGTCTACTGTGGGAAGTGAGGGAACAGATTGCTGAGCCTCTGGCAACAATCTTTGCATCATCAATGGGGACAGGAGAGGTTCCAGAGGATTGGAAGTTTGCAGATGTTGTTCCCTTATTCAAGAAAGGGAGTAGAGATAGCTCAGGAAATTATAGACCAGTGAGTCTTACTTCACTGGTTGGTAATTCGATGGAGAAGATCCTGAGAGGCAAGATTTATGAACATTTGGAGAGGCATCATAAGATTAGAAATAGTCAGCATGGTTTTGTCAAAGGCACATCGTGCCTTGCAAGCCTAACTGAATTTTTTGAGGACATGTCTAAATATATTGATGAAGGTAGAGCAGTAGATGTAGTGTATATGGATTTCTGCAAGGTATCCCATGCAAGGATTAAAGAGAAAGGGACCTTGCTTTATGGGTCCAGAACTGCTTGCACACAGAAGGCAAAGTGTGGTTATAGACAGGTCATATTCTGCATGGAGGTTGGTGACCAGTTGTGTGCCTCAGGGATCTGTTCTGGGACCCTTTCGCTTCATGATTTTTATAAATGACCTGGATGAGGAAGCGGAGGTTTGGGTTAGTAAATTTGTTGATGACACTAAGGTTAGGGGTGTTGTGGATAGTGTGGAGGGCTGTCAAAGGTTACAACAGGATGTCGATAGGATGCAAAACTGGGCTGAGAATTGTCAGATAGAGTTCAACCCAGATAAGTGTGAGGTGGTTTATTTTGGTAGGTCAAATATGATGGCAGAATATAGTATTAATGGTAAAATTCTTTGCAGTGTGGAGGATCAGTGGTATCAGTGGATTGAGTTCAAGAGCTGAGAGATAACGTTACAGCTATATAGGACACTGGTCAGACCCCACTTGGAGTACTGTGCTTGTTTTGGTCACCTCACCACAGGAAGCATGTGAAAACCATAGAAAGAGTTCAGAGGAGATCTACAAGGATGTTGCCTGGATTGGTGAGCATTCCTTATGAGAATAGGTTGAGGGAACTTGGCGTTTTCACCTTTGAGCGACGGAAGCTGAGAGGTGACCTGATAGACTGTAAAAAGATGATGAGAGGCATTAATCTTGTGGATAGGCAGAGACCTTTTCCCAGGACTGAAATGACTATCATGAGAGAGCACAGTTTTAAGTTGTTTGGAAGTAGGTACAGAGGAGATGTCAGGGGCAAGTATTTTGCGCGGAGAGTGGTGAGTGCGTGGAATGGGCTGCCGGCAACGGTGGTGGAGGCGGACACATGAGGGTCTTTTAAGAGCTTAGAAAAATAGAGGGCTATTAGTAAGCTGAGGTAATTTTTAAAGTAAGTACATGTTCAGCACAGCATTGTGGGTCGAAGGGCTTGTATTTTGTTGTAACTTTTGTTTACAGATTGTCACATACCACACACCAATTGTGTCACTGTTGTTTTTTTTGGATCAAATTTCCTGCTGCCTTCTTCTTTATTTTTATTTCATTCATTTCTCTCTGAGGACAGACAGGTCCTGGCTGTGTCTCTGTGAATAAAATGCTGTGGACATTGATTCTCCTGATTGATTTCCTACCTGGTGAGTTACAGACAGCGCTGGACAACATCATCAGTGTTGGATTGGGATTCATACACTGTTTCCACAACAGTGCTTAAAAACCTATAGACACTAAAGGTGTCAGAAACTGGAGTTCAGAGTACACTCCTGGAGGAATTCAGTGGGTCAAACAGCATTCGTCAAAGGGAGGGGAAATGTCAATGGTTTGGGTCGAGACTCTGCATCAAGTGTGAGAGGAGAGTGAGCGAATGTAAGCAGGAGAGGGACAGGTGTGAAACTGGGTCCACAAGGTAGTTGGAGCCGAGGAGGGATGAAGTACGACAGGCAAGTAGAATGGAGAGGAAAATGGATGGAATTTGAAGGTGAGTGAGAGGTGGGAGCAGATAAGGAGAAAAGAGGAACAGTGTGGAGCCAGGTGTGGGAAGAATATGTCCACGTGGAGAAATCCCCTGAGGTTATTGAGCAGGAAAATCAGGTCTACCATTGCTGGAATCTGATTTCACTTTGCAGGTATGACAACCAATGTTATTGTCTTGAAATCAGTCTATTTCCTGGGCTATTCCAGTGGGGCAATTAGTAAAAAACATTACTAGGTCTGGAGTCAAAGGTAAACCAGAGTGGGGAGGGATGAGTGATTTCTGTCCCTAAAGACCTTTCTGATCCAGATGGGATTTTGACAGTCTGGTAGTTGAAAAATATCATTATTGATATGTGGTTTGTTAATATTATTATTGTTACATCATTTTATAATTCCAGATATAATAAATTGGATTTAAGCACTCATTGTATCCCAACAGTTATTGAAATCACACATGGATTTCCAGCACTAAAGTACTAATGACCACTGTTGCATCACCTTCTAACTACATGTAGAAATACTTGACAGGTTCAATATTTAAAATTTGCTTCAGATCCAAAGGGCACAGTTTCAGACATCATGAGGGGTTTTTCTGTGAAGTTTATAAAATTGTCTAAACACACGCACATGCACTCAGGACTCTGGAGTGGGAAGTGAACCCACAATGTCCTGACACAGGGGAGAGAGCACTGACACAGTAACAGCACTGACTGCACTTCACACCAAAATCACTGGCTGTGGCCCTCAAATCTGAAAATGCCTCCCTCAGTTTCAGGTGCATTGTGGGCAGAGGAATCTGTAAGAGGAGTTGTGGGAAGAGTGATCACAATTGATTGCCACTCCGTCTGTGTTGCCTATTTGTTTCCACTAAAATTGAACATTGTTGAATCCATCTATGGCACCAATACTTTGTCTGTGAGCAGATCATTGCTTTATAGTGACAATCGATTGTGATCGCTCTTCCCACAACTCCTCTTACACATTCCTCTGCCCACAATGCACCTGAAACTGAGGAAGGCGTTTTCAGATTTAGGAGAAAAAGAGCAATGTAATGCAAAAATATTTTGGAACATGATGATGAAAACAGGTCCAGGTCATGTCCAGCATGTGGTCCCTGACACCACAGCCAATGATTTTGGTCTGAAGTGCAGTCAGTGCTGTTACTGTGTCAGTGCTCTCTCCCCTGTGTCACTACATTGTGGGTTCACTTCCCACTCCAGAGTCCTGAGCAGAAACCCAGGGCTGACCTTCCACTGCAGTACTGAGGGGGAGCGGCAGTGTTGAACTTTCAATTACCCCAGAACATGTCGGCCTTTCAAAAGTCCACAGAGATCCCAGCTGCTTCACTTGCAATGAGCGTGTGTGTGTGTGTGTGTGTGTGTGTGCGTGTGTGTGTGTGTGTGCGTGTGCGTGTGCGTGTGTGCTCATTCAAGCAAGTTGATAAACTTCAGAAAGAGACCCCTCATCATGTCTGAAACTGTGCCCTTTTGATCTGAAGCAACTCATACTCATCAGGTCTGGCAGTATCTATGGAAATGAATAAACTGTTGACATTTCTGATGAGGATCTCAGCCTGAAACATCAACTGTTGATTTCATTCATTGATCCTGCCTGACCTGCTGATTTCCTTCACCATTTTGTACATGTTGCTCTTGTTGTCCAGCATCTGCAGAATCTCTTCTGTTCCTGTTCTAATATTGGTCAGACAAATGTCATTGAGCATCAGAGAGTTATACAGTATGGGAACAGGCCCTTCAGCTCAACTCAGACACATTGACCAGCCTGAGCTAGTGCACCTGGTTGTATTAGTCCCATTTCCCTTTTCTATATACATGCTGGTATAGAAATCTTTTATTCATTTTTACTGTACCCACTTCTACCACTTCCTCGAACAACTCATTCCATATACCCACTACCCTCTGTGTGAAAAACATTCTCCGTAGATTCTTGTTATATCCTTCCCCTCTCTTCCTCTACCTTTAGACCAAACCACTATAGAACATAATACTGTGAACATTTACATTGTCAATTCCCCTCGTGAATATCTATACCTCAATAAGCTCACTCCCCTCAGCATCCTACCCTTCATAGGAAAAAAACTCAGCCTATCCAGCATCTCCTACTAACTCAACAATTCCAGTCCTGGTAACACCTTTTTGTTATCTTTCCAGCTCAAGGGCATCCTCCCTGCAGCTTGGAGACCAGATCTGCACACAATTCTCCAGTTGTAGTCCCACCAATAACTTGTACAGCTGTAACTATGATCTCCTAACTATCTTTCTCTATCCTCTAAACAATTAAGGCAAGTATGCCAAATGGCTGTTTCACACCAAGTTTAACTCTGTCACCACTTTTGAAGAGCTTTATACTTTTGACACTTAGGTCTGATTGTTTTTACAACACTCCGCAATCCCAGCCATTTACTGTGTAACCCTGTCCTAGCTTAACTTCTGAAAAGTAACACTTCACTATTGCCAAGGTTAAATTCCCCATCCATTTCCCAGCCTACTTTTCCTGTTGAAAAAAACTGATAAGTTAGATAAGTTTCTTCATAATTTTCATTTCACCTACTAATTACTAACCTGCCTGATAACTTCTTATACAAGTTACTAATATAGATAACAAGCAACAGTGGCCCCAGCAGTGATCACGGCAGCACACCACTGCTCACAGGCCTCCAGGATGAAAAACAACCCTCCAGCACTGCTTTCTGATTCCTATCACTTATCCAACTTTGCATGTGAATGACTGGTTTCTCCGTGAAAATGTTGTACAACACAGGACATATGCATAATTCCCTGGAAATGAAGACACAGAGACTGGGTGGTGAAGGTGATGCTCGGTTTGCTTACAGTCATTCTTCAAGGAAATGATTACAGGAGTTATGATGTCATTTTACTGTTTACAGGAGCCTGGTGTGACAGCACTTGGAATAGTGTGTGTAGTTCTGGGACCTGGTGTGCGCAGGGTGTAACTAAGTTAGAAAAGATGCAGAAAATATTCACAAGTATGTTACAGAGACTGGAAGGTTTTGATGTAGAAAGAGGGACCAGATAGGCCTGGGCCTTTTTCCTTTGAGTGTTCAAGGCAGAGGGGTGACCTTACAGAGACTTATTAAAGTGGTCATGCTAAGCTTGTCATAGATGGAGGTGGAAGTGGCGATAAGGTCTCATTAACTATAAAGTGCTCCAAATGACGTATGTCTCTAACAGCCTCTGATAACAAAGTCCAACTCTTGGCCTTCAAGTGTGGCTTAGCTACTAGGCCCAGTGGAACTGTTTCTATTGACAAGAGAAGGGACACAAGCGGACCACTGGTGCCTCAAAACCAGTTACCTTTGCCAGGTGGCGTTCATCAGCCTTGGTTGGCAGTCTGCTTAGGAGAAGGAAAACTGATTTGAAACCTCCACTGCCTTGTGGACATACCCACCCATGGGAAAGGTTTCGGGAATAAATCCTGAGGAAAAAATCTGGAGCTGGGATTACTAAGACACTTTGATGTTGTTTACAACTTCACTCAGGCAACTTCTGCGATGACACTGGTGCCAAGCTGTATCGGCGCCTGCTCTTCCCTTTGACTACATCAGTGACATGGAGAGGGGGGGAACTCGCTGCATGGACAACAGCCGGTTCTTCAAATCTTGCCGCCCAGGCTTGTGTCATGGAGAGGACATAGTTCACCAGAGGGGCAAACTCATGATGCCCTGGGATCGATGGCTGACTACTACCAGATCAGAGTCATTTTTCCCAAAATATGGGAGTCTGAAACAGAGTACACAGTTTTAAAGTAGAAGGGAATAGATTTAAAAAGAATCTGAATGACAACTTTTTTCAGAGGGTGGTGGTGAATGGAACGACCTACCAGAAGCAATAGAACACAACATTTTAAAAACCTTTGGATAGATAAATTGATTGGAAAGATTTCTGGGCATGCACGTGAAATGTAGAGCAACAGGACTAGCTCAAGTAGACAATTTGATCGGCAAGTTGGGCCAAAAGGCTTTCCTCGGTGCTGTAAAACTCCATGACTCCAAGGCAGAAAAACAAAAAGTAAGTGTCAGATCCCCACCAGCTTAACATGTGTTCTTGGCAAAATGCTGGAGTCTGTAATTAAGGAATTGGTCAAAATGGTTTCGGGAAGGTTAAATTATCTTTGAGGCATTTATTAGATTTCATGATACTTGGAGATGTGTGTTAGCATGGATTAAAAACCAGCTATTGAATCAATAAAAAGAGTCAAAATAAATGGATCTTATTCACGCTCAGAAGATGCATATCGTGAACTGCTTGAAGTTTCCACATTTGAAAGTTTCCTACTTGGTCCTCAAGATTTACTTAAATAACTTGAAGAGAAAGCAGATTGTCAGATGTCCAAATTTGACTGCAGGAACCATTAATCGGTTTTCTGTCTGACGCTATTGTATCTTGTGAGGTTATTATGGGTTCTGGTAATACATCCTGAGGGTTGTGGTGTGGTAGAGACAGACTGGTATTCAGGCTGTGACCTTGTTAGTTAGTTCAGTTTAGCTGAGGGGGAGTGAACCGGTGATAATATATATATTTTTTTACCACTAATTCATAACTTCCCTGATTTGGTTATGCTAATTTTGAATATCACTGTACAAGATCATTTGTTTTACTTTTTTCAAAATAAAGAATCAAAATACTTTCTTCAACTTGGAGCACAGTTATTTGGAAATGCATCATACAGCTTCGAGTCCCTCACTCTCTAAGTTTTTGGTTTGTTTTCAAGTAACCATTATATTGCCAATGACTTAAAAAAGTATGGGTTGATGATGATATCAGGGCTCTCCAAATATATATAGATAGATGAATGTGGGGCCAAGACTTTGTCAATGGGACAGTATTAGGTTATGAACCTCAATATAAGGAGCCTAAAAACAGACTGTTATCTACAGTACATTAAAAAAAAACTGCAAATGAGTGAAAAAAGACATCCAGGTGTCTTCTGAACAAATAGAAAAAAAGTTTCTGGATCATTGTTTGTAAGAAAAGTAAATGGTGTACAGTGCTTTATTGCAAGAGGTTTGGAGTTTTGATAGAATGAATTCCTGTTGCACTGCAGGCGGTGTTGTTGAGACCGTGTCTGGAGTACTCTGTGTAATTTTATTCATCCAGATTAAGGATGGATATACTGATTGGAGGAAGTTCAGAACAGATTTATTGGGATGACTCCTGGCCCTTGGACCCACAGCTGCAATCTGCTAATTAAATTTGCCACAGACATTACAATGATTGGCCTTATCTCAAATAATAACAAGGCGGCCAACTGAGAAGAAGTCATCACCCTGTCAAGAAAACAACCTCTCCTTCAATGTCACAAAAACAAAGGAGCTGGTTGTGGACTATAGGAGAAATGGAGACAGGCTCACCCCTATTGACATCAATGGATCTGGAGCTGAGAGGGTTAACAGCTTTAAGTTCTTCAGTATTACACATCACCGAGGACCAGCTGTGTGGTGAAAAATGCACAACAGGACCACTTTCAACTCAGACGGTTGAAGAAGTTTGGCATGAGTCCCCAAATCCTAAGGACTTTCTACAGGGGCACAACTGAGAGCGTCCTGACTGGCTGCATCACTGCTGCAGATGCGAACTGTACTTCACTCAATCTCAGGACTCAGTAGAGAATGGTGCGGACAGACCAGCGCATCGATGGATGTGAACTGCCCACTATTCAGGACATTTACAGTGACAGACGTGAGCCCAAAGGATCTTTGGGGACCCAAATCATCCCAATTACAAACTGTTCCACCTGCTACCATCCCAGAAACGGTACCGCAGCATTAAAACCAGGACCAACAGTCTCTGGGACAGCTTCTTCCACCAGGCCATTAGACTGATGAATTCATGCTGATACAATTGTATTTCTATGCTATATTGACAAATGACTATAAATTGCACATTGCAGATTCAGATGGAGACACAACATAAAGGTTTTTACTCCTCATGTATGTGAAGGATATAAAGAACAGATTCAATTCAATTGATGTTGGAGACTAAAGCTGACAAGGCATTTTGTAGCTTCATAAAACTTTGGGTAGGTCACATTGAGAGCAATAATAAGTAGTTCTGTTTGCAACCCTGTGGAAAGGATGTCGATGTTTAGGAGAGGGTAAATGCCTTGCTAAAGTCTACGTAAACAACATCCACTGCCTTCCCTTTATCCACTTTCCTTGTAACCTCCTCGATGAAATCTGCAAGTTTGATTAGACACGTACTACCACACACGAAGCCATGCTGACTATTCTTAACCAGCCCATGTCTGTCCAAATATGATATATCTATCCGGTCACTTAGAATACATTCCAATAACTTTCCTGCAGCTGATGTGAGATTCACTGCCCTACAATTTCCTAATTTATGCTTAGAGCCTTTTTTAAACAGCAGAACAACATTGGCTACTCTCTGACCCTCTGGTACCTCTCCTGTTGCTAAGAATAGCTTAAATATGTTTGTCAGGGCCCAGGTATTTTCTGCACCTGTCTCCCATGAGGTCCGAGGGAACAGCTTAGCAGGCCCTGGGGATAGATCCACACTGATATGCCTCAGGATAGCAAAGGCCTCCTCCTCTGACAGGGTGACATTTAATGGAGTTCAGAGGCAGGAAAATACACTGAGCTTTCAACTGGAAATTGGTGTCTCATCAGTGGGTCAGAACCTGCACCGGGTGAGAGCAACATGAGAGGGGTTTCTTTACCCTTGTCAACTTGCTGCAGGGCTCTGTACTGTTGTGGAGAGTCAGGATATTCCTGCTGTTCTGACTCTTCCCAGAGAAAACATGAATCAGACATTTCAGTGGAGACATCAAGTCAATCAATGAGAAACCTACCGTCAGATACTTGTAGATGCACGTCAAACACTGGATGCTTGCCAGATGTTGTAATTCCACATCTGTAATGTCCTGTATCATTAGAGGCAAGATTCTCCATTGTAACAGTAAATATTCCCTGGAATGTGTTATCTCTGAATATCATTCTTCCATACAGTTCATTTTGGCCATTTGTATTCACTAAAGATGTGATTTGGTGATCCCGCATGCGGCACAAATACTTTGTGTGTGAACGGTACATTGGTGCATAGTGACAATCGATTGTGACCGCTCTTCCCACAACTCCTCTTACTTTATCTTCTGCCCATAAAGCACCTGAAACTGAGGGAGAAGTTTCTCAGAAAATGCACAGGAAAAATCAAATCAACACAGGGAGATACAAGATTCTAGATCATTTCATGTCATTTACGGTACAAAAGTGTAAAGGAGAACAAAATTATTATCACATTGGATCTGACACAAAAGATAAGAAATGCAATCATAATAATAAAAAATAAAGATATTTTATTTAAAGCTGTCACGGAGTTCTAAGGAATCTGCTACACTGTCAATTGGTACAATTGAATTCCACACGGAATGAGAAGACAATAGCATTGTCACGAGCTTCCAGCTCTTCAGAAGTAATGACCTTTATTAGATTGGAGTCATAATTGTCTCTGCCCACTAATGTCTCAGTGTGTTTCCACATTTCTGAATCAATAGATTACTGATCCAGCCCATTCCAGGCAGGGGAGCACAGGATCAGTGGTAACTTACTGGAGGTGATTATGTGAGTCAGGATCTACCTGAATTTGCAAAGGCAAAATCTGATCTTGGATAGTGAACATGATTTTATGCATGGGAAATCCTCTCTCAAAGATATTTGACTGAGTTATCTTTGAGAGGTGATCAAAGGAACTGATGAGGACAGATCCTTAGAATTTAGTAGTTGAGTTTAGCAAGGCTGATGACCATACCGTACAAGGTCGACTGATCTGCAATGTGAGATCAGCTATCTGGATGGATACTGAATAGGCTTGGTGGAAGGAGTCAGATTGTGGTAGTGGAGTGTTGGTTTTCTGACAACTTCAGACTTTATCACCAGTGGTGTGCCATCGGGATCAGTGCTGTTATTTGTTAACCATTCTCATTTGTCATTAATATTAAAAATTTGGAATGAAAATGCAGATGGCATGATTTCTATGTTATGGATGACACTGTAGTGGAGTGGACAGTGGAATGAGTTGTCTAAGTTTACAAGAGGATATCGAAAATGAGCCGGTGCTCAGCCCCATTACTCAGTGCCAGCAAACTCCCCCACCTGAGCCTGTCCTGTCTGCTTGCATTTGACCCGTCTCCCTCTCTTCTCGGTACTACCATCATAGAAACGTAGAAAACCTACAGCACAATACAGGCTCTTCGGCCCAAAAAGTTGTGCCGAACATGTCCCTCCTATCGAAATTACTAGGCTTACCTACAGCCCTCTATTTTTCTAAGCTCAATGTACCTATCCAGGAGTCTCTTAAAAGTCCCTATCGTATCCACCTCCACCACCGTTTCCAGTAGCCCATTCCACACACTCACCACTCTCTGAGTAAAAAACTTACCCCTGACATCTCCTCTGTACCCATTCCCCAGCACCTTATACCTATGTCCTCTTGTGGCAATCATTTCAGCCCTGGGAAAAAGCCTCTGACTATCCACACGATCAATGCCTCTCATCATCTAATACACTTCTATCAGGTCACCTCTCATCCTCCGTCGCTCCAAGGAGAAAAGGCCGAGTTCACTCAATCTATTCTCAAAAGGCATGCTCCCCAATCCAGGCAACATCCTTGTAAATCTCCTCTGCACCCTTTCTATGGCTTCCACATCCTTCCTGTAGTGAGGCGACCAGAAATAAGCACAGTACTCCAAGCGGGGTCTGACCAGGGTCCTATATAACTGCAACATTGCACGATTTGTCATCTTTTATTTGCACGAAAGAATTATTCGCACGATTTGTCATCTTTATCACATTGGTTGTTTTTCAGTCTTTGTTGTGTGTGGTTTTACATGGATTCTATCGTGTTACTTTGTTTTGTTGGCAAAGGTATGGTGCATAAGTACAGTCTTTATCCCAGGGTAGGGGAGTCGAAAACTAGAGACCCTCAGCTTAAGGAGTGAGGGGAAATTCTTAGCGAGCCTGGAAAGGCAGTGTTTAGCACACAGAGCAGTGTGTGTGTGTGTGTGTGTGTGTGGAAAAAATTGGCAGGGGTAGTGCTAGAAATGGGTACAAATACACCATTTAAAATACATTTGGACCAGTTCATGTACAGGAAAGTTTTAGAAGGATACGAGGGGTGATTGATAAGTTCATGGCCTGAGGTAGAAGGAGTAAATTTTCGGAAACCTAGCAATTTTATTTTTCAACATGGTGCCCTCCTACATTTACACACTTAGCCCAGCAGTCGTGGAGCAAATGGATCCTTCTTTGTAGAAGTTGGCGCCTTGGACTTCCAGAAGTGGTCCACAGCATGTGTGATTTATAAGTTCATGGCCTAATGTAGAAGGAGATGAATTATTAACTTCAAACTTTCTGCATAATCACTCAAAGAGCTGAACTGAATGTGCATGTAATGAGAGCTGTGGACACTTTCTTGAGGTTCAAGATCCATATGCTCCACGACTGCTGGACTAAGTGTTTAAATGTAGGAGGGGACCATGTTGAAAAATGGTTTTCAAGTGCTAGGTTTTATAAAATTGACTCCTTCTACCTTAGGCCACAAATTTATCAATCACCTGTTGTATAGGGCAGTTGCAGGGAAATGCACGAAGCTCAAATGACACTGTGGTCAGCATTTAAGATTTGGGGTGAAGCTTCTCATTCAATAACCTATAACTCTGTAACTCTGCAGCATCCTCTCTAAACTGGAACACACTTTTGAAAGGTTAAATTCAGAATTCTATTTCATTGCATAGATGTGACAGCTTATGGAATAACAGCCAATCAGATTGCACTTCAATGTCAAAATTCAAAGGTCAAAGTACATTTATTATCAAAGAATCATATACAACCAAATACAGCCTTGAGATTCACCTCCTTCCTGGCAACCATAAAAAAAAGAAACCGTTAAAAAAAAACTGTCAAACTGTCCCAAATATGTGCGGAAAAAAGAGCAAATCAAAGTAAGCAAATAACATTTGGAACTGAAATTCATAATACTGAGGCCACAGCAAAGAAGCCAGTCATCACTGTAGTCGATTCATGAGCCCATTAATTGCCAACCAAGGCCTCAGTTCAACAAAAAGACACGTAAACCTTCCTGTGCAGCAAGCTGAATACCAGCCCATCCCTCACCTAGGACTGACAATCCTTTAGTGTTTAAAAGGGATTTGAGGGCTTATTTTCCTTGTTGTAATCATGAAACACAGCAGACATGTTCATAGAAGGAATGGATTTCCTTCTCATGTCTCAAAGTGAGTGAGATTTTTTATTCAACAACCAGAAACTCAGTTTCAGCAGTTAATAATATACCTGGGCTGCTCATATATTCACAAACTAAAGATGACCAAAGACAATGAGACCATAAGACATAGGAGGAGAATTAGGCCATTTGGCCCATATAGTCAGCTCCACTATTCCATCAAGGCTGATTTATTACCCCATTCAATTCCATTCTTGGGATTTCTCCCCATAATCGTTGATGCCTTTCCTAAACAAGAAACTATTAAGTACGCTTTAAATATACCCAATGTCTTGGCCTCAAAAGCCACGTATGGCATTGAATTCCACAGATTCAACACCCTCTGGATACAGAAATTCCTCCTCATCTCTGTTCTAATGTACGGAGTCTGTACATCCTCCATGTGGAATGTATGGGGTCTCCCCGGGTGGTCCTGTTTCCTCCCACAGTCCAAAGACAGACTCATGAAGAGAATTAGCCTTTGCAGATTGCCCTGTGATTAGGTTACAGTTAAAAAAACATAGAAACATAGAAAATAGTTGCAGGAGTAGGCCATCTGGCCCTTCAAGCCTGCACCGCCATTCAGTATGATCATGGCTGATCATCCAACTCAGAACCCTGTACCTGCTTTCTCTCCATACCCCCTGATCCCTTTAGCCGCAAGGGCCATATCTAACTTCCTCTTAAATATAGCCAATAAACTGGCCTCAACTGTTTCCTGTGGCAGAGAATTCCACAGATTCACCACTCTCTGTGTGAAGAAGTTTTTCCTCATCTCGGTCCTAAAAGGCTTCCCCTTTATCCTTAAACCGTGACCCCTCTTTCTGGACTTCCCCAACATCGGAAACAATCTTCCTGCATCTAGCCTGTCCAATCCATTTAGAATTTTATATGTTTCAATAAGATCCCCCCTCAATCTTCTAAATTCCAGTGAGTATAAGCCTAGTCGATCCAGTCTTTCTTCATATGAAAGTCCTGCCATCCCAGGAAACAACCTGGTGAACCTTCTCTGTACTCCCTCTATGGCAAGAATGTCTTTCCTCAGATTAGGGGACCAAAACTGCACACAATATTCTAGGTGCAGTCTCACCAAGGCAGTAGAACCTCCCTGCTTCTGTACTCAAATCCTTTTGCTATGAATGCCAACACACCATTTGCCTTTTTCACCGCCTGCTGTACCTGCATGCCCACCTTCAATGACTGGTGTACAATGACACCCAGGTCTCGTTGCATCTCCCCTTTTCCTAATCAGTTAATTGGGTTTGTCGAGAGTTCCTTCGGTGTTGTGGCCTACAGGGCCGGAAGGACCTACTCTGTACTCTATCAGGAAAGAAATAACATAAAAAGATGTCCTTGCATTCTGAGGCTGATTTTCAGGCATGATTTCCCCATTAGGAAACCATACTTGATCATATACCTCCAAGTACCCAAATTCCTGTTCTTAATAATAGACTCCCACATCTTCCCAACCACTGAAGTCATGCTAACTGGTCGACAATTTTCTTCTTTTTGCCTCCCTCCCTTCTTAAAGAGTGGGGTGATATTTCCAATTTTCCAAAACTTTGAACATTCCGGGGTCTAATTATTCTTAAAAGGTCACCACTAATGCCTCCACAATTTCTTTATATAACTCTTTCAGAAACTTAGGGTGTAGTCCATCTAGTCCAAATGACTCATCTACTTTCAGATCCCTCAGCTTCCCAAGAATGTTCTGCTTAGTAATAGCAATGACACTCACCCCTGCCCCTGAAATTGCTAAATTTCTGTAATTCCCACTAATATTTGCAATATTATAAGTCCTTCCCTTTGCTTTTACGTGAATTAGAAGTTGATATCTAGTCTAGACTTTTCAAAGTGAAGCCAGAGGTACTAATGGAATGTTCTCAATTTGTCCAGATGTGCAAGTCCAACTATGTTTGAGATGCTCCACATCTTCCAGGAGGAAGTGCCTGACTTAACTGTTCTCTGCACTTTATTTCTACCCCATGGAGGCTGCAATGTGTAGCTTCTACAAATGCAAAGAAATTCCTTACCCTCACTAGAAGTATATGAGTAGCTGTAACAGAGTAACAAAAAAAAAACATTCAAATGTATCCTCCCTTGAAACTAAAACTTACTGGTGCCATTGATTTCTGTCACGTAACTGCAGATCTTTCCATTGTTGAAGACTGTCACATTAACCATTCCACTGGATTTTGCTCCAAGCCGATTTGAGGCACTGCAGTAATATTGATGGTGTGTGTGGCTGAAGGATTGACAATGTAGAGTCAGTTCATTGGTATCCGAGATCTTTCGATACCCAGATGAGGTTTGTTCATACCATCTGTACTGAATGGGAAGGGATCCCTGGAAGGACTCACAGGAAACTGACACTGAGCCCCCGAGACGTGAGACATTTGGTGGTGACAGATATCGAACCACAGGAGCAGACACGGGTTCTGTGGGAAAGAATTAAACAATCAGAAACCGAATGAACATCTGAAAATCACAGACTCTTCTGCTACTTTATTAGATAGATAGATAGATAGATAGATAGATACTTTATTCATCCCCATGGGGAAATTCAACTTTTTTCCAATGTCCCATACACTTGTTGTAGCAAAACTAATTACATACAATACTTAACTCAGTAAAGAATATGATATGCATCTAAATCACTATCTCAAAAAGCATTAATAATAGCTTTTAAAAAGTTCTTAAGTCCTGGCGGTAGAATTGTAAAGCCTAATGGCATTGGGGAGTATTGACCTCTTCATCCTGTCTGAGGAGCATTGCATGGATAGTAACCTGTCGCTGAAACTGCTTCTCTGTCTCTGGATGGTGCTATGTAGAGGATGTTCAGAGTTATCCATAATTGACCGTAGCCTACTCAGCGCCCTTCGCTCAGCTACCGATGTTAAACTCTCCAGTACTTTGCCCACGACAGAGCCCGCCTTCCTTACCAGCTTATTAAGACGTGAGGCATCCCTCTTCTTAATGCTTCCTCCCCAACACGCCACCACAAAGAAGAGGGCGCTCTCCACAACTGACCTACAGAACATCTTCAGCATCTCACTACAGACATTGAATGACGCCAACCTTCTTAGGAAGTACAGTCGACTCTGTGCCTTCCTGCACAAGGCATCTGTGTTGGCAGTCCAGTCTAGTTTCTCATCTAACTGTACTCCCAGATACTTGTAGGTCTTAACCTGCTCCACACATTCACATTAGGTACAAATTTTAACCTGATTATTAATGCAAATATCTAATTAGTCAATCAGACCATCAGCAACTCAGCCCGTCAAAGCATGCAGAAAAATTTAACAGTTTCAGTCAATGTTCAGGCCAAATATCAGAATGCGGAAGTAATGTGATCTAAGTGCCTTTGACCATGAAATTATTGCAGGTGCCAGACAGGGTAGTTTAAATATCTAAGGAACTACTAACGTCCTGGGATTTTCACACACAACTGTCTCTAGAGTTTACTGAGAATGGTATGAACAACATGAAACAACATTTACAGAGCAGCAATTCTGTGAACAAAAGTGCCTTTTTAGTGAGAGAGGTCAGAGGAGAATGGCCAGACGGGGTCATGCTGACAGAAAGGTGACAGGAATTCAAATCACCATACGTTATGACAGCTTTGTGCTGAAGAGCATCTGAAAGATCAACACGTCAAACCTCGAAGTGGATGGGCCACAGACGCAAAAGACCATGAACATACACTCAGTGGCCACTCTATTATGTACAGGAGGTTTAAAGGCAGCAGCTTGTGAGGTATCCGTCACATGTTTGGTGGCTTTCAGGAGAGAATGAAATTGTAACTGGGTTCAGTGACCTGCTGTATAGAGAGAAACATTTGGCACTGATATGAATGCAGAGATAGTGAGGGGTGGACAGGGTCTGGATAAAGATCATGAGACACTTACTTTATGGAAGGCACAAAGTCAATCCCTGAGAAACCTACCATCAGATACTTGTAGATGTACGTTAAACATCGGATCATAACCTGGTGTTGAAATTCCACAGCTGTACCATCCTGTATCTCCAGAGCGAAGATCCTCCATAGTAACAGTAAATATTCCCCGTTCCGGGTTATCTGTGATTGACACTTGTCCACTCCGTCCGTGTTGCCCTTTTGTTTCCACTAAAACTGAACATTCGCGAGTCCATCCATGGCACCAATACTTTGTGTGTGAGTGGTACTTTGCTCCATAGTGACAATCAATTGTGATCGCTCTTCCCACAACTCCTCTTACATTTTCCTCTGCCCACAATGCACCTGAAACTGAGGGAGGCATTTTCAGATTTGAGGAAAAAGGAACAACTAATGCAAACAAATATTTTTGAACATGACGGTGAAAACAGGTGCAGGTCATGCTCAGCATGTTGTCCATGACACCACAGCCAATGATTTTGGTGTGAAGTGCATTCAGTGCTGTTACTGTGTCAGTGCTCTCTCCCCTGTGTCAGTACATTGTGGGTTCACTTCCCACTCCAGAGTCCTGAGCAGAAACCCAGGACTGACCTTCCACTGCAGTACTGAGAGAGAGCGGCAGTGTTGAACTTCCAGCTACTTCACATTATGCTGCCTCTGAAATGTCCACAAAGATCCCAGATATTGTGTGTGTGTGTGTGTGTGTGTGTGTGTGTGTGTGTGTGTGTGTGTGTGTGTGTGTGTGTGTGTGTGTGTGTGTGTGTGTGTGTGTGCGTGTGTGTGTGTGTGTGTTCAGACAAGTTTATAAACTGCAGAAACAGACCCCTCATGATGTCTGAAACTGTGTTCTCTGGATCTGAAGCAAATTGTAAATAATGTACCTATCAAGTATTTTTATGTGTAGTTAGAAGGTGGTGCAACAGTGGTCATTGGTACTTTAGTGTCTAGAGATCCAGGTGTGATTCAAATAACTTTTGGGATACTTTGAGAGCTAAAATACAATTTATTATTTCTGGAATTGAACAAAAAAAGCACATATCAATAATGACAATGATGAACTGCCAGATTGTCAAAATCCCATCTGGATTGGAAAGGCTTTTAGGGAGAGAAATCTCTCATCCCTACCACCCTGGTTTACTTTGACTCCAGATCTGGTAACGTTCTCTGCTAACTGAACCACTGGACTGGCCCAGGAAGAACTCTTATGTCGAATGGAACAGTGATCCCTGCAGAGTGATATCAGATTCCAACAGTGGTAGATCTGATGTTCTCGCTTAACAGGTTCCAGGAGATTTCTCCACGTGGACATATTCTCCCCACACCTGACTCTACACTATTCCTCTTTTCTCTTTATCTGCTTCTACCTCTCACCCACCTCCAAACACTATCCCTTTTCCACCCCATTCCATTTACCTGTTGTGCTTCACCATTCCTCAGCACCGACTAGCTTGAGGACACAGTTCCACACCTCCCCTTCTCCTATCTACACCTTCTCCCTCTCCACTCACACATGACGCAGGGTCCTGACCCAAACCGTTGACATTTTTCCTCCCTCTGACAGATGCTGCTTGACCCACTGAGTTCCTCCAGGAGTGTACTCTCAACTCCAGTTTCCGACATCTTTGTATCTACAGGCATTCAAGCACTGATATGAAAACATTGTACGACCCCAATCCAAAACTGATTATGCAGTTGTTCAGTGCTGTCTGTAACTCACCAGGTAGGAAACCAATCAGAAGAATCAATGTCCACAGCATTTTATTCACAGAGACACAGTCAGGATCTGTCTGTCCTCAGAGAGAAATGACTGAAATAAGAATAAGGAAGAAGGCAGCAGGAAGTTTGATCAACAGAACTACAGTAACACAATTGGTGTGTGGTACGTGACAATCTGAAAAGTTCTTTGTTATATTTAGCAGGACAGGAACATTTAAACAATCCTCAAAGACTGAATGAAATGCTGAGATGTGTTAAAGTATTATACACGAGCAACAGCAAATGTTCTAATCTGAAGTCAAAATAAACAACTGGAGCTGTCCAGAAGCAAGGAATTAATCTGAAATGTTGACCGCTTGACTCCGGAAGTTCAATTTATTTTCTGCTTGATTGATAATGTTAGCTGTTGTGTGGCACTAAGGAAAGTGTTCATGGTGAAAAGTTAATGATGGAAAGAGAAAGAGCCTATGTTGAGTGTTGTGGGAGTGAGTAGAAAGTTTGATGGCTCTGGGCCTGTACTCACTAACGAATAGAAAAATGAGGGGGAGATGGGGAATCACAATCAAACCTATTGAATATTGAAAGGACAAGAGAGAGTGGCAGTTGAAAGGATGTTCCCTGTGATGGGGAGTTCTAGGATCAGAGGACAGTGTCTCTGAGTACATGCACATTCTTTTAGAACAGAGATGAGGGAAAATTGTTTTAGCTGGAGGGTGGTGAATCTGTCAAATTCACTACCACAGATGGCTCTGGAGGCCAATTCACTGGATACATTTAAAGTGGAGATTGTTAAGTTCTTGAATATTAAGGGCATCAAAGATCAAGGGGAGAAGCAGGAGAGTAAGGTTGAGAAAGACAATGAAAGACCTCGTAAAGATAAGAAAATCTGCTAAAAAAAACGCTGTCATGACAGCTTCCCGATAACTCCACTTGGAGTTAAGGATTTTCTTCTTCTTCTGCTCAATTATGTATTCAATTGAACTGCAACTGCTAAGTTAATAAATTTCACAACACATGCCGGTGATAATAAACCTGATTTTCATTCTGATTCTGATAATTCAATCAAATCTGTTTTGGGGAACTTGATGGGGAGGAGGGAGCGAAGTAGGAAATAGGTGTGATGTTGAAGGGACTTTTAATGCAAACTCAGCATACAGTACTTCACATCATTCCCTCTCCTCTCTGAAAGCTGTGTCTGCTCTTTGAAGGAAACTTTAAAGATCACCTCCGCTGAATTCTGTTCCATCTGTTGGTGCAATTTCAAGAGATCTGATGGAATTGCACTTTGATGTGAGGGGAAACCAAGTGAATGGGATTACACAGTCACAATGGAGTAAAATACATGTCAGATCTGTTCTTAAACCAAATCAACTCCATTTTGACAGGAAATTATCTGTGTTAAGTAGGCGACCCTTGCAGTCTCTATTTCTCATAGAATCATAAGGCACAGTAAATGTACACGTCCCACTTGTCCAAGGAGAAGATATTTCTATCTTACCTAGCTCAGCTCCATGGTCTCCCTTTCCCCTAACCCTAGATACCTTTGCTCAGACTCCCAGTCTCTAGCATCACAGTATCCCTGTACACCAGGTTAGATCTTTCCATGTCAGTTGAAGAGTGATCTATCCAGATTCATGCTGTGCGATTCCCTGGGACAGATGAAGTCTGAGGAGATTATCAATACAAGGGATAACAATTCTCACGTGTCACACATGTTGGAGAAGTCATACAGAATCAGAATCCAAATTAGTTTTAATATCACCGACGTACCGTATGTCGTGAAATTAACCATAGCAGTCCTAAACGGGAATATTCGATGATTACCATTGGAGCTCTACACAGAATCACCACTTATCGGCGCCATCTTGAATTTAAGCTGAACGATGTTAATTGTTTAACTTTAACTTCATTTTAAACACTCGAAAATCTGCAGACACTAGAAATCCAAATCGACTAACAGAAAGTGCTGAAGGGAACTCAGCAGGTCAGGCAGCATCTGTGGAAATTAATAGATCGTTGACATTTCGGTCTGAGACTCTTATTCAGGTCTGAGAAGGAAGTTGGAAGCTGTCTGAATAAAAAGATGGGGGAGAGGAGGAAGGCTATCTGGAAGGTGATCGGTGAAGCCAGGTGGATGGGAATGGTGGTACAGGCTGTAAAAGAAGGAATCTGATAGGAGGGTAGGGTGAACCAAAGGAGAAATGGAAGGAAAAGGAGACACAGGGGAAGTAAAAGACAAGAAAGAAGAGAAAAATGGCCTCAATCCAAAGTGTCAAATATCTATTCATTTTCATAGATTCTGCCTGATCTGCTGTGTTCCTCCAGTACTTTGTGTGTGTTGCTTTTGATTTCATTGTAGTGTGAGGGTTGAGGTGATGCATGAATGTGGCTGATTTATATTTTCCTGAATTTTTGTTGCTGACTTTACAATTGTTTATAAACAGTTAATTTCATATTGCATATAAAGAGATAAATGATAAAATAATTCAGTATAGATGGAGAGCTTTTGTAATTTTGGTTTTATTACATTTATTTTAGGGGAAAACAGTGCAGTATATTAGCTGTGAATGATATCTGCTTAAGTTCAGTACATTGCAAAGTATGAGTGCTGACTCCATTGCATCAATCGCTGCTGTTATCTGTGTGAAGTTCACCCACACTGAAGGATGTCATCAGAACTTCTGTTTTCTTTAATTGTCTTACCAAACAGAATATAGAGAAGTAACAAAAGATGCTACACCCTGTCAGAAGTTCTGGTCTCTTCCTGCATTGCCCCATCACTTCTTTGAAAGCTTCTCAACAGCCATGGTTCAATATACTGATGAGAACAAGTGCAGAGATACAAAACATCTTCAGCAAAGCGTTTCTGTTTCAGCAACTAGATCACTGAACAACAATAACAATGTGGTAAAGAAAAGTGAAAAGGCCACTGAACCATTGTGTTTAAACCTGATCCCAATGCTGTGCAAACCTGTAAGTACAATGATGGGATTGTAAAACGTTTTCTGTTCTGTTGTTGAGAAATCATACAGACACTGCAGCTTTATGTGGTATTGGTCAGACTGCATGTGGAATATGGTGCACAGTTCCGGGCCCCTGATCTTTGAAAGGATGTGCTATAATTGGAGAGGGTTCAGTGGAGGTTCCTGAGAACAATCTGAGGAATGAAAGGGTTAATGTATGAAGAACATCTGATGGCTCTGGGTCTGTATTTGCTGGAGTTTAGAAGAATGGGTTTGGTACAGTGGGGTTTCTCATTGAAACCTCTTGAATAGTGAAGGGCCTAGAACCAGGATGAGTGTATGTGGAGAGGATGGGGATCTCATAAAAAACATTTAGAATGCTAAAAGGTCTGAACAGATTAGATATGGCTAAGTTACTTCACATGGTAGGAGATTCTAGGACAAGAGGGCATGATTTCAGGATTGAAGGATGTCCTTTTAGAACTGAGATGTGGAGAAATTACTTTAGTCAGAGGGTGGTAAATCTGTGGAATTTGTTGCCACAAATAGCTGTGGAGGCCACGTCATTGGGTGTAATTAAGGCAGAGTTAGATAGATTCTGTATGAGTCAGGGCATCAAAGTGTATGGGGTGAAGGCAGGGGAGTGGGGATGACTGGAAGAAATGGATCAGTCCATAATTGAATGGCAGAGCTGACTCGATGGGCCGAACGTACTACTTCTGCCTCTATATCTTATATCTTATGATCAGTGTCAAAAAGCCAAATTAAATCCACTGTTATTCAATGTTGTAAAACAATAAAACATGAAAACTTCCAATGGGGGAGAAAACTTTTTGTGGGCTCTGTACATGTACTGTATGTGTCTAAGAATCTCTAAAAGTCCCTGTTTCTATCAGCCTCTACCACCATGTCTGCAGTGTATTCCACGGACACACTACTCTTGTGTCAAAAAAACACTTGCCTCTTACGTCTCCCTGAAACTTTCTTCTGCTCACCTGAAATGGATGTCCTCTGGTATTGATCATTGTCACCATGAGAAAGAGTTGCTGGCTGTCCACTCAATCCATGCCCTGTACTCCATAATACAATGATCGAACCAGTGTTTTACCAAGCTGTAACATTATGTCGTGGTTCTTGAACTCAGTCCCCTAATCTACTGAAGTCCAGCCCATCCTACACCTTTTTAACACCCTTTCAAATTGTACAGCAATTTTGGGGAATTTGCAGACTTGGAACCGAATATCACTCTGGACCTCCACATTGTTAATATTTCTGCATTAAACTTGTAATCTGCATTCAAGTTTGATCACCCAAAGTGTAGAACTTCACATTTTTCAGGGTTAAACTCCATCTACCATTTCACCTCCAAGCACTTCAACCTTTCTATGTCCTCTTGTAACTTACAAAAACCTTCTCTACAAACCAACACACCGACAATCTTTGTGTCATGTGTAAACATATGTACATACTTTGGACTTTTGAATTAAGTAACATTACCAAGGCTTGTTCAGATGTAGAAGTGTCCATAAGTCAGGAATTCATAACCTAGGACGGAACTGTATCATCTTTTATCTTACAGGTCATTGCACTGACCGGATCAGCTTTCAATTCTGACAGTCTTCCACTTTTTATTCAGATTTGAGGAGGGGTCCCTGACCTGAAACTGGGTTCAGTGAAGGGACTTGGCCCAAAACATCAATTGCTTATTCCTTCCTGTAGATGCTGCCTGATCTGCTGAGTTCCCTCAATACTCATGTGTGTTCAATCAGCATTTAGGAGTGAGATGGAAAATCTGGCTGAATGGTATCACAACAACCATCTCTCACTGAGCATCAGCAAAACCAAAGAGCTGATTATTGACTGCAGTATGAGGTATCCAAAGGTCCATGACCCAGCACTCAACAGAGGATCAGAGGTGGAAAGGGTCAGTAACTTTAAATTCCTTGCTGTTATCATTTTAGAGGATCTGTCCTGGGTCCAGCTTGTAATTGTCATTACAAAGAAAGTACAACAGCACATTATTTACTTAAAAGTTTTCAAAATCAAACTGTCATCAGAAACTTTGGCAAAGTTATATATATGCACAGTAGAGAGTATTCTTACTGGTTGCATCATGGCATGGTATGGAAACACTAATGCCTTTGAATGGAAAAACCTACAAAAGGTAGTGGACACAGCTTAGTCCCCACAGATATGCCCTGCACACTGTTAAGTACATTATCACCCTAAAAACATCATGAATCTCATGGTAGTATATGGTGACATGAATGTATTTAATAATAAATTTACTTTGACTTTGACTAATGCAGCAGTTTGTCAAAGGCCTTCTGAAAATCCAAGTAAACAACATCCACTGACGGAGAAACTCTCCTTTCTCTATCCAGCCTGTTAATTCCTTAAAGAATTCCAATAGATTTGGTAGGGTAGATTTCTCCTTAAGGAAATCATGCTGACTTAGGCCTATTTTATCATAAGTTTCCAAGTACTCTGAAACCTCATCATTAATTATAGACTCTAACATCTTAACAACCACTGCAATCAGGCTAATTGGCCTGTAATTTCCTGCCTTTTGTCTTCCTCCCGTAAAAACATGAGTGACATTTATAAATTTCCAGTTCCCTGGAACTATACTTGCAAAATCATTACACATGCTTCCAGAATCTCTTCAGTTACCTCAATCAGAACCATGGGTGCAGTCCAGGTAACTGACCCTGTTTCACAATGTCCTCCCCTCCTATTTACTCTATCTTCCCTCTCCACTCACACTCAATGCAAAGTCTCAAACCAAACCGTCGACAATTACCATCATGCTGACAGACGCTGCATGGCCTGCTGAGTTCCTCCAGCTTTCTCTGAACTCCAGATTCTGACGTATTTAGTGTCTACACATATTCAAGCACTGTTCTGGATACAAAGTAAGACCCCCAAGCAAACATGGATTATGAAAATGTCCCATGCTGGACATCACTCACCAGGTAGGAAACTAATTAGAAGAATCGAAATCCACATTGATTTATTCACGAGGCTGATCAGTACTTCACAGAGAATAATCACTGTCAAAAAATAATAAGGAAGAAGAGGGCAGGAAGTATAATCGGAAACCACAGGGAGCTAACTTAGGATGACATGCGATCATATGACAAGCAACAAACAGAAAATTCTGGAGGAACTAAGCAGGTCAGGCAGCTTCTATGTAAATGAACACAGAGTTGACATTTCGGACTGTGATCCTTTATCAGGACTGAAGAGGAAAGCGGAAGACAGCAGAATAAGAAGGGGGGGTTGGGTGGTAAGGGGATGCAGGCTAGCTGGAAGGAGATCAGTAAAGCCAAGTGAGCGGGTAAGGTAAAGGGCTGGAGAGGAAGGAATCTCATAGGGGAGGAAGGTGGACCATTGGAAAAAGGGAAGGAGGCAGACAACCAGGTGGAAGTGAAAAGTAGGTCGGTTGAGTTAACAGCCCAGATTAACAAAAGCTCATAATTATATCTGAAGAAATAAAAGACAATTCCCAACAAATTGAATTGTGAGACATCAGCAACAGTAGATGTTTGAATCTGGAGCAAAAATAAACTGCTGGAGGTGTCATGAAGCAGGGGCTTAATCTGAAATGTTGACCACTCTGCATCTGCAGATGCTCTCTGACTCCCTAAGTTCCTCCAGAAGCTTTTTTTCTTGCTTGAGATAAAATGTCAGCTGTGATGAGTCATCGAGTAACGGCTTCATGGAAAAAGTTTACTGATGATGAGAAAAGAATGACAGAAAGTGAAAAGCAGGGCTTAAGAAGTTCAATTGTAGCTCAGATCAAATACCAGAATGGGAAGAAAAGTGATTTAAGTGACTTTACTGTGGAATGAATATCGGTGCCAGATGGAGTAATTTGAGTATCTCAGAAACTGCTGAACCCCTGGAATTTGCACACGCTACAGTCTCTAAAGTTTACAGAGAATGGTGCAAAAAATAATAAAGAAATAAATCTTGTGAGCAGTGGTTCTCTGGATGAACATTCCTTGTTAATAGGAAGGTCAGAGGAGAATGTCAGACTATTTCAAGTTGACAGGAAGGGACAGTATCTCCAAGAAAATGCATTACAATAGTGGTGTGAAGAAGAGCATCTCTGAACACATAACACATCGAGCCTTTAAGTGGATGGGCTACAGTAACTGAAGACCACAAACATACAACCAGTGGCACTTAATCAAGTACCTCCTGTTGAGTTTATGTTGAGTGTTACTTTGGGTGTGAGAGGAATAGACCCTCCACTTCCCCCTTCTGTTTTCAATAGCACAGGGGACTTAAAATAAACCCATAGCTGTAGCAATTGATGCAGAGTTCGTTCACAGAGGCAGAGGGAAATGTCTGAGTGTCTCTGAGCCTGTAACATTGAACAATCATGTTAGCAATGACAAATTAGTTCAATGTTCAAATTTAGAAGAATAAGAGTGGGTACATATTTAAGGCAATTTATACTTTTATACAAGAATGTCTAAATCAAATAAAATAAATGGATACAATTACCTCCCCCATGTGGCTGGTTTCTCCTGCTGATCCCTCTATCCTTGTACTGATAATGGATTCCCATCAAAAATGGGTTCGTCGGCAGTCCGCATGAGTGGTCACAAGGTAAACGTCAATTCTGCTTCTACACAGTTGGCTAAAATTTTTATGATGAACGTCAGTAATGTTCTTCACTTGCTGCAAACTAGAGTCATGGAGTCAGAGTGTGAAGCATGGAATCTCTCTGTTTGTACAAATCATGATGGCCAGTCACCTGCCTGCATTTTGTATTGGCTAGAGTAGTTAACAAAATGTATATCAGGCTTATGGTTTGCTAACAGAACATGAAAAAAGGAAGAAGTTGCTTGTTTCTGCTGCTTATAATTTCATAAACTTCTCTCTGATGCCTCCTCATTCTCCAGAGAAAACAAACCCCATTTGTTCAATCTCTCCATACAGCGTATACGCTCTAATCTGGAAAATAAGCAGGTGAACCTCTTCTGCAGCCTGCCTCTGAGGAAAGAGCAGAGCAGGAAACAGGTGTGCTGTGGAAAGGGCTTTTCATGCAAACTCAGCATGCAATACTTGGCTTCGTTCCCACTGAAGGTTGTGTCAGTTCCTTGAGGCAACTTTAAAACTTAACAATCATGTGACAGCAACTCAGTGCATAAAAGCAGGCAGACATGGTTAAAATGTTCTGTTATTCAGATTAAATATCCGAATGGGGATGAGATGTGATCTAAATGACTTTGACCGTGGAATATTTATTGGTGTCAGACAGGGTTGTTTGAGTATCTCAGAAAATGCTGATGTCCTGGAATTTTCAACACACAGCATTTTCTAGAATTTTCAGAGAATGGTGCAAAAAAGCTAAAAATAAAGCATAGGACTGGCAGTTCAGTGGACAAGAACAGCATGTTAAAGGGAGAGGTCTGAGGAGACCAGCAGACTGGTTCAAGCTGCGAGGAATGTGACATTAATTCAAATAGCCATACATTACAACAGTAGTGAGTAGGAGAGCACCTCTGCATGCACAACAAATCAAACCACGAAATGGATCGGCTTTAGCATCAGAAAACTACAAATATACACTCATATGCACCCTGAAGTGCTTTTTGATGTCCAATGATAGGGTCAGGCCCCATTTTGAGGCAATCCTTCCCTAAGAGTATTGACAAGCTCAGGTTTAACAGGTCTGGATCCATCGGTGGGGCAACTGCATCTGGAAGTATCTGTGGCTAATCAACACTCATGAGATAACCGTGACCTGAAGAACCTCAAAACCAACTCTGGTTACATTGCATCACTTCCTCACATACCAGGTAAAGGATATTATGTCACCTGCTCATTTGTACCTGATTTGGAGTGAGTAATCTATGTTTTCTGACTTCTTGATTACAACAATAGAGTTCCCCTTATGTCATTTTCAAATCAGATGATTTATTGTACAATCATGGGTTACAGTCACAGATCTGCTTTGAGATACACGACATCTCCTGTTTGGAATTTCACACCCCTTTGATCGATACAAGCTGCAAGAAGTTGTGCATCAGTCATTTTATTCAGCTCCCTATATTACTTTCAATTGCTCTTTGTCTTTTAACACCCTTGCACAGTGACATCAATTGTACCCACATTGAATAATTCTTGTGTAGCAGTATTTCTGAATACAGAAACAAAATAGGAGTGGAGTGTTCAATTGTAGCGGCTTCTATGAGCTCAACCAAATGTGTTATTGTCCATTTTAAATGTAGTTTTTACAATCACCAGACCCTGCTGGACATTAATTATTTAAAAGTATTGCAGGCCTACCCCGCCAGTGAGCTGCTCATTGGTGCAGAAACTGACGGAGCAGGACTCGGTGCTGACCGTGATGCTGCCTGTGTCAGAGAGGCTTTGGTGCGCAAGGAAGGAGTGCATTCTATTAGCAACTGATTGGCTTAGTCCCTTTCCTTGTGATTGCTTGAACTTGTTGGACATTGTTACTGTGAAATTCGGTGACTCGGAGTCACTGATGTATTGAGGGATGGCAGGGGAGTTGCACGGCCTCGGCTGCTATGAGGACTAGATCTCGAGTCATGGTGTTGCCTGTTTACAGCCACACAGGAGAGAGGCATCAGAGTCAGTGTGCTCCACCAGAGGTGGCGTAGTGCAGCATTGAAGCTGGAATCGGTGCTGCCCCCCCAGTGTTTGCTTGACAGAAGACAAGTCATATTGTATTAAATTACAAATTTCTGCAACATTCATGGACTCATGAACTTGGACTATATTTTGTTTGCGTACCCGTATTTTTCTGATAACATATGTGTTTGCTGTCTTATTTGTATTATATGTGCTTTGTGCGACTTTTTTTTTCTTTTCCAATCTTTTTATTATTATTATTAATATCAACATAATAAGATTAATACATAGATAATGGGATTACAAACATACAAATTTAAACTGAACATGAAAGGAAACATAAGCAATAGTTACAATATAAATGAGTCTTCCCAAATCATGGACGATACAAGTAACATATAAACAAAGCAAAACTAGGTATAGCATAATATATATTTTTTAAAAAAACAACAGAAAAGAGAAAAAGAAAAAAAATTATGCTAGAAAAACTAATCTAACAACCTAATAACTAATAAGGAAAAAAACGAAAAAAGAAAAAAAAGTGAAAAAAGGGCTGTTTATAATATCTAACAAAAATACAAAATCATCAGTGTCGTCAACTCTGATCCTCTCAACATATGTAAAATCAAAACTGGAAAAACAAATAGGCTTGGAACAACAGGGTCACATTACATCATATGAAAATATTGAATAAATGGTCTCCATATCTTTTCATGATCTATTTCCCATGAATGCATTTCAGTTCAAAACAAAACCCCTTATTGATAACATCAGTTTATGAAGAGGCATCTAAATTGATTATCATTCATTGGTTATTAGAATTAACAACATTTGCAGGCATTTGAATCCATAGAACAAAGTTTAACAGTGTAAAAGAGTATTAATCAATTCACAGGTGTGCATGGGTTAAAATATTTGATGACATGATGAAGGAAACATCGGGAAAACTGCTGTAATATTGATACCAATGAAGGTAACATATTGAAGAAGGGATTCAAAAATCAAAATCGCTGTCTTGAAGGATGACTACATTGCCTTGTTTTTTTTAATCTTCATGCAGTCAACAGTTTAATTCTCACTGCACTAAGTGTGGGGAAACACAAATATTTAATCTTGATGCAAAATTCCAGCACAGTCAGTGTAATTTGGGAGACTTCATTTTACCTCCTGGATCACCAGGCTGTGAGGATCAGATTCATCACGTCTCTGCAAAAGGCAATGGTCAACCCATCAGATTCTTCGACAATAGGATCTCTGCTTTAGTTCACACAGTCACTCACAATGAAGTTCTGTCTGAAGCAAGCATGTCATACATTCACATCAAGCATTTTACACACAAGAGGCCATGTCAAAGCTGAGCCATATTATTTGCATTAAGCTTGGTTTGACCATAGGATAAGAAAGGATTCGTCTATTTAAATGATTTCCTTCAAATGATCAGTATATTGGAGGGCGATTCCACTGATGACCATAAGCCTACCTTAGTTTCTCTTGTGAACCACATGACTGAAATCGTGCTGATCATCAGGAGAGCGAAGAGCAGCCAACGACCCACCTTCCACATCATGAAACTGGGCAAAGGGGAAGAGATATAGAATCAGTGCGAGGAAATGAGGTGGCTTTGTGTTTGAAACATTTGCCTTCTGTTTCAACTGTAATCTCAGTGGAGTGGAGTGAAATAAAGCAGCTGAGCCACAGGAGTTCAATCAGGTGATTAAACTAGTTTTGATTGAGAGAGAAAAAAAAACTTCTGAATATCAGTTACAGACCTAATTACTGGGACATGGCTGCAGAAAAATGAGGATTGTGAATCAGAAATTGCAAAGAGAAAATAAATTTCAGAAAGGAAGAGTAGGAAGTTGTGAAGTGCAGAGGTGCTACGATGATAGAGAAAAAAATTGAAAGAAGTGGACACTGCCGTAAGGAAGGCAGTGATAGAGTCTATGTGGATAGAGGTGAAAGATAATAAATGATGCATGACTCATGGTGAAAGAGAGAAGGGACATGAAATATGCAGACAAATTAGAATGATTGATATAGGGTGGTGGAGAGGAGATAAGTCTCAACCAAAGGAGGAGTAAAGCTTTCCTTCCCTCTGCTAGTCTGCAGGTCACCTTTGGGTAAGGTGTAGTATCTGCTTAGATTCCAAGTGTGGGTCACGTGAAGCCGTGGGAGCAGATGGTGAATGGTCATATGAGCAGCTGTTTATATGACCACAGATGTCAGGCAAGCAATTTCTGAAGATTATTGATAATGGCTGGGGTCACCTAAGGCACTGCCCAGAAGTCGTCAATAGCCAGCCTCCTCTGTCGATAAATTTGCCAAGAACAATCATGGAGATGGAAGGACCATGATCACCCACATCATACAACACTCCACATAACAAATGAATGAATATAGAAATGAGAAAATGGTGATCAGGAAAACATTCATTATTCTCTGGACTAGTGTTTGTGTGGGGTTGGAGGAATTATGTTCAACAATTCCAAAACACATCTAAAAGTCAATAAGAAACTTTGCAAATTGAAACAACTGCAGGATAAACCAACCAGAACATGCATGAAAAGCAAAAAAGATGTGAGAACAATCAAATGCACTTGATCATGATGAAAAAAATCATCATGAAAAAAATTTAATGCATCAGAGATAAACAGATATTGAAAGGTTCTGCATAGAGATTTGGGAGATAAAGTGTGCAAGAAGAAGAGAGAGGACTCAAAATACTTGATCTCAAGGAAGAGAAAGCATAATATCAGAAAGGGCCAATCATAGCACCAGCAATGAGAACATTGTACCTTTCAGCAAAACTGGATCAAGTGGTTTACCTTGCAGTTGATACTGTTGTAAATGTTTCACATGAATATTCACATCCTGTTGAGGCAAGAAAAGAAAATTCAGTCTCACATGTTTTCCAAGTGCAGGAGTACGTGATTCACAGGTGGAAACTTGTGCCTCGAGTAAAGGGCTGATTGGTTACATGGAGGTGAGTAATTTTTGTTTATGTGCATATCTGTACTCAGACATCGCTGGGGAAGTTATGGGACTTGAACTGGTGGGATTGCAAACCCTATTTAATCCCGTACGAACAGAAGTGAAAGTCCGGCCAGACCACAGACATCTGCCAGCTCTGGGACGCCTGTTGTTGGGATTGCAGCAACCACGGGAGGAATAACTCCAGCTCTGTACTGAGTGTATGCTGAGATATTGGACCAAGTACACTTGTTGACACAACAGCATCTTGCTTCTGTTCTCAATGACAAGACAACTGGTTTACCACAAAATGCTGGAGGAACTCAGTAGGTCAGGCTCTATCAGGAGAAATGAATAAACAGTTGACATTTCAAGCTGAGACCTTTTCTGATGAGGAGTCTCAACCTGAGATATTGACTGTTTATTCCTTTCCATAGACGCTGCCTGACCTACTGATTTCCTCTACAATTTTGGAAATGTTGGTCTTGCTGTCCAGCATCTGTCGAATCTCTTCTGTCTGATCCTGTTCTAATAGTGGGCAGACAAATGTTGTTGTACATCAGAGAGTTATACAGTATGGGAACAGGTCCATCAGCTCAACTCAGTCACACTGACCCACCTGAACTAGTCCCACCCACTTGCATTTTCTCCATATTCCTTTTCAATACCTGAGCTAGTGTAGAAGTCTTCATCATTTTTGCTGTACCCACTTCTATCACTTCCTCTAGCAGCTCATTCTATATACACGCCACCCTCTGTGTGAAAAACATCCTCCTTAGGCTCTTGTTATATCCTTCTCCTCTCTTCCTCTACCTTTAGACTAAAAAGGCATATCTCTGCCACTATAGAAAATAATACAGTGACTATTCACATTATCAACTCCACCTCGTGAATTTCTATACCTCAATAAGCTCAAACCCTCAGCATCCTACCCTCCATGGAAAACAAATCAGCCTATCCAGCCTCTCCTACTAACTGAACACATACAGTCCTGGTAACACATTTTTGTAATCTTACCAGCTCAAGCTTCCTACTGCTTGGAGACCAGATCTGCACAAAATTCTCCAATTGTAGCCCCACCAGTGACTTGTACAGCTGTAATATGATGTGCTAACTATCTTTCTCTATCCTCTAAACAATTAAGGATAGTGTGCCAAATGACTTTTTCACCACCATGTTTAATTCTGTCATCACTTTTGAAGAGCTTTGTACTTTTGACACTTCGATCTCATTGTTTTTACAACACTCCGCAGGACCTGCCATTTACTGTGTAACTCCGCCCTCGCTTAAGTTCTGAAAAGTAATGCTTCACTATTGTCCAGGTTAAATTCCCCATCCATTTCCCAGCCTACTTTTCCTGTTGAAAAATGCTGTTGTTTTATTAGATAAGTTTCCTCATAATTTTCATTTCACCTACTAATTACTAACCTGCCTGTTACCTTCTTATCCAAATTGCTAACATAGATAACAAGCAACAGTGGCCCCAGCAGTGATCACGGCAGCACACCACTGCTCACAGGCCTCCAGTATGAAAAACAACCCTCCAGCACGACTTTCTGATTCCTATCACTAATCCAGTTTTGCATGTGAAGGACTGGTTCCTCTGTGAAAATGTTGTACAACACAGGGACCTGGTAGTACAAATGCATAATTCCCGGGAAGTGAGGACACAGAGACTGGGTGGTGAAGAAGACGCTTGACTTGCTTACGTTTATCCATCAAGACAATGACTTCAGGAGTCATGACGTCTCTTTACATTTTACAAAAGACCAGTGTGACTGCAATTGGTATAGTGTGTGTAGTTCTGGGACCTGGTGTGCCTTGGGTGTAGTGAAGCTGGAAAAGATACAGAAAAAATTGGCAAGGTTGTTACAGATACTGGAGAGCTTTTATGTATAAAAAGAGCCCCAGATAGGCCAGGGAGTTTTTCCCTTGAGTGTACAAGGCTGAGGGGTAACCTTACAGAGATTTATACATTTATAAATGGCATAAATAAGGTGGGAATGGTCAGACATTTTTCCCAGTATATGGAAGCAGAGGTTTAAAGTAAAAGGGGAAAGATTTAAAAGGAATCTGAAAGACAACTTTTTCACAGAGGGTGGTTTATGGAACAAACTACCTGTTGCAATAGAGCACAACATTAAAAAGACATTTGTATAGTTGCATTGACAGGAAAGGTTTCTGTACATATAAACCAATGTAGAGCAGCAGGACTAACTCAGGTAGATAATTTGTTGGGTAAGTTGGAGCAAAAGGCCTCCCTCGATGCTGTATAGCTCCATGATTCTAAGGTAGGAAGACAAAAAATGAGTGTCAGATTCCCAGCATCATAACATGCATTCTTGGCAAAATGCTGGAGTCTGTAATGAAGGAATTAATATCTAGTTATTTAGAGCAATTAAATCTAAGCAAATGAAGTCAAAATGGTTTCCTGAAGAATAATTTATCTTTGAAGCATTTATTAGTCTTCATGGTATTTGAAGTGTATAAGCATGGATTAAAAACCACCTATTAAATTAGTCAGCCCTGTGAAAGGCAACTCCAGAGTGCATTTGCCATACAGGTAGCTGTTACTTGGTGATCTTGGCAGGCCCATCCACTTCTTACTGAAGGAGCTAACTGTCCTCTCCATCTTTTCAACGTGAGTGATGGGGCTTCATACAGAGTCAGTGGTCACAACACCCGAGGGAGCAATCCGAACTGAAGGCACCAGAGCCTGAAGGTTCCTGGCCGCAAGGTCTTATCGATGGCTTTAAGCCCTTTGATGATTTCTTTTTTCAGCAGTTTCACTTGATTAGTATCACTGAGGTTTACATTGTACCAATGCCCCAAACTTTTAACTAGCATTTCTGACACAGGAGGGATTACTTTCCCATCCACCTGGAACATGTAGTCAACCAGCCTTCCCTTAGCTATAGAAATGCACCGAGGCTTCTTTCTTTTAATCATCATTTGGGCCCACGATGTTTGAATGGAGCTTTCCAAACAACCATTTGGTACGTGGAATGGTAGTTGTCAGGATGGTTAAATCATCCATAAGTGCCTGGATTGGTGGTAGGCATAGTCCTGACTTCAGTTGTTCTCCTCCTACTATCCATTTAGAAGTTCTAATCATTACTTCCAGTGCCATGGTATAGGCCAGTGGAAAACTGGTGCAACCTGCCATTATGCCTATCTACCCAAAGGCATTGGCTAAGTCCAGAAACCATACATGGAGGTCTCTTCTTTCCTTTTTAGCAGTGTGTAATTGATGCCAAATTATACTTGTGTGTTCCAAGCAGCCAGGACAACCCTGCGTTCTGCACTTGTGTGTTGATGATATTTTTTTTCTCCAGGTAAGTAGACAACATTTGTGCTAGGACAGTGAAAAACATTTTCCCTTCAACATTCAATAGACTTATTTGCCAAAACTGTCCAACTTCTGAGGAGTCTTTTTCTTTAGGAGTTAGAATTCCTCCTGTCCGTCACCATGTTCTAAGAATGTTGGTTCTTCCAGACCATCTTCATCTGTTTCCATAAGAGTTTCAGGACTCGGTGCATCTTTGTAGAGTTTGTACGTAACACCATTTGGCCCGGGCACTGAAGCAGCCCTTGCCCAGTTTACTAATTTTATTATCTCACTCTTTCTGGGGGGACTGATGTCAAACTGCTGAAGTGGAGGGTAGATGGGTGGCATATCTGATGGCATTGAGATGTACTCAACTCTCCAGCTGTCTGAATATATCAGTCAGCTTCAGAAGGCCTTCCAATTCTTCCTTTGTCATTCTTCTGCTTTGTGAAATTGCTTTTCACGAACTCACAGGTGTCCTTACATAATTGTGTATTCTTTCTTTGAAGCCTGAGGTTTTCTGCCTCCTTAGAGTTGACAGTCATGCCTTTAGTTCTACCTGCAGGATGTTAATTCCTTCTCTTTCCTCCATGGTTGGTTTTCTTCACTGTTTCTTCAGTTGCCATCTCTCATTAATGAGCTCCCCTATCTCCCCTTGTCGTCTTGATTTGGGCTGTGCTGGCAGCTTTGTCTTATATATTTCCCTCACTCCAAATCATTCTGCTCCATGGCTGTATATGAGGTCACCCATCCTCACGATTCTCTTCTCAACTGTGCCCTTTAGATCACTGAGGAGTCTGCATAGATCCTCATCGAGCGTTGCTCACCCTTCTTGTTGCAGGTCATTGGCCATTTCACCCACAACTTCTTTCTGCTAGCTTGTCCAGTCTTTCCTATGAGCAGTGGTCTTCAGTGCTGATATACTTTACTGAGACCACGCCTGGGTTACTGATCCTCTGTGGACTTTGGGCTCCATCCTGCCACTGAACTTCATTTGACTTATTTGTCCTTTCCCTCAAGAAATACTGGTTGATGCAAGGTCCCAGTCTTGTCTCCTACAAACACTTCATCCTGCCCTGGTGTATCTTCAAGCCCTTAGCTGATGATATTTTAGATCAGCTGCAGATGTAACTCTGGACTGTGCTTCCTGCTGATGTCATTGACTTGAGTACTATACTGCCTGTTTCTCATAGTCGAAGTCATGCCATGTTCTGTTACTGGAATACCCATCATTGAGTCATCTTGCGGCTCCACTCTCACTGACTCTGGGGACATCTTTCTTTCTGTAGTTCTTATGGCCATCAATGGTTGACCCCTATATGCTACTTAGGCAAGAGGAGTCTGCTGCCGTGGGTAACTAGCCCATGGCAACCCCAATGGGGTCAATCCTTCCTGTCATCTGTCTTTCCAAGATGTCACCAGGACTTTCCCTGGTTGTCAGCTGCTCTTTCTCAGCAGTCACTGATGAATCAGATTTATAGCTCAAGCTCATAGGACTAGATGTTTCAATCTATTTGATAATAATTAGGAATGAAAATGTAGGTAGCATGATTAATAAGTTACGGGTGACACTGTAGTGTGGTGGACTGTGGAAAGAGTCGTCTAAGTTTACAAGAGGAATGTCAAAAATGAACCGGTGTTCAGCCCCATTGCTCTGTGCCAGTAAAATCCCCCCAAATGAGTCTGTCCCGACTGCCTACATTTGACCCGTCTCCCTCTCTTCTTGGTACTGTGATCAGGCTGAAGTTTCAGGAGTCTTGGGGACCACGTCACAGGGTCCATCAGCTTTTGGTGCCCTGCAGCTATTGGGTTCCTGGGCTGGTCTCACTCGCCTCAGCACTGAACCAAGTCCGCAGCTGTGGACTCATTTTCATGGACTCTGCGACTCACGTTCTATGTATTATTTGTTTACCTATTTTTATTATTTGCACAGTTCATCCTCTTTCGCACATTGAATGTTTGTCCGTCTATGTTGTGTGTGGTCTTATGTGGATTCCATTGTATTACTTGGTTTTGTGGGCAAAGAAATGGTGGATAATCACAGTCTTTGTCCCAGGGTAGGGTCGTCGAAAACTAGAGAGCATCGGCTTAAGGTGAGAGAGGAAAATCTTAGAGGGCCTGGAGAGGCAGCGTATTCACACAGAGCAGTGTGTACGTGGAAAAAGCTGCCAGAGGAAGTGCTAGGTGTGTGTACATGTCAAAAATTTGGAATACATTTGGAGGAGTTCATAAATAGGAAAGTTTCAGAAGGATATGGGCCAAATGTAGGGACATGGGAGAAGCTCAGGAAGACATGGTAGTCAGCATGGACAGCTTATGGAATCACAGCCAATCAATTTCAAAATTGCACTTCAATTTCAAAATTTGATAATTACTGCTGGAGCTACAGACAGAGTCGCCACTTGCCAGCGCCATCTTGAGTTTTAACTGAACAATGTTAATTGTTCAAAGTTAATTTCATTGTAAACTCAGGAAAATCTGCAGATGCAGGAAATCAAAGCAATACACATGAAATGTTGCTGAGAAATCAGCAGGTCAGGCAGCATTAGTGGAGATGAATAGATAGTCAACGATTCAGGCCCAGACTCTTCTCCAGGATTGAGAAGGAAGTGGGAAGTTGTCTGAACCAAATGATGGGGGAGGTCAAGGATGATATCTGGAAAGTGATCAGTGAAGCCAGGTGGGTGGGTATGGTGGTGAAAAGGAATGTGATAGAGGAGGACAGATGACCATAGGAGAAATAGAAAGTGGGAACCCAGGGGAAGTAGCAGGAAGGTAGGAAGAGGTAACAGAAGTGCCTCGACTATGTATTCACTTCCATAGATACTGACAGAGATGCTGATTTCCTCCAGTATTTTGTATGCGTTGCTCTTGACTTCATTGTAGTGAGAGTGTTGAGGTGATCCAAGAATGTAACTCATTTATATTTTCCTGAATTTTTATTGCTGACTTTGCAATTGTTTATAAACATTGAATTTCACATTGTATATAATACATAAATCTCAAGATTATTCAGTATAGATGGAGAGCTTTTGTTACTTCGGGTTTGTTCCATTTGTTTTAGGGGAAAACAGTGCAGTATATTAGCCATGAATGTATATCTGGTTAAATTCTGTACATTGTATAGTATGAGTGCTGACTCTGTTGCATCAGTCACTGCTGTCATCCACGTAATGTTCACCTTCAGCATAGAATGTGGTCAGAACTGTCTTCTTTCATTGTGTTAACAAACAGAATATAGAGAAGTAACAATGGATGCTATGAACATCCTCTACATAGCACCATCCAGAGACAGAGAAGCAGTTTCAGCGACAGGTTACTGTCGATGCAATGCTCCTCAGACAGGATGAAGAGGTCAATACTCCCCAATGCCATTAGGCTTTACAATTCAACTGCCAGGACTTAAGAACTTTTTTTAAAGCTATTATTAATGCTTTTTGAGTTAGTGATTTAGATGCATATCATATTATTACTGAGTTAAGTATTGTATGTAATGAGTTTTTGCTACAACAAGTGTATGGGACATTGGAAAAAAATGTTGAATTTCCCCATGGGGATGAATAAAGTATCTATCTATCTATCTATCTATTGAGAGACTGTTCTGGTCACTTCCTGCATTGCCCCATCACCTCTTGGAAAACTTTTCATCCACCACGGCTCAATATGCTGATGAAGCTCTGCGCCCTATATTTTCTTGCTCATGTTTAGGTCCTTTTTTAAAACAGAAAAACAAGAATGGCTATCCTCCATTCCTCCAGTATCTCTCCTGTCACTGAGAATAGTTTAAATATGTCTGCCGGAGCCCCAGTTTCTGCACTTGCCTCCCATAATGTCAGGGGAAACACGCTAGCAGGCCCTGGGGATATATCCGCACTGATTTGCCTCAGGGTTGCAAACACCTCCTCCTCTGACACGGTGACATTTCATGATGTACAGAGGCAGGACAATGTGCTGAGCTTTCCACTGGAAATTGGTGTCCGTTTGGTGGGTTGGACCTCGCACTGGGTGAGAGCAACATGAGCGGTGTTTCCTGACCCTTGCCCACTCCCCAGGGGCTCTGTATTGTGCTGTTCCCTTAGAATATTCATGCTCTCCTGACCCATCCCAAAGAAAATGTGAATCAGTTATTTCAGTGGAGATATCAAGTCAATCAATGAGAAACCTACCGTCAGATAGTTGTAGATGCACATCAAACTCTAGCTGATTGCCAGATGTTGTAATTCCACATCGGTAAAGCCCTGTATCTTGAGAGACAAGATTCTCCATAGTAACAGTAAATATTCCCTGGGATGTGTTATCTCTGATTGTCATTCTTCCATACTGCTCATTTGTCCCGTTTGTATTCACTAATGATGTGCATTGGCGATCCCACATGCGACACAAATATTTTGTGTGTGAACGGTACATCGGTGCATAGTGACAATCAATTGTGACCGCTCTTCCCAGAACTCCTCTTACTTTATCTTCTGCCCATAAGGCACCTGAAACTGAGGGAGAAGTTCTTCAGAAAATGGACAGGTAAAAATCAAATTTACACAAGCAGATTCAAAGATTGTCTTAAGTCATTTCCTGTACAAAAGGGTAAAGGAGAACAAAATCATTGTGGTAGTGGAGTGTTGCTTTTCTGACCACATCTGACTTTATCACCAGTGGTGTGCTATAGGGATCAGTGTTGTCATTTGTTAGCCACTGTTATTTGTCATCAATATTAATAATGTGAAATGAAAATGTCACATGATTAATAACTTACGGGTGGCACTGTAGTACAGTGGGCAGTAGAAAGAGTTGTCTAAGTTTACAAATGAACTCAAAAATGAACTGGTGTTCACCCCCATTACTCTGTGCCAGCACGATCCACCCACCAGAGCCTGTCCCGTCTGCCTGCATTTGACCCATCTCCCTCTCTTGGTACTAGCATTAGGCAGAAGTTCCAGGAGTCTTGGGGCCCATGTCACTGGGTTTATCAACAGCTGGTGCCCTGCAGGGTAGGGCAGTTGAAAACTAGAGACACTGTGAGAGGGTAAAGTCTGAGAGGGCAGGAACAGCAGTGTTTTCCACACAGGGCAGTGTGTACATGGAAAAAGGCTGCCAAAGGAAATGTGTGAGATGTTACAAATACAAGATTTGCAACACATTTGGACAAGATCATGGACAGGAAAGTTTTAGAAGGATACTAGCCAATTGCAGGGAAGTGGGAGAAGCTCAGGAAGACACTGTGGACAGCATGAACAATTAGGGGTGAAGCTCCTGTTTCCATAACCTATAACTCTCTGACTCTGTAGCACCCCTTCTAAACTGGAACACACTTTTGAAAGGTTAAATTCAGAATTATGTTTCATTATATAGATGTGACAGCTTATGGGATCACAGCCAATCAGATTGCACTTCAATTTCAAAATTCAAAGTATATTTATTTTAAAGTATCTATACTCTTTACAGCCTGGAGATTCACCTCCTTCCAGGCAGCCACAAAACGGCAACAGCCTCAGTTCAGTGTAAAGACAAGTAAACCTTGCGGTGCAGCAAGCTGCACACCGGCCCATCCCTCGCCGTGGACTGACATTCCTTTAGTGTTTAAAAGGGATTTGAAGGTTTATTATCCTTGTCGTAATCATGTGCAACAACCTTGTTCATTTCTGTACATAGACACAAATAGAAGGAATGGGTTCCCTTTTCATATCTCAAAGGGAGTGAGGTATTTTATTCATCTGTGAGAAACTCAGATTCAGCAGTCAATAATTTACCTTGGCTGCTCAAGAAATTCTAACGCTAGTGCTGACCAAAACATAATGAGACTATAAGACATAAGAGCAGAATTAGGCCATTTGGCCCATACAGTCTGCTCCACCATTTCATCATGGCTGATTTACTATCCCACTCAACTCCATCCTCGTGATTTCTCCCCATAATTACTGATAGCTTTACGAAACAAGAAACTACCTAGCTATGCTTTAAATATACCCAATGTCTTGGCCTGAAAAGCTGTCCATGGTTACAGCCTCTGGCTATAGAAATTCCTCCTCACTGCTGTTCTAATGTATGGAGTCTGTACATTCCCCATGTGGAATGTGTGGAGATTCCCCAGGTGGTCCCGTTTTCTCCCACAGTCCAAAGCTATACTGGGTAGGTTAATTGGTCTCAGTAGCTTGTCCCATGATTAGGATATTGTTAATCAGATTTGTCAAGGGTTTCTGAGCTGACCTCCCATGAAATTAGAACTTACTGGTGCCATTGATTTCCGTCACATAACTGCAGATCTCTCCATTGTTGAAGATGGTCACTTTTACCATGGGGTGTAGTCTGTCTGGTCCAGATATCTACCTTCAGACCTCTCAGCTTCTCAAGCACCTTCTCCTTAGTAATAGCAACTACACTCACTCTGCTCTCTGACATTGCCGAATATCTATCATCCCCACTAATATTTGCTGTATTTTATGGCCTTACTTTTGTTTTTATGACAGCGTCACTATCTCACAACTCAACACCCATTCTAGTGTCCTCAGTGCAGAAACCAAAGTATGAATGGATGTGCAAGTCCAACTATGTCTGAGATGCTCCACATCTTCCAGGAGGAAGTACCAGACTTAACTGTTCTCTGCACTTTATTTCTACCCCATGGGGGCTGCAATGTGCAGCTTATACAAATGCAAAGAAATTCCTTACCATCACTAGAAGTATAAGAGCAGCAGTAACAGAGTAATAAAAATAAATATTTAATTGTATCCTCCCTTGAAATTAGAACTTACTGGTGCCATTGATTTCTGTCACGTAACTGCAGATCTCACCGTTGTTGAAGACTGTCACATTAACCATTGTACTGGATCTTGCTCCAAGCCGATTCGAGGCACTGCAGTAATATTGATGGTGCTGGTGGTTGAAAGATTGACAATGTAGATCCAGTTCGGTAGCATTTGAGATATTTGAATGCCCAGATGAATTGTTTTCATACCATGTGTACTGAATGGGAAGTGATCCCTGCTCAGACTCACAGGACACTGTCACTGAGCCCCCGAGACGTGACACATTTGCTGCTGACAGATATTGAAGCACAGGAACAGACACAGGTTCTGTGGGAAAGAATTAAACATTCAGGCACTGAATGAACATCTGAAAATCAAACACTCTTCTGCCACTTTATTACATACACCTGTTCACCTGCTCATTAATGCAAATATCTAATTATACAATCATGTCAAGAGGTTCAGTTGTTGTTCAGGTTAAACATCAGAATGGGGAAGAAATGTGATCTAAGTGACTTTAACTATGAAAGAATTGTTGGTACCAGACAGAGTAGATTGAGTATCTGAGAAACTACTGATCTGCTGGGATTTTCACACACATCAGTCTCTAGAGTTTACAGAGAATGACACAAACAACACAAAAAAGATATCCAGTAAGGAGCAATTCTGTGAACAAAAATGCCTTGTTAATGAGAGATGTGAGAGGAGAATGGCCAGACTGGTTCATGCTGACAGAAAGGTGACAAGAATTCAAATAACCGCGTGTTTTGACAGTGGTGTGCTGAAAAGCATCTGAAAGTACATGTTGAAACTTGAAGTGGATAGGCTACAGCATAAGAAGACTACAAACATACACTCAGTAGCCATTTTACTATGTACAGGAGGGACCTAATAAAATAGCTGCTGATTGTTGAAAGGCAGCAACTTCTGAGATGTTGGTCACATGCCTGGCAGTTTTCAGGAGAAAATGAAATTGTGACTGGGTTCAGTGACCAGCCGTATAGAAGGAAACACTTGGCACTGATATTAATGCAGAGATAGTTTGGGATGGACAGATTGACAACAAAGATCATGAGACATATCCTCAATGGAAAGCACAAAGTCAATCCCTGAGAAACCTACCATCAGATACTTGTAGATGAACATTAAACATCGGATCGACACCTGGTGTTGTAATTCCACAGCTGTACCATCCTGTATCTCCAGAGCGAAGATCCTCCATAGTAACAGTAAATATTCCCCGTTCCGGGTTAACTGTGATTGACACTCGTCCACTCCGTCCGTGTTGCCCTTTTGTTTCCACTAAAACTGAACACTGACGAGTCCATCCATGACACCAATACTTTGTGTGCAAGCAGTACTTTGCTCCATAGTGACAATCGATTGTGATCGTTCTTCCCACAACTCCTCTTACATATTTCTCTGTCCACAATGCATCTGAAACTGAAGGAGGCATTATCAGATTTGAAGAGAAAGGAACAACTTAATGCAAACAAATAACTTTGAACACGAGGGTAAAAACAGTTCCAGGTCACTTTCAGTGCATTCAGTGCTGTTAGTGTCATTGCTCTCTCCCGTGTCAGTACATTGTGGGTTCACTTCCCACTCCAGAGTCCTGAGCAGAAACCCAGGGCTGACCTTCCACTGCAGTACTGAGGGAGAGCGGCAGTGTTGAACTTTCAATGACTTCAGAATATGTTGACCCAGCTATTTTATTTGAGATGCTCCCAGGCATGTGTATGTGTCAGACTTTGAAATGTCCTCAAATATCCCAGCTATTTTATTTGAGATTGTGTGTGTATGTGTGTATGTGTGTATGTATTCCTGGGAACTCTAGGGTTCAGGTGAAGGTAGGAACAATTGATGCCAGTATCTTGACGTCCTCCTCACCTCCAGACGAGTTCATAAACTGCAGACAGAAACCCCTCATGATGTCTGAAATTGTGCTTCTGGTTCTTCTGGAAATTTTGTCTTTGTGCTTGTCAAGTATTTCTGTGTGTAGTTAGCAGGTGTTGCAATAGTGTCTAGAACCACTTTAGTGCCTAGAAATCCAGATTGGAAAGGGACACTAGCAGGAAGGACGGCAGAGCAGCAGTGGTTGGGGTTTATGCGAGAAGTGAGGAAGGTGCAAGACAGATATATTCCAAAAAAGAAGAAATTTTCGAATGGAAAAAGGATGCAACCGTGGCTGACAAGAGAAGTCAAAGCCAAAGTAAAAGCAAAGCAGAGGGCATACAAAGAAGCAAAAATTAGTGGGAAGACAGAGGATTGGGAAGTTTTTAAAAGCTTACAAAAGGAAACTAAGAAGGTCATTAAGAGGGAAAAGATGAACTATGAAAGGAAGCTAGCAAATAATATCAAAGAGGATACTAAAAGCTTTTACAAGTATATAAAGAGTAAAAGACAGGTGAGAGTAGATATAGGACCGATAGAAACTTACGCTGGAGAAATTGTAATGGGAGATAAGGAGATGGTGGAGGAACTGAATGAGTATTTTGCATCACTCTTCACTGGGGAAGACATCAGCAATATACTGGACATTCAAGGGTGTCAGAGAAGAGAAATATGCGCAGTCACAATTACAACAGAGGGAGTACTCAGGAAGCTGAATAGTCTAAGGGTAGATAAATCTCCTGGACCAGTTGGAATGCACCCTCATGTTCTGAAGGAAGCAGCTGTGGAGATTGCGGAGGCATTAGCAATGATCTTTCAAAAGTCGATAGATTCTGGCCTGGTTCCGGAGGGCTGGAAGATTGCAAATGTCACTCCGCTATTTAAGAAGGGGGCAAGGAAGCAAAAAAGAAATTATAGACCTGTTAGCTTGACTTCGGTGGTTGGGAAGTTATTGGAGTCGATTATCAAGGATGAGGTTATGGAGTACCTGGAGGCATATGACAAGATAGGCAGAACTCAGCATGGTTTCCTTAAAGGAAAATCCTGCCTGACAAACCTTGTGCAATTTTTTGAGGAAATTACAAGTAGGCTACCCAAAGGAGATGCAGTGGATGTTGTGTATTTGGATTTTCAGAAGGCCTTTGACAAGGTGCCGCACATGAGGCTGCTAAACAAGATTAGAGCCCATGGAATTACGGGAAAGTTACATATGTGGATAGAGCATTGGTTGATTGGCAGGAAACAGAGAGTGGGAATAAAGGGATCCCATTCTGGTTGGCTGCCGGTTACCAGTGGTGTTCTACAGGGGTCTGTGTTGTGGCCGCTTCTTTTTACGTTGCATATCAATGATTTGGATTATGGAATAGATGGCTTTGTGGCTAAGTTTGCTGATGATACAAAGATAGGTGAAGGGGCCAGTAGTGTTGAGGAAACAGAGTCTGCAGAGTGACTTGAATAGATTGGGGGAATGGGCAAAGAAGTGGCAAATGAATTACAATGTCGGAAAGTATACGGTCATGCACTTTGGTAGAAGAAATAAACGGGCAGACTATTATTTAAATGGGGAGCGAATTCAAAGTTCTGAGATGCAACGGGACTTGGGAGTCCTCATGCAGGATACCCTTAAGGTTAACCTCCAGGTTGAGTCGGTGGTGAAGAAGGCGAATGCAATGTTGGCATTCATTTCTAGAGGAATAGAGTATAGGAGCAGGGATGTGATGTTGAGGCTCTGTAAGGCACTGGTAAGACCTCACTTTGACCACTGTGTGCAGTTTTGGGCTCCTTATTTAAGAAAGGATGTGCTGACATTGGAGAGGGTTCAGAGGAGATCCACTAAAATGATTCCGGAACTGAGAGGGTTAACATATGAGGAACGTTTGACCGCTCTTGAACTGTACACCTTGGAGTTTAGAAGAATGAGGGGGGACCTCATAGAAACATTTCGAATGTTGAAAGGCATGGACAGAGTGGATGTGGCAAAGTTGTTTCCCATGGTGGGGGAGTCTAGTACGAGAGGACATGACTTGAGGATCGCAGGGCGCCCATTCAGAACAGAGATGCGAAAAAAAATTTTTAGCCAGAGGGTGGTGATTCTATGGAATTTGTTGCCACAGGCGGCAGTGGAGGCCAAATCATTGGGTGTATATAATGCAGAGATTGATAGGTATCTGAGTAGTCAGGACATCAAAGGTTATGGTGAGAAGGTAGGGGAATGGGACTAAAGGGGAGATTGGCCCAGCTCATGATGAAATGGCAGAGCAGACTCAATGGGCTGAATGGCCGACTTCTGCTCCTTTATCTTATGGTCTTATGGTCTTATGTGATTTCAATTTCCGTAAGGATACAGTGAATGCTTAAATCCAATTTATTATACCTGGAATTAAAAAACAAGTACCAATAATGATCATGATGAACTCCCAGATTGTCAAAATCCCATCTGGATCAGAAAGGTCTTTAGGGACAGAAATTTCTCATCCTCACCCACCCTGGTTTACCTTTGACTCCACATCCAGTAATGTTCTTTACTAATTGCCCCACTGAAATGTCCAATGAAAGACATTGATTTCAAGACAATAATGTCGGTTGTTATACTGAGCCCTGTAAAGTGAGATCAGATACCAGCAATGGTAGTCCTCATATTCTTGCTTAACTGCCATTAGGAGATTTCTCCTGCTGAACAGATACTCCCTCAAACTGGCTCCAAACTATTCCCCTTTCCTCCTTCTCAGCTTCCACCACTCACCCACCTCCAAATTCCACCCCTCTTCCTCTCCATTCCATTTGCCCATTGGGCTTCCCCCGTCCCCAATCCTTGGCCATCTAGTGGACCCAGTCTCACCTCCCCCCCCCCCCCATTTACGATATCTCCCTCTCCCCTCACACTTGATGCAGGGTCTCAACCCAAACTGTCAATATTTCCCCTCCACCTGACTGATACTGCTTGAGCTGTTGAGTTCCTTTAGGAGTGTACTCTGAACTCCAGTTTCCAACATCTTTAGTTTCTACAGATATTCGAGCACTGTTGTGGAAACAGTGTACTACCTCCAAACCAGCACTGACATTTTGCAAATATCCAGTGCTGTCTGTAACTCACTGGGTCGGAAACCAGTCAGAAGAATCAATGTCCACAGCATTTTATTCACAGAGACACAGGACCTGTGTGTCCTCAGAGAGAAATGACTGAAATAAACTGAGGAAGGCAGCAGCAGGAAGTTTGATCAAAAAACCACAGTGACTCAACTGGAATGTGGTATGTGACAATCTGAAAAGCTTTCAGTTATATTTAGCAAGAGAGAAACATCACAGCAATTCCCCAAGATGGAATGAAATGAGGAGAGGTGTTGAAATATTAGACTCAAGCAACAGTAAATGTTTCAATCTGAAGCAAAAAGAAATGGCAGGTGGTGTTCTGACGCAACGGATTAACCTGAAATATTGACCACTCTTCCTCCGCCAATCCCACCTGACTCCCGAAGTTCATACAGAAGCTTTAGTTTTTCCTTGATTTAAAAAGTTAGCCGTGGTGCATCATTGGGGAAAGTGTTCATGGTGAAAAGTTAATGATGGAGAGTGAAAGAGCCCATGTTGAGTGTTGTGAGCGTGAGGAGACAATTTGATGGCTCTGGGCCTGTACTCACTGGAGATTAGAAGAATGAGGGGAAATCTCATTGAAACCTATTGAATATTGAAAAGAGGAGATAGAATTGATGTGGAGAGGATGTTCCTTGTGATGGGAAGTTCAACGATCGGAGGGCGCAGCCCCTGAGTACAAGTACATTTCCTTAGAACTTGTTGCTGAGAAAGGAGCAAAGTTACGAATAGGTGTAGTAAAGAAGGGTTTTTCTTGCAAAAATCAGCATACAATACTTCACTTCATTCCCTCTCCTCTTCTTAGGCTGCCTCCACTCTTTGAAGGATCTTTGAATGCTCAACTCTTCTGAAAGAGCTCTGAAGGGATTTCACTTTACTTCAGTAAGATGTACAGGGAAATGTACTGAATGGAATTACACATTCACAATGGGTAAAATCCACATCAGATCTGTTCATTAAACAAATCAACTCCGTTTTGAAAGGAAATGGTCTGTGTGAGTAGACAACCCCTGTAGTTTCTGATTCTCATGGAATCACAGGGCACAGTTAATGTACAGTTCACACCTGACCAAGGAGAAAACATTTCGAGCTTATCTATCTCACCCCTATGGTTGCTCTGACCCTTGACCCTGCTCACCTTTGCTCAGATTCTCAGATGCTAACTTCCCAACATTCCTCCCCAGCTAGTTAGATCTTTCAATGTTAGTCGAAGTATAATCTAATCAGCTACATGCTGTTCAATTCCCTGGGGCAGATGAAATCTGAGGAGAGCTTCAATACAAGGGATAACAATTCTCACGTGTCACACATATTGGAGAAGAAAGAGACAACCAGAATCAGATTTCATGTCACCTGCATACTGTACATCCTGAAATTAGCTGTAGCAGTCCTGAATTCGATAATTACCGCTGGAGCTACAGACAGAGTCACCGCTTGCCAGCGCCATCTTCAGTTTTAACTGAACAATGCTAATTGTTCAAAGTTAATTTCATTGTAAACTCAGGAAAATCTACAGACGCAGGAAATCCAAAACAATACACATGAAATGTTGCTGAGAAATCAGGTCAGGCAGCATTAGTGGAGATGAATAGATAAGTAAACGATTCAGGACAAGACTCTTCTGCAGGATTGAGAAGGAAGTGGGAAGTTGTCTGAACCAAATGATGGGGGAGGTCAAGGACAATATAGAACATTACAGCACAGAAACAGGCCTTTTGGCCCTTCTTGGCTGTGCCAATCCATTTTTCTGCCTAATCCCACTGACCTGCACCTGGGCCATATCCCTTCAAACCCCTCTCATCCATATACCTGTCCAAGTTTTTCTTAAATGTCAAAAGTGAGCCTACATTCACACATTCAACTGGCACCCAGGGGAAGTAACAGGAAGGTAGGAAGAGGTAACAGAAGCACCTCAGCCCAAAACCTCGACTATGTATTCATTTCCATAGATTCTGACAGAGATGCTGATTTCCTCCAGTATTTTGTCTGTGTTGCTTTTGATTTCATTGTAGTGAGAGTGTTGAGGTGATCCAAGAATGTGGCTCATTTATATTTTCCTGAAGTTTTATTGCTGACTTTGCAATTGTTTATAAACACTGAATTTGGAGAGCTTTTGTTACTTTGGGTTTGTTCCATTTGTTTTAGAGGAAAACAGTGCAGTATATTAGCCGTGAATGTATATCTGGTTAAATTCTGTACATTGTACAGTATAAGTGCTGACTCTGTTGCATCAGTCACTGCTGTCATCTGTGTAATGTTCACCTTCAGCATAGAATGTGGTCAGAACGTCTGTCTTCTTTCATTGTGTTAACAAACAGAATATAGAGAAGCAACAATGGATGCTATCTATTGAGAGACTGTTCTGGTCTCTTCCTGCATTGCCCCATCACCTCTTGGAAAACTTTTCATCCACCACGGCTCAATATGCTGATGAAGCTCTGCGCCCTATATTTTCTTGCTCATGTTTAGGTCCTTTTTTTTTTTAAACAGAAGAACAAGATTGGCTATCCTCCAGTCCTCCGGTATCTCTCCTGTCACTGAGAATAGTTTAAATATGTCTGCCAGGACACCGGTAATTTCTGCACTTGCCTCCCGTAAGGTCAGAGGAAACTCATTAGCAGGCCCTGGGGATATATCTGCACTGATTTGCCTTAGGGTAGCTGATGCACCATCAATAACTCTTGGAGATGGGAGGTGAATGATAGGCTTTTATTAGCAGCAAAAGGAAGCACGACATCTCGGAGACTGAGGGAGGAGCAGTGCCTTCAATTGCCTTTATACAGGGGTCTGTGGGAGGAGCCACAGGAGCAGTCAGCAGAGGGGCATGTCCAGACAGGTATACATAGTTTACCACAGTAGCAAACACCTCCTCCTCTGACACGGTGACATTTCATGATGTACAGAGGCAGGACAATGTGCTGAGCTTTCCACTGGAAATTGGTGTCCCTTTGGTGGGTTGGACCTCGCACTGGGTGAGAGCAACATGAGCGGTGTTTCCTGACCCTTGCCCACTCCCCAGGGGCTCTGTATTGTGCTGTTCCCTTAGAATATTCATGCTCTCCTGACCCATCCCAAAGAAAATGTGAATCAGTTATTTCAGTGGAGATATCAAGTCAATCAATGAGAAACCTACCGTCAGATAGTTGTAGATGCACATCAAACTCTAGCTGATTGCCAGACGTTGTAATTCCACATCGGTAAAGCCCTGTATCATTACAGAGAAGATTCTCCATAGTAACAGTAAATATTCCCTGGGATGTGTTATCTCTGATTGTCATTCTTCCATACTGCTCATTTGTCCCATTTGTATTCACTAATGATGTGCATTGGCGATCCCACATGCGACACAAATACTTTGTGTGTGAACGGTACATCGGTGCATAGTGACAATCGATTGTGACCGCTCTTCCCAGAACTCCTCTTACATTATCTTCTGCCCATAAGGCACCTGAAACTGAGGGAGAAGTTCTTCAGAAAATGGACAGGTAAAAATCGAATTTACACAAACAGATTCAAAGATTGTCTTAAGTCATTTCCTGTACAAAAGGGTAAAGGAGAACAAAATCATTGTGGTAGTGGAGTGTTGCTTTTCTGACCACATCTGACTTTATCACCAGTGGTGTGCTATAGGGATCAGTGTTGTCATTTGGTTAGCCACTGTTATTTGTCATCAATATTGATCATTTGAAATGAAAATGTCACATGATTAATAACTTACAGGTGGCACTGTAGTGCAGTGGGCTGTAGAAAGAGTTGTCTAAGTTTACAAATGAACTCAAAAATGATCTGGTGTTCACCCCCATTACTCTGTGCCAGCACGATCCACCTACCAGAGCCTGTCCCATCTGCCTGCATTTGACCCATCTCCCTCTCTTGGTACTAGCATTAGGCAGAAGTTCCAGGAGTCTTGGGCCCATGTCACTGGGTTTATCAACAGCTGGTGCCCTGCAGGGTAGGGCAGTTGAAAACTGGAGACTCATGGCCTAAAGTGAGAGGGTAAAGTCTGAGAGGGCCTGGAAGGGCATTGTTTTCCACTGATATCATGATAACGGGTCAACAACACACACAAAATGTTGGTGGAACGCAGCAGGCCAGGCAGCATCTATATGAAGAAGTACAGTCAATGTTTCAGGCTGAGAACCTTCGTCAGGACTAACTGAAAGAAAAGATAGTAAGAGTGGGAGGGATAAAGCTAAGAGCTGAAAAGTTGATTGGCAAAAGGGATACACAGCTGGAGAAGGGAAAGGATCATCGGACAGGAGGCCTAGGGAGAAAGAAAGGGGCAGGGGAGCACCAGAGGGAGATGGAGAACAGGCAAGGAGTGACTATGAGAGGTTGTGTCCACAATTTCTTTCTTTTCCCTCGCTCCTCACTAAAAGACTGGAGTGATATTTGCAATATTCTAGTCATCTGGAACATTCCAGATGTTGAGTTATTCTTGAAAAATCAACACTCATGCCTCCATAATTTCTCTAGCTTCCTCTTTCAGAACCTTGGGGTGTAGTCTCGTCCAGATATCTACCTTCAGACCTCTCAGCTTCTCAAGCATCTTCTCCTTAGTAACAGCAACTACACTCACTCTGATATTGCCAAATATCTGACATTCCCACTAATATTTGCTGATTTTATGTCCTTATTTTTGTTTTTATGGCAGCGTCACTATCTCACAACTCAACACCCATTCCAGTGTCCTCAGTGCAGAAACCAGATGTATAAATGGAACGCTCTCAATTTGACTGGATGTGCAATTCCGACTATGTCTGAGATGCTCCACATCTTCCAGGAGGAAGTGACAGACTTAACTGTTCTCTGCACTTTATTTCTACCCATGGTGGCTGCAATGTGTAGCTTCCACAAATGCAAAAAATTCCTTACCCTCACTAGAAGTATAAGAGCAGCAGTACGGAGTAACAAAAATAAATATTTAAATGTTTCCTTCCTTGAAATTAGAACTTACTGGTGCCATTGATTTCTGTCACATAACTGCAGATCTCTCTGTTGTTAAAGACTGTCACATTAACCATTCCACTGGATCTTGTTCCAAGCCGATTCGAGGCATTGCAGTAATACTGATGGTGCTGGTGGTTGAAGGATTGACATTGTAGAGCCAGTTCATTGGTGCCTGATGCCTCGCGATACCCAGATGAGGTTTGTTCATACCATCTGTACTGAATGGGAAGGGATCCCTGCTCAGACTCACAGGACACTGTCACTGAGCCCCCGAGACGTGAGACATTTGCTGGTGACAGATATCGAACCACAGGAACAGACACAGGTTCTGTGGGAAAGAATTAAACATTCAGACACTGAATGAACATCTGAAAATCAGACACTCTTCTGACACTTTATTAGGTAGATCTCTTCAGCTGCACGTTAATGCAAATATCTAATTAGTCAATCATGTCAAGAGTTTCAGTGTTTGTTCAGGCCAAACATCAGAATGAGGAAGAAATGTGGTCAAAGTGACTTTGACCATGAAATATTTGTTGGTGCCAGGTGGGGTAGTCTGAGTATCTGAGGAACATATGATCTGCTGGGATTTTCACACACATCAGTCTCTAGAGTTTACAGAGAATGTCACAAACAACACAAAAAAAATATCCAGTAAGGAGCAATTCTGTGAACAAAAATGCCTTGTTAATGAGAGATGTGAGAGGAGAATACCCAGACTGGTTCATGCTGACAGAAAGGTGACAAGAATTCAAATAACCGCGTGTTTTGACAGTGGTGTGCTGAAAAGCATCTGAAAGTACATGTTGAAATTTGAAGTGGATAGGCTACAGCATAAGAAGACTACAAACATACACTCAGTAGCCATTTTACTATGTACAGGAGGGACCTAATAAAATAGCTGCTGATTGTTGAAAGGCAGCAACTTCTGAGATGTTGGTCACATGCCTGGCAGTTTTCAGGAGAAAATGAAATTGTGACTGGGTTCAGTGACCAGCCGTATAGAAGGAAACACTTGGCACTGATATTAATGCAGAGATAGTTTGGGATGGACAGATTGACAACAAAGATCATGAGACATATCCTCAATGGAAAGCACAAAGTCAATCCCTGAGAAACCTACCATCAGATACTTGTAGATGAACATTAAACATCAGATCGGCTCCTGGTGTTGTAATTCCACAGCTGTACCTTCCTGTATCTCCAGAGCGAAGATCCTCCATAGTAACAGTAAATATTCTCCATTCCGGGTTATCTGTGATTGACACTCGTCCACTCCGTCCGTGTTGCCCTTTTGTTTCCACTAAAACTGAACATTGTTGATTCCATCCATGGCACCAATACTTTGTGTGTGAGCGGTACTTTGCTCCATAGTGACAATCGATTGTGATCGCTCTTCCCACAACTCCACTTACATTTTTCTCTGCCCACAATGCACCTGAAACTGAGGGAGGCATTTTCAGATTTGACGGGAAAGGAACAACTTAATGCAAACAAATGTTTTTTTACCATGACGGTGAAATTAGGGCCAGGTCATGCTCAGCATGTGTTCCATGACACCACAGCCAATGATCTTAGTCTGAAGTGCAGTCAGTGCTGTTACTGTGTCAGTGCTCTCTCCCCTGTGTCAGTACATTGTGGGTTCACTTCCCACTCCACAGTCCTGAGCAGAAACCCAGGGCTGACCTTCCACTGCAGTACTGAGGGAGAGCAGCAGTGTTGAACTTTCAATTACCTCAGATTATAGAAACATAGAAAATAAATGCAGGAGTAGGCCCTTCGGCCCTTCGAGCCTGCACCCCCATTCAGTATGATCATGGCTGTACCTGCTTTCTCTCCAAAACCCCTGATCCCTTTAGCCACAAGGGCCATATCTAACTTCCTTATGTTGGAGTTGTGATGGAAAATAACTGGTTCTTTGAGTCTCAACAGTAGAGGCCTGGACACACACAGTTTTAATAATAAGGAATTCATTTACAAGGGGAAGTTGGGTCAACACAAGCAACTGCAATATTCTAACAAAAAAATGCTTAGGGTTAACACGTGTGGGGAAGGTTGGGTCAGCTGTACAATACACAGAAAGCGGTGTGGGGACAGGGTACAGTTACACATACAAAGAACAAGGGAAAAGCACTACGACAGCTATCCCCTTGACCTTGGATAGCTGCGGCTCCCTTACCAGGACAACTATAAACCTTCCCAAACATAAATCAATGCACTTACCTTCAATGAGGTGGTCTGTAAGAGAGACTGAGCCAGGCACAAGTCTCACCTTTTATAGCATGGGGCTGGGTGAGATAATCCAATTAAGGTGACCAATAATTTAGGTGTGCATTGATTAGTTGGGACGGACCAAATGTTGATTGGCGTGTGGTGTGTCCTCCGACCAGTCAGGTGGCAGTGCGTCTGTCATGTGGCCGGTATCTCTGGATACAGTTGGCCTTTGAAATGTCCCCAAAGGTCTCAGCTATTTCATTTGAGATGTTTCCAGGTGTGTGTGTGTGTGTGTGTGTGTGTGTGTGTGTGTGTGTGTGTGTGTGTGTGTGTGTGTGTGTGTGTGTGTGTGTGTGTGTGTGTGTGTGTGTGTGTGTGTGTGTGTGTGTGTGTGTGTGTGTGTGTGTGTGTGTGTTTGTCATGGATTCCAGAGAATTTTAGAGTTAAAATGGGGGTCAGTAGGATCACTTGAGGACAACATACTGACTTCCACATCACTTACAATCAAGTTTATAAACTGCAGAAAGCAACCCCTCATAATGCCTCACACCTTCCCCTCTCCTGTTTACTTTGTCTCCTTCTCCACTCATCCTTCATGCAGAGTCTCGACCCAAACTATTGTCACTTGCCCTCCCCTGATAGATGCTGCTTCACCTGTTGAGTTCCTCTAGGAGTATACTCTGAACCCCAGATTCCAACATCTTTAGTGTCTACAAGTATTCAAGCACTGTTGTGGAAACAGTGTATGACCCCCAACAAAGACAGGTTATGGTGAGGCCTCAAAGCTCTCTGTTTCTTTCTGGACACCAGACCCAACAAGTTCCCCTCCACAACCACTCTCCTCTGTGAGAACTTGTCCTCACTCTTAATAATTTCTTCTTTGGCTCCTCCCAATTCCTTCAAACAAAAGGTGTAGCCATGGGCACTTGCAGGGGTCCCAGTAATGCCTGCCTGTTTGTTGGCTATATGGAAGAGTCTATGTTCCAAGCCTACACCGGTGACCATCCTGCACTTTTCCTATGCTACATGGTGACTGCATTGGTGCTGCTTCCTGCACCCATGCTGAACTCGTTGACTTCATCCACTTTGCCTCCAACTTCCAACCTGCCTTCTAACTTACTTGGTCTATTTCCAACACCACTTTCCCCTTCCTCGATCTCTCTGGAGACAGCTTATCTACTGATGTCTATTACAAACCCACGACCTCTCACAACTACCTGGATAATACCTCTTCCCACCCTGATATTCAAAAAAATGCCATCCCTTTTCTCAATTCCTCCGTCTCCGCCACATCTGCTTTCAGGATGAGGCTTTTCATTCTAGACTGAAGGAGATGTCCTCCTTCTTCACAGAAACAATGCCCTCATAAAACAATGCCCTCAACTGCATCTCTTCCATTTCACAGACATCTGCCCTCACCCCATCCTTTCACCACCCTACCAGGGATCAGGTTACTCTTGTCCTTACTTACCACACACCAGCCTCTGCAGCCAGCATATAATTCTCCACAACTTCTGCCATCTCCAATGGGACCCCACCACCAAGCACACCTTTCCCACCCCAGTACTTTCTGATTTCTGCAGGGATCGCTCCTTTTGCGACTCCCTTTTCCATTCGTCCTTCCCCACTGATGTCCCTCCTGGCACTTACCCTTGCAAGCTTAACAGATGCTACAGCTGCCCCTACACCTCCTCCCTCACTACCATTCAGGGCCCCAAACAGGTGAGGCGACACTTCTTTTGTGAGTTTCTTGGGATCATATGCTGTGTCTGGTTCTCCGGGTGTGACCTCCTGTATATCAATGAGACACGATGTAAATTGGAGACCGCTTCACCGAGCATCTAGGATCCATCCACCAGAACAAGCAGGATCTCTCAGTGTCCACCCATTTTAATCCCACTTCCCATTCCCATTCTGATATGTCTATCCATGGCCTCCTCCACTGTCATGATGAGGCCACACTTAGATTGTAGTTGCAACACCTTATATTCCGTCTGGTTAGCCTCCAACCTGATGGCATAAACATCGATTTCTCAAACTTCCACTAATCACCCCCTTCCTTTTACCATTCCCCATCCCCTTTTCCCTGTCTCACCTTATCTCCTTGCTCATCTATCGCCTCCCCCGGTGCTCCTCCCACTTTTCTTTCTCTAATGGCCTTCTGTTCCCTTCTATAAGATGCCCTCTTCTCTAGCCCTGTATCTCTTTCACCAGTCAACTTCCCATCTCTTTACTTCATCCCCCTCCCCTCAGGTTTCACCCATCACATTGTGTTTCTCTCTCCCCTCCCCCTCCTTTTAAATCTACTCAGCTTTTTTTTCTCCAGTCCTGCTGAAGGGTCTCAGCCTAAAACATTGACTGTACTCTTTCCCATAGATGCTCCCTGGCCTGCTGAGTCCGTCCAGCATTTTGTGTGTGTTGCTTGGATTTCCAGCATCTGTAGACTTTTCTTGGTTCTCCAAATATCCAGTGCTGCCTGTCACTCATCATACATGACACAGGGTCTCGACCCAAACCGTTGACATTTCCCCTCCCCCTGACAGATGCTGCTTGATCCACTGAGTTCCTCCAGGAGTGTACTCTGAACTCCAGTTTCCGACATCTTTAGTGTCTACAATTATTCAAGCACTGATATGGAAACGTTGTACGACCCCCAATCCAACACTGATTATGCAGGTGTCCTGTGCTGTCTGTCACTCACCAGGTAGGAAACCAATCAGAAGAATCAATGTCCACAGCATTTTATTCACAGAGACACAGCCAGGATCTGTCTGTCCGCAGAGAGAAATGACTGAAATAAAAATGAGGAAGAAGGCAGCAGGAAGTTTGAAGAAAAACACAGTGATGCAACTGGTGTGTGGAACATGACAATCCGAAAAGCTTTCAGTTATATTTAACTGAATGGGAATGTTTAAAAAATTCTGAGAGACTAAACAAAATGCTGAGAAGTGTTAAAATATTTGGACACAAACAACATTAAATGTTCAAATCTGAAATGTTAACTACCTGACTTGGGAAGGTCATCCAAAAGCTTTATTTTTTGCTTGATTTAAAATGTTAGCTGTGGTACGTCATTGGGAAAAGTGTTCAGGGTGAAAAGTTAATGATAGAAAGGGAAAGAGCCCATGCTGAGAGTTGTGAGTGTGAGGAGAAAGTTTGATGGGTCTTGGCCTTTAGTCACTGGAGATTAGAAGAATGAGGGGGAATCTCATTAAAATCGATTGAATATTGAAAGGCTAAGAGAGAGTGGATGTGGAGGGGAAGTTCCCTGTGACGGGGAGTTCTAGGATCAGAGGGCACAGCCTCTAAGTATAAGCACGTTCCTTTAGAACAGAGATGAGGACGAGTTTATGGAACTAGAAGATGATGAATCTGTGGAATTCACTGCCACAGACAACTGTGGAGGTCAAGTCATTTAAAGTGGAGGATGATAGGTTCTTGATTAGTAAGGGCATCAAAGATTATGAAAAGAAGGCAGGAAAATAGAGTTGATAGAGAAAATAAATCAGCCATGATGGAACGGTGGAATAGACTTAATAGGAAGAATGGCCTAATTCTTCTCCTATGTCTTCTGGTCGTATGGTCTTCTAATACGGGCAACAATCTGGTGAACCTCTTCTGAAATCCCTCCAATGTTTCCACATCCTTCCTACTGTGCAGTAAACACATCTACACATCAACTTCAAGTGTGTCTGAACCATATTTTAATACATTTGCAACACGAGTCTCCCTGAGTGTCCAAGGAGAAGACTTCGATCTTACCCTAACTCATCCCCATGGTTGCCATGACCCTTAACCCTGTAAATCTTTGCTCATATTCTCAGTTGGTAACTTCCCAATATCACTGTTCACCTGGTTATATCTTTCAATGTTAGTCAAAGTTAATCTAACCAGATTCATGCTGTGCAATTCCCTGGATCAGGTGAAGCCTGGGGGAACTTCAGTACAAGGGATAACAATTTTCACATGTCGCACATATTGAAGAAGTAATAGAGAATCAGAAATAGGTTCAGGTTTAATATCATTGACATACCCGAAGTCCTGAAATTATCTGTAGCATTCCTAAATGGGAATATTCAATGATTACCATTGGAGCTATACACAGGTCAGGCAACATCTATGGAAATGTGTCAACGTTTTGGGCTGTGACTCTTCTTCAGGACTGAGAAGGCCATGTGATGTTGTCTGAATAAAAAGATGTGTAACAGTAAGGAGGCTATCTGTAAAGTGATAGGTGGAGCCAGTTGGGCGGGAAATGTTGTAAAAGCTGTAAAAGAATGAATCTGATAGAAGAAAAGAGTGGGCCAAAGGAGAAAAGGAAGGAGGTATGGATCCAGGTTGAAATAACAGTGAGGTGAGAAGAGGTAAAAGAAGAGCCTCGGTCTGAAAGCTTGACTGTCTATTCGTATCCATAGATGCTACCTGACCTGCTGAGTTCTTCCAGTATTTAGTGTGTGTTGCTTTTGATATCATTGTAGTCTGAGAGTTGAGGTGATCCAAGAATGTAGCTCATTTATATTTTCCTGAATTTTTGTTGCTGATTTTGCAATTGTTTATGAACACTTAGTTTTGTACTGAATATAAATAGATAAATGAGAAAATTATTCAGTATACACAGAAAGCTTTTGTTACTTTGGGTTTGTTTTCGGGGAAGACTGTGCAGTATATTAGCCGTGAATGAATCCCTGCTTAAATTCTGTACATTGTATAGTATGAGTGCTGACTCTGTTGCATCAGTCACTGCTTCATCTGTGTAATGTTCACCCTCAGTGACGGATGTTGTCAGAACTTCTGCTTTCGTTATTTGTCTTACCAAACTGAATATAGAGAAGTAACAGTGGTTGCTAAGCATTGATATTTGGCCTCTTCCTGCATTGCCTCATCACTTGGAAAACTTCTCAACAACCATGGTTCAATATGCTGATGAGAACAAGTGTGGAGATACAAAACATCTTCAGCAAAGCATTTTTCTTTTGACAACTAGATCACTGAACAAAAATAATAATTCTATGAAGAGAAGAGATAAGCCATTTAACCATTGTGTTTAAAACTAATGCCAGTGCTGTACCTACAACCTGTAAGTACAACCGTGGCATTGTAAAACATTCTCCACTCTGTTGCTGAGAAGCAATATAAAAATTGCAACATTATAAATTACTGGGTAGACTGCACATTGAATATGGTGAACAGTTTTGTGCCCCTTATCTTCGAGAGGATGTGCTGTAATTGGAGTGGGTCCAGAGGAGGTTCCCGAGAGTGATCCCAGGAGTGAAAGGGTTAATGTGTGAGGAGGGTATGATGGTCCTGGGCCTGTACTCAACTACTCCAAGATCTGGTTATTAATTCAGTGGTAAATAATAACAGCATGCTGCTATGGAGAGGGACTTGGGTCTGCTTGTGCATGGATCACAAAATGTTGGTTTACAGCTGCAGCAGGCTATCAAGAAGTCCAATGGAGTGTTGGCTTTCATTGCTAGAGGGATTGAATTTAAGAGCAGGGAGGTTATGTTGCAACTGCACAGGGTAATGGTGAGGCCATATCTGGCGTACTGTGTGCAATTCTGGTCTCCTTACTTGAGGAAGGATATAGTGGCCTTGGAGGTGGTGCAGAGGAGGTTCACCAGGTTTATTCCAGAGATAAGGCAGGTAGACTATGAGGAAAGATTGAGTCACTTGGGACTGTACTCGATTCTCATTCAGCAGAATGAGAGGAGATCTTAGAGAAACATATACAATTATGAAAGGGTTAGATAAGATAGAGGCAGGAAAGTTGTTTCCACTGGTAGCTGAGGTGAGAACTGGGGGCGAAGCCTTAAGATTCGGGGGAGTAGATTTAGGACAGAGATGAGGAGGAACTGCTTTTCCCAGAGAGTGGTGAATCTGTGGAATTCTCTGCCCTCTGAAGCACTGGATGCTAACTCAGTAAATATACTGTATTTAACACAAGGTTGGATCGATTTTTGCCTAGTAGAGGAATTAAGGGTTGTGGGGAAAAGGCAGGTGGTTGGAGATGAGTCCATGGCCAGATCAGCCATGATTTTACTGAATGGCAGAGCAGGTTCGACGGGCCAGATTGCCACCTTCTGCTCATGTTTCTTATGTTCTTATGTACTCGCTGGAGTTTAAAAGAATTGGAGGGAGTGTGGATTCTCACTGAAACCTCTTGAATAGTGAACGGCCTAGAACCTGGATGGACTGTATATGGAGAGATGTTTGCTGTGGTGAGAGAACCCCCGAGCAGCAGGTGCTAATTCTGTAGAATTCGTTGTTACAGGCAGCTCTGGAGGCTGTCATTGGATATATTTGAAGCAGAGCTTGATAAGTTTTTGATTAGTAAAGGTGTCAAAATCTATGGAGAAATGGGTTTGACACAGACAATAAATAAGACATTATATAATGGTGGAACAGACTCAATGGGCTGAATGGCCTTCTTATGCCCCTACATCTTATTGTCTGAAGTGACTGAGCAATGCAAGAAGATGATGGAACGCTTTGTTTATGTGTGGCATCCATTGCTACTTCCCTTTATACTTTTTTTGTAAAACAGGTAATGAGCACAGAGTTCTACCATATCCTCTGAGAATTGCTTTGGGATGTCCTGGGACAGGGAAAGGTTCTCTTTCTGAATCAGAATCTGGGTTATTTTCACTGTCTGCTGGTGTGAAAACAGCAGAAAAAAAACAATTCAAGTTCCTTCCCTCAGATCATTACCGAGCTCAGGTTTAACAGGATCAGATTCACAAGTGGGACCACTGCTTCTCGAGTTACCTGCAGCTAATCAACACCATCAGATAACCCTGACCTGAAGAGGTCAAGAGCTCCAAACAGAGTCTGGTGTTACTGCTTCACCTCCTCATATAGCAGGTGAAGGATATTATGTTATATTTCTAATCGTCAATGGGTGATTTCAATGTTCAAAATTCAAATTAAATTTAACAAGTGCATATATGTCACTGTATACTACCCTGATTGTAAATACAAAACTACAGTTCACCATCTCTTCTTTTCAAGACCCTTTAATGTATATACATTGATCATAGTCACAGATCAGTACTGAGAAAAGTTACACCTTCTCTTTGCAGATTCACTCCCTGATGACCGATGCAAGCTGCAATAATTTGCAGCTCACTCATTTTATTCAGCACCCAACTTTTATTTCCAGTGCTTGTTCTCCATTAAGAAGTTTGTAGAGTGACTGGAAATGTTCATGCTTGTTTCTATTTCTCACTCAATTTCTACAAAATGCACCTTATCAAACTTGTGAAGCTTCATCTAAATTATTCTCCAAGTATGTATATGTCACTTTATACTATCCTGAGATTGAGACATGAGTTGTGGAGACTTTTAAACTGAGTCCATATGTTGTGTTTAGTGTTGAGGTGAGTGAAGTTTTCCAAACTGGTTCAAGAGCCTGATGGCTGAACTATTCCTGAACCTCGTGGTTTGGGACCGAAGGCTCCTGGACTTGCTTTCTGATGGCAGCAGCTGGAAGAGAGCATATCTGGATAATGGGGGTCCTTGATGATGGATACTGCTTTCTTGATGGATACCCCTTTGTACATGTGCTCATTGGAAGGGAGGGATTTACCTTTCTTTGATCAATCTTAACCAATCTCCATATAGCTAGACTCTGAGAAATGAATGTGTTTGTTCTTACAGATGCCTATAAATCAATATTGCTGATAAATCAGAAAACACAGAAATATCTCTCAAGTGTGTTATCCATACCTTCATGGAATTGTAATGAAAGGCATCAGCTGAGAAGAAAGAGTAATTCTGAATATTAGAGAGAAAGAAAACTAGTTCTGATATTTGTAGGAACATTGAACATACTGTGCCTATAAAAAGTATTCACCCCCTTGGAAGTTTTCATGTTTAACTGTTTTACAACTTTGAATCACAATGGATTTAATTTAGCTTTTTTGACACTGATCAACAGAAAAAAGCTTATTTCATGTCAATGTGAAAACAGATCTCCACAAAGCAATCTAAATTAATTACAGATATAAAACACAAATTAATTGATTGCATAAGTATTCACCCCCTACAAGTTAGTATTTTATTAGATGCACTTTTGGCAGCAATTAGAACCTTGAGTCGAGTCTGTGTGGACCGGTCTCTATCAGCTTGGCACATCTGTACACTGCAAATTTTTCCCCATTCTTTTTACAAAATTGCTCAATCTCTGTCAGATTGCATGTGGATCATTTGCAGACAACCTTTTTCAAGCCCAGCTACAAATTCTCAATTGGTTTGATGTCTTGGTTCTGACTTCGCCACTGCAAGACATTAACTTCATTGGTTTTTAGCCATTCCTCTGTTGATTTGGCTTTATACTTGGGGTCATTGTCTTGCTGGAAAACAAATCTCCTCCCAAGTCGCAGCACACTGCATCAGGTTCTTCTCCAGGATTTCCCTGGATTTGGGTGCATTCATTTACCTACTACCTTCACATGGCCTTCTAGGCCTGCTGCAGGGAAGCATCCCCACAGCATGATGCAGCCACTACCATGCCTCATGGTGTGTTTTTGATGATGTGTGTTGTTTGGCTTATGCCAAATATAGCTTGCAGTCTGATGGCCAAAAAAGCTAAATTTTGGTTTCATCAGACCAATAATCCTTCTTCTAGCTGACTTCAGAGCCTCACACTTGCCTTCTGGCAAATTCTAGCTGAGATTTCCTGAGAGTTATTTTCAACAATGGCTTTCTCTTTGCCACTCTCCCTTAAAGCTGTGACCGGTGAAGCATACGGGCAACTATCGTTGTATGCATAGCTTCTCACATCTCAGCCGTTGTGGTTTGTAACTCCTCCAGAGTTGTCATAGATGTCCAGGTGACCTCCTTCAATCGTCCCCTTCTTGGGAGGTCACTCAGTTTTTGAGCACAGTTGTGCCATATTCTTTCCATTTCTTGAAGATTGCCTTGGAAATTTCCTTGTATCCATCTCCTGACTTGTGCTTTTCAATCATCTTTTCACAGAGTTGTTTGGAGTGTTCTTTTGTCTACATGGTCATCTACTTAGTTTTTGCAAGGATACTGACTCACCAGCCAAATTCAGTCTACTGTGATTCAATGTTGTAAAACAATAATACATGAAAATTTCAAAGAGGGGGGAGAATACTTGTTATTGGCACTGTACATGTACAGTATGTGCTATCTAACAGCCTCTAAATGCCCCTGTTTTATCAGCCTCTAGTACCATCCCGCAGTGTATTCCAGGGACCACCACTCACTGTTTAAAAATGTCTTTTCTCTTACATTTCCCCTAACATATCCTATCCACCTTAAAATGGATGTCCTCTGGTATTAGTTACTGTCAGCGTGAGAAAGAGGTGCTGACTGTCCACTCAGTCTATGCCTTACACTCCATAACAAGTGTAATCGAACCAGTGTTACAGAGCTGTAATATTATCTTGCAGCTCTTGAACTCACTTCCCTCAACTAATGAAGTCCACCACATCATATACCTTCTTTAACATCCTTTCAACTCGTACAGCAACTTCAAGGAATTTTGGATCCCAATATCCCTCTGTACCTCCTTATTAGTAAGAATCCTGCCATCAACACTGCAATCTGCCTTCAGGTTCCATCACTCAAAGTGAATGGTGTAACATCTACCTCAAAATCAACAAAACCGAAAGAGCTGATTATTGACTACAGAAGGACGTATCCAAAGGGTTATGAGCCAGTCCTCATCGGGGTATCGGAGATGAAAAGAGTCAGGAACTTTAAATTCCTTGTCGTTATCATTTTGAAAGATCTGTCCTGGGTGCAGCCCTTAACCGTCATTACAAAGAAGCCACGAAAGCATATTATCTACATAGAAGTTTGCGAACATCAAAATGTCATCTAAAACTTTGACAAAGTTCTACAGATGACCAGTGGAAAGTATTCTTGCTGGTTGCATCAAGAAATGGTATGAAAACACCAATGTCCTTGAATGGAAATTCCTACAAAAGGTAGTGAATACAGCCCAGTCCGTCACAGATAAACCCCTCCTCACTGTTGAGCAATGTTGTCGTACAAAACCATCATCCATCATCCAGGCCATGCTCCCTTCTTCCAGTTGCCGTCAGGAAGCAGTTACAGGAGCCTCATGTCCCCCACCTCCAGGTTCAGGAACAGATATTAACCCTTAACCATCAGGTTCCTGAACCCGAATGGATAATTTGACCAATCACTGAACCTCTGGATTCACTTTCAAACACTCTACAACTCATGTTCTCAAATACTATTTAGTACTTATTTACCTATTATTATTATTATTATTATTATTATTCAGTTTTTCATTTATTATTTGCACATCATTTTTCTTTTACACATTGATTGTTGTCTGCCATTGTTCATGTGTAGTTTTTCATTGATACTACTGTGTTTCTTTTGTTATGCCGTTGGCCCCCTCCTTTGTGAAAATCGCAAGAACTCTAGTTAAGGGGGGTCAACTGACCCAAGAGAGAGAGACGTGCGAAAGACCACGTTCTCCCAAGAAGCAGGATAAAAGTGACTTTGACTATTGTCTCATGGAGACCACCTGAAAAGCCCTCGGGCAAAGTGGGCTGGTTGAGAGAGAGATCGCATTACCTGCAACTTGATTGACACCTGCGATCCCGTGAAGAAGTATAAAGGCGGGTCTGAGGGGAGGACCCTCAGATGCACCAAGGAAACACACGAAGGAGAAACGCTAGAAATCCTGCGACAGCGTTTTAATAGCTACAGCCGGTGGTGGGGTTCGTGTGCGTCCTTCCCTTGCCTGGGATTGGCGACTTCACCACGGAAGACGGCCTAGCTACAGGGGAAGCCACAGATGAGAGTCCATTCCCCCAACGAGACTTCCGACTACCTCCTACAGGTTGGAAAACCTGTCGGGTAAATGCTTCATGTTCTCTGTCTTTCTAACTAAAAGTGCACCAACGCGACACTTCCGCCGGCAACTAAGTGAAACTGCCGTGATCTAAAAGACTTTTAGATATCCAGTGAACGATATAAAATCTACATTACCCCTAGACGACGATCGAGCTTGTGTTTTGAATGATTATTATTACACCGGTGTTTTAGATTGAGTTTTGATGATCTGAATGTTTTGTATTAACCATAAGTTTGTGCCCTTGTTGAATAAAACGGTTGAAAATAGTAGCATCCGACTCAGCTGATCCATCTATCTTTGCTGGTAAGTTACCTGGTTACGGGGTTTTCGTAACACTTTGTACTTACACTGAATGCCTGTAAGTAAATGAATGTCAGGATAGTATATGGTGATATATACAGTATGCACTTTAAGAATAAATCTCTTTCTTTTCTGAGAATGATACAATAATTTGATCAACATAAAATAAAAATTCATTGAAATATAGTATATTTAGTATCAATATTCAAAAGCCTTAAAGACGAACTTCACTCTCTCAACACTGAACTGATTACTGCACACAACCTATAGGCTCACTTTCAAAGACTCCACAACTCATGTTCTCAGTGTTTATTCAGTTGGAGATACAACACAGAAAAGGCAGTTTAAGCCCTTTAATCTCTCCCTCTTTCAGTACCCTCCTACTCTAGACATCCACCATTGTTCCTGTAGCTAAAAAGACCAAGGTAACATGTCTGAATGACTGGCGTCCTGTGGCACTCACCTCAATAATAAGCACATGCTTTAAGAAGCTGGTCAAGGACGACATCTGCAGCATGCTGCCACCCACACAAGACCCCCTGTAATTCGCCTAACAACACAACTGATCGACAAATGACACAATAGCCACAGCTATACACATCGTCCTTACACATCTGGAGAAGAAGGATGCTTTTGTGAGAATGCTGTTCTTGGACTATAGTTCAGCATTCAACATCATAATACCCTCCAGACTGGACGAGAAACTCCCAGACCTCGGACTACACCCTGCCTTGTGCAGCTGGATCCTGGACTTCCTGTCAGATTGCTGGCATCTGGAAAGAGTGGGCTCCCTCACCTCTGCCCCTCTGACCATCAACACAGGTGTCCCTCAGGGCTGTGTCCTGAGCCCCCTCCTTTATTCTCTGTATACCCATGATTGTGTCACCACCCAAAGCTCCAATCTGCTAATTAAATTTGCTGACGATACTACATAGATTGGCCTAATCTCAAACAATATGAGGCAGCCTACAGAGAAGAAGTCATCATCCTGACACAGTGGTGTCAAGGAAACAACCTCTCCTTCAGTGTTGCAAAACAAAGGAGCTGGTTGTGGACTACAGGAGGAATGGAAACATGCTAAACCCTATTGACATCAATAGATCTGGCGGTGAGAGGGTGAACCGTTTTAAGTTCCTTGGCATACAAATCACCAAGGATCTCATGTGGTCTATACATACCGGCTTTGTGGTGAAAAAGGCAAAAAAGATGGTGAAAAAGATGGTTGAAGAGGTTTGGTATGGATCCCCAAATCCTAAGGACTTTCTACAGGTGCACAATTGAGAGCATCCTGACTGGCTGCATCACTGTTTGATATGGGAACTGTACTTCCCTCAATCGCAGGACTCTGCAGAGAGTGGTGCGGACAGCCCAGCGCATCTGTAGATGTGAACTTCTCACTAATAAGGACATTTACAAAGACAGGTGTGTAAAAAGAGCCCGAAGGATGTTTGGGCACCTGTGTCACATCAACCACAAATTGTTCCAGCTGATATCATCTGGGAAACATTACTGCGGCATAAAAGCCAGGACCAACAGGCTCTGGGACAGCTTCTTCCACCGGGCCATCAGATTGATTAATTTATGCTGATACAATTGTATTTCTATGTTGTATTGACTGTCCTTTTGTGCATAATATTACTAAAAATTACAATAAATTGCACATTGCAAATTTAGAATCAACGTAAAGAGTTTTGCTCCTTGTGTATATGAAGAATGTAAATAATAGTCAATTCAAATCAATTCAATTAATTTCCATTCAATGAACCCACACCACCCAGTAACCCACCTATTTATCCCAGCCTAATCCCAGCATTGTCTTCGCTAATTTGCTTTGACACAAGAAGATGTATTTTGCTGTATGATTTAATGTTTTCATGTACATGTGACAAATAAAAGCTTATCTTTTTAATCAAACTGAATATACATGCAATATTTCCTTCCCACGCATGTGGCCTACTTGTTTCCATTAAAACTGAATATTGGTGACCAATATTCCACAGCACCAATACAATGCGTGCGACAGATTTACTGTTGCATAGGGGCAATCAATTTTGATCGCCTTTCCTACAATTCCTCTTACCCCATCTCTCCATCTCCACAACTCCGCCAGGTTCAGGAATGTTTATTACCCTTCAACCATCAGACTCTTGAACTGATGTGGATAACTTCACTCACCTCAACTCTGAACTAATTCCACAACCCATGCACTCATACTATCACTTTCAAGGATTCTACAACTCATACTCTCTGTATAAAAATAATGGATCAAAATATGTAATTTTTTATTTGCAAGATTTGTCTTCCTTTGCACATTGGTTGTTTGTCAGTCTTTATTCCTTCAGGTTTTCACAAATTCTATCACATTGCTTTATTTTTCTCTAAATGCCTGAAAGAGAATGAATCTCACGGTCATGGGCTTATGTTGACATAAGCCTACTTTGATAATACATTTACTTTGACTTTGACCAGTGCAGCACTTTATCAAAGGCCATCTGAAAATCCTGGCCAACAACATCCACTGACAGACAAAGTCTCCTTTCTCTAGCCAGCTTGTTAATTCCTTAAAGAATTCCAACAGATTTGGTAGGGTAGATCTCTCCTCAAGGAAATCGTGCTGACTTAGGCCTATTTTACCAAATGCCTGCAAGTACTCTGAAACCTCATCCTTAATAATTGATTCTATCATCTTACCAACCACTGCAGTCAGGCTAATTGGCCTATAATTTCCTGCTCTTTGTCTCTCTCCCTTCTTAAAGAGAGGACTGTAATTTTCCAGTCCTCTGGAACCATGCATGAAAGATCATTACTCATGCCTCCACAATCTCTTCAGTTGCCTGAATCAGAACCCTGGGGTGCAGTCCAGGTAACTGACCCTGTTTCACAATGCCCTTTCTCTTATTTACACTATCTTCCCTCTTCACTCAGATTCAATGCAGGGTTTTGACCCAAACCATCAACAACTCCTTTCCGTCTGACAGATGCTGCTTGGCCTGCTGAGTTCCACCAGGGTTTTTCTCTGAAATCCAGAATCTGACATCTTTAGTGCTACACATATGCAAGTACTGTTCTGGAAACGATGAAAAACCTGCAAACCTATACTGATTATAAAAATGTCCCATGCTGGTTGTCACTCACCGGGTAGGAAACTTATCAGAAGAATCGAAATCCACATCACGGAGTCCTGGTCAGCACTTGTCTGTTCACAGAGTGAAATTACTGTTGAATAAAAATGAGGAGGAAGGAGGCCGGAATTCTGATCATGAACCCACACTGAGCCAACTTTGGCTGACATGTGATCATATGCAAAGCAACACACAAAATTCTGGAGGAACTCAGCAGGTCAGGCAGCACCTATGGAAATGAACATACAGTCGATGTTTCAGACAGAGATCCTTTATCAGGGCTGAAAAGGAAAGGGGAAGGCACCAGGTTGAAAAGATGGGGTGAAGGGATGCAGGCTAGCTGGAAAGTGATAAGTGAAGTCAAGTGGGTAGGTAAGGTAAAGGACTGGAGAGGAAGGAATCTCGTAGGAGAGCACAGTGGAACATAGAAAAAACGGTAGGAGTGTACCCGGGGTTAGTGGTAGGAAGGTGGGATGACATAAACGGCCAGAATATCAAAAGCTAGTAATTAAAATTAAACAAAATAAAAGACAATTCCCAACGACTGATAGAAATGATGAGAAAAGTTCAATTGTTAGACACCAGACGTTATAATCTGGAGAAAAAAATATACTGCTGGAGGTGTCAGGAAGCAGGGTTTTAAACTGAAGTGTTGACCATTCTGCATCTCCTGATGCTGTCTGACTCCCTTGGTTCCTCAGGGAGTGTGTTTTCTTGCGAGTTAAAATGTCAGCTGTGATGAGTCATCGAGTAAAGGGTTCACGGTGAAAAGTTGACTGAGGAAGAGAAAAGAATGAGAGGAAGAGTAAAGTTATGGTCGAGAGCTTCAGTTGTTCTTCAGAACAAATGTCAGATTGGGTAGAAATGTGGTCTAGGTGTCTTTATTGTAGAATGATTGTAGGTGCCAGAAGGGGTAGTGTGAGTATCTCAGTAACTGCTGATCTCCTGGGATTTGCACACACTACAGTCTCTAAAGTTCACAGAACATGGAGCAAAATGGAAAAAAGAAACCTTGTGAGTGGCAGTTCTGAGGGTGAAAATGCCCCGTTAGCGCGAAAACCAGAGGAGAATGGTCAGACTGGTTCGTGTTGACAGGAAGGGTCAGTAACTCAGTTCTGTGGGTGAAAATGCCCCGTTAGCGCGAAAACCAGAGGAGAATGGTCAGACTGGTTTATGTTGACAGGAAGGGTCAGTAACTCAAATAAACATGCATTTACCACAGTGGTGAGCAGAAGAGCATCTTTGAATGCATAATATGCTGAACCTTGAAGTGGATGGGCTACAGCAGGTGAAGACCACGGACATACTCCCAATGGCAGTTTATCAAGTACCTCCTGTTATGTGTTATTTTGTGTGTGAGTGGAATAGTCCCCACCACTCCCCCACCATTTCCATTTTCAATAGTACCGGGGATTTAAATAAACCCACAGCCGTAGCAGTTGATGTAGAGTTTGTTCACAGAGGTAGAGGGAAATGTCCGAGTGTCTCTGAGCCTGTAACATTGAACAATCATGTTAGGAATGACACATTAGTTCAATGTTTCAATTTAGAAGAAGAGTGGATGCACATTTAAGGCAAGTTAAGCTTTTTAACAAATATATATAAATCAAATAATTAGCTCCAATTACCTCCCCCATGCAGTTTGTTTCTCCTGTGGACCCCTCTATCCTTGTACTGGCAATGGATTCCCATCAAAAATGAGGAGGCCTTTGATCGTTGGGGATCCGCATGAGTGGTCACATGGTAAACAACAATTCTGCTTCTGCACACTGACCTAAAACTTGTATATTGAATGTCAGTAACATTCTCCACTTGCTGCTAATCAACATGAAGAGGATTAGAACTTAAAACAGACTCTGGTCATATTGCATCACTTCCTCACATTTTAGGTGAAGGATGTTATGCCACCTGATCACTTGTACTCGATCAATAATCTATGTTTTCTAGCTTCATGGTTACAACAATTGAGTTACCCTTTTGGCATTTTCAAAGAAGATAATTTATTGTACAATCATGGGTTGCAATCACAGATTGGCTTTGAGATACACAACATCTCCATTTTGGAATTTCACACCCTGTTGACCGATACAAGCTCCAACAAGTTGTGGATCACTCATTCTATTCAGCTCCCTATATTACTTTTTATTGTTTTTTGTCCTTTCACACCTTTCTACAGTGGCACAATTGTACCTGTATTGAATAATTCATCACAGCAATCATTGTGTACCAATATTTCTGAACACACAAGCAAAATAAGATGGTGGCGTGTTCGATTGTAGCGGCTTCTATAACCTAACCAAATGTGTTATTGTCCTTTTTAAAGGTATTTTCTGCAATCACATGACCCTGCAGGACATTAAGAACTTAAAATATCGCAGGTCTACCCCGTCAGTGAGTTTCTCGTCGGTGGAGAAAGAGAAGGAGCTGGACTTGGTGCGGCCTGTGATGTTGCATGGGACAGAGAGGTTTCGGTGCACAAAGATGCTGTGCAATTTCACAGCAAGTGACCATCTTAGTCGATTTCCTTGCGATCACACAGACTTGTGGAAATTTTGAATTTGGAATTCTGCAAGTCTGATTCGCTGATTTATTGGCGGGTGGTGGGGGAGCTGCTTGGCCTCGGTCGCAGTGAGCACTGGGCCTCAAGCCACAGCATTACCTGTTTACAACCCCCAGAGTTGCTGCGCTCCACCGGAGGCAGTGTGGTGTGCGTTAAAACTGGAGTCAGTGCTGCCCCTGCAGTGTTCACTTGGCAGAAGACAAGCCATGTTGTATTAAATTGAAGATTGCTGCTGCAGTCATTGACTCATGATCTTGGACTTTATTTTTCTCATGTGACTGTATTTTTCTGATATCTTTTAGTGCTTGCTGTCTTATTTGTATTATATGCGCTTTGTGCTGTGTCTGACTGTTAGTACTGTGTTTTGCACCTTGACCCTAGAGTAATGCTGTTTCATTTGTCTGTATTCATGTAAGGATGAATGACAATTAAACTTGAACTATGAACTATAAATACGTGCCTGTCTGAAATGAAATTGGCGAATAATACATATACCCAGAAGGTCAGACAGCTTCTGAAGAGATCAAAGTCAAGCTAATACTTAATAAATTTGTTCTGATGGAATGTCAGAATGAGTGATTAACTGTTTCCCTTTCCTGAAGATTCACAAATGTTGACAACAAAGGGAAGTCCAGCAGCCTGAATGTGATCTATTTCCCATGAATGCATTTCAGTTCAAAGCAAAACCCCTTATTGATAACATCAATTTATGAAGAGGCATGGAAATTGATTATCATTCATTGGTTATTAGAACAAACAACATCTGCAGGTATTTGAATCCATAGAATGAAGTTTAACAGTGTAAAAGTGAATTAAAGTGAACACAGGATGTGACGGTTAAATCTTTTTGCTGGGGTGATGAAGGAAACATTGGGAAAACTATTGTAATATTGATATCAATGAGGGAAACATCTTGAAGAAGGAATTCAAAAATCAAAGTCACTACCTTGAAGGATAACAACATTATCTTGTTTCTTTTTCTGTCTTCATGGAGTCAACAGATTAGCTCTCAATGCACAAACTGTGCAGAAGCACAAATATTTTATCTTAATGCAAAATTCCAGCACAGTCAGTGCAATCTGGGAGTCTTCACTTTACCTCCTGGACCACCAGGCTGTGAGGATCAGATTCATCACGTCTCTGCAAAAGGCAATGGTCAACCCATCAGATTCTCCAACAATGGGATCTCTGCTTTATTTCAGATGGCTACTCACAATGGAATTCCGTCTGTAACAAACATATTCCATTCATTCACATCAAGCATTCTACACACAAGTGAGCATGTTAAAGCCAAGTCATATCATCAGACCATAAGATATTGGAGCAGAAGTAGGCCATACGGCCCGAGTCTGCTCCGCCGTTCTATCATGGGTTGATCCAATTCTCCCAGTCATCCCCACTCCTCTGCTTTCACACCATACCCTTTGATGACCTGGCTAATCAAGAGCCTATCTATCTCTGCCTTAAATACACCCAGTGACTCGGCCTCAACAGTCGCAACAAATATCAACTGCATAAAGCTTAGTTTGACCATAAGATAAGAAAGGATTCATGTATTTAAATGTTTTCCTTCAAATGATCAGTATATTTGATTCCACTGATCTCCATAAGCCTACCTTAGTTACTCTTGTGAACCACGAGACTGAACTCGTGCCGATCATCAGGGGAGCGAAGAGCAGCCAACGACCCACCTTCCATATCATGAAACTGAGCAAAGGGGAGGAGATATAGAATCAGTGTGAGGAAATGAGGTGGCTTTGTGTTCCCACTGTAATCTCAGTAGAGTGGAGTGAGATAAAGCAGCTGAGCCGGGGGGTTCAAACAGGAGACTAAACTAGTGTTCGACAGAGAGAGAGAGAAAATAACCTCTGATCATCAGTGACAGACCTAATTACTGGGACATGGCTGCAGAAAAATGAGGACTGTAGATCAGAAATTGCAAAGTGAAAATAAATTTTGGAAAGGAAGAGAAGGAAGTAGTGAAGGGCAGAGGTCAGAATCAGAATCAGGTTTATTATCACCGGCATGTGTCATGAAATTTGTTAACTTAGTAGCAACAGTTCAATGCAATACATAATATAGAAGAAAATAAATAATAAATAAATAATAAATAAATAAATAAATAAATAAATAAATAAATAAATAAATAAATAAATAAATAAATAAATAAAACGATCAATCAATCAATCAGTTGCAGTCTGCTATATTGAATAGATTTAAAATTATGCAAAAACAGAAATAATATATATTTAAAAAGTGAGGTAGTGTTCAAGGGTCCAATGTCCATTTAGGAATTGATAGAAGAGGGGAAGAAGCTGTTTCTGAATGGCTGAGCTTTTGCCTTCTGGCTTCTGCTCCTCCTACCTAATGGTAACAGTGAGAAAAGGGCATGCCTGGGTGCTGGAGGTCCTTAATTATGGACGCTGCCTTTCTGAGACACCACTCCTTGAAGATATCCTGGATACTTTGTAGGCTGGTACCCAGGATGGAGCCGACTAAATTTATGACCCTATCCAGTTTCTTCCAGTCCTGTGCAGTAGCTCTCCCATGCCAGACAGTGATACAGCTTGTCAGAATGCTGTCCGTGGTACATCTATAGATGTGTTTGAGTGTATTTGTTGACATGCCAAATCTCTTCAAACTCCTAATGAAGTATAGTCACTGTCTTGCCTTCTTTATAACTGCATTAATATGTCGGGACCAGGTTAGGTCCTCAGATATCTTTACACCTAGGAACTTGAATCTGCTCACTCTCTCCACTTCAAGCCCTCTGTGAGGATTGGTGTGTATTCCTTCATCTTACCCTTCCTGAAGTCCGCAATCAGCTCTTTCGTCTTACTGATGTTGAATGCCAGGTTGTTGCTGTGACACCACTCCACTAGTTGGCATATCTCACTCCTGTACGCCCTCTCATCACCATTTGAGATTCTATCAACTATGGTTCTATCATCAGCAAAATTATAGATGGCATTTGGGCTATGCCTAGCCACACAGTCATGGGTATAGTGAGAGTAGAGTAGTGGGTTATGCACACACCACTGAGGTGCACCAATGTTGATCGTCAGCAGGAGGAGATGTTATCAGCAAGCCACACAGATTATGGTCTTCCGGTTAGGAAGTCAAGGATCCAATTACAGAGAGAAGTACAGAAGCCCAGGTTCTGTAACTTCTCAATCAGGAATGTGGCAATGATAGTATTAAATGCTGAGCTATATTTGATGAACAGAATCCTGGCATTGGTATCTGTGTTGTCCAGGTGGTCTAAAGCTGTGTGAAGAGCCATTGGGATTGTGTCTGTCATTGACCTATTGCAGCCATAGGCAAATTGCAATGTGTCAAGTTCCTTGGTGAGGCAAGAGTTCAGTCTAGTCATGACGAACCTCTCAATGCATTTCATCACCGTAGATGTGAGTGCTTCCGAGTGATAGTCTTTAAGGCAGCTCCCATTATTCTTCTTAGGCACTGGTATAATTATTGCCTTTTTGTAGCATGTGGGAACTTCCGCCCATAGCACTGAGAGGTTGAAAATGTCCTTGAATTCTCCTGCCGGTTGTTTGGCACAGATTTTCAGAGACTTACCAGGTACTCCATCCAGAACGCCTGCCTTGCAAGGGTTCATGCTCTTTAAAAACAGTCTAACATTGGCCTCTGAGACGGAGATCACAAGGTCATCAGGTGCAGCAGGGATCTTCACATCTGTAGTTATAGCCCAAAGCAAATTATACCTGGTTTTCTGGTATAGACCTGGAGCACCAGACTTAAATGCCACAGATCTAGCCTTCAGCAGATGACGAACCTCCTGATTCATCCACAGCTTTTGGTTTGGGAATGTACAATAAGCCTTTGTAGGTACACTCTCATCCACACAGGTTTTAATAATGTCAGAAAAAACTGCAGCATACTTATCCAGGTTCGAAGATGAATCCCTGAATACAGTCCAGTCCACCAATTCAATGTAGTCCTGTAAGTGCTCCTGTGCTTCCCTTGTCCATACCTTCTCACTACTGGTGCTGTCGTCTTCAGTCTCTGCCTATACTCTGGGAGTAGAAGTACAGCCAGCTGATCAGACTTCCCAAAGTGAGCATGGAATAGCATGGTTAGGCATTCTTGATGGTGGTGTAACAGTGTGTTGTTTCCTCTGGTATTGCAATTGATCTGTTGGTGGTAATTGCTTAGTGCTTTTTTCAGACTGGGCTGGTTAGAATTCCCCAAAGCGATGGTGAAGATGTTAGGGTGCGTTGTTTCATGCATATTGATCCCATTGCTTAGATCATCTAAAGCCTGATTGACAGTGGTCTGATATTGAATCTATTCTGCTACCAAAATGATCCTGGAAATCTCCCGTGGTAGGTAAAGTGGTCGGCACTTAACTGTGAGATATTCCAGGTCTGCTGAGCAAAATTGGGACAGCACTGATATATTTGTGCACCAGGTGGAGCTGAGCTTGAGGCATACTCCATCACCTCTGCTTTTGAGAGACTCTATAGATCTATCCTGACGGTGTGTAGTAAACCTGTCAATCCGAATCACTGCATCCAATACGAAAGGGGTTAACCAGGATTCCATGAAACAAAGGACACATGCAGTTCTAATGTCCCTCTGATTCAGCACCCTAGCTCAGAGATGATCGATTTTATACACTAGAGACTGCACGTTTGCCAGCAAGGTAGTTGGTATTGGGAGTTTAAATGATAAAGAGATACAATTGAAGGAAGTGGACATTGCTGTAAGGAAGGCAGTGATAGAGTCCATGTGGATAGACATGAAAGATAATAAATGAAGCATAAGTGATGGTGAAAGGGAGAAGGGACATGAAATATGCAGACAAGTTAGGATGATTAATATAGGATGGCGAGTTGGAGATACATTAATCCCACAGGAGGTGTAAAGTGCTCCTTCCCTCTGCTAGCCTGCAGGTCAACCTTGGGCAAGGTGGAGCAGATGATGTTCAAGTGAAGCCATGGGAGCAGGTGCTGGATTGTCGTATGACACTTGGAATACTGTGTGTAGTTCTGGTTACCTGGCATGCGTAGGGTGTAAATAAGCTGGAAAAGATGCAGAGAAGATTCTGAAGGAATCTTGTTCTTAATAATGGACTCCAACATATTTCCAACCACTGAAGTCATACTAACTGGCCTACAATTTCCTTTTATTGCCTCCCTCCTTTCTTAAAGGGAGGAGTGACATTTCCAGTTTTCCAGTCCTCTGGAACATTCCTGTCTAGTTATTCTTGAAAGATCACCACTAATGCCTCCACAATTTTTCTAGCTCCCCTTTCAGAACTCGGTGTGCAGTCTGTCTGGTCCTAGTGATTTATCTACATTCTTCAAACCTCTCAAATTCTCAAGCACCTTCCCCTTAATAATAGCATCCATGCTTACTTCTGTCCCCTGACATTGCCAAATTTCTGTTATTACCACTAATATTTGCTATATTATATGACCTTCCTTTTGTCTTATGAAAGAAACAACCCCATTTTGACATGAAATGGTCTGTGCATGCAGACAACCCCTGTAGTTTCTATTTCTCATAGAATCAAAAGGCACAGTGAATAGACAGATCACACTTGTTCAAGGAGAAGATATTCATATCTTACCTATCTCACTCACATGGCTGCCCTGACATTTGATCCTGCATACCATTGCTCAGATTCTCAGTTGCTAACTTCCCAATATCCCTGGTCCCCTGATTAGATCTTTCAATGTTAGTCGAAGTGTGATCTATCCAGATTCATGCTGTGTGATTTCCTGGGGCAGATGAAGTCTGAGGAGAGCTTCAGTACAAGAGATAACAATTCTCATGTGTCACACATTTTGGAGAAGTAATACAGAATCAGAAACAAAATCAGGTTTAATGTCACCAGCACACTGTATGCCGTGAAGTTAGCTATAGCAGTCATCATTGGGAAAATTCAGTGATTACCATTGGAGTTATATGCAGAGCCAGATGGGTCAGAAGAGTTAAAAGAAAGCACTTGGCCCAAAACTTTGACTATCTATTCATTTCCATAGATTCTGCCTGACCTACTGAGTACCTCCAGTATTTTGTGTGTGTTGCTTTTCATTTCTTTGTAGTGTGAGGGTTGAGGTGATCCAAGAATGTGGCTAATTTTTGTTGCTGACTTTGCAATTGTTTATAAACATTTAATTTCACATTGTATATAAATAGATAAATGATAACATAATTCAGGATACATGGACAGCTTTTGTTACTTTGGGTTTGTTACATTTGTTTTAGGGGAAAACAGTGTCGTATATTTATTTGCTTAAATTCTGTACATTGTGTAGTATGAGTGCTGACTGTTGCATCAGTCACTGTTGTTCACCCTCAGTGGAAGATGTGGTTAGAACTTCTCTTTTCTTTACTTGCCTTACCAAACAGAATTTAGAGAAGTGTCAATGTTTTGCTAAATATTCACAGCTTGTTCTGGTCTCTTCCTGAATAGCCCCATCACTTCTTGGAAAACAGCTCAACAGCTATGGGCCAATATGCTGATGAGAGTGAGTGCAGAGATGCAAAACATCTTCTGCAAAGCATTTCTGTTTCCCTGAACAACAATAAAAACTTGGTGAAGAAAAGTGAGAAGGCCATTTAGACATTGCGCTTAAACCTAATCCCAAACACGCACACATGCAAATAGAACGGTGGGATTCTAAAACGTTTTCCATTCCGTGGCTGAGAAGTCATACAAAAACAGCAGCTTTGTAAGGTATTGGTCGCACTGCACGTGGAAATTGATGAACAGCTTTGGGCGCCCTATCTTCAAAAAGATGTGCTGTAATTTGAGGAGGTCCAGAGAAGGTGCACGAGAATGATCCCAGCAATGAAAATGTTAATGTATGAGGAGTGCTGAGTGGCTCTGGACCTGTACTCACCAGAGTTTAGAAGAATGATGGGTGGGGATTCTCGTTGAAACCTCTTGAATAGTGAAGGTCCTTGAAGCTGGATGGAGTGTACATGAAAAGGTTGTTTCCTCTGGTGGGAGAGTCCCTGATCAGAGAGCAATGATTCTATAGAATTAATAGTCACAGATGGTGGTGGAGACCATTGGCTATATTTAAAGCAGAGGTAGATAGGTTTTTGATTAGTAAGGGTGTCAAAAGTTATGGAGAGAATGTTGTTGACGGGGATGATAAATGAGCCATTACAAAAAATGGTGCAACAGACTCAATGAGCTGAATGGCCTTGTTATGCCCCGATGTCTCATTCCCTTATGGTCTGAAGTGATAGGCAATGCAGGAGAGGATGGAACAGTCAATTTACATGAGGCATCCATTGGTACTTCCCAGAATCCTGTTTTGAAAGACAAGTAAAGAGCACAGAAGTTCTACCGTATCCTTTGCGAATTGCTTTGGGATGTCTTGGAACAAGTTAAGTTCTCTTTCAGAATCAGAATCAGGTTTATTTTCACTGTAATCTGATGTGAAATATTTTGTTTTGCAGCAGAAAAAACACAAAGCATGTTCCTTCCCTCTGACCATAAATGAGCCCAGGTTTATCAGGTCCAGATTCACAGAAGGGATCACTACATCTGGAATTATCTGCAGCTAATCAACACCCAACAGATAAACCTGACTTGAAGAGGTCAAGAGCTGCAAGCAGTCTCTGGTGTTACTGCTTCACATCCTCACATAGCAGGTGGTTTATTACGTGATATTCCACATTGTCAGTAGGGCATTTCAAGGTTCAAAATTCAAATTAAATTTCTTATCAAAGTGCATATATGTCACTCTATACTACCCTGATTATCAATGCAAAAATAGTTTACCTTCTCTCCTTTTCAAGACCCTTTATTGTCCATACATGAGTCACAGTCACAGATCAGTACTGAGAAAAGTTATACCTTCTATTTGCAGATTCACGCCCTGATGACCGATGCAAGCTGCAAATGTTTGCAGCTCACTCATTTCATTCAGCACCCAACTTTTCTTTCCATTGCTAGTCTGCTTTAAGACCTTTGTACAGTGACTGGAAATTTTCATGTTGTGTTTCTTTCTCACTCCATTTCTACAAAATGTGTTTTGCGAGGTCAGGAATCATTCACCTTATCAACATTGAAAAACTTCATGGTAAATTTATTATCAAAGTATGTGTATGTCACCATATACTCACCTGAGGTTCATTTGCTTACAGGCATTCACAGTAGCTCAAAGAAATACGATAGAATCAATGAAAAATTACACGCAAGGACTGACAAACTGCCAATCTGCAAAGGAAGGCAAATGGTACAAATACCAAAAGCAATTAAAGGTGTAAGTAAATAAGTAAGACTGAGACATGAGTTGTGGAGAACTTTAAATTACGTTCATAGGTTGTGTTCAGTGAGCAGTTCAGTGTTAAGGTGAGTGAAGTTATCCACACTGCTTCCAGAGCCTGATGGCTGAACTGTTCCTGATCTTGAAGGTTTGGGACCGAAGGCTCCTGGACCAGCTTCCTGATGGCAGTAGCTGGATGTGAGGATGTCTGGATGATGGGGGTCCTTGATGATGGATCCTTCTTTCTTGTGGCAGCACTCCTTTGCAGATGTGCTCACCGGAGGGGAGGGTTTTACCTATCACTGATCAGTCTTAACCAATCTCCATACAGACTGACTCTGAGTAATGAATGGGTCTGTTTTTACAGTCAATATTGCTGATAAATCAGTAAACACAGAAATATCACTCAAGATGTTATCCATACCTTCATGGTATTGTAATGAAATGATCAATTGCATATAAAACTGAGAAGAAAGAGTAATTCTGAAAAGAGGAGAGAAAGAAAACTAGTTCTGTTATTTGTAAGAACATAGAACATACATTAGGCAGCAATTACATTCTTCAGTTTGCATAAATATTCATTTCCTTTAATATGACGCACAAAATCATCAATTGTGCACCCAACTGGCTTTAGAGGTCACATAATTAGTTGAATATTGATCTGTTTTTAGAGACCTGTGTGCAGTCAAGGTGTTTCAATTGAATGTAATAAAAAATATACCGGGATCTAGAAGGTCAAACACCACAATTGGTGTTGTTTCTGTCCGTTTTCAGCAGCGATAGTTGGTTTAAACACATAAAGACATTTTTGTTGACTGTACTGACCTTGGAAGCAGTTGTGCTTTTTAACTGTATCAGGCTGAAACAGGAATATTGAATCAGAACCATTGAGAGTACTGCTGCTACTCGAGTCGTACCTAGGCAGCCCGGCAAAAGAATTTTCAGTGTTAAATTCCATCTACCACTTCTCCACCCAGCATTGCATCCTGTCGATATCCTCTTTTAACTTCAAACTTTCTGTACAATCCAAAACACCAACAATCTTCATGTCATGTGTAAATATATGTACATACATCAGACTTTGGAATTGGGTAACATGACAGAAGCATATTCATGTCCATAGATCTGCAGGTCATAACCTGAGACTGAGCTGTATCATCTTTTATCTTACACATTATTCCTCTAACCAGATTGACATTCTACATTGACAGTATTCCACTTTTAATCCAGAACTGAGGAGGGGTCCCTGACCTGAAACTGGCTTCAATGAAGGGTCTCGCCCAAAACATCAACAGCTTATTCCCTTCTGTTGATGCTGCCTGATCTGCTGAGTTCTTTCAGAACGCATGTGTGTTCAATTAGCATAAAGGAGTGAGATTGAAAATCTGGCTGAATGGTGTCATAACAACTATCTCACACGCAACTTCAGCAAAACCAAAGAGCTGATTATCGATTACAGGAGGAGGTATCCAGAGGTCCATGAGCCAGTCCTCATCAGGGGATCAGAGGTGAAGAGAGTCAGTAACTTTAAATTCCATGCCATTATCATTTTGGAGGACCTCTCCTGGATCCAGCACGTATCTACCATCACAAAGAAAGCATGGCAGTGCATTATTTACATAGAAGTTTGAAAAGATGAAGATTTCCGCTCTGAGTGGTTGCATCACGGCATGGTATGAAACACTAATACTCTTGAATGGAAAAAAAATGCAAAAGGTAGTGGATACAGCCCAGTCCATCCCAGATAAACTCCTCCTCACTGAGGAGCACATTGCTAGACTATGAACAGCATCCGTCATCAATTAGACTATGCTCTCTTCTTCCTGTTGCTGTCTGCAAGCAGGTTCAGGAACAGATATTACTGCCTAACCATCGGGCTTCTGAACCAGAGTGGATAATTTCACCGATCACTGAACTGATTCCACAACCTATGGACTCACTTTCAAGGACTCTACAACTCATGTTCTCAAATATTATTTAGTAATTATTTACCTATTATTATTATTCTTTAATTTTTCTTTTGGTATTTCACTTTTTTTGTCTTTTACACATTGATTGTCTGTCTTTCTTCATGGGTAGCTTTTCATTAAATTCTATTGTGTTACTTTGTATTTACACTGATTGCCTGAAGTAAATGAATGCCAGGATAGTATAATGGTGACAAATGCAGTATGTACTTTAATAATAAATTTAAGTTTCTTTTCTGAGAATGATACAACAATTTGATCCACATAACATTAAGAATGATTGAAATTGGATACATTTCCAGCCTTAAAGATGAATGGACAATGGAATTAAAAGTTAGGCGTTGAACAAAATGAGCCGTTAAGGCTTGGTGCAGCTTGCAATGGTCAGTGGGGTGTGAATCTGTAAACAGAAGTTGCTACTTTTCTCAGAATTGACATGTAACTGTAACCTGTGGATGTACAACTGGCCTCGGAGCTGCTACATGAAGGGAGCTGTTTGCAAATGTGAGAATCAACACTGCATGATAGCAAAGTGCAAAATTTTAGAACGTTCTTTATAATCAGATAATGATGTGGTAGAGCATAAATTTATTCACACCATGGATGAGGGAGGGAAGAAAGTGACCAAAGGCCCATTTACATGGAAAACTGTGTCAGGTCACTCTTACACAACATGGAATAAAAATAACACCAATTTAGAGATTATTTTAGTTGTATATCTTCCACCCACCATTGATCAAGATGATGTCATTTTCTTTGATAAATATGACTTAGAGGATTCACATTTTAATGTGTCAAGTTCCAGTAATCGACTGACTGTAGTTTCAAGATCAGGCACCTGAAGAGCATGGATAATTTCATTCAGCTCAGCACTGAACTGATCACAACACAGAAAATAAGGGCTCACTTTTGAGGACTCTACGACTCATGTTCTCAGTATTTATTTATTTGGAGATAGAGCACAGAACAGGCCCTTTAGGCCCAATGAGCCATGACACCTAGTAACCCACTTATTTAACCCAGTCCAATTCCAGCACAGTCTTTACTAATTTGATTTGACACAAGAAGATACACTTTGCTGTATGTTTTCATGTACATGTAAAAAATAAAAAGCCTATTTCTTTAATAAAACAGAATATATATGCAATATTTCCATCTTGTCTGTGTAGCCCATTTGTTTCTACTAAAACTGAATACTGGCGACCAATATTCCACCAATACTTCGCATGAGACTGATTTACTGTTACATAGGGGCAATCGATTGTGACTGCTCTTCCTACAACTCCTCTTACCCTCTCTCCATCTACACAACTTCAAAGTTCAAAGTAAATTTATTATCAAAGTATGCATGTCATCATATACTGCCTTAAGTTTCATTTTCATGTGGGCATTCACAGTAGAACAAAGAAATATAATCCACTTCCACTTCGAAGCAAAAGGAAGTTGAAAGTAAAAGCGTAATTCTTGAGTATCTGAAGACAATTTAAAAATGGAGCAAATGAGGGTGAGAGACAACATGATAGAGACTTACAAGATGATCAGAGGCACATATCATGCAGATATCTAGAGACTTTCCCAGGGCAGAAATGGCTAATATGTGGGGGAATATTTTCAAGGTGATTGGAGGAAAGTATTGAGGGGTGTTGGAGATATGCTCTTTACACAGAGTGGTGGGTGCATGAAAAGTCTTGACAGGAGTGATTACAGAGGCAGATACATTAAAAAAAATTCTTAGATTGGGAAATGGATAATAGGAGAGTTATAGAAGGGAAGGATCAGTCTGATCTTCGAGGAGAGTACAAGGCCCTGGGCTCTGATGTAATGTTCTATCTTCTATGTTCCATGAATGGTGGAGTCAACCCAGTCTATGACAGGGAAAGGCCACCCCACCAGCCTTTTGTTTGTGTGTAATTTTTGCATTGATACTATTATATTTCTTTGTTCTACTGTGAATGCCCACATGAAAGTGAAACTTAAGGCAGTATATGATGACATGCATACTTTGATAATAAATTTACTTTGAACTTTGAAGTCCAGCAGTAATGGACATGCTGCTTTCAAATCAGATGCCTTCTAAGTACTCAAATGCACACTAAGGTCACTCACTGATGGTTCATTAAGGGAACTCCCAGCTGTAATGGCTACATTCATCCTTGAAGCAACACCAGCCTTCATTTTGTTCAGAATTGGGTGTGTGGATCCCTGACCCTCACAGTACCATCAACCATCCATCTAATGACTCACCAGTGAAGCTGATATCTGATGGTACCTCATGAGTGAAGACTGTCCTTTGCAGGTCTCCCTCCAATCTACTATGGCCTGAAATGTCAAGCTCAAATCTCATTGGACAGCCCCCTCTTACAGTATTTCCTGCTGCCTTGAGAATTTGTAGCAAGCTAGTTTCTGAATGATGAGAGTTTGAAATCAGAGAGAAACTCTAATATAGAATGAAGTATATGGATCATTTTGGCACTTGACAGAGCAAACAAAATGCACTGATCAACAAAGTCTCCTTTGTCTGTCCTGCCTGTTATTTGCTCAAATAATTTCAATGGATTTGGGAGGGTAGATTTCTCCTGAAGGAAACCATGTTGACTTAGGCCTATTTTATCATATGCTTCCAAGTACTCCAAAATCCCATCCTTAATAACAGATTCTAACATCTTACCAACCACTGAGATTAGGCTGATTGACCTGATTTTGTCTCCCTCCCTTTATAAAGAGATGAGTGACATTTGTAATTTTCCAGTCGTCAGGAACCATATTTGAAAAGTCACTTCTAATGCTTCCACAATCTGTCCAGCTACTTCGTTCAGAACCCTGGGATGCAATCCAGATAAATGATCCTATTTCACAATGGCCTCTCTCCTATTCCACTCCACTCAGGTTCAATGCAGGGTCTTGATCCAAACCATCAACAATTCCCTTCCACACGACAGCTGCTGCTAGGTCTGCTGAGATCCTCCAGGGATTTTTTCTGAACTTCAGATTCTGGCATCTTTAGTGTCTACATATATTCATGCACCGTTCCAGAAATGATCAATGACCCTCTAATCAAGGGATCTGAAAGTTGTAGCGGTAGAGATTGTGGCGACCTTAGTAATGATCATTCAAGAATCATTGGACTCTGGCATCGTGCCAGGGGACTGGAAAAATTGCAAATGTCACTCCACTCTTTAAGAAAGGAGGGAGGCAGCAGAAAGGGAATAATTGACTATTCAGCCTGACCTCAGTGGTTGGAAAGATGTTGAGGATGAGGTTATGGAGTACTTGGTGACACAGAACAAGATAGGATAAAGTCAGCATGGTTTCTTGAAGGGAAAATCTTGACTGGTGTACCTGTTGGAATTCTTTGAGGAGATTACAGTAGGATAGATAAAGGGCATGCAGTGGATGTTGTATATTTGGATTTTCAGAAGGCCTTTGTCAAGGTGCCATACATGATTCTGCTTACCAAGTTAAGAGCCCATGGTACTACAGCATGGTTATAGCATTGGCTGATTGGTAGGAGGCACCTAATGTGAATAAAAGGGTCCTTTACTCATTGGCTGCCAGTGACTAGTGATGTTCCACAGGGGTTGGTATTTGGACTGCTTCTTTTTATGTTGTATATCAATGAATTAGATGATGGAATAGATGGCTTTGTTGCCAAGTTTGCAGCTGATATGAAAATTGGTGGGAGGCTTATAGGAAGGACGTGGAAGCTATGGAGAGGGTGCAGAGGAGATTTACCGGGATGTTGCCTGGTTTGGAGAACAAGTCATATGAAGCAAGGTTAGCAGAGCTGGTACTTTTCTCTTTGGAGCGTAGAAGAATGAGAGGGGACTTTATAGAGGTCTACAAGATTATGAGAGGCATAGATAGGGTGGATAGTCAGTACCTGTTTCCCAGGGTACCAATAGCAAACACCAGAGGGAATATGTACAAAATTAAGGGAGGGAAGTTTAGGGGAGACATTAGGGGTAAGTTTTTTTTACACAGAGGGTTGTGAGTGCCTGGAATTACTTGCCAGGGATGGTGGTGGAGGCTAAAATTTTAGGGGTATTTAAAAGCTTCTTGGACAGGCACATGGATGAAAGAAAAATGGAGGGTTATGGGGTAGTGTGGGTTTAGTACTTTTTTTTAAGGATTATATGGGTCGGCACAACATGGAGGGTTGAAGGGCACGTAGTGTGCTGTAGTGTTCTATGACTCTCTGATGGTGGTGTCTGAAAAGAGGATGCTGTCCAAGTTGCATGCCATCTTGGACAATGTCTCCCATCCACTCAAAAATGTACTGGTTAGGCACAGGATTACATTCAGCCAGAGACTCATTCCACCAAGATGCAACACTGAGCGTCATAGGAAGACATTCCTACCTGTGGCCATCAAAGTTTACAACTCCTCCTTCAGAGTGTCAGACACTCTGAGCCAATAGGCTGGTCCTGGACTTATTTCCACTTGGCATAATTTACTTATTATTATTTAATTATTTATGGTTTTATATTGCTATATTTCTACACTATTCTTGGTTGGTGCGACTGTAACAAAACCCAATTTCCCTCGGGATCAATAAAGTATGTCTGTCTGTTCTATGGCAGATAGTGCTGAGGACACAGACAGACTGCAGAAGAAATTATATATTAGGAGAATGGGCAAGAAAGTAGCAAATGAAATATAACATTGGAAAATGCATGTTCATGCACTTTGGTAGTAAAATAAATGTAAAGTCTGTTTTCTAAAAGGGGAGAAAATCCAAAAATCAGATGCAAAGGGATTTGGGAGTCCTTGTGCAGAACACCCTAAAGGTTAACTTACAGGTCCGTAAGACCATGAGATACAGGAGCAGAAGTAGGCCATTCAGTCCATTGAGTCTGCTCTGCCATTCAATCACCGGCTGATCCAAGTCTTCCAGTCATCTCCACTCCCCTGCTTTCACCCCATACTGTTTGATGCCCTGGCAGTGATGAGGATGGCAAATGCAATGCTAACATTCATTCCAAGTGGTCTAAATATAAGAGCAGGAATGTGATGCTAAGGCTTTATAAGGCACTGATGAGGCTGCAATTTGATTATTGTGAAGCGTTGTGGGCTCCTTATCTGAGAAAGGATGTGCTGGCATTGTAGACGGTTCAGAGGTGGTTCATAACAATGATTCTAGGAATGAAATCATTCTATGAGGAACATTTGATGGCTCTGGGCTCTGGACTGGAATTTCAAAGGATGGGGGGAATCTCATTGAAATATTTTGAATGTTGTAAGGCGAAGACAGAGTAAATGTAGAAAGGATGTTTCTCGTGGTGGGGGAGTCTAGCACAAGGGGGCAACCTCAGGATTCAGGGCGTCCATTTAAAACAGAGATGTGGAGAAATTCCTTTGACCAGAGGGTGGTAAATTTATGAAATTTCTTACCACAGGCAGCTGTGGAGACCGGGCCATTGGATGTATTTAAGGTGGTGATTGAAAGATTCTTCATTGGCCATGGTATCAAATGTCATAGGGAGAAGGCTGGGATGTGAGGCTGAGGAGGGCAAAACAAAGGATCAGCCATGATTGAATGGTGGAACAGGCTTGGTGGGTCAAATGGCCTAATTCTGCTCCTATGTCCTACAGCCTTATGAAAAGCAACACGCACAAAATTCTTGAGGAACTCAGCAGGTCAGGCAGCATCTATGGAAATTAATATACAGTCGACATTTTGGGATATGACCCTTTAGCAGGACTGAAAATGAAGGGGGAAGACGCAGAATAAAAAGGACATTTGAGGGGATGGAGGGTAGTTGGAAGGTGATAGGTGAAGCCATCTGGAAAGGTAAGGTTGAGGGCTGGTGAGGAAGGAAGATGTTAGCAGTGGATTGTGGACCAAAAGAGAAAGGGAAGAGGAGGGGACCCAGGGGAAAGTGATTGGCAGGTGAGAAGAGGTAAAAGGCCAGAATATCAGAAGCTCTTGATTAAATTTAACAAAAGACAATTCCCGATGACAGATAGAAATGATGAGAAAAATCGAATTGTTAGAGTCCAGCAACAGCAGATATTACGACTTGGCGCAAAAATAAATTGCTAGAGGTGTCATGAAGCACGGCCATAATCTGAAATGTTGACCACTCTGCATTTGCAGATATTCTTTGTTTCTAAGTTCCTCTTGAAAATTTTTTCTCACTTGAGTTAAGATGTCATCCATGATGAATTATCGTGCGAAAGGCTCATGGTGAAAAGTTATTTGAGGAAGGGAAAGGAATAAGAGTAAGAGAAAAGACATGGTCAAGAGGTTCAGTTGCTGTTCAGAACAAACCTTAGAATGGGGAAGAAATGTGATCAAAGTGACTTTGACCGCAGAGTGTTTGCAGATGCCAGATGGGGTTGTCTGAGTCTCTTTGAAGCTGCTGATATCCTGCGATTGGCACACAAAACAGTTTCTAGAGTTCAGAGAAAATTGTATAATGCTTTTATAATGCTGGTAGACAAAATCTGTACGAGACTTTTTGCAGCCTATCGCAGGATCCATTTGTGGCTCTCGACTTACATGGGAAAATCCATTGATGCCCAGCAGATCTCCTCTCCTGGCAGGAAAGTCTGCATATGTTGGTGGAGCCGATCAGACTGCTGGGCATGTTGTTTCTTGGTGCCAGCAGAGAAGCTTTGGCTGGTCTCAAAGTGCACTTCCAGTGTTGGATCAGCTGTTCAGCAGCACGGACCCCTACAACATTCTCCTGGTCAAGGTTTGCACATTCCATGATCCTGCACCAGGAGAACAGAAGTGGAACTGGATATTCCATTTTTTATTGATGGGCAATTCTGGTGATATATGTCAGGGTCCTTTTTTGCTAAGCTATAAAATCAGCATGTGTGAGGAAACAAGAACCTAGTGGTATTTTGGGGTTTAACATTTTCTGCATATATAGTACTTTCACACACCCTCAAATTTCGGGTGAATATAAATCAGATATTTTCTCAGAAAACCCCAACTTTCAAACTTCAATGAAATCTAGACCAAACAGTTAATGGAAGGCACCATTTGCCCCTCCATTGGGTACTGGTTGAAAAAGCTCTCTCTGTTCTGGTCTTTCCTCTAAGACTGGGACCTTTGCCCTGCAGGTGACAGCTCTTCAAATACACCTTCCAGGCTCTGTTCATTGTGCTGAAAGTTTCTGCATCTACCAGCCCTTTAGGAAATGTGTTCCGGAACACTACCACTTCCTCACTACTTCGTGGATTGTCACCTTATCATGGTGGAGAGACTTGTGAGCTCTTTAGATCATGAGAGAGATGCTGTCCAGAGGTTAGCTCAAGGTCAGGTCTCCCATAAGTGTAAGATCAAGGGGGAGGTGACAGACATCTCCCCTCTAATCCTAATGACAGTTACATTTAACCCAGGACCCCTACTTTAACACTCATCTAAGTGATTAAACTTCTTCCTATTTATCATTTTGATGCCCTTTATAATTTTTTCACAACTCAATTAAGTCTCTTCTCTGCCTCCTCAGTTCTAGAAAAAGCCAATCCAATTAATGGTACGATTGAAGCAGTCGGTCACTGGCCCATCCTCACCAATCTCTTCTGCGGTCTCCCCAGTACATGCTTGTCTTCTGGTAATGTGGTGATTACAAATGACCAGTGTTCAACCCATGGGCAGAACCACTCTGCCTCTACTTCTTCGTCTCTGCAAATAAAGGAAGCCATTTTGTCTGCCTTTCTACTCACCTTATCTTCATCTTCTGTCACACTCAATGATCAGTGATCACACTCACCAAGGACCCTTTCACCCTCCACATCCCTCAATATCCTTGCATTTACTTAAACTGGTGGTGGGGTGGAGACACCTCGCTACCAAATGGAGGAGTAAGACGCTCTTACCCTCCACTAACCTGTGCAGGTCACCCGTGGGCAAGGTGTAGCACTTGCTTCACCCCCCAGCCCCTCCCCCCCATCAAGGTCACGTGAAGCCATGGGAGCAAATACTGACGCCAGTCAGACAACTTTAAAGATTATTGACAATGGCTGTGGTGTCACGGCGTTTTTGACATGGCCGAAGTGCGGAGAGAGAGAGGGTCATTGAAGCGGGTCGATATTTACAGGCTGTAACGCGAACAGGATTTTAATGGAAATGAAAACAGTAAACACAAAGTCTTTTCTTTTTACAATATTTTTATTCAGAAGAAAAAAAACAAGATTTACAGAGTGCAACACATAGATACATCTCAACATAAATTGTTTACATTCATATATTGTAAGAAAATTGGTCAAAATGTTATAGCATATCACATAAAGGTATACCACTCTGTAATCAAAAATTTAAAGATAGGTCATACATCATAAAAGACATTTTTATATAAAAAATCAACCCCCTACCAACTACCATAGAAAAAAGCTGATGGATGATAATGGATAATTAAAAAAACATATTCGCTTAAGAAGAGAAGATTAAAAATATACATAAAAGTCTGTGCACTGTTAACTTTATAAATGGGAAAAGTAATTTAGGAAAGGTCCCCAGATATCATAAAAAGATTGTTTCGAATTTAAGACTGAGCAGCGGATATTTTCTAAATTTAAATAAGACATAATATCACGTAGCCATTGAAGATGTGTAGGAGGGGTAGACTCCTTCCATTAAACGTGAAGTCAAGCAGATCAGTTACCCAAAACTCTCAAACGGTAAACACCGCGGCTGAAAGGAATATCCGAATACACAAGGAATACCGCGGGTTAGTAGCGTCAGTTGATTGCAAGCAGGTAGTTTTTTCGCTGCAGCAGAGTCCGTGGTTGTGACTGGGATCCCTACCTCGGCGCAGCTGCTGAGTCGCTACAAACCTCTGCCCGCTGGAAGACTCGAATGGGAGACTTGTCCAGGAAGTCCTGTACCGGGAGCTAAGAACGTTCTTCAGGACCGTACCCTTCACAATCCTCAAGGTACTGAACCTCACCCCGTTTCCGGCGAGATGACAGGAGGCGCCGTACAGTATTGACCAATGAACGATCTACCAAGCGGAGAGGAGGAGGGTGCTGGTAACCGGTTGGAGCTAAAAAACTTGGGAAATTGGGCGGAGCTTTTATAATGCTGGTAGACAAAATCTGTCCCAGACCTTGTTGCAACCTTTTCCACGACAAATGTGTGTCGCGGGATCAATTTGTGGCTCTCAACTTTCGTGGGAAGATTCCTTGATGCCAAGCAGATCTCCTCTCCTGGCATGAAAGTCCGCATATGTCGGCGGAGCCGATCAGCCTGTCGGGCATGTTGTTTCCGGGCGCGCAGCAGAGAAGCTTTGGCTGGTCTCAAAGTGCGCTTGGAATCAGCGTTCAGCATCAGGAACTCCTACAACAATCTCCTCAGGGAAGAGTGGGGACATAGCTGCGGAGGGAGACTGGAGGTTATTGTGGACGATCTCTGCCCAAACCATTTGGGAGCTCCGGGACTGGGGTTGGAAGAGGCAGGGCAGTGCAGGCTCGTCTCCGACTCCTGATTCACTCTCTCGGTCCGGCTATTCGATTGGGGGTGGAAACCAGACGAGAGGCTGGCAGTGGTTCCTACTAGAGGACAGAAATCCTTCCAGAAGAGGGAGGTGAACCGTGGTCCACGATCAGACACTGTCTCGAGGGAAGCTGTGGGGCCTGAATACATGTTGAATCATGAAGGTGGCAGTCTCACCAACCAACGGCAGCTTAAGGAGAGCAATGAAGTGGGCTGCCTTGGAAAATCGATCCACAATGACCGGAATGGTGGTGTTTCCATTAGGAGGGGGCAGCTGAAATCCACCGAGAGGTGGACCAGGGGCGGGGATGAGCACTAACAGCCGACATCGGAGACCCGCAGGAAGCTGGCGTGACGTCTTGTTCTAAGCACTGGTGGGACATTCAGATACGAAGTCTAGCTATCCTGGGACAGATGGCCACCAAAATTGTTTCTTTATGAACTCCTGGGTCCGTTGAAATCCCAGTTGACGGGAGGAGTGACCCCCATTCCAATCACTTTGAAACACACCGCAGCTGGGGCATACAGCCGGTTGGGAGGAACACTCCCCGGGACTGATCCGACTGTTGGGCAGCCCTCACCTCAGCCTGTATTTTCCAGATCACCGGAAGAGCAATCAAGAGCGAGGATAATGGGTTCTGGATCGGCATTGTCTTCAACTATGAAGAGTGAGCGTCGGCCTTGGTATTCCTGCTGCCAGGACGATAGGTGAGGATAAAATTAATCCTGATGAAGCAGAACAGGCTTGAAGAGAGTTGAGTCTCTTTGCATTCTGAATGTAGGGAAGGTTTTAATGATCTGTCCAAACCAAGAAAGGTTTCTCAGTCTTCTCCAGCCAATGTCGCCATTCATCCCAGGACTCCTTGACAGCCAGAAGTTTTCTGTTCTAAGCATTATAATTATCTCGGCCGGAGACAAGCGGCGAGAAATGAAGACGCGGCGGTGCAGCCGGCTATCCGCAGAAGATATCCGGAGAGAGGATATCACCAATGCCGGATGCATCGACCTCGACTTTGAAAGGCCTTGAAGGGTACGGGTGTTGCAGCACTGGGGTAGTGGTGAAATGTCGCTTTCAATCCAGGAATGCTCGTTCGGTAGCGTTCGTCCAGGATTCCTGCAAAAGTCTTTCTGGTGAGTATTTATGGGAGTTGCGATTGGGGCGAAATTTCGGATGAAGCGTCGATAAAAGTTCACAAACCCCATTAAACACCCCATCTGTTTGACTGTAGATGTTTCGGGCCACTCCGTCGCTGCCTGAACTTTACTGGAATCCATTTGACTGCTGGACGGGGTACGGATGTCGCCCCAAATCGACACCTGGTCTGAGTGGAACTCGCACTTCTCGGGCTTGGCGTACAGGTTGTTTACCAGGATCCGCCAGAGAACCCTCTAGACATGCTGGACGTGTTTCTGATGAGGGCGGGAAGAGAGAAGGATGTCGTCTAAGTACACAAAAATACAAACTGATTCAGCGTGTCCTTGACCACATCGTTAACGATGGCCTGGAAAACAGTTGGGGCATTGGCCAGACCATAGTGGCCGTTGGAGGTGCTGAAAGCTGACATCCACTTACTCCCTTCTCTCACAGAACCAGATGATAAGCATTGCGCAAATCAATTTTGGAAAATTTGGCTGCTCCCTGGAGGTGTTCAACGCAGACGGAAGCACGAGAAGAGGGTAGCGGTTCCTCACAAAGAATTTTCTCGGTGCCGCTAATCGATGCGTGGGCGGAGCTTTCGATCTTTCCTGCTCGGAATATAAAAACCTGTTCCTGCCGCGAGGTTGACGGACTGATAAATCCCATGGCTATCGCGTCCTTGTATTCTTTCATGGCCACCGGCTCAGGACGAGAGAGGGAAACGAGCCGGCCCCCGATAAGACTAGCGCCAGGTTGGAGGTCTATGGCGCAGTCGTATGGCTGGTGTGGAGGCAGGGAGGTGGACTTCCTTTCATTGAAAACCTCAGGCAGAATCCCAGACAGGTCCACATCCTTAGCTGACACAGGAGGGAATTGATGGAATGGAGCTAGAGCTGGACCCAGACAGGCAACACGGGCATGCCCGTCCCACTGTTGGATTGCTTTAAGAGACCAGGTGTTATGTCGGGATAACCAGGGGAGACTAAGCTCCGAAGACAGTTCAGGCGAGTCAATCAGATAGAAGAAGAGTTCTTCACTGTGATTGCTTTCGACCACAAGTTGGAGATGTTCACTGGAAAGGTGGATCTGGTCGGTACACAGAGGTTGATCGTCCAAGGCCTTGACTTTGATCTTTTCTCTTAATTCCTGAGTCGGAACTCCCCATCTTTGAGCAAGAGAGATGTCCATGAGATTCCCGGCTGCACAGAAGTCCAACAATGACTTCAGTCCATGGGTCCGAGACCCCGCACGACAAAGAAGCTGCGAGTACACCACAATAAGGGGAGGCTGATTTCAGAGAGAACCGACCCGTCAGGACTACCCTCCCTGCTGACAGGGTAACCTCTCTTACTGGATGATTAGGACATGCCGCCCGGAAATGTCCTGGATCACCAGAATAAAGGCAGAAACCTGTCTGTTCCCCCAATCTCGTTCTTCCTGAGATAGCTGTACGGGTTACTCGTGGTCTATGCCCAATCCACCGGGTGATTGTTTATCGGACTGTCATGTGACATCTTAGGATTGGTCGATTTCGCGGGCTTGTCCATTTATCAATTAATGTCTGACCCACTAATTCCATGCGTTGTTTCCGGTTGACGCCAAGTCAAACCGACCAATTCGGCTGCAATGGACACGATGACCGTTCTATAATTGTACCAGTGGCGACAAGGACTAAATCTGTGGCACTCACTCTTTTGGAATGGATGTTCACATTTGAGCAAGGAGCATAATTGGAAAAGTTGAGGAATACAAGTGATTCTCAATACCTCTGGAATGTTTACGTCAAACGTTTGGAAACTTTTCGCGGCAAATTACATCAGGGGTCTCCAACTTTTTTTGCACCGTGGACCAGTATAATATTAACAATATTCTTTCAGACCGGCTGACGACGGGGGGGGGGGGGGGGGTGTTCAAGTAGGGTTGCCAACTTTCTCACTCCCAAATAAGGGAAAAAAGTTGCAGTCAAATACGGGACACTTGTGTTTACCCCGAGAAAGACTACCATGACCATGAAGCCTTTCAGGGTCAACTGTGTGCGCATGCATGACGTGTGCGTACATGACCTGCGTATGTGTGTACGTGCCGATTTCTTTTCTCTACCAATCAGTTTTGGCTTAATCTTCCCGATTCTGTTAAGTGAAACTACACTGTACATACATTATTCCTACCTTATATAAGCTGTGTATTTATCATTTCATTCCTGCTTTTACTATATGTTAGTGTTATTTTAGGTTTTATGTGTTATTTGGTAGGTTATTTCAAGTTCAATAGTGCGTGACAGGGAATGAGGGAAGGTGCAGCTGACTCATATCGTTTCATATCGCCAAATCTGATTGCCTTCCTCGCAGCCCCGTAGCACATGCTTTGCGGCCCGGTATTGTTCCGTGGCCCGGTGTTTGGGGACCACTGAATTACATCACAGAACCCAAGAAATAAAACCAGCATTCTCTCAGTGTATGCGGTCAGAAATCATATGGCATTGTGCGAAATTTGGTGGATCAACTTTTGCCTTCCTCGAAATCTGGAGAGGAAATAGTGAGATTCATTGGGTTTCATTACAATCCTAAACCATTAGTTATCATGCACCGCTTTAGATTCAACACTCGTATTCAATAAGAAAATGAATCAGTAGCAAAGTTTGCTCCTGAATTAAGAAAACAGAGAATTTTGTGATTTTGGAGCTGTTCGAGAAGATACGAGATCACTTGGTCGACGGCGTGCGTGATGTTCAAATTCAACATCGCCTATTGACAGAAACCAGCTCACATTTAAGTAAGCCTTTGTCATTGGAAATGGCAATGGAAGTGTCAGATAGTGCAGTTTCGTTGCAACAGTGCAAAGTACATGAATACAACTGCTGCAGATTATACTGACATTAACCAAGTGTCCCAGGGAAGAAACAAAAAGAAATGCTACTCCAAGTTTCCGATGTTACCGTTGTGGTGAATATCACCTGAAGCCTACTGACTGTCGACACGGAGATTCTGTCTGCTGTACTGGCCAAAAGGGACATTTGGAAAGATTTTGCCGATCTCGGCTTCCATCCAGATCAGAACGTTCCACAGCAGCACAGAACGCGGTTACCAAGCCGAAGGCGTTCGTAATGTACACGGATGTGCTTGGGCCAGTTCCCCCAGTGCATATCATTAAGGGAGAAGGAGTGAACTTACTCGGGCGTGATTGGCTACAGCAAGTGCCTGACCTATGTGTGTATCAGATGAAAACCGGCATGTCGGTCAAGATCTTATTCAAGCGGTATAAAGTTTTCAGCAATCCTGATAAAGGTAAACTCAAGGGTACCAAAGTGCGTCTTCCAGGTTAAGGTACAGCCAAACCTATGTTCTTCAAGGAGCGCTCCCTGCCATACATCCTTTGTTCCAAACCCGAGGCGGAGTTGACGCAAATGCACGAAAACGGAATCATTTATCCTTTGAGATTTTCACAATGGCAACCCCTGTTTTGCCAGTAATTCTGATTACCGGGTCGACCCTTGAAGCGCCCCTGAATAATTTTGATAAAACCCTTCTCCCGAGTGATGCAACTTGGTCCACGAGTGAAGCGTGAGAAATGCACCATTCCGGCAGATCACATAGAATACCTGGATTTCCGCTTGGATTCCAAAGATACACATCCTATCAAAGAAAACTTCGCCCCATTCTTAAAGCCCCAGCACCAAAGAACATCCATGAACTCCGCTCCTTTCTGAGCGTATTCAATTATGTCAGATTTTTGCTTCACACAGCCACGCGTCTGGCGGCCGCTTAACGCTCTATTGAAAAAAAAAGGTACGAGGTGGCTTTGGGAACGCGCAGAGGAATTTGCTTTTCAGAGAAAGAGAAACAAATTCTAACTCAGCCGCAAGCACTAATGCACTTCAGACCCGGGGCGCCAATCGTTTGCCTCACCGTACGGTGTTGGTGCGGTGCTAACCCAGAAGGATACAGACAGAGACGAAAGCCCGTCGCTTTCGCTTCGCGCACCTTTAACCCGATTGACCGAATCTATGCACATTTGGACAGGGGAAGCACTGGCAGTTGTTTTTTGGGCCATACGTTTTCACCATTACTTGTACGGCCAACGTTTCCAAATTCAGACAGACCGCAAGCCATTGGTGGGATTGTTTGGTAAGAGTAATGCCACACGGCATGGCGTCACCAAGGATGCAATAGTGGGCCCTGTACCAGTCCGATCATCAGTGCACGTTATCCTGTGTTCAAGGTAGAAACAATTGCACTCCCGTCTTAAGCCGTCTTCCTTTACGTGGATATTCTCACGAATAAACTTCCAGGTTTATTGGTGCTACTGATGGACTGGGTTAACGCAGCTCCGATCACCGCTTCTCAGGTAAAAGAAGAAACTGAGTGAGTGAACAGCGGTACAAGTAAAAGGCTACATAGAAGATAAATGGCAAACGAATGTGCCCTAAACGGTGCCACCAAATACCAAACGTCAAAACGAGCTGTGCATCCACAACGGTTGTCTTCTGCTGGACCATGATTGCGGTATCCTGTCTTGCGAGAGTTAACATTCCGCGCATCAAGGAATATCACTTATCAAGGCACTAGCCCGGAATTACGTTTGGTAGCCAAAACTCGATGATAATATTCAGCACATTATTCGTGCATGCGACCCATGCCAGCAGTCTCCACCTTCAAATGCTCTCGTACCAGTGGTTCCATGGCATTGGCCCATCGAACCTGGAGATATTTACACATAGACTGCGCAGGTCCATTGGACGGTCACATGCTATTGATAGTCGTCAATGCGCATTCTAATTGGATCGTGATTAAATGCTATCTGTATAATCGGCTACAAAGTGAAGCAGTATGTCTGATCACACCGCATCCCTTCCCAATGCACCTTATGCATTCTGAACATGTTTTTAAAAAGAAAGGGTTTGAAACGTCATCACTTGCACTGACAGCCTCCAGTGCTCCTGATCCCACAGTCACTGCTGCAGATGTCAATTCAGCCTGGAGACTCGACCTGCGGAAAGTATTTGGACTGGGTGGTGGACCAGGCCATGTTCTCAGATCCTGTGGGGATTTGGCAGACATTTTTAACTTCTTCCTGACTCCGTCTTGAGGTTCCCTTCTGCTTTAAGATGAACACTATCATCCTGATACCAAAGTAAAACAAAGTAATTTGCCTTAACCACTATCGCTTGTTTGCTCTGACATTCACTGTTCTGAATGCGTTGAGGGGCTGTTTGTGGCATACATTAACATTGGCCTTCTAGACAATCTCAACCCACTTAAGTTCAACTATGGCAAAAACAAGTCTATGATGCAGGCCATCTTCCTTCCCCTATACTCTTTGGAGCATCGGACCGTAAAAACACCTGTGTTAGACTGCTTATTGAATAAAGGTCCGTTTTCAATACAATAATTCCAAGTGTAACGTTCACGCGATCAGCTGGTGTGTGTCTCAGGGAAAATTCGTCCACCAGCCAAACCACGCCTCCTGTATACGTGGATGCTGTGAATTTCACACTTGTACAAACCAGCACACACAATATCAAACTGCACACCATGTACGTTTACTGAATACACTTTATAAATCTTACTAGAACTAAGTGATTGATAGCGATACAATATATATGAAAGAAAAGGCGTCAGGACTTATCAAGTTTCAGTCAATTAGTGCACAATTGTTGGAGCTCAACCATCGAAGTCTTCGGTCCACTATTCGATCTTCTCCGACCTCCACGACCCGCGCGCCTGGGACCAACCTCGGTGGTTGACCAGAGCGCATCCAGCACCATCTCCTTTCCAACTCCCCAAAAGCTCGTGCAACAACAGCTCACAGACCCACAAGAAATAATAACATCTATCCCAATTGGTTAACAAATGAATACAATTAACGTTATCAGTAATTATAACCCAAACAAGCTGCGAGAGAAAGCACTCTCTCACCAGTTACCATAACAAAGAAGCATTCTTACTTTTAACATAACAAAAAAGCCATTTGATTAACATACACAGTAACATAAAGAAGAAACCCCTTAACAAGTACAATCATCTCCAAAAGCATGGATATGGGGGACAGCATCTCCCTTTGCAATTGGATCCTTCTCTTCCTGACCAACAAACCACAATATGTAACAATAGGCAGCAACAGCATCACCATTACTGAGTTTTAAAACTATTAGGTATTGTAGCGACTCTATAAAAACCCTGGTTATACCAGGCTTGGAGTATTGTGTTCAGTTCTAAGCACCTCATTATATGTAGGACATGGAAGTTTTAGAGAGGATGCAGAGGAGGCTCTCGTGTTCACACAAAAATAAATATTTGTTCAGCTTGAGCACATTTACAATCATTGGATGAACATCCCGAAGGTCAATTAACAAAGTTGTATATTGAGTTGGACGGTACAGTAATCAATGCATTGTGATACTCTCAGTAGGATAGCATTTTGGTGCTGTTTGTGAGCCCTGTCACCAGCTGTGGTTTCAGGTGAAATATCCTTCAGTGACCTTATAGAGGACTACTGATCTTACAGTGGAGTATAAAATCATGAGGGGCACAGAAAGAGGAAATCACACATTTTCCCGAGGACACCCATGCCTGATGAAAATTTTGCAGTCTTAGAAATTGGGGTTTTATGTTGCAGTTATACAATTCGTTGTTGAGGTCACACTTGGAGTACTGTGTACAGTTTTAGTCATCTTGCTAGAGGAAAGACATGGTTAAACTAAAAACAGTGCAAAGATGATTTATAAAAATGTTGTTAGGATTAGAGGGCACCGAGTTATAGGGATAGGTTGATGAGGTTAGAACTTCATTTGTTGGAATGCAGGAATATGAGGAGTGACCTTGTAGTATAAACAAGCAAGAAATTTTTTTACAGAAATAGCCATCTGAAACACACACAATGTATAGAAATCAACTAGTGAAAAATAATGAGAATATATTGAATTAAAAGAGGAAATTGAAGTATGGAACAGGAACAGGATATATGGTACATTGCCCCAGTAGTAATATCTACAACTGGTATCTCCCAAATTTACTATGCAATAGCATTAAGCAATTAGGTCTACACAGCAATATTTATATAGAAAGTCACATTAGGAAACACCAGTAGAATAATCCGAAAGCTCCCAGCAATTGGGAAATGAATGTGCTTGGCTCTGGCTGTACCTCAAGTTTTACCAGCTTGAACTGAGGGGAAAAAAACATAATTAAAAAATAAGAGGCCCTCTGTTGGTCAGGGTCGACCATGGATGTTGCACCCCAGCTGTCTACGTGATAATCAAGCCAGTCACTACAATGTGAAGAGCAAGCTGTTGCCCATGTAACAGCCCCCTCCCACTCTCTACACAGTTGATGATTCCAAAGGAACAGCAGACACAAATCCAGTTTGACAGCAGCGGCCTCACAGGAGTTGCCAATCAGCATTCAACTCAACGTTAGACCGCCATAGGGCCACCAGCTCCGGATACTCCCCAGGTCTTACCCATGAGTCAGAATAGATGTGAGGCAGCAGAGGTTTGAGTTGTGGAGTCTTCCAGAGGAAGTGATTGAGGCAGGTCCAAGAAGCACTTGGATGGGTACATGGAGGGGCAGGGCTCAGAGAGATGTGGGTTGTATGCTGGAAATCAGAATCAGGTTTAATATCACTGCCCCACGTCGTGAAATTTGTTGTTTTGCATCAAAGATACTGTGATATACATAATAATAAAAAAATGTAAATTAATATATGTAAGCAATGCAAAAAGAGAGGAAAAATAGTGAGGTGATGTTCATGGGTTCACTGTCCATTCATAGGGCTGCTGGTGGAGGGGTTGAAGATGTTTTGGAAATGCTGACACTGAGGAACTTGAAACTGCTCACCCTTTCCACTGCTGATCCCTCGCTGTGGACTGATGTGTGTTCACTCCACTTCCCTTCCTGAATTGGGACCAACTGGGATGGGCACTGGTCGGCAAGGACATACTGGGCCGAAAGGCCTTTACCCATGCTGTATTGCTCTGTAACTCTATGAAGTTGTTGTGAGTGCTGAACTGAGTGACATGGAAACCAAACGTGTGAAATACAGAAGAACATTATTCAAGACAGCAGATACAGAGAATCTGTTTCTGCTCTCTCCTCACAGAACAGTACAGTGATGTTTTATACTTTGTAAACAAAAAGAAAACAATCAGTGATTAAATGCATTTTAATAGTTACTGTTACTTAACCTTTAACTTTAATTGTTGAAAATAGACAGGTAACTTTTGCAGAATTGCATATTTACAATGGGAGAACATCCCAAATGAACAGCACATCTGAAATTTAATAGACTAGCAACTGGTCCAAGAGCTTCTGAGCATAAACACTAGGCACCCAACATATATATCTTTTATTACAGATTTGAGTGATGACCCCCTGACTATTCAAATGTAGGCATATGCCTCCAACACCGTGTTAATACAGGATATGGCCACTAACTGGCTCCCTTGATTTTATCCTGAATACTTCATTAAGTACAATTTATCACCAACATTTTTCTGTTGTCTCAATTTGAAGTGTTATAGAATCAGATCGGGCCATCTTAAGGATGCAGGGGCAATAGCTTGTTTTCAACCTGGTTAACCTCCAACCTGGTGGAGTGAATTAAGGACTAGATCAGGGTTTTGCCAAGGAAAGGTCAGTGCCTTTAAGCCATTATTATTTCCTTCATTGTAAATCCTTCGGGCAAGCCATATTTCGGCTGGGATCAGCAGTAACGTCGTGACGTCAAGGAATTCGTTACTTCTCGAAAAATCTCTCCTAACTGACTGCATAAATCACTTGGACTTTTTACATTATCACTCTAAGAACTGTTTTTGCATTATCGCTTTAGGAACTGTTTGAGCTGCCATATTGCAGCCAACTTTTGGTTAAGTTAGTCATTTGTTTACTTTTGGGTTTTTTTGAGCAGTACTTAATAAATGTTTTATTTGTTTATAAAAACCTGTCTCAGTTCTATATTCATTATTGCTGATTCGTAACAATGGATATTGTAGAAGTCAGAATGAAGGACAAGAACATTTTGACATTTGTAGAGATGATCTAGCTTCCAAGAGGATCATAACTTTGTCATGTTTTGGAGGCTTGTGTACCTCAATGACTTGGAGAGCTACATTGACTGGAGTTAAGGCATTATGCTTTGGCTCTTGGCAGGGTTACCCTTGCCAAACAGGTCAAAGGGTCGAGGCCAGACTAAGAGTCTTGCACTGGTCCTCTACGTTCAGAGGTTCAGCTCAGGGCTAACAAATCTGACAGCTACAACAGAACTGTTGTGGAAACAGCAATGAGGAATCCTACATCTGAGTGTGATTCTATAACTGAGTCTCAAATCGGGACTTGCATGACTAACAATCGTGAAAACTGTGAGGAAGCTACTGACATGATGAAGGAAGCACTGAACACCACCAGAGATAGAGAACCTCCACTGCTGCTCCAAATGCCAGTGGCATAATGGGCAGCAACTCAGAGACGATCTAGACTCAGATACTCAATGCCAGTTGGCTGTACTTGCCTCTGAAGCTGAACTGGATAAGAGGTATCGGTGGAAGAATCAACTCAAGATAAGCTTGACAGAGTAATTAAATGGATAGATTCAGCAAGAAGTTACACTCGGTGGCCACTCTATTGGATGCACCTGTTCACCTGCTCGTTAATGTGAATACCTAATCAGCCAATCACGGGGCAGCCACGCGATGCATAAAAGCATGCAGATATCAGCAAGGGTTTCAGCTGTTGTTCAGGTCAAACATTGAAATGGAGAATAAATGTGACATAAGCGATAAACAAAATAACATCCAGTGAGTGGCAGTTCTGTGCGTGCAAATGCCTTGTTGCTGAGAGAGTGCAGAGGAGTTGGAAACTATTGCTTTTTTAAACCATACTTCTTATAAGATATGTACTTTTTAACATACATGTATTTTTCACAGTACTTGGTGGTTTATCCACACTCACTGGTGAAGTATTAGCACATTATGTACATGAGGTAATTGTTTTAATTATGTGGCCTATTAACTAGTTTATTTCTATTGAAAGAGTTTTCCTGATCTTGCTTATAAAAATCATGGATTTTTCAGTGGCCCCATCATTTTGACTTCACATTTTATGCCGTTCATTTACCTCTTAGCATAATTTCTCAGCACCTTGTTTAGTTTGTTTAATCTGCTGAGTTCCTCCAGCATTTTGTGGGCATTGCTTAGTATTTGTATGTTTTGCTTGTACTTTGAAATAAATGACCATTAGAATTAAGACTGTTCAACATTCCTGATTCCTGCAAGAACCCGAAGGATCAGGAAATAAGCAGTGGTCCAGTCGAGGACAATGGACAGACTGGTTCAAGGTGACTAACTCAAATAAACATGTGTTACCACAGTGGTGTGAAAAAGAATACTGTTCAATGCACGACATGCCAACACACATGCTTTTACGCATCAAGTTGCTGCCACATGATTGGCTGATTAGATATTTGCATTAACAGGCAGGTGTCCAAGTGTACTTAATAAAGGTGCCTCTGTGTCTAACTCTTCTGCCTTAAATCGATTCACACAATGACTTTATCAAGCTTATTCTGAGTCCTGTGGAGTACCAGGAGAGAAAGCTTTGTATTTGGGCCTTGTGGGTTGGCTTTGAAATTTGATATCTGCATAGGTGGTGTTGTCCTCATACATAACAGAGCGTCCTGCTCTTGACTTCCTTTTAAATTTCATGTTGGCATACACAGTTTCATTTTCATTGTTAGCCGACTGGGCAGCTGCCTCATTGTTTTGAACATGGTGTAGATCTGCATAAACGATGTTTTCTTCCTGAAATGGTAAACAAATTCCAAGATCTATTTTATGTCTGTTGAATGTGGAAGGTGAGGGTGTGATAAGTTACTGGGAGAAGGTGGGATAATAGGGGAGAAGGAAAATAAATCAGTCATGATTGAAGTCCAGAGCACATGATGACAAGTGATGTTAACAAGGGAAAATGTACGGCGGAGCAAAGTGGTTGGGTGGGGTCAGCACTGAACAGATATTTACTTATTTAGAGATACAGCATGGAAACAGGCCATTCTGGCCCAACAAGCCCGTATCACCCAATTAAACCCATGTGACCAAATTAACCTGCTAACATCTTTGGAATGTGGGAGGAAACTATAGCATCCAGAGGAGACCCACACGGTCATAGGGAGAACATACAAACTCCTTCCAGACAGGAGCAGAACTGAACCCAGGTCGCTGTCGCTGTAATAGTGTTACGCTAACCGCTAAACTACTGTGTCACCCCCAATTTATTATTCTGAATAGACCTGCCCTAATTTTTCTGATTTCACATCAGACTTTGAGAATCAGAGGGAATATACAAATTATAAACTGAAAAGTCATTGTACCCAAAGACAGATTGACACAATTAGGTGTTCCATCTCCAACAGTAGAGAAAGGACCAGTCTTGCTTTTCACCTTTCAGTAACATAATAAAGACTGAAGCACTTTGAAGATTAGTCACGTAAGATATTACGGATAGACTGAAGGAAAAGCTGGATGAGCACGAGAGCAAGGGACCAATAACTGGAAGGATACGCTGATGGGATTCAATGAGAGGGATGTTCGGAGGTTTGTATAAAATGTTAATACTGGACTGGATTAGTGTGGTGAATGATCTGTAAACTCCCACGTAATCCATATTTTAAACATTCCAATGCATTCAGATGACTTATATGTCATGTCCATACCTGGGTTTCATTGATGCCTCCTCTGTGAGATGTGTGGTGCTTGGATTCTGGAAAATACAACATTACTGCTCACAATTCCGCATCTGTTACGGACATAAACATTTATTTATTTATTTTTGATACAGCACAGAGTCGACCCTTGCAGCCTTTGAACTTCAACACCCCAGTAACCCCCGACCACCAGATTAACCCAAACCTAATCATGGGACAATTTACATTGACCAATTAAACTCAAAGTACACTGCAGATGCTGTGGTCCAATCAACACGTACAACAAGCTGGAGGAACTCAGCAGGTCAGGCAGCGTCTGTGGAAATGAGCAGTCAATGTTTTGGGCCGGGACCCTTCATCAGGACTGAAGAAGGAGGGGGCAGGGGTCCCATAAAGAAGGTGGGGGGAGGGTGGGAAGGAGAAGGCTGGTAGGTGCCAGGTGAAAAATCAATCAGAGGAAAGATCAAGGGGGAGGGGAAGCGGGGAGGGGATAGGGAGGAAAGGTGAAGAAGTAATGTAAGGGGAAAGCATTATGGGTAGTAGAGGAAGAGAGAATCATGAGAGAGGTGACAGGCAGCTGGAAGAGGAGGCAGAGTGAAAGTGGGATGGGGGAAGGGAGAGGGAGGGAATTCCTGGAAGTTGGAGAATTCGATGTTCATACCAAAGAGCTGGAGACTACCCAGACGGTATATGAGGTGTTGCTCCTCCAACCTGAGTTTGGCCTCATCATGACAGTAGAGGAGGCCATGTATGGACATATCCGAATGGGAATGTGAAGCAGATTTGAAGTGGGTGGCAACCGGGAGATCCTGTCTGTTGTGGCGGATGGAGCGGAGGTGCTCGACGAAGCGGTCCCCCAATCTGTGTCGCGTCTCACCGATGTAGAGGAGGCCGCACCAGGAGCACCGGATGCAATAGATGACCCCAACAGACTCACAAGTGAAGTGTTGCCTCACCTGGAAGGAGTGTTTGGAGCCCTGAATGGTGGTAAGAGAGGAGGTGTAGGGACAGATGTAGCACATAAGCTTGCAGGGATAAGTACCAGCTGGGAAATCTGTGGGGAGGGGTGTGGACAGGCAGTTGTGGAGGGAATGATCCCTGTGAAAAGTGGAGAGGGGTAGAGAGGGAACGATGTACTTAGTGGTGGTACCCCACCTGGTACTTATCCCTGCAAGCGTAAGTGTCTACACTTGTCCCTACACCTCCTCTCTTAGAGACCTGTGACTAAATCTACAGCAACTTTTTCCAATAAGAGCAGGGTATGTTGTCCAGTGATATATAGTGAGTGGTAGATAGGTGAAAGATACACCTGATCTTTTTTTTAGAGAATGACATGAGAGAATGATCTTATACATACATTGTCCAAATGATTGCTTTTAATTGGAAGTTGTACTGAGGAACAGTTTATTGAATACACTTTCAAATACAACAGCTAATTCCCCAAAACTGAGTAGTACAGGTGAGACCATCTAAATTTTTCTTCCACCCTACCTCTTGGTTCTCTACCATTCCACAGTTGACGTGAGATTGCATCGCCTGATGTTTTGGGAATAATGGAGTCACCAGGTTACAGTGGAAACAACACCATTCATTCATGTGTTGTAAACCAACACATTGGCACTCTAATCCTGGCTTTTTGTTGACTGCAACCACATCAAGTTCCTTAAGATTCAGCAGCTAGCTATCGTATTCATTGTGAAATAATGAAAGAAAAAAGAAACCTACCCCTGCTTTTTCTCTTCAGGTAGCAAAGTAGACAAATGACAATTAATATGAGAAGAATCCCAGCGACAGTGAGCACAATTATGTGAATGAGCCTGTGGTAAAGAATAGGAATGGGTCAGTCCTGGTTCATCACCTATTCTTAGCCATTTGTAAAGTCTGATATTTACACAGCAGTTTTCATGAACTCCGGATGTCTGCAGCTCAGAAATGAATATTAGACACTGTTGACAGTGTGGGAAATTGCAACAGCCAATCTGCTCACAGCAAGATCTCACAAGCAGAAATGGGATCATGACCAATGATAGTGATGTTGGTTAAAGAGTAACTATTGTCCAGGCCATTTGGGAACCCTCGCATGTTCTTTTACAAACATTTCATTGGAACCGTTACATTAAAGGATTGATTAGTGGCCTCTTCTCTGACAGACAGCATTGCTGACCATGTAGCTGTACGTCTTCATTGACTGGCTTACATGGTTTTCTTTGTTTCGTGACTGTCTAGACTCTTGGTTGGCTTGGACGAGTCAGGCTGAAGGGCCTGTTGTTCTAGTATATAACAATGACTTTATTACTCAGAATATTTAGGGTAAGAATGTTATCTTTGATCACAGGGTTGGCGCCTGTACAAGAAAATCAGTTTTCAACATATCACTTCATTGAAGTTAATTACGTTAAATGTTTTTAATACCAGTTAAAGGGAAACAAATTTCTCTCCCAACTGGCTCTATTTGGAAGGAGTAGCAGTGAAACCAGCCGTAGAGAGAAACTTATACTTTACATTTTAAATGATGTAGATTCTTCCCCTTGTGCAGTTTTCTTAGATTCTGTCACGGTATTTTCACAGAAATGCATTGGCCCTGTTAATAGAAAATCAAATTAAATTTTATCTGCTTTTTACTTATAAAAACAAGAGAGCACAATTGTTAGACCAATGGGTATTTGAGCATGGTGGACCAGAGGTGATCTGTTATCCAATACACTTTTGAAGATTAAAGATGAGATTTATTTGTCACATGTACATCAGATCACACAGTGAAATGCATCAATAGCAATAACAACCAACACAGAATATGTTCTGGGGGAAGCCTGCAAGAGTTCCATGTGACCAGCGCCAAAATGGCTTGCCTTTGAATTACTAATACTTCCCCGTGTGCCTTTGGAATGTGAGAGGAAATCAGAGCACCCAGAGGAAACCCACACAGTCACTGGGAGAATGCACAAACAACGTGCAACAGTGGTGGGAATTGGGCCCCGATCGCTGATCGCTGGCGCTGTAACGGTGTTATGCTTATTACTGTTCTCCTGAGCACCCAATTACATTCACTAACGATTTGGATTATTTCCCATATTCAGGCACTGGTGGTGTGGAGATGCTGCTGGGGACTTGGACTGAGGGAACTGTAATCCTAATCACAAGGGAAAGTTCCAGCCAGGGAGCTGGCCTCTGCCAGCCATGGGGAGACCTCTTTCCGGGGCCCCATCACCCTCTGCAGGGGCATGGTCATAACCGTACTTGAGTATTCAGGGAGATAATGGTTCGAGTACACTTTTAGTCTATTAAAACAATAAACAGAAAGTCAATGTACACTGGGTAGCTCAGCATTTAGAGTGATGCTATTACAGTTCAGGGCATTCCAAAGTTTGGAGTTCAATTCTGGCACTGCTCTACAAAGAGCCTCTGTATGTCCTCCCTGTGGAATGTTTGAGTAAAGACGACTGAGTAAAGTAATTGGTCACTGTAAATTGTCCCACGATTCGGTTACGGTTAATTGGGGTTGTTAGGGGTTGCTGGGCAGCATGACTGGAAGTGCTGGAAGGGCCTACACCATGCTGTATTGCTGAATAAATGAAGAGATGAAATCTCACTTCAGGTGTGGAATGGCAGAGAACCAAGAGGATGGGTAGAAGAAAGATTGAGATGGTCTCATCTGTAGTACTCAGTTATGGGAAATGAGGTTTTGAATTTGAAAGTGTATTCAATAAGCTGTTCCTCAGTACAAACTCCAATTAAATGCAATCATTTGTACAATGTGTGTGTAAAATATATGCCTGGCTTCCTGTGTTTGCACAAGTGACAGAAACTTCGACCATTCTCAGAAGCTGTCGTAAAATCCTGGCAACAATTTTCTCTGCATATAATTTCCCTGATTCTCCTGCTGGTGGGAGAGTTTCTACCCCTACAGTGATCACTGAGAGATTTGAATAAAGCTCTTCATTTCTGAAACATTTGTTCAAACTGCACAGAGTAATAGACTTAAGTACAATAACAAAATGATGATCAATAT